>NC_058045.1:11774082-13060332 GCF_020085105.1 Siniperca chuatsi | reverse complement strand
CTTTCACCCACTGGGCCCCCCGAATCTGACCTTTAACCAGATGCCATTTACTTAAAATCTCCCTGCCAGTTTCAACCTCTGGAATCTGCAACACATTATAAGAGGAGAAGGGAACAAAGGTAGTAGATTAGAGGCCAGCCTGGTTATTAGTTTGCTGATACAGTTTTACAAGGGTCAAATGCAATGATAGAGAAAACGAGTTGAGACAGAAAAGGTGTTTCGGAAGCTCAAACTAAAGGCTCCTCACAGAGCTGTAGAAATGTCATGATAATACAACTTTTCTTTCCAAAAAACAGGAAAACATGCATCAAATTTGCAGCTGGAAAGCTAGATTTATTTATATTTTAAAGGGTTGTTTCAGACTAGAAATACAATGTAAGTGTGTATCTGCAAGTCACAAGTTTTGTATGATAACAGCAAATTGCCTTTTAGTGCACAGTAATACTGTTGCATGCCAGTGTTTTGCTTCTTTCCTTTTTCGGTGGCTACTGAATATCAAATGGTCAATTTCTCCTGTTTTCACATCTCATCTTTGCTTGCTTTAAATGCCTTTGTGGATTTTGCTCCCCCTCAATCGCATATTATCTCAGTTAGAAAGTGTGTTTTTACCAGGGAGGGCAGCAGTGAGTGGAGGTGCTGATGTATTGAGCAAAGTTGCTTGTCTTTGCTGAAAGCTTTTGTTTCCTGGGGCTCTCTATTCATCACAAAGCCTTTGGTGGGAAGAGACATAAAGACAGGCTCTGACCCTGGTGTGAGCCCTTTGACCTCTGTGAACCCAAGGGGACAGATTTTCAGCAACTGTGCAATCACTATTAGTTGACCGCAGGGTCTGTAGTGGAAAATGGCTGGAGCCAGACAGAGTGAATGGAGGGACATGGTGGGAAAATCTGGTAATTTATAGAAGTTGAGTCTATTTCAAAACAGGTGATGGTGGATCAGCTGACATGTGGGGTCAAAGGTGATGTTTGGGCATGATTTCCTGCCTGTGTTACTGTAACATCTGTGTGTTAAGAGACGTCTGGGACTTAAGCATTTTGACCCTCAGGGGCATGATCGTGAAAAAAAAAAAGTTGAGTTAAGATCGCTGATGTCAATGACCACGTTTGACATAAAGCCCTCTAGAGACACCTTTGACAAGATAAAATCCTCACACCACTGAAAAAAATGTTTTGCCTTGAACTATTACAGTACATTTAAACAATATAATGGTTTATGTAGCATTAAATCTCAATGTAAACATTTTTTTAATAACTTACCATCACAACTTTCAACACTACACTTCATTACATTTACTTTGAAAGACAAAAGATTCTCCTGTGAAACAGCTCTGGTCATGGCTCTCCTTTGAGACCGGTTGTGATAAATTGGATCATTTTGGTTCTTGCACTGTCATCTACAAGTATCCAAGTAAAGAAATACAGGGAGTCCCCAGACCCAGGGCTAGCCATTAAGTAAATTGGCCTCTCTAGACCTATAGCTGTGTCACTGTCCGTGACAAGCTGCCACCTATTTGACCCATGGATAGGAGTCCAGTGCTGACCAGCAGCTGTTCTGTGGGCTTGTCTTTCCAAGCCTGGGAAGTGGTTCCTAATTAGCCTCCCACACCCATAAATGTGTCCAGTAGGTCAGTCACTCCACACTCATTGATCGCACTGATGTGTTCCGTGCTGAGGCTTGACTTAAGCTCCTTCATCAAAACGAATGAGAGGCAGTAGGTGACACAAGCAGTCTGCACGTGTCAATAAGACCCTCAGAGGTAAACGTCTGATTGCAGCAAATAGATGAGTTAGCTGGCACTGATTTTTATAGATTTACAATATCCAAAATTGAACAAAAATAAAATGGTGTTGATTAATTTAACATGAGATGTAATATTTGATTGCAGAGGTGAAACAGGATGAAAATATAATACCTCTTGTACTGTACTTTTTATCGTCACCAGTGTTCCCTTTAGATTTATCTCTAATGTCCTATTTCAGACATCATGACCGGGTCAATACTTCAGCAGTAGCAACCGCTGCTTGTGACGGTAATGATAAATGGATGGAGCTACACTCAGCCCGAGCGCAATATCATCTGTGGCATGTCAGATGCAGGGTTCCCTTTTATCGAAGTCACGGGAAACAAGTCTTTGAGGGCCTGCCCTCCACAACCACTCCTCCAGATATTTTTCTCGTCCTTTTCTACCCTCCATGAGTTGTTTTTCTTTCATTTAGCTGGACTCCACCAATAAAAATGCAAGCCAATTTTCCAGCGCATTAACCCAAGAGATCTTTAATACACAAGAGTTTTGGTGCAAAGGGGACGGCAAGGCCTCATGGAAAGATGGATGGGCCTGCCGACTAAGAGTGGGCAGTTTTCCCACTGCCCTGGTCTCAGCCTGGGACAAAGGCCTCATTGAGTGTGATGCTTGACATCAGCATCATAAACTAGTCATTGCTACAAAGACTCTGACACTTTAAAGTACCAGCTACTGCCGCTTTCTTTTCTCTCCTTGTTACAGCATTGCTTAGGCTAATCACGTCACTGGCAGTTGTTCCTTTTTTTCTGCTGATGCCAATACAAAGACTTTGAATGTAAAGTAATGTGAAGAGGAATCGTTTATGAGAGTTTTGATTTTCTCTTTCCTATTACGTAAACAAACAATCTGCAAGATTCCAGTTTATCTTGATTTTGGTGACACCTTTGGTGATAAGCAGTCATTGCTATGGTTTTGTGCCCACACTACCCCAACATACAATGATAACGATGCTTGTTACAATGTGTTGCTTCATTCATAAAAATATGTATTCATTTTCACAGTTTCTATTAAAAAATGACTGTGTGCATCACTTCCTGACAGACACAGGATGTTTTTGAGGAAGAGGGATGCTCTTACATTAAGCATTGTAAATAATAATGTATAAACTTTTATGAGTTGTGAACAAGTTCCAAGATTATTGTATAATATCAACTAGCAATATATAGAAGATTTATAAGAAAAAATGTATAAACAACTGAATGAATAAAAGACAACACATAATTGTCTTGCAGATTATGGGTTTATCACTCTAATATTCATCTTATTTGATTACTGTTTACATTAGTTACAAGTTTATGGTCTAGTTTAGTGTGTTTGTCTCTCACTGTTACATATAACAATTCCAGTATTATTTTAATAGAGAAGGATTATGCAACTAAAAAAACAAAACAAAACAAAAAACAGCTCAATAACCTTAAAGTCGTGGCATCAATAAGACAAGGAGATATGAGTATGCCTGTGTCAATGGCAGTCTGATCCTCAAACATGATGTCAGCTCAAAGCCAGTTTCAGATTCTCAATGTCATGGAAAAAGGCAAGGGTGCACTTTAATAGATTAAACACTGAGAGCCAGACAACTGTGCTGCCAGGGAGGTGCTGATGGATGCAGTCACATTTAATATGAATTCATGCTGGATTGCAACAAAAGTGAGGACCGCACTGCATGAAACATAAACAGCATGGAGCACATATTGTAACATCTTTAGCCTGAGAAAAATAAAAACAGCATTTCTTGGAAAATAGCAACATTAATCAGTTGCTATTATAAAACCTTTGCAGACAACAAAAGGACATATAAGATAATGTAAAATGCACTGTGAAATGTTATTAAGGTCTAACTCTCTTATGAAACATATAAAAAGTGTTGTAATTATACAGTTTTTTATATTAATTGAAAGATGACGGCATAAAAATGCAACCAACTCTTATGACTGCCTACTTAATCCTTCAGTTCTATGTCTATATTTTACTCTTTTACATTTATTTACATTGTCTTTATTGATCAAGTCATAATGATGTTTGACTTGAAGCAATAATTGGCCAGTAATGTTAATTGCAAGGGCCATACCTGCAGTACATTAGAAGACAAAGCATCTTAATAGAGAAGAGTGTGTGAGGTGTTTTTAGGTGTTGATATCTGTGTGTGGGGGAGTGACAAAAGGGGGGTGTGGGGTTTATGGGTGAAACTCAGACTGAACTCATATACAGGGAAACAGCTGCTTCACATTGCTAACCCCTGGAACAATGTGAAGATAGTATGTTTAGACAGGTTTGGGCAAGAATGGAGGTCACCAAACCTTTAGGGGAGATATCAGATGTAGCTGTCAGCCACTGGAAACACACAGTGAAATTACATTAGTCCTCGCTGGCATCTACTGCAGTTTTACTGTGCTCTAATCCTGCAGGGTAATGTAAGAAGAATTTGAAGAAGAAATGAAATTTTCCTCCACTGGCTCCTGTTTATTTCCTCAGTGAGTTTGTTACAGGGATGCAATTTAACCTAAAGTGGCAGACCACCTGTCACTGATGTTATTCTGCATGGATACAGCGGGATCCAAGTTGGTTTGATCACAGGCCTTAAAGAAGGCAGAGACCTCAAAGAAGTGTGACACTATTCATCGTTGTGACTGACAACCTCGCAGCTGCCCAGTCGATCTACAGGGCAAAGTACTCCACTGTGTTTTTGTCACCTATTTACTCAGGCATGTGTAATCGATCCTTCATGTGCTTGGAAAAAAAAAAAGAGAATACTTCAAGGTCTGGAGATTATCACCCTTGCCAGCTGGCTCGCATGTGCCTTTGAATCTATATTTAAATACAGTCAAATGATGAAGAATGAGTCGACAAGGAAACCATTACACATTGGCAAGCCGGTGGCAGCTTAAACATACTGTTCTGGGTGGGTCAGTTCAATACATTATCTCTGAAACAGTGTACTGTCACTGTCCTGTTATGATTTATACATAATGTTCTGGTCTGTAAATGAATGCCTGTTTATGTTGCTCATTATTTGAAATATTAAATGTTCTTATTATTAGTTTCACTTTTAAATGGATCTTTTTTCATTCATTCTTTTAGGTAACATGGCAATTAAACTGTTATGATAAACTGATAAAGTGAGCTCATCTTCTGAGATTATTTGCACCTTCACTCTAAACATGCATCCACGCTGCCCTGTCTTTTGAATGACTGTGGCATTATTCTGTTAATAGTTATCTGTCCTCAAGTCCTTGACCTCCTTGAATTGTAAACACGTTTTTTACGCCACTCTCAGCACTCTTTGACCAAGGGAGTTTTGTCGACAGTGGGGCCCAGGGATAAGCAAGCAGGGGCTGAACCTGTTCCGGCCTGCAGTGCCCTCTGCAGCACCTCTGCTCCACACTCAGTCAAATTTCTACCAGCACTGCCGGATCACATGGGTTAATCTCTCCTGACCCCTGACTCCTCAAAAGTACAAGCCTGGCTCTTTTGAACTCAGTCCCGGTGTTAGCGCTATGCAGTAACATGGAAGTAGACCTCACACACATCCCCTTGTTCACTGGCACCAGTTTGCAGACTTCAGAATAGTGAAGATAAGGTACAAGAATGTCAGGAAGTCTGACACCAATGAGCGGTATGGTAAACAAACAGTTGCAGACGTCTGCCCGCATCCCCTGCCCCTTAACAACCTTCAATTCCACCCTTTTAAATGTCAAGCTGTGAAATATGGTTATTTTGTAGGGTTACTGACAAGCTGCATAAACTGAATGGCCAAAAATGTGAGTGTTAAAAACTGATACCAACATTTATCTTATTACTAAATCATACTTTCAGCCTAATTTCAATAATATCATACAAAGTTTCAACTTTCCACAAAGAATTATTAATACTTAAATTAATACTAAAAAATAAATATAATTCAGAAGACTGAATAAATATAGCTGACATAATATAACAATTGCATAACAATTAATAAAATTTACAGACAAAACTTTAAAAAATAAAATCTGCCTTAAATGCTAACAATAGCTAATGCAGTATTTGTCTTTTAGTGTCATTTAAAAAAGGGCAGGCATTAATTATACATTACAAAGCTATTGTATGTACTGTGTATACATTCTCTATCCACAGTCAAACAGTCCCACTGCAGCCCCTTGCCAAGGCACTTAGGTATCACACAATATTGTGTGTGATATGTCCTCAGAGGTTGCAGGTAGCGCTGAGAGGGAACACTGACAATTATATATGCATGGAAGCTAAAAGGAACAGAGCAGGATTTCTATTGGGAGACTAACACTCTGATATCCTTCCCGGGTACTTTGATCCCTCTGGTGTAGTGAAGCAAAAAGCCAATCATTTTTAACCACATAAAAGTTAACAGAGCATGGCCTGGTATTTAGCTTTATGTTTATCTGTGTTATTAATGTGGGCAAGAGGAGCATGGCCTGTCACTGCGGGTCAGATTGGCAGGTGTTGAGCTGTTCTGACGCTGTGATTTCACAGCCTCTTTGCTCTCTGCTTCAGGTGAGTGAAATGATGCTTGCTTTAATAGGGGACTTCAGACTGACATGTGTAGGAGTATCATATGCTCCAACAACAACAACTGTCACAGTGGAACCATTGCTTTATACTTTGCGCCTTTCTCGCTCAAAGACTAAGTAAAGCTGTGACGAACTGTACTTTGTGCGTTGAGGGTTGAAAAAGATAATTCGTTGATCTGCTAAAGAGGCAGTGCTTTGAGAAGAGATAGCATCTGGGGGACAATTGAGTGGCGGAGGGAGAAAGGCAGATAAAGAAATGTGAGCGCGTTTTTACACATTCTCTGAAACCACAGGCAATCCTGATGAAGATGATAGAGGGAGTCTCTGATTAACCATCCGGTAAGCAGGATGCATGTCCCTGCCAAGGCAGACAAATGGAACTATTGTAATGCTATGACAGTCTTTGATCATTTCTGTGTTCGGGGAGATATCTTCATCAGAAGTGTTCCTTGTTAAAGCTGTCACATGCTAGCAGGCATAAATATTTGCACTGTGGTAGATTCCATGGGCCATCAATATACAATAATTACATTGAACATATGAGCACCCTGAGGAAATTTTCAACATTAAAGCACATGATTTGTCTTTCTACTTATTTAAATCTATGTTTTATTAAGCTCTTGAAGATCTGAGGGAATGCCATACATATATAAATATAATTTTCAATTTTACCTAATGTAAAAATGTAATTATATTAAATAATTATAGTAACATGTTACATTTGTATTATCTTAAATGTATGCTACTAATGTGATTTATCTGTAGTATGTATTTTACTATGGATTTTTTTCTAGGCTAACTGACAAAAATGAAGATGTTGAACTGTAGACTAATTGACCTATAGCAGACAGCAAAAAACTTTTCACAGCCAGAAGCCCATCTGTATGGTTCCACTGAATATGCATGGGGCTAAGTACGGTCTAGCCTGAGCCATTAATAATCTTGTCATCACAGCCCAGAACTCCAAGTTATTCAGTTATTGTCTAACTTGTTTCACAATCCTCTGGATTCTGACAACTCCCCATTACTACAAATGTCACAGCTGGAGTCACAAAAGCAAAACCTTCCGTAATGAAAGCAGTGGTTCACTTTTCTTTAGTGGGATTAAATGCTTGGAAGGGATTTACCCACATATGTGCAAAACAACTCCTGGCTGTGTGCAGAGAAAACATTTTTAGTGATGCTGGTATGTGGAAGCATAACTGTGTATGTGACTGTGTGTGAATGTGCATGTGGAAGCCGCCCTGGCCCTATAGTGAGCAACTATCAGGAGTGAGAAAGCGGGGGGTAAGAAGACTGACGCAAGGTAGCATTTGCAATTGGGAGGCTTTGGTTTCAGGCTCACCAGTCATCAATCATCCCGGGCCTATTCTGTTCTTTGACAGCTCAGTACAAGGCTTGACATTTAACACTCACGACCCTGCACCAGGCTGTGCTTGAGACCAGAGACTTCAGAAACACAAAAATTGAATAGAATGACACTTTTCCCCTCTTCAGTAAGTGGTAGAACTGAGGCAAAGCAGATACAAATTAATAATTCCCATCTGCAATACACTTCACTCTGGTGAAATTACTGCTTATGGCCCCGTGTTCCCCCTTTGCCCCTCACTCTGACATACACAAAAGAGCTAAATGAGAAAGTCAAGAGGCCTCTAGGCCTATTAGACTAAATGCTAGTATGTTTTTTTATGTGTGGATGGACTCTGTGAACTTTGCGAGAGGCAGCTTTGAAACTTACAACTCACGAAATCATTAGTAGTGTTTTGGAAAAAGGGAACAAAGATATTTTTATGGCTTAATGTTTCAGTTAGCAATGCAGCATGATGGAATGTGGATTAATTGTACACATTTCAAATTATGAGGGAACATTTCTCTGTCCTTAAGCTGCCTCTGATATTACACTCATTGAAATTTCCAAGGGGAAATGAGCTTATGTTTTGTGACCACATTTGGTTTTCTGCTTTTTTGGGTCAGTAGGTCGCTATAAACAGAGTAATAATATTGAAAAAACACTGCTCTGATAACTGACATGACCTGACATCAACTGGATAATGCAGCACTGTGGCCTATAAAATACCAGATTTACCAAATTTGAACAGGCTTTTTTTCCCCCAATAAGCACATCTGTCAGTCCAGAGATGTCACAATGTGACCTACTCAAATCTACAAAACTGGTTCAGCAGCATTATATAACAAACCCCATGCACCTCTCTCTCTTCCTCTATCACACACGCACACATGTCCGTGACCCATGATAACTCTACAGAGAGCATGCTTTTCATTTACACTGTTTTCTCTCAGGAAACACAAGCATAAACCTCACTGTCTTGCTTCCCTCATGGATTTAGTATGTGGATACTGATAACATCGCCTGGACATCGGCCATATCCATTCACTCTTATGTCAGGGAATTGATAGCTTCTTTTGGATTGTGTGAGCCACAGAAAATCTCTTCCATCTTTGTGTGTGATACGCTCTGCTAGCTGCATACTAAACATGTTGCCAGACAACTGGTCATGTCTTAACTGTGAAACTGGCAACTATTGTTTGTGCGGCTATTGAACATGCCTTTAACGACTCCAAGGGCAACCTTTCATCTTGCACAAGGTACCAGGGCTCTTAAACCATTTCATATGTTCTTTCAGGCATTTAACATTATAAGATAAGTCAATGTGGTTAGATAGTCTAGACATATATAAAGCCATAAGGACATTTTAAGCAAAAAAATTAATTTTACTAAATAATGTAAAGAAGTGCACTACAATTTATCTATAGGAATATTTAGCACAAATGTATTCTGCAGTGTGTCACTTGAGCATCTCTTGAGGATTTCTGTCATGCGTCTTAATTTGTCACTTTTAATGTGCGCTGAGAGCCACATACATGCATGACACATGAAAATATGCGAGAGACACATGTACATACACACACACACCAGTGCAGAATGTTGTCTAGACGATTGGTTGTAATGTCATCATAGAAAATCTTTTCTGAGAAAGATTCATCAGATTATTACCAAAGCCAAGCCTTTCTTACAGCACTCCACTAGCTGCACCATATGGTTGGGTCCTAAAGCCATGGGTGGAGGGTTTAATGACAGGGCGGATGTGCAGCGCACATGCCGAGGGATGCTGGGGGATGGGCTAAAAAAAACACTCATCAAGTCTTTGGCCTGGAAAGGCTGCACAAGGTCAGCTGTGCAGCGGGGGGCAGGTTGAGGGAGCCAGACACATGTCTACAACAAAAGGCAGGTGACCAGAGCTAAACTTTGTATAGGGAAAATACAAGAGTGCACAATAAAATATTTTTCCCTCTAGTATCTTTCAAAAAGCTATTCGTATTTTAAATGTCCATCACAGTGCCTACCCATTTAGCGAATAATAACAACACCATTCTTCAAATACACAAGGTCGATAGTATACGCACATCACCAAAATATAGTGACATGGAGATCCAATCCTCTTGGCAAATATGCACAGCTGCCAGTGTGGGGTGTAGGGATGAGTAAACAAAGATGGACTCATAATTAATGTTTACTAAGGCTGATGCAACTGCATGACATTTCTAGTACTGCACGACTTGTCCACTGACCACAAATTATCTCCATAAACACTTTCTTAGTCTGACATCTCTCCTTTAGAGCTGCAAACATGTTTAAACATAGATTCTTAATTCTCTCACCAAGTGTGGCTGCCTAATACCTCACTTCAGTGGCTAAATCGATCTGAGGTCAAGAAAAATACTAAGGTTGATTTGACTAGATCTGATTCTCTGCCCTCTAAACATTATGAATGCTAAGTTTCGGAGGAAGAAATCATTTTGTTTTTTAGTCAGTGCATTCCACTACAGACACAGCTTTAGGTAATATTAGCCCAGCAGTGGTGAGGTGGGACATGGGTCAGCCTCAGGAGTAAGAAGGCAGGGCAAATGATTGATGGAGTTATGGTTGGTCTATAAAGGTCTGCAAAGAGTGCTTGGAGATAATCAGAGAGCGGGTGTCTGCAGGCACACCCATATATGCACACATATGCTGACTCAAGAGAGAGATGAGGCGGGAGCTTCCGAATTATAAAGCGGACAGAAGCAGTGATGATGAAATTCTGAAGGTTGGGCGTAACAAGAGGCACCTTACAAGGGTCACAACCTTTTCCTTGCTGGGTGTTTTGGTCTTTGTACCCCCACACAACATCACTTTCCCACCTTTGTGTTCACTGGGGGGCAGGTGAGTGGGGGAGTTGTGTTACATCCCTGTTTATCTGTTCATGACCTCTAGCCGGCAATTCTGCACTTGATAAGAGGAGGGCTCGCCTCATAATGTGCACGGCAGCTGATATCAGCCCTGTATCCTTGTGAAATTGATTACCAAGGCCCAGGGAGCGTGCAGAATATAATAAATAGAGATGACACATAAGGCACACATGGACTTGTAGGCTGATGGGTAACACTGCCTCAGCAATTACCTGCTACCCACTTAAAACAGGGGTCATGCAGGGCAGGCTGGCAGTGGAAGGAGTTATGGTTATTTTGTATTTTCTCTGCAGGGTGAGACACTCTGTGAAACATCTCTCTCTCTCCCTTTCTGCGTATGTGTGTGTGTGTGTGTGTGTGTGTGTGTGTGTGTGTGTGCGCGCGCGCATGCGGGTCTGTGTATGTGTTGGGGAGCATGTGTGTAAAAGAGACAGGGCAGAGAGTCTGAAATGTGTGAGGTTTGGGTGTGAAGACCTGGACAAGATGTGGTTAAGGGACATTATTTCAACCATGTCCAACTATGGTACAACTATGAAGCATAACAAAAAATGATTAATACTAAAGGTAGGTGTTCATTACCATTTTTTATATATATATATATATATATATATATATATATATATATATATATATATATAAGAATTAGACTTAGTTGCTTATTGTGGACTTTAGATGCTTTGGTCTGCAGCCTGGCTCATCTCTCAACAACAATGAAAGACAATCATGGTGTTGATTTACTTATTTTTTGTCTAAACGGTGGTTCAGTTTGCTTTTGTTTGTGTCTTTTTCATGATTTTCAATGTGGTATTTCTCATCATGAGTATGCCATAAATAAAATATGGCCTCGCTGTGAACAAAGTGAATTGGCAAAAATCCTGAAAACCTGAATAACTGAGCCTTAATGGTAAAAGCTCCTTAGTGGGAGTGAATAGGTGCCACAGAGTAGCGATAAAGTAAGCTGTAAAGGGAAGTTACAGGATTGTCCTTTCACCTGACCCCACAACCAGGCCTAGAGCAATTAAATAATTTGGGGCATACTGTGCAGTACTTTTTCAATTAGTCCAATTTACATCAACGCACTGTGGCAATAGGCTTATGATTTCCTATGCACATCTTCTTGTAGCCTAAATTAGGATAATGATTGACACTGATGACAGAGTAGCAGTGTATGGTGAAGTCAGCAGTGAGACAGATAGTCAGATAAATAGATTGATAGACAGACAGACTCACTTTTGTTGATACAGTTATCAACAGCATGAGCAGAGCAAAATTATCATTATGTAACTATACAGCATAGTCATAATCATCTTTGTAAGAATACAATGGCTTCCAATATCATCTCCTGACATTTACAGTTGAGCCATTCACTTAATCATCTTTAATCTGCATGCCCTTTATTATGCCACCAGCCATCTAGTAACAGTTCCCACATCCACAGAGATCACTCTGTTCGGCCTCAGACTTGAGGATGCCAGGGCTGTTTTTCTTGTCATTAAGTACTGCTAATAATCTGCATCATATCCTCAAAACAAAAACAATTATTATTGACTAAATGACTAAATGACTAAATCCTCTACACTTTTGTATGTATCAAATGTATCACCATTTTGCATCATATATCATTGATGTGGGTGGCACAATACATGGTGTGGACAACAGAAGAAAATATTGTTTCTCTCTGGTTTTAATCATCTACATGATGCATCTTATTCCTAATTGTTTATTGTGTAATAACAAAACAAATAAACATCTATTACATGCTCCTTGCCCTTTCAAATAACACCATCACTTTAAAAGACAGGGGGGATATTGACAGGCTGTAAGTTTTCCAAAATAATTATCATAAAACAGGTTATGAAAAACAGGCCAAACTGTTATGATAACAAATCGTGTGACAGGAAAGGAGAAAAATGCTAATTTGTTAAAATTGTAATATTTTGGCTGATTGACTTCAAATTGGTGATGAATAACACATTACTAGCCAACATTGCAAACAACACATTGTGTTTTCAGGCTGCTGTTGTGTTTTAAAAGAAATCACAGACATTGTAGTTGTTTGCGTACTGCACATTTAAGTGGCCCAAAAGAAAATGTATCTATTCAAGTTCTTAAAGTTTCCACCTGAGATATTTTAGCGAGCACGGTGCATAATGTATGGCTCATTTCAAAAACAGGCACTCCAGTTGCTTAATGTTAGCATAAAGCAGGCCATGTAGATGTGGTGCTTGCTGTTTCAATGAAGAAATCTGAATGGCTGTAAGCTGCCAGGCAAACCTTTATATCTATTTGTTCCACTTGTCTGGCTCTCAATGAGTTTAATCAGCTGAGAAGAAGCCGTGAGGGGGGTGTTGCCTTACCCGCCCATACATTAGAGCGCCCCCCCTGCACCACTCACACTCAAATACACACAACCCCACAGCCCCATTCTCTGTGCATCGATGTGAGAGTTGAGGGTCTCCCTCTCCCCTGTTGCCTTACGGATTATCAAGTACACTTCAATTACTGCCGATCGATACACTTCTGGCTGCAAAAGGGAGTGTGAGGGAAATTAGACAGACTTTGGGTATGGCCGTGACTACAAAGCAATGGATTAACACTGATATGCATCTCTTCATTTACATCAGGAATGGGCCCATTCTCCATCAGCATACTGCACTCTCCTCTGCACGGACGTACATTCACATAGGCTTTAAGGGGACTTTTTGAAAGATTGCTTCTTTAAGTGCTGGGCAAGGTGAGGGCAAGCCCGTCATTTACTGTAGGAGGATTAAAACCTACTGTAGTCACTACGGGAAAAGAGCCACTGTAACCAGGCTTTCAAACTGAATACAAGAAAAGAGGTCTTGTGTAGAACCATTAATGTCATCATGATAATACTACATCTTTGTAGTATTGTCTTGTGTGTATATGTGTGTGCTGTGCTCCAAATTGGCCGGGACTGATTAAATGATTAAAGACACACTAATCCCGGAGTGCTTCAACACTAAGATTTATAATCCAGGCAGGTTCAAATGTTTGCTGTAAAAGAGAAGAAAGGAGCATTTCCACTCTTTGAAAACGCGTGTCAGCAGATAATACAATAGCTGGCGTTGGTAGGAAATAATGCCGGAGTACTCGTCCTCCTAAACTGAGAGGAAAGGGAAATGAAAGCAGTACTGTGGAAGAGGATAAAAAAGAAGTAAAAGTTCAGGAAGAGATAAGCAGTGGCTGTATCCCCCCGAGGCAGGCTGTGAAGGTCTCCCAAGCACGGCCCCTGCCTCTGAACCCCCTTCAGGTCATCTGCCCTTGCTCTCCCACCCTTCCTCTCTACAGAGGCAGTAAAAACACTCCAACACCTGGGTTCTCTCTCTGCTCTGCGCAAGCTACAGTGCAACACACCTCCGACTACATTTTTCATCTGCAGACAACACAAGCTCAAACACACAGAGAAAGAGAGAGAGCTCTTTGTGATTAGATCTTGACATAAAAACAAAATCTCATCTCTGATATGTTATTGTGAAGGCCAAGTTATAATGATGGCCATTACAACATCTGTAAAGAGATTATTATTGACTGACCTTCAAACATTCCTAAAACATAATGTCCTTGATGGTTTTTACTTGGAGACTAAAAAGGCTACTGGGTATAATCTAGACTTTTAGAAATCATCCGCTTGTTTTCACCTCTCTCAAATTAATTAGTGTTACAAATATTATCATGTGCTCTCTGAAGCTTGTGAATCAAACACTTTGTTTTGGTCACAATAATTTAGATTTGTCTGTCAGCAAAGCCTGCGTTTACAAGGCCCACTGAACCATATCCACTTCTCTCATCTCAGGGTCAGAGTCACATTACACATTACTACCCAGAGTGGGAGTTCAGTTTTGCGTCTAAAATGGCCTCCCTCTCAAAATAAAGATGCCTCTCTATTGAAAGCCCCTCACTCCACCATGAATTTGGTCACTCCCTCCCTCCTTCCCTCCCACTGCAATCTGTCCTGCCAGCTCCCACGGTTTGTCTTTGGAAGTGATCCGTCCCTGAGCGTTGAGCAGAGCCACTTCATGTTCACATCGGCCCCAGAGGCATTCCTGCCTGCCCACTACTCCTGCTTTCTTTTGTCAGCCAAATGGATACCAATTAAATCAACTGTTCTCCAATTAGAATTTGGAAGAATCTATCTTGTTCAGTGTTCTAAATCCCACTGCTTGACTTCTTTCTCTCATGTAGCTCCTTTCCTGGAATCAGTTACAGAGAAAATGAGACTAGTTATTTCCTGCAATAGGATACTCCTGGGTTCCTTTGTTTTTTCTGTTTGTTCAATATGTTAAAAGTGCATTTAGTCAAATGTTTATAGGACTGCACGCAAGGGACATTATTATGGTGCAAGTTAGGTTGAGGGCAATGTGGAATAACAAATCAGGTCTTTGTTACAAAAAATCCCCAAACCAAGGCAATCATCAACAGTAATGATTTACATGTTAAACTGGAGCTTCTGTTGTTTGACTGTACAATTCAAAAACAGCAGTTTCTCTTTTCCAAAAACTAAATTTCTGCCCTCGGAAACATGAATATACACTTCAGAAACATGTGCTCATGTACTGCCCTCACACAGAGGCCACTATTTGATTAATACGGAATAATAAGGAGGGGCATATCTTAATCTGCAGACACGGAGAGCGGATGGCTTGGACTTGAGCCACGTCATTATTGCCTAATAGTCGTGTTCAGAAAGTATGCCCCATTGTGTTTCATATGACCAGGCAACACCCCCTCCTGCCACTCGAAATCACATCCAGCTAAACAAACCAGCCGGCCTGCTTCCTGTGGAGCAGCGTTTCAAATCCCAGGCACTAGTTCAGACCTCTGCAGCCAGTAGCATGCTACCATCCACATCACGACCTCTCACCCTGTTGTTTACTCCTCCACCTCCAAATTAATATACTGTAGGATTGTTTGCTTTGTATGTGAAAGTATGATTTGATTTTCAAATCCTAACTTGGTGTACATCGCCTACTTTGGTTTACATTAGCCAGTTGTTAGCTTTAGAGTACTATTAGGTAATCAGCCCCCTGTAGTGATTCAGCATTAGACCAATCAAGTCCTCTTGCAATGTAAAGACAATAAAGTGAGTTACTAAATGAGGTAAATGTGTTCTCCCTGATTTGCTTGTAATTTATTGAAACATAAATAGTCCTGATGGAACAACAAACAGCTCAATCAACAAGTAGCGAAGCCAATAATGGTAATTTAGTAATATTTTCATATCAAAATAAGTAGAAGACTTCAGTTCACACATTCAATTATGCCTTCCATTATTAACCAGTTATACTAGTATTATTTTTATCTTTATTTTATTTGGGAATAATAATCAAATCACAAAAGGGTAAATGTGAGTGACTGTCAGCAGACTATTTTAATCAATACAACTCATTCAGCTATTCCCTCCATGAGAATGGCTAATGTGTAAATAGTGTTGCTTGGACACTTCTAGTTTTGGATGTTTGACGGCCCCCTACTTTTACTTTGTTATGCTTATCTGCTTTAAGAATGGAGGTCTTTTGTGTCTGAACAATGGAAGCCCTTTTATGTCCATCACTGAACAAAGATGGTAACTGACATTGTGCAACAACACAGTGAACTAACTATTTCAAACTGTTGGCAGACTTCAGAGTTAAACACCATTTTGATTTCTAAAACTTCTACAGTTACATACATACTGAAAGGGTTCATCACTCTGCATATCTATGTATCTAAGTGATGCTACCAAAACAGTAAAACATTCAACATGTTTGTTTAGTAAACATATTATTGCCATTGCAAGATTCAAGTATTTCTTTATATTTTACACTGGTCTATATATAAAAAAAAATTGTATTCCTTATCTACAGCAAGACATAACCGTATTTGGTCTTGATTTTACATTGTTGCAGTATCATTTCTCCTCTTGTTCTGTGCTCACATCTGGCACTATGTCGAGAGTGCATTTTTCTTCAGTAGGTATTTTGTTACAGAGATAATAGATATTATGTTAAAACATTAACTCATGGAATGAGGTAAAATATTTGACAATATTGAGCTCCTAGCAACATTTATATTGAATTGGACTATTTTGCAAAAACTACTATCCCTGAAAACAATATTTTACTGTATGAAAATATTCATGTTTTACTCTTTGACACATAATTTCTAATAGCACAATAAACTTTTCATGGGTCAGTTCTTAACCCCTAGAAACATCGCATTTATGAGGCTTTAACTAAAAACAAACTGAAATCCAAATAAAAACAAAGCTGTCGCACAAAAAGAAGCAGTGCAGTAGACCACAACAGACTACAATATACCACACTGTAGAATACTGACCATAATCTCAAATGCAATTGAATATGAATTTGTTCTGTCATCAATATTATTGTAATGTTTTATGCATGTCGATGCCCTGAATATAATGTTGACGAATCAGGATATTTAAATATATCCGGATAAAAATTGCCGTTCGGTTTATAAATGTACTTGTTTGTCCTTTTTCAACACTTTCCGACCCTCAACCTCAGAGCTGAACTTTCAAATGCCTCCAGTCGGGAAACCATCTGAGTGAGCTCTTAATGAACGCCAAAATACAGCACTTGTTATTCCAGCTGTTGAAACAGGCAGGTTACCCCGTGTATAAACACAGGGAGTACATAATTTTCACTCTTCAAAGTAGCTTGATTTATATCATACAGAACAGAATTAATATGCATAATTTGTATCACATGGAAAACATTTCAAAACATTAGTGATAGAGTTACATTAGAATAGTATGCTATTGAGTCTCCTATAAGCAGTCACTGCAACCCACAGTTCAAAACCTTATTCACTGTAAGGTAAATAAAGGAACAATTACAGATTTTTTTTCCACTGACTAATTCCAGAAGAAGAAAAGAAGAAAAACAATTAAAAGTCCCTTCCCCTTCCCATCCAGACTATTCCCACGCATTTTTTGGCAGAGCTCTGCTGATGATCTCCAGAGGCTTTGGTTCTTGAGGAACTTGTCAGGAAAAGATCTACATTTCCCAGGGATGAGTGTGGGTGAAAGTGAGAAGGAAACTGCAAGACAGAGCAGAAGTTTGAGTACAAGCCAAAAGCGAGAATTAAAAGTGAAAAGAAGAGTTCATGTATTGACAGGGGGGAGACATGGGGTTAAGAATTTGAGGACTGGGCTCAGGCTGCGGGGGATTTGTGATATCCACAGAGAAAGGAAAGAAAAGGCTAAACTGAATAGAAAAAATGGCACCTATCTATCAGGGATCTCAAGCTGACTTTTGTCTGTTAAAAGACCTGAGGACCAAGGGAGAAATATAGATCCTTTAATATCACTTTTGTTCTTCAAACTGTGACCCACTGAACACAAGTGCATTGCTAATCAGTTTAACCCTGTTATACTAATTCAACTCTGTAGTTTCACATGATGTGTGGCTGACACAAGTGCCAGGCCCACTCTGAAGTCAGTGTGGCCTGGAGCCCAGGCCAGGGCAAAAGCCCCGACCTCAGAGGCATACTGACCTGGCAGGGAGACACCTCTAATGGCATTTTGACATCAGGTTCAGAGACAATAGAAATCTTTCCAACAGCATCTTATAGACTCCTCAACCTGCCACTATTATGATATTATCCTTATTCAAATGAGGGTCCCTTTCTTTTGTTTTTTGATTTGTCTGCAGTGACATTTTGTTGATGGATTGGGTCAGTCCTATGAGTAGTGGGTCACAAGCTGACAAAAATGTCAAAACTGGTTTCCTTGGCTTTTCAAACACAAACACACACACACACACACACACACACACACACACACACACACACACACACACACACACACACACACCATGCCTGTTTGCTTTATCTCTTGGAATGAGGCAGCAAAGCGACAGATGAGTGACTGAAACCTGAGATACCCAACCAAAAGCCCCATTTTATATGGCGTAAAATCTATATAACATTAAATATTTATACACATACATACACTAATATACAAAACTGTTATCATCTCATACATTACATGCATACTGATTTCATATTAGAACTTCAGAAATGTATTAATGCTGTAATTGAATTTACATATGTTGTGGGTGAATTAAAAATACACCAAAAAATCTTTTCAGCACAGTGTTGAATACTTAAGTTTAGTCCCTCCCTTATGACTAATAACATAACTCAAGGATTACTATCTTGTTTTCTTTCAGTCAGTCCAGGACATGTTCATCTCAGGGGAACTCGTAACTTCACAAGCCCAACAGGAAGTCACTACCGTCACGCCCGTTAGGTCAATAAGCACTTGTGCATCAGAAGAGGCCCTACTCTCAGCTGTGGGCATATTTGTTAGCATCACATCTCCCAGCAAGAACAAAACAATATCGCAAAAACCTTTACCTTCTGTATTCTTAACTTAGATTCAAACGTGGACTCCTCAGGCTGCATTTCATATCTCACCACTGGATCATTAGATTGCCTTTATCTCAGATTTCTACAAATTAAGAAGCATACACAGCCTTGCTCATTCAACCTGTTCTTTTAGATTTTAAAATCTTGTGCCAGACCTACCTGTAAGCTAAAGGCAAGAGTGACTTAACAGTGTCATATCATTTCAGTCAAAATTAAAGCATTTTAGCTAACACACATCAGCGGGAAATATGCTACTATATAAAAAAATTAACAAGCTTTCCTTTCCTGGATATAAGGCACATGGTCTGTTTTTTAACTGCCTTTTAAGGTCTCAATACAGCGCCTCTCCTCAAAAATGTGGATGTTTGATGAGCTACACTTCATACTGACAGTATCTAAACCTCATCACAAAGCGATACATCCCCATCATTACATTGACATTGTCAGTTGAATGGCTCAGGACATTAGTGAACAGACATACAGCTGGAGTTCACAAAGAGCCAATGTCTGGAATACCCATGCAATACTATAGATCCCAGTGGATCATTAGATTGAGTCAGTCAAGGCCAAGTTCTTTACATGGGAAAAACTGGAGGTTCTTCAGCTCACCTTGAAGCACAGTGAAGCCAAGGAGTCAGTGCTCAGTGCATGGGTCACTAGTCCTACTGCCACCTTACTGAGAGGTCTACATACTGTACAGGGAAGTAGCAGCACATGTTGGGACTCCTTGTATTAATATGTCCTGACAGTGAAGGCCATGTGTTAATAAACAAGACTAATCATGTTAGTGGCTCTGTAAGGCTGCACTTCGGCACAGAGGTACTTTTAGCTAAGTGCTAAAGTTTCTCCAGTGACAATGTTAACAAGCTGCTGTTTAGCAAGTTTAATGTTTACCAAGTTCACCATCTTAGTTTAGCATATTAGCATGCTAAAATTCACCAATTAGCACTAAAGTACAGCTGAGGCTGATGGTAATATCATTAGCAGGTCTTAAACCAAAGTAAGACAAATTAAAGTTTTGATGATGGCGCTAGATGAAAAGTTAGAGTACAGTTCATCCTGAGGGGAATATGAATGTCTGTACAAAATTTCATGACAATCCATTCAGGAGTTGTTGAGATGTTTCACTCAAAATCACAAATGTCAACCTCACGGTGGCACTAGGGGTAACGTTAGGAGATTATTAGTCAGTAGGATTCATCCTCTGAGGACCATGATAGTATGTACACAATTTCATGGCAAGAGTTGTTGACATATTTCAGTCTGGACTAAAGTGGTGGGCCAACCAACTAGACCGACAGGTCGACATTGCCATCCCTTGCACCTAGCTGCCAGCTGTGGTCCTCAGCAGGCCCACATGGCTAACAAACCACCAGCATCTTCCAAGGTTCAACTGGACCCTGAGATTCACAGGTCGCTCTAATTTATTTTCATCTCTTACTCCATGCCTATAAAAACCTATACTTATAACTTGATACTCATAATCTTGATTTATTTACTGCTTGTGTTAAACTGCTTCCTTATTTTGTGATGTCAGATGGGAGATATCAGACAATATATAACTTACACATATTCTAGTTGTAATTATGACTAGGATGTCAGAGTACTGGATGCTGTACATACATGTGTGTTGGAGAGCAGTGGTACCAGTGAACCAAGGCTTTGTAAAGATATAAATAACATGTAAATTTGATACAATTTTGTACTGAGTCTAACGCGGTAATGTCAACAACTGTGAAATAAGTTTGATGCAGTTCCTGATTGAGAACTAAATGTTGAAGGAGTTTATAATTGGTCTCTGTTGAAGTTTGGTTGTACTATGGCTTATTCAACACCTTGGCATCTTTGTCTTTCCCACTGATATGCTAGAAAACTTGGACTTCTTGGGTTTTCAAATCTGAAATTCTTTTAAATACAGTCCATTTAACTCAGTTTTCTTTGTGACTACATTGGAGACTTACCCTTGGACTATTCACTGGATGAGAAAAAATATAATAAATAAATAATATTTTAGATAAAAATTCGAATTTTTTAGGCTATTGCATTTTTTCTAAAACAAATTACTGAATGAATGACAAATCTTTGCATTGCAAGCTGCTTTGAAATCAGTTACATCCAAACTATCTGAGAATCAGTGATATCTCATTGTTTTACATGATATGGGTTTTATGTCTCTACTTGGTCACAGGCTACCAAAGTGTAGTGCATGTCAGTTTGTCTTTATTAAGCAACAAGCAAGTTTAATCAATGTTGGGCAACTGTATGCTTTCTTCTCTCTAATGTGCCATTAAGAGCCATTCAGAGTGACTGAACAGTTGTCACAGAAAGTGGAGAAACCCTGAGTAATCAATGATAGTTAAGAACTGTAATTTATCACCTTGCCACAACCGAGGGTTTGCAAAATGAGCCCTCCTGCTTGTAGGAGAGAATGTGTTGGGGGAAGCTTGGGTGATATGGTGGTTGAGGCACACAAGGGTCAGGGCCCAATTACTCTTCATCTACTGCTCCTCATCACCACTGGCAGAAGCACAGTTCAATTGCTGCATTATCTAAGCATATCAATAGTGCGGAATTAAAAGTCATTGATTTTTTGCAAGTTTTTTTTTCCTCTTTGGTCAAAAGAAGGTAGAAGCAGCTGTTACACTGAACTGATATCTTTAAATGAGTAAATGCTAGAGATATTGAAAACTTTATGGGTTCTGTTGCTCTTTTTAATATATATTAAAATAAGTGCTTAGTCAGCTTTATAGCGTTATTAGCATGGTACAACAGATAAAAAAGGTAGCTTTATTGTGAATTTTCTGAGTCGGTTCAGAAGGGCTATATTATACAAATAATGTAGGGAAGTGAGATTTTATGCTTCTGTTATTTTTTACATCCTTCTGGCTATGAAGTAAGTAAGAGTTCACTGTAAGCTGGAGTCTCTATCATGGCCAGAGCAGACCTTTCTGTGAAAATGACCCAATGGTAATAAATAAAGATGCTAGCAATCACACATCAATCACATTGTGCATGAACAGTCAGAATGACCATAGCAGGAAAGGGTTGAAAGGGCCAAAGAAAAAGAGAAAAATTTCAATTTCAAGAGCATTATTATTTTCATTAATCATAGCCCTGCCATCAACCTATCCTTATGCCTTAGTGGGAGATCTATTATACGCTCCATTTAGCTTCAGCCATATTACCTCATATGTTTTCCTGGCTGACCAAATAAGACTTAGAGATAAAACAATTTACTGTTCATTATGAGCCTTGTCACTGGAATCAATCTATTAACCTGTGTTAACTGGGATGGCTGGTAAGATCTCTTGGACTGTATTGAGGTAAAGAAAATGGATATTTATGTTTTGTATGTGTACGGTCATAAAATGACTGGGGATTTAATTTGCCCCCTCCAACTCAGTGGATGGCTTTATTTTTCCGGTGGCCAAGGCACCCTCCTCGCCTTTAAGCAGCCCCTGACCTGTGAAAGATTCTAACAAATTAGCTTCTATTGTGAAGCCAAAGGTGCCATCAATGAGGAGACGCTCCACTGCACCTAAAGTATGATGGTGGAGGCAAGCAACAGAGCAGAGAACCTTGACATGATTGAATTAACCCTTTGTAGGAAACGTGCTGATAAGGATTGTGGTGGAAGGTGGGTTAAAGGGCTGAACAGTGTGCCTTGTATGACAAGAAACAGGTGCCATGCCTGAATCTGACACATCAAACACAATGACTTTGGACAGACCCTGTAATTAACTTTAAGTGATATGTGATATTCAATTTTTTTCTCTGTTCATGCTGTCATTAAAAACAGATCTGTGTCACATAAGAAACAAGAGTTTACAGCTATGCTAGTGGCTCTGTGAAGCTGTAAATGCTAACATCAGCATGGCAACATGCTCACAATGGCAATGCTAGCTATGTTGATGTTTAGCTGGTATAATGTTTACCATGTTCACATCATAGTTTAGCATGTTAGCATGCTAATTTTTGCTATTTAGCACTAAACACTAAGTACAGCTGGGGCTGATGGGAATGTCATGACCTTTACAGGTATTTGGTCATAAACCAAAGTATTGGACAAAATAAAATTGGAAACTTATTTGTATGATGGCGCTATATGAAAGGTCAGGGGAGGAAAGTTATTACAAATCATCCTCTGGGGAAGCTGAATGTCTGTACCAAATTCTATGACAATCCATCCTATAATTGTCCAGACGTTTCACTCTGAACCAAAAGTGTCAACCTGCTGGTGGCACTTGAGGAAAAGTCAGGGGATCACCAAAGTAAGTAGTCATCACCACCCCTCTCTCACTTTTCTTCAGTTCCAAAGATGGCAACATAGGTAGACTGCCAGACACACTGTCCATCCTGCATTGGTTTGGTCACTGTTGTTGATCTTCACTAATTCTGCTTAATGTGCTTTTATATTGAGTATGCCATCACGGGGATCACAGAACAGCCAGTTTGCTCTTATTGCCAGGTTTTATCCATAGAACTAATAATGGAAGTACTTTCAGGGTTCCTCCGCAAGGGATCGTGGTGGCATCTCTCCCATGCCCAGCCTCAGTTCAGAATCCTCCACAGTTGCTCAATTTCCCTGCTTGTGGTGACCCAAAAACAATGCTTATACGTCCATCTCCACTGTGGCAGCGCCATGTGTCATTTAACGTTGTATCTTAATTTACCTTTTGCTAGAATGGGCCATGTTCCACACTGTCCAGTTTGTGTAGCACCTCAAGGTTTTTTGAGCAACTGGAAGAAAAATGCACCTGGTTCAAGTCAACATTTGTTGTATTTGGGAGGTGCAGCAAAATTTTGACACATTTAAACTTTCAGAATCCATGCAAATTACTGTTCTGGAGCCTGTTCGGAAAGTGCATTACGACACAACTTCTACATGTAACTTCTGAACTTGATGTCCACTACTCATCCAATGAAATTACTGGAACCTAAGAGCAGCAACAAAACAAACAGTAACTGATGATCACCCATCTAATGGTCAAGAAAGGCTGGAAGTTTATGTTTGTTATTATTAATTAAACTTAGTTAGTTACTTTAAGATGTTTTACATTGTATGTGATACTGATAGACATTGCACTATATTTCCACAAATTTAAAGGTACAGTACAATCCTTGACTTTGTGGAGTAATAAACCGAGTAGAAGCAATGTTACCACAACCACACCTTGTCTATACTGGCCACAGAGTGAAAACAACATGTCAGCAGCACAGCAGCTTCAGTCCTCATCATTGTTTTCAATGGATGCATTCAGCTACAGTATTTGTTTTGGCAGCACTCACAGACCAATACAACATCACTGTAGTTACACAGCCTAAAAGGATGCTAAAAGGATGCATAAAGCGTGAGTGAAACGTAAGCTGTTACCAATGTAGACAGCTCTAATGATTAAAACTGAAGCAGATCTGTTCCATCAGACACTCCTGAGACACATGACTGATAAATGTGGTTGAAATGCATCGTGTGTAGACAACCTGTTCATTTTGACAAACCTACATTCTGTTGTAGCTTTTTACAAGTCTTACAGTAAGGAAGTTCCAAGGAGGCATCAATTTAGGCCTAAGAAAACTATGATTAATCTCCTTTTGAAAACAGGAAGCTTTCAGAAAACAACTCTATATGCTGTAAACATATAAAGAGGGTGGCAAACTGCTCATCCCTAAAGCCCGAAACAAGACACCAAAAAGTATGTTGGAAAATCACTGTATAGTAGTTTGTTTATAATCTATTATTATTGCAGTCTTTCACTGCATTTTGGGAAAATCAATGTTCAGGCACAGCAAGCAGAAATAAAGCAGCACATGACTTTCCCCTAATTCTTTATTTGTGAAAATAACACAAGAAGAAGCAACACAAAGCATTGTAACATCTAGCATTAGCTATATTATTAGCATTTCCACTAGTTTTTTAATCAAATATATATTAAAAATAGAAGACTCAGGCTCCTGTGGGTTGTGGCCATTTTCCAAAACAGCAATCCATAACATCAGAGGGATTAAATATAAAGCATCAAAATACATGAGGAGTCCAGCCCACCCATCACTGTCTGCGCTGTGTATACTTCAGAAATGTAATTGTCATGGACTAAGCTCCATTCAGCTTAAACACTCCCAAGAAACTCCAGGACACAGATGATTCATTTCCATAAAGTTTACTGGGCATATTGTGAAACTGTAATGCAATACAAATGTAATATGTATTAATATTAAATCCAAATACAAAGTGACAGAAAAAACAGCACGGATTATCTACACAGTGGTGATCTATATAGTAAACGCAATCGAGCTAGTAAACAATCAGCATTAATAAACATAAAGCTAACTTAGCTGTCTCAATAACCTTACAAAAGATGAAAATATATATATATATATATAGATATATATATATATATATATCTATATATATATATAGATATATATATATATATGACATATCCCACTTGGGGTCTTTAAAGAGCCCACATTAATTAACAGAATCGGTCTTTGGAGAAAAAAGCAAAACCACTTATGTAATGGGCCGAGAAAAGGTCTTTCTGGTTCCATCCTTAACAATTTCCGCTTGAACTTTCCGAACCAATCCATCTTCTCCTGGAAAGGTTTTTGTGATAATGTCTTTAGGCCATTGATTTCTCTTAGCTTGATTGTCTTTCAAGAGAACCATGTCTCGTTCTTGTAGATTTGGCCTCTTTCCTTGCCACTTGTGCCGAAGCTGCAATGTTTTGAGGTATTCATGTTTCCATCTGTTCCAAAACATGTCTGCTAGGCCCTGAACTCGCTTCCACTCTTCTCTGATGAGATGTGCTTCCTCAAAGCTTCCTGACGGAGGAGGAGGTGCAGAACCTGTCTTGAGGGTCAGAAGCATTTCTGGAGTGAGGATAAGAAGTGACTCCGGATCCGATGACACCGGGATGAGCGGTCTAGCATTCATGATTGCTGCTACTTCGGCCATGAAGGTGGTCAGGACTTCATGTGAAAGATGAGACCTTTTCTGCTCAAGCAACATGCAGTCCAAAATACGGCGGGCAATGCCAATCATTCGTTGGCGGGTTGAATACCCATGTGCAGCTCTGAGTGTCCAAGTACTCTTCCACTTTTTTGAGACCTGGATTCGACTGATCCATGTCCAGTTCATGAGAAGCACTGATGAAGTTAGTTCCGCAGTCGGAACGGATCAGCCAGAATCCTGCCGCTCGAATGGCACCTTCGGTCAGATGTCTTCCTTGGTGCTTCACTGCTTCGTGATAGTGAGACACGAGCAGGTTAGCTAGATGATGCCGGCCAGGAATGATGATGGGATGAATCTCGTTCATGCTCAGATCCGACTGCTCAATTCGACCTCCTACTCTAAGCAGTTGATTTTCATCCATGGTGGGGTGCAGTTTCCAAAGGCTGCCGCTCGGTGGAATGTTAGATCCCGAGTTGATGCACTTAAGTTCCTCTGAATAGCACTGGTTCTGGACGCTCTTCACAATACACACTTTGGCTCTCAACAACTCTTCCTCTGTAGGTCGACAGACATGCCACCCTTGATTAAGTAAAATGGGCGAAAGAACGAGCCACGTGGATGAGGTGAGCTATGGCTGTGAGGAGAGTGCTGAACTTGGAGAAGCGTTGTGGATGTATCACATCTCTGGTAACGTGAGTAAAACTTGCCACCACCTGGGGACGCACTTCAGAGTCGGTGTCGGGGTTGATAAGGTCGTAAGCCTCTTGAATCTCAGGCGAATGTGAAGACACATCACGAAGAAAGGCTAGCCCTTTGAGCCAAGTTGTGCTGCTAAGCAAGTCTGAAGGCACAGTTCTTGACCCAATGTCAGCTGGGTTGAGATGCGTTGGAACATACCACCACGGGCCGGAACAAGGTGATTGACAGATTCTTTGGATCCTGTTGTGTACGTAGACATAGAATCTCCTTGACTGATTCTGGATGTATCCCAATACGACCTTGCTATCTGTGTAGTAGGTGATGTTGTTGAACGTTATGTCCATCTCTGAAACTACCATCTCAGCGATCTCGATGGCGAGTACAGCCGCACAAAGCTCAAGTCTTGGAATAGTTAAATCAGGCTGGGGCACCAACTTCGCCTTCCTGAAGACAAAGCCAATGTCAATCTATTCTTGGTGGCTTGTCACCTTGATGTAGGCTATGGCTGCTATTGCCTTGACCGATGCATCTGCAAAGATACAGAGTTCTCTTCTTAGAGCGCCTGCGGTGGAGAATGACATTTAAGGACGTGGTATCTGGAGTCCCTCCAGGTCTCAGAGTGACCGTTTCCATCTAGTCCATTCAGTCTCCATGTCTTTGGGTAGAGGTGTGTCCCAATCCTCTGCTTACTTAGTTAGTTGTCTGAGTATTAGTCTTCCATGAACTGTGATGGGTGCGAGGAATCCTAGAGGATCGTAGAGGCTGTTCATGGTCGAAAGTACTCCTCTGCGAGTGAATGGCTTCTGGTCATCTTCGAATTGAAACATGAAGGTGTCTGCGCGCATGTTCCAGAACAATCCAAGGCTACGTTGTATTAGCCTGAGGTTAGAAGCCGCAAGCATCTTCTGTGCTCGCCCAAGGACGCTGATGGCCTCTTCCTCTGTGCTGAAGGACTTCAAAGTGTCGTCAACATAGAACTGGCGGTCGATGAAACTTCTTGCATCACTACCATAGTCGGCCTCTGCTTCCTTAGCTGCCCGTCGTAGACCGTACACTGCAACAGCAGGTGAGGGACTATTCCCAAAAAGGTGAACCCGCATTCTGTAGTCCACGATGTCGGAGGTAGGGTCTTGTTCCTGTACCACAGGAAGAGATGAAAATCACGGTGGTCCTCCTTGACGAGAAAGCAGTGGAACATGTGCTCGATGTCGGCAGTGATCGCCACCTGTTCCTTCCTAAACCTCATAAGAA
This sequence comes from Siniperca chuatsi, assembly GCF_020085105.1. Classification (NCBI taxonomy): domain Eukaryota; kingdom Metazoa; phylum Chordata; class Actinopteri; order Centrarchiformes; family Sinipercidae; genus Siniperca; species Siniperca chuatsi. The sequence goes on along the minus strand of NC_058045.1, from coordinate 13,032,464 downwards.
CACCTAGCAAGCTATTATTAAGGTCGGGACCAGTGAGCAAGATATTGTTGAGCAACACTCCTTCATATGATGCACTGCTGTCGAAGACCACACGAATCCTATCTGGTTTCCTTGGATGATACACACCAAACAAATGTAAGTACCAACACTCTTGTTCAGGCTGTACTGGCAGGGCGACTTCAGCGTGTGCCTTCTTGAACATCTTCTCCATAAACTCGGCGAAAATCGGCTTTCATCTGTGGTCGTTTTTCCAGTGAGCGCTGGAGCGAGATAAGACGGTCGAAAACCTGCTACCTGTTGTTAGGGAGACGCTGTTTCGGCGACCGAAAGGGTAAAGGTGCAACCCAATTTTTTAAACTGTCTTGATAGCACTCAGCTTCCATTATCTTCAGAAACTCTAAATCCTCCATGGATGGAGCGAGTCTATGGTCATCGGGAGAACAAGCGAAAACGGTGTGTCCACCGACTCCACAGTGTAACTGCTGGCTCTCCTCCCCGCCATCTCTGAACACCCTGCACAGGTCTTGAGTAGGAACTTCCAGAGATCTTAAAAATCTCAAAGAACTCCGACCGAGCCAGGGAGCGATTGCTCTGTTTGTCTAGTATGGCGTACATTCTCTTGGACTCCTTCCTGCAGCCATTGGGGAACACACTGACAAGGCAGATCTTAGCACATGTTCTGGCACTCAATCCTTCACCACATACTTGAGTGCACGTCGACTTGACCTCCCGGATTTCTGTTTTGTCCTCCTCCCCGCCATCCTCTGAAGTGGAAGGGGACGACTTAGATCTCCAGGTAGGTGGGTAGGGGTGAAGTGCTGTCACATGCGCCGCACTCCCACACTCCGTACATTTTATCTCAGAGGTGCAATTCTTTGCGAGATGGTCTGTGGAGGAGCAACAGCGAAAGCAGATGTAATGCTCTTTCAAAAGCTGTTTGTGATCACTTATGCTCTTCTCACAAAAGCCTCTGCATTTCCTCAGAGGGTGGGGCTTTCTATGCAGAGGGCAGTGTTTGTTACGATCAATATGTTCCGTACTTTCTCTACACTCGGCCTTGGCAGTTCCTGAGACCTGCGTCTTGTGAACGTATACAGATGCTTTAATAGGTTTCTCCCACTTACTCTTTCTCTCTGCTGGAGCTTGCGTGAAGAAGTTAAAACTTTGGTCAGTGTGAGCCCTTGCTTCCATGGCGATGAAGTTTACTAACACGGAGAAAGGTCAAAAGCTAACGAAATGTTCCTGTTTGTATCTTGTGCCAAGGTAAAGCCACTTTTCTTGCATGTTGTATGGAAGTTTCTCGATAATAGGCTTAATGCCTCTGGAGGTATCCAAACACGACAAGCCTGCAAGGTAGCCGTCTTCTTTGGCCGCTTGTAGCTCCGACAACAAGTCGGCTAGATCCCTGAGTCTTTGTGGATCCTTCGTTGTAACCTTCGGAAAGTTTTCTAGCTTGTTGAACAAAGCCTGTTCGACGGCCTCTGGTGAGCCATATATTTCGTCAAGGCGTTCCCATGCCATGCACAATCCAGTTGTTGGATCCTTAATGTTAACTGTTTTAATTCTTCTTACTTGTTCTGTCGAGTTCTACTGCAGCAGACAGGTCTAGATCGGCGATAGCATTCAGGAACAATGTTTTCCAGGCCCAATAGTTCATTGGCTGGTCATCATATGCGGTTAGACCTGAAGTCACCAGGCTGCTATGAGCTAGGTATTTAATGAGATCTCCAGTGGACGTAGAATGGTCATAGCTAGCTCCATAAGGTGTCTCGTGAGCATGTGTGCGTGCAGGAGGTGAGGGATCCGCTTTGATGTTCTGTTGCAGACGACTCCCACCGCGCTGAAGCACTGGGACAGAGTTAAGCGCTTGATTGCAGCTTTGTTGTAGCGGCGCTCCACTGGTCTGAGGAGCTTGATGAGCTTCGTGTGGCATAATGTCTGCGGAAGCAGCAGCTTGATTTTGGCGCACGCTGATTGAGTGAGGCATTGAGAAGATAGCATCATTAGGTTGGGAATACGGAGGATGCAGCGTTGGCGGAGCTGGTCTTTGACCGATTGAGGAACCTGGCTGCTAGCCTTACTGCATACTTCAAAACCCATATCTTGTAGACCAGCCATGAGGGCATTCGCCTCTGCTATGGCTGCATCCTTTTCTTTCTCATCATTTAATGCATCAAGATTAGCTTGAACGCGGGCTTGCTCTACTTTAAGTTCGATTTCCTTCTGCGTGTGTGCTGCTCTAGCTTGCGCTGCTTCAGCCTTCGCCTTTGCCATGGCAACAGCCATACTAATCTTCGAGCTGGACAATGAACCAGATGAACGACTGCTTCTTGAACGCATAGTCTCAGACTGGATATCTTCGTCCCTTTTTCTACTCTTGCTATGTTGTGACATTGTGACTCACTGCGTTGTCAATTACAGGAGAAGAGAGCTATTACATTGCTGACAGGGCGCTGTAGCGTTAGCCACTTATCTCTTGGTATTAAGTTCCTCCGTAAGATGGCAATCCTTGTGATCCTCGTTAGCTGCGTCGCCGTCTTTTCACTGTCATGGACTAAGCTTCATTCAGCTTAAACACTCCCAAGAAACTCCAGGACACAGATGATTAATTTCCATAAAGTTTACTTGGCATATTGTGATATAGTAGGCTACTGATACTGATACATATTATATGAGAAAGTGAGTATTTATCGATATGTCTAGTTTTGATGTTAAACTGATGCCGGGGATGTTCAAAAACAGCATGCATGTAATCTAGAATAAACGCGGAATTTGTGCAATTTGCAGTGGCGTGCTTTCTGACATCTCCAATACAGCTAGCTAGCCAGCCGTTTGCCACAAAACACAACACATAGGGAGTTGTCATTTTCACCTTCTCCAGCATGTCATCTTAGTAAATCACTGTGCTAGCTAGATAGCTAGCTACCATGGTAATAATATATGTAGTTAACCAACACAAACTAGCTACTGTCATCACATTATAAACATTATTAATCATATTTGCCTAGTAATTCCTACATGCTAGAGTTATTCATTATATTATATAGCTTTCTTATGAACCGCTTGTTAGTCTTTCCTACTCAGCGTCCAGACTACAGTCCAGAAGCACAGGGGAGATGTTTGCTGAAGTTATTTCTTACTTCGGGGCTAACTCCCTTCACTTTTCCAGCAGTTGGGGAAACAACAGAGAGACTTTTCTTGGTGTTGAGAAGCTGCAGCATTTATTAAATGACACACCGTAACCTACACTGCAACGTTACATTTACTGCCAGATTGACAACTTAGTTTATCTTTTCTTCTTTTTCTTTTGCTCTGCTCACCATCACCTACTGCCGATCGCTCTCTCATACTTGCTTTACCACAGACTCGCTACACACACATGCTGCCGTGTCAGCCACAGCAACAGTCCAGCAAGACTAAACAACATGTCTTGTAATGTGAGGTACTGGCAGTCGCAACAGGTTCTGACAGTTGAGTAGAATTTTTGCTCAATGTAGTTCACTTATATAAACGTGACATAAATACACTGTGTACAATATTTTTGTATAGTACTCTGCACTAAATGAATGGAAACAAATGGCGGCCTACATGGTAGGAGATTAAACAAAAAGATTACATAATTTTGAAAAAAGTATGCTTAGTAAAATGGCTGGTAGTAATGTGAAGTATTGTGCTATAAAATTGTGATGGCATGTTCTTACCCCTATACTCCGTACGCACTATGTCCAGAGCACAGCTGTTTGATAAAAAATACATCACGATACGTGTTGGTGCATTGCCAAACAGTTATGGAAACAAAATGAGCCTTGCACAAACCCATTTCTAATCAGGACAAAGTTGAGACAGCTACAAAATAGTGTCAACATAGTGACACCATAATATTATTTGACAGTCAAAAAATAGGGATAGGAATAGGAATAGGTTCCTAAATATGCTCCTAAAATACGTTAGATTCTGTTTGGATTCCTGTTTTCATTTCATTGCATTGTCAAATGATTTCTGAACCAGGGTATTGACATTATCATATTTTTAATCAGACTTCAACACCTGTGAAACTTTCCATCATGGAAAGAGAGGGTGCCACCTATGAATATATGTTTGGATAGAAAATTAAGTTCAGAGGTCACTGGCATGATCTGCAGGCTAACAGGGGGTAAAATGTGCTTATTTGTTTTTAAAACTGATTTCATTAAGACTGGGAAAGGTCAGCATGACATGAAAAAGAGATCCGGCCGTTGTGGTAAGATCGAACCACACATCACTGAGCTAGCCACTGGTGTGCCTGAAGATGCCGGGTTGTTGAGGAATCTGGGTTTACTGGATTACATAAGGCCGTAATTCACTCATCATGAATTGCTTACAAGTATAGACAACATGAAGACTGTTAAGCCACAAGTAGAATATAGGGTTTCTTTTTATAGACTGATAATTAAAGGGAAAAAGTCTCCGAACAAAATGTTGTGTCCGATTGTAAATCAAAAATGTGTGTTCATTAATACGGAACCTCAACCAAAGAACCTGTCTGGCTGATTATTAAGCTATCACGATGGGTAAACACCAGTTAATATCAAAATGTTAGCTGACTCTGGGCCTGAATGTCGGATGGTTTACCCAAGGAAATGTATGTACCTTATGGCTTTAGCAGCAGCCATACAAAGGGAAAAAAATAAATAAAGGGAAGAAAGGATCCCAAACCACAGTATTGCCTTCAGGGGACTAGGAGTGTGGAGAGGACAATGGGGTCAAAGCAACTTGATTTGTATCTTATGTCCTGTGGGACAAGAGAATACACCAGTCAAATCCAAGTTACCTGGCCTTTGGCTACCCCTTCCCTCCTAAACAATAAACTGGGATACTACTAGATGTCTACCCCAGAGGTGGTAAAAAGGAAGGGAATAAAATTGTGTGTGTAAGAGACAGAGGAGAGGGGGAGGAGAGTAGGGCAGAGTAAGGGTAATAAGAGATATGATTACAAATAACTTCAACGCTACTAGGGACCATTTTACTATCGGAATGAAATATTTCAATGTTTGGTCATTGTCTTACGCATGCATTCCCATCCAAATACTGTGCAAACTCAAAGTTCCAAAAAGTCAGCAAGATAGGTTGAAACAAATAACCCTGGCTCCTATAAATTACACTCATGTAGAACGACTTCCAAACAGCAATTTGCAACTAATTTGTAACATGTTTAAATGAAAGGTAATGCTGTCTGGATTCTGAAAGTTTTTTTTTATTAACAAAATAGGCAAACTTTTTTTAATGAACATATCTGTAACACCGTATTTTATTTGTTTTTGCTACAATATTTGCTCGTGGAAGCTAAAGCAGGCTTAATTCTTTTATGGATATGTTTTGGTTATGTTAAGATTGGGGAAAGATCAGTGTCAACAGTGTTGTTGTTAGGATGTGTTTACTTTTTCAATATTTCACCAAACCACAATCTTTCCCTAATCATAATCAAAGTGAATTACTGGCCTAAATGCACACTTTGTACACCCACCATCCACCCAGACCACCTCACTACAACTTACACGGTACAAGAATGTAGCATTCATCGACTGCAAAAACATTGTCAATTAACATAATCCATGCAGAAATTACGTTTCATCCAAAATATAACTGTAAAAACTGTTTGATTAATCATTTAAGTAATTTTTAAAGCAAATATAAAGGAAATTCACTGATTCCAGCTGATGGTTTTCAGTTTAACGCCATTTCAAATGTAGTATTTTTGAATTTGTTTTGGTGGTCAGACAAAACTCAAACTTTAAAGATGTTACATTGAACTCTGGGAAGCTTTGGTGGACTTTCATTTATTTTTTTTACCAATTTAAAAAACAAAATGATCAATCCATTAATGGAATAAAACACCTGATAGATTTATTGATAGTGAAAAAAAATCTTTAGTTACAGCTCTACAGTTCAGGTTCTGGTAGAATGGACGCATATGGTGGTGGAAGGCAAAAATACAGCTGACACAGATCTTGCAAAGTCATTATGAATTTGAAAAATCTGTTCCGGTTACCCTTCTGTACAGTTTCTTTTTATTGACATAACAAAGAAGAGGTTTTCTCAGCCAAGCATAAAAACATTTATATATATATATATATATATATATATATATATATATATATATATATATATATATATATATATATATTGGATTTCTGGAATTTCCATTCAGGTGTTTAAATAACAAATTACAAAATGTGAATGAAAACAAGTAGATGGAAACTTACTTTATGTCATGCTGATGTGGTCTTTGAAGAGGGTAATGATATCAAACTGTGAGGCTGCCATCATCACGAGCACTACTCATCAGCATTGTAATCACTGAAGTGTTTTTGTAATCTGAACATTTCACTTGTCCACACAGTGTGCATTTCACAGTATTCAGAAGCTCATTTGCAGAATGAGTAAAGAGTCAGAGAAACAGAGCAAGAGAAAAATGTGTGCATCCTTCTGTTTTATTTTTTAAGTATTTCAAGCATGCATGACCTGATAAAAACACATTGTATATTCTTTTTTTTCTTTATAATCCATGCTCAACAGACAAATAAAAAACAAACAGATGAGGACTAAGATACCAATTTGTCTTAAAACACAGAAAGCAAATCTAGGCCAGGTTTGGGGAGGAATGATTTGGCACATAAGCTCCTTGTAAGATATGCTCCAAAATATGCAGCCAAACATTTCATCCCTCCTGTTTCATCATCATTATCAGGTGCAGTGATCAGATGCTGTTTAGTACAATACTGACCATCACCCAACTGCATCCCCACTCTTGATACAGCACCAAACATCTTAATATTGTTACACCCCAGTCATCAAACAAGGGAGGGAGGTGCAGATGTTATTTGCTAAAATTATGCTTCAATATATTGTGTCTGCTTAAATATGGGAGCAAAGAAAATGAAGTAATATAACTGCAAACTGTCCAAACTGGTCAGTTCTGGTTGGTCTTTTCTTGTACGATCACCCCAATGCAACCCAGTCTCCTAAAAGTTCAGTTTATATGCTACTAATTTGCACCAGCAAACATGTTTTGGAAAAAATGTAATGCATCCTGGATTTAGTTTTTTTATTAACATAATAAGCAAGTGTTTTTAATATATCATACATAACATATCTGCAAAGTAACAAAATGTCCATACTGAACGAAATCTGCAAAATGTATTCATTTGTTTTCCTAGATCCCTACATCTGTGCTCATGACCACAAAAGCACGATCAATGGTTTCATGACCAAAGTATGTTAAGGTTAGAAACCCATGAAACCACTGTTTTGTTTTGTTTTTGTAGTTACCGTTTATCTAAGGGAAACTTAATGAACTGTTGTTATGTGGGGGGTCTGAAGTGGACATTTATGGTTTTAGGGATAACTTTGCTGACAGATGGCTGGGATATTCCAAGTTCATAAGCGCTGCATGACTGCATTTTCTAGTGGCCACATAGCAGAGTGTTGTGCAAACCTTGTTCTCTGGGGTTATTGGATTCTTTCGATTTATTGGTGAGGTGATTACATCTCTTATTAGATCCACCACCGTCAAAATACCCTTGTGATTGTGATTTGATTGATTGATACCCTTGTGTATTTTTACAAAACACTGATGTGATGAGGTGTGTTACAAGAAGCAGCCAACTGATAATGACTAAGGTCTTAGTGACCCAAAAGCCTTTTGGGATGATCCATAACGTCTCACAGAAGGTTTTAGTGCTAAACTGCTTTTTGAATTACTGAACAAAGGAGTAAAACTGAAGTTTAAGTGAAGACTGACACATTAAGGCGGCACTTATCAACATTTTTGTATGAACAATGGGTGACTATGTGTAATGTGAGAGGGGTCACACATTATTATCACGTGAACGGCAGTTCCCCTCAGCTCCACAGAGCATTTTAGTGTCTCTCAGCTTATTATTTCGGTTTTACAGCCCACAACTACAGCTGTTTTCACTGAAAAAACTTACTACTGCTACTGTACGCTACCTGCACCAAACAGCAGACAAAGTTAACGTCTAGCTGGTGAACAAAGTGGAGCATTTAGCAGCTTAAGAGCAAGATATTTTTCTTAGAAAGTAGTGGAGATCAAAAAAGAGCTAACAGGAGAGTGAAAGCTGGCCAGGTGGCAAGTAAAAGTAAACTGACGATAATGTCGCTAAATGTCTGCTGGATGTATAAATAGGCCCTCACTAACATGTTCACCATTACAAGTCTATATGATGCTAATTCATCAATGTTGTGTTTACAGCTTGTTGCAATAAAGAAAAAAAAACCTCAGTTAAGTTAAATACAACTTGTTTATCACCAAGAGTGTATTGCAGCACTACATTGTGGTACCTTGCTTTTTAAACAAATTTTCAATGGACACAGGTGTAACATTAAATTGGTAACACTGCTGGTTAGTTAGCTGAACCCCAGAGGTAATTACGTGTCGGGGGTTCTCTTCACACTCCTCTAACCCATAGTGAGGAAATGGCTCTGGTAGACTATTATCAAGCTATAATATGACATGACTCACATAAATAACAACCGCAACTTGCGTTTTTGTTGCTTCCCTCTGCCATAAGAGTTCATCAGCTGTGTATTGACATGTTTTGGCTCCCAATGAAAGCATAATTGAAAGCGAGGTGGAAAATCAATACAAAAAATATTACCTAGTTTAGATGAGGTTGTGAGGTTACAGTGGTAAGATCACAGAGCAACAAACCATCACCTTGGTTCATATCATCTATAGGGTGTGGGATAGAGAATTAATAAAGAAAGAGAGAATTGCTGGACATTCCTGATGATAATGTGTATAATGAAAGTAGATGTTACAAAGCAATGCGAGTTTAAATGATCAAAAGATCAGATAAATTTGCATTGTATTCAGACAGAGCTTGTTCATGATATTATAGTAAAACACCAAGTCATCTCACCTGTATTCTAGCAATGCACTCACGTTTTGTTTCATCAGTGTTTCAGTTCTTTCTCCAACCAGTTTCACCTGAACAGGAGCTTATTTATTCATGTCAAATTGAATTACAGACAAATTAGTTCTCATTCATACCTTATTATTATTAATGTTGCTGTTCGTGTGCTATTATTTTCATAGGTGCACTACATCATGACAACATATTTCCTTGAATATCTCCTGAAGGAAGGAGTGATGGTACAGTACATTATCTTCCCTTTCTGCTTTTAAATTGCTCCTCTTCCTTCCACTTCAACTGGTCATTCCATGACTGACTTTCTATTTTTGCTTGGGTTTATTCAAAAGTAAATTACTAGGGCAGTAACCAATGCTGGACTCACCTATTTGTGTGTTTAATTGGCCATGTTGTCGCTAGAGTTAATTGGTTCTCTGAGTCCAGGTAGTTACTAAATGTTTGGCAGCATTAGAACCTCAGCACTTTTCCATTAATGGTGCGTGAAATGAAATGTTTGATACTGCAAATAAAATCAGTGATATTCAAGGATGTTATGGTTGGTAATGTGTTGAAACTGCCATTTAATGGGTCCTGGAAGATTGGGGTAGTGTCAGCTGGAACCGCCTGGGCCCTCTCCTGACATTGCTAGTTGCCTCTCCATTCCCTTAACGACTGTCTACACTGATTACACAGACCCCCCAAAAGCTTAAAGCTGGGGAAACAGTCTCTATTAGTAGTCCAATTAGAGTCATTAGCATATTCTACTTCATTTTGATGCAATGATTATGCTGCACAAAATATAAACCTTATATGGAGGAAAATTACAGTCAATAAGAACGTCCAAGAAGAAACATTACCAGGTCTGTTGAGGAAATGGGGAACAAAATTCTGTTATCTTTAAGGGTCTAGTGATACTGTCTTTGAATTTTACAGCAGTTGTTCCTAATTTAATATACAAGAAGTCTTCATCATATCTGGTAATTGAGAATGAATATGAAAAAGAACATGAAGTAGCTTAACCAGGATCACTACAACTGTGAACCTCCATACAGGTATTTCCTTTCTTTTAGTGTTGCCCATTAAAAATATGTGTATGTCAGTTAAATGAACCAAGGGAAATGGTCTAACCACATATGCACGTCATCTCTGTGCACATGTGGTTTAAAAAGTTGCCTTGTTTTTGGTCGATAGAAGACCAAAATGTTTTGTTTGCAGTCTGGAAATAAAGTAATGAAAATATCACATGAGGACATGAGGACAAGAGATGTTGCTTGTTCCATTAATTTTTGATAACTGTGTTATTTTGTGGCAACATTTAATAAATGATTTTTATTTGCACACAATTTAATTAAATGCAAAAAGGCAATAACAAATTTTAAGGTGTAAACTGTATACAGTCAGTCAACATTTTCACTCAGTCTCACCACCAGTCTGAAACATTTTTTTATCTATCAAAAATAGCTCCATGTCATTCTTTGTCAATACTGCTTGAATTGAGTTAGTGTCATCAATCAGTATCATATTGATTCATCCTCACAAATCTTGAACAGTTATGGAGATATAATCTGACTATTAATTGGACCGGCAACAAGAACTGAGTAATGATACAGATGTGAGGAATTCTGATACTCATGACAACTCTGACAATGATAAATGGTGAAAACAAAGCAGGTGCTGTTTGTGAGAGAGAATGGTGACAGACAGGTTTTAATGAGCACAGCGGTGTGACAGTATCAGGTGAGAATGGAAATGAGGCCTCAATCTATCTTTGCAAAAGGTTATGTCCCTATTTCATAAGAACATACAACCAGACCAGTCTGTTGCAGTGTAATTGATTTCCTATTTTTGTGCCACTAAATGGATGCTGTGATATGGAAAATTACCCTTAAGTCTTTTGTGCTTTCCATCAGCACACAACCATGGCATAATAGTTTTCTTAGTTTTTAGTTTAGTAGTTTTACATATATATATATATATATATATATATATATATATATATATATATATATATATCAGCCAAATAATCAACAAGACTGGCTATGGATACCGACTCAGGAACGGGGCCACCATCAGTCACCTCCTCTACATGGATGACATCAAGCTATACGCTAAGAGCGAGCGGGACATCGACTCACTGATCCACACCACCAGGATCTACAGCTCTGACATTGGGATGTCATTCGGGCTTGAGAAGTGCAGTCGAATGGTGACAAAGAGAGGGAAGGTAGTCCACACAGAAGAGGGTCTCACTCCCAGAAGGAACAATAGCAGACATTGAGGATGGTTACAAGTACCTTGGAATACCACAGGCAAATGGCAACCTCGAAGAGGCAACAAGGAAGACGGCAACGGCCAAATACCTCCAACGAGTAAGGCAAGTCCTAAGAAGTCAGCTCAATGGCAAGAACAAAGCCCAGGCAATAAACAGCTACGCCCTGCCAGTGATCAGATACCCTGCGGGAATAATAAGATGGCCAAAGGAGGAGATACAGACCACAGGACGTTAAGACGCGAAAGCTCCTCACCATGCATGGAGGGTTCCATCCCAAATCCAGCACCCTGAGACTGTACGCTAGCCGTAAGGAAGGCGGCCGTGGACTAGTGAGTGTGAGAGCCACTATCCAGGATGAAACATCCAAGATCCACAAGTACATCCAAGATAAGGCCCCAACAGATGACGTGCTCAGGGAATGTCTCAGGCAATGGGGAACAGAGGAAGACGTGCTGGAGGAAGGACCATCATGGGAGGACAAACCCCTACATGGGATGTACCACCCTCCGCGGGTGGTCTCATCCTTCAAGCTCGGGTCCTCTACCAGAGGCCTGGGAGCTTGAGGGTTCTGCGCAGTATCTTTGCTGTTCCTAGTACTGCGCTCTTCTGGACCGAGATGTCTGGTGTTCTTCAAGGGATCTGCTGTAGCCACTCCTCCAGTTTGGGGGTTACTGCCCCGAGTGCTCTGATGACCACGGGCACCACTGTTGCCTTCACCTTCCAGGCCTTCTCCAGCTCTTCTCTGAGCCCTTGGTATTTCTCTAATTTCTCATGTTCCTTTTTCCTGATGTTGCCATCACTTGGTATTGCCACATCAACCACAACGGCTTTCCTCTGCTGTTTGTCCACCACCACAATGTCAGGTTGGTTCGCCATTACCATTCTGTCAGTCTGAATCTGGAAGTCCCACAGGATCTTGGCTTGGTCATTCTCTACCACCTTTGGAGGTGTTTCCCACTTTGACCTCGGGGTTTCCAGTCCATACTCAGTGCAGATGTTCCTGTACACTATGCCAGCCACTTGGTTATGGCGCTCCATGTATGCTTTTCCTGCCAGCATCTTACACCCTGCAGTTATGTGCTGGATTGTCTCAGGGGCCTCTTTGCACAGCCTACACCTTGGGTCTTGTCTGGTGTGGTAGATCTGGGCCTCTATCGCTCTGGTGCTCAGGGCCTGCTTCTGTGCAGCCATGATAAGTGCCTCTGTGCTGTCCTTCAGTCCAGCCCGCTCTAGCCATTGGTAGGATTTCTTGATATCAGCCACTTCAGTTATGTTCCGGTGGTACATCCCATGCAGGGGTTTGTCCTCCCATGGAGGTCCCTCCTCCAGCACGTCTTCCTCTGTTCCCCATTGCCTGAGACATTCCCTGAGCACTTCATCTGTTGAGGCATTATCTTTGATGTACTCGTGGATCTTGGATGTTTCATCCTGGATAGTGGCTCTCACACTCACTAGTCCACGGCCGCCTTCCTCACGGCTAGCGTACAGTCTCAGGGTGCTGGATTTGGGATGGAACCCTCCATACATGGTGAGGAGCTTTCGCGTCTTAACGTCTGTGGTCTGTATCTCTTCCTTTGGCCACCTTATTATTCCCGCAGGGTATCTGATCACTGGCAGGGCGTAGCTGTTTATTGCCTGGGCCTTGTTTTTGCCATTGAGCTGACTTCTTAGGACCTGCCTTACTCGTTGGAGGTATTTGGCCGTTGCTGTTTTCCTTGTTACCTCTTCGAGGTTGCCATTTGCCTGTGGTATTCCAAGGTACTTGTAACCATCCTCAATGTCTGCTATTGTTCCTTCTGGGAGTGAGACCCCGTCTGTGTGGACTACCTTCCCTCTCTTTGTCACCATTCGACTGCACTTCTCAAGCCCGAATGACATCCCAATGTCAGAGCTGTAGATCCTGGTGGTGTGGATCAGTGAGTCGATGTCCCACTCGCTCTTAGCGTATAGCTTGATGTCATCCATGTAGAGGAGGTGACTGATGGTGGCCCCGTTCCTGAGTCGGTATCCATAGCCAGTCTTGTTGATTATTTGGCTGAGGGGGTTCAGACCTATGCAGAACAGCAGTGGGGACAGAGCATCTCCTTGGTATATGCCACATTTGATGGATACTTGTGCAAGCGGCTTGCCATTGGCCTCAAGGGTGGTTTTCCACAGCCTCATCAAGTTTGCAATGAAGTCTCTTAGAGTCCTGTTGATGTTGTACATCTCCAAGCATTCAGTGATCCATGTGTGCGGCCTTGAGTCATATGCTTTCTTGTAATCAATCCAGGCAGTGCACAGGTTGGTGTGTCGGGCTCTGCAGTCTTGGGTGACTGTTCTGTCAACCAGGAGTTGGTGTTTGGCTCCTCTGGTTCCTTTGCCAATGCCCTTCTGTGCTTTGCTCATGTATTGATCCATGTGTCCACTTATCTTAGCTGCGATGATGCCTGACATGAGCTTCCATGTTGTGGAGAGGCAGGTTATTGGCCGATAGTTGGATGGGACTGTACCCTTTGCAGGATCCTTCAGGATCAGGATTGTGTGCCCTTCGGTAAGCCATTCAGGGTGCGTCCCATCTCTTAGCAGCTGGTTGATTTGTGCTGCTAGGCGCTCATGGAGTGCAGTGAGCTTCTTTAGCCAGTAGGTGTGGATCCTGTCAGGGCCCGGTGCTGCCCAGTTCTTCATACCTGAGACTCTTTCTTGGATGTCTGCCGCTGTTCAGGGAGGTTGCTGTGGTCCTTTCTCAGAGCCGCCAGCCACTGTGCATCGCTGTTGTGTGATGCCTCCCTCTCCCATATACTTTTCCAGTACTGCTCCGTTTCCAGCCTTGGTGGGTCTGCTCTGCTGTTATTACCCTGCCATTGAGCGTACACTTTCGCAGGTTGAGTTGCGAACAGCCGGTTTATTCTTCTGGCTTCATTTTCGTGTATCTCTTTAGGCGGATGGCCAAGGCTCTGAGCCTTTGTTTGGCAGTTTCGAGTGCTTCAGGTATGGGCATCTGGTTGTACTTCTTGGGTACTTGCTTTCTCATAGCACCTCTCTCAGCCTCTGTCAGTTGGCTCACTTCTCTCCGGGCCTCCTTGATTTTTGCCTCCAACCTTCGTTTCCATGGTGGGTACTGTCTCTCATGGCTCCCATGGTTGCTCTTGTAGCCAAGCATCTCTAGGATCACTGCTATATATATACTTCATATATATATACTTCATATATATATGAATTATACCACGGCCAAACGCTAGTGCCGTGAATGCCCTGGAGTGTGGCCGTAATGCCCCTTCTAAAATGAACTACCCACACAGCCTGTTTGCATGCCCTGCTTTGAACTGGCCATTGTGCCCTTAAAAGATAGTTGCAGATTTCCTCATTTAAAACTACATACGATCATAGAATGTATAAAAGAAGTGGATGTAGCCACCGTGACGTCACCCATTGGTTTGTGGACTACCGTTTTAGCCTTTAGTTTGGCATTTTGGCCATCAGCATCATTGTTTTTTAGAACCAGAAGACCACATTTGGAAGAGTTAGCTAGCTTGCTTAGCACTGTAATTTACGTTAACTGTGATATTAATTGGGATGCTAATTTTGGCTAGAGAAAAGCAGGCTTAAAACAAAATGTACTTACCGGAAAAAATTTACAGCCGACTCCTAGAATGTCTTTTGAAAGCTGGAAAAGACATTTTTACCTGACCAAAATGTTACAATTAAATTTCATGAACTGAAAACACACTGCCCAAGTTCTTAGATGAAAATGCCAACAGCACCCAAAAACAAGTTTATGGTTAACTAGTTAAATGTACACAATGCAGAGGATATGCATCGCCTCTATCCTGACTGATCACCGTGGTAGCGACTTGTTAATCACAAAGTAGCCACACCCTACACCATACCCTGCGTCTATTTTACTCTAAATGTGACCATAATTTACAAAATGAACATCATGCTGTATTGAAGAAGACTTGAAACTAGCGATTGAGACCATAAATTCATTAGGAAACCGTTTACTGAGGTAATAAATCAAGTGAGAAGTAGGGTCATTTTCTCTTAGCCATCTATACAATCGGACTTGCAACCAGTGGAGTCGCCCCCTGCTGGCCATTGGAAAGAATGCACGGTTAAGGCACTGGCTTCACTTTTCAGACCTGGGGGTTGCCGCTTGTGTGCAAAACAGCAAATTAACTCACGTTTCCCAGTGTCTCCATCATCACGCTGGACATCAACAGGAACACAAGATTTCTCCCACAAATATAGCTGTGTTATCGTAAACAATAAACATTAACAGCTAACAATTAACTTTATGTGATAAGAACAAACAGCTAAACGCTGTACAGTATAAGCATTAATACACATGCGTTTTAAAGTTTACCAGGATATTGCTGCATAGTGTTAGCTAACTACAAACGTACATAGAGTTTCTAACTACTTTTTCAGCGCAATGCCAAGAAAGCAGCACACATGGTATTTTTCCCTTGATAATGCTAACATTACATTGTGAACAACAAATATGTGTTGAAATCATGGAAATAAACAAAACAAACCCCACTGTCAAAAAACCTTACCGTCTGCGCATATACCTCTCCAGTACCAAACGGGAAGCAGCAAACTGGGTAGTTACTTTGGTAACACACACACACACATTAATTCGGCGTGTGTCTGATCTACCAGCCAGCACATATTTTAGTGAGAAATTTTCATTTTTGTAATAAATTTGTATTTATCAAAAGGCCAAAGTGGCCCTGCCCTAAAAATGACTTAATTCCAGGCCTGATAGATCAAACAAACAATGGCTTAATCAAGAATAATTGGCAAAGGAGTCAATAATGAATTATTTGTTATACATATAATATTATATATTCTACATTATTATAATATAATATTCCAGGCCTAATCAAGAACCAAGACCTCTATTATTCATTCAGTTTTGAGATTACATTTGGAGCTTAAATACTAAAGTATTGTTGTTAAATTCAGTCACAAGAGTCACATAATTTCTATCACACAAAAAGTATTTGCATCTATTCCACTGATATTGCTATAGTATATTTATATTGAGGTCACAAACAAGATGCTGGCAGCATCTGTTGGCATCGCTGTAGAGGTAATTGTAAAACATATACTCCTCTGTAATTTTGTGTTAATTTGGCAATGAAAATGAATGAATGAATAAATACATAAATGACTATTTGGTAGTAAACTGATAAGAGGCTTATCACACCTTTGGGTTGTCTATCATGTAAAGAGAAGGAAATACAGGATAAGAACAAGGTGAAAAAACAAAAAACACACAATCTACCATAAGGTATATCCATCTACATATATTGAATTAGACGTTTTAAACTGATAGTGTTCAATTGGTTAAACTGTTTTCACATCTACCTTGTTTATATGTATATGGGTAGGTGAAAGGTTTACATGCTTGTGGTTCAAACATCAGCTGATATTTCTTGAAAAAAAGACCTCTAACTTGTGTAGAAACTGGTGAACATGCATGCTGGAACACAAGTCTGTTCTTTGCGATAAATATTCAGTTGCTGATGACTGGACAAGATAACCAACGTGTCTTCAGAGGTTATCAGGGAGGCTGCCACATTTGGATATATTTTATCAGAGTTTATCTGTTATCTGTATACCTAGCGGCTACTGCAGAAATGAAAACAGGGGAGATTTTGAATCAAAATGAGATTGTACTTAGTGAAATCAATATATCTCTCTTTACATAACCTTTTGTGTAATCTATGGACGATGATGCTACATTTTCGTCTGCTTTTAAATGTTAATTGAGCATTTTGTAAATGGCTTAAAAGTAGTAATCAGTGTTCATCTCACTAAAATGTCTGGCTTGTTTGTATTAAAGAAATGTCAATTATGCCATACCAAATAGTGTCATCAATATCAATATGTTGTATTATATATCAAAAAAATACATATACAAGGACCTAAAGGTTGAAAGCTAAAGAATATGAGATTACCAACATCATATTAAATAAAAGTTATTTGTATATCCCTGCTGATTTTCTTGATGAAAAAACACACTTGATCGGTTTCCGTTGATAAATAAGTGAATGAAGTAGATACAAAATCTATTTTCTATCACCTACGCTTGGTGATAGAATAAAATTGTAATTAATAAAACACCCAAGAGCCAACATCTGAGATTTATTCTATGCCTTTTTGCCAGTTAGGCCTTTGAAGGTGGGACCTCTTTTGAAAGAGGCTTTTAGATTAATCATATTATCTGCAGGTTCTGAAACAAGAATGGTTCTTGACCTCCTCTTCCATAAGAATCCATTATCTTAAACTATCACAGTAATCCTGGCTTTGGGAAGGGAGAGAAGGAAGCAAGAATCAAGCCTAATAGATAGCAAATAAGATTAATCTATGATCTAAGTGCCGATTACACTTGGACCTGCCCTTGAACACTCAGGTGTAACCTTGAGATCTGAGACTCTTATCCAGCAATTGGATTGAAAGTCCCTTAAGGACCTCGGGTGGTGCCAAGACCTTACCCCTGAGAGATCAAAGGCCAAGCAGCTTAACCCTTACAAAACCTAAGGTGTTAAATATCATAGGTAATGGCTGGTTATAACAAATCTATGGAAACCAGTTATATTCATATTATTGAATGCCACTTAAAACATATTTTGAATTCCATTATGTATCTATTCACATTAAGTAGGATACAAATTATGTGACCTACTGGTATCTTATGGGATTGCTTTATTTGTAAACAGGAATATAGGAATTCAAGTACATTAAGTTAATATGAAGTGCATTAACGATGATATTTTGATAAATCGTAAAATGTGCTGCGTGGATAAATTATCTCCTAACAACAGAAAAAAGAACAGATGGCAGCAGGTAAACATTTGCCTCCGCTCTGAATAATTGTTTTGTGATGGACTGTACATGTTTAACATATGGAGATCAATATATAAGACTTTCACTCAAGATTCAGCTCAGCAGCATGAACGGACCATAGACAAACACAGACTTGCAAATCGATGCTTCTCTCGGTTTGACTCTGAGGCTGACTATTTGATTAATTTGCCGGGGCAGCCGGGGAAGAGAGACCAGGCATACAACAGCTGATAGTTTCATGCCATTAGGATGGCTAGAGTAATGAAATTTCATTTAATTTGTCAGGAAGAGAGTGCTAATGTTAAAAAGCTTTTGGGTAATAAAAAAGTCTTGAGAGATGTGAAGGAAAGCCTTAAGTAATTACTCTGTGTATCTTGGGTCCTCATGATGGAATATTTACATTACTGTCATGGAGGTCCTAAGAGTAATTAAATTAGTGAGGTGGGTAAGCTCTTTATTCCCACATTTTTCTAGCCTTTTTGTGAAAGAAAAGACTAATATGTGGACAAAGCCACTTTTCCTCATGATGGAATTGCTTTGCAGTTGAGCCGCTGCATGCAGGCTTAGTGAATGACTGTTATTTTATAGCATATGAAGTGAATACCACCTTTACCCTTTTGAACTTGAGTGTTTGCAGTAATCCAAACCTTTGACAGTGCAGAAAAAGCTTCACTTCAAGGCATTCTTGAACAAATGAGACCGGTGTGGTGCTTTTGTATGCAGCATTTCCATTCATGTTATTTAGATTTTGTCTGAGAATGTCAAATTAGCACATAATGCTTATCTGTTAAACCTCAAAATTGAAGACCTAAGATAAAAAAGCTGTCATCGTGCTAGGTAGCAAGTTGCAGCTGACATCTGCAGAAGTTAAGAAAATAAATTGTGACGAAACACTGAATGATTTGTATTAGAGCAGGAACAAGGTTAAGCATAATGCAATTCCAGTTTACATTCCAAGGGTACAAGCTCCATAGATGGTGTTAAAAAAGGTCTTCAGAACAAAATAATCATAAATCCAGCAAGCTGTGTGTTGCGTCTGACATCTCTATCAGGGTATATCAGTATCCTTTCTCACTCTATTCGAGTCTTACCAAGACAGATGTGTGAAAGGGCCTGGAAATGTATCTGACCGCTGGCTTACTCTAATGAATAACTTCCACTTTAGGTCTTGCAATGTAAGCAGAAAATCCACCTTGCAGACGCTGGAGCCCCGTCATGAATCTAACCCGACAGCCGACATAATATAAAGGCGACAACACTTGTATGACTTCCATTTTCTTTGCTATCTATTGATTTTCAGTTAATAACGGAGGGAAATACTAAACGTCCGTGCTGAGTACCTAATAAATCCTGTCTGAGCTTTTTTTATTGAGGCGAATTTAATAAAAGCAGTGGGCTAGGCATAGGGATTTGTCTCAGTGAGAGCAGACAAAAAATTGGGATGAGTGGGGAAGGGTAAATCCAGATACTAAACACTCATTCAAGTCTGATAACAAGGGCAATTTATCCATCCATTTTATGACTCTACGTTCTCCTTTCACATTTAAGAAAATCCTACATCAGTTATCAAAAAAGTATAATTTAACAAAAATATCCAGATCAGCATGTTGATATTGTTTTAAAAGGTAGTTCATGCTAAGTTTAAAGGCTATGGCCTGACTATCACAAACAAATGCAGCCACAAACAACACGATGTCTCGTCAGATTCCTGGAGGCCTGAGTAACAGCAGATAATAACGCTAATAACAATAAATAACTAATGATGTGACTGCAAATAGTAACCAAGTGGTGAAAAACATCTTCCCTAAGGGTGAAACATGTCAACCAATGTATAATTTTCCCTTCACAAACATCAAAACATTGCATTAACTCAAATATCCATGTGTTTAAAATGAAAACTAAAGAGAAAATGTCCATTTAATTTATATCAAGGTAAGAGGACTACACCACTACCTCTTTACTCACCCTCAGGTAAAAAGAAATAGACAGCCTAGATAGGTTGTATGAAGGTAAAACATCAGCTATGTAGCCATGATGTCAATTGGTTAAGGCAGGGGTTCATTGAGCCAAAGGTCTCTATGAAGGCTAATTATGTGCCTTTGAGGAATAATTTAGAGTACAGCACATTAAAGCTTTCAAACCATACGACAGAACGAAAATAACATATGAAGTCAAGGTTGATAAAATTTTGCAGTTTCATATTCAGGTTCATTACTAGTGCTTATGTCAATGTCAATGACTTCTTGACCATTTAATGTCTCCCTATTACATTTATGAATGCAATAACCGCCCTTGTGCGCAATCTCATTATCTAATCTGAAACACAGATTTTCAAGGTAGGTCTAACAGTGAAATATGCTAATATTTTTCTCATATCATGACTAAAAAAAACACAATTTATCATGGATACATTTATCAAAAATTGGGGGGAAAAGAACAGACTTCTCCATCTCAGCTGAGGACAGAAAGAAGAGAAAAACCCACACACAAATGAAGGCCCTTCAAACAATGAGTACAAACATCCCTACTGATAAAGACAACTCTACTGTGGACACCACTGCAACACTTTAAAAGGAGCTATTACACAGGATGTATCCTAAATGTGGATACTTAATTATAAGGATTTTAGTACTTCATTATGAATGGACGTTGAACATGGACATCACCAATCACATTACCCAAATTGAAAAACAGTATTACAACACATCCACCTGTGACAGTGGTAATGCTACCTCTTTACACTACTTGGTCTGAGATTAACAGCAGTGCCAAAGTCCCATAATCAGATTACACTGTAGATTAACTGTGGTATGGCCATTTAAGCCGTGAGCATATTTGAAAACACAGTAAAAAAAATCTTTCATTCTCATACAGCAAGATACATGTAGCAAATTAAATTTTTGATTTGACTGTGGAAATAACCTCATTAAAGAGGTACTCCAGAAATATTGTTTTGTGCTTCCATGAAGTTGGGGGACTTGCAAGTGACAGATTAAAAAAGGAATGGTCAAAACTGAAGCAAAAGAGGCAGCAATATCCTAACTTTAAGGCCTTGGTATGGGTCAAACTCCAAAAACACTGGCTCCTATACATTTTCTATAATGCAAATCAATAGTGTCTTTCATTAAAACTTCCCTTACTGGTATATGCCCATGTCTTTCAAACTCAACGTCACCATGCAGGGTTGCTGTTATACATGTGTAGTCTCCAGGAGCTAAGTGATATGACTCAAGTGATGTAACTTTAGTAATTTTCTCAGACTTGACAAAGCTCCCACCAAAGCCATAGAAGACATTATACAACTGTTTAAACAGACTGAGTAGTGCTAAAAACGACTAGTAAACTGATCTTCATGTGTAAAATCGGTGGAGTTCCCCTTTAACAACAAATTAAATGAGCAGCTTGAGATAAAACACGATTCTCCATCTGCATGGCCTATTCATCACCTCTGATGTATTCAGGAAGTGATTTTAGTGGATACTTTAGAAGAAATTTAGCTCCAGAATAGTCATCAGGAGACCAAGGCAGCACAGTAAATGTATTAAGGGTGCATTTTGATGTCTAACTGAAGGGGAAAACTGTCTTATGTCTAATGTACAGTGTACTTAAAAAGAGATCTGTCCCATCCATAGCCAACAAACAGGCTTACTAATACTCATACTCATACTGCAGAAGTATGAATTCAGAATTATTTTTTATCAAGGATCACCACATCCTAATTAAGAAGCATGTACAGCACATGTGCCTATCTACCAGTTGAATTGTTAATGTAACAAAGACTTTCATTAAGTACAATAGCAGTCTCTCATCAGCTGACAAAAATGCAAACTTGGCAACCATGTCAAATGAAATTCATATATTACTATTTGCAACAGTAAATATGTTTTGAAAGAAGAGTATGTTTTGAACTACATTATGAATCAACATTAAGAAGAAAGGATTTTTTGACTGACAGCATATTTCAATTGTTTTCTCTACAACAGCCACTTCTACATTACATACATTATTTATGATAAACTTTGTTTTACATTTCATTGCATTTATTTAGCTGACGCTTTTATCCAAAGCGACTTACAATGCATTCATCCATGTGCAACATTGCAACAAGTACATTAACTTCATCAAATATGCTGAACTGCTTCAAGTGCTACATTTAGAAACAATTAGAGAAAGAGTTTTTGTTTTTGTTTTTTATGGGCCAAGGTGCAGTCTGAACAGATTTCAGTCTGCGACAGAAGATGAGTTTGTGCTGTTCTGATGTCAATGGGAGCTCGTTACACCAGTGTGGAGCCAGGACCGCAAGCAGTCATGATTTCTGGGGTTATGTTTAGACACTCAACACACTTGGTTAAGCACGAGACACGTCGTGTTTACTTTAACATTTAACCAGACCAGATTTTTTTCCAAACCTTAACCAAAGCACTAAGGATGCAAATCACGATCTCTGGTGTCACAGTCCTGTGCTTTGTACTCCTACCATCAACCCCCACCACCTCGCTATGTACAAAAACGTTGCACTTCCTACAATAGAAAAAAAAAATTGCCACTGAACATAATCTAGACAGTAATTACATTTCCCTCAAAGCATAATTGGCAAAATAAATAAGTTGTATTATAATAATAACAGGATTGTTACATAACTGTATACCCACTTTTTGTTAAACAGCTATGCACATAGGATACAGGTGCTAAATTATTAAATACTCAGCTCTATCAGATGCTAGGTAATTTTGCTAACACTAAATCAATGAGCCCTGCAGTGTCACTGTGATGAGGTGCTTCATACTTTTAAGTCATACTTGAGTTGAGTCATACTTTTAATACTTCATACTTTTAAACTATCCCACTTTGTTGAGGTGGGATAGTTTAATATGTGAATGCCTTTGACACTGACTGAAATGTGCATTTATCAGTGTTTTTTAACAAGTGGACTGAATAAAAGTATATATAATCAGAACAAGAGTTGCAGCATTTTTTTTATTATTTGACTTAGCAAAGGGGAACTTTTCTACAGGCCTCACTAAAATTAAATAATCAGCCATTACTAAAGCTTTTGTAGGTTCTCTGTCTATGAAAATTGTGAATTTCCAGTCAAAACATTGCAGTAATTTTGCTTTTTCCAAGCTCCTGCACCAAAGAGTTCTCAGCATCTACTATGCCTCTCTTTAATTTCCTTACCGCCCTTTTGTCTGTATGAGAAAAAGCCACTCGGGGTCAAGCCATTAGACTACCCTTGCAGTGGCTACATTTTCTCACAATTGAAAGCTAGAGCAAGAGATTAACAGACAATTGATTCAGGGGAAGAGGGAAACCAGGTACACAGACATGATAACCTGTACAGGTCAAGCATCAACATCAGTGACGATTACGATTATCTGCAATTACAATTCCATGCCAAGTGCAAAAGAATGAGCAAGTAGTGTTTAGACTAAATAGTTTAGACTAAAACAATTACAAAGCAACACAAATGGTTAAATTTCATGTGCTCTTTGACTTTTTATCAAAATACTTTTCATGCAGAGCGATAACATTGTCTACATCAGTGGTTCTCAACCTCCTGGGTTAAGGCACTGAGGCACTGCTTTTGGAAATAAAAAAAACAAAAAATCCTAGACACACCAAGTTATTGCCAGCTAAAAAAAAAAAAAAGTAAAGTCTATATGTGTCACTATTTAAAGTATGCTATCCCAGCATGCGCTAGGTGAGAGGCAGAGTACAGTACACCCCAAACAGGTTACCTATCACATGTCTAAAACATTTAGACAGACAGTGGGATAAAACTGGAGCACTGGAAGAACCTCAGTCTGACACTGTGGGACTGAACCCAGCCAATTGCTGTGAGGATATAGTGCAACTACTGAGCCAACAGTTTTTAAAATATTGAATTTTAAAATGTCACTATCATCATTTAATTTGTTCATTCTTTGTATTCATACCAAATCTGTTTCATTAAAGAAGCTGTGTGGTTTTGGCATTCCTTACACTGTGTGCACAGATTCTGAAGAGAGAAAACAATAGGTCAAGTCTTGATCTGCACAGAGAGCAGAGTCTCAAGTAATTGAGTGAAGACATTTTAATAATTCAAGTTATAAACATCGAGTACATCAGCTTACAGGACTCACAAACATATGGTAATTAACTTTTACTACACTGATATAATATATCGACCCCCTCCTGAATACACACATGTACATGCACATTCGCACACACAGGGCCATTACCATATTGCATTAGAGGAATCATGCTTGATTGGACATAGCTTTTAAATACTGAAGAGGTCCAGGAACCAGGTATATTAATTTCTTCCATCATGAGCCACCAACAAATTAGTATCTATAAAAGATTCATAACATGTCTTTGACTGAAGCAGCAGAAGTGTCAACTTCAAGTTCCTAAAATAAGAAAACATCTGTAATTTTGACAATGTAGATTCAAAGGGCATATTCTAATTGTATGTCAATGAAACATTTTGCTTTTCCCTCAAACCAGTGATTATCCAAAGTTTGAACTCCACCATGTTTTTACCCTGTATTAGCATATTGTATGATTTTAAAGGGGACATATGTAAGATTTGGCCAGAATTTTATTTTAAAACACTTTTAAAAATGAACTAACCTTATCAACATAAAGTGAAGGAGTAACAGTTCTGTTGTTATGTCAATGATGTCACTGTATTGCATAGTGTTGCAGAGATATCTACTGAAATCAGCATGCTAACCTGCTAGCCCGGGCTTGTTCGGGCCTGGAATGTGTTGTAATACCACGGTTTGCTACATTACACAAACTCGCTTAGCTTTTTTAGTGTAATAAATAAACAAAATAAACTCACAAAATGTCAAATATAAATAAAATATAGATGATATGTGACATGCTGCCCCCTATTTTTTTAGAGTATGAATTCGACAGGTGGAGAGTTGTCTCTAAGGTTGTCTTTAAGGTGATATAGCAATTTTGTTAGTGAACAGGTGCTTTTTTACATATTGAGCAGATATAGAGCAACATTAGCATTCATTTGGAGTCGTGTTTTTGGCCACCTGATGATACTGACTCGCTTTTCAGCTCCGTTTTCTGGTCTCTACCAACTCCTGAGGGAAATTTCTGATCCACTATGTTTATCAGCTACTTGCTAACTGTGTCTGTCTGCCATTTGGTACTGGGCAGGTAGTGTAGAGTGGGTTTTTAAAGCTTTTGAACAGCTACCTGGTGCGGTCAAAAGCAACGCTGATGAGAGCTGTGAGACTGAACCAAAACAGTAAAGTTGTAGACAGGAAAACACAAACAATGAGCTGAAAGACACCAAGAGGCAATACCATCTTTTTTTGCTCCAACAAACTTAATTTTCTTGTGAAAAGTTTGGCTCACTAAAATATACTCAAAAGTAAGTGAGTTAGACTTAAAGCGAAAACCCATTTTATTATTTCTTCAATTTAGTATATATCAACTTAAGTTAATTGAGTTGACTCAGTGAGTAGTCTCAGCAAGTTAACAACTGTAGTTTACATTTATTAGTTTACTCAACTAAGTACATCTTAGAAATATAGAATACATAGTTTGTGCATTTCAAACTTTCAAGCTTTTGTTCGAAAGAAAGCAAAATAATATTAGTTGACATAACTTTTTTACAGTACACTGGCACTGTTGTTAAAGTCATTCAGAGCAGTATTGTTCTGCTCTTGATTCCTTCTAAAAGTTACATTTCTTTGACTTTCACTAACACACAGCACTTCAACAAAACATTAAAATACACTGTATTATTTCATGCCCAGGCTACAACCCATCCTTACACGTTCAATAGATTCAGTCATTTGTACCTCAACTTCATATTGATAAATGAATATATATGTCCAGACTCAACAAAATTACACTTAATAAAACAACCTTTTAACATACTGTAAAATCATGCCGATGATAAAAATCATTTGCACAGGACCTTGCATTTGTTTTGGGGAGTGTGTCTGTTCACTTTTAATAAGGCAAGCAGGCGGCACAACAGTTTCCTGTGTTTTAGAGCTAGTAGCACCAGACCTTCTCCATCTACTCAGCGGCTATTATTCTGTCAAGAGCTGCTGTGTTTTCCAGAGGAAAGGAAGTTATTTCATTTCCACCTTTTGTCTGCTTCTGAATGTGAGCGGCGCTCTTTCAGCAATATTCACTTGTTTCAACTCCCCTCTCCATCCTAACCAAAATATACAACCTTTCTTTGCCCTATAACTCTCGTTGGTCCGAGAAAAATAGGAATTTCCTCAATTGGTGTATTTCCCCACTCCAGATTTCAGCAGTTTTTTCTCCTAGCTTCAGCGGATTCCTTTCCATCAGCTGTACAGACAGGCTGCCTGTAAAGTGATTGCAAGATGAGAGGAAAGACAACAAAGTAGATGCCAACATCTGCAATGTTGAATGAAAGGTTATACAAACTTTGTTGGTTTTAGAAGAAGTGACTCTTCAAAATGTGGGAAAAGGTGTTTCTAAGAAGTGCTTGCCAATAAGAGGTGCATCCCGAACACCAACATTAATAAGTAAAGCACATTGATCGGTATATTTGTGCATATTTGACCCTTTGGCCCCCTGGATTTATTTACATAAAACTGAGCCGAAGTGCAAACACAAGTAAGCTCAGAGTGGATGCACAGCCTTTCAGTTTTGGTAGCCATAGGCTCAAACGCAACCTGGGGCAATGCAGAGCAATCTGGAAAAGAGGCTGGAGCAGAATGAATGTATTATTAGTAAATGAAACAGCAGGTACAGTGTGGGCAGGCTTTAATCATAGCCAATCAAATCAGCTTGCCTCATCTGCTGTAAAAGCTGCAATGATGAATAATTTTCTTGTGGGTTAGGAGGAAAGTCCAGTCCGGCTTCACCTAAGAAAGAAACTGTCCTTTTCTCAAAGAGATGCAGAGTTCCAAGGCACAATTATACAGTGCCCATACATTGTAATTATGGAGCACTGCTAGTATGTGTCCAAGGGCAAATGATGCCCCTTTGCAAGTGGAATTCAAGTTTCAGGACACACTTAAATAATGAGATAACATTAGATAGCATTAAAACTTTCATTATATTGGTCTCCTCTGTACAGCTGTCCGTGGTCTAAAGCAAAGATGGCTTTTATTGGCTGTCATTTATTTGAAAGAGCTATTACAAAATTGGAAAATGGGCCAGGTATTAACTTGCAATATTACTGAAATTTAATTTCAATGTGTAAAAATATAAACATGCTGCGAGAAATCTATATGTGCTTCCACCAAGCAGCAACCATCGAGGCTGAGTGAAGCCAACACAGAGGTGTAAGTTAGAGGTGCAGAAGTTGCAGTTCATCAGATGGTTGCTAGATACTGGCACCAAGCCGACACACTGCACAAAGTGAGTGAAAACATCCCCAGTGAGAGCAATCATGAAATTCAGAGTCTACTGTTGGAAGGCTATAGAATAAGTAGCTACGCAGATCAAAGGTGAAAAAAGTGATGCTTCAACTCTGCACAGAGTTGCTATTTTTGTCAACCACTCCTAAAAATGTAATCCAAAGTTACAATATAGTCATCAAGTTAATTTTATGCATATGCTCTGGCGTATTAGCTGTTGTCTTTGAGCTACAGTTAGCTTCCACTACCACTGAGCTGACAAGACTGTATTGTTTCTCAGTTGGCAGATTTTGGAGGCACTTCGGTCTACCCTTGGAGGCCAACCCACAACAAATGAGAAAATACAGGCCGTTATTCAGGCCAGGCCAGATGATGAAAAAATGTGTCATTCAGCAGCAGAGACACGTGCTGGCAAGTGCTAGAGAAACAAACTACAGTGGCAAGTCAGATTTCCAGGTCCGCCCCACTTTAGAATGAAAAGATTTGGGTTGAAAATTGGTGAAGTGGCCCTTTAAGTGATAGAATTAGCAGAAAAAAACTAGCATGCCTTGTACCTTTCCTCCCAGCAAAGCTGCACTATGTACCTGCATGATATAGAACGAGTTGTCCATGCTCCAAAGAATTATAATCTAAAAGTCACTGGTGTCCTTTACATCCCGCCACTCCTGTTATTGTTGCTGCCTGACCTAGATGGCCTCTCCAAAAGATACACTTTGCAGAACTGCTGTTAATCCTTTAAAAGAGATATGAGCTTACCCAGCTGCTCCTGCATAACCTGTAATAAAAACTGCAGTCTATTTCATAGTACTGTGCTTAATATTTTATTATCTAAAATGTCATCTTAGCTAACCAACTGGCATCTTAACTGGCAACATAACTGTTTCTGAGTTCTGAGCAGTGAGAAAGCGTTAGTAAGTAGAGAAAGCCAGTAATTTCTCGCTTTTGGCTTTTGTCCACTGATGTGCACAATATATGACCTGTCCTCCTGCTGAAGGGGGCAGACACATTAGGAGCAATGAAGCTAATGATATCAGAGCACTCTATAGAGCACATCAGTGCACAGGGATGACAAACCTGTCAGAAGGCATAATCTAGGAGGAGGTCGTAACATCCTCTGAAAACTGTAGCGATTTGCACCTCTTTCTCTGCCATCCCTCAATAATGGAGCAGCAATAAATTCCTTACCTGCCACGTGGCAGCGAGTTCCCAGGTAATAGCCAATGGCATTAAGGCATGAAACGTATCAAGGAAAATGGTTGTCTTGCTAGTTGCCTAACCCTTGTTACAGTCTTAATTCTAAAAGATGCTATGAAACCTTTTATCACTGGCTTGTTTTGAGGCGATTCCTCTTTTTTACTCTCTTTAGTAATAGAGTCTGCATATCACCAGATGTCCTGTAGGTGTGAAAAAACAAAATATTCCTCTGACACTCTCCAGAGGTACACATACTGCAGCATACTGTAGTGGAGTAGCTATAAGACTGGGAAAGCGTCATTGTTTGTGTCCCATGTGAAACCAAAAGTCAGCGTTGACTTATTTTAACTTACGTAACGTAACTTAACTTACGTACGTAAATAACTTAACTGACGTAACTAACGTACTTACCTACTGGCCAGTTAAGAGGAGTGAGGAATCAGCAGTCAATGGCGGTGTAAAACAAAACACTCAATAAAATAGGTTTTTCAAAAATTGTGAATCACCGCAATTACAGGGTTTTTGAGCATACAGTCATAAATGTGTACAAAAAATATTAGGCTGATGGGTCTAGTAGTATGCAAGATTAGCTGCGGACAGATACACACACACACAACCAAAAGCATGATCGTTATGCCTGGCGGAGACAATAATGGTGTGGTGAAGTCAGTGCTTCTCAAAACTACATTCTACTACTCAATTGTGAAAAATGGACCAGGAACTCAGAAATTGGTCCATTTTCGGTCCATTTTTCACAATTGAGAATGACTTCCGGATGGGAGCCGAAACGTCTTGATTCTGAAAACAGTGTCCAGATGACTACGACTGAAACCTTTTCTACGATAGAACACTCCTGGACGAATGAGGGACTACACCATCTTAATACTTCACTATCATTAAACATTTATTGGAAAAGCAGTTAAATGTATTTATGTTAACATTATTTTATGGAAATATTAACTTTCTTTCACTCACACACACTTTTCAGATACAATTCAGTGTAGTGCTGCACTGTTCACCTCTCCATCATCTGCTGCTATCTATCTCTTTTCTCTCTCTCTCTCCATCATCTGCTGTTGGAAAAACAGTTAAATGCATTTATGTTAACATTAGTTTACTGGAATATTAAATATAAATATTAAACAATCAGAAACTAATGATTTATTTCTCTGATTCACTGCTTCTTGCTAACTAGGCTCCCTCTCTTCATTCATTCTCTGGCTCACTCAACCACAACTCTTTTGGGCCAGGGAGGGAGGGCTTAGCTTTTTCAGTCTAATAAATAAATACAATAAACTCACAAAATGTCAAAAAAGGATATATTTGTACACCTATTTTCCTTATTAAACAGAAAAATACTACCGTCCGCCTTCTGAATTCAAGTTTCTCTTCACCGAACTAAATGCCTTGTTAACTCATGCGAAAACATACTTCATTCAAATTCCATTCAAACTCGACAGAAACAAAATAACTTAAGGTCTGCTCATATCATGTTCACGTAACTTGGAACTCAAACAGACATTTACACACCTTGCTTTCAGCATGAGAGGAGGTTTGTGCAACTGCCGCAACCCGTTTTTACCATTATAAACTGTTAATTTCTTCTTCACACTGTGTGAGCTAGCTAGCATTTGGAATATAAACTGAAGAATTGACAGACCTGTCAGCCAATAAGACACGAGTATTTCCATGTATTTTTCTGTAAACCCCCTGATGGGTCTTGCCTCTTTTGCGTTCATGAAGATACAATATTACAACACTGTTGTCTTTTTTAGTTACAAACCGCTCAATTAGAAGAGGGTTATTGAAGAAGAGGGACAATTGGGCTTGGGATTGACGCTCATGGCTGTGGGGGTACGTCAGGCAAAACAGGTTGGGAACCACTGTATTAGACCATTCTAGTTTAGGGATATGAACTGTGAATGTCTGTACATGTTTTAGCATCATGTTCACCTTACAAGTGAGTGTTTCTCAAAAAATTCTGCACAGTGAATATCTTCTGAAATCATTACTTGTCAACCCTGAAATATGTATGCATATTTAGGTACTGGGTGAAAAATGTGATATTTATTGTGTCAGTACCTCCAAACACTAACTGTTTACTTAAGACCAACAATAGGCTCCTTGTTTGTTAATAAAATAAGATAAATCTGTTTTATCTTTCATCTTGTTCGTGTTTGTAAGAAGTGTGTTATGACAAGATGTATGTATTTGGATCAGGAGAAAGGAAAGGGATGTTTTGTCTCTCCAACATAAGTTGGATGTCAGAGATAATAGAAAAGATTGGTGAATGGGTCTGAATTTTGAAGCATACCTGTGTTAATCCTGCTCTAGATTGCTGTGCTGAGACTGCTTGTATTTACATATGCAGAGAATCCCGCTGTTTTGAGCACACCATTGACAAGACAGAGCAATTAATCATCCCCAAATACTCCCGCCGTGCAACAGACGACCCTTGCAGAACATGCTGCCAAAGAGGGTGTGCAGGTGTGTTTCAAGCTGCAAGAAATATTTTCAGAGCCAGCCTCTTCCTCAATCTTCCTTGTTTGTCATGACTATATCTTTATTCAACAGAAATCATACATC
The DNA here is from genome assembly GCF_020085105.1 of Siniperca chuatsi. Classification (NCBI taxonomy): domain Eukaryota; kingdom Metazoa; phylum Chordata; class Actinopteri; order Centrarchiformes; family Sinipercidae; genus Siniperca; species Siniperca chuatsi. The sequence goes on along the minus strand of NC_058045.1, from coordinate 13,001,307 downwards.
TAACATTTGTTCCTTCCAAATCAAATTGTATTTAATGCTCATTTGATGCCCTTTTTACCATTTTATCCGTATCTTCTATTTGAAGTTTTTTCAAAGTTTTTCAAGTTTCAATGTTTGTCTGAATGTTAGATTTTTGCTTTCATGCGTCCATGCAAAAGAGAGTGAACTGCTCTCATTGAAACACCCTGTACAAATAAAGGTTAAATGAATGAATGGATAGATAGTTGCTAAAATGTTTCAATAGCCGTGTTTCCATCTAATTGTCAAGCGAATTTGAATATAGGCTATAGTATGGGCTACGTTACGGTGCACGGTTGAAATAAACAGTAGTAGAAGAAGTAGAGGTTGCAAACCGGAAACAAAACCAGTTGTTTGCCAATAAAACTCAAAGAGAAGAAGAAAGAAGAGAGAGAGAGAGAGAGAGAGAGAGAGAGAGAGAGAGAGAGAGAGAGAGGAATAATTTGGTCTCCTCATTGGTCCACACCTCTATGGTCCACCCATACCTGTTGCTACCTGTTGCTACTGCCAGCCATGTTTTTGTGCATTATGGGAATATCCGGGAAGATGCCAACAGCAGAAACATTCTTCTTCTTCTCAGAGTGAATTAGCTGATCAGTCATGTGAGTTAAATGTTCGCTACATCAGAACTTATGCAGAAAAGGTGTTTCCATCTCCCATTAAGCGCAAACCATCTCAAGCGAGTGTAAAAACGTTTATGCAAATTTGTTTCGTTTTTTTCAAATTTTGATGTTTCCTTCAACCTTGTCTAATGCAATTCTTCAAAATGCACATAAAATTCGTTTATGGAAACACGGCTATTGTCACTCTAAGACAAACTATCTTTTTCTCTTTAATCAACAATTTTGCTGAAACTAGCTTATAGACACACAACCCTGACATATTATCACCTTAAAAGGCTGCAATGCCTAGAGTGTTGGCAATCAATTGCCTATTTACACATCCAGCAGACGCGGAGAAACATTATAATCTCATTAGAGTCATGTCTTTGGCCATCTGACAAATTTAAGTCCAGTAGTCCAAACAATAATTTAGTTGATCTCAACAGACTCCTGAGAAAAATACTAGGAACTTCAGCATGCTAGATGTTTGGTTTTCTTCTCCAAGGATTTACAGAGTTTGTTTCTCTGGCACTTGGTGTTGAGCAAGTAGCTATCGGTGGGTTTATCAGAGCTTGTTTGCAGAAAATGGCTGCTTACTGCTGGTGGAAATGGGTTTGAGAGCAGAAAGACTCAACCACATGATCTAAGGGCCATACAACCACAACAATGGGCTAAAAAGGCTACAATGCTACACAGAGCTGCAGAAAAAGGTGATGATACTCTGGGGTCCATCACTATGATCAACCCCCTTTTTTCACATTAGATAGTAATTCATTGTCAATATAAAAACACTTTTTTCTATGGAAAAAATGCTACACTAAAAGAATATTAGAAATGGAATACTAACTTAAAGATGGCTTGTTTCTCTAATATGGATAATAACTCCCTTAAACTCTGCTTGCATTATAAATACTGGAAAAAAGGTTGAAATGAATAATAAATATTACAACTCTCCATTGGGCATTTGGAAATCACTAAACTACCTCATCTGCAATCACTGCGTACAGTATCTGTATTAGTACATTTATTTGTCATAAGAGTTATACTGTAAATCACATAAGAAAACTGAAAGTACAAAACTTAAATGGGTCTGCAGCTTGCAAGTGTCCATGCCAGCAAATCTGATTGTAGGTTGTCTTATTTTATATCAAGAGACATTGACTCCCAATCGTTTACAAACCCCTGGAGCAAGGGAAGATTGTTGAATTTCTCTGAAAACCATCTGCTTGTTCTGAACAACAGGGGATAAGAACATGCTGAGGAGTAAGCTCTCCAGATAGCTTGCATTGGCTTGTGATTCTTTTGCCTTTAACGTTCCTTCTGGCATCCTGTCTTTGGAGATACCACATTCACAGGCCTCTGAGAGGTTTGACTTGTTGATGAACTGATAAATCAGCTGCCCATACTTTGTATTTAAGCGTAACATCTAATCTGAACCATGGTGTCTTACAATTGCATTTTCCACATTTTGCACAAAAACATGTCTTCAGCAATCGCCACAAACAGTTTCACTGTGATAAATATTTTATATTTAAACTGAGGTAGTGTCCAGCACAATTTAGTCCAGGTCAGGTTAGACAAATGGCACACCTTATTTTTAAATGCTGGCCCTACAGCCAAGGGCAATTTGAAGTACAGAAAATAACACCATTGGTTATATGAACATCTGCTCCCTGGGTATTTGATTTCCCAGGCAGATGTTAGACCCCAGCTGCTATCACAGGATAATTTGTATGTTTGTGGAGAGAGCTCCCATTTGGCTGTTCTGTTGATAGTTATGTCTTCCTTTTGTGAATCAGCCAGCATCATTGTTAAGTATGTTTTACAGTCTCTCCCAACCCAATGCCCTCTATGCCCCTGATGTATGAATGTGTATGAATCCACCTTAACATTTTTTTAAATATTTTGACAGACAAAAGGTCAACTGAAATATTTCCCTCCCATACACTGTATATACACACAATACTGTTTCTGTGTGCACTTAATGCATACTGTACATTCTAGGATGATTAAGTAGAGCTAGACCGATAAATCACCTGGGCCGATACATCAGCCGATATTAACTTATTGCAGATATATCGACTGATAAGTAACAAAACTTGCAGTACGAAACTGCCAATGATATGTTTGAGATGATGTAGAAGCTTCGTCGCCATCACATAATTTGTCAGAGGACACTGACAAGTGTATTTTCCTATTGTAAAATGTCCTGCTCAGTACATACAATGGTTGCAATTCTTGGGGTTCTCATCAAAAATGTTATGTGTTTATATATATTTTTTATTTTATCTCACAAATTGATACTGATGTCAGCTTAAAAACTCCAGTGTCGGTCGAGCTCTAGATTTAAGTATTCTCCAAAGTTCAACTTAAAACTAAACACATATGTTTATTTTCTATACAGCTGTGTGTAATTGTAAGTAGCTAGGTCACAAAAAATTAACACTTGCTTTACTTTTCATGTTTTCGTGATCATTCAGTGACCTTGTCCCAGTCATGATAACAACACTGGAGTCAAAATGATACTCCCACAGAAGCCAAAATCAACAGGAGCATTTTATCGATCTTGTCATGTTTCGAATGCGGTAAAGGTTGTAACATCCTCTCTGAGGCTGCTGTACCTGTAACATTATCTGCAGGCATGTGCTGTATGTGTACATAAATCAGGAGATTAGGTAAAACAGCAGACACACTGCAGTGTTTTCAAAGATAAAGTGATCAAATATGACACAATCATACTGTGAAATGAGAATGTAGGGCTTTCTCTTCACATTATCTACAGATTAAATGGTGCTCCTTATAGATGTAATGCACTGTGAGATAAAATGAATCAAAATTAAGTCTAGAGTGAATTTTAATTTAAAAAGTACAAGAGGCAGAATTCATTGTTTGATTTCACCTTAAAATTCAATTTGATCAGTATGTTCAATCCAAACCTGCAGCTCTCTTAAATACATATTCCATGTAATCAGAACCCTCTCATTATACATACTATATCAACATTACAGCATTATAACAACAGAATCAATACAATCATATGACTATGATGTCCTTCACTGAGTGGCTGCACCTTCTCCTCACACTCTGTTCAGGTGCAGGTAATGTCATCATCTGTGACATGTGAAAGAGTAGGCAGTCTTTGAAAAGATAACTCAAAGGAGATTAGTCCCACACCCGACACAGGGGGAAAAAAGTTGCATTATCTGCTAGAAGAGAAGCATGTCAGAGTCTCACAGGTCTTAACTGACCCCACCACATCCCACTTTTGTTGAAGGCTTTAAATTCTCCCCTCCCAAGTTCAGAGTCGATTTGTTATCAAATCAAGCGTCGAGCATCTGATTCATTGCTATTCAGCACTCTGGCTGATTTATATGCAGAATGTAAAACAGATGCCTTATGCGATACATATTTATGGTGAGCCCTGCTCTCACAAGATTTATTATAGGTTCTTTCATCGGGGTGTGCATGAGCTGTGCTATGATGACTTGTATTTCCTCTCAGCTGCCAATGCCAAACTCATTAAAAAGAGGTGTGACTATTAATATACATTGTAATACTGACAGCTCCTAATTTATAATCCAAGTGCATGTTTGGGCGTTTCTTCTTTCCTTGCCTCTCATTGTTGGGGTGTGGGTAGTGAGCCTTTTGTATCTTCATATGTGTGTACATTCTCACGTGCGCACATGTGCATGTGCTTGTATGGCTCCTGTCTGCACGTCTATACAGAACATGTACTATGCAAATGCAGACACCATTTTTCAAATGGCTTTTTTGTTCTCTTATTATCTCATATTGATTTATAGGGTGTAGTCCCTTGACCCTTATATACTCTGCTCCGGGCAATATGAATACTAAACCATATCATGGGAAGTTCCAGCTTACTACTGTATGAGCTCTTACTTATAATATTATGTATAAGAAAATACATCCATGTAAACAGATTCTTTAATCAACTATAGTTATTGGTACACCTTTAATTTAGATCTGGTGAGCAGAGCAACACAGACTTGTGTTTCCCAATTCTTTGACAGTGTGTAATGTTCTTTGTTTGTAATGATCTTTTTGTTAAAAATCTTCTACACAATGATACAGGCACACAGTCATACATGCATACACACACACACACACACACACACACACAGAGAGAGAGAATATGAGTCAGTTTGCTATAGCTGATTATTGGTCATCTCATTTGTGATTACAAGTGGTTTCTGGTTAGGTGCAAAGCATAAGGGCACATCAACAATATGTTATAATAGTCGCAATAAAACCAGGTCAAGGCAAGTTAAAGTGCCAGACCAGTTCTATGTATTTTACTACAAATCTTGTTCATTACTGACAGGAATATTTCACAATATACACAGTTAGTTTTTAGTGATCTCCTCTCTTTCAAAGTGGAAAAAAGGTAACCACACACTGCCATCACTTCCCCAAGAGTTAATAGTTATTTTTTGTCAAATTCTGAGCAGGGCTAATGACATTTTGACCAGGTGAAGGTCTATTTTATATACAGTAGAAGAATAAAAGATAAAGGAGAGTATGGACAAAACAGAGTACAAACAAGTCAGTAAGAATATTGAAAAACTTCAAGACATCTAGGCCCACAGCGCATGTTTGCATATTTAGGACCATAGCTCTTTTTCAGCAAAACACAGCATAAATCCTGTCGTAGAGTGGAACAATATTGTTAAAAAATTATTCACAATATTTTTAAGCTCTGGATGAAATGGCTCTGCAAAAAGATTTTTGTAACTGGAACAATCATTTTGACCAACCAACCTTTAATAAATTAAATTACATTTGCACAGACCAGTACAAACATGCTGTCATTGAACATTACTAAGACTTTTTAATCATTTTTGAAACATATCAGAATGAATATACAAATATTTAAAAGGCAGCCGTATGGCACTTCAACATACTGCAAAGTACTGTTACATAATGTATGTGGAACCCTTGAAATCGTCAGAGCAAGTTCTTAATGTTCAAGGCAGGTATGGACTTTATTGTTTATGTTTTCCTGCCTCCTCTCAGACCTTTGTAGCATTGTTCTAATGCCATGTTCCAGTCATGAGGGAGTTGTTGTAATTACCAGTTTCCTATTTGTAAACACCATTCATGTCAACATCCAAGTCATAATTATGACTGTGGACTGTGGAACTCGGACTTTTCTGAAAGCTCTGACTTGGCACTAAATAATATGGAAGTGCCTGAAAAAGCAAACAAACATGGATGCCTCACATCAGCCAAAGTCTGTTGTTCAATGAAATTAAATGCTAATGGATAATACTGACCATGTAAAACATTTTTTAATCAACATACTTCCAACTCTGCAATCCTACAACTGCCCTGAGTTGTTAAATGGCGTGAACGCTCACAAGTTGTAAAGATGGGACTCATTCCCATCAGTACACCACATCCCATGAAATGTAAAACAATGTTCCCTTATTCCTAAAACACAAAATATATTAAGATTAACTACCACTATACTGAAGTTAATGCCTGAAAACATCAGTGATTGGCACAGCAGGAGAACCAAAGTAGAGGGCTCTGGCAACACACTGCATTGACCAATCAAATACATAATACAATAGTGCAGATTCCTGGTAGATTATGTAATATGAACTGTGAAATTACCTTGCAATTATCACGAAGAAGAATAAAATCATTACCTCTGTGATCATTTGTGTGTGATAAGTCTTCAAACTCATGGATGTATTATTCAAACTGCATTTTCTAGAAGGTATTTCATCTCCACTCCGATACCTGTAGCAACACACTCACACCAATGCATCCCCCTGCTTTTCCTTTAATCATAGTGGTATTTTCAGCCTGAAGAACTTCTGGTAACATTTTTTAGGGAGGGCCCCCTGACATCCTGCTCTAATTGTGGCACCCCTAACTTTGTTCTTGCATAATAGCACTGCACCAGGTAATTTCAATATATTAATTAGTAAATCAAAAGGATCTCATCAATCTAAATAGCTAAATCACTCGTTGGTATTTTGGCATGTTTATACATAAGTACTAATGCAGGCTTCTCATTTTTAGCCCATAGTAATTGCCACCAAATCTGTCTCATTTTGATATTTCAAACAAAAGCTGGTGTCTTTTTGTTGTCCCCGAGGAGCAACAGAATGAGTCTTTGTTACGGATACAATCTTACCAATCATGTCATGTCATTTTCCCACAGGTCAGTCAGTAGCTGGCAGTTTATCTTTAAAGAATAGCTTCTCAACTTCAATGTTTGGAATCAGGACCTCCAGATTATGGAGCTGAAAAGCAGCTTATTCTGTCAGTCTGTGGAGCTAACATTAGCTTCGCCAGCCAGAGAAGGTTGGATTTTTCATTAAAAGAAAGAATTTCAACATTTACCCTCATTTGCTTTCTTTTCGAGAGTCAGACGACAAGCTCGATACCACTCATCGTCAAGATTTGTATAGCTGTCAGTTAAATATGAAGCTACAGCCAGCAGACAGTTTGCCGGTTGCAGTGACTCCCTGGAGTCGCAGCAGTTGCCTGGAAACCTCGTGGTAATGACAAGACTTCAGGAAGTCACTGCACCCGGGCAAGAAATAGTCCATGAATGGCAAGTATTTTAAGGTTAAGGTATGGTTAGAGTAAAGCAACTAAAACAGAAAAGACCATATGTCATCATAAGTCAATGCTTACCTGAAACATAAGCTGAGAATGTTTTGGTGTTGTTTTTATTTTCATATATTCTTGTCTAAAGGAGTGGTGTACATGAGGGACTGTACTTTTGTGAAGTTTACAAAGTTTCTTGGTAAAATGTGGATTCATCATCAAAAACTGAAGACATTCATTTTGTTTTTAATATGATGCAGTGGGAAAGAAGTATATGATTAGTTTTGAATTAGAAATATTTAAGCACAACCATCAAAGAGGCTATAGAACTGCATCAGTTAAATTTAAATTCTTGACAGCCAAAAACAGTGGTCTCAGGACTAACTGAAAGACTTGGTGTCAAGTGGCCAGAAGTTGTAGAATTTGTGCAAGTGAAAGGGCAAATGAGAAATCACTTCCAAAATATAAACTTGGCAAATAGCCCTTAAAAAGAGCATAGCAAGGAAGGCCAAGGTATAACAAACAGCAAATGCAAAGCAGTAGGGTTTATGAGAATTCATGGGAATCATTTAAGACTCACTGAACATGGCCATTTTGTAGATAGATACGAACAATAGATTTTCTTAACATAGAACTCTTGTTTGTTGTAATTTTACCAATTTTACTATTTCACAATGATATTTAGTTTAAAACTCTTTATAGAAATGCGACATTCTGTACTAAAATAGCACAGTTAAATGAAGGAATGTCATGTTAGGACAAACAGCTAATTCATTTTTCATTAATTTTTTAGAACAGCTGAAATAGATGTTAAATTTTAAAATGCTGCTCTTACTTAAAATATAGATATAAATGGTGTTTTGCTTTTCTAAACAGTCACAAACAATATCTCACCTGGTGAGATAACAAAGCTGGTGCAGAAAAGAGTAAAATGATTTTATGCTCGTATCACTTCACGTTTCAAATGCATCCCAGCCATCTATCCTCATTTCTGGCTCTCTACGTCTCTCCCTCAGCCCACACTTGAGGTGCTTTTATGTTACACGACCACTCGAATTTGAGCCCAGGGGGACTCTATGCGTCCCTGAGTGAGAAAGCCCCAAAAAATCTATAGACCAGATGTATGATGTTATATGGTCAAACTGGCAAACACAAAAGGTCTAAAAACAAAAGCCATGAATTAACTGAGGGCTTTCAACGGTGTGTTTTCAAAACAGCCCAGCTGAGAGCTCAGATGCCTCTCCTCCCTCTCAGTCACTCCCTCGCTCCAGTCTTGCTCTCAGAATTACCCCATCTCTCTTTTCTCCCTCACTCACTATCTCCCCCCTTTCTCCGTCTCCTCCTCTCTGTCTTATTCTCTCTGTGCCACCCCCCGAGACTAAATGCTTAAAAAGAAAAGAAAGGACACCATTTTTGCTAATTAGTTGAGGACTTAACAGGCGCAGGATATGCTGCCTTAGTTTTTCATCTGCTGTCCACGGGCTGTCGACTGTCCTGTGAAGTTGAGCCTGTGTGGCTAAAAGTAGAAGAAAGGAGCAGGGTAGACACACACAAATGCCTCAGTGGAGATCCTGAACAGGCTTCCAGTGGGGGTTGAGCTCAAAATGGGGGCTAATCATTAGTATTTAACATTTGGGAATAAAGAAGCCTTAAATTAGAAGTGTAAATGGCTCTGTGCCCCCACCTCCATCTTTAGAAATGTTCACAGGCTTTTTTAAATCAGAGGGGTTTTTTTGTTTTTGTTTTTTGGTATGTTTGTATATGTGGACCCTGCATGTGTGGTAACAATACACAAATGAATTCTGCAAAGAATTTTAAGTAAAATTATGGTTCATACTCCTTTCACTTAATCACTGTATTTGTCTTTGTTTTGTACTAAATTTAGAGATTTCAAATGCATATCGTACTTTTTGTCTCTACATATTTTTAGTTAATTATGTTAAGAACATAAGGCTTCTAAAAATGTATTATTAATATTAGTATTCAAAAATACATTAATGTGAATGTGAACATGTCAAATTGTGTAATTGTACCTAAATTTGTCTTGGTGGAATTTGTGCAGTGATATATCAAAAGCTCATGTAGAGTAGTAAGACTAACACAATGTTAGGACCACACACTCTGCAGACACTGCAGGATGGTATCAGTAGACAGTGATCTATGTTGTTCGATTGATCTAGGGCTATATCCAGTATGTAAAAACTAGTTTCACATATTTTCTATAAAATATGCTGCTTCTAGTTGAGGAAAATACTCAAAATCTGCAGGGTCTACTCAATATGGTTGCATGCAGTCAACACTTTTCTAGCAACCAAAACCATGTCCAGTGAAGTGAAACTGAAAACAACCAAAACAACAACACATACACAGATGAGAAAAAGCGAAGTTCAAGACATAAACTTAATTTACATTTCAGAAACCACCAGGTCAGTTACAAGGTTAATAAAAATATCTAAAAATATGTATTCATAAAAATATGTATTCAAAATCACATGAACATATGCAGGACTATAGTAGACAGCTTTCAACTATAAACCCTCTTTATACCCTTAACGTACTTCATGTCGTTGAGTCTGGGAGGGGGGAGACTGACGTGGTAAACCCGAGCGTCTGAAGTTTAGAGAAGCACAACAGAGTGGAAACTTAATAAACAGTTGTTTCACTGCAGCACAACTTAGGATAATTCCCGCAGGAAGAGAAAGGCCAAGAGCAGAGGAATGGCAATGAGATTCACAGCAGAGGACAGGAAGTCAGGGGTGAGGAGAGGGAATCTGTGAGTCAGAGTTCAGCAATCACTATTAAAAAGGGGCAGAGTGTCTCTGGCTTGTAACAGCCTTTCGGCATTTCTGCCTTAAAACTGATGTTACAAATACTATCTTTTCTCTGATAAATGAATCAGATAAAGCATCTGTCAGAGGCAGAATTGGTAGTTTTGTTGTCATGCCCTTAAACACTTGTATTGAGATCTCTAAGTGGTTGTTATATTGCTCGCTAAAAAGAATGGGATAAAAACGGCATAGGCTGCTAGCATTCTCAGCTACTTTGCTCAAATGGGTGTATTTATCAGAGATGTAAGACACACATCCTATAAAACCAAGGGCACCAGAGAAATTCCTCACATGATCACCACAGCCCCATAACTGTCTGGGACAAAAATGAAGGCTGCGCAGTATGTCAGTTATATGGAGCAATAACCAACTTAAAGAAGTGTGGTAATAGAGCCATTTACCTGATCCTGAAAAATGAGGAGACCCCCCCCCCAACACACACACACACACACACACACACACATACACAAATAGCTATTTGGCACAATATTTGAATGTTTGAATTCCTGTACACTGTCAACAATCTGATGAAATCATCCCCTATCTTATGATCAAGACTACAATACACAAATGGGATGGGCAATACAAAATAAGTAATTTTACCAATTTGTCTTATTTTACAAATGTTTTTTGTAAATTACCGATGGTGTACTTGTCTCAAATGGTTGTAATTGTACTCCTATTTGTTTGGTTGCAGCTTGTGGCTTCAATATAAAGGTGCTGTTGTTTCATATTGTGAGTTTGATGTCTATGACCAAAATTTGCACTTTCAATAAAGTTAGTGCTGACAGTGTGCAGGAATTAAAACTTTCTTTTGCTTGATTTCATTTTTGCTGTGCACCTGCCTACTGAGTGTGTATTAGACAGCACTTAAAATATGTGTTTTTGACAAGAAAGTGAAAGACATAAAACACATTCTATAATATAGAATGTTAATATAACATATCTGTTATATTAAATACAGAGCAAGTTGACATTACTTGATTACATGGCACTTATTTTTTGCCAAAAGACCAAACATGAAGCTACTGTAATGAAGATGTCCCAAGAAGAATACATTAAATGATTAATTACCTTTATATTTCTTACACACACAGTGCTCTGCTTGTTTAAATACAGACAAAGTCATCACATATTAATGTCCTGTAGAGTATGGTATCTGTACAGTAAAGTACTTATAATAAGATGTTGTATCTCCAACCACTGACTTAACTGCTTGTCATGAAGTATTACCAGTGAGTGAATAAATGTTTTGCTGTTGATGTTGCGGTTTGTCTTGTTATTGTTGTTGTTATGGTGGTGGCTATTGTCACACACAAATGCATATCAGCTCAGCACATTGACTTGTGTTATTGAAATTGCTTAAGACTGCTGATGCAGGGAAGTGAACATAGTTGCCTAGCTCATTGTGCTTCTTTCTTTTATATATATATATATTTTTTTTTACACACAACATGGAAGTGCTGAGTAACGTGACTGCAATAAACTACAAGGGTACACACCAGCTCACAAAGATTGCTGCAAAGTGGAGTAAAAAATACTAAAACGACCACTGCTGTTACTAATCGACACTGAATCTGTTGTAGAAAGAGCCTATCGTCAATGACAGCTTGATAATTATTGTGTACAAGGGAGCAGAATTAACAAAGATTAATTGAAGGAGAGAAAATATCTATTTCGTTTCCATCATTGTAGCCATAGACAGAGCATAATTTCATAACAGTACAAACTGGGAGAGTGTGTGAACGAGCATGTTGTTCAGGAGTCAGGCAGGATTATGCTCTGAAATCCTCTGAAACGGGAGCAGCAGGGGCCACTTGAGGCAGGGCAATTGGGCAGACTGTGCAGCAGGTCTCCAGTAGAAATGTGCTTATTTATGTAATCATGCAAGAAATATCTATTCTATTGCTTGTGAAAGCATCTAAGATGGGAACTCCAAGCTCCTATTTTCTCTGATTCAGGATCAAAATAGCAGTATAACTGCTCCCCCTGGTGTGCTTATCACTGCATTGCCTGGGAGAATAATCTGTAGTGTAATTAGTATGCACCCTTAGGTCAAAGTACTGACTTGGTAGGAGTGCGTTTTCACATAATGCTCCAGCTCAGTAGCCTTTCATTCACCTCTCCTGGCAGCCAGAAAATATTGCACCATATCCTAGCACTTCACTGAATAAAAAATGAGAAAAGAAATTCTCCAAAAAACACAACTTGCACTGCTCAATTAAAACATCTGATATCACAGTCAAAATGTCATAGTATTGTCTCTTAAGCTAATTTCTAAGTCTTGAGCGTTAAACCTTGATGTTGAAGAATTAAGATTTATATCTCTGTCAGGGGTTCCTAAATGGAAAAAAGCTACACGGAGCGACTCACTTTCTTCCTCGCCTTCCCACACACACACTCACACACACACACATACTATACACGCTCACACATACACAAATTCCTGTAAAGACAAAATGTGCTCCTCATAATTCAGTAAGCTCATAAATCACAGCAGGTTAATGCTCCACAAAACCCCTTCAACATCCTTTAAGTGTTAAATCATCACTTTGTGGAGGCAGTGGGAGAAAAGAGAGGAAAAGAGACAGGCGAGTAAAAGAGATAGTGCTGTACTTTTTCAAGTATGAAGTCTTGGAGTGTGTAGATCTAGCCCTTCAGTCAAATATGTTGCCATGCAAGGGATTAGAGGTCTGTGAAGCACTAGGTCTTGACCTGCAAGCCTTGGAGCCTGGCTGTAACCTGACCCAATACCAGGTGTATGCCTGTGGGTCAAAGGGTTGGGAAAGCATGCAACAAAAGACAGCTCCTCAATAAAACCCTCACTGCTCCAATTAACCATTTTAAACCTTGTTTTCAAGCCCTGCAGTGTACTAGCATGGGTTTGCAATGTGTGCTGAAAAGCCTCATATTTCCTTAATTGTAGAAGCCCACACAAATGTCAACTAAATGAAATGTGTAGTGTGTATATCCTAATAGAGAGAATGTTAATGGCATGCTTACTCTCTGCACCCACCCGGCTTTGCTTTTACTTTCAAAATAATTTACTGCGCCTTTAAAGCACCCCGTCATCTGCAGCCAGAGACCCATAACTGTCATGTGAGTCGATCATTTACCCAGCGATCTCCTAAGTGTTACGTGTTAATGGGTGGAAGCTGTAGAAAACATAGAGAAATAACTAACACCTACAGAACCAACAGATCATCTCTGTAGAAAGGAAAGCTGTATCATTTCATAACACATTCAGTTTTGCAGCGGTTAATCAAGCTACCTGCCAAGGGGACCGCCATATCTCAAGAACATGTCAGAGGAGAAGTCTTTAAGTATGCTCATACGGGACTGTATAACTGAGTGGAATTCTTCTTTCACTTACATTAATTGTTGACACTAGGGAATTGGGAACATTATATTTTGTGGTGACAAGGTTAATGTAACATAATGTAGGCCTCTAATACTTGGTGCTTATTTTTGGCCATAAAGGATACCTGGTGTTGTATTTATTTATGTCTAATTGTTGAAATTGAGAATTTTCAAAGATTAAATAACAATATATGCACACACACACACACACAATTCCATACTGAACCATTTCCAGACAGGAGCGTGATGAATTTTCTGCATATGTTGTCAGATCTAAAAAAAAACAAAATACCTCTGTAATTATAGTCCTGATTATTTCACTATTTATTAGGCATTCCAAGCTAGGTTGACCTACCGGCTGAAATCGACTACACTTGAACAAGCCTACAACTGGCTGGCCTCAGAGGGTCATTAATTGCTCCAGCATGCCCTTGCACAATGTGTTTGGATAGGTGTTTCTTGTAGCTAACAAAAAAGCCTTTGTATTGCTTCACTTTAGCCTGTGACTCAATTAGGGAAGGAAATGAGAGTAAATACAAAAAGCCATTGTCTTTCTTCAAGCCACAGCTTGAGCTGAAGATGTTGCATAACTTTACAGTATCTTGTATGTTATATCATCACGTTTAGCTGTAATGAAGGAGATGTGAAGGATCGGAGAGAAGGTCAGGGTGATGATGCAATACTGGTGATACAGGAGGTAACCAAGCAGCATAGTTGATACAACATACAATCATGCTGTACTAAATTAACCTGCTGTCTAGATTTCTAGTCTAGAATCATTAAAAACATGGCAATTCAGCATTAAGTGGAACAGCATGTGAACATCAGTAAATACAAAATAACGATACAGTAAACAGTTGCAACGTTTATTTTCATTATCTACTAATCTGCAAATTCTTTTTCAATTCATTAATTAATTGTTTTGGCAATAAAATGTCACAAAATGGTGAAAAATTAAAATGTTCATCACAATGTCCTTTTGACAATTGATGTCTTCAGATCACCAACAGTCCAAATTGAGATGCTGCGAGTGGTGTAGTTCCGTCAACATGGAGATACATCACTACAGCATTAAAATCTTAAAAACATACAAGCCTTTCAGACACTTTCCTTTGTAACACTGTGTTCACAGTCGGCTTTGTTTCTCTCTTTCGCCTCTGTGTGTCTCTCCCTGCCCAGCTCCTCTCATTCACTCTACTCGTCTTGGAAAGGGGTTTCCTAGTGAGGCGAATTCCAACATGCACTTGCCAAGTGACCCATGACCACGGGCGGACAAGGTTACCAGTCATGACTTTTACAGCCGTTTCTGCCTCCATACGAGTCTCCATGTCGCCCTGGCTGAAATAGTAAGTCAGATACTGTCGTAATGAAAAGCGCAGAAGTGAGAGGCTCAGGACAAACCTGCTGCTCTGATGCCCTCCAGGCTCAAGCTGACAAAAACATCAAGACAATGACAGCCAAGTATGAGAGGTGAACAAAATCCCAAAGGATGTTAGAGAGAGAGGGGAGCAAAAGGTGACAGAGCACTAGAATCTACACGCTAAATAAAAGTTCAATTTAGCACCTTCATGGGTTCTTTGTCTTGTAGAAGTGCACCTGTGCGGCAGAACTAATAGCTGCAGTGTAGAACATTGTTTGATGTGGACCCTTTTACATGGGTATACAATAGAAATCAAACACTGTTCCTCCAATATATATGTGTTTATATATATATATATATATATATATATATATATATATATATATATATATATATATATATATATATATATATATATATATATATATATATATATATATATATATATATATATATATATATATATATAAAACTTACTACTTATATAAGCATATTACTGTACTTCATTAGACTTTAATTATTATACTTTATTATGTTATTATAATTTTTCCAACAGATAATTCTTAAATCTAATTGGTTACCACTTCTGTAAACAGATGCCTGTGAGTGCATTGTAATGGACTTGTCATATAGGACTAAGAGTTTTTCTTTTTTGTTTAGGGGTTTTTGTGATAAAAATGTCTATCACACAGAAGAGACAGCATGTCCTTCCCATTGTTTACTACAACAAAAATAATCCAGCACTACAAAGAGATGTCCCCTGTTGACATGCACTGTAGTTTAAAATCTTTTTTTGAGCAACACAATGTGACAGCATGGGCAGTAAAGGCTGATGTGAACTTCAGTCATGCAGGACACTACAAACTGTGCTAGAGATATATAGTCCAGTAAAATAACCCCATCTAATGCAATAAATTGTGCTTTAAAATATTATGGGTAATACGGGTATACTCAGTATGCCAGAAATATGAACATGGGGTGCATAACAATTTTATGGCTTAAGTATTACTGTTTAAACCTTACGTCAGCGGTATTAATAAATGGTGGTCTAACTCAGTCATCCTGAATCCTACTGTGGTAGGTTTCTAGTCTAGCTATCTCATTGCAGACCAGGCATGATGCTTCCTATATTTCTATTTATGAGCTCACACAGTTTAGAAGTATACACTGGTCCTAAAACAGTCATACAGTTCAAGATCCTCTTTATACATCAAAACATACAACTATTAAACAATACAAGTATTTGAAACAACCTTAAACTAATAGCCTTTTGTGTTAAATAAACATCAGATGTGTTGCTGATGAAAAGCCAAGGTTGGAAATATTACAGTAGCTTCAGGTCTATGTTAGCTTAGCCTGAGAGCTTTGGTACTGTTGGCCAAACAACAACAGGGCAGAGGGGCGTTGCTGTCTTACAATCTTTTTTATAACCTGTACTACCACTGGGGGCACCGACGTCAGAAATTCACTAAAGAAGAACGGGAAAAAAAGAAACCTGGGCAGTACCTTTACTAAACACTTTTCAGGCAGATAAGGCAGGAAGTGCAGCATAGACCGAAACCTGCAATTATAATATGTTTGGGTCTGAATATATAAAATAGAGAATGCACCAAAAATGTAGAGTTAGATGCCAGGTGTTAAATGTGAGATAAAAGACACCAAGTTGAATATTTTGAACTGATTATTGCTTTTTCACTGTGAAGGATTGGGCTGACTCTTTTTAGGAGATCATCAAACCAGATGGCACACATTAATCTCCTCATTCATGCCCCTCATCTATTGCTAGAGAAAGGCTGTAAAATGGTAACAGGGCTGGAATTAAATCATTTTCTTCCCCCTATATTATTAGCTGTAACGTTGGCTTCGGGTCACTTTGAGTCCACTGGCATTTTGCACTGGGGCCCTTGGTTTCTCTACTCTCGGTAAAGGTTTGCCTTGCTAGCAGAGAAAGGCACTACATCATATACAAAATGTAAATGCCTCAGTCACATTATCACTTTAGGACACCCTTTACCCACAGTGCTAAACACGGACACTTAGTATATTTTGTTGTTTTAAAACCAATCTGTGCATTTATACCATAAACCTTGAGAACCATAACATAAGAAAACAATAATAAAAAAATAGCAAATCATGTAGTATTTATTTCTGTCTGAGGACTCAGATGAAGAGTGAACAAGGAAATTTGAGAGATGTAAGAGAGAAAAGCATGCATGCATGAATGGCAGCCGGTGCATGGATGGATGTGTGTGTGTGTGTGTGTGTGTGTGTGTGTGTGTGTGTGTGTGTGTGTGTGTGCGCATGAGAGTATGAGCTCCTCGTCCCCCAGGGTACACGCCCTGTCAGAGAGATCATAATAAACTGTCATCTGTACAGCCAGGGGCTAAAGTTCCATGCTGGTGCTGCGACTACAGGAAGACTGAAACACTAACTGATGCTATGCCTTAGAAGGTTTCTGTACTGTGAACACACAAGCCTGAAGACAAGCGTGAACATTTTTTTTTTCGACTAAAAAACAATGACACAGGATCAGATACACTATCTCATATCTATATAAGATATATAGATGTATATATACTGTATATGCAGTATACACACACACACACACACACACCTTATATGTCTTCATACCTTTATGAAGGTTATAATATTCAGTTGTTTGTTGAAATATTTTTGGAGAGGTGTTGAGTTATACTGACAGGTGTTTATATCATTTAGCGTGTATGTGTATGTGTGTGAGTGTGTGTATAGATAGATAGATAGATAGATAGATAGATAGATAGATAGATAGATAGATAGATAGATAGATAGATAGATAGATAGATAGATAGATAGATAGATAGATAGATAGATAGATAGATAGATAGATAGATAGATAGATAGATAGATAGATAGATAGATAGATAGATGGTATAGCTCTATATATTTACAGTATATATAAAATGGTGTATCTCAGTGTGATGTAATACAATTCAACAAACCACAGCCTTCAAAGTCACCATACACTTGAGTCAACACATCTCTTACAGTTTCAACAAAAACTTTACAAACATTATAAACCTCTAACTTAGTTTTAACCAGATGTACCTCATAAACTGGCTTTCTCAAATTACAGCTAAACAGTAAAAATGTGTTTCTGAAAACATTTGAGGCAGTAACAGAATCTTGATTCATATTTGATCAGCACTGCCTAGTTTGACAGTTCGATCTGAGTTTCGTGAGCTGTATGATCCAATCAGAGCAGCAAAACGTGTGGCATGTGACTTCAAATCTGGACCGGTAACGCTACTCTGTCAATCATTGTATCAAACCTGCCCCATATTAGATAAACGGCTATGATTGGCCCGACCAAATCCAGGACGGATGGAAATCTGTTTGAATGGGAGGAGGGCCAGACGTACCTGCCAGGGCAAATGAAACATGAGCTTGACAGATTTGTCTTGTTTCCAGGCTAGCGACTGTATATATATTCTGTATAAAAGCTGCTGTGTTCAGGATGTGAGGCTACAACCTTGTCTCCTAGAAATGACATTTTTATACTACTAATTTGTTTTACCTAATCGATTTGAGGGGAAATGAAGTTGCTGCCTGATTATGTTCAGTGGCAAAACATTTTCCAATGATGAAAGCACGTTCTCCCAGTGCATGCAGGTCATAAAGAGATGGTCAGGGTTTTTGGACGTAGAAGGGGCAGGACTTTGACACCTGAGGCTGGGGTTTGCGTCCTGAGTCCTGTGTGTGGTAAGGTTAAGCCGTCAAAAGCACTCTGGCTGAGAATAGGGAAAGATTGTGGTTTCAGTTTAATGTTAGTAATGTTATGTAGGTAAACACGTTGTATCTTGTGCTTCAAGGCAGTGATGACTTTTTCAGTGCCTGAGCAAGACGACAATTTTTCCCTAACCTTAACGAGTGCTGTGAGTGCCTGAACACAACCATGAAAAAAGTTTAATAATGTTAGTTTCTATGAGCAGATATTGGATTGCAAGAGCGGATATTGTAGGAAAACAAATAAAATATGTTGTCAGTGAACATCTTACTGAAACGGAGAGTATCAACTAAGGTTGTCACTACCAGAATTTTAAACTTCGATACAATACTAATATAAAAAAAACATACTCAATACTACTCGATCGATACCATGGCAAAAAGAAAAAAAATCCTAAGCACACAAAATAGTATAATTTTTTTTCTTTTTTTAATTAACAACCTGCAGGTACAGAAAAAGTCACTGAACACATTTGTAATAATAGCCCATAGGAAACTGAAGCCATTATATCCATATATGCTCTCTTCAAAGCCACCAGACCCCACTGACAAAAACAGTAATTTTACGTCGCAGAACACAGAAGTTGCTAGTTCACCATTGCCTCTATCAGTTAGTTTTGTTTGTGTGACTTTGGGGTTTTAACACGTTAGTTGCTGCGGGTCGAGGCGGTGGTAGGCCAGTAAAATGCGATGTAAAATTACTTTTTTTGTCAAAGGAGTCTGGTGTTGGCTTTGGAGAGAGCCATATAAGGCTTCAGTTTCCTGTCGCAAAGGCTGTCTAATGGCAAGGTATGGCGGTGAAAATATTCTAAATACAGCGTATACTTAAACTGCTAGGTCTACCTAATAAACTGGCAACTGAGTGTACAGTATACTACTGCATATATGCTGTTGTGGTCAAGATGTGAGGCTCAGCCTCTACTGTGTGTAACCACACTACCCTATGAGGGTCACTCATGACTGCTAAACTCCTCAGGGGTTTGACCTTTCAGTCCCAGTCACTCATGCCCTACAGTGTGGTTTTGAGTACTGTAGGTAGTTTTACAGTCATATATGCTTTGAAACAATACACAAAACATTTACATGGATTCAGTAAGGCCAACACATGAGCTCTCATGGCCCACCCACTCTCACTCTATAACAGAAACTAGGAATGTCACTTGCAGGCATGGGGGTCAATTGTACATGCTTAGTCACTGCAGTATCATGTGATGAATTCTTCACCAGCCAGTTCCCAATTTCATGGCAAATTTCCTAAGCGGATCTGTTTGGGGTATGTAAAGTAAAGCAGCAGGGGGCAGTTCTCCTGGATTAAGTCTGCTCATCAGTTTATCATTCATCAGACAGCGGGAGTTTCAGTACAGAAGAAGAAGGAAGAAATTTTCTACGGCCATACCTTCCTTTGTACTTCAGGATTAACGACAGGGCTGAGAGAACCTGATGAGTCTAAAGCTTCAGAGGAGAGCAGGGTGAAAGAAAGCCAGATCAGACCAGAGATACCATTAGAGAATCTCATAAATCAAGAGTGCTTATGGCGGGGGAATACGCTCTTAAAGACCATCTGGACTTTCCAACCTTAACATTTATTTTGAGCTGTCTCCATTGGGAATAGGCTTTTAAGGACAGAATTTTCTTCAGTATCACTACACTTAAGGAGGCTCACATTATGTTGTCTTCACTTTGTCCATTTTCTGTAAGTGATTAATAAGGAATGGTCATGTTTTAGTTCAACAGACAAACAACACAATCATTTAACTGCAAAGACCAGGGGCTTGACAGCAGCACTGATGTCCAAAGTAAAAAAAAAAAAACAACATGTACTGTATGCAGTGATGACGACCGATAAAAAGCCTGTGTCACCCGTTCTCCACGAACATGATGTTAGTTGGCGTGACACCCAGGCTTCTCAGAAAGATAAGTGTGATTCTCTCTGAGACCTTCACAGGCCTGCCAACTTCCTGCAGACACCTCTTCCTTTCTGCGCTTCCTGATGTTATCATAATCCGGGACCCAGAGTGGACCTTTGTGGCTCATGGCCTCGTCTTCCGCTAGCACACGTGTGCGTCACATTATCTGCTGAGAGGCCAGACTTCGCATCCTGTCAGGTGGGGGAGGGGTTGTACAGCAATGTCGGGAACAGGAAAAGGAAGTGGACACGACCAGGATTAGGTGAGAGAATGGAAGGAACAGAGTACAATATCTATCCCCCGTCTCCCTTCAATAATTTATAAACAACTGTGTCATATTTTCAAAACTATTTAAAAAAACAGGTTTTGTACTATGTCAGCATGGTTAAAAGCATCTATTGGGAATCAAACTGACTGACCCCATGGCGAACAGCATCCATACTAGTGGCAGTCTACTGCTACAGTCTGCCATAGCTGGTTCGTAAATGCAATAGGCTGAGCAGTTGAAAAATATGTTGTGTTGTTGTGTGTGTGTGGGTATGTTGGCCCACCACTTGGCTGCACTGTGAGTGAAAGTCAAGTTGTGAGCTTGGTCTGGCTCTGCACACTTAACTGGGCTTGGAGCTCTTATTTCAATGGATGCCTAAGTAGAGTTTGACTTTGAAGGCTTTGATCTGGAGGCAATGCTATGGCATTTGACTTCTAGCTAAAAAAAAGCAGTGTTTCAGACCTCTGGGGTCACTGGGATCACTTATCGCAGCTGAAAATATCCAGTGGCAAGCCACGATTTGGGGAATCTAAAAGAGCACTGACATTAGCAGGTGCCCTGAGGTGGAATAGAGACAGCTACAGAGTAGGTCACTGACCTTGGACCACAGAGAACTTCTTTTTCTATCTTTTTTATTTAAACCCAAGGGCCTGGTTTCACTTAGCGGAAAGGTTCTTTAGCTGAAGCTGGTGAACTACTTCACCAAGTCTATAAACCACTGCAAAATGGAGTACTAAAACACATTTTTCGAAACCTTTGTTGTGCCCTTATGTTAAGTATTATTATAAAGGCCATCATCAGAAGTAACTTTTTTTTTGTAACTTGCAATTTTAAAAGTGTAGGGAAGTTATACCAACATAAAATATGAAATATTATTGTTTGATGATGAGCAGGACCAATAAATAAATAAGTAGCTGTGTTGCAAAAGATGTCAATCAAAACATATACTTAATATATAATAACATATAATGTTACTTGAAAGCATGAAAACGAATCATGCTTTTACTGTTTTAGGTCCTATGCTGTGGAACAAACTCCCCCTCAACAACATATCAGCTGAGTCAGTACCTCATTTTAAAAAGCTTTTAAAAAAATACCTGTACAGGCTGGTATTTGTATAATATTTTTATGCCTATTCAAAAGGTTTTAATTTTGTTCTCTATATTTTGTTTTAGCTTTCTATGTTTAACCATTTGCATGTTTTAATGCTGTTTTTAATATTTAGTTTTATCTGCATGGTATTGTATTTTGTGAAGCACCTTGTAACTCTGGTTTGTAAAGGCACTATAGAAATAAAGTTTATTATTATTATCATTATTGTTGTTGTTGTTGTTGTTGTTATTATCATTATATAATGTTAGGATCAAGTTATCATTTGTGGCCCCCTCTCTTTTGCTTCTAAGGGTTTAGTGAACTAATGTACATATAAGTTCAAAAAGTGTGTATATACAGTTATTATGACAAAGTCTTTGTGTAGAGAGCCAGCTCTGATTGACATGCAAGCCTTTCCTTTACTCTGAACAGCTCCAATGCAAACCACACTGTGCCTAACTTTACAATTCATGGCAGTTATCAGTTGAAATAGCATTTAACATTGCTGTGACATCAGATTTTTGCTTGTCATGTATATTTGAGCTCATGTGTGTGAATTATCCGAGTCCTGATGCATCATATTTGATCAGATCATCAGAATTATGTGGCTTGCATGCAAATATAGTGTTTGCAGTGCTACATTTGCTGATTCAGAGATAACAGTCTATATAAATTAAGTGCTTATTGATTATTACTTTAGCGGTCATTCTGCCCACACACACATGAAAGAGACAGACTTGTTTCTCAGCAAACCCAAGAGAAAAGAGCAGAAAAATTGATAGCAGCCAAGATTTTTTTTTTCTTATTTAGTAGCAAAAATAAAACTTTGGAAGGAAATTACTGTAGCATTTAATCCCATGCATATTTTCTTATTAATTGGCCTTAAAAACGAATTTGCATTAAGGGAGAATAGTTTCAGGAAAATAAGGAAAACATAACATAACATAATAGTGCCTATCAATAAATCAACTCCTTGTCAATAAGTTGGCCAAGTTTTTCCAATGAAATACCACAAGATAACAAAAAGCACATCTAGACATCTTCAAACACGACTTAAGTCACATTAAAAAAAATTTTTTATAGCGGATCAAAGTTTCCACAAACCTTACAACATTGTGCCATTAACAGCCATTGTGGTATGAGTTACTGAAGTAACTCCAGACACCTGAAGTTGTTCTTTATTACTAGACCTTTCGCACTCAATCTCAAGAGTAACACAAGTTTTTTTTGTTTATCTTAGTTGAACATCACCGCTTGAGTGCTGGCCAATTTTGATAAAGGATGGGGGTCTTGTTTTGCAAAGACTGAATCCATATCTTGTTCTCATTCCTAAGAAATAGCTATGATGGACAGTGTGATTGTCTCCAAAGCTACAACTAGACTGAATGATTCCATAATGATCATCTGGATAAAAAAACAGTCAAAGAGGTTATAGGTTTTAGTTAGCTTTTGTAGCACAAGGGCATGAACATGAATACTGCTGTTTAACCTCTGTCTCACCGCTTTCTCTGTCCCCTGTTTTTGCTTGTAAAAAAAAATCAATGGGACACAGATGTACACAACTGTGTCTCAGTTCACCTGAGGACATAATGCCACAGAGGATTAACCCACTGACAAGCGGTAGAGAGGATTTCAAGCTACTGTATTCATACATTTAAAACAGAAAAAGAAAAAGCCTCCAAAACAAGTCATATTCACTCCTCTGTCCCAGAGCAATATCAGATTGTATCACTAAATGGTAAAAAGACATTTCTACAACTCATGTCTGTTATTTATGATATTAATGATATATTAAATTATATTTATATATTAAAAAACAACTAAATTAAAACATAACAATATAAAAGTTGTATTCACATTTAGCTTACAATTGTCAGTTGTTATTTGCCATAATTTTTGCCTTTTTGTCAGTGCAAAAAATACATTGAAAAGCCATTACAAGCAAGAAGACTGGCAAACCGTTAAACTGCCAGTGGTTGTCAAGCCAGTTATTTCACCATGTACTTGAAAATTTCAGTGAAATTTGGTATAAATATTCCTAAAATTTTCTCTTGACCAAAACTTTGGTCCATGAAAAGGTATTTCAAATAATGATCAAATTTCTTTTAAATCTGCTTTGGACATTGATGGTCCCAAGAGGATGAGTCACATTGCTTTTGCTAACTTCTGGACTTTTTCTTTTAGATCACCATCAGGCCAGAAATGTACAATTGTAACATGTGAATGAAGCATTCTGGTGCACTCTGAGCTTAAAATAACCAGGGGGGAAAAAGACATTTTCTGAGCACATACATGCTCCCAAGAGTACAAGCCCATTTTATTTTAATGACCCCATGGCCTTTTCTCTTTTGCCACCATCAGGACAATCCTACAATGGTAAAGCTCTAAGAACAGCAAAATTGCCAGTACGTTGTTTGTTTAGTTGAACGCTTTTGTGTCGCAAGGTGTAATGAACATCGCAGGCTGCTAGAAAGGTTTTATACTTTTAGTCTTGTTAATCCCTAAACCACACACTACCCCTGACTCAGCTGCTGCTCGCCCAAATCAGAATGGTGTCCTACTAATGACAATAATGGTGCCAATGGAGCCCTTGGAGCTCCCACTCCCATTAGCTTTATCAGTCAGAAAAGGGAGACATTTATGTGAATCTTGTGCATTAGGGATTTAATTTGTGATTATTTTCACTATTGTTTGTTTGTTTGTTTTTTTAGACCGATCGATTCATTGTTTAGTCAATAAAGTATCAGGAAATAATAAGAAAATCCTACCACAAGTTCTGAGCACCCAAGGTCACATTTTCAAATGACTTGTTTTGTCCCAGCAAAAATCCAAAGGTATTTAATCTACTCTTACATAAAAGCACCAAATCCTCACATTTGAAAGGGTGAAACCAACCATTCTTACTTGATAAATTACTGAAATGATTAGGCGATGATCAAAATTACATTTTTTGATTACCAGATTAATCAACTAATTGTTTCAGCACTTTAAGGCAATGTCTTATAATGCAAAGTTATAAGCTATAATGAAAATAATATATTGACAAGCGTGATGACAAATGATCCTTCCATTTTGACATTTTGACTCAAAGCAAGCTAAATCCAAGCCTGTACTGTGGCAAAACTAGCCCATTCAGAACCATGTGGCCTTTTTTCATGGCTCACACACACAATAAATAATGTGTTGGGTATTTTGTTAGAGCCCATAAACATTTGTGAGTAACCCACTAATGAATAATACTGATTGGTTGGCTTGGTAATCAGTTTATATGAATGCTGTGTTTTGTGTTAAAAATAAATAAATAAATGTTGTGATTTCTGGACAGGCCACTTAATGTTTCTTATTAACCTTTCAAAATAAAAAGAACAAAGACAGTTACCCTCTTAAAGTACTCTTTAACAAAACTCAAAGCAAAGCCATACAAAAAAGCTCTCTGAAAGCCTTACTCTTTGTGCATTCGATTAAGACACAGGAACGTTTGGAAAAATGTTTCAACACAAAGCTGAATAACCCCACTGCTTTTCACTGTTAACAGCATATTAAAAGTCTTAAAACATGGTAGGGTGGAAAAGACAAAGGGGAGAGAGAGGTGGCATGTGAAGGAACAGAGTGCACAAGGCAGACGGGGAAAGGAGAGACAGATCTATACATGTCAGGAAATAAGGTAGAAAAGGTTATTTACTTGACATTGATCTGCAGTAGCGGCAGCAGAGCTTGCCCTGTTTCTCTTTTGTTAACCTTTAAGCCCGAGTATACTCACAAATGACGGGGAAGTCAACTAACAGGTGTAAATAATGGATCGAAGAAGGTCGCACTACCTCTGTCAGTGACTGCTGCCTATGTAGTTACAGCCATAAAGAAATTTAAACATCAACAAAGATAATTAGGACAATTTTACTACGCACTGAAGACGAGTTTCCTTCTAAAAAGCCAGTTGTGACATGTAATATTTACTTTACTAATTCTTGATTCATTATCAATGTGCAATACATGTATGTATGTGTGTTATCATGCGAGTCCTATATGTCAGAACCTGAACAGAAACCACTTCCTTAGACTCTAACGAGTCTAGTATTCCTGCAGTACATTCATATTAGACAATTCTGACATGATTTACATATCCAAAGTAGAATGAAGGAAGTTGTGTGCCAGTAGTGTGCACAAAGAAGTAATTATTTGTTTGCCATTGAAATTTTGAAATGTTGTCAATGGACATAACCAATTGGACATTGTAAAATAGTCCAATATCAACGTTCTGTCTAGCAATACGTTTGATAATAAAATGCAAAGCAGGTAACAAGGTTGGCTGAGGACATTTCTGATGGTGGCTTCTGTTACCCACTGTAACAGTTTTCCCACTGTACTGACATGAAGAGTCTGTACAGTCTGGGTTTTATGACTATGAATTATTTACTACTAACAAGATTTGGCAAAATAGGCGTCATGACCCTTGCCTCTTTGTATGTCCACAGAACAGGTACAGACAGAAAAAAGAGTTGCTAATCTCAATTACGTTAGAAATGTAAAGCTTGACCAAACTATTAAAAGCTTCTGCACCTGCTTCTCTTAACACTTCACTTGCAAGTTTCATATTTTTGCACACAAACCAAAACCTAAGTGGTTATTGGATTGTTGCTACTCCATTAACAAGTTCATCGTTTTTTACAAGACAAAAGATAATTTATGGTTGTTTTCTGATTCCCTCTACTCTCATGCAGTGTCAGACATGTAATAAAACCCATTTTGTCTTCGTAATGTTTCAAAATACTCTCCTGACAAAACATGGCAAGAATTTTCTAAATCTATTCAGATCAACTCTATCAATAATTCTTTCTGCTAATCTTGCGAGCATTGTCAACACTTCCTGTTGTTGTTTCACAATAAAGGCTTATCACTGCCATCACATTACAATGTGTTTCTTGTGAAACACACACAGGAAGTGATGAGTTAGAATCAACATTATGTTTAGGCATCAATCAGAGTTAATGAAAGGAGCAGAAACTAAGACAACAAATAATTGTAATTGTAATTGTTATTTGAAATAGGGTTGCACTGTAAAATGAAGGGCACTACTGGGGGCAGCATCATGGAGAAGGGCTATATAGATGCTCTAGTGCAATATCTACAGTCAGTTAAAAAGTAAACTATCCTGAATGTGTAAATTAGCTTTTTCATGAATACTCAAAGGCAATGTAAGCAAACACATGTAAACTAATAACTATTTAGTTAAAAGGACATTCACTGCAGACAGAAGGGTCATGCCGTACTCTTGTGCAGCAGTACCTGGCCCCAGCCCAGTGAGCACTTCTAGACATCCATCATGTCTCTGTTTTAGTCCATGAAGATGGCACAGACCTGATGCACTGAATGAGGAACTATTTGTTCTTCCATATGCCAGTACTTGTAATCGGTTTCTCAGGATCCTGCCAAATTTTGCCCTTGGCCAACAAGGGCCACATGTTTCCACAAAGGAAAGTCTGGCAAATGGTACGCTGATGATTTTTTAATTTGGGCTTCAGTAGTAAAAATCCTGATACCACCCAAGTCAGTAAAAACATATTATTGTTTCACCTTACTTTGTTTCTTCTGTTCTTTCTGTGTTTCTTATATTTAGAGTTTATGTGCACAAGTTAAAATCATAAACAACTATAGTGTTCATGACCTCTACCTAAAATAATGTTTACAAAATAAAGTGAAATATTTATTTACTTTCTTTTTTTCTGCCTGCCTGTAGTAGATGTCCACCCACCTTAGGGCATGTCATGTCTGACTGCTGACACCAGCAACCTCACACGTCCGTCTACTTACACTGTTAAGGCATTGTAATTTCAAGATGTGGGATTTTTTCATTGGCCACACTAATTGACTGAAACTTAGCCAGTCTCACGGAGTTGGCAGGGCTGCTAAATAAACATGCATTGGTTGCTCAGGTTCACAACCTTTCCACAAGGCACAACCATGTGCTCTAATGGAAACATTCAATGTTGCGCTAAAGGCAGTTTTTTTTTCTTCCTTTGTCACACTCCTGAATTTCATTTAGTGAGACAAAAATGGCTGCATACAGAAACCAAATGTAGGTAAATATTTATGATAAACTATGAATACTTGTGTACATATATGCCTTGCTTTGTCACAAGGGTCATGCAACCCTATAAAAAATGAAGAAGAAAAA
The DNA here is from genome assembly GCF_020085105.1 of Siniperca chuatsi. Lineage (NCBI taxonomy): Eukaryota > Metazoa > Chordata > Actinopteri > Centrarchiformes > Sinipercidae > Siniperca > Siniperca chuatsi. The sequence continues at coordinate 12,973,350 of NC_058045.1, read as the reverse complement.
AATATATACATATTTTAATGTCCTTATACAGGTGCATGTTGAGGCACCAGTCCATTGTGCATTCTGGTGACTCATTTTCAGAGAGGAAGTAGACCCATGGGGTGAGTTGACCCTAAAAGAGCCAGGAAATGTGTTTTTTTCCTCCTGAACTTGGCTATATCTCACTTTCTAGAGGTGCCTGTCCCACTCACTCACTCTCAAGGACCAAGCCAATCTCCCTTTGTAAATAGAACTATGTTTTATAATTCCCCCTCTCTCTCAGATGACCATATCAATAATGCAGAGGAACCACATCTGTCCAGGGCCATGAGATTATTTCTCTGATTTGGGCTGACAGTTATGGTAATAGTTTGGCAAACAATCTACTCTAGCGACAATGACCACAGATTACAGCTGTTTTCAGATCAAAGACACTGCAGAGAGGCCCATGATTGATTGCTCACCAAGAGACAGAGTCAGGCAGTTCAGCCCCCCACATCTCACTTTTGCCTCTTTACTCTGATAATAGAAAAATTCCTTTATTTCTAATCTTCTGGGAAATACTGTTATCTTTCAGATACCAGAGGGCCTGCTTCTTAATACTTCAACAGGTGCAAGTCTTAAATAAAAATATGTTTTTGTTTGAGTAAATTGTCAAAAATTTTCTACTAAATGTCAGAAAAGTTTACTAATATTACAACTACTATTTTCTTATGTTGCCCAATTTAATTATATTGGATAAGGTGCTAGCTTGCAATTTGTATAAGACCAATGAGAAGCACAAGAAATAATTGTGTATGGTACACACCATGAGCAAATTACTCTCATCAGGGCCATGTAGCTACAGTATACTCAAAAGGTTGCCAATTTACACCCATTTTTTTGCAATGGATTTATTTTTCCTGTATTTGCTGACACAAAAGTAGCCTATGTACATATTATATTAAAAAACACTGCTAATTTATGTTTTCATTTGGTTTCAGGTGTTTACAAGCATTATGTTATTATTAGATAGTATGTCATTATTTCTTTATATAAAACACACATAAACACTTTAGCAACAAGGAGAGGAGCTAACCCTGCCATGCCCCAAAGTTTTAAATATCCAATTTCCATTGCTTTTAGTTAAACATATACACATACCCACTCACCAGATTTGGGATCTGTAATGACTTGTACTTTTTATCAGCTGCATTTGTAGCCTCACTAGTGTTTACAGCTTTCCGTCACCATTTCGTTATTACAGTTTATAGCGCTTAACAAAAATAGCAAATGAAATTTAGCATGTGGAAGTCATTTTGTTGTAAAAAGAAGTATGAATATTCTCTGAAGAAAAGGTATGCTATGCATGTCTTCATGTGTTAATTTCATGAAGACATTCATGTTGTTTATTTTTGTTTATTTATGGGATGTATCCTATAGAAAATATATGTTGTGCACCAAAGGGTATCCAATGGTCACAATTACCAACTTTTTCTGCCTTGGAACATAGCATATAAGTATAATTTCCTTTTATCTAGTTTCATATCATCTGTACTGTATCTAGTTACTTCTAACACGTTGACTTAACTGTTTACGTTAGCCGAAATGCAAAACTTACAGTAACTGCATTGTCAAAAATAGATTATGTTTTTGGTTATAATGTGTCTATGACTTCAGATGCCCTAACATGTATACACCATAGCCCTTTAACATGAAATATCGCAATGAAACTGAGTCAGACACACTTGTTTGCTGCGCATCAATGTTTGCTAGTTTGAAGAGTTTGTATCTAAATACCTTAGATAGCCAACAAAGAAGCTCATTATTTATTAATGACACAAAAGCTGTAACACCATTTGGCTAATATAAATTTGCATATTTATTAAAAAGAAGACATTTGTGATTAATGGCATCCAGCCATGTCACATGTGGATGAGAAAAATCATAGATCCTTGATCGTGTAGAGCCCTGATCAGTACGCCAACAACAACCATTCTCTACCATGAAGTGTATGAATTACTGCTTATGCAGTATTATACACATTTTGGACCAGTTATGCAGCATTACGCAATACTGTTATGACACACTGTTTAATCTATAAATACAATACAATTTAATCAAGCACTTATCTTGTAATTTGAGCAACACACTACATCAACACTCAAATTACAAGTTAGCAGACTGTACTGAACTGTAAAATAATGGGTGGAAATACTAGCTTGTCTACCCTTAATTCTAAGGGGAAAAATTAAAAAGAGAATAAAAAATTGTCTTGACGACAAGGACATTGTCAGATAAGTGGAGAAGGGCAGTCAGAGAGCTATTTAGAGTGACGGTAAATGGCCTTTTTACCATTCCAGCTACCCCTGCTCCCCTTCCCCCGTTTAGGGATGGCATTAGAGACTGCAGACTGACATACATTTTTTATAGCTTCATAAAGTCGTCCAATGACCAGGTCACCCTTCTCATAACTAGGGAGCAGGACGCTTGAAAAAAGCCATTCATCACCATGAAAGGGCCTGCTTGTCCAAGCGCCTTCAAACATGCACACAGTCTGGCAAGAGACGCTCAGCACAAATGCTAACGTACTTCTGCCACTAATGCCAGATGACCTTCTCACATCTATTAGCGGGCTAGCTGACGCAGAGGGCAGACACGAGCCCCTCTTGTCTCCTGCAAAGATTTCAATGACAAGGAATGGAAAATATCACGCATGATAATGGCTGTTGCCACCAACAAAGCAATATCTGCTATTTTTTTAAACAATACTAAGGTAATGTCAGGTGAATATTAAATAATCTGTGATTAATTACACAAGAAATCTTTGTCTTCAAATATATTGCCCTGTAAATTAGTCGTTATTGCAGAGGTGCAACTAGAGGTAATATAACAGAATAACATGACATGCTTTTTTAAATGTGTCCCCTTTGATTTGGCAAGCCAGAAGGACCTCCAGTGTAGAATTGGAACGCCCCTCACAGACAAACCATCAGACCACCAAACCCCATTAGTGGGCAATTAGTGACAGCTGGTGGGTTGTCAGCTTGGTAATGGCCTCGAAAGGAGTACCCATGGAATACAAAAACTACCAGCGATGCAACGGTAAAAGTCAAAACAGAAAGCTTATAGTATGGAAACTCATGTCCATTGATATCAATTTCCAGATCTGTAAAAAGTACAATAGCATGTTAGAGAATACTATCAATCTGACTTATTGCTGTTTTTAAATGCCTGGCATTATAAAAAAAAAAAAGGACAACAGCTTCTAATGTTGAGCCTTGTGAAAATGTAGATATATTCAGCTAATCTCATTCTAACCAGAGGTGGGCTATTTTAGTGCTCTACCAGTTTCTCCTCTTGCTGGCCTTTCATTTCAAAAGCAAGAGCTAAGCTGTGAGAGGCACAAGAGGTGGATGGGCAGAGAAGGAGGGGGGGGGGGGGATGAAGTAGTTTAATAATTTATTTAAGACGGAAAGAAGGCAGCCAAGGGGAACAAATAGTGTTTCTCCCAGAACCAAGCCCTTCTGACCCCGGCCCTGCGTACCTGAAGCCCAAGCCCCATCGCATTAGTGAAATTCTTATTTGATGGCATTTTAATATTCTGCCTTGATGACTTTTTAGCAACATTTACTTTCGGAGGTCTCGAGCGCTTCCCCCAGAGGAAATGAAACATGTCAAAACCCATTACGAAAAAATCAAAATTTAAATACCTCAGCCGTGTTAGTCGTAATACACACAATCCCCACCGCTCAGAGGCAAGGCTCACAAACACTCATCTGCTTGCCGGCTCGTAATGAGTCTGTTTGATGGGTAAGCGATTTGTGGGTCACCGAGCATACGTTACAGATCCAATTTAACCCTTGATTGCTTGTACTCTGGAGGACCTGGGAAAACGTGTTATTGAAATTTAATACCAGATCATTTCTTCTTCCTCCCATGCAGGGACAAAGGTATGCTTACATGACTTCCTCGATGGCCTGTGCAGATGGGGGAGGCAGTGGGAAAAGCAACCAAGGAAGAAAAGGAAGAGACAAGACAACAGAGAAAAACAAAGACAATTTACTACATGAAGGTAATCTTTGCCTCATCTGAAGGTCTTGCTAAACACCAATCCAATTAGCCCCTGAAGGCGCTACGCTGAGCACCAACTCAATTGAGTATGGGTTTTCTATCATGCGATATGTCACTTTTATAATAATGTTTATTGCAGTCTGCTGTCTCAAAAAAGATGATAACTGATTCAAGGAAACAGAGATCCCGCTCTTCTACAAGCACATACCCATGTTATTAGGCAGAGTAGCATGACAGACATTAAAGGTACCCTGTGCAGATTCCTTGTAAACAAACACTTATGTTAACATTCTTTGCTTCTAACCAAAGGCATTGTGTGTATCCCCAACATTTCCTGACCCATTGCAATGTTTCTTGTCACATTACCACCAACAAATGTTGATCAGTGGAAGAGTGTGAAACCAAGAGGCGTAATATAGCTTGCACATTTGCATTACCGCCCTCTGCAGTCAGCTGGAATGTGTGTCATCCACATGCTTGTGCACTTGCTAGTAGAGCACGAGACATGAACAAAACAGGGAGACGATAATCAAAACATTCCTCTATAGCACCTCTAGTGGTCAAAAACTCCACAGGATACCTTTGCATACCAAAAATAAAATGGCTGTTGGAACTGAGCAACTCTTCTCCAAGGTTAATAATAACTTTTAATATCAACAATGGTGTTCCACGAAACCAACGCAGTGGCATCACAAATGTTTTAGGTATGTGTACAGTTTGCATCCATAAAGCCGTTTGTACTATCTGTATGTCGCCGAAATAGCCCAACTGTGGTGAATATTTTTACAACTTCTCAACAGCCATTCAGAGCAGTACATAAATAAGACATCTTTCAACTGCAGAAATGCTGTTGTTGCAGAGATTTAAGGTGACATGAACTCTCTAAAAAAGTTTTCAGTTCCAGTTTTAAAAATTAATAAGGCAACATTGTTTGAGTGGTTTTTACCAAGAAAATCGGTAATACAGAGTAGTACAGTAAATGTGACTGGATTATAAACTTGTATCCAGTTTTATGAAATGTTGTCAAAGCTAGTTAAACATAAAGTTCAACATTTAACATTTTTATGTACCTAAAAACTAGATGATTTTTCAATTTATTATGACACTTTGCTTAGTCTGATTAGCCCAATCAACAGAGCTGCATCCCAGGCAAGAAAAGCCCATTGTAAAACAGCAACAACATTCAGTTTAAAGTTCATGATAATTACCACATTTCTATTCTTTTTTCATACTTGTGGTGGTAAGAGAAAGCACTTGCGTGTGCCGTTGAAGTATCCTTAAGCAAGACACTGAGCTTGTACATGATGAGTCATTATTAGTCACTCTGAATAACAGCTTCTGCCAAAAGCTTAAAATGTAAATTGACAGTCATGAAAAGCTTTGGGCTGGACCCAAAATCTCATAATGTTTAGAGTTGTTCTTTTGGTGGCTTAGGAAACCCTTTACAGTTTTAAAATGAACAGTACTATGGAGAGGTTTTGAAATATGTCAAATTTAGTCTGAATCATTTTTTTACATTTCATTTTGGGAAGTCTGAATAATACTAGAGTGAATGGACTGGAGACGTACTGGTAAGGGGGCTAATTGAGAGCTCAAGTGAGCAGTCGGCAGGCTGGCATGGCTTATTCACAGTATTTGTCATTAGACCCGACTGCAGGGAGAGAATAGAGTGCACTGTACCATTCGTGTGTAACCAAGATTTATGCTAATGTATCCCTGCATATGCTTATTCTACATATCTATATTAAACTTAATAGACTGTTACATTGCTTCTTAACCTCGGCTTCCATACATGATTACCTTTTCTGATTTCTTTGCAAAATGGCATATAAACACGGGGCAGGGATTTTATCAGCGTGTCAGTGAGTTTGTTTCCAGTGGCAGCCCATGCCTCTCATAATCGTTTTGATACTTCAGGGACTCCATCAAGAATTCTTGCCTCAGAGGCTGCAGTTAACATGTCACTCTGTAAATTTACTCTACATTTGCTCAGGACTGTGTCAGTGATTACATGAATTTGACACAACTGCTGTTCTTTAGGTAATTCTGAAACATTATTACAGCATGTTTTAACTATATAGCACATGTTACATGTACATCAATTTATTTGGTTTAAAATATTATTTGCTCTGAGGAGGGGTGTTACTTAAAACAGAAATTTCAGATTTGAAATGTGATTCAGGTGAAGCTGCTCTAATCAATATTTTATGTTAACAATGGATCAAATGATTACATGTAATGTGAAAGATGTTGCTTGTAGTGACAAACTCTGCAATCCCCCTCAATTATATCGAGCATTTTAGCATCTTTCATTTTTTTTAGTTTTCCAGCCCGCAACTTTAATGTTTTGGTTAAAAACAGTAGCTTTGATAAACCCATTGTTTGCTACCTGCTCAGCACCAAACAGCAGACAGACAAAGTTAGCGACTGGCTGGTGAACATGGTGGCGCATTGAGCAGCTAAAGAGCCAGATATTTCCATTAGAAGTTGGTAAAGTTGGTGGAGACCAAACCAGAGGTAAAAGTTGAGTGAATATTGGACTTACATTCATCAGGTGAACACAAACACGACTTCAAATGAAGTCTAATGTTGGTCCCTAAATAGGCAACTGTTTGCTAGCAAGTTTGCCGTATCAACTTTATAAGTTTATAAGTCTAAGGCTCATGTGTTGTGGCAAGAAACCACTGTACAGCTGTAACCAGAGGTGTGCCAGCGTTGAAATGCACTATAATAAAATCAGTAAATAAAATGTTATTATAACTGATGAGCACTATAGCAAAAGCTTATCTTTTATGTGTTAAAGTCAAAGGTACCTCCAGTTTTATGCTGATTTAAGACAAGATATTTGGTGTAATTTCAGAGGTTTTGACAAATTAGATTTAAAAATATGGCAGTTCACTTAAAGCTATGTAGTGTAGAAACTCTGGAAGTGGTGTATAACAATTTATCAATAAAGGAGAAGTTAATTATCCTGCAAGAGTTTTTTAAGGAGTCCTAAAGATGTTTTGATGTTCGTTTGTTTTTTTTGTTGTTTTGCAATGGCCCTCATTAGCCACTGGTATCCACTGTAAATGTTGTGAATCCAAGCTGCTGTCCTTTATTACAGAGCAAGCCAGTATCTTTTTAGAGTCTACCAAATATTATAATGTGTCCATTACTAAAAAATGGACTAAAAACCAGGATATATGGCAGAGTATTGTCAAACCTAAAACTGTCAGACTAAGGGCTCATACTCATTTTCACATGAGTGTATTTTGGGAGCATCGTACTGGTGAAATGACATTTTCCAGAGGCACAGAGTGGGGTGTTCATCATCTGCGCTCATTTGGCATTTTGGTGACTTGTCCTGTGCCAATATTGGAGGAGAGCTGCAGTGCGGTGAACCATTGGCAAGCCAGCACTGCAATTTTGGTATCAAGGATGACAATGATTAGCACTGTTCACCATCTGCCAATTAGACAAGCTCCACAGCATTGCATTTTCAGCAGAAAATAGTATTAATCAGGCTATGGCTATGATGTCAGTGAGGCAGACTATAGAATGATGGGTGATTGATAACATACAGAGTATGTGGTTTATTCCAAAAGTATGTTGCCACTTTCACTGCACATGCTGCATTTGATTGTGTTTGTGCTTTGCACTTCAAAAGGCTGCTAAATGTCTTCTACTGTATGACGTGAGATTTATTAAGAAAAATGCAAGCATTACTTGCCCAGTTTTTTAACTATCCAGACTTTGGAGTTTACTTTGTCCTACTCTAAATAAATCTTTATTTTTTTCAGTCTTATTTGCTATATTGCTTATATTATACCAAGCCCTATTTTTCTTTATTAGAAAATTGATGCCCATGTTTCCAAGTGTGTGAAAATTTAAACAGTCTTGTGTGTCAGTTTAGTAGTAGTTGACTTTTAATTTTAACAAATGGAATTTTCTTTAATGAATACACCTTTGCAGATGACTACATGCTTATCTGAGACCAGATAAAATAAAATAAAAACTGGTAATCTAACCACTAAGCGGTGACTGAAAAATCCTTTTGTACAATTCAGTTGTAATTTGTTTGTATGTGCAAACACTAGTTACTTGTCAAATATCATTTAATATTTTACCTAAGATGTTGACTTTTTTTCTGACGTAATCTGTAGTATCTAACAACAGTATATAACAGTAACTGATATATCTACAGGAAAAAAGGGCTTTAATGCAGTGTAGGTGGTGTCTTTACAGCAAGCTGCAGGAAGCCACTTAAGTGGCATGCAAAGCTGACCAGAGCTCCACTTGCCCTAAACAGACCCCCGGCTCTCACTTTACACACCATACACTTTCAACTCCCTTTTCCCCCACACTACCCATTTTGCCAGGCTCTTGACTTACAAATTGCTGCTTTAGACTTGGTTTCATTGTAACAGCTTTCTAGGGAGAAGGGAAAAAACATTTGAAAAAAAGCCCACTCAGGACACTCATGTCCCTGTGCAATACAGCAGAGCTGGTCCTTGGCTAACAGTCAGCACATTGTTTCCGCTTGTCGCTCAAAGTACTAACCTTAACGCTGTCAATAACCTCTCTATCCATTCTCTAACCTTCCCATCTTTTCAATCTACTTGGACGACTTCCAAGAACCATGAAAAAAAGTTAAAATGCCCTGGACATAATGCCTCAATAGCTCAGCGTAATTCCCTCTTTAAATGTAGGACAAAAATATCAAGGCTCTTTAGCATGCCAATGAGATGCACAGAGAGCAGTGTTCCCAGTGGACGGGTGACAGGAAGAAGGGCAAGTCCTTCCTTGGCATAAAGAGGTACTGTGTAGAGTAAAGACATTGAGCAAAGGAACCATTTGAGGTGATCCACATGCACACAATCACCCACATAGTATACTACTACAGTGATATTGAAACCCTAAACACAGTCACTGAAACCTACATGTGTTAATTCTACTACAAAATGTTCAGTACATAATAATATGCTTTATTATATAACATATCTCAGCACCAAGAGTCAAGGTCTCATCTTGTAAATGTTTTAATCACCTGCAGAACATTTACCCTTTGGTTCAGATTTACTATCATAACAGCAAGCTTTTAAAACTCCAATCTCATTGAAAGCAGCGCAAGCCTTTTTTTTTTTTTTGTTCTACCTAAAACCTAAAATACCACTGCACTCAACAGCCTTGTACATTCCATCACACTCACCATGGCTAAGAATTAAAAGAGTAATCCAATGAAATATTAATTAAATTATTGTGGGGTTTTCACTTAAGCGCACCATTTTCATAATTGTTCCATAAATTATATTTTCCAGTACATTTGCTTTAGATGGATAATTAATTTCTGGCTTTACCCTTTTCAATTTGATTTTGTTTATGGAAATTGCAAAATGCAAATGTTTGTGTGTGTGTGTGTGTGTGTGTGTGTGTGTGTGTGTGTGTGTGTGTGTGTGTGTGTGTGTGTGCTTTTAGACACAGATGTAGCAGAGCTTTCGGCCATGTCAAAATGTGATAGTTATTTGCTCAACTGTATGTATGACAATTTCACACAGAAGTTCAGACAATCAAGAGGGTCATGCCCAAACAGATGTGTATTACTGTGATAAAGAGGATTTTATCATAATGATGTAGTACAGTACATGAGAGCTGTAGCTGCATGCTTTAACATGAACTAGAGTTTTGTGCATCCACACAGCTACTGACCAATGTGGATCCTTATATACTGTAATAACAATATACATTAACAATATAAACACTAATCACATTATTTTTAAGCACATGCACAAAAATGTATAGGAGGGGTTAGGCTTGTACCAACAATGTTGGTAAATAGCAAACAAAAAGAAAAACAAAAAACAGCAGAGAATCTTTTGAAAGTTGGAGAGAAGTTAAAGCTATGCAAAGGAAAAAGCCTACATGTAATGTGAAAGGTGTCACAGTTACACACACACAGAGAATCATCACTCAACTCTGCCGTTCCTTCGAGCTCTATGGAGCATTGTAGCATCTTTCAGCTAATTTGTTTGGCCCTCAACTTTACTGTTTTGGTTTCACTTTCGCTGCTCTCATCCACTCTGTTTCCAGTCGCAGCTGTTTTCAGCAACAAAGTTCTGACAAATCCCACTGTATGCTCCTTAGGAGTTGGTGGAGACCAAAACAGAGCTAAAAGGAGAGTGACTGTTGGACTTAAATTCATCAGGTGGACAGAAACACAACTCCAAATGAATACTAATTTTGTTCTGTGTCTGCAGGATGTGCAAATAGGAGACTGTTTGCCAACACATAAGTAATAGATATGTAATTAACAGATAACTGAACAGAAGAATGTCTAACCTAAATCAAATCATAGTATACATATTTCATCATACATGATATTTTCTTGGTCAGTAACCTACTACAGTTGCTCCAGAGCCATGTTGAAAGAGAGTTGAGTCATCTCCGTTCAATTTCAATTCAAGTGGCTTTACTGGCATGACTGTATATAATACAATGTTGCCAAAGCATATTAACACACTAAACATTCTCTCCAATGGAGCTATTATTTATTTTATTTATTTTTTTATTTTTTTTACAACAATGGCAGATCGCGGAGCTCTCTATATGGCTCTGGGTTGCTCCCCGCTTCTGCTCTGGCAAAACAAATCAAAACCAATCATTGCTGGTTGGTGTAAAACACATCATTACAAACACAAACACACACATCTAAACATACATCTTCATATACACACATGTAAATGACATGTAGTCGGTTCCTCTATGTTTGTCCTATGATATTACTTACTGCTAAAAATGGCAGCTCAGGAGCTTCAGAATCTTGTTTAAGTGAGGCCACATTATCATTTCACAAGGAAAAGACAGAAGGCAACATATGCCCAGCACTGTCCTTTGGTCCCTCTGACTCAAAGTATTCATCAAAAACTGTGCTCTCCCATGAGCCTGCTGCCATATGCCGCTGGAAAATGTCACCAGTAAAAGTCATAATAATTCACTGGCTTCAGATCCGCATTTGATATTCCTGTTTTTCAAATATTGGGACCCGCATTTCACACTTTGGAGATATATATTGCCCAGCAGTGAACATAAGACAATTGTAATCATTAGCCTTTACATCTAGCAGGCGCAATATTGGTGTGTCCACGTTACTTCACTCTGTAAAATTGGATTGACATGCATCATCTGACCTGAGTTTAGGTCTGACATTATTGGGCTTTTGTTTAAAAAAATATGCAACCCTTTCGTGCTGGAGATATAGGTTTACTGTATTTGCGTTCAACCCGTGTTGGACGTCTGATTAACCATAAGATTACACTGGATTACGTTACATAATTACCATAAAAAGTAAGATTTCTGTTTCCGTTTTTCTTGCGTGCCCACATATGCACACCTTGCATGTTTGTTCTCTTGCTTTCTCTCTTGGCACAGTAGGTTAAATGAGGTTTAAAGAGGCGAGTCAATCCAGACCCAGCCCATACCTGTTGTTATAAATACAATATGTTATGAAGTGTAACGTTTTCTATTTTGACATACATTTTCTATTGATCAATGAATTGTTAGTCACGTTGAACATACGGTGTAGCTGGAGATCATTTATAGTGATCCTATCCCCAGATGAATGTTTATTTCCCTTATTATGCTTATTTCCCTATCATTTAGATCGTTGCCATGCCGACATTAACGGCTGGAGAGAGTGTTGTGTGTTGTTGCAGCCGCTGTGATTAGCCTCGGGTTTTTGCGTCGGGGGATGTGGGGTGTTTATTTGTGCTTTATGAGTAAACGCTGTGTAATAATAAATTATTTCTCTGATTCACTGTGGCTTTCTTGCTACCAGCGCTCCCTCTCCTCATTCACTATAGATCGCTTGACCACTGCTGTCTCCCTGTCTCTCTCGCTCTCAAACAAATGAACACAAACCAAAGGACGCTTCTTGGTATCACTATTTTTCAGCATAGACTGCAAGCCAGACACAGACGTCAAAGCTGCATACGCGAAATAAACCAAGTGAGGACACAACTGGGAGAGAGTATCATAGTTTAGTCCATGAATTCAGGACGTAGCGCCTGATTCTGTCTGAATGAAGCCACATAACGTTATACTGGAGAATTTGCTATCAGCTGCTAAATTGCAGATAAACAATGTTGTTATTGTCAATCTTTCTGGACCTCTGACCTTGAATAAAAATCAAAAGTGGACCTTGTAGTAATACGTTCAAGAACCCCTGCTCTACTCCCATAACTGGGGTGTTCACTTATTCATGTGCACATTTTCTATCCTGTGCGACAATTATAATCTGTATTTTACACACAAGCACAATATGGAACTCTGGAAATATTATTATTGCAGCAAACGTTTATGGAAACAAATATTACAACAGTTACATCAGTTGTCCTAACCCACTTAAAGAGTAACTAAACCCCAAAGGCTGAAGTACCTCTACCCTGGAAATTCACAAAATTAATAGCCTCTAGAATGTGAAAAAAGTATCAACATGGGCAGCGCTGGGAGGGGGCACAATTGGATAGACAACCAGAGCAAAGAAAGGTGTGATGTTACGTAGCACTGAGCGACAGGGCGGTGCTTGGTCCATTTTCAAGCAGAAAAAAAATGGCAGGCTGGTCATTAACTTTCTCAAATTACAGCTAAACAGTACACTAAAATGTGTTTCTGAAAACATTTGTGGCTGGAAATAGGCAATGCAGTAACAGAATCTCAGTTCATATTTGATCAGCACTGCCTAGTTTGACAGTTTGATCTGAGTTTCGTGAGCCTGGTGGATGGACCTGAAGACTGGAGGCAGGCCCACACCTACAACCAATCAGAGCAGCAAAATGCGTGACATGTTGGGGGGGTAGCTGGGTTTACCCATATAAATTGGTTTTCAGCTGAAAAAAGTGGTTTAGGGGTTGAGTTACTCTTTAACCTGGGAACATGAACAATAGTATACCATCTAAATAAAGGTAGACTGCCAAGGACATGTGAGGAAATCATAAATTCAGTAATGTCACCACTAAGATATCCTACAGCGTCCTTGAAAAATCCCCCCTGACATAGGCTATCTGTGAATGCTTGAATAACCAGAAAATTTAAACAGAAGTAACACCTACAGATGATTATTTTATAATTGGTTTTGAAAACCAGAACATGGGTCCTTCGTGACCACTCCTCTCAGATAGCACTAAAATCCGCTTACATTTGAAAAGAGGGCTACATTTTGCATGATGGCCCATTGTGGAGTACAAAATTCAGGTGGGAGAGATAATGGTCTGTTTTAATCACAAAATTGGCAATACAGAACAGACAGTGTGATGCAAAAGGTGGAGCAATGTTACTGGATAATATTTTCTGACTGCAAGTTGTATTTAGCTCTGTACCAAAAGGTGTTTTTTAGCAACATTTTGGAAAATAGTATTGTTGTACACATACTTTAAAGGTTTCAAGGAAATTATGGGGTTTTCCAAAGGAGACTGTTTGGCTCTGAATAATGGAATTTTTTAAATGGTTAAAATTGGTGTTTTCCTTAATCGTGCAAGGACAGAGAGGCCGATAGAGGCAACACTATTCTGCGTGTTAGATGAGGGAGCTGTGCTGTTATCTGCTGATCCCAGAACTTCCCTTGGAGCACCGGAGTGGGTCTGTATCACGTAGTGCACCCTGCACTGGGACTGTGCAGCCTGCTGACAGGAAAGCTCGATTAGCGAGCCACAAAGAGGCCAATATAGAGGAGCACTTCCTCAGCCAAAGGGGGTTCGTCCGGAGAACACGCTCCAACCCGCTTTCCTGACAGGGGACAGTGACAAACATACACACTGGCTGGCCCACCTTGGGAATGCGTGATGGATTGGGATTTGGTTTCTCTGACACACATGCATGCAGGAATCCCAACGTACAACATGACACATGCACACACACACACACATACATACATACAAGAAGCCATGTGAATAAATACATGCACCCTTTTTGACAGGCAGAGAGACTGCAATCTTTGTTCCATTATTAAAACACAACTGTTAAATTGATTTGGAAAGCAACAAAGTTTAAGAATACTGGCAGTCATCCAGAGCAAGAGATGAGTATGTTTGGACTGGCCCCAGCCCTGCGCGTGCTGCCTTCACTCAGACAATGGGATGTAGATGTGGAAGTGGGCCTGGGCCAGATGAGGAAAACGAGATAGCAAGGGTGGGATGAGGGGTGGAGGTGTGCTGAGCAGACTGGTAGGCTGTTATGGGACCCTGTGGCGGAAGGGCATTGTTCAGCTGAGGAAAAACACAACAACAATAAAAAACAACTCTTCCTGAATCTTTTTATATGATTATGTAGAGAACAATTGAGTGGGTGGGATCCGCTACTTTGAGGATATTGAAAGAAGCCTCTCCTTTGAGACTTGGAATGATCCTTTCACACCTTACTCTGGAACGCGAGCAGGAAAATAAAACAATGTGAGTTGCTGAGCAAGAAGCATATTGATCAAGAACAGTGTGTCCATTGAGAGAGATTACAATGGCCTTTGGCCTGTGACACATTAAGCAATGAACCAAAGGTTAATGAGGGGAAAATTGAATGATAATGGATCTATTTTTTCAAAGATACAGCATACCATGCATTATGCTTTGGCATAGTGCAAAGTCAATCAGTATTAAATCAAATTCAATTTAAAATAACTCATCAGGCAATTAGTAGGTACTTTAGAAGGTAGTAGAAGGCTGTAATGCAGATATGCATAGATAATATCCGATCGTAACTCTATTTATCCATTGATCTACCACAGAAAGTACAACCTTGTGTTTATGAGAGTGTATGAGTATTGTATGAGTGAGCATGTAACAAAAAGAACAGTAAGTTGGGTGTGTGTGTCTGTGTGTGTATAATTGTATGCTGGCCACATGATGTCTAGTTCTGTGTCGACCTTTTCAGCTGATAACTGCTTGGCTGTGGATTTCACTAACCCTAAGGTCATGCACCTGATATACCTTTGAATCCTGCTGTTTGTTGGAGTGTAGAATCTTCTCAGGGGGAAAGATGCGTCCACAGATAAGAGTCTGGTGTGATGTTGCACATCTTGGCCCTCAAGGCCTAGACATTGGTTTTCTCTTCATCTCGTTTTCACATTTTTGCAGCTTCCCATTGATTTAGTGCTCAATTCATGGGATGTTCAAGCAAGGGTTGTATTAGCTGGTGTGCTATTGTCTGTATACAGACAACTGGGGATATAAACATTCAAGATAAGTCCAAATTTAATCAGTGTAGGTCAATGTAGACTCAGTCTACCTGTTATTCCCTTTACATACTCGATTTATCAGGACTCCATTAAGATCCTTAAACAATGTCTACACAGTTGAGAGCTCTTACAAGAGTAATTATCACAGAAAACATCACAAGATGCTAGAAACACACTGAAAAATATATATACACAAGTATCTTCAGATGTTATCTTTAAACAAGTGTGTGGTCTGCTCCATTAGAAATTATACTCAAGGCCGTTAGTTATGCCCTTGATTGTTTTGGTGAGAAAGATAAAAAGCTTGACATCAGTTAAAATAAAGTTTATAAGACCATGAGTGTAATTTCACTTTCCTTGCACAACAATTTGTTCCTGAGGTCACTGTTGTGCATAGTGATCTGGTTGTTTTATGAATTGCTGGTTGAGCTGAGTGTTTTTTAGACCACAGTAATGGCTTATATAGTATAGCATTTCTCAACCAACGTAAGTCATGTTTTTAGATATATTTTGATGTATTATTATTTACATATTTGCAATGCTAAGTGTGCTATACATTACAATCTTTCACCATTTTTTGTTTTTCAAAATTGCTGTGAATTAAGGGCTTTTTGAAAGAAAAAGGTGGACACTGATATCTACATATGTTGTGTTTTTATGTCTTTTTGACAAAATATGCCCACTAGCAGGTCACAGACATGCTAACTTTACAGACAACAAAATTACACCATCCTCAGCCTCTTAACACACATATATTACTATTCTACAATATAACATCTAACAGTGTTATAAGTTGTACAGCTGTAATCATTGAGTAGGTAAAAAGTCAGTGATCAAATCATACCATAATAACAGGTCAATAATGGACTTAACTCACATTAAGGCAGATATACTGCCATTTAAATACATTTAATTAATATTTTACTGTACTGAACAACTGACTGAAATTGTGACAAATTGCAATTTTGCATGCCAAAAACAGCTAATGTGAATGGACATTGAAAAATGTAATTAATTAAACCAGTTTTTCAGCTCAGTGTAAATTTCAAGTAAATATAGTCGTGGAAATGCTGCCTCCGAAGTTATTCTGTTTGACAAATTAAATTAAAGGTGGAGAAAACAAGAACCCAGTGTGCAAACCTTCTCACTTCTAAAGAAAAAACCTGAACCCACAGACCTCTTTCTTAAAAGGTAAACATTTGTTACTTCAAGGGTGTCCAATAGGCTGCGAGGCCCTCACTTCACCAGGCTGTAAATGTCATCTTCTCTTTGACACATTAGTGACAAATGAGTCATAGCTCCAGCGGCAAGAGAGATGCTTTACGCTTCCTTTCTCTGGTCCAGGCAGCTAGCTGGTTAAACTCACAAGCCGTGCTTCACAGAGTACTTAGGTATTTACCATAAGTAAAGGTATATATCATATGTAAAGTCATAACAATAGTCACCATTTACATTGACTGGACTAGTCTTCCAAATTGTTGCCTGGTTATTACAGAGTGGGTGGATTTTTTTTCCTGCCTTGCTAACCTGATGATATTTAAATATTGTATGATATTTAATGAGGTTGCACAATGACTTAAAGCATCATTCTTATTTGTGTACAAAATGTTTAAAGATACATTAAAGCCCCTCACTGTGATGACAAAAATTTGGGGCTTGAAAACCCATAATCATTTATGACATGTAGTAAATAAATTGTAATAGCCATAGTAGAAATCATTGTTTGAGAGTCACAATATGTGTGCAATGGAATTAACAGTCAACAAGACAACCACGGCACGAACAACAATGATAAATCTCCAGGGCAGCTGAGTAGATAAACTGTATTATTAGAACTACAGTCATGTTGACCTACACTGACATGACCATACAGCTAGATTTTGTTTTACATTATTTCTATTATAAAAAAAAAAACAATGCCCATATTGTATTTCCTCTTTAAGGCTTTCGTATCCTTTTATCTATTAATGACTTCATGTTGGTAACGTTTTATTGTTAGAACTAAAACTAACTTGCTGCTCATTATAAAAGAGCACAATAATCTCTGAGGGTTTTTTTTTTTCTCTGTCTTGGACTAACATTAGGCTGCCTTCTGGAAGTTCTGACCTGGGCCAGACAGCAAGGCTTCAGAACTGGCAACTGTCTCTCCACGCCATTAATCAGGCACACAGAGGACTGTCTTCCATCCAGATGGGGAGCCTTTCTACAACCATAGAAAAATAAGCAGGCTAATTAATTCTTATTGTTATAGACAGAGGGAGATTAGATGGAGAGAAATTGAGGGGGGGGGGGGACAAGGAGAGAGAGAGAGTGGAGACTAAGTCACCTTTAACGAAGCCCTGGATTCACCATATATTCTCCCTACATGGTCTTTGTTTCTTCAGAAAAATATATCTATGACTTGAAATGCTGTATGACTGACATCACAGCTATAGGTTAATGAATGATAAGGAGCCTGGAGTACTCTGGGACACAGTGTGGCAGTGATTAGACAGGCCCAATAGGACGCAATCAAATTTTGAGTCCACTTTACAAGGATGAGTGAGATAACAGAATAATTCCCACTGGTTATATTACTATGTAGCTAAAATACCTAGCTACACACTGATACCTAAAGATAAATGTGGCAGACTACTGCACTGTAGAATATCTGCAGATGTTGATAATTCTAGGTGTATTCTTTGTTGTGGCAACAAAATAAGAAAATATGAAGTCTAAAGTACAGAAGATGGATATTGTGTATGTCCAACCTCAGTAGGGTCTTGAGTTCTTTCTTTTAGTAATTGTGCTATCCTCTCTTTCTTTACCCTGTTCAATGTGTATGTGGTCATAGCAGTGGAGGAACAAAGTGGAGAAATAGGATTTCTAGCAACTTAGATTACAACAATAGTGTTTCCAATTAATTAATTCATGAACCCACAGAGAATTATCACCCGACTCTGCAGTTCAATTCAGCTCTACAGAGCATTTCACCATCTTTCAGCTCATTGTTTCGGTTTTCTGGCTGCAACTTTAGTGTTTTGGTTCACTCTCATTGCTCTCATCAGTGTCTGTTCCAGCCGCAACAAACAGCTGTTTTCAGGGAAAAGCTCAGATAAACCCACTGTATTTCCTCTCAGTACCAAGCAGCAGACAGACAAAGTTAGCATTTAGCAACTAAAAAGCCAGATAGTTCCCTCAGGAGTGGGTGGAAACCAAAACGGAGCTAAAAGGAGAGCAAATATACTGGACTTCATAACGTGGACAGAAACACGACTTCATATAAATGCGTATGTTGCTCCGTGTTCGTATTGCTGGATGTGTAAATATGCAACTGTTTGCTAACATGTTAACACATTTCAAACAATTAAATTATTGCAGGTTTAAATGTTCATTGGTCTATAAGTTGATGAGTTCGATCAGAGTGGTAAGTTATCTTCTATTCACAGGGTAAGTAAATATTTTCCATATTTTATGTTTACATGGGTACATTAGTAAAAGAGATACAGCACCTAAACACAGCATGAGGTGTCTTTAACCAAACTTTTTTGCAGGGAGACATCTTTTTAATTCATCAGGTACTGGGTATGATAGAAACCACTGTGTAGCACTGTGTAGCACTTCACAAATCTGACGTGCCAGGCTAATCTGCCAAGTCTTTACACAAAACCATCTAAAACTAAGTAAGGAACTGTGTCACAGGTATTAGACACACACAGTGTTTGCGTGCTTTCTGAGTCACAATAGGATAAAAAAAAATTGAAGTTGAAGTCAACTTTCACAGCATTTCCAGATAGCTCTGTTATATATGTTTCATATAAACAAATGAAACTAACACAGAGACATATGAGGAAAATATACGTGTTTGCTGTTTTATTCAGAATGATATGAAAAGTTCAGTTTACGGTTGTCTCCCAAGACTTGGACAAAAGGGAAACAGTTCGACTAGCGCAGTCAAAAGTGATCAAATACACCTTTCAACAACGCCAGAACTGTCTTATTAAATGTTATATATTGTTAGTTACCAAGCAAGTCGCTAATACCTGATAATTAAAACTAAACTGCGTAGCTTTGCTGAAAAGCATAGGCCAGATGAATTGTGTTTTGTTGTTAAACAAAATGTTTGTTGAATTTTCCGTTCCTGTCATCTGAGGCAAACATACTGCGCTAACAAACAGTGGATAATGATGGAGGGTGTCTCTAGAGAACTTGCGCAATTATCTCATCTAACCTGAAGCCTCAACTGGCATCTGTGGTTCCCCACCTGAAAATATGACACAAATAGAGAGTTGGGATAGTAACAGAATGCCATCATTGTGCGTTGGTGACACAGCATACAGTGCTCCTAGTGTTTTTTAGCGCTAGTGCTGATCCATGTAAGCGGCAACAACTGCTTGACTACATCATTCAACATTCAAGTAAACTTTCCAGGCAAAGAGGGGCACTACTTGTGTAGGATAGTAAGTTAAATTCACATTGACGCCTACTTTGTCTTTATTTTTAAATTCAGCACAAAAAGTGTACTGTTTGTAGGCTATTTTAAGAAATTATCAATACTGATGATTAATAGTTGTCTAGAGTTTTGAACTGGGGTTCGTGCAGTGTCACTGCTGTCTAATTTTCTACAAGCTGAGTTAAATCTTATCTTATCACTGACACGGGCCAACACAACTGTGTCTGTTGTCTCCTACTGTTCTATCAGTTGTAGGCTCACATTTTTTTATGTGCAGTAGCATTTTGAAGATGTTGTGACTGATGGTAACGTTTGTTTAGGAACGACCTGACAAAAATATAAAGATCCTACTGTTATTGGTACTATTACTACTAATATTAACAATAGTAATAATAACAATACCAACAATAATAATAATGCAGTAAAACATCCACCTTCAGTTGTGTTACACTCATAACTGGCCTCATACAGCAATAGTAAAGAGAAAATATTACTGAAGATGTTACAATAATATTAATTGTATTGCAAATAACATTGAAATAATAACTACTGAAGTAATAATGATAAAATTATCTATCGTACGACAACATGTGGAATGTACCACTCTGTGTATCTTTGTAAAAATGAATGAGTAATCTTCAATAAATATAGGAAATAAGGTTAGATTAATTATCACTGGATGATTTAACTTCTGGCTGTCACAGGGTCATAGTCATTATTTACAGAAATATCTTGTGTCATTTATAGAACTTTATTAGGTCTGAAACCACAACTAACAGTGTTAAGTTTTATTATTGTATCCCTCACAACCACTGCCAGACCAAATCAGGTCCTGAAAAACAACATCTATATGCTGCTGTTGGGTGCTGTATAAACCTGTTATTTAACAGTACTGTTCGGTAAAATTGTCATGAATTGTTGTGTTTATTTACATAAATATCTCTCTTTGTTTGAGTATGTTCATTAACTAAAACTTAGTCGCATAATGGCCTGTTTTACACATGCTGCGATGGTCTATGGACCAGGGACACTTGCTCTCTTTCTTGTGCAGACATTGTCCCTCGTGAACCTGCGAGCATGCTCCTCAACCCCATGTGAGGCTGGGAAGGAATCTATTATTTTTTCAATCCTGAGGGAAGGAGAAAGGTCTCCAGCATCATTATTTTCCTTCAAAATGTAACTGACTTTACTGCACACCCTAATTTGCTTGTCGTAATTATAGGTCATGCTCCCCTTTTGTAATTTATAAAACCTTTTGTTCTTATCAATAATGAATGGGCTTTAGCAAATCATGGTGCTATAATATTTTGATATTATGAAAATGCTAATGCATCAGGGACCTTAAGCCTTATCGGCCAGGTCCGTTGCTCTATTAAACAGCCAGCAGAAGAAGTTGGACGCAAATTGCTTATGTTAATGCCCCAGTTGTACCCAGACAGCATGAGGAGTCTGCAATTAATTTCATCCAGGCGGTGGATGGACAGGCAAATTTATTTCCCTTCCACAGGATGGAGGCTCCCCCCTCCTTTCTCAAAAGGTCTCCATGCATAGAATTGGAAAGGCTGTGAGAACAAGAGATAGAGGGTAAAAGGGAAAGTGAGAGGGGAGCGGTAACTTAGGAGCAATCTGTGACCTAATTGAACAGCGGCAAAAAGGGAGGGCAGCATCAGGGAGACAAGAGGCGAAATCTTCATTCATTCCGCTGACAAGTGTTTTCAGAACTTAAACCTGTTTTATTAATTATGTTTGACATTTCCCTAATTACTTTCATTTACATCACATCAGCTTCTAGCAGATGATTAGACTGCATATCAATTCAGTGCGGTATTGGAGTACAGGGAGAGGAGTGAAAAGTGACTGAGTTATAAAGTGTTCTTTTATTACAAGTAGTCTGACGTGATAAGAGCTCGCACACTCAAAGACAATGTACCTCGCTTCTCTGTCAACTTATTGGGTATTTGTAGTGTGTAAACAAAGAAAATAAAGTTTCGGCATGTTAGACACTTGAATAGAGTAATGAACAAACAAGTCTGGAGAGTCTGCCCTTGTTTCAAATAACCATCTCTGCTGAGAGCAGTAAACTTTGATGTCTTGTAGAGCATGGCCTATAAATACATGATTAATTGACACCACTGTTGCCATACCATGACAGAAACACACACAACTATGTTATTTTTATCCTGCCTTCAGATAAAAAAGCATCTTCTAGCAGGAATATGCAGAGGGAGAGAGCTTAGGTACAGTAACTCTGGCCTCACTGCTCATCTTGTTAAAAACCCTCATTGGGGCTCTCACAGGAGCTGTCAACAGGAGACCCCACAGCTTCTCCTTCACTGTCCTTTTATTTGTAATCGCAAGCTCCCTGGGCGATTCCCACAGCTGTGATGACAGCATTGTTAAGAGAGAGTTTTCCTCAAAAGGTTGTGGGACTAACTAGTGCTTCTCTATATCATAACCTGCGCAAAATAAATGACCACAATGAAATGGTTACAGACCATTAACAAATATGGTTAATGCCCAAAGTAATAAAAGTATGGCTGCAACTAACAATTGTCTGAATTATATATTAATCATTTAGTCTATGAAAAAATGGGGGAAAATACCACCACAATTTCCCAGAGTCCAAGATGACGTCAGATAGATATTCAGTTTCTCTAAATAAAGAACAGCATAAGCTGAGCAAAAAATTGGGCCATTTGGATGACACTGTAATTTTCATTAATGGCATTCTTTGTGAGGCAGTCTGAGGAAAACTGAAGATCCCTGAATGCACCTTTAACCGTCTGCTTGAAGGATTGCAGTGTTAAGATTGTCTGTTTAATCCAAATAACAGTGATTCTTTCATTTTTAAATACATAATGGAAATGGATGAGGATGACTCATAAAAATGTATACCTCAATTCTCCATTTTAATTTATAGCCCACCCTTCAGGCACATGTTAATCACACATTAATATAAAAGAGAACTATACATCAAAAAGTGTCAGCTTTCACTTCTACTTTCATTCATAGCCATGCATATTATATGTAGACTAGGCTTTTAACAATTATACATTAAGTAACCAGCAAATTGATGGATTGATAGATAATGTCCATATTCTGCATTCAATATGCTTAAATTTTAATGACCTTTTCAACACCCTTACCTTTCACTTATATATTTAGATAATACACTTTATGCAAATTGTAGAATTCTATAAATTTTAGATTTGTCTCTATTCATCTTCTTCTGTCTCTGAGAATGTTCATTGTGAAATGAGATTAAAATCAAGTATAAACCATTAATTTGCTTGGTGTGAGTAACAGCTCCCTATGAATAGTCTCAGCTTCATCCACAAACAAACAGAGAAAAAAAAATCAAAGCTTGTGTGGAACTGAAAATAATGTCATTCATCCATCAAAATAACTTATGTCAAGTACAGTATAATACTTTGTTATCTCTGTAATCAGTATCAATACTACTGAGATCAACCTCTGCTCAGGGATAAATTAGAAAATAGATGCAGGCTAATCATCCTGGATAATGTATTGATGTGTAATGTTCTTGTTACATTAACAATCATTAACAATCCACTCATGTGATGTGATACTACCAAACTGTTTGCCTTAGCTACAGGGGGCTAGGTAAACACGCAAATGGCATTTCCTTTTTGTTTCAGTCCCGTATGTTTGGTAATCGGCATTGGTAAGTCAGAAGACATCAGCTTGACTCTATTAATTACCACCTGATCCTTTCTTCCTGGATAATTAGGTACCCATTAGTTCTAATCAAGTAGTTACTTAATTATTGCAGTAATTAGTCTAATGGTCTAGCAAATTGAAGCTTTATCACTTTCAGATAGTTAATGTTCTTGGCAGAGTACATCACAAGTGTCAAGGCTTGGGATTCAGCAATCAAGCAGTAGAAAACAAAAGTTTATAAAAGATATTGGTCTATTCACATAATATGCATATTACACAATTTCAGTATAACTTCCCAAGTTAAATGCTCTGAGCTATCACACATAAATTCATTCATCCAATGACAAACAGGATGTGTATATAAATTTGTAACTTGGGAAATGAATTGTATTTGATACTGTATTTGATTTTAGCACGACAAAACATCAATAATAGCCCAGACAGGCAGGGCTGGATTGTGTTGTTGTGATACACTCGCATTAACCTGCTTGAACAAGGGGAAATACCACTGACAGCAGTTTTTTTTTTTTTTTAAGAATGTAAGATATTCAGTTCATTCATGTTTCCTTAGGGGTTGTTTCAATGTTCCGTCACACAGTGGAGACATCAGACGCCAAATGTATGCTTAGAGGTGGGTGAAAGCAACATCAGGGCTCACCCGGGCCACAAAGGGAAAGTGAATGGGTTGTCTTCAAACTGCAATAAATTGGGCCTGGCTTGTCTGTCATCACCTTCCAATTAGCTGCGGTTTATTGAGTATGCCAGAGATGGGGGACATTGGCAGGTGAAGAGAGGTGTCTGAGAGGTGCCTGCGCCACTACACCAACATTAGACTGAGCTCACTTGTGACCCAGACATCCTCCACCACCTTGACCTTACAGGCAAGACAAAATACATGTACAAACAAACTGCTGACAGAAAAAACAAGCAAGAAAAAATAAGCATGAAACCAGTCCAGGCCCTTGGCATGTTTAAACTTATTTAAGACTATGGCTCATTTTCAACAAGAAAAATGTATGCGAAAGAACTGGTCAGTATGGTTGAAACACACATTCAGTTTCCCTGGAATCTGGGAAAAGGATACAAATTCAGTGGACAAAATAATAGAAACACCTGTCAGTGTAACACTTAGGGCTGCCCCCGACTAAAGATTTTCCTAGTTGACTAGTAATCATTAGTTCAAGCCATTAGCCAACTAGTCATCGTACATTTATGATATTAATTTAATTATTTAAATATATAATAATATATATTAACACTTTGCTACATTACAGAGAAATACAAAACTAATAATGAGCATTTTAAAATTTTACAATGGGCATGAAGCGAGCCACCTGTTGCTAATGGCAAAAGCGGTATTGACTCTGAATGTGTCAGAACAACGAGCAAGGAGACTGAATATTTTGTTAATTTATTTCAGCACAGTATAACATCACACAAGTCTTGTTCAAAACATGGGAATAAATAACTTAAAACTTCACAAAAACAAATACTCGCGGACTTATCAATACGGATGATGTGTAACATTACTTACAAATTAACTCCAAGCTCCCAGTCCAGGTAGAGTCAGCTAATATAGGACTGCTAAGTCAGCTAACCAGCTAATGGCAACTAGTACAGTTAGCAGCAGTGCGCCAGTAAGTGACTTCCTGTGTTACAAGAGAAAATGTCCATGTTGCAACACACCCCTGATAAGTTTGTCTCGTTGACAAGGGGCAGCTACTGAATGCAGTTGGGGGTGGCGGGGGTTCAGCGACTACCCCACTGATGAAAACTTGGTCAACTAAGATTCTTCTCATTGACTAACGGTTTATGTTGACTATTAATCAACACCTCTCTAAAACTGTTTCAACAAATAACTGAACATTATAACCTTCATGAAGGACAGCGTTAGTTTTAGCTAGGTGTATCTAATAAACTGATGTGCTGAAGTTCCCCTACTCTGCTTGTACTGTATCTAATAAACTGGCAGCTAAAATAAAATTAAAAATCCCAATATTAAAGTGACAATATTAAAGTGGCAATCTCGAAGATTTTCATTTCAATAAATGTCTGTTAAGTCACTATCTGTCACCAAATGAGTTAACACAATGGTGATTGAGCCTATGGCCCACTGATGAAATTATATGAAAGTCCTTGCATTTGCAGTATTAAGTACTGGGTGTCTGTGACGACATTCCCAGAAAACAAAATGCTGTATTAAGTTACTGCTAATGCAAACCAAACATTTCCTACTGCTGCAGCTTTACATTAAAAGCATTTAACTGGCGAAACAAGAGTTGACTTTTATTATGAAATAGTCACAGGAAATGTGAGCTTGA
Organism: Siniperca chuatsi; assembly: GCF_020085105.1. Taxonomy (NCBI): domain Eukaryota; kingdom Metazoa; phylum Chordata; class Actinopteri; order Centrarchiformes; family Sinipercidae; genus Siniperca; species Siniperca chuatsi. The sequence continues at coordinate 12,947,684 of NC_058045.1, read as the reverse complement.
CACTGACTGCTATCGTTCATCAAAAATGCGTCTACATAACAAGACAACTGTCATTTTCTCCATTTTTTGACAGTGGATCAGTTTGAAATATTGCAGGGAGTAATGGAACAAGAAGGAGCAGCCACAGTGATCTGTTAGATGAAGAGCTGCAGGCGACAGGGTGCAAACCTCCAACTTCTCAGCGAGGTAACCAACTCCTTTCACTTTGCCCTGCTGTTCACAGACTCATCATGATAGAAAAAGGCCAATTTTTCCCTGACTTCTTTATTAAGACGACAATAGTTTGTTTTGCTGCCGCCAGATTTCTGTCACCTGTAGTATTAACCTGCATTTGCTGTTCACACCAGTAACGAGGTGTCGCCAAATCAACCATGACTGAAATCCTAAGGATTGCCACTTAAAAGACTTGATGCAAATGAGGCAATAATATAGGCTAACCAGCCTTTGACAAGAGCCTTAAATTTTACACAGAGAAACATTTTATCACTGAACATTATTAGGACTTTTTCATTTTTTTTTGCTACAAAATAGAATCACTATACAAATTTAGAGTCAAAATAATCATGTTCAGGGTAAAAAAGCAGCATGGCACTTTAACATTCTCCGAAACAGGAGTAGCTGAACAAATTCTGTGTAGTAAAAACAGTTGTGGTAAAGACTGCAGGCAGATGCAGATTACTCACACTGTCCTCCCAGCCTCATTGAGAGAGTGAGTGACCCCAACTGGCAACTGCCTGGTCACGGGAGCATCTGCTAGCACCTTAGCCAAAAAACAACAACAAAAGCCAGTTGTGCACATCCTTATGCATCTGTAAATATAATTGCTGGACACAACCTGTTATCTGCAATTATCCCTAAATCAAATCCAAACTCGACCCGTAAACAAACAAGTTTAGAGCTAGCTGTTAGCGTGGGTAAAACGTCAGAGCACTAGGGTACTGTAGGGGAGCACAACGGCCCCAAATAAATAAATGATCAAATAAATAAAAAACATCAGTGATTCGTACAGATTGCAGAGTCAAAAGCATGATCCACGTTGTCAATGGATCATGTTCACTTGTGTTCCCACCTTGTCAGTACAATTCATTGGCAGTTTTGCTAATTTTACATACAGCTTGGACAGTTTCTGACAAGGTACTGGAATTTAACTGACCTACTGCAAATTTCTACACAGTGGCGAGCTGTTCCAAAAATGTCCAACTTTCCACAGAGATCATTTGGTGTATCCTACAGTAGACAAAGCTTTAACTTTAAGTAAATGCAAGTGACCAGAGAATGCTTTTCTCACCGACTATTAGGATTGATAAAATTACACAGGTAAAGATGAATTTACAAGACTGTAACACCTGAAATTATTTTTCTATCTTCAGTTTTTTCTCCCTCTCTCCTGTTTGTCACACACAGTCAAACCGCATCTAATCATTTTTATTACCCGTACGCCAACATTAAAATAAAACATTTTTTTAACCATTACAAACACTTTTTGCTACCCGTCAGGTACCCAACATGGAGCAGGACTCTACTGTACATTGTGGTTTGGGGTGTAAATATAACAAAAAAAATTTTTTTATCCTTTTCATACCTGGACTGGTCAAAACTTTCTTCAGCAGAAGAAATTAAGACTTCTCATGTACAAAAAATGCACTCTCAAAACTAAAGTTTTATGAATTTTAAAACAGACATACAAACAAACTAGTCATTGTTCCTTGACCTTTTTGTCACTAAATGCAGAATGCCCCACAAGATGCCTTCAAAGAAAAAAGTAAAAGGCAAAATTCTGCACAGCTTCTTGCCATATGACAGGAGTGGGTGAAAACTGACACACAAGAGTTTTCAAACTGGGGCCCGGGGAGCCGAAGCATAAAATAACTTCAATCTCAGCAGCTCTCCAAGGAATAGAGCAGAAGTGCGACCAACAACAACACAACAACAGAGAGGCAGGAAGGGGTGAAGGTAGGAGTTATTAGAGGATAAAACATGCCTCTCCATCTCACTCCCCCTCTCTCTCAGGAAACCCAAGGATGATCAATGGATTTAGTCAGAGAGATATTCAAGCAGAAAATTGCTGCCTTTTTGCTTTTCTTTGAAGTATTTCCAGAATACATACCAAAGCTCCTGTCCACCAAGGTTGAAAATAACAGCACAAGTGCAGTCTCTACCAGTAATCCTGGAAAAGGGAGAAGAAGGTGGGGGAGGGTGTTGGCGCGGGCACCGAATGTTAAAGGACGCAGGGAGGGCCTAGATTGAAACTTTGCAGGTATAAAATTGAAGGCAGCCAGCTGAACAGACATAGTCAAACTATGGCCATTTTTCAAAAGGGAACCTCAATGACCAACATGGAAACTTAAAACATAAATAAAATAAATGAAAAAGGAGCAGTCCCAGGGCCAAGACACAGGGCAAATCTATGCAGATATGGTAACATGATTTATTACGTCCAGTTCACATCTATTTACTTTATAGATCCAGTTAACTTTGCTGCAAAAATGTTTGCTTTACCAGTAAATCATAACTTGTGTACGTATCTTACAAAAAATCTAGAAAGAAATGTTGAGAGTGAAACTATATTTTTTTCTATATTTGCAAACATTAGTGGTTGCTCTTTATTACTTAATAAGCAGGACATTTTTAGGGTCATTGTGATGGTGAAGGGTTTTCTAAATGAGTGAATGAGCCATAGTGCACCAGTGAGAGGTTGAAGTCAAGTGCTGGATAGTGAGGACCTCCCTGGCCCCTGGGGGCCCCCAGTGGCACTGTGCAGGTGACAGCAGAGGCATGTGGTACACTCGTGGCCATTATGGATAGGACACAGCGATGGGGGACCATACTCCTCAGCTCCCTGCTGTGTGGTTAGATGGCCTCATCTATTTTCCCATCGCTACTCTAATACATCTGCAGTGCTTTCCATCCTAATTAAGATTCCACTGTTCTATTTGTCATAGGATGGAAAGGATATCACAGAGGGTAGTTTAGCCACAGTTTTTGGATTAATTGCTGGGCAAATCACCACACGCAAGAATGCTCAGTGAGCCTGAGCAAGAATACCGGTGACTATAAGTCTGCTTTTTTTTTCTTTGTTATTTTTACAGATAAGCCTCCATGGAGAATTGAATCTAGAAACTATTTGTCACAGCCTGTTCCTCACTTACATTATTAATGCTTAATAGTGTTCAATCATTGTATTCATTGTTTAAAGACAAGGTTGTTCAAAATTGAGCATGTATTTGTCCCAACAGACAGAGATGCAGTCCTGTTTTATGTCATATGGCTTGCAGTATTTTTGGTGTCCCATATATGTTGTATATGGATTTCCAGAAACATGATACTGATTCTCACTGTACTGAAATATTATCAAAGTGAAATTTACACTGATAGTGGCTTTATTGTGTTCACATCACACTCCTAAGCATTTAAACAGTATTTGCAAACACAAAACAATGTCTTTGGTTAGTCAATATGAAAAATTGTTTTGTGTTACCTTTTATTCGAAAACAAGGAGACCGCTACATGACAGTGAGCCAAATATGCCATTGATGGGTCCAGTGTTGGCAGGGTGTCTCCTAAAAAGGTCTTTAGAAAAATGCATCTGATGTGATGAATGATTCATCTAATGTGATGAATGCTGTTGCCATTGCATTATTACTTAATTTAGGTAACAAAAAACTGTCTCACAAACCTGCACTAACCTTGTACTGTAATCTCCAATTCTCAACATGTTTGTCTCAGGCCTGCTGCAGACAAGTCAAGCAGCTAGTTGGCAATCTGGCACACATTAACAGGCCCAGGTCCTCTTGCATCCTGCTTAGACTGAGATAGCACTGAGATTTTTTTTTTTTTTAATTTTATATAGACAATCAGCTTCATGTTCTGGTAATAACACAGTGATTTAAAAAAAAGTGGCACCGAATCTGATTGTAAGTATTCTTTTTTTGTTTGGAAATGGAACATAAAGTATCAGCAAATATAGGCTTGCCATTGTGTCCAATCTTCACAGCTAGCTTTGTAACAGTGATTATATTCAGGTCATTTTCTGAATGCATAGTTCTCCATGGTACATCTCCTCATGTTATGTCAAAGTTAAGCTGGTAGAGCTTGAAATGCATGTGACTAGTGCCCAAAAAGGACATCAATCAATAGGCAACACTCCAATTTTTAACACTTGAAAATATTTGAGAAAAAGTTGTGTCATACATTTGGCACATTGTGGCAGGCTCACTTGTTTTTTGCTCATTAGTAGCTACTATACATAACGTGCAGATATGAGATCTTTTTATAGTTCTCTGGATTTCTGTAAAGTACAGAACTTTAAGTGATACATTATTTGGAAATATTATCAATCAATTATTTTTTCTTTATAGTTTTAACATAAAAAGCCGTCATAATAGTGCCATACATCTAAATAAACATATAGTGCCATGCACTTTCTTATGCTCTTGATTTCATGCAGGCAGACACACAAACACTCCATTGTACATAAGCTAAAATACTACAGGTAAATCCTGGAGAGAATGAAAAATATTCCTCCATTTTCAGCACGGTTCCTATCACGTCAAGGGGGAAGGATTTCTTTTTATGGTTTAATTCAACAATAGCATTTGCGATTGGGGTTTTGGGCATCTCAAGGGCATTCCTGGTGAAATTACTGAGACTCTGCACCATTTATCACAGCCTGACATGTGTCATGTTCCAGATTCTGGTGCAGAAAGGTTACAGCTGAAGACAGCTCTCTCTTTGTTGAGCAGCCATCAAAGACAACATCTCGCATTTATCAAAAAAAGGAAACCTGACAAGAGGATAGAAAGTACAAAAGTGCTGTCATATGTTCTCCTAATGCCCTCATATACAGACATATTAATCTGATACAATAAAGAAGAAATCAGAGGACTAGTTATTAGAATATATCCAATCACAACCCCAGAAATACATGAGTTCATGGGTATGTTTACAATCTGGTAAGAGATACACTACATGGTGCACTTTCAGATCAAAAAATTATTATCTGGAATAGAATGAATACAGGTCACATTTTGTGTCAGCTGTTCTGGTTCAGATGGTGTTTGTATCAGGCAGCTAAATCAAGGATCAACAATGACTGTGTTCAAGTTTGTAAAGGAATATCAAATGTCAAAGGTTACCTAGACATTTTTAAATGTGTGCTAGTTTGTTGTTTTGTATGCATATAAGTCTGTTGAGTAAAATGTAGATGGTTGTCAGTCCCAGTTAAGGTCTTAATTTGTATATTTGATTTAGTTTGAAACAGTCTTTGATCCTTTACTCCCTTACATACAAGTGGGCTGTTGCTTTTGCAGTATCATTTGTCATTATTGTTCCACTGTAAACATAACCAGATATGACTGCAAACTTTTTAATCACTTAAGTAAATAAAAATATAGGCAGGAGTAATAATAGTAATGAATGAAGATATGTTATTGCACTGTAAGTTCTTGTAGGCCTTGTTGTAGCAGGACAGAAATTACAGGGTATCCTCAAATGTGAATGTGACATAAAAGATCATTATCTGCCCCTGAAAGCATATTTGGGGAAATGTATGCTGTAAATTCTTGAATGAAAGCAAGGATTCAAAAAATGTGCAGGCCCAATAGTGTCCAGTCTATGCAAACATATAGTATCAGGGCCAGTCCCAAATGGGGAGAAGAATGGGAGGACAAAAGGAAATTCCCTGTACTACCATGGTTGTCATGATACATGATCCACAGCATTACTTTTATCAGTACAAAACAGTCATGCCACACTGACTCTTTTGCTCTTTTCTCTTTTTAACCAAAATGCTGTTTTCCTTTACTAAATGTCTCTAGGCATACTACAGTAACTATTCTGTGTCAAGGATGGGTTCTGATTTTTCAAGTCCGTCTTCACACATTACCCACATGTCATATGAACGTTGAGAGTTATTATTTGCATTGCTCCTGTCCATACTGGCAGTGAAGCGATCACTTGTAGTGTGCCTACACTGTAAGAAATAGGGAAACAAATCCACAGTCTTCGTTCAGAGCAAAAATGCATAGCCACGTCAAGTGGATATCTTCGTCCTGCTAGTCACATATGGATTTCTTGCAGGTGTTTTGTCCCAGCAACAAACCTACAGTACATGTGACTACCATGATGTGCAAGCAAACCACAGGGCAAACGCAAAAAGGGAACTTTGTGCTATAAAGCGTAACTTTGGAAGATAGCACTGGTAGAATTGTTTGTCTTCATATGTGCAGTGGCTGTTCCAGATTCTGGTGCAGAAAGGTTACAGCTGAAGACAGCTCTCTCTTTGTTGAGCAGCCATCAAAGACAACATCTCGCATTTATCAAAAAAAGGAAACTGACAAGAGGATAGAAAGTACAAAAGTGCTGTCATATGTTCTCCAAATGCCCTCATTTTCAGACATATTAATCTGATACAATAAAGAAGAAATCAGAGGACTAGTTATTAGAATGTATCTAATTGATTCAGCTAATTCAGACTGCTGAAGCCTCATCTTTTTGGTATAGTCGCACTAAAAAGGGATTTCTTCATTGCTAGTATGGAGAAGAGGAATTATTACAGCGACTTATATTAAGATGGACTTGAAAACTTCTGAAGGAAAAGGGATCATACCCATTGGTCAGTTATAACTTCATAAAAAGACTGCTGGTGGAAAGTTCTCGTCTCAATATTTGCTACTACCACCAAGATCTGCACCCGCGGTGACTCCACCCTAGGCTTCCGTACTCAGTGATCATTTATAACTATATGTATAACTTGTCCTTGTTTGAGTAACTGGCTAATTAGCTGATGAAGCTTTAAAGTTCACATCCAACCACATAATGAATGCATCCAACCCCACCTTGCTGTGAGCAGCTACCCAAATCAAGGTTTAAATAACCAGGTAAAAGATTGTCTTACACAGGTATTCGGCAAAACATAACCAATTTTATTTATCTGACATTTTTGTGAGCAATAATCATCTAATCGACTAAATGTATACAGCCGTGTTGTGGGAAAATAATGCTTCAAAAATTGAAGAGAACGGTTTAAATTTATTTGCTATGCAAACTCCTCAAGTTATCTCTAAGGAAATGTTACCAACACCATCAGCACCTCACAAAATAGCTCCCTTTAAAAAGGCATGTAAAATGTCATTGTTTAAAGAGTGCATCAATAACTGCTGACATAGTTAAATGTAAAGTGCCACACAAGGGGGAGGGGTGGGTATAAAATTAATTAATTCTACTGGCACATTATTTATGACTTAATATGATATACTAGTGTGCTTTATAATAACACTGAATGTGCATATTTCTGGAGGAGACAGTGGAGTAATTATGCAGAATGCCTTTTACCATGAATGTACAATATTAATTACAGGCACGGTTGTTTATCAATTGTGAAACACTGTTTAAAAGCTGTTTGGAAGATTGCCATGATGACCCAGGCTTGTCTCCTGTCTACTTTCAACTGCTTATGATGTGACACAAGCCATCCCTTTCCAGAGCACTGATATCCCGGTTAATAGAGGAGGAAGTGATGAAGGAGATCCCATTGTGTATGAAAATGAATCAGAAATCAATCAAAGATACAAACGCATGATAAACCTGACAAAGGCAAAGGGATAAATGAGATAAGAATATTATCACATAAATGTCAAAGTAATATTTTATACACATCAAGGGTACATGGGTGTTTGTTGACCATGCACCTCTGTAGCAGATGGGCAGCGAGTTTTCCATGAAATACTGTAAACTCTGTACTCTACAAATGTATGCAACTTCTATCTGTTGTGTTTTCATTTAGTTCATCTGCCTAGTTTACCTCTTCAAAACAGTCAAGTCAGGAAGCAATTTGGACCATGTGTCACTGATGTGCCATCGCAGGCTTTACTCGCCTAATCCTCTACATTATGCCGTATGAGAATCTGTACTCTGATAGTCCAAAGCACCAAGGAGGATTTGATCCCAGGGCCTTCTGTCTCAGAGTAGTATGCAATAATCATCTGACATAAGTGGCCACGCGCTGTGCACTAAGTACACTGGTAGAATTGTTTGTCTTCATATGTGCAGTGCCTACTGAGGCCTGATATTTTTACAGCAGCCAAAGGAGTACTACATCTGGTGTGCGTTTGGAGGATGTGGGCTGGGTTTTGAAAGATGGAGGAAAAAGACTGTTGGTGTAAAATTTTCTTGGATTAAAGCTGAGATGAAGACATTACATTCAAACTTTTTTTCCCTTGACGGTGTTTCGTGACATCACGCTGATTCTTTATTGGGGAATTATTCAGATAAAATTAACTTCCTAAGAATAACATAGAAAAGGTTTCAGTCGTAGTCATCTGGACACTGTTTTTAGAATCAAGACGTTTCGGCTCCCATCCAGAAGTCATTCTCAATTGTGAAAAAATGGGACGGGACGTCCGGATGGGAGCCGAAACGTCTTGATTCTAAAAACAGTGTCCAGATGACTACGACTGAAACCTTTTCTACGATAGAACACTCCTGGACAAATGAGGGACTACACCATCTTCCTAAGAATAATGCTTTTAAATATCTATGTCAGCTCAATGTAAATTCCACTTTAAGCGCTACTAGTGATGACAGTGATGACCAGTGAGAACATATTTTCCTTAAGTATGTTTTGTTAATCAAAACATGTGCATAAGGCAGAGATGTAAATCAAATCATCAGACAACCAAGATCATATAGTAACAGTATAGTAAATGACTTTGCCATTCCTCTCCCAGGAAGGACACCAATGATTAAGTTTTGAAAAACCAGGAGGCTACACTCACTGTGTATTTGAGGTTATCTCGAATGGCTTGAGACTTTTATATTTTTTAATTTTTAACAGAAAGCCTGCATTACAAAGTGGTGGCGAGGAGATTAAAAGATGTGGGCGTTTACCAGGGATGGTCTAATAAAAGATGCTATCCAGTTGGATTACAGAAAGTGTAGGATCCGGTGCTATTGGAGCTTGACCCATACTAGGGACCAAAAGTCAGGATATTTCGGCCTCCTCTGCTATGAGTTTCACCATACTTTTTTAAATCTGTGTCTCACAAGTCCCCAACCCTTATAGTAAATCACTGGAGTACTCCTTTAAAGGCCATATACCTGATACAGTAATCAATCTGGTTTCTCATGACAAAAGAAAAATGCCTCAGACTTGATTATCTTAAAATTTTCACTCAGCAGTGGGACTGCTGAGCAGTTTTATGCTGCAGATCAGTGGCTCTAAAAAGGTTTCATTTATTACATGTCACTACTGCATGTATGTGTTGTGTTGCTGTTGCTGTTAGAGATGCCATGCTTGGAGAACATTACATGTACTGCTGTGAGAAGACAAGACAGAACCCAGGTTTACACTGTGCCATGTGTCTTCACTGCCCTCTACAGGATGAAGAGCACCTTGTGATCTATGATATGTACTTGTGGCCCCCCTCCCCCCAAAACACCATTTTTGAAACCACCCCTTGCAGCACTCAAGAGCCTTTGCTTTACTTTTTACATATGGGTTCCACTAAACAGAACAGGCAATATGTATAGATCTAATCTATATGTAAAGATCTATAATCTATAGCTCTAACTAAAAAGAGTTCATTAAGGAGGTAGGAAATAGCATTTTCACTGTAAAGTGTATAATTACAAAAGGTCGCATCAGAAATGATTTGTTTACTCTTACATCCTCTCACAGGTTTAAATGTGATGATTTTTATCCTGTCTTAGTGAACCAGGTTAGTTTTAGGGTAGTTTCTGTGTTGTCACGTGCTGCACTTCTCAAAGAGCATGGAGTAAGATAATCTGGAGCTAAGGTCATTGACCTGAGTGGCCGAGATCTTAACAGCAGAGCAATAAACTCACACACAAATCCGAAAAAGCCATTTGTCCCTGTAAATCTATACAAACCTGCTTATCCTAAGGGCCTCATTTGTCTGCAAAAGAATCATAATAATCCTGTCTTGAAACATACAAATTAGGAAAGGAGATACATACTGGTTGATACACCATGACTTGTCTTCCCTGTTAACAAATAGCCTGATGATATGTAAACTTATCAATACCCATCTCAACTTATAGCTGCAAGCGTATGGTTGCTATGGTACCACCATCATCATACTGGATTACTTATTACTTATTACTTATATTATTACATTGTATTATTATACTGTATTATCATCATCAACCGGTAAACCCACTTGGTACTTCACACTTATTTTATCTTATACTTATACCCACCTGGTACTTAATTTATTTTCTGACCTGTTTTTATAGTGTTTTATAGTGTATTGTATTATATTTTTTGCTAGTACTTTCTCCTGTGTGCACTGACGTAAAGGTGAGCTGCTGTAACAAAGAGTTTCCCTTCGGGGATCAATAAAGTATTTCTGATTCTGATTCTGATTCTGATTAGACTGGAGCAATATTGGCATATTTGATGACACTGCTTATGATACGGTATTATAGCTATTAAGGGATAAAAGCAACATTGCACAGTACTTACTGTAAATACATGACAGCTGGACATTGTCATCAACACTAATCTAATAATTGTTTCAAGCATGACTCTGCATCAGTATACAGTACATGTGCCTGTTCATACCCATATGCACACACATACATCTTTATGATGTAGAAAACAATGTTTGAAACCTTAGTATTTCATCTTTAATTAATTTAAATAAAGGGATCTATCAACCTCATTATCAAGGTTTTCCTCCCACATGTCCTTCAAGATGTTTCTTAAGGATTACACTCCTATAATGTGACTTTGGATACAACATTCAAACAATGTCCAATACACATTTCCTTGCATGCCAGATGTCAAGTCAATACAATATATAAATGATGTCTCCTACAGTACTCCAACAGTTACCAACGATTACTTCAGCGCATTAATGTACAAGTACAGATCTACAAAAGAAATCACCACACATGCAATTTGTTTTACCATGTTATTGATCCACACTTTGCACTTACACAATAGTGCCTCTTTTATCAAATGAGTTATTATTGCCAGGCATTTGACAATAATGCTTGACCCACCAGCTTCAGAGTATAGAGAGGTGATTATGTGACAGGCATGAGACTGAACAATTTAGAACAATGTTGTATTTGTGATGCATTTTTAAATGCAATATTGTTCAATTTATCTTTGAATTACCTCCCCACAGCATTTCCCTTACTGTCTGCATGTGCATGTTCTCACAGCCCACTCTCTCTCTCTCACTGCCTCTCCTCCTGTCTCAACCTCTTGTCTCCTCTGCACTTTCTCCCCTTCTTCTGTCTCTGTGTGGGGCAACTGAGGTAAATGTGCCAAACTACCCTATTTAGGTCACACTAACAACATAGCACAGTTCACTTGGGATTCAATCTGGCCAACTTTGACTGCATCACAGGCAGTGGTGCAATTCAGGACATGGCATCTTCTATGTGAATTCATTACCAGATACAGTGGGCTTAATTGCACGACAAACACAGATGTGCTAACTGCAAGACAAAATGATCTAGTGGATTTACTATGCTGCTATCCATCTTCACAATTCCAAGAAGCATTCCTAAAATCAGGTGATCGTGTTGCCTCTGAGCACACTTACAAAGGTAGAGTACAAGGGCACTCGGGTCAATAGAGGTAAAAGTGACCTGGCTCTTTAAGAAGTTGCAGTGGGTATTACTGATAGTGTGCACAAGGACAGACAAAGCAGCTGCTGTCACTTTTAATGGCATCATAGATTGCTTCAGAAGCACCACCACTGGCTTTAGGTTCTTCTGTGATTGTAAGAGCTGGACAGAGTAGTCCAAGCATCACTGCTTTGTTGCGTTATCTGCCCAAATGGGTGTCATCCATTGTCAGGCATAGGATGTTATTTTATAAATCTTCGAAAATATGTCTCATATTGAGCCATACTTTCATGTCGCTACACCATTTTTACAGTACATTGTAAACAATGATTTTTAGAATTTGATAAAAAATGTAATCTTTCTAATGATCTGAATATCCAAAAGACATCCATGGCATTTGGTGGACACTTTCAAGTAAGTCGCACCACGTGTATATAATGTATTTATTTTTAGCATGGCTGAACACAGTAGCAACTGAAGCCTGAGTGAGCCACATCACATCAGCCACAAATGTTATCCCATAGTATCCAAATGTTTTTTCCTTTTAGACCTATGCCAGTTTTGCCTTCAGTAAAAAGAGGGCTTCTTAAAAAAAACAATTTTCTCCATGATTCGACATCGTCATATCTTACACTCATCACCATAGTACATGACAGGAGTTGTGCTGTATTCTCCCGCCACTCATTCTTTATCTGTCAAAATATACTTGCTTCCACATTAAGAGGGCAGCAGTGACAAGCTGGCATAGTGTGTGTGTGTGTGTGTGTGTGTGTGTGTGTGTGTGTGTGTGTGTGTGTGTGTGTGTGTGTGTGTGTGTGTGTGTGTGAAGCATGGGGGCTTTAACTGCCAAAACAAAACAAGCTGCACTAATCTGGCATGATCTGAGACTGACCCCTCAACATCCAAATGGGTGTGAGGTCTTGGGTGTGTTTATTAAGGACACTGATCTGATCTTAAATGGGCCTTCTGTTTGTTCCCTGATTATTACTCACTGGGCAGCTGTAGACAGGATCACTGAGCTGTCAGACCTTGTTCAAGTGATGAAAGTTTAAATATTGCATGGGCAATGCTGCACGCAAAGACAAAAAAATCAACTAAACACTAAAAAACATGTTTAATGTGTCTACCCCTAGCCAGTTCATCTGTGCATAGGCTACAGCTACCAAAACTACTGTTTTCCATCTGACAACTACCTCATTGATTTCTTGAAGAGACCCAATATGTGTTGAAGCCCAGAGTTCAGACAGCAAAAACATTTATTTTTTCTAAACAAGTAAAATGTTTTAAAGTTTTGTTGTTTTTTATAAGCTAAACGGAGTATATAGTACCACAGCAAAGTGATAGTCTGTGTAATGCAGGGTTAGCTGAAGTGAGAAATTAAGGGTCAGTGTGTGTGGAGATTACAGTAACAAGTTACTAAATTGATGCTGGAGGGAAGGAGACACACTTGTTCATGGTCTGAGAATAAGCAGGAGCTGAGTGTCAGGACCTGTTAAAGGTTTAGAGGTACTATCCACAGTTTACACCCATGTCCAGGGGTGCCTGAAGTCCCACCCTCAACCTACCCTTCCAAAAATCTTTGCCCTATCCAGTTTAGCTGTCTCTGGGGTTAATTCCATGACCTGGCGCTGAAACAACAGGATCACAGTCACAGCACTAATACTCAATAGACACTGACCTACTTTGTTGGATTATACAGGGGGGGAAAAACTGATCTGCTGCCCTAATGCCAGCAATGAAAACGATCTAATGATCCTAACTGCTCTGTTTAATCTGAAAGCATGCTCATGTTATTAATTTCTCATTATGGAAATGCAGTTCTGCTGATGGGATTAAATGCCCTGCTCTGGCTCTCTTTCATTCAATGACTTCCCCGTTGAAACACAAAGGCTAAAAAGCATCTGGCTGGACGCTCCCTCATGTCCCTTGTTTATTTGTTTATGTCGGTCATGTATTTGTATGTGTGTGCGAGAGGGTTACTCATCCATGTTAAGACTCAAAACCATTTGAATCTAAGGAGGGGCTGAATCTTTGTGACTATGCTTTGAAAATACAACAAAAAGTAGGACTGCGTGTTAAAATATTCGTCTTTTCTCCATCAGGCAGACACATAAAACATCATCATAAAACATTACATTGTTTGAGGCTTGTATAAATGGCTTTACAAGTTGTTTCATTCGGCACAAATTAATGCTCAAATGGACAGAGTGCCCTTGGCTGGTTGTACATCCAATTTGAACAATCAAAATCTATTTTTCTGGTCCATTACATCACCACCAGGGGGCACTTGATTCCTCAAGCATGGAGTGTAGTGTTTGACAAATTGCCATAGAGGTAACATGTATTCAGCAAGGGGATTAGGAAATAGGACTGGGTTTATAAGCAGCCTCCCACCCCTGATTTTCTATGTGTATAATTTGCTATATCATAACAGCCAGCAGCTGTACAGGAAGAGATACTTTAACAATATGAGCCCTGATCCATAATTCAGTAATAACAAGTTATTGGTCAGAGAGGTAGGAGAGAGTAAACTCACCTAAACATAGCCTTTTTAAAATGATTAGGATGTAAATTTAGTTAGTATATCCTAAATTAAGCATAAAACTGGTGTAACTCACATAAATAGTGTGGAAATACAGAACAACAATACTTTCCAATTTTCTTTTTTTTAATCTACAGCTACATAATTGGCAGTAAACCTAGGTCAAATGACAACATTGATAAAATGACAAGTCCTACCTAGGATGTAAAATAGGGGGGACAAGTTCACTGGCCTACATATGATAGAATATAGGATAATGTTGTAATCTTCTTATACACTAATGTAAGATGACTGCACATGGACTTGTTTTAAAGTATTCAGTTTTGAAGAACTCATATTGAATGTACGGGTCTATATTTACCTTCATCTTTATCAGCAACATAAAAAAAAACCCATCTTTGATCAGCATATGCAGAGGAGCTTGTAGTCTTTGTGTTTTCGCAAATCTATCACAGCAAATTTGGATATGAAAGGCAACAATTCAAATGGCTGAATAAGCATAAAATATGTCTAAACCTGAGGCTTTCAGTATACCTAATAACACAAACATGACATGTAATACATCATATCACCCATTACCAGTTAGCCGAATAAAACAAGATGAAAATATGCAGGCTGTTGACAGATCAGAAAAGGTACTTGCATTACCCTGTGGTATTTTCTATTCAGTCCCACTAGCAGTAGTTATAACAGTGCATGTAAGATGTTTTCAAACACAATGTTTTAAAACTGTGTTAAGGGAAATTCTATTTTACTGCTCTGTATTTAACTAGTGCAGAATATTGATCAAATGAACAGTTGTCACTGTGGAAATCCATTTAAATCTTTAACATCAACAAATGTTATGGATTTCTCTCCGAAGCACAAAATTTACAAATTTGTCAATTTCCCGTAAATGTGACCTTTTTAAAAGCACAGCTAAAACAACTATATTTAAAGCTTGTGCCTTTAAGTTCAAGGAGTAAACCCTGGGGGTCGAGTGCTATAAATTATTTGCAAGGGAAAAGGCATGATGCATCTTTTAACATGTGCAGTCATTTCAGAGTGCAAAACCTACAAATGTCATGTCCTCTTAAGATCAAAAGTAATTGGTCAGGCTGCACAACAAGGCACAGGGGTAACGAGGCAGTTTGCCACTGTAACAGACTCAAATGACATACTGTGTAGCATGTCGGTGAGCTAATAGACCCCATCACACAAGGAGAGACCAGTTTCATTCTGTCTTATCAAATTAAACTAAAAGGAAGTGCACTACGTTTTTTTCAACCATAAGCAAAATTATTCCTCTGTGCTTATTGATTTTTCAAAGCTACTATGGCTTGGCATCCATTTGTTGGTATATCTTTATTAAAACTAAACACTAATTCTAAAAGTATAAATAAATACTATTTACTCTATTACAGTGAGGCATTCATAACTACATTATGTTCAAAAAAGGGGGACGTATGAACATGACGTGGGACAATTCACTGACCTAAAGACAGTCATTGCAGTCTAGTGTTCTAGGTGAACCGAGGAGTGACACTGAAGTGTAAAGGCCATTAAGAGGGCAAAGAGGGGGATGGTACAGTATGCAGAGCTGTCTCACGGAGCAGTGACCAGGCCCTGTGGTGCCTCACAGCTGCAAGGAAGAGAGTGATGACAAGGGAAGCAGGTGATGTGCTCCAAGTGGCCTTTCACCACTTTGCAGCCTGCAGTGTGCTGCTTTATAACCGTAAGATATCAGATGTCAGATCTGATGAATATGGCTCAGATAACATTGCAAATTCTAGTCCAGTTTAAAATTGGGTCTATATAAACTTTAACACTGGGGCTTCAAGCAGAAATGAAAAATATAAATCAAAACACATACAGTAATGTGACATTTTATACACTGCATCTCGGAGAATTGCTCAAGACAGCTTTTTAAGATCTTTTTTTAAGATTCTTTTTATTATATATTTTTAGCTTTAAGTGGGCATTGAGAAGCTGGATTATGCAGGAAGGTTCACATGTTGCATTGTAATTCTGTATGAGCAGATGCTAAATATCCACTTGACTCCATTTGACATTAAGGTCAAACAAACCTCTGATAATGGCAATGATGTCTTTAATTAAGGAATGCCAATGGCCGATACTAGAATGTATAGTACGTATTTACTACAACTGTTTACCCCTTGTGCTGGTATTCTCAAACTTAAACTCTAATAAAGAGGTCAAGCCTTTTTATATTACTTTACTTTTGAAAGTACTCAATTTTAGTGGGGGAAAAAAATGTGCATGCAACTAGTTACAATCCTACTCACTACATTGGGAATAAAATTTGGTTAGCGTGGGGACAGGAACACATTTGACAATGTGGGGCAAGATGTCCATTTTGACATTTCATTTTTATAGTAAAATAGTAAAAATGGATTTGGTAAACAAAAATAATTTGCTACAGGACGAGAGACTCCAAAGGTGACTTACATAGTAAACAACTGAATTTGAAGCCATATTTTTTTCACTTTCCATCCTTAGCACAACAAAAAGCATGTGGGCAACTTAAATGACATCTTCCTGTCAAACAAGTCATTAAATTCATCTGATCTGACGGGACTACAAGTTAACACTGCAAACAGTGGAACTGCTGTTTGAAGGTGAAGTTGATGCTGCTTCATATGTAAGAACATGACTGTCACCCTCCCATCAGTTGGTATGTGGGTCACAAGACTGTACATGACCCAGACATGGGTCTCGCCCCGCAGGGTCATGGGCCAGTCAGGCATGAGGTGCCAACTGAGTGCCTCTGATTTGACTCCCAGTTAGGTGGCCTGAGCTGAGCCCCTGAGTTGAGCCCCTAGCTCGCTCTACTGACACAAGGCACAGTCTGTAAGGAACCCCAGGGTTCACACAGTCACAGGTCGCAGCAGGACACTGCCATGGTATGCTTGGACTGACACCACTACCCCTCAGTTGCTCCCCTTCTCTCTCTGTCTGTCTGTCTTACACTAATATATTTGATTTATAAGTTTATGTTTTAATGTATGTATAACACCATAGTTCTGTCCTTGATTTACTTCATATGAAAGCATTTTCACTTTAACTGAATGCAACCAATCCAAAAATAGTTTTTAGCCATATTCCTGCCAGGTCTTTCTTGTGAACGTCTCAAATTTTACTTGTGCTGGTTGAGAAAGAAATGTAGTTGTACTGGTCTTTGCCAACAGAATATAACACAGCAGAGAGCGCCCACCCTGAGAATGCTCTTTTCAGACCATGTACAAAGCATGCTGCTAGACACTAAGCACAACATTTCACTGCACTTTTATGTGGCCCCAAAACTGTTCTTTTAGCCAAGAAAAGTAAAAAATAAATAAATAAATAAATTCAAAAAAAGCAATTCATTTTTACCTGCCCAGGGCCTGCTGATTGAAATCACAGTATTACAAATAGGGCAGACATCAGTCTGTCGGTGGGGCCCCCTGCAGTGATAGAAAAGCTTTTTCCAGAGCTGTTTGATGGACATGATTTATAAAGCTGTTGCAAGAAAAAAAAACTGGGCCAAAATTGACAAGAGAACATAAATAACATCCAGAATACAGTAGAGAAGCCTTGGAAATATCTGTACAGTGTAAAATGTCTGATTTTTAGCAGTATCCATGTACATTTATTAGTAGAAACAAAAACATGGCAGATTAATCTCTGTAATGAAGCTACCCAACAGCAAATAAAATTAGAGTCAGAGGCTAGACGCATCCAGCACCAAACCAAATGCTGCTTGGTCAGAAAGTTTGAATGGGGGATATTAGAACGCAATACTAATTAATTCAACTGGCCTATGTAACCCTGAGACAATTCGTACTCCAGATTGTAACATCTTTATTGATCCTGGGAATGCTTCAGTGGACTCCTGTGCTTATCTCGCCATTAAAAGCATCTCTTGTGACGAACCACGATTTAATTAGATGACAATCACTGTTAACAATGCACAGCTAACATCACAAAATTTGCACATTAGTGCTGGCAGTGATAAATTTCAGTATCCCAGCAGGGACAACTCACATCTGTCATTTAACCCGCTCTTTACAACATAGTGTAGTTTTATAACTTCATAATAAAAGATGACACATGGGAGGATTAAAAATATCAACAATCATGATGACATATTTTTGCACATATATATTCACAAGATGTTACTGTGCTGTAAAACTGAAAACAACTTTCCAGAGACAAATATTGAGGTTCCTGTAACAATACCAGGGTTTATCCTAGGTTACATCTCCCTCATCACACTCAACCTTGCAGTCTGGCAATATGAGCAATGTATGAAAACAACCACTGGAGGGCAGTATACAATTTAAACACTGTGAACTTGCATTATTTTCCACACAATGATATAATACAATGAAGGGGAAGGGAGGACAGAGCTAGAAAAATGGATGTAATTTAGAGAAAACACAGAGAGGCATAATATATTATTACACTGATACTTATTGTATGTTCTGAACAGTATGATTTGTGTCACTGGTCAATCAAGATTAAGCAATATTTGACCTGCAAAGCTAAAACTTAATAGAAAGGGTCATCAAGACAACAATAGGAAGGCACAGTATTTTGGCAAGGGGCACAGGTGAAGGCCAGGGGCTAATAGCAATGAGGGATTTGTCAGTCATCCCTGTATTTAATAATCCCTTGCTCTCCATTTTCCGCTGTTTGTTTATATTAACCTCTGGTTGAACCCTCTTTAGTGGCAGCCTCTTTAGCCAGAAAGTTCAGTGAACATTCAGCTCAGAAGCGGAGAGCATGTCATCTCGAATCTATTAGCCCACAGGGGAGCTCTCTCTCTCTCTCTCTCTCTCTCTCTCTCTCTCTCTCTCTCTCTCTCTCTCTGCTGATGGTGAATGTAACTGAGATTATTGCATACAATGATCTGGTTCTGACCTCGCCTAATAAACACCTGGCACTATACCACTCTACCAAGCTAAGAAAGTAATGCTTAACAAACAGAACAGATAAAGTTTATGATGACAATGCTATGTGACGTACTGTACAAGCCCCATTTGAACTCCTGATGATGTTTAACTTAGTGTGTGGTGTCAAGAGGAGGCACATTTCTTCTAAAGCTATTAGCAAAGCACTAGTGATTGAAAAGTAAAACTGAATATATATGGCTGGTGTATGAAAGTGGTGAAAGAGATGTTCACAGTTTTTACGTAAGTAAAAGCAGCAATACCACTATGCAAAAACAATCAAGTCATGCAAGCAAAGTTATATATAATTATTATCAGCAAAATAAACTTATGTATCTTAAAGTAATGTGTAAGTAGCATTTTACTGTTGAAGTTGGTCAACGTGAAGCTAATTAGAACTACTTTATATAGTTTTGGATAGTTTAATCAAATGTTTAGCTTATGGCAAAGTAACAACAGATACAAGTAGGGGAGAAAAACTACTATATTTTCTTTCAAATGTAGTGAATTAGAAATACAGAGTAGCAAAAAATAGAAATACTCAAGTAAAGAATAAAACAAATCTCAAAATTGTACATTACTAGAGTAAATGTAGTTACTTTTCACCACTGATGCCAACATTGCTTTCTTCAGCCCCTAAACTGATGTTTAGGTCATGTACCAGAAAACAATGCATTTGATTCTTGGAATACATATTAAATCAAATTGGACTGTAAACAACACAACAGGCTTTCTAAATATGAAATATTTTGTTCTGTCAAAAGATATTGGCTTTCTCAACTGTGTTTGATTCTGCACTTGGAATTTGTTTTTCAGGACGTCCATAGGCTATCACTTAAGAGTACTTGCATTAATACACTTCAGATATTAAAATGTTGTGTTAGGGTCATTTTAGCGAAGTTGTAAGCATTAGTGGAGTGAGTTATTCCCATGAACTGAAAATTAAATAAAATGTCTTACTTTGAAAATTGAAATTTTTGCTGATTAACAGCTTTGTGTAGCCTTTTGTTTGCTCTCATATCAGCTGTGTATTTTCTAATTGAGGATTGTTGGTTTACTATCTGAGAACTGACTGATGCAGATGTGTGTTTACTACAGCTGTGCTTTTAATAATCTAACGGTAAGATAAACATCATCAGTTTAGCCAATTTATTGTCATGGTATGAGGATGAGCTACTGTTCCTGTTCTCAAAAGCTGAAACCAAAGAGTTATCAAAAAGCTTTTGTTTGTTATATTAAATACTTTTCAGCACCCACAAATTACTAAAAATACTTGTTTATGGCTGATAAAAGAATGTCCACAACAACAACAAAGGCTAGGAACAGTAAGGCAGGGATGGTAGACAGACACTCATGAGCAAGACTGGTACATGCATTTTTAATGTAAAGGCAGACTTGATATTAGCTTTGATTATGAGCAAATGTTGATCTGGTTTCTGGAATTTTTCACTGTTTGCGTGATGTGTCATTTAAGATACTCACCTGGACTGAAATAAGATGCAATCAGGATGTAAGAATATCATGTGTAAGATGGTTAGAGACAAGTAAAAATAAAACACACAATACTTTTCATTTTACAAAAGTATCCCAAATGTCCTGCAGGTGAAAACTTATGGCAAATTGTATTACAAAACCAATTCTTTCTGTACATTAGCACTGCAGTTATGAGGCCATTTGTGTGATGCAGGTTATCTTTTATTTTATTGGCGATGCGAACATTTTTATTATCATCATTTTATCATTTTATTATCATCATTTTTGTTATTTTTGGAATATGGCTCAGGCTGCATAAATCTGAGTTTTGCTGTATTCCTCATTGATACATATAAACATGACTCTTATATAATACCATCAGAATTTTTTTTAGATCTGTGTTGTGGACATTGTATTAAAAGCCTGACCCTATTAGCACATTTTAGTCACATTGAGTTCATCAGAGTGTGACAGTTGTGTTTCTGGGCCAGTGCACATATGATTTAGTCTCCTCCTAGTTACTTCTACAGATGACAGATTCTTATCCCCTGTCACTATGTAGATAACATGAGGTGCTGAGACACGAGATTAGACACAGGTTATAGCATATTCTTATTCGACACGCAGTCAGTGTACCTTAAAGAATAAGTTTATGGTGTTTCTAATGCACGTTTCTTTCCCATCTCATGTCCATAGCGCCCTGTGCAACATTGTCGCAATTTGAAATGCAGTATATAACTTTGCTGTAGATGCTGTTCCTCTTCACCGCTTACACAAAATATAGTTTATGAAGATAGCGCACAGATTAGGGCTACAGTACTGTACTATTTGATTGTGTCAGTTGTAGATGATTTTCCTCTTTACTAAACACTGCACTTGACTGGTACAGTTCAAGACTTTCGGTTAGTTCTTTCAAAACAAAATCCTGCCCAGGCCTAAAACTGAGCTGAACAGTCTGAAGAATTGCCTCAAGTGATGTCTCTTAAGGCAGCGTCAGTTAGGGCTGTAGACTACAAGTTCGAAAATGAAAAAAACTGGGGGTGTGGAGTTATTAAGAAGTGAGCTCACTGCATCTCTGTAGTACACTGCTTATCTCTGCTTGAGGCTAGCAGCTCCAGGCTACATTAGCCGCTACTAGAATAACACATCCGAACCTATGATCTAACTGTTGGCAGTCAAGTTGCATTGTGGGTAATGTAGGTGCCAGGTTTTGACAAGGAAGAAGAATGTGTGGAATAAAAAAAAGACCATATATGTGGTTCTGCTGCATCTGTTTTAATACTTTTTTTAAACTGTACATGGTGAGTCTGACTTTTTTAAAAACCCAATCTGACTGGACCAGACTGGTACTGCCAAATTTGAGACCTGAACCTGACCCAAAGCTGAATACTTGTTTTTTTATCATCCACTGGCTACACTTGGAAACAATAGGCACAGTCAGAGAGAGACGGGGAGACATTTCTTAACAAAATACATATGAAAATAACCACATCCAGCCCAAAGCTTTACACAACAAAATAGGTAGGAACTGGATTTCAAACCCTAAAAGAGGTTAAATAAGTAGACACAAAAATGGAATTATCTCCTTTTTACTCACAAAGAGTATTTTCACTACATAAAATATTACCCCCCAATATTACAGGAACTTGGGACATATACTATGATGCATTGGTTATTTATTTTACTTTATCATATTCCTTTGGTAGGCTAAGAATGGCATCTAATAGCATATCCTATGGAAAATCTGTAATAGAATGCCATTTTAATAGTAACATGTCTTTAACTTTCAATAGTCTTAAGCTGGCTTTCCTTGACCACCGTGTAGAGTTGTTCTTGTGTTTTTTTTATCAGTTATGTTCTCAAAGGAATTTAATGCATCACATTAGGAAGTAAAAATGCACACAGGAGGTCTGAATGTGATACTTTGTAAACCAGAAATGTCCCTATTACTAAAGTTGACCCTGACACCTTTTCCTGGACTGTTAAACTGCAAGTCAAAATATTTAACTTTAACTGGATTTTCAATTGATTTAATATTGTCATTCACACTGTTTCTTACACCCCTTTCCTGCATCCACAACTTCTCTCACAAGAAACATCTGACAGTCTTATTCTTATAAATTCACAACTTGGCAAGACTATTCCTGTACATCTCCTCTTAGGATTGGGGGTAAAACCCATTAAGCATCAGTAAATCCTTATGCGGGAAGTCGATTTCATCCTCATTAAATACATTTCAGTGTCCCAATTTATCTTGCTTGCCCATTTTCCTCAAAAACATGCTGCTTAACCTGGGCCAGCTTCTGAACACGAGATAACCCGCAAGCAAATACCCAAAGCATTGCTGTGCTCGATCATATTTAAACAGCCAATTCTCTCTCTTAATTTCCAGAGGCATGTTCAGATTAGTATCCCACCAACTGCTTAGACAGTCACACTCTGGAACACTAGAGATTTAATACAGCACCTTTTTCTAAGAACAGCATTAAGATTCATGAGGGTGGAGCAGGCTCCCAGGTAGTTTAACATACTCTCACTTAATATACACCCTCCAAGGCTAAAGAAAGTAATTAGGAACTTCATTCCTATGCATCTTCAGGTAAAAAGGTATGTGTGATGTCCAAGGGTGCTGCTCTAAGAAAAAGGTTACAGAAAGCAGAATAATGTTGAGCATAATAGTTTCCCTTTAAACCACTAGAGGGCACAAAATATTTAAAAGAAGCTGACAGACACACAGCCACCTCCATATCATTTGCGTATCAGGTTGTTATGACTTATGGCAACATTAGCGTTCATTTGGAATCATGTGTCTGGTTACCATGTGACCGCATATCCAATATTCACTCACCTGTTAGCTCTGTTTTGGTCTCCATCAACTCCAGAGAAAAATATCTTGGTTTGAGGAAGTTCGGTCCCTCACAACGGAATAATTTCTTCCATAGGGTGTTGTTGAATGTGGGACAAATCAATGTTGCAGAAGGTCTTCCTCTCAAAGTACATTACTTCAGTACAGTTGTATGTATACAAACTCTTACTTTGAATACTGAGTGAGTAGTTTGAATTACAACAAAACTGCAATAACTGATTTTTTGGGCACTTGGCAGCAGCGAAACAAGCTGTAAACACAACACTAACCAAAACCAAAACAATGAGCTGAAAGACAATATAAAGAAGTGTGAGTTACAATATTAAATTTCAGGAAACTTTCAGTAGGGAAATCCATGCATCCAATTATGATGTATGTACTGAGTTATTGAGATGAAACAGAGAATATTTTATCACCAACCAACAGTATATTAAATGTGACAGCATCACACAAAACAGCAGTAGCAATAAAAAGACAATCTAAGCTCAGTTACTTGTTAAACAACAAAATAAATTAAGTTTGTAAACTACCTCACAGACATATGGCAACCTGTGTTCAATGGTCACACCCTCATGCCTGTGTAACTTCAATCAGAAATATTTTGGAATGAACGTCCTGTGCAAAGCCCAGGGTGATGTTACATGTTTTGATGCCACTATTTCCCCTGTACTTGTATGAGGGGTTAAGTGATGCTAGTAAAGGTTTGTTTGCTTCCATATCGCTCCCTGTCGTCACCAGAAAGCAGCTACAATGTGTCTTTAAAGTCAACTTATAAAAGTTTTATGGAACTCAGAGAGCTTAGGTGATTTTCCCAAGCTCTACAGTAGCCTGCAGCGTGCAGGATGTCTGCTTATATTAATTTCATGGAGTTTAAGAGGTCACCAAACTCATTTGGAGATTCTTACTCATTTATGAACTCTGCAACCCTTCTGTTCTGCAGTGCTCTAAGCTACTGGTCTTCAGATGCTTAAATTTACATGGAATATTATATGGCTAGATGGCAAAAAGTATAGTGCATTTGGAGTTTAAAGTACATAGAGCTGAATGAAAATGCACTTTGAAATGACATTTACCTGCGTTTTAATGAAAAGTAAGGTGAGCAAGCTGGTGTTCTATCTGCCTTGTGTGTTGGGAATTGGGCAGCTGGAGCAGGGGAGGCTGGGCTAGGGATAGGGGCTTTGGGGAAATTGGCTTATCCAATATTCAGAAGATTTCCAATAAGACAATGGACTTCTCCGAAAGCAGCTTAGCTGAAGAGCAGGGAAACCCTGAGGATGAAACTGAGTAAATGAGTTCACTAGCTGGTCTTAATTCTCAGAAAAGGCATACTGACAATGAAACAGAAAAATGGCGCATTCCTTTCAATTAAAAATGAAGTTAAGATACTAAAGCAGGACTATAAGAGGGAAGTAGTTAAGGCTCAGCTTAAAGGTTAATCTGATGGTGCTCTCTCACACTGACCTCCCCTCAAAGCAGCCTGACTCTCATATTGAGGACAGCTTCACTGTCCACAGAAGCCCTTTGACAAAACCAGTTCTTGGCATTCTTTCGTCTGCAGCAGATCTCCCAGTGAGAGTGTTTAAAACCAATGGGGCCTCACATCTGTGCTGGGACTGAGCTTGGTCAGGGGGGTAGTGGGTGATTAATTGATGGTCACATCTCACTGACTGCTGCCCACACCACTTTGATGAAGAGGGATTAGGTTGTGCACCATAGGCTCAGCTGATAATAGGAGAACAGAAAGGAAATGCTCATGTCACGCTCCATGGCAAGGATTTCAATCGAAGAACCACTTCATTCAGAGAGCCGAGACTTTTTAAAACAAGTAAAATCCTTAGCTTCGTGCAGCCCTTTTTTTTTAGAAAGTAACGGTGTCACGATTAAAAGTTGACCTCTTTCTAATTGGCTGCATGATTTGGAGGAACCTGTTTTTTAATAATAAAAAACACACACACACTGCACAAGTAAAACATTCTTTGAAATATCTACAGAAATCTATAGAACACCATTCAAGATTTCCTGCTCCCGTCAGGCTAATGTAGTCCTCACAAACATTATACCATAGGTTTTTTCCTTAAGATCTACAGAGATTATTATTACAGTAATAATTGCAAGAATTGCATGAAATGGAATAATGTTGATGCATTAGCCAATTAATGTACAGACCGAAGTTCTACTGGCTCTCATATGTAGAAAGCAGTATTTATGGAGTTAGACGCAGACTGACAAAGAGTATCCCTGTGTCTTTAACATAAAATTTTACATCCTTGTGTCTCAGTTATCATATAATACCAATAATTCTAACCTGATTCGTATCAAACAAAAGTTAATCTCAGTGCAAATATCCATGGTCTTAAAAGCATAACCCTCAGTATTTGAAGCTGGTAAACTGTATTGAAATTAGCATGAAAACTATAAATCAGTCCACATTGAGTTGAGAAAAAACATTCATGCTCATACAAAGTACTTTCCAGCAACAATATAGTATATGATGAACATGAACATCATAGAGGGTGGAGGGAAATGATTGTCTTGGGGTTGAAAGGTTTAGGTACAGTTTCATCTATCTGAGCCTTTATTTAGCCCCCTATCCTGTCTCTGTACTGGCTGAACTGAGATCAGTCTGCAGTTTTCCCTAGAGATAACACTAATGTCACATACTGACTTGGCACACTAATATTTCACATCCAAACCAAACCTATTAAGGATGACTACTTACCATAGAGATATGTCCTTCACAGCAGCAACCTTCACATTCAGTGTTTTCTCAATCTACACACCCCCCCACCGACACATACATGTACACATACACACATGCACACACAGACTGCTGTGCATATTTCTTGTGTTATATTTCATCTACTGCCATCACATGTGATGGTGTTGTCCTCCCTACAAACATCCTTACCCATACCCTTGAAATCTTTAAAATCACATACTGTACCTGGACCAGTATCTTTTGAGAACAATGCAAGAAGTGCACAGGATAATATTTCCGCAAATTCAATATGTAAATTGTAAATGAAAGTTACAGGAGATACAATTATGCTTACCATATTCTACATTATCAGAGGAAATGCAAACACAAAAACTTTATTTCCATACAATTGTAGTTTGTAATTGTAACTTAGAAATTCACAGGGGAAACACATCACAATACACAGTACTCTTGACTCCACTACTGTTGAGCTTCATGTACTAGATCTCAAACAAAAGGGGCATTTTAAACACAATGAAAATTATGGTACGTGGTCAGTTCTCTCAAATTTCTAAATGTATGTGCCTGAATTAAGATTATGTGTGGACAAATTATTGCTTTTGCTCTCAATTACTTTATTCATGCGCTCAAATAAAAAATCTGCTGCTTACATTCAAAGCAGGACTTTTTAATTGTTTCTATAGTGTCTGGTATTTATTGCAAACACTGCATTGTGGGCTCCATCCCATTTCTTTCTGAATCTGACTTTTGTCATTTCTGACTTTGGTCACTCCTAGTGTCTGTATCACGATAAACACCAGACAGCATGTGATGTCCTACTATCACATACAAAATCTAAACATAGGGGCTTTAAAAAGGCAGTGTGGAGTTGCATTTAAACAACGAATTGAATGTGAATTGGTGTGCATCACTGTCAGCCACCGCATCCTTTTTAATATACTACTAACTTAGGCTAGGATAATTGCTGTTTATGCCTGCATTCGTGATAAGAGGTGGTTAGAGCAGGGGGAATGATAAGTGCCATTTCGTGCCAAAATAGGTACCAAAATTGCACTATTCTGCCTGATCAGCATAAACATTACCTCAGCTGCACCACTCCACCCCCCTCAGTGCAAACAGGTTCACTTGGAACCAGGAAATTACCCAAACAGGTGCACAAAAATGAATAGCACTTGACAAATACGGCATTGTGGAAAGACAGGCCTGAGGTCTTATGATGTGTACATCAGTGACCAAATTAATTTATAATTCATATTGATCTCAGACTTGAAATAACATTTTTTGGGGGCCATTTGGGGGCAGTGGAAACAACCTTTGAACACAACACTGACATAAACACTTTTTAAAGTTGATATGGCGAACATGTTAGCAAACAACTGCCTATTTACAAATCCAGCAGATATGGTGCAACATTAGCATTTATTTGGAGTCATGTTTCAGGCCACCTGGTCAATGTAAGTCCTATATTCACGCTCATTTTAGCTCTGATTTTGGTTTCCACCATCTCATGATATCTGGTTCTTTAGCTGCTAAATCCTCCACTATATTCACCAGGTACCCGCTAACTGTGTCAGCCTGTCATTTGGTGCTGGGCAGGTAGCAAACTGTGGGTTTTCAGAGCTTTTTAGCTGAAAACAGCTGCCTGCTGCAGCCTAAAACGATGCTATGAGAGTAGTGAGTACGAACGAAAACAGTAAAGTTTCAGCCAGAAAACAAAAACATTGAGCTGAAAATACGCTATAATGCCCTGTAGAGCTGAGTGGAAATGCAGAGTCGGGTGATAATTCTCTGTGGGATCATTAGCTACCCCTTTCATATTACACATAGCCATTTTATCCATCCAAAATAATGATTATAGCCACTTTATTGCTGATTTGCTTTATTTATTTATAGTGACTATTATGACAATACAATACAATACTGTATC
This sequence comes from Siniperca chuatsi, assembly GCF_020085105.1. Lineage (NCBI taxonomy): Eukaryota > Metazoa > Chordata > Actinopteri > Centrarchiformes > Sinipercidae > Siniperca > Siniperca chuatsi. Next base: position 12,919,625 of record NC_058045.1, on the reverse strand, counting down.
ATTTGAGAGATTAGGGACTACAGTGTATCCGTTTCCTGTTGTGAAAAACAGTGGAGTTTGATTTATGTTCTCCCCTATTCTATTGAACTATACAAAGGAACTCTCCACCTTGACCGCTCTATTAAAGTAAGAAGCCAAAGTTATCAATCGAGCTGGTGAAAGGAAGGGAAGTCATCTCAACAAGCCATGCTTTCTCAGCCTAATGGATCATACTATGCTGCAGAGAGCAAAAGAGAGTGAGACAGAGACCGAGTGAGTGAGACAGAGAGAGCAAGATGTTGCTTCTACTGTATGGTTTTGACTGATTATGCATTTTTTTCTTAAGCTATTCATAGAAGATAGATTCATCATTCCAATTTGTCAAGCTAGCAAAGATTTCAATTAATTATGTGCAGCGAAAGACTGGGTGTATTAGGCCTCTCTGTCAGCACTAGTCTGAGTCCCCATTTACCGGATTCAAAATAAAGAGGTATCAGAGAGGTGCTTGGATCCACCAGTAATTAATTTGATGAATGCCTTAGCGACACAAATAGTGGCAGCCGTGCATCTTTTCATCAGACACCAGCAGCAGTCTCCGTGCTCGGTGCTAATTTGAAGGGGGCAGCTCATCTGTATAGTGGATGTGTTTGTGGCTGGATCTATTCTTCAGCCCATGTACTCAGAGCCTCCTGCTGTCCAGACAGTGTGTGGGGGCCTTATGTTTTCTGTCAACTTTGTCCTTGTGCCAAGCAACTTGCTCCACTTAGTGCCCAGTTTTTTGACTTTGTGGCCTGAACTTGATAATGGGAGGCCTACAGGATTAATGGAAGGTGCAGTCGTGTTGTTTCCTGCCTGCTGCTCTTGTGGTTTTCCAGAAACAGTATTGCGGTAATGACCATCATATCATATAGTGTACCTGGCAGATGGGAAATTGATAAACACTGTGATGAAAACTGAAATATGATGAACTACCAATAATAATAAAATAACTGTCTGATTACAATCTTTAGGGATAAGAGTGCATCTACACAATGATAGCTGAAGTAGGGAACACAGTAGGAGGTGTGATTGGGCCAATCTAAAATGATGGATCATATTATTGTTATTAGGTGAAAGCTTCAATGGCACCTATTTGTGATGCACACCGTCAATGTCGACAGGAGCTTCAACCAAACAAAGAAATAATTGGACTGGTGCCACATAATTCAGGTTCATATTTTCACAAGTGGGGGAACCTCATTATAAATCAGGTCAGCCACTGATACAAGACCATAAATCAAAGAAAGACATAGCTCGAACAATTAGATAATTACTAGACCACCGTGTCAGCCACCGCTGCTGAGATGTTTTGCTGTGCCAGTGAGAGGGAGTGGAGAAAGTAACGAACAGCACTAAGAACTGACAATCACACTTTCAGCATCAAATGAGAAGAGATGAAGTCTTAAAAAATAAAAAGGCATTAATAGAAATATTGGCTACGCTTTGAATGGTGGTCTAATAATTAACCTTTTGCAGCAATTGCTTTTGTAGTAAAAATGTAAAAAATATTATTATTGATCAAGTTTGTGTAAATGAATCAACTGTCACCTTTGGTCAGCTTCTAAAAAATCTGTCCTCTGATGATACCAAAAAGTGATGATATACATGTTGGAAAGGGTCTCTTCACTACATGATTGCATGGACTGCCACTGACCCCTAGTGTTACTCAAATGTTCAGTGCACTGCTTGAACTACAGTATGAAAGCCTGTTACTCTAATTATAACTCTGACCCTTGATTACCCCTAGGCAGAGAAGCTGTCTGAAATCCAGAGGCAGGGGTCCAATTGACCCCAATTGAAAGTGTCATTTCACTGGATTACCAAGTTGGAGATGCTCTTGCAGCCCAGGATAAGCGGATGTTAATTCAGTGTTCCTCCTCAGCATCATTGTTTGATATTGGAGCAGCTCTTCCACTTCCTCTGGTTGGCTGGGCGGGTGTAGAGCTGCCTGTACTGAGCTTGTGTCAAACCAGAGTGCAAGGAAGCTCCAACTGCAGTCAAAAATTGAGGTCACAGCTCAAGAGTGAACCAACTGGAGCAGATTGTTGTGGAACCTCCAGGCTTTTGCAGACACGTGTTGATCCCAGCACAGCATGTCCTAACTTTTACCTTCCCAGCCCCTTCTTCACAACTCCCTTGACAGCAGCTTACGGATAGCGATAATGTTCAAGCCTTTGAAACTTTACTGCAGCCTTTTATCATCAAATGCACCAAACATTTTCATCCATGTGTAAACTATATGACAGGCATCCTAATAATCAATTTCTGATATTTAAATGGTAGATAGTTTCATGGTAAGGAACATGTATTCTAAGATTAGGGGTCATTATTTTGTCAAAATATAGAAATCGGGGAATTTACTGCTGTTCATTTGAAGATTAAAGAAGTAAAAAACAAAAAATAAATAATGTGGTGAAAATTGGATTTCAAAAATATGGATTGCAGCCCCAACAACCTGAAGTTTACACATTTATTGCAAGAGCACTTTGTATACTGTGTACTATAGTGATCAGCATCTTTTACTGGGAAAACAAGAACTTTTGGATGTGTAGGGACACAAAATCCAGGTGCAAATTAGTTAGTTTATTAGTTTTGGATATTTTTCTGTAAAAATCGGTAAAACAGAAGAAAATTACCCATATTTAAATTTTAGTTTATACAGTAGTGCATGTGTATCAGCAAAATTTAAAGACATTTATGTTGGTAATATCAGATGACAGTTGCTTTGGTCTAAGCTTTCTCAATCCAGCAGCATAATATGTAAATGTCTCATTAGATCATTGTCTCTAAAGCACTTTAAATAGATATTAAAGCCACTCTGCATAAGCCACATCTGTTCTACTACATATTCCCATGGAGGAGAGGCAGTGTTTTAATCCTTAAATAATGTCATGACTATTGTATGACCCATAGCAGGGGGTGTGTTTGTTGTAGGGGGGGATCCACACACACGGTAATGGTAATGGGCAATGGGAGTGAGACCAGTATGTCTCTGTTTAAGAACACTGGGATTCAAAGTGTCATGTTAACTGGCTACATTTGGTAACATTTCTGACATTCTGTCATTTTTGTCACTTTACATAAGAGCTGGGACAAAAAAGAGGGAGCACTGACAGCAGATTGACCCCAGATGCTGTTCATTTGATTTATATCTCTACAGACAATGATCCTTTTCTGCACTGCAGCGGTGATTACACAGGGAGGCGTTGGGAGGGGGCAAATACAGGAGAAATGTCACACCAGGGAAGTCAGCGGGGCGTAAAGCCCTGCCTGACGAGCGCAGGGTCAGTGGCTCCTCTCTGCCCCCTTTGTGCCCCGGGTAAAATGATCTAAGTGACTCTGGACCTCTGCCACCAATCCGCTGGATTGCAGGAGTCAGCCGCGTAGGCATGGCAGAGTGAAGACTGGCAAAGGATTTGCTGGTAAAAGTGCATGTAGTGTGCTATCGCCTAGAGGACAGACTCATTCCTTTTTTGGTGGTTTCATTATATGTTTATCCATAACTAGAATATATTCTAATAAGACACAAAATATTTACATGCTTGTGTCAATAAGTAATACCCAAAATATACAGGCTGAAGACACTAACTGGCATCACTAAATACTGAAAGTGACATTTTCTATCAAATTGTGTTGTAAAGCTTTCAAAGCAACTGGTCCATTTCACACCATATATGTACAGAAATCATTCTGATGCTGACGGTGTTTCTTTATTCATAGCTGGGTAGTTGAGCCTCCCAGATGATGAATAAAGGGGAGAGGTTAAGATTACATTGTTCTGGTAAATTACTTGCACAGAATGGCTGCAAGGCAGAAGCCATATCAGTAGATACATCCTTAAAGACTGCAGCACAGTATGTACAATGTGTCTGAGCTAGCTTCTGGTTGTAGCTGTCTGTGTTTGGTGATTGTGATCAACCTTAATTAAATGTGCTAATACTTTCATTGTCTTAGTTCATTTAAGGAAGTGGAGACTGCAGCACGCACACACAAAACAAACAGCTTCTCTTTGACTTTTCTTACTGACATTATACGATGATATCCATACATTTTATAAAATCTAGTTATTTTAGCATTTAATGAAAATATCTCATCATGGTTAATATACTGTAGTATTAAAAGTTCTGCGATAATTGATTGTTGGTAATTTACTGTACGTAATGCATTACAGAAGCCTTGGATTTATGTGAATGCAATCAATATATTTCACAAATATCTAAATAGTTTGTATGGATGTTAACAATTAACGAGTAAAGTATCTTCATCTAAATGTGTTTGTGTGTTAAAGAGTCAGAGGGAACAAGTTATGTGGCAAGCTCGTCAGAGTGCAGGGTAATAAGGTCAATGCAAAAAATAACCCAGGGGCACATTTCCCAGCAAATGTGCAGAAACACACACATACACACAAATAAAAAACACACACACACACCAATGTCCCAGCCTTATGTTGCAGAATCCAAACCAATCGAGTCAATTGCCAGAAAACATGACATGACCTTTCAGATTCACTGAGCATCAACCATGAGTGGGACTGGCGTGCTTTCCGTTTCAGCGCACCCTCTGCCCCTCCCGCCCACTCCGTCAACCCCAGGGCCTTAAACCCTCCACAAATAATTACTCTCAGTGGAGTCTGTACTGCACAAGACAGAGCCAAAAAACTTGACTCTGATCTTGACCCATACTTAGGGTACTCTCACTATTAAATCATTCCTCACAGGGGTTTTACTATTTGAACAATTCAGTCATCATAAATTGAAAATGAGCAAGGTCAAGTTCATGTTTAGACTTATTCTGTTCAGAACATACGTTATGGGCTATACAGTACCCACAGGAAAAAACTCAGCTTTTTTTCTGAAAACTACATGTGTTTTTTCTGAAAGGTAAGATGTGCAAGCTTCCTATTAACTGCCATTTTTAAATAGGTGAAATGTTGTATAGGTCACATGCTCCTCTACTGGCATAGTGCATAAGCTCCAGTTTGCAATAATAGTTTTATTTAATTTTGAAAGAAATAAAAACTCAAATCTCCCAAATTGCTCGAAAGAAAAGTTTTCATACTTGTATTTGTAAGTTACATTCTTTTATTGTGTTATTTTACCTAGTTTCACAAAGCCATGTATATATTTGTATTTTTAGCAGATTGAAGAACCACAAAGCAAGAAGACAACATACAGCAGCATGTTGACATTGTCAGTAACTTTAAGTTGTACATGGTCAAAATATTGCATCTTCACAGTGATGAAGACTACAAACGTAGAGCAGATGCAAAGTAAGAAGGGATGGATTCCCTCCTAAATGCATTTTTTAAAGCCTTTGAATGAATACACATCACTGATGTAATATGACTACCACCTACTGGTTGAGAAACAGAGTCTACCATGCATCCCTCCTGTCTTTTAAACTGTACTTTTGCATGTCACTGTCTAATAGTGCAAGACACAATTATAGCACGACCGATACAGGAATTCTGAGGCTAATACTGATACTGATATTTGGGGGTTTAAAAAAATGTAAGAAGGGTATACTGGCTGATAGTATTTTTATTTTTTTTTAAACATAAACAATCTTGATACAGATCCTTTCAAGAAACTATTTTTTCCTTTAATCGTGACCAAGATATATACTGAGCAGGACATTTACATACAGTGTAAAAGTCAACTTGTCAGTGCTCTCTGGTGGACAAACTATGTAATGGAGACATGGTTTCTAAATAACCACAAACCTATTGTGGCATTTCTGTACTGACATTTCATGTTACTGATTGGCCAACATAAACACCAATATCGATATCTTCTTCAATGAGCTAATATCAGCTGAGATATCGGTCTGGCCGATTTATCAGTCCACCTCTAGACACAATAACTACAGAAAACCTGTAGCTGAAGATTGTATAACCAGGGACAATAGTTTGTCTTTATTCTAACTTTCTGTTTACTTTCAAATACGTTTTCTGGGACATTTAATAGCACGAGTAGTGCTAGTAACTGACATTTTTGTTGTAGTAAGCCACTGATCAGAAGGGGACACTTAAAGCAAGACTATGTAACTTTTGAGAGAAGAACCAAGATTGTTCCTCTTACAAATAAAGATGCAATAATTATAATAATAATTATGAAAAGGAGGTAAAATTAAGTTGAATTCAAAGGCAATAAAATGCACCATTTCTTACTTCAGTGCACTCAGTGGTTTTGCTCCTACACCCTTAGTTGGTCTCATACAACCAATAGCTTATGGTGGCTAATGTTAGCTAACTTTAGATAAATATTGTTGTATAACGCACATAAATTTTGCTGACTTAATGACTCTTCTCCACTTGTACTACTTTTATAATAGCTCTGCATTTTAGCTTAATGGTAAACAGTAACTTAGTTAAATAGTAGTTTAACATTTAGCTTTATCTCATAATTGTTACATCAGCAAAAGTTACATAATGCTTCTTTGCAGGACTCACAAAACAAGTTTTCTTTGTTACTGAGACAAATGTTGTAAATGTACAGGACCTTAACAGATACCATAGTAGGTACAAATGTGTGGTAGGTGTGTCTGTCAACCATCTTTTGAAGTGGTCAGATTTGAACACAGCCACTACAAATTAAGTGTAAACGCAATATATCTCTCTATCAGAATCAGAAATACTTTATTGATCCCCGAAGGGAAACTCTTTGTTACAGCAGCTCACCTTTACGTCAGTGCACACAGGAGAAAGTACTAGCAAAAAATATAATACACTATAAAACACTATAAAAACAGGTCAGAAAATAAATTAAGTACCAGGTGGGTATAAGTATAAGATAAAATAGTGTGAAGTACCAAGTGGGTTTACCGGTTGATGATGATAATACAGTATAATAATACAATGTAATAAAATAAGTAATAAGTGATAAGTAGTTGTGCATGTACTGTCGAGTTAAGTGTAGCTTATTGAGATTATTAAGATATTGCACAGCAGTAGTGGAGGTATATAATATCAATGTCAATAAATGGGAAAAACTAACATGGGAAAACTAAATATTGCACGGAAAAAAAGAGTAGTACACAGAATATTGCACAATTATTCAAGTATTGCAGAGATGTAATGATCAATGTCCAGTTTAATGACTTAGGGTCATACAGACTGACACTTAGAGGGAGGAGTTAAAGAGTTTGATGGCCACAGGCAGGAAGGACTTCCTGTGGCGGTACTCCTTTGCTTGACCAGCACGTCATGGAGCGGGTGGGAGACACTGTCCAAGATGGCATGTAGTTTGGCCAGCATCCTCCTCTCTGACACCACTGCCAGAGAGTCCAGCTCCACCCCCACAATGTCACTGGCCTTACGGATCAGTTTGTTGAGTCTATTAGCGTCCGCTACCTTCAACCTGCAGCCCCAGCATGCAACAGCATACAGGATAGCACTGGCCACCACAGACTCATAAAACATCTTCAGCATTGTTGAAGGACCTCAGCCTCCTCTGGAAATAGAGCCGGCTCTGGCCCTCCCTGTAAACAGCTTGCGTGTTCTTGGTCCAGTCCAGTTTGTTATCCAAGTGTACTCCCAGGTACTTGTAGTCCTCCACAATGTCCACACTGACCCCCTGGATGGAAACCGGGGTCACTGGTGCCTTGGCCCTCCATAGATCCACAATCAGCTCCTTGGACTTCGTCGCATTGAGCTGCAGATGGTTCTGCTCACACCATGAGACAAAATTACCCACCACAGCCCTGTACTCAGTCTCATCACCACCGCTGATACATCCCACCACAGCAGAGTCATCAGAAAACTTATGAAGGTGGCAGGACCCCGTGTGGTAGCTGAAGTCCGTGGTGTAGATGGTGAAGAGGTTGGGTCATTGCAGTCCACACAGAAGTTAATGTAGCCAGTGATGCACTCAGTGAGCCCGTCAATGTCCTCTCCATGAGGTTCAGAGTACATCCCAGTTTGTCACCTCAAAACATTCCTGCAGTGTCTCATAGGCCTCCTCTGACCATCTCCTCACTGTTCTTGTGGTCGCGGGCTGCCTTTTAACCAGAGGCACATAGCAGGGTTTAAGGTAAACCAGGTTGTGGTCTGACCTACCCAGAGGGCTATGCCACATGCATAAACAGAAATCCACTTTCGCATATGGATCCAAATAGGAAACCTTGTTAGTTTACTGGGTTTTGAAAGACATTTACACATCAAAATAAACATTACTTATAACACTTAATAATGTGAAGACTGCATCAATTAACTATAACGTAACCTTTAAGCCCATGAAAATACAAATCCTGAGCTGCATTACAATAGGACAGGAAGCAAAACCCAGATAATGCTGAATGTAATCTACACAATACAATATATAACTAATACATCACTCAGCTCTAACCTAACCTGACACTGTTTGTTGATAAGTGTATAGCTAATTTTAGTTTAATAACATTTGATTAATTGGTACAAGTTTTGCCCAATAACAACACTCATTTTTCAAATCTTTTCGTGGCTTGAGGTCAAAGCTGCAACCACTGTGTTTATTTGTTATTCTACCTGTTGTGTTTCAATTGTGAACTGTAAGTAAAGCAAGTCCTCCTTGAAATTCACACAAGTATGTTTTTTTCCTATAAAAAACATCAAAACAGGTATTTCTGTCAAAATCTGTGGTGTTCGAATTCTAGCAGACAATGTCAAAATGTCAGGGTTCAGACAACCGGGTTGAGGCAGTGAGTGGACTAATTCCTGGTTTGTACCACTGTTCTGCATGGCAGCACCTGATAAAGTCATGGATCAATGAGGATTGTAGCAACTGACATCCAACAGTGAACTTAAACAATGTCAGCAACATCAGCAACCTTAATGGTTAGCCACTGAGCTGTAACCAAGAGACTGTTACTCACCGAGGCTCAAAACGTATCTCTCCATAATTCAGCAGAGCAAAACTGATTCTCTTTGTAAGTTCAAAATATTTAAAGCCACTGGAAATTTGGAAAAATGCATATATGATATCAAAGTTGAGTGTCTCTTTAAGCATCCACAAAAACCTGAGTGAAAATAAACATTCATAACTATTAGAAAACCTAGTTTTAAAAAACAGCTCATGTTGCTGTTTAGACCATTTCTCAAGACTGTAGGCGTTGCAAATCACATTTTGATTGACATCTCCCTGGCTCCGCCTATGTCAACAATCTTTCATGGCAACAGCAATGGCGCAAGCGTCCATCAGCATAGTCCAGCGTTACATGTTTGAGCCGTCTGATTCAGAATCTGAGGACGAAGCAGAAGTCCTGCCATCTGAAAATTTCAGTTGGTCACTTAATGGTGAGTTACAAAAAGCTTTGCTATCCATATAAATCCTGCGTAGAACAGTTAGCATACACATACAACGTTAGCTAAGATGCCCCTATCTGTTCTCAATGAATGAATGCAATGCAAAATGATGGCTCTGTAGCCTTAACTAGTGCCATGCAACAGCCGACAATAGATGATCTGTGGCCAGCACTAAACCCCCGCGGCAGAAAATAGACAACCGCGGCGAAAATAGAAAACCTGCGGCTATTTACATGATTTTTTATGATTGGTTTGCAGAATTAATTGCGGAATGTTCATAATAAATATCAGAACATAACCATGCCCAATTCAAACCCAATATCAGGAAAGTTTATAAAAACTTAAATGACAAAATTATAAATTTGGATAAAAACAAATTTCTAATACTTTTAGGTGCTTAATATTATGTACATAAGACCATTAATGGCATAATTAGAAGGCTATTGTGGTTTTGGGTTTCCAGTGGCTTTAAAATATAGGCTTGTTTTACTGCTGAGTTTATAATGATTAAAGATTAAGTTAAAGAAAACTTTAACTACATCAGTTAACATTAAGAACTTTGATTTAGTTGTTGTCTAGTGCTACCGCGTGTGTTAAAAAGACCTGTTGATCAGTTTTTGAAGTGATTGCATGTTAAATTTTGGTGGTGGGTCTGCACTTTCGTTTACTTTTGGATGACAGATTGTGGGGGTTGTACAAGTTTTAACCCATCAACTATATGGAAATGCTTCGATTGGAAGGCAATGCTTCAGGTGATAAAGTAAGTTTGTACTGTAGTATTTTCAGCAGAGTTAACGATATACTTCACCAATCTGTTTCCTTTGGACTTTAGCCTAGCGCCGCTTGGGACTGTCCCATGCACTGGGTGGCCTAACGGAGCTTTGTATAGCCAAGGTATCACCACACCACTGATGTTCTGTTACCTTGTTTAACTACAACAAGTCAGGAGCGCTCGTCTCTCCCATTTATCTGACTTGATACCAAAATGATAATATATTGTGTGTAGCTACCTCAACCAATCCTGTAGTGCCGATTTTGGGAAGCGGGCTGTCCGTTCATAAAGGACTGCCCTATGATTGGTTACAAATATATTTGTCTCAGTGATGTAACTGCCAAGCGATGCATCCTAACGACAGTATATTAAGTTTCTCTTCTTATAAAAGATATGTTTGTTACGTTTCTATCGCCCAGTCTTAGTTGGAGTCGTCCTTGATTTCACCATCAAGCATCAAGCTGTAAAAAAGGTTTCTTCTTGCAACTGCACTATGGCATGAGGATAATGTAAATACAAGAAAAGGGCAAAGGCTGTGAAAGATTACCTATCTCTCGCAAGTTTTACAGGTGTATACAAGCTGATATATGTACAGCATATCTGATTTGAAGTTAATGGGCTAAAACATGCAAAACCACTATTCTTATTCAGGCAATAATTAGTTGCAGGAGGCTACAGTGTACAAAGGGAATTATAAACATTCATTATCATGGAATTGATAAACACAGCTCAACGCTTTATTGAGTGTAACATGTACTTTTTCTTTCAGCATAAATAACATATATAAACAGAGTACAGATAACAAAATTGTGTTAAGGTCAAATGTCAAACCAGTGATCAAAAAGGATTTTGATCACTGGTTTCTATTTTGCCTTTGATTGTGACAGGCTCCTCTGTTATAGTCTTTCTCGCTAAATAGATTTAAAGCCCACTACAATGCAAGGTCAAGCATATTTAACCCTAAACATTTAGCTTATTCCACTGTCACATCTGCATCATCAAATTAATGTCAAGCCACAACACATATTTTTTCCTCTCAGAGGATAAACCTTTGTGACACACAGCAGGGAGGATCCAATAAGTCTCTTTTAATTTACCTCAAAATAAGGAAGGCAGAATGATATGGGGCCAAAAGTCTTAATACAACAATCTTATTTCATGGAGGATACTGCCCTTTCCTTCCTTTTTGTGTCTGTGAAGTTGATTTGAAGTCATGGTTAGTCCTTTTGATATGAGAGGCTGGGTCAGACCAATTTGCCACCTGGTGAGGAGGGGGAAGTAGGGAGGTACATTTTTTAATTGTCAGGTCACTTGGTGCAGGGACAGAAGATCCTTTGGGCACATTGTCTGTCTTTGTGTGAGGGACCAGCCATCTGAAATCCCCCACCTCATTATGAGAGAGGGAAGATTAATTGACCAGTTCACTAACTGGCAGCCTCAAGACTAGATTAACTTAGCAAGGGAACTCACCAATTAAGACTGGACTACAGCACCTTTTCTTATACCAAGAGTAATCCTTTTTATTATCATTAGTCTCTATAGTCCTGTGAGGAAGATCAAGGCTAAGTTGCCCTTTGTCAAAGGCACAAAAAAGACTAGGGTGTGACAGCATGATTTAATGTTAGTGACCGCATGTGTTACTCCAAGAGAGCTGCTCAACAAGGTTGCAATAAACATGCACTTGCATGAGCTAATCAACTTAATTAACTGTAATGGAAATGGTCGAAATCCGTCGTAAATGTCAATGCAGTGGGTTGTTAATTTGTTGCCTATGAGATTTCTATTCTTTTCCAATACCTAGTCCTTACTAACCAAATATTTTAACCAAAAAGGAGGGCTCATACAAGAGAGTTATTATTCAACAACAGGAAGCCAGATATGTGAATATCATGAAATCTTTAGGGGACTACAGTTATATTGTACATCAGATTGGTCCAGGTCACAGAAAATGTAAACCCATTATAAATATAACAACTGTGTGTGTGTGTGTGTGTGCGCGTGTGTGTGTGTGAGAGAGAGAAAGAGAGAGACCCTATGTGACAATTCTTTTCGTTTTTCAACTGAAGGCCAGGACAATTTTCTCTGTAAACTGCTGCACCAAAGTGACATTTTGGCTCAGGTTAATCTTAAAATAGTGCCTTCTTTTTTTCCTTTCAATTTCAGTGAAAGATGCTTTAACAATCATTCAAAAACACACATGCAAGCAGCTGAATTCACACCTGTGATTTCTCTAAAGCTGCCATGATGAAAGCTTTTCAAAACAGCTTTAAAGTCACAACAAAGTGCATTTCGTTTTCACTATTATATTTGTCAGATTTATAATACATGGCATACCAGGCCCAAAACGCTGTTTATATTCTTCAGCAGAGAGGTTGTTGTTGTCAAACCACCATGTGTTACGGTAAAAATAACTGGAGGGGATGGATATGTCATGACCACAGAGGTGTCGGAGATCTGGTGCTAACACCTGTCGGTTCCCAGGGAGCTTGCATCTTCAATAACAATACCGACTTTGACATGAAGCATATAACACATCCATACATATACACATGCTCGAATACACACGCACACTCTCGCTTTGTCTTTTGTGTACACACAAACGCTTTGAGGGGGAACAGAGTGCTGAAAAGATGTCACCATCACTCTCTTCAGGAGGCCATTATGGATAGGAAACTAATATACTGTGCAGATATTCCAGCATCTTTTTCACCAAGGGCTGCATATCCCTTGTGGGTGATCGGTAAAATTGGTTGACATTTTCCTGGCTCCAATTAACCTTCGATTTGACTCTCAGTTTTGCCTGTCGTCTTTTATTGTCTTCTTGAAAAAGTGTCAAAGGGACAGCACGGTTGGAAACAGAAGCATTGTTTCCCTGATGTTGACCATTTCCTTTTTTGGCCTAATTGTTCTCTTTCCCTGTGGGTGACCACCAAATGCAGAAAAGATGTACTTCATCAGTAGGTCATGGCATTCTCTACAGAAGGTTAATACAGTACTGCTCTTTATTGAATCGTATAAAATACCTTTTGAAATGAAAGATGAGTGCCACTATGTTTTGTTCATGATACAACCGGCAGATAAGTATAACACTACATAGTAAAATTATATCATTTTGTCCTATTATTGAAAATTTTTTCATCCTTTAAAGCTAGGGTAGGTAATTTATTTTACATTTGTTGAAATTCTTTTTATCAGCAATCAATAAATCAAATGCTCTGGAAAAAAAAAAGAAAATGTAAAAAAATCCAGTATCTGTGACTGACGCAGACCTGTAATAAGCCGGTAGGCTTACCTACCTACCAACCTGCCTACCTGCCTACCTGCCTACCTGCGCGCACTCACTGCGCATGAAAATGTGTTTTGGGGAAGTGGCTTTGGAGGGAGGGGGTGGGATTTTTTCAGTTGGATACTTTCAAAATCTAGCTGTCTCTTGCTAGTTTCTCCAACGTTACCTGTCCATGCTTTAAATAGTCAAGTTCACTGTCATATCGCTTTTTCTTTTGTTTATTACTCTTTTTTTCAGGCTTTTTATACCTTTATTTGTCAGAAACAGCTGAAGAGAGACCAGAAAGGGAGGAGAGAGAGGGGACATGCAGCAAAGGGCCGCGGGTTGGAATCAAACCCAGCTGCTGCAGAAAGGACTCAGCCTTAGTACATGGGGCGCATGCTCTACCAGGCACCCCCATATTGCTTTTTATTCAGAGGTCATTGACAGCTTGGGCTATGCAGGATGTCCTCATGTGAAAACCAATTTAACAATTTACACATCCCTTCATCTTCTACCCTTACAGATGTTCACATACATGTGTGTATCTCTCCCTTGGCAACTCAATTATGTATCTGGATACATGGTCAACGATCCAATACTAAAACGATAAAATATACTGCGATATACTGCGATTCTATATATCATCTTTAAATGAGCATAAGCACCTTCTTTCACATGAAAGATATTTTTGAAAAATAACTGCTTCAGAGGCCTTTTTAGCCTGCCATACAACAAATACAAATACCCAACACAAAATGTAGCCAGCGCAAAATTGATGCAACAACAGATAAACATCAGCCACTGCCATCAGTGAATGACATCCTATTTGCTGATAGGCTGATAGCAGTCAACAAGGTGAATATCAGCCGATACCGATGTTTGGCCGATATATCGGTGTATCCCTAGTTGGCACAGTGTGGAATTTAATATTTTCAGATAACAGAGTTTAGTGGTCCTCAAGATATCTTATCCTTTTTATAAATATGTTTTATATCTATGACTATGCAGTTAGCTCAAGGGTGTAACACTGGTTTGAAAAGTGTGGGGAGGGGGACACAATAAAGCCCAGAGGGAAAAAAAGGATCTGAATACCATTTTCTGCATTTCTACATGCTTTTATCATATTCTCAGCTACTTAAAAGCAACACATTATGATTAAGAAGGCTATCATGCTTAACTTAATCATTCTGCCAGAAAAGTGGTAAATATTCGTCAGAAAAATCCGTCTAACTCTCTGCATGTTTAACTCAGAACTCAACATATCAACAGATGTTCCAATTGCAACTTCAATCACAACATTGAAATGTATCAAAATACGAAATATATATTTTAAGAAGTCACACACTGTCAATAGTTTTATCAAGATCACTGTAAATTAATGTTTTAGCTTTTGTTTATGTTTAAGTCCAGTGTCTAGCACTCTTTATTATGAGGTTACATTATGATTATACCTTCTCACTGTAACTCAAAATACATGCCTTTTTTACTCTCTTTGCATCAACCAACTCACATCTCCTTTCTTTCTTTTAAAGAAAAGCATCGAATTTTGCTGTGGTTGGTGACGCTTCATTTTTTAATTTTTCTATGGCAAAACTCTACCAGTAGCGTTACCACTCTAGTCACAAACTGTCTCGACCAGCGCAAGACTGGGTCCAACTGATTACTATCCCAGCATATGCTGGTGTTGCATCAGCGAGGCGGAGTTTGCCATCAAATAAATATAAAATAAGTACGTCACTTACCTTTTGCTACAGTAACAATGCTTACCTCTGGCTGTGGCTGACATCCTTTGAGACAACTACTGGTTTTGTATGAGGCTGATACATTTTCTTTTACAGATTTTTACAATAAGTAAGAAATCAGAATACCCTGCACATCAGTATATTTCAGTTGGTCAAACTTAGTCCCTTCTTGGGATTTATTGAAACATTTTCTATGTTTTTTCTCTTTCATCTTTTCTGGATGTTCAGTAAAGCCAGAGTATCTACAGACTAGATTTCAGCTGCTTAACTGCATTGACAGCGTAAATTGATCAGGTTATGTTTTGATACTACCAGGTCTTTTTTGTATTTTCTATTTTTTGTATCACTGCCCGTTGCTTACTCTCACAAGTATCCATCAGATCCATGATGGCATTTTTACAGGTTCTATCCACTCTGTACAGTTGTAACACTACTGCATAAAGAGTACAGTCTTCTATACAATGATCAATATTTCAATGCATCTCAGTCTCTCCATCGTCAGTTATGATTTAATGGCAGGAAAGTTGAGGATGTAGTGGTTCAGCTAAGGCATAAAACCGCAGTGCCTGAACCACAACTGGCATACATTATTAAAATCCCACGGTCACAAGGAAGGTCACATTCTGTCAAACATAGCAAAGGTAGTGATGCTCGTGACCGCGGTTTGAACTCGTCCTGAGGATACCAAGCATTACAAGAGAGTCTGCTCTCCGTAGGGCAGTGTTTATACTACATAGACCATTACATGAAGCCTTTCAACTCAATGTTTCCTTGGGGGTATATGCATTGGAAGTGTAGTAATAAATGACATCAACAGGCATGAATCAAGTATTCTAAAATGAACAGCCTACCGGGTTAAAAATTAGCGCATTACTTTTGCACTCAGTCACAAACATTTCTTTTGTTGAAAGCTTTGTACTTTCTGAATGAGACATGACATGCAAAAGAATTTCTTGGAGCTTATTATGTAGCTAAATATTTTCCACTATGGTGAGACTGTGTTGAACAGTTTCACTGTTGCACTCATCTGCTGGATATGAAAGTGGGTTAGGTAGGCTGCTAACCTACAGCTGTTACTCAAGCTAAGTGCATGGTGGTCTTACTGTAGATGTCTCTGGCATAAGATTTGATTTATAGTGTGGTATGAACTCTCACCTGTTGATTGTCGTAGCACCACCACAACACTGGATAGATGTGTTGTATATTATCAAGCCATGTCGTGCTTAATTTATATACCCCAAAGTAATTATGTTTGCATTCTGGGTATTATGGGTACCTTTGCATTTAGCTGCTGTACATGAAGCAGTCAAAGTGCTAGAAATAGGACTAATGTGTCTGGTGGCGCTATTTCTATGTCAAAGCCAGTAACTGATCTAGTCACGCGTAGGCCAGGGGTAGTAAATTAGAGGCCAGCAGAGCTAAATGAGAAGCTTGTCACTAGCATTCCTAGGCTGGTAACACGCTTGCCTAGATCACTGGATTTGTTTCACCTCCTCAACAGTGGCAGACTTCACGACCAATAAGCAATCAGCATTGTAAAACAACTCATTATCATCCCCCCCCAAAAAAACAAAGAAACAAACACCATTATTATTACAGTATTTCACACTGTGATATGTTATCACTTCAAGAGTTTCTGTTGAATCTCTGCTCTAATAAGTTGCATAATCATCTCTATTGTAAAAGTTTACTTGCATTGTTTGTGTCATTTACAGGATGCTATAGCTAATGATATAGCTCAAGGAGGGAGTATATTGTTTCATTTCCTACACGTCACTGATAATGGTCAATATGAGAATATATAGATTCCCCACCTTCAGTTATGGCACTACATTCACGTGTTAATTTTCTGTAAAAGCACTTATCCTTTATGTGTTTGTAACAGAGTGATACTTCACAAAAACATTCAGATTTTGGCTGAGATAACACTATGAAAAAAGCTCCAATTTAAACAAGGTTACAAAGGCTTGTGACCTTGTTTAACAGAGGTACAGGCTACAAACACAGATGGCATCATGATCCAGTACCATGCCCCAAATGTCCTAGCCCTGGTACGCAGCTAGGGCGAGGTTATACAGAGCCTCAGATCTCATAGGGCTGGAGTGCTGGCTCAACGTCAATCACAATAATGTTAGCTGACACATTGGTGAGGGTGGTGACAGGGCAAGGTTATGTGTGTGGCATGCATGAAGACCAGGACTGCCAGACCTCTGTCTGTGAGGGGTCACCCTTAGGGTTTGGGATCCAAATTAATATACCCCACTACAGTTGAACTGCATCTATCAGCAAATCTCTCCGCCAGTCCCCTGGCTAAAGGCCTTCCTTGCCTGAAATTGTACCCATAGCAGCCTGAAATACATCATCACTGACAAGGCATTATAATATATAAGGATTTTTAGCCAGCATGTTTATTCTTATCTACAATTGAGAATAGTAGAACCAAGACTAGTTTCATTATCAATTAATCTGCCAATGTTTTTTCCATTAATCTATTAATTGTTCAGTCTATCAAACATCAGATAATATTGAAAAATGTCCATTGCATGTTTCCAGATCCCAACGTGACTTCTTCAAATTGCTTCTTTTGTCCAACAAGGGGTCAAAACCCCAACTATTCAGTTTACAATTATATCAAAAGAAGAGAAAAGCAGCAAATCTTCACATTTAACAAGCTTGAACCATCAAATGTTTGCTTGAAAGTTGACTAGAATGCTTAATCGATAAACTATAATTGAACAATCCACTATTCATTGCAGCTTTAATTAATAACCACTGGTCAATCTAAAATCCAAGCTGTTTCTATTAGTTCCAAAAAATGTGGCATTATATTCTAATGAAACATACAACAAGCACATTTGCCATAATCTTTACCCAAAGCTCAGTTGTACAATTATTTGAATCAACTTTAAGTCTTTACAGAACTTCAATAACAACTAACTTTTATACAGTATTATTGCCAACCCAGCTATTCCAACCCAAAACCCATCACCACTTTTACAGTGTTGTAGAGTACTATTAGAGTTATACATGTTAAACATGCAGTGACAATGTGTTGGTTTGAATGTTCCTCTGCTGGTGATGGATTGTTGAATTAAGCCACTCTGAGTTGTGAATCACGTTCACCTGGGCAGCTGACATTTAATCAATAAACATCTGAACTGTTGCCTTGACCTGAGCCATAAGGATTTAATTTGGTTTCCCCATACCAACGGCTGCAGGACCCCTGCGGATTTCCAAGACAAACCTCCAGTCACCTGTGGTTCATTTCAACATCCACCCAGCAGATGAAAACAAAAATCTTATGCTCTATTTTTTGGAAGACAAATAATCAAATGTTTCTCACAGTGTATGGCAATAGGGTGTAATCAGGCCTGTGTCAACACTTCAATAAAATAATTACTGTTATATGCTAACGATGACAATTTTGAATTCACTTGCCTTCAATACCACCCTTACCACCAGACTCCCTGTAGAAACTCTCATCTTGATGAAAACTTGAGCTCCCCATACTGGCTTGAGCCTTAAGTTTGGGAAGAACCAGGAGAGATATTTAAATTATTTTCCTACTGAAGCATTTTACTGATATCTGTAGCTGAAATGTTGCCACTAATTCATCAAAACTGCAGTTATATACATAAATGTTGCATTTAAAAAGTTGTATCAAAGACATACTGTATATTTGAAGCCAGCTTTTGTGCATGCATAATGTAACATCAACATATGTTGTTTTTAGGAGCAGAAGTTCAGTCACTTGGCTTTAGAAATATTTGTAAAGGAAAAATCTCTCACGTTTTTAGATTTCACACAAGATACGGGAACATGATATAATGTGGCCATACAGCAATGAGCTCATAGATGTGGCATATATGAATCTTTCACCTCAATAAATATTTAATCTTCGCTCTGAATCATTTAAAGCAAAGCCCTTTCTGTTGTTCTTAGGGCAACATGTGCATGCAGTATACGCGGTTTTATTCCCACTTTTCTGTCCTGGCCTCCCTCCCTTACCCCTTTCTCACCCCTCCCCCCTCTCACCACACAGTCTCTCTCTCTCTCTTTTTCTCTGTCAGTTGGACAAGCTGCTCAGTGGCCCTGAAATATGGCACATTATGTCGCTCTGTTGATCATCGTTCAGCGTTACACCCTGAATCTGAATGCAATGTAAATGATATGATGATACCCTCTAAGGCAACATTAACTTTACTATCGTTGAGCTTTTTCAAGTGCAATGGTTGACTTCATGAGACAATGAAGTAAACAGTAAGGGTCACTTTAACTTAATGAAGATGGCTGTGCTGGCAGATGAACATACAATAACGAAAGCAATTTCTGAGCAATCATGGTTAAAAAGGGGCAATAGTAAACGCACATGAGATCAATGACTATTCAATAATTCTAGTTTATATCCTTAAATACAAAATCAGATTTGCTACTGAGTCGACTATGCTGTCTAGTTAAAGGAGTCATCTGGAGGTCATTTGTGGTTTCTGGCTGAATGGGTATGCATATGTGGAAAGAAACACTAGAATATGCATGACTGCTATTAACTTCATGTTTAACCAATCTTGCTTGTAGCTTAGCCCTGTATCAAATGTGACTTAAAATAGTATACACATATTGTATTTCATGAAAGGCAAGACTATAACCACTGAAAATAAGATCAAAAATAATGCTGTATCCTTAACAAATTTATTGTTCAAGCCACAACCCACTTATTTACACAAGTTCATTCAGTCAAAGCATTTGGATGTAGCTAGCTAGCTACATACTAGCTACAGAAAAACGTGCAAATCAGATTCGGCTCTACTCCAATCCAGAGGATGGTGGTAATGTATCTGAAGTTGTTTGGGATATGCCAAATAAGGGAGAAGAAGAATAAGTTGTGCACTTTATCACTTTAGTTACAACAATTACAGTTATCAATAACAGTTAACTAGCTAGCAACTACTGTATCAATAAAGTAACACAAACACAAGAATGAATCGCATTTATGGACTACGAGCTAGACAAAAGTTTTACTGTCTCCACAGATTCTCGTTCATGCTGCTCTCTCACCCACAAAGATCATTCAGTGGTTGAAGTGATCAGAGATCAGGTTAAAGCTACAACAGCTCAGTGCACCTTATGTGTTTAAATCGCTGGAGCCTCTTTTCTCTCTGTCTCAAACAACAGGGAAAACAACAGATCATTTCAGTGAAATTTCAGTGTAACCTAAGCCATTAATTAATATGTCATTATCACAGCAGACAGACCCTGTAAAAAGCTATTTCCACAAAATTCTTACTGATGTAGGAGGAAAGATTGTGTAAAGATTGTGATATTGGAATTATACTTCCATAGGTGCTATGTAGGAAATGGTTTAAAGTTCAGCATCAATTTTCACCTGCTAATTGCATCGCTGCAACACTAGATATATATGTCTTGCAGTATCAGGCCATATTGTGCTTTAATTAAATACCCCAAAGTAGCTGTGTTTACATGCTCTCATTCACTTTGTCATATAGAGCAACAAAGGAATGATTTGTCCTGAATAGGAAACAACTGTATTGTAATCATTCAGCCAAAGTAATCGTGTTTACATTCTTTCATTCACTGCGATAGAGAGCAGAAATCACAGCAAGCAGCATGTGTGTTACTGAAAAGCAGAAGACCATTGAGTCTTGCTTTATGTTGTCTTTACTGTCAACAATCTCTACCAGCATCAGAAACCTATAGGACAAGCCCCCCATGCTGACCAATCACAATTCCTGTAATCTCCACATGGTATCTCTCAACACTCCACACACAAACCACAGATACACAAAGAGAGTGCGACACAAGATATTATTTTCCGTTCAGAACAGTGATCTATCTTCTGTCCTGATATGGCCTTAATTCTGCCTTGATGATACATTTCATCAAGATGACTTTACGTTCATGATATCAAAATTTACACTCAGCTGGGACAAAAAAAACTCCCTGACAAGAGAGAAATGCTGTACAGTATAGACAATTACAACTTTAACAGAACATGTGTCAGGCTTGTGTGTATATGTCACTCTTAAGTATTGTGCTTAGTGTCCAACCTCTCACTTCCAGCCTCTGTGTCACTTTCCATGTCCCTGTCTCAAGCACCAACCACTACAAGGGCTTGAAAAGGTTCCATTGAAAAAGTGCTTTCTTGAATGTTTGTGGACCGGTTATGGCACAATTCAATAAGCCATGTGCAAAATGTTCCATAATAACCACTATGGTCTGTGTGATGACAGTACAACTTACCTCATCGCTTCTCTCTTTCTGCTCTAGGTGCACTTTCTCCATCTGAAACTCTGATGTCTGTTTTGACAACTTGTAAATTTTATTCTTTCACTTAATATGAATTACAAAAAAAGACATATATTGCAGCGACTAATCAGATCACAGGTATTTGCCATATTAGATAACATTGCAGTTCAGTCTACATTCTCACCTGTTCTGCCTTCTGTCCCTTGGGCTGTCTCTGCATCACCTTCCTACTGCACCTGTATTGATCACAGATGAGTATCAATATCAGTGGCATGTGCTATAGGCAACATTAATATGACATAGAACATATTAAATGTGTCAGCAAAGTACTAAAATATAGTATACAGCATTTAAAGAAAACTGAATGGGTGTTAAGTTGGCCTACTGGATTTGTGGAGCGTGACACGATAACTAAGGAGATATGTGGACCCTGATGCTAGATCTGGTAGAAACCACTGATCTACATGATGTATATGTGTGGATGATGTGGCTCGGATACACCCGATTGGGGTCAAGGCCAGTCACAGGATAATTTGATGGATCAGTATTAGCTATAACAACCCCAGTCCATTGTTTGCTGCAGTACATCAACTGTCAAAAATGTCACACAGTGCTCTATAAAGACACAAGAAACACACAGCGTTGAGCTCAAATTCTGTCTAAACCACCAAGTACCATACTATAAAATACTGTAGGGCATTATATAAAATATTACAGTAAACTCATCAGGGACAGGTCATTTTTATTATATTTTAAGTAGAGCTATTTATCTGTCAAGCATTAAACTGGTTCACTCATTTGAATGTAGGCTTACTAATGTTGGCCTTGAAAGCTTTAATTGTATAGGAATGTCCCTGCGCATCCAGTCAGGCAAAACAAAAAATTCTAGTTTATTTTTGACACTTTTTCTTAACAGATTAAGTTATCAAAACAATGGCACAAGTACATGCAACATAACATAACAGCAGTAGCGGCTAACAGTTTTGTAGCTAAATTTAAGCTAACGTTTTTGGGTAAGCTAGTGAGTTTTTAAGCTAATAGGCTAGGTTAACTTACCTTGGCTAACGTCCCTCCATATTTGGTTTTAGCTAGCTATGAAGTCATCCGTTGTATCTAAACAGGTGAACAGTTTTGACTGTGGATGAACCATCGTTTTATGACAATGGCCCACTTATAGTGATATTAACACTAACTAAAGTTAACGTAAAATCATAACTTGCTTACCATTACCGCCCTGCGCACTGCAGTGAATGTTGTGCGGGCGGGACGGGGATACTGCATACTGGTGCTTTGAATGCACTTGTTGGCCAGGCGGAAGAGAATAAATTAATCTGGGTTAGGCCTCAAACCCCTTTCAGAGATACCATAGGAGCACAAACTTAGGAACTTGATTAATATTAAAAGCAATAATTCTGAAGAATAGAGGAGGTATTTTAAACGGCTGGTGTACGTATATTTATTTGCCCCCTATGTATCTATACATAAAGTACAGAACCATGTATTTACTATTTATAGTGTAAATTATGTCTTGACAAGACAAATTGAAGTGTAAATCATGTGTGTATTTGATTTTACTTAAACTATTTTGAATCATGCTTTAAACAGTGGATTGAAGATCACAGGAAACCACAGGCACTTTTAAGTATGTACTCTATGTAACCCTGACGGTTTATAAACAGCTTTGTTTCTTTGGAGAGTGATAGGTACAGTGATTGTAATGAATAATGCCCAATGATGTGTCTAATACAGGAAAACATACTTAGTGTATGCAGGCTGTATGCTGGATAACCATGGATGTACCAGGATAACCTGAGCTGCTGTATTAACTAAAAGTCTGAAAATAATTTCAGCTGGTTACGTCAGTCGCTGCTGAATGGTTGGTTATATCCATAGTTTTTGCAAAACATTGAAATAAATTAATCAAATAATGTCATTGAGTACAACATGGAGGAGATTCTAGGAGCTGCTGAGGTCCTCAGTCAGACATCTCTTAGGTGAAATGTCTCAGAACCATAATCCCTCAAATCATGTGTAAAAATTGACATTTTTTATTAGCTGGACATTGGACCTTTACTGCTGGAGAAAAATCTTTGCTTTTGAAATTGTATTGGTCAAAGTTCTTCACGGGGTAAAAACAGTAGTGTGCACAGGCCAGAACAATATGTCAACAACATGGACAGAGCAGCATAGAACAATATCATGCTGACCATGGTGTCAGCTCATCCTGGTGTTTAGTGCTGTAATTGAACTGATTAAGTGATTTTTACTGATTGGCTATAAGCTGTGAGGCTCATACTTTTCTTTCTGCTTCCTACTTGCCATGCAGGATGTGGGACAGATTGCAGGCTATCTTTTGAGCTTTGCTTGCATATTGCTCATACATGGTTTGATGGAAGGGGTTCTACTATGTTTTTGTGGCAGCATCCATCAGGTGATTAACCATGGCTGTAATATTTTTGGATAAACTATCAAACTGAATATACCAAACAAATTAACAATAATAATCAGTAACAGAATAGAATGAAGACAATGCATTGCCCCATGCCAGAAAACCTTCTGCATCAGTTTCAATCTGATAAGCAGATGAGGAGCTTTACAGTAAACAAATGGCTAGTGATGTGAAAGATCAATACCCCCATCTAGTGGTCAAAGAAGGCACCACCACTACCCTGACCTTTCTAAAACCTCTGACCCAGGAACCAATACTCACTTTCCAGCATCCTCTCAGGAGCCTCTCCAAGGCGGTGTGCTGCCGCTGTCCTCACCACCACTTGTCTTGTACTGGGCAACGTACACAGGGATAGAGGAGAAGGGGTAAATTGACATCCTGTGTGCTTCATTGGCTTAGATGTAATGATGACTTTCTACCAACAGATGTCAGACATAGAGGAGCTTTTTAGTTACTAAATATTAATATGCATGTAAAGTTTTGAAGAGAAAATACCCTAAAAGGGAATTCTCATAAACAATTTTTATATTATACACCTCAGTTTTAAGTTGTGGGTTTTAATAAGTATATGTTGAAAAATGTTATTTTCTAAAATATATATGTGCACATTTTTAGTGCAGAGCTGTAAGCCATACAAAAAAATTATTGTTCTGAACCATGTGTAAATTATTTTACTTTTAGTATGTATCGTGCACATCTTTTATATTCTCTGAGATCTGGTGGTTTATATGTTGAATAAAAAATGTGATTGTTTTTTGTTTTGTTTTTTGTGGGGCCTTTTCATTTTTTCACTGTGGTTAATATCCAGTACCGGTATAGTTCACCCTTTTCCAACACTCTCACGTACAGAAGTCGAGTCGACAGTAGCGCAAAGTCTACATTGACCGTAGACAGTTACACATTCTTATTGGTCTAGAGTCTACAGACTGACTGACCAATCAGACGTCGATATGCGTAGCAGCAACAGGAAGGACCTGTCACCGGAGTGAATGACCTGCCGCCGCTGTAACCTACAGTGTTTTTGGTAAGACTGCAACTTGACCACCCCTGTTATCTGGGATAATAAAGTTTACCTTGACCTATACATTCCAAAAACAACCAGTCACTCATTAATAAATAGGTTGTTAACTCGTATAATGTATTTCAGAGGTCAGGGAGACTGTATTTTTGAGGTTTTGCACCATTCATTTTTTAGCATTTTTCCCTGCTGTCAAAATACACCCACTAGCCTAAAATACCATGGCCTATATTATCCAAGACAGGATGTTATCTGTAAGGCAGCACTGCCTCCCAGGCTATGGTTATGGCAGGGGTATATAGAATATGGTACAGGGGTATATGGAATATGAAATTATAAATATCCATAATAATAGTTCATATTCCTGATGTTTTACTGGTAACTTTTGAGTGTAAAGATGGCATGCACACTCAAGGACTTTTGCCATAAGCAAAAACCTAAAACTTAGCCAAAGGGAAGAAAAGCTTCATCTGAAGAGCTGTAATCAGGGTTTAGTAGTTGTGTCCCTGCTCTGACACTTCCTTCTTTTCCTCGCTGTGTGCTAAAAGGGTATCAATGACCTGTTGTACACTAACGTTGATTGTTATATTATGTTGATGTTGTTGTTGTTGTTGTTGTTGCTGCTGTTGCTGCGTTACAGTATATAAGTGTATTTCAGTATCTACAACTGAAGATGGCGACCCCAGTAATTCGCGTCGTCAAGCCAGATGCCCCAGCAAATCGTCGACAGGCCGTACTGATGGCGACCAAAGAGGCCCGTTACTATCGGAAGAAAAGGATGGTCTTCCCCAAACCCCCACAGGAACTGCTCAACCCGGCCACTGCCCTGGCCCATGCAGAGAAGCTCCTCCGAGCAGAGGGTATCCCCGCACCGTCACGTCAGCTGTGCCTGGGAAAGCTGGTGGTGCCTTTTGGCCAGTTTGAGAATGCATCAAACAAACAATATGGGCTACATGAAGTAGTAAGTATATTGTATTTAATACCATTGTAGGCTATGCATTTTAAATATCATTTTGATGTCATGCTTAAATTAAATAACCTGTATATCTGTTTGCACAAAACTATAGCTATTATCTGTGTTTATTATTCGTCTTTGCTAAGTTTCTTTACTCATTATCACAACTGCAGTGATATTAATGATGACGGCCCTTGGTTGTGGACGGGGACTCTGTGGGCTGGCTAGTGGACACAGCCTGCTTGGGGCGGACAGCGGGCTCAGGCTGCTTGGTCTTGTCTGTGGGTCGGAATCATATACATCAACTTAGTACCATCATCATTAATATCACAGCAAAGTGGACAAGGTCGCAAAGAAGGCATTAAAGAAGGAACATGTAGAAATGCAAATAAGAATCAGTAAAGCGGAAGTAAAATGTATAATCTGGGAAGAAATTAACCAAAAAATGGCAAGAAATGTGGGATAGTGAGGGGAAAGGGAGACATTTATACCATATCCAAAAGAGTATTAAAGTAAATAAGGTAGGAGGGGGAAACAGAAAAGAGGAAACGGTACTAACGAGACTATGACTGGGGCACTGTGCTCTAAATAAAACATTAAAAATGGTGGGGAAACATCAGACGGGTATGTGTGAGGAGTGTCAGGAAGAGGAATCGGTGGAACATGTAATTCTACATTGTAGGAAATATCAGACGGAGAGAGTTATAATGGATAATAGACTAAAGGAACTAGGGGTGCAGAAACTCACTCAAAAACAATACTAAGTATTAATGATAGAGCACAGGTGAGAGAATTGTTGGCTTTTTTAAGGGACGCTGGGAAATTGTAGATTATGTTTTACCGACTGATCCACACTACAGAACAGAAGGTGGCGGTAATGCACCATTAAGCTGGATGCCAACCGCCCTTAAAAAAGAAGAAGAAGCCATAAGTTGCTGTTTTAATGTTAGCAAGTCAAGCTGGGGAGGACTGCTTTGGGAAGGCTGTCGCTTGCATTGCTGTTGCCAAAGCATTTGGATAAGGTAACTAGATGGGAACAGCGCAGTCTGAGTTAAGGAATGTGAAACTGCATTTCTTGTAAGTAACGTTAGTATTTGTCCATGTGGTCTCAAATACACGAGTTAGCTAAAGAAAGTTGGCTGACTTGCTTTCTGCCATGGTGCCGGTTGATGGGTGAACTCACGCCAAACGTCAAAAGCTAAAGATAACCTGCTAGCATATGCTAGCTGCCGTTAGCCTCTTAGCTAACGTTAATGCTGCCTTCAAGTGCTCCTTGTGAGCCACCGACAACACAATATTAACTGCTAGATGAAATAATTTACTGTTAGGTTGACGTTAACGTTAGTTGAAATTAAATGTTTCACAGAACTGTTGTAAGGTAACGTTAGCGTTTATTTAGTTTGTAACTTATACGAAGTAGAATACATATAAAGTTACCGCCGTTAGTATTTAAAACGGTATCTAATGTGATTAGGTTGCTGTCACTGCTAGGAGCGGTTTAAACCTGTTTTATACAGTCTATGGTTTAAACGAACTCCTGTGCGTTTTGCTGTTTGCTTTGCTTCGTTTAGGTTGGTGTGAAAGCTGTAGCGGTAATTCAAACTCGGACAAAACAACCGCACCGAAACTGACCTCGAGCTATCGGCCCGCAAGTGAACTCTGCGCAAAGCAGACCAACCAGAGTCATAGTAGATATGTGACATTAGTAACAAAAACAAAGATAAACTACTGTTAACTTTACACGATCAATCAACGTGAGAATTGTCAAAGAAGAAAGTGATCAATATAATTAAGATAGATAGAATGCTGTTAACCCCCTGTTCTTTTTAGTAAGACTAGTACAAGTAAATAAACATTGATGGTTGCTGGACAGTTGAGCGGGCTATGGCATTCAGATGAAGCTGCCTATTCAAGCCACTTGGTCCAGCCACTGCACTTTAGCCTGATCAGATGTAATGCAGATATAAGGCCAGGTCAAGCCGCCATATATCTGCTCTTTGTTTGGGTGGGTGTAGGATTCAAAGGCCAATTAAAGGTGCATTAGGTCAGGGCCAGAGAATGGTGTTGTCTGTCATGGGGTCCAGTAGATTTAAGACGACACAGCCTGATAACCCACTGTGGGGCCTAATGTTAGGTCAAAACATAATTTAACATGAATACTGGGCTTCCATAGGAATGCTCCCCCACATTTTGGCACATTTTACTGTGTATTGATAACTATAGTTTTGTGTTTAATAGATTGCTAGACTCCCAATGCTACAGGAGAGACTACACCTCCTATGAGGCCATGACTGTGCCAATGGCTGAGGCTCTTGGGAAATATTGGTGAATGTTAACAAAATTGTCATTTTATCTTAATTTATTAATTTTAGTTGATGAGGTGCCCAAATTTTACCTGTGGCTCTTTTCAAAAAGACAGATGAAAGAAACCCTCTATGAGAAAACCCCACTCAGTTACACAAAGCTGTGGAGCAGAGACTAGCTAGAAGTATGTATGAATAAGTCTGTATGAATAACTGTTACATCTGAGTTGGGAGTAAAAGTTTAATAAGCTTAATTGTATCCTTGCTTTAATGTTGGAATTGGGACATTCCTTACAGGCTGGTGTTTCATTATGCGGCGGGGGGAGCACTTCCCACAGGCTTTCCAGGCCCCGGTGGATGTCCATGCCAGTGCAGATGGCCAGGTTTACATGTTCAATAGGAGACCAAATGAGTCTACTGTATCCTCAGATGATGATGATGATGAGGAGCTCAATGTTATGGAGTTGAAGCCGCGGGTTTTCCAAGAGCAGGAGCCAAACAGACTGAGGGATGTCCAGCTGCTGGAGCGGCAGGTGTTAGATGGTGACAATCTCAACAAGCTTGCACTGCAATATGGCTGCAAGGTAAAGATTTTTGATAGTCACTTAAGTTTTTTTTTTTGTATATTTCTGGTGTTGATCTCTTCAGTGGCATATTAAGTGTTGACATTTATGTACCTTCATTCCTGTTTCTGTCAACAGGTGGCAGATATAAAGCGGGTGAACAACCTTATGCAGGAACAAGATTTATTTGCACTGAAATATATCAAAATACCTGTTAAGAAACACAGCTTTTTAACCGAGACTTACACAGACCTAAGTGACCCTCAAGAAGAAATGCCACATTCATCTACCGAACCAGTGAAGCCTCAGAACAGAGCCAGAGCCCAACCCCATCTACAGGAGGTCACAGACTTTCTAATGGAGGTGGACCAGGATATTGAGAAACTGATTCAGACCACAAACGATCAAGATGAGGATTTCTTGGATAACTCAGAGAAACAGCAACGGTTTGGTTTCAGAGGACAGCGCCTGACTGGTCATGGTGCAGACTGGGGCATCCAGTGGTGGAACGCTGTAGTTGCCATGCTCCTTATAGGCATCGTCCTGCCATTGTTTTATGTAATTTATTTCAAAACAAAAGATAACGGAGTAGTTTCACCAACAGATGGTAGTGGCGCTTTACTGTCATCAATCACCTCTTCAAATGCCTCAGGGACGGGCCTTGGTACACAAGCACCTGAGCATTTTCGAGAACCAGGATAGTGCAGGCTTGAGTCTCAGAAAACCAGAATCATTTTTAAGACTTTTGTGTTAGATGGTCTCAGAAGTAGATGACAATCAAGATCAAGCCAAATCTCTTAAAAACGTTTTAACTCAGTAAAATACCACCATGTGTCTAGTTTCCACCAGTGCATTTCACCTTTTATTTTATATTATAACTGTGATGCTTGAGGCAGATACTTAAATTATTGTCTTGAAGTGAAATAGCTGCAAACAGCTTTCATAGAGTACAGTTTCCTGAAATATTACTCTTGATACTGTTGGTCCTTTGCTTCAAAAAGCTTTTGATGTTGGTTGAGATTACAGTTCCTCAGGTGCATAACTAAATGTGCGGTATTAAACGGTTGTGTCATGAACCTCTTCACATGACACAAGCTGAAATATAATTGGAAATGGAAAATGTATTCTGTATGTTTGGGAAAAGAAATGTCTGTGTAAGCTTTACCACAACCTGTCTTTCCACCAGTGCCTGTTGTCAGTATCACATCATGAACTGTCATCATATCATTGTCATAAATTGAGCCCAATCTTGATATCTGTCCCAATAAAGTAATATATTTTTAAACTTTTGCCAAAAATTATGAAATGGGAGATATAGTGTGTTCCCCTGTTTTCAAAACCCTGTGAGGTTAAACTGTATTTGACATGGGTTTGAGTGTTATTTGTGTGCCTTGTTTGCTATAACTTATTTTTTCTGTCTGTGTTCATTGTTAAGTTATTGCCATGCACCTCATGCCTTCTCTCTGGGTCTGAATACAGCGCCACAAGTGTAAATTGTGTTTACAGTAAGAATTTGGTGCAATATCCTTTATCTTGTTAGATTGTGTGTGTGTGTGTGTTCATTTGACACCTTGCAATCTTTGAAATACAAGAATGCATTGAAAATGACATTTAGTCATCTATAGTTCCCCGAATGAAGTGTGAGATATTCAAAGTGCCTTTAATCATCTTTGCCAGGTTTTATTGCGCACTCCATCTTACATTGTTTGATATGTAATTGAGTCCACCATGAACAGGTGGTGAATTTGTGTGGCTTGTCCAATGCACTTTTTAAAGTCTGATGTATTTTAATTTAATGAAACCAGGAAAAGTTATTTTGTTGACATATTTTACAAACATTTGAATTTGTAAATGACTAGATGATTACATGATGGATGTGCAAGAATGTTTTTTTCTTCAGCATGTTCCTATTTGAATACAAACGTCATAGTGTGAAAGTATTCTCTGACATGTTGATGTGTCTTGTGTTTTTGTGACCGTTTTCCTCCAAGATTATCTTATCACACTTGTTTTTGTGTATTGAGATTATACACACAGACATGCAATGTACTGGAGTAAGACTGCTCACTACTGACAGCAAATATACAACTAAATATACATACATATATTGTGGAGCTATAGGATGTATTTTGGCAGTACCTTTTAAAACAAATCTTTTTAGAGTGGTTGCAGTACTCACTGTTGCCAAAAGATGGCAGCATTCACAGACAGTGCTGCTGTGGTGCATGTTTGGTTTTGGAGGGATGGAGTCAGACAAACTTAGTACTTGACAGCTCCTGTGTAAAACTGCATTTAAGATCATTGTATGGCTTATTACCTCGATTTTGGATTACAAATGATAGACGATAAATAAGGCCTGTGCAGCAGCTATACCCCAATGCACTGCCTTGATATAGGTTTAGTGAACCAAACAGATCAGTAGCCCCTCATAGAGAACGTGAGCTTGCTGCCTGGTCAGTCAGGAGTTTATTATACAATCTCTCACCAATCCTAAGGATGTGAGGAAGTTCTGTTAAGAGTTAGTTTGCCAATTTGGACACAGTTACTCTTTGTATTTACAGTAAAATCCAAAGTGTACAAATACAGTATGTGAGGATCAATTGCATGTGACAGGGATTTTGAAACATTTGCTAAAGAGTTACATGATCCAAACACCATACAAAGGTTATAGATTGATGCCAGTTTTCCAAGTTGCTTGCTTGATTTGGCACTGAGAGAAAACCAGTCTTCACAACTTGTTAGCCAGCAAACCTGTCAGTCCTATCTGTTATTTCCCAAGTGAAAGCGTGAACTTAAGTTTTAATATGTATTGACTGAATTAAAAATGTCATTTATACACCCTTGGACACCACAGTCAACAAAACACAGAGTAGAAATGAAATATGATTTCACTCAGTAACACAACTGGCAGGAGTTTAAAGACCCAAAGGCAAAATAAAAATGTTGTGATTTCCCCTTCATGCAGAAGTCAAAGCACAAGGTCAGCACCAGAGCAGCACTGCTAAAACTAATAGGAAATTCAGTGTCTGGCCCATTGATGCTCATTGTGAAGGAGGCTGAACCTGGATATTCTGGTTACAAGATAGTACACCCAAACAGTTTGTACCCCACGTTTATCTCTAAGACACATGCTAAAGAGACATTTTTAACTGCTCTAGCATCTTAAAAGGACATGGACAGCTGAATAGATTAGGTAGTTTGTCTATATGTAAAAAAAATAAATAAATAATAATAATAATAATAATTATAACCACTAAATATGCATATATAAGTCCTCTACGTCAAACAGTACCACTACAGCCTGCCAGTGAGGGGAAAACAAGCTATATTAGTATTTTCTGAGACTCAAGAACAAAAGTTGTAGTTTTGCTCTGTTGCTGTAGAGGCTCTATGCCTTTTATTATTCCATGACCTGAGACCCTCGTCTCATAACTACAGCTCACGAACCCAGCTCTGATCTAGCTCCAGGCCGCAGAGCTCTGGCATCCTGCCAGCTCCCAGGCTGAGTCTTATCCTACTGTTGATACATGGGCCTCCCCCCTTTTTTCTTTTACCTCCAACCTGGACACTTCTGCTCCCTGCCTTTCTTTATTTGATGAAATCCATATCAAGTCTGCTCCTGTAGAGGACAGATTTCCTTAATATAATCAGATTCTTACCTTCAACAATCCAAATACAGTGTGTCTGATTAGTATTAAACCATACATGCCACTGCGTGGAAGGCCTCGGCTGACACATTACTGCCAGGAGAAAAAAAAAGACTTAAATGCCTATACAGTATTTGACTTAACTGTGATCAGGGTTTTTTTTCTAATACAACTGAAATACATTAAGTGGACTTTTGCTTGTATATTTAAGGTGAAAATAAATCAATCTACTTAAAGTATATTTATGCACACTTGTGTGTATGGGGGTGTTTTTGGGGGGTGGTGTCACAGAAAGGCTGGCTTTGAATTCAGCACATTTTTGGAGTAGAGTGTGCTTTTATGGAGGTGGGGGCTGAAGCGGAGGGGGCTTTCCCTCTGAACAAAGCACAACCATCAGTCTTGGGTGGAGGGTAAATAGAGTGAAAAGATTCATGACCAACGCAAAGCTCTGCAGCTTTAAGAAGTTTGCACACTTGAGCAGCTGGCTGTGGGCCACTTGGCCAACATAAACAGCCCTAATCCTTTTTCCAAGGAGCTTTCAACACTCATCTCTCTGGCACATCGGCCACTGACTCACTCTCTCTGACATTCCTGTCTGTTTGCAGTTCTGCAGAGCCGTCACCAGGAGGCACTGTGGCCCTTATAATGATCATTATTCACTGCTAAGGTATGTGCTTTCCTTTGATTTTCCCCTGAAGCGAAACAGGTCTCGGTTTTCACTCTTTCTTAGTGCAAATGGAGGCTTAGTTTCACGTTGTCATGTTGACCTGAAGCCCATGGGAGTATGGGTTGTTCATAAAATTGGTGCTGACAAAAGTAAACTGGGAACTTTCATATGGTTTCTATTCTTCACCTCCAGACACTTTCATTTGAATCAGCTTTTTGGTGAAAGGTTAACAGTAGTTTTTTAGGCTTGTCTCCAAACTCATACATAAGAATCAAAACTTTAATACTGAGTCCAACAAAATATTAAAGAATAATATATACATTTCTCAAATTAAAAAAATATATAATTGTGAAAATTCTAAACAGAAATACTATCTACGTGATTTCTGTGTGAGCGAGGCTGAGGGCTGTTTCTGTGGGGGCAGGGAGATCCAGGGTTTTGATTTCCTCTGCTCCCGGGGGGATTTGGCAGACACAGGGTAATTTGTAGTGAAATTTCCAGCACAGTTTGTTTTGCAGGTGGCTGAGAATGAAGGCAGGGCGTGGTGGGGAATGAGAGAAGCAATTTGCTGTCTGTGGGCTATGAATGTGTGTATTGTTGCACAGCAGTAGGTTTAGTGTTAGTGTTTAGTGTGCCGGTATGTGCTATGGTCAGGGCTGGACTGGTGGAAGGGAGGCAGCAGTAGAAACTCGTGGACAAACCAAAACCACAACTGGTGTGTGTGTGTGTGTGTTGAAAAGAATTTCAATAAAATGCTTTTTTTCATTTGTTGAAAATAGCTATTTTTGACAGCAAATTATTCCAAGCAACTATCCTTGCCTGGACAAGACTGTCCATTCTGCAAGAAGAAGTCACTCTTCATGTACGAGCAGGAAAAGACTATGTCAGTTCTGTGAAAGAGGTCACATGACAAAGCAACATGAGTATGTATTCGAAGGTTCTTGCCAGAAGACATTTCAGTCTCACAGGCTTCAGAGTGGATTCAATTAAAAACTCTTCTCTTTGAATCCCCAGCCAGGATTTCAATGTATAAATCCATGCCAGATGTTACAGCACCACTTGAAGAACACACAAGGTGTCAAGGAAAGAGCTAAGATTGTTTAATTTGTTTTTATCGGCATATCTTTAGTCTTGTGAGAAACATATGTGTGTGCTATCAAAACTAATCTAACAGAGAAAACAGAAAAGATGCTATCAAGGAATATTTAATCACTAGAGTGGGATTTTCTTTTAATGTAGGGGACTTTGCATCATATATTGTATGCATGCTGTTATGTTATCCCTTAAGTCTGACTGTGTAAGTAAAGGATCATCTGGAGACACAGCTGGCTGGGGAATGCGATGTTCTGTCAGTCAGGTTCCTGCAGGGGCGGCTGTTTTTCTTTCGCCCCCGCTGTGGAGGAGCCAATTGTACAGCACCTGTTTTACATTCCACCCGAGGTTTGAGGGGTCTTCACTCGAGGGATGGTTTTAGTCAAACTACACAGACAGAGTATATGAGGAGAGCTAAGTCATATAGTCGTTCATTATTGTTGTCTCTTGAATCCTTGTAACACCTCTTAGACACGTATGAGCTGTTCCAACCACACAATAAACATCTTCACAGAGTAGTATTTATACACTCTATATGTTAGAATAATTCCTATTACTGCTACTATATGTTCTTACATATATACTATATATACATTTAGCATAAGAACATTTAAGTAACAACATAATATGTTATTCTGTCCTTCATTGTACATCTTTATGGTAATCAAAGAGAGAACCATAAATCAGGGTGAAGGAAAATGATCAATTTGACAAGGCAACAGGGAGGGAAAAAACAGCTTATTCTACGACGATTCTTATTTTCAGGTGATTATACACTAATGAAAACATACTTGTAAATTTTATATTCGATTTCCGCCGATAGCTCCTCATAAATGTTACGCATTGGACCTTTAAATCTATAGAGTACGATGTTGTAAGAGACATTATAATACGAATTAAAAGTATAGCATAAATTACTAAATACTGTTAATACATTTAAATTACATCGACTGATACTCTGTCTTTTGTGGATAGAGTTTCAGATTTTTATACTCTGAGAGAAAAGCAGTAAATTAGCTTGTACTTTTGCAGAACTGCTTTGAGGATTCACAAAAAAAAGTTGTATCTTATCTCAACTGGTGTTGCTGAAATCATATTTTCAGTTTATTTCTCATATAAACTTGCACTCCATTGTGTCCTTGTTAGCGGCAGAGACAATGTAAAATTTTGGCAGGAAGAAAGAATCCACTGAGACAGGCATGGATGAGGAGAGGATAATGGGTTGGACATGCTTCTCTAAATCACTGGATGCAACTCAACTGAGCACCTGCTTGGCTTGAAGGAGCACAACAAGACATAAACAGGAGGCGCAATATGGGCTTTCAGTACTGATAGCATATTACACCTGCAGTGCTGATGACATTAACCCCTTATCTGCTAAATGTATGTCTTAGAACTGACCCTAGCTTCACTTACAGAAGTTTTTTGTAAAAGAGGCGAACATTTTCAAAAGAGGGAAAACTAAGACTCTAGTTTGTTGGGAACCATGAAACCAGAAATGAGTCAAATGCCTTTCTACACAGTTCCCGTCAGAGATAATGATAAACAATGCACAAAGGAATCCAGAATTACCATTCAAATGAATCACAAGGTTATTACAAGAGGTAATCAGGTGTAAATTGGTTGAAAAGATACTGAGTGAAGTAAGATTTAAATTTTCTCTATAAGGGGAATGAATGATTTTTCTTGTATTATTCTCTTCTACTAGCTTATAGGTGCCAAATTAAACACTTTAAACTTACTGGTTTTTAAATAACTGGCCAAAGAAACCATTTTCCCTTTCTATTTTCTGCCTTTGATACATTTTCAAGGCCTTAACACAAAATCAGCCCTCTTGAACGAAGCTGCAGAACTGTGTGCAAAACAGCTGTGTCAGACCAGGTGCAGTCTGTTCATTTCTCCAGTCTCAGGCACAATTTATACCATAATAATTCCTGGCGGATAATTCGTAGCTCCCCACTGCCAGATGAACACTATTAAAACTGGTTGGTTTCTAAACTGGAATTGGAATGCCCCCTCACATTGGTGGGGGATTCCTGTTATAAACAGACATTTCTCGTTCTGTGGTTTTACTCCACACAAGGGATTTTTGTGAAATAAAAGGGAGGATAATGTGAGTATGTACACTGTAGCGAGCAGTAATGATATGAAAATCCTCCTCTGTCGCCTTCACTCAAATCACATCAAACCAAGTGTATTGTTGACAACAACTGGAACAATGGTGTGGACATATTGTGAAAACACAATATAATAGTAATTATGCCAGGAGACAAACAGCACCCCAGCACCCCAGCTGGGAGCTCAATACAGCAATTTGTTTGGAAGATGACATGGGTAATGAGAACCACTTGCTGCTGGACTCCATAAATTCTGTCAGGGTTTGGAGGTTGCAGGGCTCAATACTCCTCATCCCTCTGAAGTACTTGAAAAACATTCATTGCACGTCACGCTGAGAGATGTTGAATTTCCTGCCATTCCCAGATGTTCCTGCGCAGATGTTCTCAGAAGAGTCTTTCAAAGGAAAAGCCGTTTGCTTGCGAAAGCTGCGCTCATGTTTGCAGTCGCTCACACTTCCATGCAAAAGGTGGCGTTTGCAAACATAAAGTCCTGTCTGAAACACACCAAAGTTTACACAAGGCCAGAATGTCATGAAATGAATAGAAAATAATATCTGTGCATACTTAAAG
This sequence comes from Siniperca chuatsi, assembly GCF_020085105.1. NCBI lineage: Eukaryota > Metazoa > Chordata > Actinopteri > Centrarchiformes > Sinipercidae > Siniperca > Siniperca chuatsi. Next base: position 12,882,900 of record NC_058045.1, on the reverse strand, counting down.
TAGACATTTTTCAATTTCCATTTTGTATAAATAAAAAGAAACAAGTGGTAAAGAAATGTATTTTTAATGTGTGTAATTGTGTTTCAGAGTATAGAATGGAGAATAATAAGTATTTTGCATAAAGAGAGATAATAGATAGAGTAAATAGATTAACTTAATAATGTGTCCAAAATTAATTATTTTAAATTGTTTTACTGGATGACATGTTTTAGTTTGTCTCCAATGGCGGCCATTACGAGACTACATCTTATCCTGCAGCTGCATTTTACACTTTACTGACACAACCAAGTGGCAGATAGTGACTGCCAAGCCAAGAACTACTGAATGGTGAGGTCAAGCAAAGTTGATCAAAACATGATAGAGAACGTGGTCAACAATGAGAATGGACACAAGGAACAAACATCTATCTCTCATCACAGGGCTCACAAAGCTGCCATACATGGGGGAGTACTTGTCGGCCCATTCCCTTTGGCGAGTGGCTCCTGATCCAAGGCCAGATAAAGACACAGCGACAGACCCTTTATACTTCAAGACTGAATTGTAGCCTTGAAGATTATTTGGCATTGGAGAGATAGACAAAAACTGGCTGTGGAGGGACTGATGTGAGACCTTTCAATTCAAAATGATGGCAATTGACCCTGAATCGCTGTTCTTATTCTGAAATGCTGAATTGATGCCAGAATATGCAGACTTGAGAGATGAAAACTGATCTGTGTGTTTGTGTGTACACAGTTAGGTTGATCGGTCATTAATAGTGCTTGCAATCTCCGGACGCAAGCAGATCTTTCAGCAGATTACAACAATTGAAGCCAGTGTATAAACCAACCAATGGGTTCAATTTTGTGTGTTCTTCTGCATGTGAAATGGAAGGCTAATAGGACAACAGAAAAATCAGGGGGCAAGTAAGGGCCAGCAAAAGATGTGCACTAATCTTTTACTATAGCTGCACAAATCTAAAAACACTTGAATTGGAGAAACGTGCAGCAGGAATATTGGCTTTGTTGGTCTGACTGACAGCCGGTCATGATGCTCAAAAACTCTGTCTTTAGATAAGAGTCTGCAGCCACGCTAGCGACTCTGTGCTATACTTAGGGACAGGGGTGGTTTGAGTTCAATGTTAACATCAGCATGCTAATGTTCCTTACAATAAAAATGATCACATGCTGAGGTTTAGCAGGTATAGAGTTTACCATGGTCTCCATCTTAGATTAGCGTGTTAACATGCTAACATTTGCTAATTGGCACTAAACCCAGTTAAAACATACAGACGAGGCTGATGGGAATGTCATTATTTTTGTCATGGCAATCCATCTAACAGTTGTTGAGCCATTTCACTCAAAACCAAAATTGTTAACCTGCTGGTGGTACTAGATGGGGGGGATCACCAAACTCAGTAGGATTCATCCTCTGGGGACTATGAATGTCACTACAAAATGTCATGGCAATTGATCCAAGAGTTGTTGAGATATTTCAATGTGGACCAAAGTGGTGAACTGACATCACTTGAGTCATGCCGCTAGCATAGCTAAAAACACATGGTCAAAGAAAAATTTGAAGACCAAATCATTAGAACATGCAAAAACATAACCATGCGAGGAGAATCTGAGTAAACTATCTTACTGAGCTACAAAAACATTTTATGTAGGTCACTTATGTGCGGCCTGTCAAACATTTCTGGAACAAGTTATTATGGAATGCTAATATCCTTTTCTTTTGTAATCATTGGTACAAGGGCACAAGATGTAATGAAGCACCTTTCCTCAGCATTATTCGATAAATGTATCAGCTCTGATGAAGGCTGTCACATTAATACTTCTGCATCAGTAAACTCAGTTAGAAACCGAGCTAATCAACACTTTTCAACTGTGTGCGTAGATGCTCACCACTTCAATAGTTCTAAGATTGCAATCAGGATTAGTGGAATATGCCCCTTGAGAAATGTAAGCACACTCTTCTCCCTGTGCCTCTCAGCTCTGTGATAAACATACAAGCCGTCCCAGACTTGTGTACAGACTACAAAGAAAGATCATAGCCTGCTGAGCTTCAGACTTTTCTGTGGTCTGTCTTAATACTGCAGATGCTGCTAAATATTCAAGCAGAGTCAAAGCGTGTGCCGGCTTTTTTTCTAGTGCAAATGAAAGATTAACAAACTTGCAAAATATTTTACAGGAGAGTAGAGAGTGTCACCCAAATCATCCAAACATTAAGCACTTTGAGTTTTGTACACAATAAGAAATACAATTAAGATAGACAGTCTTTATTGTCTCAGCAGGAAATTGTTTTTTACAGCCTGCACATGTACATAATAACTCAAATAAAAAAACATTTCATCCCAAAATACACTTACAAACACATAATCACAAGCATACAGATCTATAAAGCTATACACAGTGATTAACAAGCTATTTTATTTAGGGCTGCTATGGCAGATAAGAAAAAAATGTATATATATCTGCTATTAAATATGAGGAAATACATTAAGTGTGATTAAAACAATCTAATATTAAAATCAGTCTAAAACCGATATAAATATTAACTGGTTTGACTAACTCTAGCAGTTACACTACGTGCTTGTACTGAAGTCTATTTATAGTCATAACTTTGATGACTTCAGATTTGATACAAGGAGAAACACTTGACTTGCCTGACTTATGTCCCAACTCTAATTTGATTGTAATATGACAGCTTGCTTTATGAATGTACTATAAAATCACAGTTACTCATTTTCTCCTCACTCTGGAATTGATATCATTTTCCTCATGTTTTTCTGACCTGATTTGTGCTCCCATGGATACAGCTGCAGTGGAGGAAGAGTGGGGGAATGGAAAACATGATTCCTTTCTACGCTTGGAGGTGCGTAGTACACTGTAGACTGTGTGTGTGTGTGTGTGTGTGTGTGTGTGTGTCAAAGTGATGATAATGAAGCCTCCCAACAGACTGTAACCTGATGCAAAAGGTCAGACTTTGTTCTATACTTGAAAACACAGTAAGCCACTCAGATCAGTGGGTAGGTGTGCTTTTAGCTTTTAGCTCAATGTACTGTAACTATTACACTGTAGTACTTTTATATCTGTGTTTTATATCTGTTAGGCAGTCATTGAGTCTGTCAGTAAGTGAAATTTTGACTGACAAGTAGTAAGTGAAGGAGTTTTAGGCTGTCAAAGTCTAAACAGTAAATGAACACAAGGTGAATAGCTGTAAGGTTGCCAAGAACGCTACAGGCGAGCTGTTGACTCTCAATCTAGTATCTCAATGATCAGACGATAGTGTTTCATAAGACATTTTTTTTATCAATATAAATTTATTGTTGTGGTGAACCTTGGCGTGACTTCTTCCTTCTTAGTTTACCTTGACAAGGGCTTGGCAGTTTTCTGTGGTCACACTTGAGACTTGAAAAGGAGGACATGGGACTAGTTCTCGGACTTTGACTTCATGAGGTAGTTGCCCTGGAACTCAGAGGCAGCTTTATTTATTTCTAAAGGTATTTCCTTGTTTTTAACTGCACTAGCGGCATGGCTCTAGGGATGGCAGTATCAGTTTGTTAGTCCATGCACCACTTTGATCCATATAAAATAGCTCAACAACTAGTGTATGGATGAATGAATGTACAGACATTCATGGTCCCCAGAGGATGAATCCTAATAAGTTGATCCTCTGAATGTTTATTCTAGCGCCAACAACAGATACATTTTCACTTCACTTAGTGAAATATCTGAACCTCTACTGGATGGACAAAATTTTCTAAAAACATTCATGGTTCCCAGATGATGTATCCTAATGACTTTGATGGTCTCCTGACTTTTCCTCTAGCGTCTCAACAATTATTGGCTGGATTGCCATGTAATTCGGTACACACATTCATGTCCCCCTCAGAATGAAACTGAATAACTAGTGATCCCTTAACTTTTCATCTAGCACCACAAGTAGCTGTCTTTTATGGATGCTTAAAGCTGAATTTTGGGAGATTATAGCTAACTAAAATACCTACAGTACAATCGATGAGGTACATTGAGGTTAATAGAACGTAAAAAAACAAAAAACAAATAAATCTTACCAATTAAATAACTGAACCCCTAAAACAGAGTCAGATCAGAATCAGAATCAGATTTTGTAAAACATTTTGTATTCAAAATCTCTACACTCATCGAGAATAAACAGCGCTTTCTGTTCACAACTTGTTTGAGAAGGTGCTGAGCGGCTCTTCCCATGGCCTCTTCATTGTCACCAAGTGGTTCCTTGACAACCGAGAGTTTTCGGAGGTGTTCTCTGAGCCCCATCAGGTCAGACCAATGAAGCCCCTCTCAGCACTGCAATGAGTGAGTGACAACAGCCTCCCAGAGATAAGAGCAGAGTGAGAGAAAGAGCTCTGGATAGCAGTGGTCCCTCAGTGTGTGTGTGGGGGGGTGAGAATCAGGCCCAAGGGGGATCACGTCACCACGGAGATAGCCATTGCCTAGCAACCTCAGTCCTCAGGCCCACTCAAGGAAGTGCAAAGTGAAAGCTGATCCTCTAAAAAAATTTGTGCTAATAATGGAGCTTTTCAAGCAAACAAAAAGCTGAAATGTAATACACATTGTAAACATTTTTGTCTTTGTTTGTCTTTGTCTTTAAGGGATAAGTCTGGTGATAGTCTTTATTTTTCTTGTTGTAAACAAATCCCATGAAAAAATAAAACAATCAATAAATCGATCCAAGTATTGTCTGCATTCTCTGTGCCATAGAGCTCTTTTGTTGTTCACGAAACTATTAAAAACACATCATTGGGCCACATTATTGGATAACATGTTCCTTCATTGTGATGAACATGGACACTATAGTTTATTAGTTGATCCCATATACACCGTCCTGCTGCCGTAAACACTTGCTAGCACAGCAAATCTGCAGCTGAGAATAGTCCCGAACAAATTCACTATTTACGCCTGTCTGAGTAACTTTTGCTAGGTTACTGTTAGCTGTTTTAGGAAATTGCTGAGCCTTTTTTAAAAAATGAAATTATATTTGTGATTTACATCTTCAATAGGAACAAATGGGCTTGGGGCTGAGTGCCACGGAGAGGCTGGGGACGTTGGAAACTACTGAGAGACTAATGTATTGTTGGTATTAGCCTTTTCATGAGATTTGTGACAATACAAAAATATAGAATATCGCCAGCCTTATTCTTTAATGGACACTCATTTCTGATCCCAGTGTTTTACAATCTAAGTTATAATCGATTTATACAATTGATGATCAATGTATATTATGTATTATGTAATAATTGCATATAAAAGTACTTAATAAAAATTAGCTATCTCTAAATCAATACCACATTAATCCCAAAGCTGTATATTGTTAACAAACAAGTGCAGGTTAATCAGAATCAGAATCAGAAATACTTTATTGATCCCTGAGGGGAAACTACACACCATAATGCATTATGGTGTGTACTTTGTGTGGTAGGTCTAAATGACTGCCCTAATGTGAGATGTCCTTTATAAAGTGAGCCTGTTACTAGCTGTCACTCTGACCTCAACCAACAGCATCCAGACTCTGTGCTCATTTCAATCTCGCTACTAGACAAATTATTGTCTTCCTGCTAGACACCCCTGATGAGGCATGCAATACTGCAGGTGCAGTTGGGCATGAAATTGCTTTGTTTAAACTTGTCAGGTTGGAATGGGGATTTTTAAAGAAGGATCTGTCCTCATTTGCACGGCTGAGGTGCTATACAAACCTACAGAGATTAACACCTCAAACTGTTATCTAGAAAAAGAAACATTTTTAGAATCTTAAATTTGATGAGCTGATAACTTAGCTTTCTTTGCGGTGGAGCTGTCAATAATCAAAACTTTGTTTGCTTTCCTTTAAATAAGCTTCTGGTTTTCCAAGTATTGATGTTTACTTCTCTTTTCTCCCCTGTGTTACAGTGATTGAAAGGAGCTGTTAAAAGTGGAATGTGAAGTTATATGCAAATTGAAAACTAGAGTAAATCACATTAATGTTTGAGGATATTTGAAATTATGTTTTCAGCATATAAAATAGCCAATCTTCCCCAATATTTGGTGTATTCATGTAATATTTCTTCACTTTATTTATGTTTATCTGTGTGTCCTAATACAGTTTCTAGTTAATATTTTTGTATGATCTTTATTGTACATTTTATTTTCCATTTTTCATGCTTCATTTTTGATATAATAGATGCTCATAATGAATAAAGTATTCTATTTTTCCTAAGTTTACTTATTTATGCTAGGCATCTGTACTTCCTTTGTTGCTCTGACACTTCAATTTTCCTGCCTGAGATTACATACCTTCTGACATTTCAGCACTGTACAGTGCACACACCACAGCACTTCCACTTCAACTAATGAGACGGTGTAGTCCCTCATTCGTCCAGGAGTGTTCTATCGTAGAAAAGGTTTCAGTCGTAGTCATCTTCAACTAATATTTCTGCATTCACCTCTTTCTTTTCAACTGACATTTCAACTTATTTCAGTGCTTACACTTTACCTGACACATCAAACCCTTTCAAAAGCTTCTTCAGCTCCTTTAACTCAACACTTTCACTACATGATTTACTTCAACTGGTTGCAGTGCTTACAGTTCAGCTGACACTTTAACTGACATCGCCATTCATCATTTTATACACTTGAACCGACACTCATTTCTTTCAGGACTTCCACTTATATCACCCATGCTTCGACTGACATATCAGCTTCTTTCAGCGCTTTCAATTCAACTGTCACTTCAACTTCTTTCAGTTATTCAGTTATTTGTTATTTCAACTGCCACTTCAACTTAAACAGTTTTAGCATTTGAACTATTTCATAGGTTTCAACAGTGAATTTTCAGCAGTAAACAAGTACATTTTCTTCAGAAAATGTGCCTTTTCCAGTCTTATATTAAGGTTTTTATCTTATCTTAAGATATACTTTATATCTAAATTCATATTTAAATTGAATAATGTAAAAAAAAAAATCCAACTTGGTGTTTTGGCATTTTCACAGGTGTCAAGATTGGTTTAAGTCAAAAGAATGTAAAGTATGACTGCTTTAAAACACATCTAACGCAAGGATTATACCGGCTTGAATAGTCTTTCCCAATTTGTTCAGAGGACAAAGGGCAATGATGCACATTCCTGAGAGCAGCAGTGGAAAAGCATTCCATCCTCTGTTTGTAATTGTTCACAGCTGTGAGCAGTCTGCTTCTTCTTTGTCACATTCACGGATCAAGCGTTACCATATTTTTCATAATCACTCAAAAAATAGAAGTAAAGTTTTGGAAGGAAAAGAGTGTTTATGTACACTTACTGTAGTAGGTGAAGCAGTACAGCTGTTAGCCTCCTTGCACCTCCGCTACTTGTTCATCTTCTGCGCTTTGTTATTGTGAGGATGTATCCACCATTTATCTATTTGAGCAGAGGACTGTAAATAAGACCTTGTCAGGTGTTTATGTAGGATTTTCCTGCCATGTCACAGCATGAGGTTTTTATTGTGTGAAAGGTATCTCTCCTTCAACCTTCAGCATGTCGGTATTGAAGGTTGGAATCTGAGGTTGGAATAAAATGTATGAAAGCTTGATAAGGAAGCCAAATCAAACCTTAATCAAATAATTCAAGGATGTCAGCAGGATTTAGATATGTTTGTATTAATCTTTGCACTACAGAAGGATTTTTTTTTAAAAATGCAAAAATTAGAGGAGAACAAGTGTGGATCACAAACTATCTATCCAGTTACAGTGCTCTCCCTGTTTGAGCTACTCCAGAGCCACGATATTAAAAATAGGTATTATGATTGTGTATGTGTGTGCAAGAGTGTGTATGTGTGTTTGCACAGGTGCCAAAAAAATCAGCTCTGTGTACAATGTGTGCTTGTGCAAGGAGTGAATGCAAGTGGTTCTCTACTTGAGAACAGAGCAGCACCACAGTTTTATTGTTTATAATCATAGTCTGTAACAAAGCGTAGATCATGCAGACAGCAGGAAGACAGCTTATATCTTAAGGTAGCTGTTTTCTGATCAGCTGAGGCCAACTTTTCCAAAATGGATCAAAACACAAACATGTATTTGCTTTGTTTAACACATGGAGTGCTAAATGATGTTTTTTCTGTCCGTTGTTCCAAAGGCTAACAACAAACACGACAGATTCTTGGTAAGGGACTGACATCAGCTGGAGCAGAAAACCTCAGTCATCTTGTCCAAGTAAATCACTTTGCCCAAGCCACAAAATTATAGTTTCTAAGCTTGTGGGCAAGGGAATGTGAGTGACGGTTTTTCTTGTGGACCTTGGGTATGTTTTCAGGAACCACAGACCTAAAAGATATCTGCTGCCAGTAGAGGGTGCTGTAGCTCTTAAAGTCTCTGGAAATATTCTGGGTTCTTGTGCCTACAAATACTGTTTGTTGTCAAACCAGCTTGTATATAAGAAACTGCAGCAATATTTGTGCTCATCTACATGCAGTGTGCTGTTGCATTTGGATTTAATATATGCAGCAATACCTCCTCTGTCGTGTTTTATTATCAGTGATGAGTGTCAATGGTTTCAATAGACAAAGACCCAAACTCCAAACAATGTGATGGTCTTGTTGCACAATTTGATGGTGTTTTCTTGATTTGACTGAGTGATAAACATTGTCTTCTGTCTGTACCCCTGTTGAAGCTCATCTTCTCCATATTAGCCCCCTGAATTAAACACAGATTGCCATTTTGGCCTGTCTTTGCTTTTATTTTCTTAAGCTGCAGTTTTACTATTTTACTACCTTATTGAGTATGATGTTTGCTTACATAAATACGTGTGTGTGTGTGTGCGCGCATGGGTATGCTTGTGCGTGCTTGCAATAAGATGAGCTCTATGCTAATGCAGTGTTGTGGTTTGCAGTGTTCCCCCTCCTCTGCTGGTCTGAACTGAAACAGCTGCCTCGGCTGCTTTACCTCCAGCTGCTTCCAAATTGTCCCTCCATTAAGCTATTATATGTTTACAACCACAGCACCGAGCAAGCCCACTAGGTGCTAGAAGTCCTGATGATCTTCCCCAGTTGTAATGGATCATTATCACGGTATCTTATTACATAGCTTTTGCCACGCTGTAATGAGCTGTGATACAATTAGGCACACTATCTTAACCGAGCCATAAAGGCATCAGGCAATACTTTGGACTATCCCAATGGCCTGGATTTGTCACTTTGACAAGATTAAAGGGTAAAAAAATCCTCAAACTGAATTTACTGAATCATGCATATCTCCATGACGCAGAGTTTTATATATATACTGCCATTAAATTGATACATCTGCTTCATCTAAAGTTATGATAATGTGTGAAGAAATGATGCAGGGATGCATCTGAAGTATGTCTCTTGTTACTGTGAATGTGTGATTTCACATAAACAAGATTTTGGCTCTCTAGCATAAGCTTCATATGTGCTAACTCTCTTTTATCTCTCTTTTATTCCTCCTTTCAGTCTCCTGGGCTCTGGAGCTGTGGGAGAGTGCCCGCTCACAGGAGAGGAGCACGAACACATTGATCTTATTTGGACAGGCTTTTGTCTGGGCCACATCCAAACCCAAACAGCCAGGGGAAGGACCACAACAGGGTGTAAGTAATTCTCTAGCAATCCAGACACACTCTGCATAGGTTACAGACAGAGCAGAGCCACTTGTATCATTCAAAACAGTGTTATTTCTTTATTCAGCGTGTAATTATTTATTTAACTGATACACTCTCCCACATTTTTCACTCCTGTTCAGTTTTGAAGAGTGGTTGTGCGCCATCTATGCTACTTCAAACTGAGCTAAAAGTTGTATGCCAAAGAGGTGTTTCTCTCTGTCAAAAAATGCAGCCCAAAAGGACATCTGGTTTATGTTATGACAACACTGCTCTAAGACGCAGCTTGTATACAACTGAACCAGTTAGCAGCTTTCAAGAATTGGAAGCATTCACTGTTTGCATGTTTCTCATTACTAACAATACAGAATAATATTGTACTTCAGAATATTGCATATATTCAAAACCTATTTCACAATAACTCAAGTCTGCTTACTGAAATGAGTCTATAGAAAAACAACACAGTAACACAGACAACATGTACTGTATTTTGTTTCTATTTCTCAATAGTTTAACATTGTTGTCATGATTGTCCTTATTATCCGTTAAGATCTGTCACCTTTAATTAATTACATAATTACATACAGTACAGTATATGGACAATAGAGATATTGTTCTGATATTTTTTCTTTGTGTTTATGTTGGCATTTTTCTAGAGAAAGGTTTCCATTTCTGCAGTTTATGGGGGGAAAAACCTGAATGGTGCTGATCCAAGGCCAAGGATGAAGGATGACTGCTCATAAAAATCGTAGAGGAAAACAGTAAATAATAAAAACAGTGCTTTAGGGTAAAACTGTGGTGACCAAGTGAGGTACTGTGATAGACTGGTAGACACTGTACACTATAAACAAAACTAGCGCTGCAGCTAACAATCAGTTTCATTATCAGTTAATCTGCAGATTATTTTCTCGATTCATTGATTAATTTCTTCTATAAAAAGTCAGAAAACAGTGAAAAATGCTCATCACACTTCCCTAACGCCAGATATGACATCTTAAAATGTCTTGTTTTGTCCAACAAACTGTTGCAAATCCAAAGATATTAAACAGAGACAATTAGTAAGTCTTCACATCTGACAAGCTGGAACCAAAAAATTTTAAACTATTAATCGATGATTAAAAACGTTGCTAATTAATTTTCTATCTGATTGATTAGCTTAGGAGAACATTGTCATTCAAATAGGTAGAAACAGCAGATATACCAAACAGAGGTGCTAAAAGTTGGTGAACCCTAAAGACTGCAATGTTCATTAAAACTCAGCCCTTCCTCACCAGAAAAATTAACCACATCACATGACTTACGTAACGTACTTAAGATCCAGTACGCCTGTCACTGGTACTTTCCAATGGTCATATAAGTCGTTTTGTACAAAAGTGATGAATAGAACAAACATAGTGGCAATTTTGTAAGTCTTACCAGTAGCAAGGTTAAAAAGGTTAGATTTATTAACAAAGTCAAAAAGGGTTCATCCCCTTGGGAACGTGAATATGCTCAGCAAATATTATGGCAATCTGCCTATGAGACACTGAGATAGCTTGTGTACAATTTTGACATTTTGGCCTGAGGACAGTGCTAGAGGAAAGCTCATGCAGTGTTCAAAATGAAAAGGGCTAATCCTCTGGGGTCATTAATATCCTCAGTAAATTTCATGAAACGCTGTCATTTGAACATTAATATTTATTGTTTGTAGGTAAAAATTTTGGCCTGGTTTGTGGCACTAGATGAAAGGTCAAGGTCTCTAAAAGGATTAGGATCAATCCTATAGGGACCATGAATATACAGTACATACCACATGTTATGACCAGTAGTTGTTGTAAAATCTTGTTCTAAGGTGTTCTACAGATGGACTGCCCCAGGGCAAGAGACGCTCAGAAAAATTTGTAATATTTAACAACAAAACATTTACCTTCAAACAAATGATCTCTGTATATTTTATTGTGATCTTCTACTCTGTTCCTGTTGTGATTGTGTGTGTGGGTTTCTTCTGTTTTAGTATGCGCAAAGTGGAATTATTAAAAAATAATAATAATTTGACCATCGATAAATTCAAAGATTTGGACAAAATTTAAAATAAGGGAATTGTCTTCCCATGTGTTTGTATCACCCCATGGAAAAATTGCAAAGCAACAGGTTCCTGCTTTTATCTGGCATCTGTTTAGAATAAGGCAACAGAAAATATCAATTTGAGTCACAGAGCCAAGTTTACGCTCAACTGGTTGTGCAAGGAAAACATCAGATAAGCAACGCTGCAGCTTTATGGTGATCTGGTTTTGACTGGATCGTTATCTTCGGCTGCATCAAATAAGCACTTACTGGGATTAAAGAAAGTGAGTTATACCTCTCAAACGTCAATTGATGCTTTTAAAATTATTCAAAGTTAAAGTTAAAGTATTTAATTTGTGTGTTTACTTATCATGTACAAAAGCGTCTTGTACACCTCAGCATTTATGCACACTGAAGAGCAGTTTCATTCAAAAAAATGAAAAAAATTAATATATTCAAGCAAGACAATGTATCTTTTGAAAGAAGCAATGACATATTCTTTCTCTTACAAATGAAAAGTTGAACTCATAAGCAATAAAAAACACACCCTTGTTCAATTAAATACATTCAGTGGTCTAGTACTTTTGTACATGAAACCTTGGTTCTGTCCAAGGTTTCTGCCTCTTAAAGGAAGTTTTTTCTTGCCACTGTCGCCAAATGCTTGCTCATGGTGGGTCTCTGTAAATAATATTACAAAGAGTACAGTCTAGACCTGCTCTATAGGAAAAGTGCAATGAGATAACTATGAATAGGCGCTATATAAATAAAATTGAATTGAATAGTATGACCAGCAGCTTACTAGCAGGTGACAATGTGACGTTTATGACTCTTTAATACATGTCCTACTGTTACACTAAGTTTTAGCATTTTCCATTATCCAATAATTGTCACATTGCTCACTTGTTTATTTAGCCTGATTTGGATTTCCCTGCAGCTTTTAAAATACCAACTTTATCAATGGATTTACTAATGAAGAAAACCTGTATAATTTCATATTAAGTCTGAATTCACTTGACAGTACAGATCCCAGGGGTGTTATGGGCTCTCCTTGTAGGCATCTGGTAATAGAGTTTGTTGAATCTACTATTAACATTAAGCTACATGATACATGTACAATTTAATGCAATCTTTAAGTAAGGTTTAGTAGCACATTTGTAATTATCCCTTAACATCTACTCAGCTGACTACAGTGTTGAAGTACTGTTGTGACCCCATTAGTACTAGCAAAACCATCTGTATGTATTACAGTCATTACCAGTGGGTTTTCTTCTGTGATTACTGGTTTCTTACTTGTAATTTCTAGACAGATACACTGTGCAGTGCAGTGTTTTATGTGTACTTTGATATACTGTAATTCTTGATACATGTTGTTTCATATGTTTTTGCAAACACATTAAGTTCAGTGGTTCATGCATCACATTCATTGAAACATACAAAAATAAGGTCATCAGGTACATAAAATATTATCAAGTATATCACTTGTTTTGTTCAATATTCCTGGTAGTAAACTCATACAGTCGGCTCATCAGCATGAGTCACTGTTTGCAGAAATCATCTTTTTATTATTGCCTTCTTCTTTTCCCAGGTGTCTTATTGAAAGAGGATCAACATGCTCGGGGCAAATCACATTTAGTGTTCTGCTGCAGGATGTGATTGGTGATAGATCAGACTGTATTAGGTAACAACATACTTGAATTAACTGGCTGTCAGATCAATGACTGTCTCCCTCTCTCTCTCTGTCTGTCTCACTCATTCTTTGAGTGTGTATTTTTACTGTAAATATATTTGAAAACAGTTCTTTATTTCTATTACTTGGATAAAAAAATCTAAATGACTATGGTTGACTATCTGACACAGCAAATTAGTAGTATATAAGCATATTGTTATTGTTAGATAGTGGTTCCCAACCCGGGGCTCAAGACCCTGACGCATCACAAGATGAGTGTGAGGGGATCGCAAGATGATTAACCGGATAGGAACGCAGAAAAAAACACTCATACACACAATTATATTTGGGGGGGTTACAGAGATTCCTCTAATCATTGCGTTTTTGTGGTTAATTGCTGAATAATTTTAACTTCAGAGGCCTCTTAAAAATACTCCATTATAACAGGGGGAAAAGCATTCTTTGGTTGACAGCTGATGATGTTCAAATGGTGTGTAAACTGAACCGCTGTTGTCGGAGATAGAGCTTTAAATACGTGTTCTTCCCTTCTTGAGTGCTCCACTGGTGAACTTTCAATATAAGATTTTCATAATATTCAAATGCCTCTATTGTAACTTAATGTCAGAAATCACACTACATGAAATTAGCTTACTTGGTAGTAGCCTTTTGAAAAGTGCAATGAAGAAAGGAACAAGCTCTACCTGTTACCTTTGTATTAAATCTGTTAAAGTCCTTTAAGATGCTAGCCGGCAAGGAACCGACTTCCATAGAATTCACAAACAAATAGTGCGAACATGCAAAATATTTAGTTGCACACAACTTTCCTTTAACTTTTTCTTTGAAAATGTTTGCTCACCCCATTAATTTGTGAATTTGCAGGGTCCATTGTTGTCCCTTGATTTACCCATGTGCTTTATTCAAACAGTCTTTCATTTTGTAAAACACAACAATGGCTGTTTGAGATAATTGGATGAAAAACACAAAAAAAAAACACAGAATAACATGTGTTACTCTCTAGAGGCTTGTTGTACAGGCTAACAGGCAAATATAAACATTTCCACTTTCATGCAGCAACAAACTGTACATTACTACTCTTTCTATGTGTCTCTTATTTCCTCGCTCTGTATCTGGTTGTATGACACATCATGTGTGAGTGTAGGTGTGTGTTCACTTTGTGCATTGAGTGTGTATCTGTGTGCCAGCCTGTCATCGTGTGTCTGGTTAGGTTAGCTTGTGTATCAGCGTGCACTCTTAAGGTCAGAACAGACTCAGCCTGCTTATTTTTGTCAGCCTCTTTGGTGAGAACACTAATCTGGAGCTGCCAGACTCTCTCTGTCAAGCTCAAAAATGTATATGACCTTGTTACAAGGGGACTTTGCTCGTTTTGAAATGAAGGTCCATCTAGTCCATTCAGGGCTCATAGAATATATCTTAATAGGAAAAATGAATTTTTGGATAGTATACTATATAATTGAATGTCTTAACTTTGCTTTTCCGCTGAGAATAACATTATGGGGACAAAGACATCACAAAGCATTAAACTGCACTTCACCAGTTGTGCTGCACCACCAAGACCATAAGAACAAATGTGCCACTGGGTCAGTCAGCTATTGGCACTGGCCAAAAAACAAACTAATGACATTAGACAAATAAACCTGACCACAATTGAAACATTTTCTAGACTGGTTAAACCCCTGATGTAGGAAGTCCAAGCAATTTTCAGGTGTGGGATGAGTCTGAGCCTTTTACTGCGAAATGACTCTAATCTGGACACATTTCCCCTCATGTGAAGTATTAGAGACCAGTAAAACACACACTATTGAGGCTTAGGAAGTTCACTCGCAATATTTCAGTGGTAAATAATGTTTCATTAAACTGTACTCTACAAGAATACATGTTGTGTGATCTAGCCTCAGACACTGGGTTGTTGAATTAGATGGACAAAGATGCTGTGTTGAATATATGTATGTGAGTGATCTTTATTTTACTTGGAGAATACAGTGAATGTCAATCTGAGGTGTACACAGTGGTGGACTGTAACTAAGTACATTTACTCAAGTACTTTACTTAAGTACAACTAGTATTTCCATTTTCTGCCACTTTCTACTTCTACTCCACTGCATCTCAGAGGGAAATATTGTACTTTTTACTCCACTACATCTATTTGATAATTTCAGTGACTTTGCAGATTTAGATTAATAATTCAAAATATAATTAACAAATAAAATATGGTGTATTATTATTGGTTAAGATAAGATTAGGGGGGCGATTCACAAGCTAGCAGTGTATAAAGTAGTTAAAATTAGCTCCACCTTCACCATCTGCAACATTAAAGTGATGAACAAATTAATGCATCCATAAATATAATCCAATAATATAATATACATTATTCTGAAATGGGCCATTCTGCACAATGAATATTTTTATTTTTGGTACTTTAAGTATATTTTGGTGCTAATACTTTTGTACTTTCGCTTAAGTAAAATTTTAAATGCAGGACTTTTACTTGTAACAGAGTATTTCTACACTGTAGTATTACTACTTTTACTTAAGTAAAACATCTGAGTACTTCTTCAACCACTGGGTTTACATTCTGAAAACTAGCATGTTGGCAGCTGGTATACATGAAAATTACCACGCCTTACTATTTTGTAACAACAGAAAATGATACCAAACCAAATCAGCATGAATGAAGCTGCAACTTTTGCAACACAACTTTCAAATTTGTAAAATCAATATAGAGGAAGCAAAATGTTGTTTATCTGTTTTATTTTGTTTTTGAGATGTTGAGCAGGATTTATTTGTCACAAAAGAAATTTATAAACAGAAATGTTGCTACACCTGCACAGAACTCACTGGACCGATGGTTGAGTCTCAAGGCCAGACAATTGTTTCCTTTCATCCAGCCTAATTTGTTCACTGATTTCTCACAGCTGTTGGTGAGGCCCAGGTGTGCCTTGCTAGCCACCTGAACAAAAAAAGATATGGTCAACAAACCATGCGAGCAAAGTGTCAAAAGAGTTTGACTGGAGTTTTATGGTTTCACAATATGCTGCAGTGTAACATGAAATCTCCATTTTTCAGCATATCAGAATAAACTACAATTCAATGTTTTCCTCTCAAGGTATATTCTTAATGTTAGAGTCTTAATTTTCACAATGTAGTAAATATGATTAATTGTCTTATGTTAAGTTGCTTTTGCAGTAGTTTTAGCTCTCCTCATTTCTGTGTGACAACCCTCCCATACAGCGATTCCAATCTAATACATGAGGAGAATATTAGGTTGTTGTAGCAGCAAGTGTTGTATGATGGGATATATTCTTTTTTTGTAAACCCAGTGAATTGAGATAAGTGAAAAAGGAGGCAACAATGAAAAAAAAAAGGAAACATATCAATTTATCACTTCAGACTATTGTGTACCATAGCATCAGCAGCTCCACACAGGAGTAGGACTTGAGGAGATTAAAGCAAAGGCCAGGAGACAGAGAAAGCAGGGCATGTTTCCAAGGAAACAAGCTGTGCTAAGGACAAGGACTTTTTGATGATGGCGATGTCAATATTCAGAGGATCCTTGCTACAGCAGATGTCCACTTGATTATTCAGCTACACAAAAGACATTCACATCTCCGATTTTGGAAAAGAAAGTTAACATACACAAAAGCCATCATCAAAGGTGTATTAGCACTGCAACTTGAAACACAAGTTGAGTAATAAAACCTCAAATATTTACCGTGCACATGACGGACAGCATTAAAAGAATAGTTTGACATTTTGGGTGCGCTTATATTACTTATCTTGCTTATAGATAGATGCGAAGATTGATACCACTCTCATATCTAAACGCTAAATGTGAAGCTATAGCCAGCAGGCGGTTAGCTTATTTTAGTATTTAACCTCCGTGCAAAATCACAAATGATCATTTTTACACCTCTGTTTTTGTACAAATTAAACAAATAAGATATAACATGTCAATTAGTGAGCTTTAGAAGTGCTGGTAGGTGATTATTACCTTTGGACAGAGCCAGGCTAGCTGTTTCCCCCTGTTTACAGTCTTTGTGCTAAGCTAAGCTAACCAGCTGCTGGCTGTAGCCTTATATTTACCATACAGACATGAGAGTGGTATCAATCTTTTCATCTGCCTCTTGGCTAAAAAGCGAATAAGCATATTTCCCATCTCTTTAACCAAAAATGAAAAAGTGTGCAGTATGTGTGGGTTGTAATGCGGTCAACAGATCCAGTGTTGCTGTCGGCAGTTCAGATGTGGCAGACAATATGAAGGTTTGACATGTGTGTGGTATTTATGACTCCTTTCAGGCTAGACGGTCTACATTGACTTGCACTACGCATTATTTCAAACTCTGACAGAGGGTTTTTTCAAGTTTTTCCAACTTTTTTTCTCTCTCTTTCCCCCTCTAGCTTTCCCACTTGTGTTCAACTGGGTGCCAAAATGTGGCTGTGTGCAGCAGTGCTGGAATATATCACATTTGGTGGGAAAGCAGAGGGGCTCTCTGTGTGTGGCAGAGGCCTACACTTGGATTAATTTGTGTGATGTGAATTAATGGCTCACTGGAGTGTGGTTGACGCCCTTTAGCATCACCCACAAACTATGGCGCAGCTCTAGATGAGATCCCCGCTGCACTAGATCACCCACCAAGCTGTGCAGAGCCTAAATCTGTTTTTGTCTGTCTGATGAAATCCTCTCCAGGAGAGTACTTTAGTTACAACTTCTGCTCCCCTTGATTGGACTGGAAACGGTCTCATCCCTCATGATGAACCCGAGTTTAAATTGTGAAAAAGACCCAGAAGAATCAGACACTCATCATCACTATCCTTCTCATCTGGCCAAAAATATTCTATTCTGGGAGCCTGTTATCTTTTTTTGTCACATACTGTACTCTACTTGCTTTTTCTTCCAGAGAAAAAATCTTGTCTTTTACGTGAAGCCTGTCATTGTACCTGGGGAATAGAGACAGGGGTGATGAAATGCTCAGTGTGTGTGTGTGTGTGTGTGTGTCTGTGGGGTTTTTTTTAAACTGAAGGTGTCCTTTGCTTCCCGAATGTGATTAATATATTCTATTGGTTTCAGGCTTGCAGTGAAATTGCAGCCACACTTTGCCTTGAACACAAATATGGGTTCCATTCAGGAAGCCACTTTGGTCAAGTAGCACACGTCTAAATCAAACATGCTTTTATTTCTGTAATTCCAGGTTTAGTCCACTTAAGGAACAACTCTATCTGAGCACTAGCTAGCAATTGGCAGTGTGAAAGTATCATGCTTAGGTATTGATTTTCAGCTTTGTGTTGTTGGCTGTCGGGTTTTCAAACCTGCTCAGTTAAAAGCCAAATCATTGTTTTTCTGTGCTTCTGCCTCTGCTAGAGACAACAACGCAGTATAGGCAATAGGCTGCCTTAATAGTATATCCTTACAGGGGCTAGGAAGTGCAATGAGACTGGGGCACCGCGTTTAAAAAGAGCTGAGCTACAGAAACTTCCAATTAAAGTTGATCAGGTTTTCAGGGTAACAGAAGTCAAATAGTAAAGCACTTTAATTCTTCAGTATTTTAACCTGATGACATACTGATTACAGTGTATTAAAAATGTTTCATTGCTTTTGTCAGTGCTTAAATATGCTACTTGTAGCATTTTAGCATCAATAAAACAAACACAGACAAGGCTGGCAGCCTCTACTTGGTGTTTTACTTTATGTGCCACCTGGTTGAACATTGTGGCAAATCTTCTTGATGCTTTGCAACATAAAACAGAAGGAGGAAGCTGTTTTTCCAGCTCTAATGAAGCATTTAGATTTTCTCACAATGGCAGATGGAGCAAGAGAAACGCCGATGGAATAATCATGTTTATCCTTTTAATGGAAGCAAAACAGAATAATTTAGACGAACAGGATTTATGAGGTGTCAATGCTGACAAACACTAGTGCTCAATCATAACAGAGGCTAATGATCATCTCAACTTACATCTAATTTGTTCAAGGCAATTCTGTCCTTGAATTATAACCTTTTTAATGGTTAGAGAGGTTAGAGAGACTCCCAAGGAACACAGGCACGAGAGAACACTGATTCAAGGCTTGCATGACTTCATGAGTACTAATTTGGTTTTGATGCTTTAAAGACTACACATAACAGGCTACATGCTACATGCAGATGATGGCTGCCTGCCGGCTACTTGGATAGTAAACAGCTTGAAAAGAAAATAACAAACCTAAAAGTGGTAAGACACACACAAACTGTGGCCCTCATCTTACTCATATGGCATTCAGCCGCCCTGTCTCCTAATAATTACATTTATATATAACTAATTTGCAACAGCAAATAAGTTTTGAAGGAAATTTCATGCCGAACGGATTATGTTTTCTATTAATATAATGAAGAAATGTTGTTAGTTAACGTAATTGGCAAGTTGCAAAAATGTTGATACTGAATGTATGAGTAAAATGTTCATTGATAATGTTTTTCATTTGTATTACACCAAAACATCCAATCTTGCGATACAATATCTGCTTGTAGTAACTACAGTGTTATTCAACTTTTTTATGGTTATGTTTTATAATCTTTCTTTCTTTGCCAAAACCTGACCACAGATGGGACAAAGTCCTGTGGTTTGTACACCCACCATCCATCCTGAACACCTCCATGCAACATAAATAGCCCGTCATTCATTCACAAAAACGTTGCCTGTGAACATAATCCAGGCAATGATTACGTTTGACAGCACTACGTAATTGGGAAAACAATTTAGGACTATATTAACATAATTTCCAGGACACAGGGTTGCATTTAGGGTTGGAAACCTTACCTGGATGCAAACCACTGGCCACCAACATTAAATCACTCACCAATATTAAAAAAAAAAATTGTGGCAATATAGTTTTTCCAAACAGGGTACTCTATAGAATAATGGAATTCAGCAATCATTACTTTTATTTTTTACATCTGTGCTTTTCCTACTGTGACATCTCAAAATGTTTTCGGTGAAAAGGCCTATTGTGTTCTAGTTTTGCAAACTTTTGTTGTCCAAATTATTTGTGTGATTGATTTGATTCCAAACAAATGGTAACACATTTATGAATGAATACATTAAATGATTATAGATTGATAGAATGATTATAGAGAGGCAAAGTTCCTCCCCTTCTGGTGAACCACCATGGGACTTTATTTTAATTTTTTAAATTATTATTTAAAAAATATATACTGTAGTCAATGGAGTAAGACAAAAAAATGTTTGATCTCGTTTGAGCTGTCCCATGAATTACACATATGATGTTTGTCAATTTAAAAGATAATTTTGAAAGTCAAGAAAGTCTGTGAAACCGCTCAGTGAACTACATTTCTCGCTCAACATGGCCGTAGTGAGGGCAGAAGAACATCAGTATGAGAAAAATATTGTATCATATCATATGTAATGTTAATTTCAATCATATCGTCCAGCCCTAGATCTGCCATTAAATGTTTCCACAGCCTTTCATAGAGTTGACAGAAATCAATATGGGTGCCATTTGAATAAGAATCATGGCATTTTTAACAAACAAAAGCAAAAGATACAGCAAGTCTAGCAACGAGCAATTAACTATTCATGTACAAAACATTAGTAGTTACTAATGAATCTTTTATTATGGTAAAAGGAACTTTTGGAGTGTTCTCAAGTAAGATCATGCCTGACAGCAATCACTTCACATTTAGCTACAAAGCAGTGACCTTGAAACAAGGTGGGGCTGTGTATTCTGAGCTCTGGACAATTTGTCTCTCCAATTTCTCTGCAATTCCTGCAGTCCATCAATGTCATAAGCTCATAAGCTCATTATTGATCAGAGACTGATGCATCTCATGTTCACAGTTAGATGTCTCCTATTGTATCCTCATCACTCTTATGTGAGCTTTGCACAGTGATATGTGTGTCATCAGAAACAAGTATGATTTCCAGTAACAACAACAACATTAGTACTATCATATTGAGCGCACTCTGAAGTTCAGATATGTTTATTTATTGGTATTTGTGAGAAGGCACAGATAAATGATTTTCATTTAACTCCAGTAGGTCAAAGAGACAGACTGTAGCGTAGTGTAGTGTCCCCCTACTAGAGTCAGATGGATTACTGAACAGACCTACCGGGTACAGGCCAAGACCGGGTACAGCCCTTGGACCAGAGTTGGACCAGAGCCTCTGTGTGAAGTGACTGTTAACATTTCTTGTTGTCAATCAAACGACTACAATGAGGCACAAAACGACTACAGAGAGGTGCAAAACAACCACAAAGAGAAGAAAAACGACCACAAAGAGAAGCAAAACGACCACAGAGGCCCAAAACGACCACAAAAGGGACACAAAATGACTACAAAGAGGCACAAAATTGACCACAGAGACACAAAATGACAGAGATGCAAAACGAGACACAAAACCCTAAAAAGAGCTTTTATATGTCTATGTCCAGGGGCCTGTTATCTCGTAATCTGTCCATGGCTGTAGATTATTTGGAGATACAAATAGCAGCTATTTCTTGATATTATTTTACATTAGAATATTTAAAGTTTATTTGACATCCATCTATTACACTGAATAAACAATGTAACTATTAATAATGCAGTTTATTATTGCCAAGAACCAGGGTTTAAAATGTCTTGTTTTTCATTCTACAAATATGCCCCCCACATTCAAACATTTCTAAACCTGTCCCTGTCAGAAAGTGAAAGTTTAATATTTAAAGTGAAAGTTGTGGCAGTAATGGTACCCAGCTCCCACTCAATAAGATGGATATAATGTAAGCCTTCCAACAAAACCTTCTAAATGCAGCCTTGAAGCGCTTCACAGTACAAACAACAACAGGAAATTACTTCAAATTGTACCCAGAAATGTGAGTAAGTGAACAAAATGCCCCATATGAGTGTCTCAAATCATCCTGCAAATGTCTGAGGGCTGCTATGTAGCATGAAAGGAACATCCATCTAATTTAAATAAGTCAACAACTCCAGAGTATTTAGATTTTCGGGCTCAGTAGACACAAGGTGCCTCCACAGGAGACGCCCCCCGGCATGTTAGCTTTCTGCTGATTGACTCTCATTACCACGAGGAGAATGAGCTGTAAATGTTCTCACTCCCTCTCTTGTTTATTTTCAGGTTACATCGTGGTTGGGGAATGTCACTTCAACGCCAGTTTTGTTTTTCTCTGAAATTGAGAGGAGCAGTTACCACATTATTTATAGTATGACATGCTTTGTTTAGTATCCCCACTAGAATAATCCCAAAACCTCTCTGTTGGCACTATGAGTGAAACACTTGCAAACTCTTCAAAGCTGTGGCTCTACAGCATATATTGACCTCTTTATCTAAGCGTATGAGTACACACTGGTTTTATTATGTTTCTCTTCGGGGTACAATCTGAAAGTAAGATACCATAACTCTCAAGAATGTCAGAAGCAGTGAAAGTCTGAGGAGCTAAAGAGGTTTGAAGATAACGAAAAGCCATAAATGCTTTCACATCAAAGAGCTGGGAGAAGTGTTTTCTCATCTTGGCTCAAATAGAAATTAATACAAGTTCTCCTCTCTTAACTAACAGGTAGAGCCGAGCGCAGGTGGTATTTTAAGAATACAACCTCTCAGTCTGCCGAGGATTATCTGCTTATCCAGTTTCACATATTTATGTGACATTATGTGTCTACACTGATGAAGAAATAAGCAGCTCTCAGTTTCAAACCTTTGACTATTTTAAGGAGGTAATTGGTCAGCAGTTGCATTGATGGACTGAACAAAAGCTACAGAGAATTGTAATTTGTTCACATAATACATTAATCCGTACAAATTGCAACCCTGTAATTCTTCTTTTCTTGGACTGCAGACAAGAAGCAACTAAATTTAACATCACACATTAAGGGAACGGGTAGGAATGTGAATGTTGCAAATTAATAATACATTAAATATTAAATATTTCTGGCCTCTGGTGCACAGGACATAAATTCTGCATTGCATCGACAGTATATCCATCTAATGATTTTACATATTGCCAATATCTATATTCTGCTCCTTTCCATTTCAGATCATTTTGATAACTACATTTCTTCCGACAGTTTCTTTGAGAAATGTAGAATGCTGTAAAGTTCAGACAGTTTAGATTTACAGAAACATGTGTTTTCAAAGGATTAAATCTTTGCCAAAAAAAAACAAAAAAACAACAACAACAAAAACACAGAAAAATACAGAAGTTCAACCCCTTGCGGTGCAGTTTGAGTTTCCAGCAGTTTACATTAATTAACGTGCCATACAGCCGAGCTTTGCTCCTTGAATGACAGTGTTTTCCTCATTTGCTTCAGAAGCTTTTATCAAAAGTGATAGACCTGGAAAGATCAAAGTGCAGCCTAGTGGTTTTCCCTCTGGCACTTTCTGACTGGGTGAACGAGCTTTTAAAGGACTTGTGACAAGCACATTGCCTTTGAAGCGGATTAGTATTGTTACTGTCTCATGTTGCACAATGATGTTCACAGCATACTGTCCCCAGAAGTCATGGGTTTAAACTATCTGGCTGACTGAACCTCACACAAATTTCCCAGTTGTGGAATATTTGTTCTCACAATTTCAAAGCAGCCCCTTGAGCCCTATAGTGCTGCACTATAATCATAATGAACAGGACCCTCTAAAGGCCCCAAAAAGCTGCTGCTGATAAAACTTATTAAGCTTCTTTTTCATGTCCCTGAGGAAAGATTGATTGCACTGAGAGCCTTTTAATATAAATATATTATATGATAACAGTGATGTGAAATCTCTCTCTGAAAAATGCTGCTCCAACACTATCAATGGAAACGTGATCAGAGGCAATCTAAGACTGCAGCACATTTAAAATCATGCAGCTACAGTACAGCTGAATAACTGGCTCAGTATTTGTTGTCTCAATAGAACAAAGGAAATTGTTTGTTTCTTTCACCTTGAATATTGTCATCACGTTATCTTTTGCTGCTTGTGGGTTCCTTTCAGTTTCAAACAAAGGAAGTATTGAAAGACTGCTCATTCTACGCTGCTAGGCACCTAATGATGGAAAATCACTTCTACATTACTTTCTCACCAGCAGTCACTTTGTACAGCTACTGCAGGTATTGTATTGTTCATCAACAAAAAAACTCAACCAAACAAAGGGTGGATGACAAAACAATCTCACCATAAGGTCCATTTAGTAGCTGTGCTGGAGCTTTTGATTGTCAGTCTCCCTCAGCAGATAGACTTTGCCCGGTGGTCAATTAATTGTATATGTTCAAATTTGAGCACTTTAAAGAAATAGTTTTGACATTTTGGGAAATAGAGTTTAATAAGAAGATAGATACCACTGTCCTATCTGCACGATAAACATGAGACTGGAGCCAGAAGATGGTTGGCTTAGCTTAGCAGAAAGACTGGAAACAGGGGGAAACAGCTAGCCTCGCTCTGTCCAAAGGCAACACAATCCAGCACCTCTAAAGCTCACTAATTAACATGTTATACCTTTTTTTGATTAATTTGTACAAAAACCAAAGTATAACACAACTTCTGGGAATTAGTCCAGCACATAACCCCCAGTAAAACCACAACTTGTTATTTTTACACTTCAGTTTTTGTACCAATTAAACAAAACAAGACCCAGTAGTTGGGATTTTGTTACCGTTGTACAGAGCCAGGCTAGCTGTTTCCCCCTGTTTCCAGTCTTTATGCTAAGCTAAGCTAACCGTCCCCTGGCTGTAGTCTCATATGTAACACACAAATATGAGGGAGGTATCAATCTTCTCATCTAACGCTCGGCAAGAAAGCGAATCAAACTTTTCTTTTAAGGACTCAGCCATGTTAGCTTAAAAGTTGAGATTGAAAATTCATTCTTGACCTCGAAGACAGTCGTTGACAAAAAAATCTCACCGCGTGATCCACTTAGTAGTTGTTCTGGAGCTAGGACTGAAAGCTACCACTACCTCTGTTTCCAATGTCAAGAATGAACTTTCAATCTAAAGATTTTCACGTTTTGCACTGCAGAAATAACATTATTCAATCTACAACTCCAAATCATATTCAGAAAACTTTGAAATCACATGTTCATGGCAATTTGTTCAGTTACTACCTATCCAATTACAATAATTCCTGGTTTGGTCCTGATCTGGTTGATTTAAAAGTTCTCAAATAGAAAATGTTTAACTGACTACACTTAAGAGCCACTACCATGCCAGTGACTCTAAGCTGTAACACAAATGTTTTTAATACAGTTGAAATTGATGAATAAACAGTTGCTACATGTCTCGCTGCTTTTTAAAGTTGTGTGAGTGAGGTAGGGTCTAGGATTAACAAGGACAGGTTGAATTACAGCTTGAGTTTGGGGGCAATTCAATAGGAAGTGAATCAATCTGAGGATTAATTGTTGCACCACATCCTGAGCAGCAGACACTCGATATAGCCAGAGGGAGACTGCTATAATGGAAGTGAAATACAGACAGCACACATCTATAGCAGCTTAACCCTTCACAGCTCCTACTACTGTCTTTTTAAAAGGCTGAGAGAAAAGTTCAAAATAGCTAAGCTAATCATCATATATATAATCAATCGTGATAACAGCTAATCAGCTACAACATTACAGCATATGGGTCAACATTATCACTGGTTTCTTTTTCCCTGAAAATGATGCTATTTTAAATAGACATGGTGAATACTATACAGTGTCAATTATGTAATGTATTCCACAATGTTTGAGGTATTTTTCATGTAAAATCTTTCCAGGATGTGAGTCCTTTTGAGGCTCAAATATCTGTGACATTTGTATATGAAAGATGGTAAAAAAAAAGCAAAAGTATTTAGCAATGATGTGTTATGAATGTCACATTTTACAGATGAGATCTCTTATATGAATTGTGGTTATTAACCACACTATTCTTGTTTTGTTACCACATGTAATATTACTGTGATATTCTTGTCTAGAAGACTGCTGAAAAAGGCCTGCAGGATTATTAGATATTTGGTGACACTGAGGTTAGCAAGCCGTTGTTTGCCTCAGACTGTTTTATGGTAAACATTGTCATTCTGTGTGAATCGCTTTGCATCAGAATAGTCTCAAGGGATAGAGAAGGTTACTCTTCAAATGAAATGCAACGGTCACGTTGAGCAAAGATCTCAGAGAGAGTGAAATACATTACATGGAGAGAGGCGATATTATGTTTTTCTGTGCATACAATATTTAGTTTTACTGGATTTTAAATGATTATTTTATATGAAGCATCTTGGCACCAGTGACTTTTATTTTTTAAAGAACCATTTGTATTTTGGGACCTCAAGCTGTTGGAACTTTCAATCATATCACACAATAGTCTTCAGCAGATGAAGTTTGCCCAGTTTTCAAGGAATTGTAGATGTTCAAATTTCTGTTTTTCTGAGCACTTTAAGGACTTCTTGTTCATGTTAGCTTTAAAGTTCATTCTGGACCTTGGTACAGCAGTTAACCAAACAGTTTCACCTCTAGGTCCATTTAATAGCTGTTCTGGAGTTTTCAGTCTTATCACATGATATCAGTTAAACCACTTCCAGAGGAGCCATTTAAATTTTTTTATTTCTCACCAATTCTAAATAGTTCAGAGTAAATAATCTTTTTTTTGTCCCATGTGAAACTTGTACCTTGTTCTGTCTTGATCCTCAAAATGAAAACTTTCCTCCCAAAATGTTTGATCCTGAGGGTCTGCTATGATCAGTAATATTTTAAAATGGAGCCTTAGGGTGACATTGACTGAAAATATTTTTTGCAGACCTTTGTACAGTCAACATGTCACATGTTTTATTCATTGAAGCAGTAAGCTTAAGAATAAAAATGTCTGAGCTACCGCTGTTTTGTTATTTTATTGAAAGTCTTTTAGTGATGTTGCCATAGATATAGTTTATTGAATGACATAATCTAACCCACATCTATTGTTGCACATATTACATTCTCTCTCCATCTAAGGTTGACTTCTTGTCAGACCTTATTTGCACACATACTCCTATAAACCTTACAGATTTTTGTCTCAGCTGAGATTCATTGCAGGAAATTGATTCGTCTTGGACATTACTCTTCCAAAGAGATGCTGCTACAATCTGAGGCTGGTATACACTGTAATTTGTCAGGTGTCTCCATGAGCACTCTTATGCTTTGACTCATCGCATCTGGGTTGGCTGGAGAGAAGATAGGCTCTTAAACAAATGGCTGCTGTCACACAAGAGGAGGCAGCCTTTAATGAGCCTGTCTTCACAGTTGGCACACTCCATGTCATGCTCCAAACCTGTTGTGGGCTAAAGCTTTAGCACGTCTTTAGCTTTTGCTTTTCCTCTACTTATTATTATGCGTGTTTTACTGTAATGCATCTGTACCATAGGGAAATGTGCAGGATCGTTCACACAGCAGCCTCCCTGGAGCTGGAGAGGATTGGATGATTTGCTCAAAGGCGTTTCAGCAGAGCAGGTGAACCAATGTGCACTTTCTGATCTTCCTGACTGTCCAGTTACATTTACAGAATAGTCTCTTTGCTATCATGGAAGTTACGCTTACTATAAACTGGCTGCTGATAATAAATGAAGAGTGGAGCTTATTATTGTAATACATGGGGAAAAAAAGTTCAGTTGTAACGTTACTGTAATACTCCAACACTTTGGGTGTCAACAGGAGTCTTAATGGGAGTTAGTTGAGATCCCCTCATAGTTTAAATACACACTGTTTTTATACATATCATCATCATCATCATCATCATCATCATTGTCAAATATAAATCTAAGCACACTGTGTATACTGTGCATAGACATGTATACAGGCATATACTGTACATATCCACCTATGTCTATTTCTTCTTTCGTGTGAATTGTTCTGAGGAACTGTGTGTAACACTGAGAGCAATGAAAAACTGGAGTCAAATTCCTTGTATGTGTACACATATTTGGCCACTAAAGCTTATTCTGATTCTGATTCTGATTGAGACTGATTTGTTTAGCCTAGCTTAGCACAAACATTGGAAGCAGGGAGAAATCACTAGCCTCTGCAGTCGGAGGAAAATATCCCTCCAAAGAGTTGCAAAGTTACTGAGCACAATTTAGAAACAGTGCTCCCTCCGTAACACATTTTAAGTGTAATTCCAAGACAAGATCTGTAAAGAAATATGTGAAAAGCTTGACACAGTTAATGTGTGATTTTAAGAATCCAACCTGGGCTAAGTGTAGCTTAGTGATTTTTGGTTTGCAGTTTTTTTCTCCGTATTCAAATGATTCAAATGTAGGAAATAGCACAGTATAGTAAATTGGGGAAAATAATCCTTTTGTTGTCTAGTTAATGGTCTTTTTTGCAATCTTACTGTCATCACCATATGAAACAATATTTGGCTTCTCAGCAAAACATTCAAAAATCTGCTAAATGTTTATGTCTATTACAATGACTTCTAAGATGCTTCATGGGTTGCTCAGGTGAGGTATAGAATTGTTATATTTATTTTACTGAATATTAATAAACAAACATATTTGAACAAAATACTATAAACAAAATAAAGTAGCGTATGTACATCTTGGTAGACTTTGATGATCTAATTAAATGCAAAAGAAGTCCAGTTGAGTGTGTAATACTGTATACAAAGGAAACCTTTAAAGCTGAATTTTAATGATAATACCCACGACTGCAGATCATTTTATGTGCCCATGGTTGACAGCTACATTGACATCTATTTGGACTGTCTCTTCATGCTTTTTTATCTCATACAATTATTCTGTGTTTTCAAAGCGTAGGTGGATATTGTGCATCCGTAACAAAGGATCTTCAGCACCACTAAGCAATATAGTCGTCTTATCTTGAAGCCTTTCAGATTAAGATAAATGGGTCAATTTGAAAAGTAATTAGCTAACCCCAAAGCCAATGCGTGTTTCTTGAATATCTGCCCTTAATCACAGTGCGTGCCAAACCTGCGATTGGCTCTCCTTTCCTTTGTTCTCTGGAAACTGAATCTGTTTAGAGACAATAGAAATGATTGATTTGCAATACTGCTTCCTCTCTGTACCTGACATTATTAAAATACCCGTTCAGTATAATGTCTGAACATAATGAGGGTAGTCGATCGTAAAAACTATAGAAGATATTCAGCCGGAAGAATCTCAATTACTTTATCACACAAAGGTTAGAGAAACAATTAAAGACACTAAGTCAGTGAGTCAGACAAAGCCCGTCTGAAGGTTTTGAGGCATCACACTGACAGAATATGTTCCACAGAGACTTCATTGTCTCTTTGAATACTGAAGATAGATTTATTATAAAGGAGTATCAAAGCAGGCATCCTCTCAGAGATAAATACCTCTATCTATTTTTTCCCTCTATGAGAGATAAGGACCCGAGCTGATGATCCTGCCTTGCATTTCAGACGGCATGTTTTCTATCTCAGTACAGGGTTTGAATATTCACAGTGGTTGGCCAGACCAAAAGACTCTTTCTCTACGTCTCTTACTACTTTTTTTGACTTGCTTGCGCTGGTGCTAAGATACATGCAACTGAAGCACAATAGGACAAAAAAAGACAGGACATTTTGTGCGGAAGGAAAACTCAAGTTACAAACACTGGGTATTAGACTTCTGCATACCTATACGAATAAGAGTCTGTAGCCATGCTAGTTCTGTGAGGCTGTGGACTGGATGCTAAATGCTAGCCTCAGCATGCTAACATGCTCACAATGAAAATGGGAATGGCTTTTAGCAGGTAAGGTTAATAGTTTATAGATACTAATTTATTTATATTTATAAACAGAAGAGAACAACATGCAGTGAGACAGCCTGTTGTGCTTATATACTGACAATTTAGAATTCCAAGAGATGATTGCAGATCAGATATTTAATTTTTTCTGCGTTCAAATAGTAGTTCTAAATTCAAACAAAAAGTGCCTGCTCAACTTTGGACCAAAGCAGCGACCAATCCACTGCCATAACCAAAGCTAGCATGGCTTTGAGTGTTATCTGTGGTGTTAACAATGTTGTTGATGCGGTGAAATGTTTATCACTGCTATCACTGCTCACTGTGCGTACTACCAGATAACATGGTAGTACAGTATCGCATAAAGAAAGACAAATATGATTCACTATATTAAAAGTATAGTAGATACATGTATGTTAAGATTCAATGTAATGCCATTGCAAAATACTGATAAAACTAAAAGATCACACTATAGGCAGAATTACAGTAGATACATGCTGTATACTACAGTGGACATTATAGTACGTCTGGCAGGTGTGGCAGTAGATAGTAATACAGAAGTTATAATGCATTGTTTTTAAGGAAATTACTTTGTGAAAGAAACTGAGGAATTCTCTTTTTTTAATTGCAGTTACAACAAACACTTTGTCGTTGCTACATTAATCCTTAAAAAAATCAAGGGCAGACTGATTCAGATTACACCAAAGAAATTTAGCTGTACAAAACAAATGTTTTAATCTGCTTTACTGGTGTTTGCCCAATGGTTTTGTGTGATCACAAGTGATATTCTGTTTTATGTTTCATGCTGTCCAACGTCACGTCCAGATTTGCCTTCTGAACGTCGCCATGACTCAGCTCTGCATAAACAGGCGGAGAGCAATTTCAAACAGTCATCTGTCAGCAGGGTAATGTGAAAAACAACAGCAGAGACTTCTTTTCTGCTGCTGTATGGAAATAAGGCAAGTGTTTTGCTTCACACCATTAAACTCTCCCAGTAGAAAGAACTGTTAAATGGTCATTTACATTTTAAAGTGCCTTATGAAGACTAAACTGAGAATTGCCAGTCCTGTACAAGTACTGTCAGCGGAATAATAAATCCTCTGTTTCATCAAGGTTTCCTGGGAAAGTCACACGCACAGAGGGAGGCTCGGGGTTCATAGTTACAATTTAAGCTATATACAGTATAATTCATAAGTCCACAATATACATCTTTCTCATATCAATCATCATCATTGGCTTTTGGGCTTTAGTCGAGGCAATCAATTTTTCCGTGGTATAACAACAATCTACTTTTTGTGGCTTCTTCTTTTCCTACATGAGATGAAAAATAAATTGACTCTCTATATAAGTCTGGGTTTTGTGATCAGAACAATTTACAAAGTTACCCAATAACCCTTGAAGCAAGCAATTACCTAAGCAATTTTGCACAACTGATTGCAATTACCTGCATCTGCACTCCAAAGAGCAGAAGTCACAGAATGATTTTGATTGTATCTGTAATCTCCAGTGATGATGGAGATGACAAGACAATTTAAAATGACAGTCGATTTACACTAAGTGCAGGTAATTTTAATTATTATTATTATTATTATCATGTATGAGCACAAATACTATTTAGCATTAAATAATCGACGCACATTAGTTGCATGTTGTGATATTTTACATACGTAAGACTGTCATATGTAATAAGCATCATTCAGAAGAAGTGTCACTGTAAATAATCTCTCTTTTCTTCAGCATGGCTCATTAATTATATAATATTTCTGTGATATGTGTGTCATTGGAGATGTTCCAACAATGAATAAACACTTCAGATCACTTTGTCTTTTTTTGCCACTGATAGCAGCACCTTATCCTCCCACTTTTCCTCTGCCTGTCACACTACAGTATGAAAGTGTAGGTCTGTAGGGTTGATTGACAATTATTCTCAAAAGCATATGTTCTCCTGCGGATAAGCTCGTGACTGCCTGTCTTTTCATCTTCTGCTGTGCTTCAAAGTGGCAGGAAAACAGGTAATTTTCTGTCATTTTGTTTTGCGCTCTATGTCGTACATGCAGTAAATTTGAAACGACAGGACCCATAAAGATTCAGACATATATTCGGTAGGTTTTTTTCCTCTCGAGTGGCTCTCTGGCTGCCTCTCACTCTGCCTGCTGGAGCAGAGCTGCACATAATAGTCAGCTCTGTGTTCCTGACTGTTGGACGGGCTCTTAAAAGTCAAGCATGGATTGGAGGGCACTTCAAATTGATTAAAAAGAGCTGCCATGTTGTTTATGCAGACGCAGAAAATAGCGTTGATGAAAAACACTGCTCATGTTTGAGTTCATCTTCATTCACACCCACTGAGGGATCATGTTATCGCACACTGAGATCCATTTGATGCTTCACTGGATGTAATGGGAAAGGCAGCTCTTCCAATCTCTAAGGGCACCTGCGCAACATTCAGCATGTCTACACTTCATCACACCCTTCGTACTTCCTGAGAAATGATAACTTAATCTCACTCAGGCAGTTTTAGACGTTCTTTCTCCCATGCAAATATGACAATTATTTTCACTTTAATTCACTTTTAGTTACAGATTCCCATTTTTTTTCTATCTGGAAATTGTTGGTAGTAAATTGAATCATATGTCATCTAAAATACGATGTCCACTTACTATATTTTTCTGGAGCTTTCAACCATCTTTATTTCTTTAACTGCATCCTTTAAACATACACACTGTGCAGGTGTAAGAAGACAATAGTAACAAGACAAGTATGTCCTCTCACAGTATAGTGTTTCCCCCGTTCTTCCAACCCCATTCCCGCCATTTCACAACCACCTTTCTCCACCCAAAAACCTCAAAATAAAATAGAAAATATCTAGATTAGAGAAGAAATAACATAATAAATAAATAATTCAATAAATGTACACAATACATGAAAACAGAGAAAATATTGTTATATACTGTATCACATGCCTTCATCAGCAAATGGAGTTAATTAAAATTATATATTATATAATTATATTATTATTATTATTATTATTGTTGTTGTTGTTGTTGTTGTTGTTGTTGTTGTTGTTGTTATTATATTTGTAAATTGGTAACACTTACAATAAGGTATACAAAATCCCGAGTAGTAAGTGAGGAACGAATCAGGAACGATCTGATAGTTGATGAATGATTGATGATGATTCATTTAGTAACTACTCAGGATTTTGTGTATCTTTTTTATCTATCTATTTTAAAGTATTACCTATAAATAAGTTATTAATCAATTATTAAATGTTTTCTTGCTGGAAATTGTTAGTAGTAAATGAATTCATCCACAATACAATGTTTGACAAAACAATCTCAACTCAAGGTCAATTTACTAGCTTTTTCTGGTTCTTTCAACCATATCACACTGTCCTCATCAGTGGATGGAGTTAATTAAAATCATATTTTAAAGATTATACTCAGCTAGTGCAGCTTAATGACAACTAAACAAACTCCAACTATTGATGAAGACCATGTGATAAGGTTGAAAGAAGTATATATAAAGAACTGTATGTTGATTGTTTATTGTGCATTCATGGCTACTACTCAGCTATTTTATATTTCATGTAGTTACGTAAATTTGTGTCAACAAGTGAAAATAATATTATATACATTAGCATTATATTCACATACCTAAATACATAGATACACATACACATACATTTGTTTGAAATAGGTAATTAAATTGAAGAAAACTAAGTACAGGACTAGTTAGTAAAACAATCAGCAGTATTGCAGCATGTACATTGCAATCAAATGCTCACTGACTACCCAGCCTACAAACACAACATGAAACAAAACATTTTCCCAAATCTATTCTTGACTCAACAAGTTGTGTAAACCGTATATTAGTCAGAACAGCTATAAGTCTAACTATGACTCATTAGAAATATGCTACAGCTGTTTATTAAAAGTAATCAAATCCGGAGATTCTCTGATTAAAAAATGGTAAATTATTCCACTGAATGGCCGCCCTGTACAGAAAGCGTGACCTTTAAAGCGTTAGTTCTGGGTTCTGGAAGAGTTACCTTATCCATTGTCACTTATCTAGTTTTGCAGCATATTTCAGATTACAGTCCATTGTCCAACAACCACAGCTATTTGAAGATAATTAAGCTTCTTTTCAATAAATTTCTGCATACATATTATGCAAAATAAGGCTTTATATATAAAAGGTAGCAAAGGTAGGTATTTATTCCTCAACAACGTCTTTTAGTAGAGTAAAATCACCTTGTTCAAACTGCTGTCAGCTGCAGCTCAACAGGATGGCAGCATGTGAAAGACAGAAAGAATGACACCTCATGATTCTCTGTTACTGTACTGGTACTTCCCTGCAGTTTCACATTCTTCTTATTCTACTGTATTATTACATTGTTAAGGTAAAGCTGTTTCTCCTGCAGTCTCAACTGTTGATGCAGATATGAACTCCTTTAAGCCGTACTCGTTTCATAAATTAAATCAAACTTACAAGGCGGCGGTGAAGCCACTACCAGTTCAGCTGAAGAAGGTGAACTCATTAACATGGTTAAGCACTGCAACACTACTCTCCAAGGCACTGCTCACTGGTATTAATTAGGTAACAGCTAAGCTGACAAGCTCCACTGAAAGTGAGTTAGTTTATTTCTCACTATAATGATGTGAGGGCAGAGGAGTGATGGCTCGGACTTTGTGTATAATCCTCTGCTCTTTGATTAGCTGCTGTTTGAATATGAGGGTTTCTCATCAGTGTGTAATGTATTCAAATCCTATCATCTTGTTGGTTATTGTCTACACTTCAGTTATTGATACTCATTCAGACTTCTGCATGATCATCTGTCACCAGGTTGCCATAGACGGTCCCCGGTTGCCATGGAGATGGCCGTAGATTTGTCAATCCCAGTGCAGGTCGGAGCAGCGAGACTCCAGGTTTTAATGTTTGTGTCAACATGTGACACATGAAATGTATTTATGTTTAAAAACAATAACACATTGAACCACAGCGTGACTCAAACTAGCTTCTTATTAACAATTCTATAATATCACATTTCTTTAAATTGCTGTGCTCTCGTGACACAAAACATGCCATTTCCAGCCGGTTGTGGATGTGTGGGAATATGCAACCAAAGCCATGAAGTATTCATATAACCCGTTTCTCTCTGTCAAATGTCTCACCAGAGACACAGTATCAGCCTCATTGCCTTCTCTGGGCCCCATCAATAGAGTGAAATTAATACCACTTTAAGTATCTTTAGGGCAATCTTTCTTTTTCAGAGGCAATGAGATTACATGTATCTCTATTGACTTGGTGTTATACAGTATGTAAGCGATCTATTTTAATAGGATTAAGGCATGTCGTATGAGAACCAGGACTCTTAATGTGTGAGCAGCCATGTGTCCACTGAGTTTTAATGTCCAAACCTTTGGCTCAAGAGCTGATGCTACCTACACATGACTACCTGAGCTTTGTAAGCTGCACAGCAGCGCCAGACAGCCAATCGAATCATACCGCACTAATTAACTTTCAAGACTATGCAGAGTCATTACAAATGCTGCTTCCCTTCATCAAATCTCTTCTGCTGTGTTTCAGCAATCAGTCTCAGGAAGATTGAAAACTAAATTGAGTTTGTGTGTAATGCACCTCAGCGGTTGGCGAATGCTAATTTCACTGTCACGGAGTAAAAAAAACACAGAGTGAAAACCACCCTGTGCATGAGGCTGTGCGGCAGCACTGATATGAATATCCTTTTCTGGTACAAAGTGCACCGACACTGCTTTGATATACTTACTACAGATCACTACTGTATTTATAATTTATTAATTATTTTATAATAATTTATAATAATCAACCCTGTCTCCATGTATTTACATCCTACTGATTTGCAACAGCAAATATGTTTTAAGAGAAATACAATACTGTTAGTATTTAATTTGTTTTCCCTACAATATCCACTTGTTTCACCATTATACACCATGATAAACATTTTAATGGTTAAGTTTAGGCACTCACAGGACTTGGTTAAGGATAGGTAAGACTTGATGCGCTGGTTTATAATATAAGATTGATAAGACTGAAAGCACTTTTTTAGTATTGCTTTTCTTGCCTAAACCTAACCACATGGCTAAAAGCACCATTGTCAGCTCAGCTGTGATTACTACCTGGTTTGAAGTTTACTAAAAGACACAGAAGCCAAAAAAACAATCATGATGCAAATAGGTGGCTGCTGAGCTATAAATCCTTATGAACAGCGCTTTAGGTCTAGTTTTGTACTATGTTACAGGTAGAGGCAGAAACTACTGAATACAAAATCAACTGCTGAACGTTGCAGCAGTATGAACAGTTGTATGAACAACACTTACTGATGTACATTCTGAAATGCATCTGAACGATGATGTAGTTGCTTAGCTCAGAAAAAAGTGAACAAACTACATCATCAATGACTATGCACCTTTTAAATAAACTGAACAAAATTATTCAAATCAGCAAAGTGACTGGTAGTTTACACCTCTGATACAAGAAGGTTGCACAGTGAACATAACCCAGCCAGCAGTTACATTTCCTTTAAAACAGATTTGTCAAAATAAATGAGAAGACTATAAACGTCATTTCTAGGACACCGGGTTGCTGAAATCCAATGTGCATTCATATACTGTACTATAGAGACACAGAGCCTTGTGATCCTCTCCAGTAAAAGCTGTTTTTGCGTCCTGTTAGAGCTGCAGGACAGTATGACTGAGCATCCTGACCGCCGGTCAAGTAGCCGCGTCTGATGACTTAATTAAGGTCACAGGCTGAGAGCACAGTTTGCACATCCTCTGCCTCATTAACATATCTCTTTGTTCAATATGTTGATGTGAGGCAATGGTTTACATTAATCAGCTTCACAGCTTTACACCTCTGATTATGCCCAAAACATGATCTGTAACATTTTTTTACGCAGACACTCTCACAAACAGCTTGCACTCTCCATTGCCGGTGTGTTGAGCTCATTTACCCAGCACTGAGAGAAAGGTGATAGCTGACAGTGTGAAGTAATCTGCTCTATTGATCATGCTGTCAGAGAGTGACTTCAGTAACTGCAAAAGCAAACACAGCAAACATTAACCCTTTACTTTGAGGCACAGGAGACAGACAAACAAAGCAACAAGGTTATACTGATGATACCAAAACATTAAAGTGTTGTACATTTTGAAAAACTATTTGCTTTCATAACATCACACGTCCTTCTCTCTGTGTGAATTGGGGTTGGTCCTGCAGCATGCTTTTACCTGTAAGGAGAGTAGTGTGCTGCGGGGATCATTTACTGACACTGGCGTCTACGGTTTTGGAGATCAGAGGGTGAATCTCGAGGGGGTGTTGATACAGACTTGCGCTTTGGTTTGAGGATCTGTATTACGTTGCTCCGTCAAGCCTCTCTTCCATCAAGTTCAGGGAAACAGAACCCGTTGTTGCCCATAAGCCCATGTGTCATTGAATATTTATCATGTATCTGATTTGAGGAGGAGAGATTCCTGAGATGTGCCCCCCCTCCCCCTCCCCTCCGAGGCCTGCAACTCAACACCCTGTAATAGAAGCCCTAAAATGTGGCTGTCATTTTCTGCCTCTGGGACATGGTTAATTAATTACATGTTGGCCTCTACACTTAACTCTCTGAGCAAACCTCTCCACATTATTTCACAAGTGTATCCCAACTCTGGCAGTGTGGTACAGTATAATACTGTATGTATTCATCTGAGAGAATATGAAATGCAGCCCAAATCCTGAGACGACACACAGCAGTATATATCTCTGTAGCATTATTAATGTAGATGATGGAGAATCCACAATGCAAACATCGAAACCTGTGAAAATGTTAGGAGCAGATAGGAATAATCAGCTTGAGCATTCTAACGCTTAGGTTTGTTAGTTAGTTTGTTTAACAGGGACAGTAAAGATAAACACAGTAGATGTAATGTATATAGGCCATCTAGCTTCAAATATTTTGAAGCCTCTGTCCCTCGTTTGGCTTTTAAATTCAGCTTGAAACAAGAAAACAAACAAAGGGATAAATTAGATTTAGCATAACAAGAGTCTACAGCCATGCTAGTGGCTCTGTGAAGCTGTACTTAGGTACAAAGTGAAGTATTGAACAAATTAAAATTTAGACCTGATGATGGTGAGATATTTCACTCATAACCAAAAATGTCAACCTCACAGTGGCACTAGGGGAAAGTCATTGGGATTCATCATCTGGGAACTATGAATATCTGTGCTTATACCGTAGATGTTGAGATTTTCCATGGATAAGTGAAAATTTTTACCTGCTGGTGGCGCTAGATGAAGTCAAGAGTCATTAAAGTCTTCATGATTCATCCTCTGGGGACCATAAATGTCTGTACAAAAGTTCATGGCAGTTGATCCAAAAGTTGTTGGACTAAAGTGTTGGACCGACCAACCAACATTACCATCCACAGAGTTACGCCATTAGCATGGCTAAAAACAGAACAGATAAAACAGATTGAGGGCATGTCTATATATGCATGTGTCTATGAGTGTTGTGCATGACTGTATATGCAGTAACATATAGGAAGAAGTGTGACTGTGTGTGTTTGGGTGTAAGCAAGTATGTGCAGCCTATGCAGTATGTAGGTGAACAAGTAGATCTATTCAAACTCATTAAATGTTATGTCATGTTAACATTTAAGGTGTTGTTTAAGCCACTGTTTCAATTGTGTAAAACAAAAGCAAAAACAAGACCTGTCTCTGGTGTGTTTGATCAAATTGCAACTCAAAATTATAACGATAACTTGAAGTGAAACCCCCAAAAGTGTTGATCTGATCCACTACAGTAAACAGTAAGAGATTTTTTGTTCAGTGTATTATTTTCATTTTTTCACAGCATGACCACCAGAAAGACACTAAATAACACAGTGTGTGTGTGTGTGTGTGTGTGTGTGTGTGTGTGTGTGTGTGTGTGTGTGTGTGTGTAGTAGTAGTTGCATGCTGACGTCACACTGTTAGCACTGCATGTGTTTGATGTACTTTCACTCCTAGTTGCTCTGTGCGTTTCAGTTAGAGCGGCTCCGATGTGGAAGAGATCGATTTTCTCCAACAGGAACATTAGTGATTGTCGAGCCAAGGGTATTAAACTCAAATCATTGTGTTCTATTGTTTGGCATGTCATATTGATTATCTCCTGGGTTTCCCTGGCGAGAGTGAAATATTGTAGCCTCAACAGTCTTGCACACAAAGAATTGGAATCATTTGAAAACAAATACAAAGCGATACAAATATCTGCTTAGATTTTATCTTTTCATCTGTGCTGTGTTGGTGAATAAATAGAAAATGTAAGTGGCAGAACCTGAAACAACGTGTAATACCAGGTTTGTAGGTGAGGTGGGTATCACCTGCAATAAATGGAAATGTAGTCATCCCATGTGTTGCTGCCCTGTGGCTGCCCTGTGGTCAGATTTACAGCGGGAGGAACAAACTGACAGCAGCATCACTGCAACATGTTTTTTAAGCAAGTACGTTTTATAGTCAGATGATGACAGCACAAAAGGGAAAAAAACTGTTCAATTATTGATCCGCTGGCTTAAATCCCTCATTATTTCATAGCACCTGTTAGATGGCAGTCTCCGAGGATGCGACAGCAGTCTTCACAGTAGACCAGCTCTGCCGTTCACAGAGATGCGCCGTGCATGGTAACAATGATGAAACCCCTGTTCAGCTAAAATCAATATTCTGATCCATGAGTCACTTTTGCTGTTCTCTCGCTTGAATTAGACACAGCAGGTACGGAGAGAAAATGTCCTTCTCTGAGGCGCGATCAGTCTCACTGAGAACAAAGATATTTCCAAATATCGCATTGTTGCAACATCGTGGTGAATCTGATGAAATTGACCTTTCTCCCTAATTTGAATTTGAAGAAAACACACATAACCATTTTAAATTGTATAACTGTCACCTCCCTAAAAATACTGTATCGTGTCTTGTTATCTTACACCATCTAATTATGCAGATTTTATTGCAGCAAACAGCAGTTTTGTCTATTGCTGCTACACTCATCACTGATTCATTGTTTTTAATGAATTTTAAATGTGAACCTGTCAATACTCTGTGAATCTTCTGGGAGAAAAGATAAGTACAAAAGCTCTGTCTCTATTGTAGCACAAACAAAGCAAAAAAAAAAAAACATTATGTGACACAAAAGTTAATAAACTATATACAATGTACAGATTGGTGGGTTTTTTCATTGCTGTATTCATCTAGTGCTTTGTTTTTCTATCAGTGTGATATTTACTGTATAGGCCTCATTTAATATGTCACTCAGAGACATTGTTTCCATGACTGATAAATTACTAATCAAAAGGAAGCATAAATTCATTACCCTGAATTCTTATATTATAGCACAAACAACACGTATATTTGACAGTCTACACTAGATCTTCTTGTGTAGATCTGAGCCAGGGGAATGTGGCGTGGAAAATATGGTTATTTGTCCTCAATTCAAATGCATCACTAAGCCTTGTTTTGTTTATGTCTGTTGAATTCTGCATTGAAGACTGAAACCTACCATTATCCTCCTTTCCCTAGCTGAGTTATTCATCTGGGTCTCCTGTCGTGTCTCCTAAATAAAAAGCCTGCAGCGCCTCGCCAACCTCCCACTCTTCAAGCACCGCAGGGTCTCTCACAAAGCTAATGGTCACACCAGGGCCTGTCAGCCCTCTCCAAAGCCCATCCTTTGTACACACTCTGCTCCAGTCTCACCCCTGCTGCCCTGCACCTTACTACAAATGTCAAAGAATATTGATTTGGCTCAGAATGACACAGTCTTCACTAAGATAGCTGCCTTTGTACTACTGCAATAAAGAAAAAGACCTGACCTTTATACACGCTGCAGCTAGGCACTAGCAATATTTCATCTGCTGAATTTGTATTTGTGTTTTATGAATGATATCAAGAAGCATATCCAACTGCCAGCTGAAACGCCACAGTGGTACAGTAATTGCAAAAACACTGCCAGGTTGTGAGCAAGCCTCATAAATGCTACTCTTCTGATAAATACTCTTTTAGGAACAAGCTTCTGAGCACAGATATTCCTATGAGTCTTTCAGACTCTTAGCATGGCTGATGTAAACAGCAAGGGAAGCAGAAGACTTTATCAACATTTCTGACTGATATCAGCTTCAAAAGAGCATCAGAGGAACACGACAGACAAATAAAACTGAGGAGGAACAAAGACAACAAGGAGGACAACAAGTAGGTGTTGGCATTTTAAAAAGAACACATGGTTGCAACTTTCACTTCCACAAAATTTGTGACATATTTCAGCATCAAACTAATGGATATAGAGCTGTGATCTCATAAATGACGGACATTATTTGAACACCTTAATGTGCTTTGTGTCATGGATACAAAAATGCAATATCATGTCTGATAAACTGTCCCATTATTTGTCAGCGTGAAACAAAAGAATGACATTTATCAGAAATGTAATGAGTACGAATTGTTGCACTGAATCAATGTGGCATGATGCCCAGTTTCTTATGTCTTGCATGGCTGATATCTAATTGTTTCTGCAGAAAACTCATTAGGAGTCAGTTGACTGGAAATTCTCACAGGAGAATCACTGCAGTCATCTGATAACCTCCACGTTCCCCTTCAGAGGAGTTTATTTGAAATCCTCTTACAGAGACAGCGAGAACAAAAAGCCTCTGATTTCCCAGAGGTGTAATGATATTAGTACACCTGATTATATTGTAGGACGTCACATACAAAATACACTCTATGTACAGCATATACTGCTTGATGGCAGTGTTGTATGTTCTATGACATCTAGGTGACTTTCCTTTAAACACAAAGTAATAAATCTGAGGTGCAAACAATGACTAATCCATTATCACTTACTCATATAAATCACGCGGGTAATCAAGTAAGTCTGTGTGGAAAGTAAAAAAATTACATATACTGTCTTTGGACATAAAAAATATGGTTTCAATTGTTTGAATTTAAGAAATTCTGATTTTAGGACTCTTTGATGTATGTAATTCTCTGATGAACATGAACACCTAAATGCCTAATCAGGTTTTTCCTGCAGTCATCAGTCTGAGCTCAGAGGCAGTTTGCCCTCTGCCCATACTTGTACATGTCCTGGTCCCTCTCCTCTTGCCCTGCTTGCTCAGGGGAGCACTTCTCTG
Source organism: Siniperca chuatsi (assembly GCF_020085105.1). NCBI lineage: Eukaryota > Metazoa > Chordata > Actinopteri > Centrarchiformes > Sinipercidae > Siniperca > Siniperca chuatsi. The sequence goes on along the minus strand of NC_058045.1, from coordinate 12,840,751 downwards.
TAACGCTAGATGCATCCGTTGCATCTTGATCCCTCATTATTTTACCCCTCAAAGACCTTTGCTGGAAACAGGAGATGCTAAAAATCTGAAAGAAAGGTTTAACTCTTTGTTGTGTCACACTGTGAGCTGTGTTGTCTAATTTTCTGTCTAGACGTGCTTTGATGAACTCGCCTGATGCTCAACAAAGGAAATACATTCAAAAATTTTAAATGTTGCACATTATTTCCTTGTTGCACAGGAAAATGTACATGAAATAAATACCTCTCTGTAGAGGTGGCACTGATCTTTGTTTTTTAGGCAGTTACATGGTGATTGTTAAAGCGGCTATAATAAAACATTGTATGTAAAAACAATGGATCACATTATTACTTGTATGTCAAAGGTGTTGCTCATAGGGATGAACCAACCAATTATCACTCAACTCTGCTTCTCAGCTATACGGAGATCATTGTTTTGGTTTCCACCCCACAACTTTACTGTTTTGGTTCACTCTCACCGCTCTCAACAGCGTCATTTCCAGATGCAGCAGATGTTTTCAGCCAAAAAGCTCTAAAACACCAACACCATACAACAGACAGACAAAGTTAGCAACTAGCTGGAACACAGTGCTGCATTTAGCTGCCTCGTAACTTTGTCTCATGGTGCGAGCAGAACCATCTGCAGCTCAATGCGACAAAGTCCAAGGAGCTGATTGTGGATCTACAGAGGGCCAAGGCACCAGCGACCCCGGTTTCCATCCAGGGGGTCAGTGTGGACATTGTTGAGGACTACAAGTACCTGGGAGTACACATGGACAATAAACTGGACTGGGCCAAGAACACGCAAGCTTTTTACAGGAAGGGCCAGAGCCGGCTCTATTTCCAGAGGAGGCTAAGGTCCTTCAACATCTGCCGGACAATGCTGAAGATGTTTTATGAGTCTCTGGTGGCCAGTGCTATCCTGTATGCTGTTGCATGCTGGGGCAGCAGGTTGAGGGTAGCGGACGCTAACAGGCTCAACAAACTGATCCGTAAGGCCAGTAACATCATGGGGGTGGAGCTGGACTCTGGCAGTGGTGTCAGAGAGGAGGATGCTGGCCAAACTACATGCCATCTTGGACAGTGTCTCCCACCCGCTCCATGACGTGCTGGTCAAACAAAGGAGTACCGCCACAGGAAGTCCTTCCTGCCTGTGGCCATCAAACTCTTTAACTCCTCCCTCTAAGTGTCAGTCTATATGACCCTAAGTCATTAAACTGGACATTGATCATTACATCTCTGCAATACTTGAAATAATTGTGCAATATTCTGTGTTAATACTGCTGTGCAATATACTCTGTTTTCAATTTAAAATTCCCTATTTATTGATATTCATACTTCTATTACTTCTGTGCAATATCCACCGTCTTATAATCATCTTAATAAGCTACACTTAACTTGACAGTACTCATTATTGCACTATTACTTATTACTTATATTATTACATTGTATTATACCGTACATACTATCAACCTCTAAATCCACTTTGGTACTTACACTTATTTTAGCTTTTATACTTATATCCACTTTGTACTTAATTTATCTTACCTGTATTATAGCGTATTATATATTGATTTGCTTAGTACTTCTATTCCTTCTATTCTCAAGTGTGCATTGACATGATAGTGAGCAGCTGTAACGAAAGAGTTTCCCCTCTGGGATCAATAAAGTATTTATGATTCTGATTCTGATATTTCCCTCAGGAATTAGTAGAGACCAAAAACAGCTAAAAGAGAGTGAATATTGGACTTACATTTGCCAGGTGAACAGACACATGACTCCAAATGAATGCTAATGTTGTTCTGTATTCTATGGTAAACAAGCAACTGTTTTCTAACAACTTAAAAAGCAATGTCAGCGTTGTGTTTACAGCTTGTTTACACTGTGCCCAAGTGGCCAAAAAATAATAAGTTACTGCAGATTTAAAATTGATGAAAGAATTTTGGAACTAAAATGGTGGTGCTAGAGGCAAAAATGTTCATCATATCCAAATAAAGTGCAACATCTCCTGCCATTAGGACCCACAAGGCAGACAGGGTGCACTTTACTTACTGAATACTTATTGCAGCAACCCCTGTAGCCCAATTTTCTGTGTCCACTCTCACCACCACTTTTCACATGTTTAATGAAAATACTGTCCAGTATACTAACATAGTTATTGGTCTTACGGTAAACATTTCATATATTCTCATTCTAAATACAAGATGTGACCACGGTCAGTTAAAGAGTTAAAAAAAAAAAAATTTAAATCCTCTTTAAAGCTTAAAAAATCGATTGCAGATGCAGTAGAAATTGCCCTGCTTACATCTGATTAAATGAATCTGTCTGATTGCACCACTAACAGCCAAAACTCAATTGCCTGGTTGATGGCTTCTCTCTGTACTTTACTGCCTGATCTGTTCCACTTTTCAAAGACTCAGCCTGTCTGTCCCCAGAGGCGATCACCCTGCTACATTACATAATGATTGATTGCCATTTCTATTTCATTTAGGAGTCAGGATGTAGAACAGGTAAATTAATTGTGGGTGGGTGCATCTATTCAATGAGTGGGGTGTTGAATACGGCGTATAAATTATCACAGTTTGACTGATATTTAAAACCCCAACGTTATTTTAACTGACAGACCAGAATTATTATGTTGCTCCCATACAGCTCAGCTCATTTTGATTCTGTCACAGATGACAACTAAACACACCAGATGAACAAGGAAATAGAAATGGATGTCTACATTCTTATAAGATAAATACTACTTTTTCAATTTCAGGCAAGCTTTTGTATATTTTGTCCAGTGATGATCTATTAAAAACAGCAGAAACATTTTTTATTTACAGCATGACAGTCGATCTGCATAATATAGAAGAGAAACTGCAGAGCGATGCAGCTGTGGTGTTGCAGGATTTCAGGTCATTCCAGAGGGAATGCCAAAGAAATCCATCAAATGATTATGTTGTGAGGTCAAATCAATGGTGTGTTAAATACATGATGTTGTTAAGTCAAAGGTGTATTAAATAAATGGTGTTAAGTGTGATGTTGTAATTAGTTCTAATCTAATCTGACAAGGTATCACTTTTACTGGCAGTGCTCTAAACTGATCCTGATCCAAGCTGAACCTTTTAATTGCACCTCAGAGAAATAAAGTGAAAAATGCATATTTTTCTGCAAAACATTCAGTCAATCATGAGGTCATTTTGTGAAATTAAAGTGCTTGAACATGCTAATGAGACAGGAACACTGATTATCGACCAACCAAAATAAATGTAAATGTACTATGATGAATGAACCTCAGTCTAGTGGTAAAAATCTGCTGTGAAGTTGCAGTTTGGCATGTAGAATGAAACTTGCAGTGTGTGGGAGGACGTCAGTGAGGAAATAAAGACTGCAGTCATTATTAATTGTCAGAGTTCGTTGTGCTGAGTGATCAATCTGTTGTTGAAGTTGGATTGGTGGGAGGTTGGTAATGGAGTTTGCCATCTGACTTTAAGACTGACTCTCTGCAGCCTGACTCACATATTGATGAGCCACTGCTGCACAGACTGTAGAGTTACTTACCACACTACAGCTTAAAGGATAATTCCTTTAAACTGTTGTTACAACTTTTTTAAAAATTTGACTCTGTGCTCGCAGCTCTCAACTATTATTATCTTGCCTGTATACTGTATAAGCCATATGTTTAAGCCTATCCTTCTGTAAATTTGTTCTCTGTGTGTAAGTATATTGAGAGCAACTGAGAAGTGGAGTCAAATTTCTTTGTATGTGTCAATATACTTGGCCAGCAAAGTTCTTATTTATGGTGAGTATAATTAATATCATAACTAATAGAAGTGACGGTCAAAACTATTAAAGGTATGGCTTTAGATTACGGCCCGCAAAGTGTAAAGTAATTCTTCCAAATTTACAGTGTAATTTTGTGCTAACGGTGTACCAGTACAGTAGATACATTTAGGTACAAGGAAACAAGATGTGAAGTTAGGGAAAAAGGGGGTTATAATCTGGGAAAAGAATTTATATTGTAGGTATTTTATAACTACCAGGTACCTATTCAGTATGACTGTTACTGAGCAACAAAGCTGGAAGCTGGTGTAATGAGTTCTGTAGCATTTTATAAATCTGCTGTGATTTATTTCAAAATTACCATATACCATACCTACTGACATTGGAGGGGTACAGATAACAACAAAAAGAGGATAGGCAAACTACACAGCTGGAACAACCAGGTCCAGGGGAAAGAGTATTGTCAGGAACATACTGTAGACCTATAGTCTATATGTTACTGTGTACGTTGTAAATTAGGCCGACTTATGGGGTACAACATTGTACTTACTCTTTAAGTTTCTCCCAAACGGCAGATTGTTGCTCAGTAGGTCATAGTGAACACTGTAATATTAGAATAGGTAGCCGTTAGTTAAAAAGTTTCCAGATTGTTACTTTATTCCCTTATTCCCTAACTTCACATCTTGGTCCCTATACCTACATGTAGGCCTATGTATCGGTACATACTGTACGGGTATACTGTAAGTTGGGAAGAATTAGACTGTACGTTGGGTGCCCTAATCTAAAGTGTTATCCTAGTAAAGAATAAGTTGTTTTTAATTACGGTATATGTTTTTATATGTCAGATTCAAAATATATTACTGAGAATGCCCGGTTAGACCAGAAAATAGCACAGCGATTCATCACTCACTCATCCTCACAAAAAAAGCTGTGAGTTTGATGAATCACTGACTAGTGAGGCTAGTTGGCATGCTCCTGGTGAGCTAACCGCTGACATGCTAGCACTAGCCAAACACAATAGAGAGCTGAAGTGAAGTAAGAAAACTTCATTCAAAGTCCCAGTGACATTTGTAACTAAAAATTCTGCCTAGGAACAGAGCCTTTCTCAAAAGTATGTCCTGTAGCTCGCTTCCTCTGTTTAGATTAGGACGATATTTTTGAAAAAAAAAAGATCTAATATTGTTGTTTATTCAATATTTATGTTTTTTAGTAGCCTTTAACAAACACCATTTCCCATAAGCCCCAGACATTTATGGACTAAACGTAACGGCTCGAGTCGAGGAGGCTTGCGGCTCTTAGACATGTCTGTAATAACAACAGGACAGAGAGGACTGAATGAAGTTTTTAGACAGCAGAGATTACAACTAGAAGGCTGAAAAAAATAATTTTGAAGAGAGCGTTGGTGAGTTTTATGGATATGGATGAAAGCAAGTTACGATGATGTAAGTACCTGTGCTGCAATGCTTGTAGTTTTTTCGTGGGAGCTGTAGTTAACTTTGTTTTGAATTCTAATAGCAAGTGCTGTAGTGGAGGGCGATTAGAGGGTGTGTTAGAATATGGAAAGTAAACCCCAGGAAAATGCTTAATTTTTTCAGACAGGCAGATGAAAGAAATGCTGAATGAGAGATTGTATTGACTTACAGAAGCTAGTGGAACAGAGGCTACCCCGAACGTGATGTCATGACTTCAGCTCTCTATAGCCCACCAAGATAGCTGGCTTGCTAGCGAGTCATCAAGCTAGCTAGCTTTGTTGATAAGTGGATGATATGACAAAGAAACTGGTGATATTCTATATTTTTGTTTTATTATCAACAAATCTCATGAAAAGACCAAAACCAACAGTGTTTTAGTGCATCTCTCAATACTTTCTGACTTCCCTACCAGGCCTGTGGCTCTCAGTCCCAAGCCCATTTGTTTTTACTGAAGATAAAAATCTTTAAAAACAGATTGTGAATATGTACTCAAGCAGGAGTAAAAAGTGCGTAAGTTTATAGGGGACTATTTTTGGTGCTCTAGCAAGAATTTAGTACTGCAGCAGGACAGTGTATATGGGATTGACTTAAAATATACAGTGGCCGTGTTGGTGGTGAGGACCATGTCATCCAGTTAAATGCTGTGGCTCACAGATGTGTTTTTGGTCAACAATGGAGATTTATGGCACAGATGAATAAACTATATCAGGCTTTGGCTACACAGATGATGCTGGTTACTTGATTCAGTTCATTGTTGGTTTTGGTGTTTTTGTGGAATTTGTCTGCAATAAGAAAAATATAAAAAATCAGCAGCCTTGTCCTTTGAAACAGTATTTTTCATACAATGTATTTCGACTCCTGTCTCATGACTGACTGCAAATCGTGTGGAGCAACACTGGATGGTGCAACACAGCTAGTTTCCTGAATTATCTATTCTTTCAAAGGTCAGCGCTGTCAAGACAGTTTGCAATTGGTTAACGACACAAATTAGCTTTAAAGTTGAACTTTATCATGCTCTGCATGGATTTACTTCACCTCTGTGAGCGAATCCACTGTAGCCTATTGCATTAAAATGTATTGGTTTTGTTCTGAAATTTCTCTGTAAATGCTGGTGTGACTGGGCCATAAGGCTGTGGCATTGGAGTAGCAGACACATAATATTAAATCTCTATGAAAATGGCAATGAAGGCAAAACACACAAACATTTTATGTTTATACACGAAATAATTACTCTTGATTTTGATTTGGATCAACATAAGGTGCTATCCATGTCACATATGTACTCACATTATGCAGAACGCTGATTAGCTCGATGTCAGGGGAATAAAGAAGCAGTAGCTGCAGGAAACAGGTGGCACTCTCTTTCTGACCAAATGAGAATACTTTGGCCGTCTGCCCTGGACTGAGCTAAAGTTGGCGGTTTGGACCGCTCTGGTTGGCTTCTGTGCTTACTTTCGTTAGGCGCAGGGTCAGCGTACCAGAGTGCCATAATTACATTTAGCTCCCACTCCCGCAACAGGATTAGGTGATTTGTGGCCTTTATAATTACCCCTGATTACCAGTTGCCAGTGCAGTACAGAGAAAGGTCAGTTGGTCTGGCCCATAATCCCTCAACACCCCGTGTCTGTGTCATCCCCTCCCCCCTCCTCACCTCTGAGTGTCGAACACTGTCTGGATCATCACTTTTGTCTGTTATTGTCTGAATCCTAATTGCTACTCTTTTCCTTTCACTGTTCAGTGGATAGAAAACAGAAAACAAAGAAATACTGCAGCTGATGTCGAATATTACCTCCATGTACGTGGTCTATGTTTCGCTTTTCAGAGAACAGACCCATGGGTAGCTCATTATCTTTGGCTGAAAATATGTGACCTTGTTTGGTACCAAGAAAATAGACATAGCAATGGTGCATTGTCTGAAAGCAATTGCTTCTTTCCTTTTTCTCATTTTTACCTCTCGTTAAGGGATGTAAGGGCTTTGAAAAATTCCCTCAAGCCTCCTCAGTGTTTTTTACCCTAATGGAGGGATTCCTCCTTTCTTAAATTCCAGCTTTTGTTTGCCACTGAAAAGGAGCTGCTTGTACAGAAATAATTAGCTGTATTATGTGTAGAGATATAGGCATCTCCCTTCTGAAGTGAAAATCCTCCTATTCATCTTACTTCATAAAAGTCCAATGTATCTCTAGTGCTTGTCAGCACTGAAGGATTTACTACATAGAGGGTGAATTCAGTGAGAGTATGACAAAAACTCAGATAATTTGATATTATTGTTCAAGACATTTTGCATATGTATATCTGCATATTCAGCGGAATATCATGAAAGTATTGTTGTAAGATATGCAGTAGATACTTAAGAATACATTTACTCAACTGGCTACTTGTGAAATGTGAACATTGCCTGTTTCTGCCTTTCTGTTTTATATTAACTTGATGCATTTTTTTCTATTTACACCCCATTAAAAACCTGACTTGTTAAGGTTAATTCAGTCTGGAAGATTGTTACATTGGTTAGTCCCAACCAGCTGGTACTTCTGGATGAGCTTAAAATTGTGATTTTAATATGAAATATTTGTATACCCACATATTTGTGTTTAGGAGTAACATAAAACACAAATTGGATCACAAATTGGTGTGATTTATTTTCACAACAACCAATAACTTTCTTCAGGCCGACTGCACAAGACATGCCTCATGTTTCAACCAACCTCAGTCAGTTTTAAGACCTTAAGACCAAGTGTTGTGATTAAGCATACCTGGAAACTAGTTGGCAAGTGAGCAGAAAGTCCAAATGGACTTAAAGTAATGAATAAATTAAAGTTAAGTTAAAATGTCCAGCGTCTACTACTCCAGTAGTACGAACCCAAACTTGATCAAACCTACTGAAAAAAAGAGGCCAAGCTTAAAATTAGACAATTCAACACAATCACTATGTCTTGTATGAATTCACATGTGTAGCACGGTGAAATAGTATTGAACAAAAGGCTATCCCACCTATCCAAGAAGTAAGACAAAGGGGTACTTGAGTCCATCTGATAGGGCTATGGGGGAACCACTGGATTAATCTAACCATTACTATATTTTGCTCTTAACATCCAAACACATTTGGAAAGTGTCCTAGACTCACTAAGGCAGGGCTAATATTTGCAGCCTTTTGACTTGGATTTGATGACTACTTTGTCCCCTGTAAAACCATTTTAGCTGCCTCTGGACAGAGGACTCTGAGCAGGGCTTATAAAAGATTTATGTGAGAAATGCCATTTTAAAAAGTGTCAGCAGAGAATCACAACATGTGTGTTATTGTTCATTGTTGGGTGCAGCCAGCCTACCTCCTGAGGTCCTTGGCTTTTCAGATAAAGGATAATGTGAATGACCCAGTGTGACTGTTTGTCCTCCAATTTGTTCTGCAGTTTCTCTGGATCATGAAAGGTGCCTTTGGCTTGAAGCAGTGCTGCCTCTGAAGCCAACTGAATCGCTTAACTGGGTGAGAAATAAAGATTTATCTGCATATCTGTGAGGCACTCTGGGTTCTCTGAACTTCTCACTGCACACAGTCGACAGCATGCCAACTGAAGAGTTCCACATTTTAAGTTTTTGTTCAAGCAGAAGTTAATTTATATAAAGATTTTTTTATCCATCAATCCTCATAGCCTTCAGTTATACACACTTGCAGTATAAAATAGTGACTCAACTTATTCTGCGCTTATTTGGACTATTTTATTTATTCAGGCTCCAGCCCCACACTATCGCCCAAACTGCCACTTCACCTTCATTTCCTGCCAGGCCCCAGCGTGGGCTCTCCCTCATCTGACCTCTCACACAGTGAACCCCATGAATGGACAATAGTGCCCTTCAGTGGGGCCCCATGACCATAGCAAAAGCCTGCAGCTGGAGCACATAGCGAGGCTGCCCTGGCCCGAGGGTACACTAACAGCTGAGAAAGATCACTGAACTGCCAAGGGGATTTTTGGAAATGCTCGGGGAATCACAGATGTGAGGGATGAAAAGTGGCCTAGACGCCATGTGAGAGGATCAAGAGTTGGAGCTGTTTATTAGATGCAGAGGAGAAGCGGCCTTTAACAGGTGCTCGGGGGCTGGATGGTGGTTCTAGAACTGCATGAGGATGAACCTCTGGAAAGCCCCGGGCTATTTTTCATCAAACAAAGGAAGCAGGGGATTAGGGCAGTTACTACAAAATCGACTGGATTTCTTGCTGGATGTCAAAAATAATAAAAGAATATTATGTTTTTGGATGAAAAGAATGAAAAACCTAATTCAGTTTTTACTAGTCGCATGACTAAATACAATGGTGGAAAGAACATTTACTCAAATACTGTACTTTAGTACTTCTACTTCACTACATTTCTGAGGGTAGTATTGTACTTTGGATGGATAGATGGATAGATAGATAGATAGATAGATAGATAGATAGATAGATAGATAGATAGATAGATAGATAGATAGATAGATAGATAGATAGATAGATAGATAGATAGATAGATAGATAGATAGATAGATAGATAGATAGATAGATAGATAGATAGATAGATAGATAGATAGATAGATAGATAGATAGATAGATAGATAGATAGATAGATAGATAGATAGATAGATAGATAGGCTTTCATGTTGCCAAACCATATGTGAAGTAGTCAACTTGCTTTCAAATCTATCTAAATATTTCTCTATAACATAAAATATGAATGACTAAATAAGCAAATATCAAAGTTAAAGCTTTGAAAATCCTCAGTTATATTTATTGAGTTTAACTCAAAAACTAAGAAAATGGCCCAACAACTGTCATCAGATTGGTTCACTGAAATATGTGACATCACCTTTTTCCAACTTTTCCCCACCTACTTCAAACCAGTGAGAAAAGCACAGCTAAAAACACAAAATACAGAAATCTCTCATGTGAAATTGGCAAAACTGTTCCAGTGTTGGCAGAAAGCTGTGTAGTTATGTAGGACCCCATCATCATAGTAAGAAGCTGATTAATAAATAGGTTTTCAGGGCCTTTAAAGAAGTACCATGCATAATGAAACATTGTGAGTTATTCTGATCCATTAATTTTCATTGTAAAGGTAGGTCAAGTATTTTTGTTTGTTTGACCAAATTTTATGCTCCATGTGGCTTACAGAGAGCTGATGGTGAGTTTTGTGGTGTTATGGAGCTCGCTGATGGAGTATTGACTTTTGCATTGCTTGTGTAATGAATGATCAATCTCTCTTAGCGAACAGGTGTCTGTAACATGCTGTCAGTGCAGCATCTTTGACATCTTTATATCGAAACTTACTGGGATCAAAGCAATCGCTGTTTGGTGATTACGAGATTGTTTGGTGCCTTGTTATTTCCCCTGAAGGGTTTCTAATTAGATGAGAAAAATCAATTATGATTAAAACACGCCAAACATGTCTTATCTTCACTTGCCAGGGAGTTATTTGGTAGTTTGTGCCACGGGGCAAGTGCAGGCAAAAAATATATATGTTAATGAGAAGCGGGGAGAAAAAAAAAGTCAGTGTGGGAATTAATCCATCAGTGTAGTCTTTGAACAAGATAAACATGATTAAAATTCTGCCATCATCATCACCATCACAAGGCTTCCTTCTCCTCCAGTCCTGTAATGATATGCTGTCCAAGAAGCCATTTACTCCAGCCAGCACGGCTGCACGGTGAAGTTGTCCAAATACTTGCCGGCGCCCCCACTCTGCTTTTCCAAATGAGTTTTCATTAGCATAATGGTGTGTGCTGCTGCTTGGTGATTTCTTTTAATCAACCCTGGAGTCACTGTTAATTAGTAACAGACAACTAATGGATTCTGATGGACACTCTTGGCATCCCTTGACTTATCCTCGGCTGATTTGATACTAAGAGGAATAACAATGGCAACTATGATGTGTTAATATCATGGGATTGTAGGCAAATTAAAATAGGTTCACATCAATTTTAAAACAGCTGTCTCATAGTGATTTCAGCTCATTTTGATATTCACTCCTACCTCAGCCATTATCACTCAGCACAGGTTATCTTCAGCAAATTTTAGCTCATTGGATCTGAGATTTGACATCAACCTAATCTTCCCCCGCAGGAAAAAAAACTATCCTCTGAGCCGATTGGAGGAAATTGACATTCCCTCCGCTGTTTCCATCTTTGACTGAGTCTCGCAGCTTTGTTTCTCCACAGGACATGTGGTGATTGGAGTTCTGAAAGGTAATAGGAGGAATAATGTCCTGCGGTGCAGAGACACAGAGTGAAAGACTCTGCCTCTGCAGAGAGGAGAAAAAAAGTTGTTAAAATTCATGACGAAAAAAAGGAATCAACTGCAGAATACATTATACAACATCAACTGTTCCAAGGACAGGAAAGGTCAGACAGCTCATCTGGCACACTGTCTAGCAGTCAATGGAACTGATGGGACTACATTTTACAAGAAAAATCAGGGATTAAAGCTGCAGAATGGCAAGCTCCAAATCCAAACACACAATCTGTGATGGCTTCCCTGCATCACTGTCCACATATATATGTGTCCCCTGACAGCAGTGTGCTTGTATTCGTGGCTCAAGTAAGCCCATCCACAGTAGCCACTGACTCATTTCTCCTTTCAAATTTACCAGCAACGCAACGCCCCGATGCGCCCCTTCACTCGGCTGCTCTGACCTTTGATAGAGAAGACTTAGAGATCATGTACCATGCAGACAGAAAGCTTGTCTCCAACCTAATCTGTCCTGAGGCTGAGACTGATGCCATCCAGGGCTTAGAGAAGTTCAATGCAGACGTGTCCTTTCAACAGAAATTCACCAGGATGTGTTACAGCAGGATTGCAAATGACCAAAGTTGTTTAATCACGGATTGATAAGAACAATAGTTTCCCAGGAGACCATACTAACACGCATTTAGCTCCCAGACATGCAACCTACCAAACGTCATTCTGTTTGCTTATGGCCCTACTGATTCTTAAATATACATAGATCACTCACGCCTTTACACATAGACACACAGAGTGCCCAAACTTGAGTGGAAAAAAATCTAAAACCTGTGCTTTCCCCTTCTTTTCTCACAATTTTCCCCTCTATCACCCTCTAACTCTCAGCTGCAAACACACACTCTTTTCTCCCTCAAAGTTCCTTGTTCAAAGTTATGGCAATGCCAGATTAAATTTACACAGAAACCCCACCCAGCCCGCCTCTCCCTCCTTCCCAGGGACTAAGTATTTCAACACAGGCCGGGAGGCTGGGTGTACATATGAGCATGAGCCACACCCCGCAGCTGTGCACCTGGAACCGCTCCCATTCCAGCATGGCAGTGAACCCACACACCTGTTCACACCTGAGGCCTGCGCCTCTGGACCGCCACCTCCTCGCCTGCTTTTGTTTCATCCATTAACTCATGAGACTGACACAAACTGAGAGAACAGGCGGTTTAAAAAAAAACAAGTGTCAGGACTATCCGTGTCTCATCAGAGTAATGTCAGGTATGTAACAGTCGGAGCTCCGTGAACCAAATGTTATATGAAGCAGTCGATGTCTGATTTAATTAGACGTGTGCTATTTTTCACATCTCTGTGTAATCTCACCCAGCCAGTTCAGCCAGCGCCTAACACAAGACGTTAACATGATGAATTCCAGGCAAATGGTTGACTAATTTTCTTACTTGGAGAGGAATTCAGGATCATTTTTGTCAATACCTTTCACAGTGAAAGCAACTGGTTTTGTGTGCTCCTTTGCAGCTGCGTGTCCTTTTAACATTTAACTGATCATCTACATTTACTGTACTGTCCTGTCTGTGTGCTGTTGGTTATTTTAAAAGGCTTTGCAGGTAAGATATGAGAGCAGGTTCACTGAAGAGGACCTGGAGTCAACCTGGGCGCTGTGTCGGCTCCAGAGGAGAAATGTTGAATTAAATTTGAGACTTTACAGTTTCTAACATAATTTCCTCTCTGTGTGAGTACTCTGAATAGGGGCTCTAAAACACATGATACACTAAATATTAGATATTTCAGGAAATTTTAGTGTGTGTGTATCCATGAAGTCACTGTGGATTGGACAAAATCATAATTGTCTTTAGCAGCAGGGATTTCTAATTCCCAACTTTGACTTCAACATTTAGATGTATGTATTTTTTACATAAACCCCTTAAAATGCTTGAAAATTTGAGCTTTATTCTTAATCTTAAGAACACATATCTATGGTAAAATATTCTAAAGTCAACTTCCACTTACTTTTCACTAAGCTTTTGATGATATTACAGGGTCTTCTTCAGCATATGGAACTTGCTCAGGTGTCATCACATGGTCGAAAGCTCTGTTAATAAGCAAAGTAAGTAAACCTTGAGTTGAGAACATTTTACCACAGACTTGAAAACTTTGTTTCAAATCTAATTCTCCACTCATAACTCATATTTTGGACTAAATGTACTTGTCAAATATCAAATCAAACCTAAAAAATCTTCATAGATGAATAATGTTAAACAATTAAAAACTCAGCTAATCTGCTTTATCAGGATGGTGTGTGGTTTGATTAAACAACTGTCATCAGTTTATGATTTAGATTCTTATACTGTTTGTATAATTCTGATTGCATAAAAATACCAACACAGACCCGCCTACTTTTAAACCAGAGAGAAGACTAAACACAAACTCAGACCTACCTCATGTGAAATAAGTTAATACATCAATCTTTGACTGTTGGCCAGCATTCTTTAAAAATCCTGTTTAAGTATATACAAATATTCTGTGACACGAGAAGAAACAACTCAATGTTAAGTTAATTTTATTAGCTTTGAATTATCCTTTTGACCACCCATCAGTGTCCCATATGGGTGACTGTGTCACTTTGCAGAAACAGCACAAACACTCTTTGCTAATGACTTGACCACTCCAAACAAATGTGGGAGGTCTGAGCGCGCTCAGTTGCTCCACAGCAGGGCTCCCTGCTCTCCCTCATGCCTGCTGACAGGTATTGTATTAGACCATCTGTTGTGCTCTCTTAGTGGTGTTTTACCTCAACAAACTGAACAGATTCAACAGAGGGATCGTCTGCATCTGTGTGGGTTGACCACCAGCATACACAAACACCACAGAGAAAACAGTGGATTCAAGGAAAAACACAACTGATGCCATCAACCTGTAATGTTCAATGTTTTGTTTCCTTCCTCATCGGCTTCTACATCAGTTAGTTTCCAAAACGTCCTAAAATGACTTTCAACAACTTTCAGAAAAAGAAGCATGAACTTTTCCTGTTAATTTGTGGCTTATATGTGACATAGTTAGTTTAAATTTAGATATTGAATATTTTGTGAATATTTTCTCAAAGACTGCAACCAATGGCAGTATATTTTTCCTCTGCCGCTGGTAATTATGAAATGTTTCATCAGTGTGGTTTCACATGTTTGATCTATAAGTTTTTGAGGGTGGAAAGTTAAATATCTGGTTCCGGTTTTTGGCTTTGAACACAGTGCCTGACAGGGACATAACTTGGTACAGAGTGTCCCAAAATATCTGCAGTACTCACACTCTCACTTGTATGGAATGATGCTATTACTGTCTGCCTTTTGAAAATAGTAGAACATGTTCACTTCAGTATGTGCATATGCGTGTCCATTATATGCATTATTTTATACCTGTAATCATTTGTGGAAAGAGCCACCTTAATTCACAGATCTGGTATTATGTAAATATATATGAACAATAATTAATTAAAAGTAATAACTTTTAGTTTTGTTAAATGGTAACAGGTGTGAATAATATTGGGGCTTATAATGACTTAATGGTTTCTTTTAGGAAATTGTCCAGCTGAGGTGGTAAGCTTCTCAGAGCCTGACGCATCTTGTCTCATGATGGATTTAATTAGTAGATGACAGCTAACAAGCAGCTTTTGATATGTAAAATAGTACCTGTGTATGAAAGCTTAAGGTTATATTTATCAACAGTGAATTACTTTTTTGTGATGTTGGCGGAGATTGTTTTTGTTTCAGATGTGGCTCAACTGCTATAAAACATTGTGGGAAATCCTGAATTTTATAAAGTTACATCATAGCAACATGTTTGACTGAATAATGAGGCCATGGTCTCACATAACTATAGTTTGGTTTGTGTGACATTAGTTCATACATTATTATGGACCTGTAACTCTGAAGTTTTCTTTTCTATTAAACTCTATTGTAGCTTCTTAGAAAAATGCTTGTTAAGTCCATGACAAAAAAAAAAACTGATGGAGAACTGAAGGTGCATCGCCAATATCTGTTTTGATTTATTCTTTAAATTTCCAAGAAGGACAGATTGGTTTGATTATCATCTTGTTCTAAGTTTATTAGAGAATAAAGCAGTGTGCCTGAGAAAACAATAACGCCAACAGCACTGGAATGTCTCAACAATGAGCACTGTTGTCAGTTTGAATGTCAGCCATGCGTCTCTGCTGGGAACGGATGTATCTTTCCAGTTTGGCAGGAGTCCCACTGAGGAACCTCCAAAAGGAGGCTACCTTTCATTCTCCTCAAATAATAAACTTTCTCTCTCCTCTCTATTTGTATCTGACCAGTGCGCAATATTATTCAAGGCTGTCACTGGTGAAAGCCCAATTAGAGGTCTGAGACTGCCCTGAGGGCTTATTTTCTGCGCTGTGTTTTGGGGACTCAGTTGCCAAGCACTGCCATGTGCTCTGAAATCATTAGCAGCTCCCTGGCAAATCACTCTGGGACTCTAAATACTTTAATTCTCTATGGTTGTCTCTGAATTGATTCATTGGTCGTCCACAAATAATGCAGGCTTTTCTGTCTGAACAAGCATCCAGTGTGTTGATATCAAGCTCTGTTTTACTGTTGATGTTGCAGTCACATGAAAACTTCAGCTGCTCAGGTCTAATTGGCAATAAACATTATTTTTATTAGTCCTTTAATTTTTATTAGTCCCTTTATAAGTTATCTCTAAATCTGTCTTTTGAAGAGCTTTGACTGTTTTACCTTTGTTTGCTTATGCTAAATAGAGAAACTTAACTGGAGGCAGTAACAACTTGAAATGTTTGTATTGCCACGTAATGTATTCAATTTTGCATCAAGAATAACATTTAAATCCATGCCAGGCTCAGCTGCAACAGCATCTTTGTCAAAGCTGCTAGTAATTGAAGGAGACATTTTATTTTTTAAAAGCAAATATACTCTACACACTTTCACATCATCTGGCACAAATAACAAGCCAATGCTTACTAACTAAGATGGTATAATATATTAAGGCCCATACAAAATAACAGCAATAGAAACTATTGATGGTTAAATCAGTATATCAGTGACTAACAGTGAGCAGAAGAGAGCTGAACTGTTCAAAACAGACCAAAAATACTTGTGGTCACCTGCAAAAAGTGTTTATGTTGCAATACCACCCACATAGTCAACACACTAGGACAAAATCACACTTTTTTTTCATAAAATATTGCAAAATGTCATCTGAATCCTGCACAGCTTCAGCTGCTACAAGCTATATGAACGTCTGCAACATGCATTCAACCCATTTCCAAGCCTGAATTGCTTATTGATTGGAAGATTTTGGTCAAGACTTTATGATGAATGTGGACAGTTCACAATTAACAAGTAACAACAACAATATCACAGCTACTTGTAATGTTAAGTTGCCATGTTATCACCACAAAACTGGACATGCCTGCTGCGTTGTTGGGCACGAAGCAAAGTGAAATACATTTTGTTTTATTGCAGCAGCAAAATATTACCATCTAAACAAAATGCACACATACATGCATGACCAGTGTTCATAAATATATAATAAAATGGAATGGAATAAAAATTATAATAAATACATGGCAGTCAACTACCTGTTCAAAGAGATAGAAGGCCAGTCTTGTTTGTCCTAAATTTTGTTACCATGATGGCGTAAATTTAATTAAAGTGTTAGCTAAAACAACTTGTAGCAACTTTAGCTAGTCAGTGTCATTTCCTATGCACATATGCCGTGCTGCATGGACCTGCAACCTTGTGGCACCTGTGTCACGTGGAAAAAAAGCAGAGCATTAGGACACTTACTGTATTCTCAGTGGCTTCTCTTTGGTGCTCCTCTTTGGTGTAGGACACTCAAATGAACAAATCAATCCATGTACATCGCTTTGGACAAAAGTGTCTACCAAATGACTAAATGTAAATGTAAGATAACTGTTCATTAATTAATGTTAAGTAATTAACCCATGGATTTAATGAAATACTGTGAAATCCTTGCAACACTCACCTATGAGGGGTGCAGTCAGGCAAAAATGAACATACTGTGGTCCATATACTCCATACTCCACCTCGTGGACTTGCCTGTGGAGCTTCCACAAACTGAAACATGTAGAGGATGTGGTGTTCATTTAGAGAGTGATAAACCACCAATATTAAACTCCAGTCAATCATCACACAGCATGAATCATCTCTAAGAAAACTTTCCCTCCTTACACCTCTTACATTTTGCATTAAAAACCCAACTCTTTGGTCAGAGAAACATTGCTTTAGCTGTCTGATTGATTTTCCTTCTAAATAATATTTCATTTTTATACATGGATATGCAAATTAATGTAGAATTGCATTATAGAAATACATGTATGTGTTTATCAATAGCACACTGACATTTAACACACTGACAATGTGGAGGTCATCTATGTGCAAATGTACCATATGGCTTGAACAACAAAACCACACAGTCTGAGAGAGGGGCGAAAGAAAAGCCCTGACCTTTTGGCTGTCTACAAAGCATTCCCCAGACTGTGGAGCCACTGAACGGAGGTTCTACAGAGGTTTTATATAAAGAGCATCTCTAATGTGACCGCCATGCACAACTCAACGCAAATACTAATATCACCCAGGAAACTAATTCTCTGTGCAACTGCCAGTGAGCTGTCATTACTCTCCAACTCGACTACTGGATGTGTCTGCTGCATTCACTGCCTTGTTGTTGAGGTGCTTTGTTCATATGTAAAACATGTACTCTGTATTTTCTCTCTCTGTCACACACACACACACACGAAACCCAAGTGTCATGTGTCCATCAGTGCAGTTTGTACATCTAGTTGGTATTCTTGGCTTCACTCCGCTGAGGATATCTGTCTCCAATTCAACATCTGTTTAACAGTCCTGTCAGCTGGAATAGTGGATAATCTCTAATTCTTCCAAATGTGGCACGAGTTGTGCATAATGCTGGCTTCAACTCAGGGACTATGAGAAAATAAATGCACACCGAAGGAGCTCTGCCAGCATATAGATTAACTGCAACTGGCTCTTAGTCATGCATTTAGTTGGTCCTATCTGAATTTTACAGTATCACTGTGCTTCCAGAAGTCCAAACCATAAACAGTGAAGCTCATATTTAATTTATTGGCTGAAATTTTATTTTTAGGTAAGACCATATTTAGTTTTTTTGAATGGCTGTCAGAAACGCTCAGCACATTTAAAAACTCTTATCTGCTCAGCCTGTACTCCAACTAACTTGGATTTGGTTGGTGTTTTTATGCTTATCAGGTGTGACAGCTCTTTGTCGTGATGATCTTCATGCTTCGTAATGTAATCTACCGCAGACCAAATAAAAAAATAAAAAGGATGAAAGGGAAAATATCAGCAAAATAAATGGGAACACAGAACGATATGTCATCCATGCCTCTCGTGAATGGCTCGATTAAGATCTAGCAACAGCACATTTCCGCACTTTCAGCCAGGACTTATGTTGTTATTTCTTCGCTCCACTGGAAAGGCAAAGGAGGGCTTGGTGTAAACACCTAGAGAGGGCTTTCACTCTCTTTCTGTGCAGGTGAGAAGCGGTTGCTCCACAATGCACCTCTGCAGAACGAGTCCCCCGCACAGCAGCTATCTTTTCACCGGGTTCGGGGGGTCACTATTTTCCCACCAGGGAAACTCTTTTTCAGCCTATATATACGATGGATGTATTATGGCCTCTGAATGAGAATCGTAGCGTTCAATATGCATTCCTCTGGGTTTCTGTTCTTACAGAGGGCCAGTGAATAAGAAATCAGCATCTCTATAAAACGCTCTTTTTGGCACACAGACTCCCCCCTCCCTCCTCCTAACTCCATCTAGCCCTGACTCCCTTCCCCCCACTGCCATTCTGTGAAGTTAGGAATCCATAGGAGGTTTATTTGAGATGCAAGCACAAGTGTGAGAACACTGGGCTTGGGAAAAAAATCCTTTCCTTTGGTCTGAATGGGGGCATTTCAAAAACCGGACGTTTTTTCAGGAACTCCTTCAGCAACAGGCTTCGTCCTCTGTCAGCTGAACAAAACACTGCTGCTATTAAGGAAAAATAAAGCTTCATTACTGGCTAATTTGATCGACTTTCATTTAAAGCCTTTCCCCCTCTGTTGTTTCTGTTTTGTCATATCAGGATAAAATTGTAACAACCCGTTCTAGTAAATATGTTAGAGGCCTGACAACGTTTGAGGGCACAGATCAGATGCTTTATCCATAGCTGAGGCTCTGCTTAGCTACTGGTGTTCAGAAATGAAAAGGAAAGTCAGTCACACAGTGATACCCAGCCGGTTCATTCAACTCTGCTCCCATTTACACTTTCTGAAAACATCAAAGTCGGTCGCTGTTGGAGTTGAATCCCAGAAAAAGGGGCACAGAAGAGAAAAAAATTCAGAAGTCCCTTTAAACTCAACGTCAAATTGGCTTTCATGAGGACCAGTTCAACCATCACAGACATGAATAATGCATTACATTCAGGGGTTATTAAGTTAATTTGTTACTCTAATTTTAAAACACAATCATTTATGGGATTTTTTTCTATCCCTGTTGTACAGAACATATTTTATCATATAAATCTCTTATGCAACCATAAATGCATCCTCTTTGCATCTGATTTGCACACATTTTCATGAACAATTGAAGAACTGTTTGCTGCTATTGGAGTCCATATTTCTCTTCCTAAAAAAGCTGCACACACTCATAAGAAAGAAAAGAAGTATTTTCTGCTGACACCCCGATTGTATTTTCAGTAAGGAATTAGCACCACGAAATGGATCAAAGGATGATATTTGCAGAGGCGTTGCTGGTGCAGCATAATGAGGTGAATCCAATAACATTGTTGTAAAAACCATCCATAATGTCGACTAATGCACAGATATGGACGACAGCAGGAGGCTGGCATTGAATACAAACTCTATCTGCTGGCTTTTGCTCAATTTTGTTCAGCACCCAAATTTAAAGATTTCTAATGACACCATTCAGGCTTATTCAGTGATGGCAGGGAGGCTGTCAGTAAGCCTGTTGCATAATCAACCACAGACTTTACAAATTAATGTTGCTGATGTTGAAAATTCAGCTATTTTTATTCTCTGCAAAATAGCTAAATATTTACGAAATATTTTGACAAATTCACTTCACAAACCTTTATTTTGCTGCCTGCCCAGCCGTCTCTTGGTGAGATTATGTCGAGTAGCAAATTATTTTTAAAATTATCTACAAAAAAATGTGCTTGTGTTTACTTCCATATGAGCCTCTAGTGCCTAGATGAATTGGATCCATGTGTTGTAACTGATGTTGTCTCATTGTGCTGAATATTACGGCTTTCTGGGAACAAAAGATGAAGTTGACACAAATCCAATTGTGCAGGGACGTTGCACATTTGTGTTTCATTCAGTCTGCTGTGGCTGATTTGTGTCTGTACGGCTGGAGCTTCAACATGCTGGAGAAATGTCATGTAAGCTCCGAAAGGAAAGTGTGTGAAATAACACATAAGTCCTTTCTCCATCCAAAAATGATGTGATTCTACTTCAACTAATGATTATTTTCGATCACGATTAATCGGCTGATTATTTTATCAATTAAACGATAAATAGTTTATCCAAGGTACCCAAGGTGTCTTGTTTTATCTGTGCAATAATCCAAAATCAATAAATATTCACTTAACTATCATATATGACATAGAAAAGCATCAAATCTGAAAATTTGAGAAGCTGGAATGTTTGGCACTTTAGCTTGATAAATGGCTGAAACAATCAATCGATTATTAAAATAGTTTCGTGTCAATCAACTAATTGATTGATCGACTAATTGTTTCAGCTCTAAAATCTATGCTTCACACATATTTCCACAATTGAGTTAACTTCAGTGCTTTGCTGCCCACTGAGAACACACTGCATAATGTAAAGTCATTAACTGAAGCCCCATATACATCTAAATGCATCAGATAATATTCCTTCGTAATTGGTATCCTCACACTTTACATTTTTGCTGTAGCAGGTTCGGCTAAAAAACACAAAGCTGTTGGAATAAACAGCTTTTTGGGAGGTCTATCACTTTAATTAACACTGAGGGTGAGCCTGACAGCTGTGATGGCAATAGGCGAGCCAATCACAGGTGCTGTGTGGGGCACAGGGAGGAATGTGAGGGAGTCTTTTGACAGAAGAAGCCATGTGCAGAAATAAGATGACAGGTGGTTGGCCTGATCCGACGCCAGGCTGCCAAAATGAGTTTGCCTTTGGGAGCTCCAGAGAAACATGACAGTGTTAATGAAAATGGCAGTGTCTAAATGTGTTACGCTCCACAACAGCACATCCCAAGGTTAGGATAGTTTTTTTTTAAGTCTTACATTGAAACCTGAAATAGAAATTCACGAATGGCATGAATGGAAGATTTATTTTTACCCAGCTGACTGAACTGAACTTCAGTGGAAATATTTTGAGAATTTTTCGTCACACAGTTTTTTAATTAAAGTCTGCAACTCTTAACTGGGTGTCTTAACATCTGAATACAGTTTTGTCAGTGATCTATTTCTGAATATGATGTCAAATAATGTTAGATGTATATTGAAAGTGATTAAACTGAATCTTAGGTTAGAATAGAAGTGAATAGAAGTGTGTGTCTGTCGTTAAAAATTAAACATTAAAAAATGTGTCTCCTGTGCATCAACAGTGGAGCGCTCAGATTTTTTGCTACAATCTGACGTGCTCTGTAAATTTCTGGGTCTCTGTGGGAGCTGCTCTAAATACCTCATAGCTTCCAGGAAGTAGAAGCACACACCCTCAGGTGCAATACAAGATTGACACACATGTGAGCATGGAAACATGCAAAGAGCATGTTTTTGGAAAAGGCTTTTTCGCAGGTGTCTGCGTAGAACCGTTTGTCACAAAATATACTATATTATATTAAGCTCCTTCACATTTACATTGAAGCATCCACCCAGAAAAATGCTCCCTGCCCCTGAGTGGTAGAAGAAGTACTCAGAGTCAAATCAGAGTACAATAATATAAAATTATTCCATCACAAATAAAAGTATTTTAGTCAAAAACTACAAGTACATAAGTATAAGCAAAAAAGTACTCATGCAGAAAAATTACCTTTGTTTCTGATATATTATTATGTATTACATTACTAGATTGTTAATACTGATGAATAGATGCATAAACAGCATTTTACTGTTTTAGCTGGTCGAGGTGCAGCTAGTTTTAACTCTTCTATACACAGTTTGATAGTTTAGTCTGGTGGTTCCCAATCTGAAGTCGGTCCAGTGACCCACAAAATAAATCTGGGGGGTCACGAGATGATTAATGAGGCATAAAGAAGAAAAAACTTCTGCTACACAAACTTGTATTCATTTTTTGAACTTAAATCTTTGCTTCTTTGTGGGGTATTAGAAACTTTTACCCTCAAACAGTTATTGAAATGAAACAGTCTAAAAAGTTTAGAGGGAAAGTCACTCTTTTGGTGGAAACGTGACAAGGGGACCGATAAGACACTGCTTTTTAGTAAGGAGTCACAAGTCAAAAAGGTTGGGAACCACTGGTTTCATCTTTAACAATGTATTTTTAATGTACAATCTCAATCTGAAAAGCAACTATAGACTGATAAATGTGGTGGAGTAAAAAGTCTCTATGAAATGTGGTTAAGCAGATGTAGAAAGTAGTAGAAAATGGACATACTCAAGTAAGTACAAATACCTCAATCGTCGACCAAACCAAAGATTTATCAAGATAATCCACAGACCTTGTGGTGAGCAGTTTCATGTAGGAACTATCGGTAGAAAGAAAATAGTGCCTACATAAAACTGCTCAGGACAAATCTGTGGATTATCTTGAGTAACCAGGTCATGATTTGTGGAAAGAGACATTACTGTTTTTCAAATGTATTTTTTTGGCACTATGAGCACCACAAGCTAAGTGCCATATAGCCCCTTTATATTCAAATATTATTACTCATATCCAAAACTCAGCATTTATCCCAAAAAAAAAATCATATCCAAAACTCAGGAACTCACACCAAAACAATCTAGATGGATAAATAGCACTGCAGGTAAGAGGAAAAAATGTGTATTTTTGATTTTAGGGTGAACTGTCCCTTTAAGTCAGCAGATACCTGAAAGATACTGCTGGAGAAAACTGCTAAGCACATACACAAAAACATCCACAGCGGTAAACAGACGGTACGCATGGATGTGTTCTCATCCCTGCCAGCATTATTCCACCATATTACTGTAGATGTTCTCAGTGTCAGCTTAGTTTCCACCGTGTTGCTGCTGCGCGAAGAGCCGTGCATGCCGGGGCCTGTTTCTTAAGCCTGCCATTCT
This sequence comes from Siniperca chuatsi, assembly GCF_020085105.1. Classification (NCBI taxonomy): domain Eukaryota; kingdom Metazoa; phylum Chordata; class Actinopteri; order Centrarchiformes; family Sinipercidae; genus Siniperca; species Siniperca chuatsi. Next base: position 12,816,947 of record NC_058045.1, on the reverse strand, counting down.
GACACACACAAAAGTGCTGCTCATCCAGGCTTTGTGTCGAAGATTAGGAGAGCAGATACGCTGCAGCCACAGAGAGACACATTCAGAATTGCTGCTTCCGTTTTCTCACATACCCTCACATTTGTAATGGCTGGTAAATTCCTGAGAACGTGACACAGGATTGTCCCAGGTGGAGTGGTGAAAGTATCAGCAGCAGCTGATGATGTCAGAGTTTAAAAAGTGAAATCTAACTATAGTACGTGGAATTAGCAAATCGCCATGAGGGAAAAGGGTTAAACCAATAATCCGGAGTGTAATTAGCAAACAAAGTAGACAGTCGGAAAATAATTTAACTAGCCTGACAAGTTAAGGGTTTTATCACTGAGCTCACAGCACAGTACAAAGGACGTCCAGTTGATAATAACTAGTTTTCGACCAAAGAACAGCACGAGCCATCAAGTCCAATCAGTGTTGCACTCTTATGTCATAACCCAGAGGTTCAGAGCGCTGGACTGAGAGCAGCAGGAAAAGATTAATGGCCTCTGAAGCATGTTGAGGTAATAAGAAAAATACTGTAGAAATGGGTTAAATTGTTAGACTAAACTTCTTTTATCCAGGATCCATTCATCTTTTGGAACTGAATCGTGTTTGAGTATCTGTCTTTGCTTTCTCAAAGCTTTTATTTGTTCACTAAATAAACTGTTTTCAATTGTTCTCACAGTTTTATGGAAGATGCATTATTCTCTTACAGTATAATTATTCTCTCACACATCAGAAATTTATCAATTTCTGATGTGTGAGAAAGAGTTAAAACATGGCATGAAAGCACTGATTAAGCAAAAATAAAGACTGACGTTGCCACTGCATGCATGGCTGTCAATGTAATGGATGATTTTTAATGTCTACGCCAAATAAACCTTTCTCTCCGACGTATTTGCTTTGCTTTCACTTGTGTTGATAAAAGCAAGAATCCAGCAGCATGGATGTCTATGAGGCCTGTCTATGCTCATCTCTGGATCCTCAAGCTACCTTTTCATACACCCTTCATGCTTTCTGTATCTGTCTAAGTATTCTCTGCCTGGTTTTATTTGAGCCATTTGCCTGTGTGGTTCCAATTGGATGCCTTAGAAGAGTTTTTTCCCCCCACCCTCCATTGTGTTGAAACTATTCTGGCTGACAGTTGCCTCTGTGAAACAGGGCTTCAGTTCTTTGTCAGCTTGCTGCATTGTGACAGAAGATTCACAGGTGCAAAAAGAAGGACTTGGTAAATGAATAGAAAAATATTGTGGGAAAGGTATGTGGTATGAGTGCACATGCAAAAGACAGACAGATTCCGAGAGAGAAAGAAGGAGGAAGTAAAACACCAAGCTTAGACTAATGCAAGCCCTGTGGGAGTGCATAATTGTGTTGGATTTGTGTTGGTCAGAGGTGAAGATTTTTTTTAGAAATACTTTTTATACAGAAAAAGTATATAAATATTTATGGAAAAACTGGAGTCCCCATTCTTCAACAGCTCTCTTACTTTAAATCTATTTGGAAAAGCAGTCAATACCATCAATCAATACTGTACAATATGCAACAGAGGACAAGTACGGGCAGATTCTCTGGGTTTTGCGTGGTAGAATTCTTGGCTCTGGGACCTGACAGAAATTGAGTTTCTTATCTAAAATGGCAGAGTGATTTCAGATTTCCTCTGCGTATGCTGTATTGACCGACTGCAAGTTGTTTCCAGTTCTCCACATACTGATGGTAATGCCAGTGTGTCAGAAACACACCCTAAAGTAGGCTGTATTTAAAGACACCATAGGTAAAATCAAATGAAATCTGTCTTTGCATTTTGGCTCATCTTTGTTTATTTTTGATTTATTCACATCCATCTGCCCCAAACTCTGTTTTATTCTCTTGCATGCTGGGTGTGGTAGTGTTTTCCAAATGGGGTAAAGTTGGGTCTTAGACGAGAGACGCTGAGCGTTTGACTGCTGATACCCTGGAATTCGCTGCAAAGATACAGCTGGGATCATGAGTGCAGATCACCTTACTGTGAAAAAGAGACTGATAGCAGCTGGAAAGCAAATGAGCATGTGTCAGCCATCTGGAAAAGTCACCCAAAACACTATGTATTCTCTGTGCTGAGACAAAGGAGTCATTTTACTTTATGAAAAGACTTGTTCCCCCTTTTCCACTGCAGATGAAGCAGAAAACTGTAGCTCCTTTTCAGTCAGATACAAAACAACTGTAATCAATTCAACAAATTTGGGGGGCTGCTGACATCTTGTGTGGCAACCATTTGTTTTAATCAGGAGACGACTGAGGTTGAATGCTGTCTTTAGGTGGGGCTTGACACAAACCTGTTCATATTAGTTAGTTAGTTAAAAGTGGTTATAGCTTTTCTGAACAGCTATACTCAAAGGTAGGGTGCTGTCATAGAAAGGGGCGAGACGGCGTGCACTTTCGGACAGTCTCTCTTCAAACGCATTCATTGTGTTGCACTTGTGGTTGTGTGAAAAAATAAAGCTTGAAATAGAAGTTCAAATCCTATTAACTTTCTCACTTTCACACATCTGGCCAATTGCTACGTGAACTGGGCGTTGCTTGAAGGATTTTTGCTTTCAGAAAGTTACAAAAATTGTCAGATGCAGCCCCCTTAATTCCGACGTAAGAAAGATGTGGATGGGGTTTCAGACACTGCTAGACCATCAAACAAGCACTTCAGTTGAAGCATACTGACTACATTACAGTGAACAGCTGCTAGCTAGAAACATGCCTCACAACACCAACACTTGCTAGGTTATAAAAGCTATCTAGAACAGTTAATGTTTGTCCGGTCACAGCTTCAAACTCTCCCCTGGACCTCACTTGGCCATGACCACAACCACCATTCATCAGAGAGACTTGAACAGCATATTTTAAAGGGCCTCTGCTGCATTCACGCTGTATCGTTCAGACTTACAAGCACCCAAGTGGGAAAAACCATTCACAATAGGAACAACAGCACTAAACTGCAATATCTTCCTCTACGAGAAAGAAACTACAGAAGTGCCAACAAACCCTGGCAACATGGCTGTAAAGTTTCCATCATTGACAGTTAAATCTAAAAACATCTAAAAAAAATTCAACAATAACACAATCAGTTGAGCTAATTTGAAACAATACACTGTTTGTTTTTATCTGGCTTCACTTGTTAACGAACCGCTGCAATTTTGTAATACAAAAAAAGTGAATACTACAAGGCTAGTAATGGGGTGACCATTTTGGAGTAATGCTTGAACACTCCCAAGTCGGGAATAACGGGGGGTTTTCCTGGTCTTCCAGTTCTTCTGACATTGTGTGAATGTAGCATTAAAAGTCACTCTTCGAATGAGGTCTGTGGGCTGCTGACAACCATTTGTTTCAGTCAGGAGAAGATAGAGGTTTCATGCTCACTTCCTCTGTAATGAGACTTTCACTACGGCAAAACAAGTCAAGTCATTGGGGTTGGTGTGTTGCTGCAGGGTACAAGTAGAAGCTGAAATCTGAGTCCACAAGTCAAGATTAAAGGTTTATCAAAGCTAAGACACTGCAGAGTGGTTTATAGTCTTTAGAGGCCAGATTGTACAACTTGGGGAAGCTAATCAGAGCAACAATAATTTTCCCAGTAACATACCATGAGGTATTACCTGGTATTTTGGCTTGCGGGTATCTGATTGGTCAGTGCAGTGTGTTGCACGATGACACTGTAGTGCGCCACAAAAAAAGTTGAGCCAGAACCAACTGTTCAGCTGTGCTACCCTGTGTTTTTGGCCTGAGGCTTCTTCAACACGAACCCCCTGTTGTGCCAACGCGGTGGTCTCATTAAAACGAATGAGGAAGCTAGCATTTTTTTTTTACCACAGTGTTATTGTCAGAGTGAAAAGGGCCCCGAGGCTGTGGAAACCAGTTATACTTGGACTGGCCCTTGAGCTTATCCAGGTGTGGTTTTCCATGGCCATGTACTTTCCTCCTTCGCAGTAATGTAGTCTAATCTGTCACCAACTCAGGAACTTTAGGTCTTCTCACCTCTCTGCTGCTAGTTTCTTCATTACCCTTGAAAGCACACAAATGTTATTTCCTGCTCAACACAGAGATTATTAATGCAGTATCTCCACAGGCTTGATACTGACTCATAGGGATAAGATATTTAATCACATTCAAAAATGAAAAGGATGCTTGTGTTCATGTTCTTGTTCAGCTAGTGCACAGAAAACAACTTGCTTGCCTCCGAATGTGCAGCTCAAAAGTACAAAGGGGTCATTTTCAGACTTTCCCTGGCTCCTCACACCTTAAAGTGAAGTGGCAGCTCCAGCTCTTATAAGGGTGCTGGACATAATAGCCATGTGCTAAGTGGATTGCTGGGTGCTTCCAGCCAAATAACAAGAGACAGCAGCAAAGCCTTGTGCTCTCCCACAGGCGTCCTGTCAACTGTGGCTTCAGGGGAAATTTTATTTCCTTGATCAGGACTTCTGTGAATCCGTGCACTTGATATTTTAAAAAACAACAATTTATTTAGAAATGTTTTTCCTGCTAGTGACATAAACACCATTTAATGTGGTTGGGCTGCTTTATTCAAGCAGTGTACCTTTAACTGATGGTGCAAGGCCTGTGATATCACAGTTTCCTGTCATGGATATTCTCAGTTACTGTACCTACATGCCTTTTTGGACTCCTTTTCTAACCTCAAAGCTAATTTGGAAGCTCACTGTCTCAGTGGTTGCACAGGTCAAGAACAGTGCATGCTGTTTAAGAGCAGCACAAGATTTTTTTTTTGTTTAATAGTACACACATATCTATACCGGTGTTGCACATACTACAGTATATCACCCCCTTCTGAACAACTGATTTAAAGTGGGTATTAAAGTGCTTTTCATTGAGATTCCTCTGCTTTCTTGTTTCTTTTTGCAGCCAAAGGTTTATGTGATTTACATGCCCTGACAGTTACAGCAAGTGTCTGTCAGGACATGTGATAGCTCATAAAAGGTAACCTATTTTGCCTAATATGTCATTTGTCATATTGAATTTTCATCAGCCAAAGATATGTTTCTTCCTTGGTTTGCTTTGATTGGCACAAATCAGAGGAAATGTAGACAATACATGGGCAAGTAGAGGCATACAGACTGAACCAGACTTTTCCTATATTAGTCATGAAAACCACCATTCACTTTCACTCTTTTCCCTACAAAATGTAACTTAACTACCACATGACAAGGAGAGGTTGTAAATCATTTGCTAATATAATTTCAGTTGTATTACACGATGGCGGCCCCATATCTGAATGTACTTTTTAACAGTCACATAAATTTCAATCTTGACTTATAACTCTACACAATTTGGGCAAACTGGCCATGGACCACAAAGGAAGTCGAAGACAGCATTTTTTTTTTTTTTAAATCAAACAGTTATACAGACATATTACGATGAGGTTAAATATGTGGCGACTCCTACTCTAGCTTTAATTAAAGTTACTGGTGAGAGGACCAGCCTGCGTGTTGAGACAGAGGAGATAAAGTCAACGTGGCCTGAAGGCAACTATGACTCACTGATGTTATTTCGGCTCGAGATTTTTTTCTGAGGGGGGCTCGAGTCTCCTCCTGTTTCACAACTTTTCAGGAGACCTACGGTGTGTGAGGTGCTCAAACAGCTGTCAGTAAAACATCAACAGCCTCTGTCGCCATTCCACTGTTCAATAAACACCTGACCAAACACCAGACGCCATCGCCTCTCCATTGCAGGACTCTATGAGATACAAGGCAGGACTGAGGAGCTACACACCCATTCAACTTACTGTGGAATTAACCTCATTGCATGTTAAGCACAAGCTCGAGCTAAGGCATCTATAGAGCAAATCAAACCTTTATAGCTTGTTCAGCACCAATGTTTTTCATTTTTTTTCCTTTTTAGGGTCCTTATCCAATTAACCTGCTTCTATTGCAGCAACCGAGACAGAGAAATTACAGTATCATTTTACATATAACGATCAATAACAGCATCATTTAGCCCAGGGGAAAGGTCCACTGTCTCAGAGAGCTGGGGATATCTGTTAGTCTTTTTCCTGTAATTAGATGTCCGTGGGCTCTTCAATTAATCTGAACCCACAGCGCTGACATTTCCACAGCTCATTAATGAACAACAGCACGCTTCTCAAAGATGGAGTGGACTAAAAGGCTGAACAGGGATATGAACATGGATGACATTTAGTAGCACTGTCGTCCTGCTGTCTTCAGTAACAATCCAAGAAGCATTTCCAAATGTTTGGGAGCATCTAATGAGAAATAGCTCCTCCTACATCTTAATGAGTTTCAAATTAATCTGCTATTTTGGCCACCACTGAATTCTACTCTTCAACAATTTTAAGGAGACTATAAATATTTCATCATGAATGGAAATGTTCTTTTTCTAGGCCCTAGAATTGCAAATTAATTTCCCTCCACCGGCTGAGGATAAAATTACGCTGTTGGACGGATTGTTCTGAAATTTTATCGAGCAACTGACCCGTGATAATGGTTTAAAACTAAAATAGGACTGCCAATTTATATTGCAAATGAAATCTACTTTACTGCACAGATTTTGGAAAGAATGACTCCAAACTTTTACATGTAATAATGGTCATATTTCCTTGAAATAATGAAATAATCAAATAAAATTTGAAATGAATTAAGAGTATTAAAATGTGAAATGGAGCAAGTTGTGGCATTTGTAGGAGCAGCTATATCCCTGCTGGGGAACTTTAAAGTCAATGTGTGTGGTCAAAGTAATAAAGAGAGCCAACAGTGCCATAATGCTGAAGATTTACTGTCTAGACTGGATGGGAATTAATTTTAGATTGTGTCTATTGGATTTCAGGCTTGTGATGTTTTCTAAAAGCAAAATCTGGGCTGATTCATATGATAACGTTAAAGTGTTTGCTTGTAGGGGGTACCAGATTCCCCGTGCAGCTTAAAGAATCTTTCTGATTCCTGTTTCTCACTATCGGCAGAGCATTAAAGCTGCAGAGTGATTTTGGGGCTGCGGATAATTTGCTTGCACCTGCAAAAATTTGAGCTTTTCGCTGCAGCTATTGTGAGAAGATGGCACAAAAGAAAGGGCAGGATGTAGCCCCTGTAGCTGTGCATACAGGACAACGCTGCAGAATACTAGTAAAGTTCAACAAACAAGCAGAAGAAGCCAAGACCTTTCAGACTGGCTGCTTATTTTCCAACACCCAGACATTGGCAGCAGTCACCTTTAAATGCACATAATTCAAATAGCTGTCTGCATTTACACAGGTCAAGGATGGATAACCAGAGTTTAGATGGAGGGAAAATATTGGTTCTGAAAGATACAGAGAGGTGTTTGTGTTTTATCACTGCAGCACAGAGTTACAATATTTCAGCTAGAAGAATATGAGTGCTGCTAATACAACGGCGACAGTGAAGAATATAATACGAAAAAATGTTTCCTAATAAAGTGTTAGCTTAAACATTATTATATGAATCCGTGTAGTCTGAAGAATAAATGTGATTAACGCAATTTCAGAATTGAATGGGACTTTTCTTAGAGTCAAAATGTACGCATCTATTTCCATTGTCTGTGTAAAATGTAGAACAAAATATGCAATGATTGTTATAAGACAAATAAAGGCATAATGCCAGAATTGCTTATTATTTCTGAGACTGATTAGTTGTGGGTTACTATAAATTAAATTGCCAGAAAGGCATTTCACACCGTGTGGAGAAAAACCTTATCTAATTTTATATTCGTAAACTGAATATTTAGATAGTCCTTCACTTTTTGCACAGAATTTCAGAAGCAGGAAATTAAAAAGGCTGCTGTTTTGCTGAGATAAGCCTCAGTTTCTTTATGTGTTTATGGCATCTTGCATGCTAATGGAGTCATGGCTGCTCACCAACATGTGTTTTTTTTTTAACCCTGTCAGGTGCAAAATTGTGATGATCATTCATAGTCTAAAACAGTTATTCATTCACTAACGTTCCTCCCTAAAATTTGGCTTGATGTGTTGTGTCTTCCATTGAGATCAGTTCTGTTTAGCAGCGGGGCTAATTATTTGTCTCGCAGTCTGTACACACTCTGTCTAGTTCTGTCCACGTCTGGAATTAAACAGTGTGCATAATTCTCGCTGGCTTGCAGTCTGGCTTTATAAAGAAAGAAAAATAGGGGGGAAAAGAAGAACCTCACCTTCTCTGCTTAAAATGATAAAGGAGATTCTGTAATGAGGGCTTGTGCATTCAAGCCCATTCCACTGTGTGCACGAACAGGCCAATTTGCAAGCTTCCTGCATTCATATTGTTACTGACTGGGGCAGTAATTCCACACAGTGTCTGAGCCCCACATATCACCTCTTAATAGAATTTTTATAATTTATGCTCACACCTTATTACCAAAGACAGTGCTGCTGGATGCACCACCCCCTCTTTTTAAATGTCAATCATGTACATGAAACATACATCTTAGTCTATTTGTATTTTCACTGAATACCAAGGGACTCTCTCTGGATCACTGTGTAACATTTGTCTCATTTAATAGCCTTTAGAAGAAGAGAAGCCTTTGGCAGTAACAGACAGTCATTTTTAACAATAAAGAACTGCTCTTCAGTCAAGTTTGATACACTCAGTGAGGTCTACAGGATGTGTTTCAGTTCAAAATACCATGTCAGCAATACAATAGCCCACGCTGCGTAGGGAGAAGGTTCCTTGATTCCTGATGTGGAAATGCACTGGGCCTCTTACCTGTCACTCTTCATGACCACCTCTCAGTCAAAGCCTATTAGATTGGATCATTTCCGGGACTTTTAGTTTACTGAGGTAGCTTTATGACAGTTAACGAGCAGATACACAATGCGGTCAGGTCTGTGTGGAGAATACAATAAAAGGCCGGTGTCATTTCAAGAAGCAGATAGACATTAGCATTAGCTACACTTATTAGCAAATCCGTTTTAAGCCAACATGGCAGTTTTTTGGATAAATCATATGCAAAGCAGTACATAAGCTACAGTATGTTATGGCACAGTTATGTAAGCATATATATGCTGGGAATATATTGTATACTGCCATATACTGTACGTATTTTTCAATTTAAAAATGGTTTCATTTTATTAATCTGGCAGCATTGCAAAGAAAAGTAGTCTATTTCTAAAATCAAAACAGATAACACAGCTTTTGTTTGCAACACAACAGGTTTCTCACAAATCTGAAATAACACTAACACTTTAACCCTTTAACACTAAATAACTTATTTTGTTCTTTTAGGCCGTGAAAGAAGTTTTTTGGCCACAGTTCCTTTCATTTCAAATGTAATCAGATGTGATTATTGCAGATTAGGGCTGAAACTAACAATTATTTTCTCAATTAATGAATTCATTGTTTGGTCTATAAATGTCAGAAAATATGCCCAACACAATTTCTTAAAGCCCAATGTGATGTCATCAAACGTCCTGTTTAGTCCAACCAAAAATCCAAAACCCAGAGGATGGAATTAGGGTATGTTTAGTATTTTTGCTTGAGGAATTACTTAATCGATTAATCGAATAATCTTTTCAGCTCTATTACAGGTTAAGTTTATGAATTTTTGATCAACTCCACATGACAAGGAATAATATTTTTTAAATGGTGTACAATACAACAGAAAAAATACCTTTCAGGTGACACAATGATCACAGGAGGATGTGTTGGTATGTCTCCAACAGCCCCTGAGGTGTCACACTGCATTGTGTTTCAGACGCCTCAGAAAAAAAGAGGCACATTGCACTGTGACAAGCTAATTGTTATGCTGCGGGAGTTCAAAAGGCAACTGGAAGGTCAGTAAGAGCATACTATGTTTGCTAATCCATGGCTGACTCAGAAATACTGCAGTCGCTGACTAGTTTACTGCACGTCTTTCATAATATCATCCACTCCCAACATGCAGTCAGTTATTGAGAGACATTTCCTAAGAATGTATATGTCCAGAGGAAAAAAAATCAGTCCTACATAATGATAATTTTCTTTGCACACACAAAGCATCTGAAAATCATGAGTGTCTTTTAACGAGAAGACAACGGTGAACTTTTGATCCTACAGTGGGGAAGTACACCATGTGATGATCTGAAGAAATCACCAGAACGTGAAGCAAGATTTGGATGTGTAACTTGTTGAACTTACAGTATGTGGTTTACGATTAATCATGTTGCAGAAATCTTGCAGCCATTTCCTATAACTCTGTGTGTCAGGAAAGACTGAGTAAATCAGTCTGTAAGCTACATTTTTCTGGATATATATTCCTTCTATATCACAAGGTTTGAAAAATAAATGTTTCTGCCAGGATCAATGAGCTTGTAATCTTTTTTACATTGGTCATGCAGGATTTTTCTGCTCTCTGGCAGATTTTTCTTCTGTTTCTATCTCTTTTTTAGGCCTTATTGCTGAGGCAGCCTGAGCTTAACAGATTTGTATAATGGACTAAATCACAGGCTACTAAAGGAAATCACAGAGAGCCCCAAGGCTAGGTATTACTAAATGCTTCTTTCATTCAGGTCTATAATAGTTACATGGTTAACTGTCACTGATTTGTTCTGTAAAATGAAGCAGAAACTGAACTACAACACGATAAAATAAATCAAAGTGTTTTATTAATGCAGTGATATGTAAAGCAGATCTGTTGTTAACTTGCCATAATACCTCAGCAAGGCAGCGAGTACACCAGCTGTGTTTGAGATGGGGCCGGCATCCGGCACCTCTAAAACCATTCTTTGCACACTGGGGTGTCACTCTTTCATGTTCTTATGTTACATCAATGTAAAATATGCTGCCTCTCAGTGGCCATCTGGAGAGGGCAGGTCTGGGCTGTGATAGTAAACGAGCGGATTACAGGGGTCAGTTTCTTGCTGGGTGTACAAAGGGATGATGTAATGTGACAGCTCTGTCCGGCAAATAACATCTACTGCATCAGCGTTAATAGAAGGTGAAATCACAGTTTCGTTGTGAAAGGTTTTAACTATCTAGCTCTGCATTTCCGTTGGATTGTGCATGTCAATTATCAGCATGGTCATTCTGCTGTTTCAGTCAGATACTGTAAGTCTCTGCTCTCCCTGTTGTGAGGGATTTTCCTGATCAGAGGGAAATTGGAGCAGAGCGAACCAGTTATGTTGTATGGAGTGGAGGCTCGAAAAGATGGGGGGGGGGGGAGATTTTCCTGCATGCAGTCTGATCTTAAAACACAGGTGCAGCCTCCACGCAGTCCTCTCTGCCTTTGAGCACACCCCACCCCCCTCCTCATGGCTGCAAAGTGTTTGTCCATCTAATCCTCCATTAAATCCTGATTATTATGGATTTGTCTTTTTCCAACCTGTGATTTGCAGAGATGAGGAACTGCTAAAGGTTATCTGGAGAGAATGTAGATCTGGGGCTATTTGTTGGAAATCAACATCACTAACTAATAAACCAAGGTGTAGCCTATATGGAATAGCAGTTCAATTCAGTTTCAAACTCTTATTTTTGCTGTCAAACGTGCAGAAACTTCAAGATCCAAATCTTGCAGAAAGAACAGAAAATAGGGCACATAACCTCACTACCTATCAAAAGAATGACATTTGATTCAATGCTGACAATACATGGGTTTAATTTCACTTGCTTTAACAGAAAATAACGCTATACAACTGAATTTTGTCTTGTTTTTCAATGCAGCTGAGACCTAATCTGAGGAATCCTATCTCCCAAAGCATCTGAGAGAAAAACTAGTTGGGGAAATAAGGGGGGTTCACAGCTGAGATTCGGGGCTCCCAGTGGCGTCATGCAGAGCCGATCATTGTCTCTCTCACACTTTCTAACTAGCCATTTCACAACATCGAGACAGCGGATCGGGCCGTACGCAGCAGCAGCAGCAGCAGCTTTGCCCTCAGGGCTTTTTTCTCCCGACGTCGACCATAAACTAACAATTTGGATTCAACGCGCGGATGAGGGCAATTACAGGACTTAATCTATCATAATGTCTGCTTTCCGATCCGATCGACTGTTAGTCAAATGAGTTAAGCAATGGCTAAAGAGATCTGAGTCGTCCCCCGGGTGCGAGAAGTGGCTCTTTAAATGAATCCCAACTAACAGAAAAATCACCTTCATTTCACCGAGAAGCAGATCGGTGGACATCATGTACAGATTGACGGATTTTACACTCAGAAAGCCACTGGGTGCGTTTGATTTCGGATTACTGTGACACACAGGACGAGTTTTTGAAGGGGGAAGATTTTTAAGGAGTCTGCTTCCTCTCGCTCCTGTTCGCTGTCCTTCGGGTTCCTGCAGGACTCCAGAGTCGCGGAGAGCCCATGCAGTCGCCAAGGTTGGTTTGTCTGTTAGTTGGAGACTTATTTTGAATTCTAAACAACATTATCTGAGTTTATTTTACACAGGGGTGTTGTCAGTTTTTGCTTTGCTTGCTGGGTATTCAAAATACTATAACCCATGTGTAGCCTATTTGTGTAAGAAATGTCTATTTTCCAACCAACCATCTGCACAGTGAGGAGATCTGGATTTCTGCAATATTAAGAACTAGTTTGCTGTCACACGAGAAATTTAAATTAAACTGTAGCCTATTCACTTGACTAAGTGCCTTTTTAAATATTGAAGAATAGAGTAAGATCACACCGCACTATTTTTATTCATATTGTCGGCATTTATTACAGCTACTCCCAACCAGAAATACCGTTGAGACTTTATGTTGACTAAAGGATGATCTTCTCCAGAGCAGTGCAACAGGACAAATGCGCATGCTGGCTGCAGAATTGCACCTTTTAAATCCTAATTGCATGACAGCTGTAATTACACCAATAACCGAGTTGTCCATAAAGCTCTAATTTAATGACAGGTTTGGTTGTCCTCATAATGCCATGTGCGTTTGTGTCATGATTTGAGGTTTCATATCAGAGCTCATAACAAGCGCCATCTGTTGGAAAAGAGGGTCAGTCCGCTGTGACCGTCAAGACAGATGCGCAGAAAAATGTAGACTAGTGCACACAATTCAACACTGCAGCAAAGGGATCACCATATTACTTACATTATACCATATTTAGTATATGAAAATGTCAACTGTTATAAGTCCTTTAACGGCTTGTTTGACAGGTGATATCTGAGATTTATATCAGCAGACCATAAAACGTGATTGGATTACTGGATTTATGGAGATGTTTTATTGTTATATTATGTCACCTTTACTTGTCCAAGCATGCGCAGCACAGGATCGGCCTGATGTCTCTATATACATTTCTCTGTGGAGATAAATGCTTATTTATAGATGGTTTGCCATTTCACTTCATGGAGATGTTAAACCCCCTAGGTAAAACTCTTCCAATTAAAAGCAATCTATCTGTTGATTATTCAGTCACTAAAACTATTACCAAAAGCCAAAATACAGCGGATAGCAAACACTTGATGAGAAAAGGCTATTGAAGAGAGGAGGTCCTAATCTAATTTTGATTGGTGGTGTAGTCACAGTCTCTCAGAGCTCAAGGTAAGGTCTTCAAATTGCTTATTTTGTCCAACAAACAGCCCAAAATCTAAAATCATTCATTTTAGAATGATATAAAACCAAGGGAAACAGTGAATTCTCGCATTTGAGAAGCTGGCACCACAGAATCTTTGGCATTTTTGCTTAATAAATGACTTAACTGATTTTTGTCAATTGGTTATTCTATTAATTGACTAATGATTTACACGCTAATTAGAATAATTCGATATTTCTGATCCAGAATAAGGAATAAATAGAGCTGTCCTGACTAAAGAAATGGATCGTGGACTTCAAAATAAGTCGTTATCCATTGATATATATGAAAAATCTGTATAAATAATTTGTTGTCACTTTGCAGATGAATGCAGGCATGCACAAGTATCTCTAAATATCTATTATTAAAGACCAAAGCTTACTTGTGACTATTGTGATGCCAGAAATGTGATTTTCTCTTAACGACGAATGACTATTAGCTAATCGTTCATGAAAAGACAATTCAAAAATGAGTAATCGGCTAAAGATTTCTTAGTCAACCAGGACATTAACGACCAATTCATTGAGTAATTACATAGCATATTAACGTCTTGATAGTAAATAATGTACAAACATCTTGCACCTTTGTCTGCAAAGTCGCCGCAACAGGTGCAAATGTACAATCTGATATACAGAAACAAGGATTCTGAGCTTTTTCTAACCAACAGTCGACTAACACGCAAATCAGTCACACTTAAAGATATCTACATCAAAGCCCTCACAGTGTCATAGAACAGCTAAATTCCTGAGTTTGTTTCTACGTCCACAGTGTCAATGCTAAAAAGCCAAAAATGTTCCACAATTCATCAAAACATATCACCAAGCAGCTTCTACCTTTCAGCTGCAGTCATTCATTTCAGATGTGAATGCCTGGTATATTAGAGCTTGAAATCAGTCTGCACAGGGCCACCCTTGTTGAAAACATGTGTAGGCTCAGACCTCATTGTACAAGAACGTATCCATCATCCATGAGAGGAACAGCAATCACAAAGACGTTCACCGCACTATGGAAAAATACTGTACAGCCAGCCACAACCTGAGTACGCAGCCATCTGTTGGGTAGAATTTTGGCTGAAATGGCAGTAAAAGACAGCAGTAATGTGTCGTTTAACTGAAAGATAATCAAAGGAGGTGGTATTATGCCTTTTAAAGGAGGGATCACCGCCTGCTCTTGTGATCAGTAGTGAAAATATATTCGAATCCTTTAAACCAACATGCAAAGAATACTGTATTACAAGTCCTGCATGCTTAGTTTTACTGAAGGAAACAAGTATCATCACGAAAATGTACTTATGAATCTAAAATTTGGTCCCTTCTCATTGTTGATGTGTTAACCATGTGAGCATGTACTTTGGTTTTGACTTACTTCATGTACTGTTGGGTGGTTTAAACTGCAGCCTGTTTAATGAGCTCATGGCTTGTAGTTTGCTGGGTAAGTAGAAACGATTGCCATCAGTAAAAAGTACAATATTTTGGTGTCATTGAGAAAACAGCTCATGTTCTTAGTTGTAATGTTGTAATTTTGGTAATTTAACAACCTGAGGATGAGTTTATATCATATAATTACAGGCACATTACACAAAGTGGGTTTTTACATGCTGATTCTGAATGTGCTGTCTTTACTTCCACCCTGTGATATTCAGTTTGATTTTGTTTCCTTAATTCCTTTAAAATCCAGATCCCTCCTTATTATATTTCCCCCTCACCTAGCTGACAGTATGTCTGAGAGTATCATACACAGAGCTGAAACTGCGATCAATCAATTTATCAATCAACAGAAAATTAATTGGCAACTCTTTTGATAATTGGTTAATCGTTTAAGGCATTTTTTATTGAATATTCGTTAATTCCACCTTGTCAAACGTGAGGATTTGATGCTTTTTTCTGTCATGTATGATAGTAAACTAAATATCTTTGAGTTTTGGACTGTTGGTTGGATAAAACAACCAGTTTAAATTTATGTCAGCTTTGGCTTTGATAAACTGACATTTTATTCACAAAATAAGTTATCTAGAAAATAATGAACAGATTAATCAATAATAACAAGAATTGTTAGTTTCAGCCCTAATTATACAGTTTCAGCTTGTTCCAATTCTATTTATGATGTTTATACTGTGTGAAATATTCAAACCCAAGACTCCATATTTTTATGGCTGCACCATTTCACCAAAAGGGAATATTCTTGATTTTGACCAGTTTTATCCAGCATTCACTCTGACAAATTTTATATCTTTAGAAACTTTGGGATCTCCACTAGCATATACAATAAAGTTATGTAGATTTAAACGTTTGGCTGCACAGCGTGAGTTTGTACTAATTGATCTACCAGTGGGTCTGTGGGGTTAAAGAGCTGAACTTGGCCTGTAGCCACCATTTTAGGTGATGTAACCTACATATGACATAGTAGGTTTAAACATGGCAGAGTGTGGTGATGTGAAGGGGAAAAGCAGATAATTTACAACTCTGAGAATAAACGTGATGCTTGTTTATATTGGTTGTTTTCTTACTCTTCCCTCTGTATTAATCTCCGCACACATGCTCTGTGGAGGGATGACACTGTTTTCCTCTTCAGGTTTTCCCTCCACAGTGAGTTTAGTGTTGCGATTATTGCAGCAAATGAAACCTTTCTTATATTGCGTTGTGGACCACCACTTTGTGGTTCGTGAAGACTCGGTCGTCGACGAACAAGTCTACACGTTGAGATGTAATTTGAAACTTGGAGAGGGGGGGGGGTTAAGGGCAGCCGTGATTGGTTCTGTGTGTCCGCTGGCCCTCAGAGGCTGCACCCTCTCGACAATCCGTAAAAGGAAGAGAGGCTGCCTGGCTGCTTTCAGCAGTTCGTCCCGCACTGGGTGTTAGCTAGCTTACTCGGCTAGCTTACGCGGCTGTAGCCGTTAAGTTAACTCAACTCTCATACCGAAGAGGGCAAAAACAATTACTTCTTACCGGATAGTGATGAGAAGACGGGACCGACTTCAGACCTCTTTTATGGACTTTTTTTGTGTGTTTTCTCAACGAGGACTCGGCGGCTCTAACTCTTCTCCTCTGTCCTTCCTTAATGCGGTTTGACCAGGGAGAGGAGTGAAGTGCGACCCCGAGCTGGATGGATGGTTATGGGGAAAAGAGGAAGACCCTCGGCGCTTGACGTGTGTAGAGTCCTCGCCGTGATACTCTCACTCTTCCCCTCCGGTAAGATGCTACTTTTTCATTTTATCAGTTTTAAATCAGCGACCCACTGGCATGTTTTACACCGATACGGTTAGCCTAACATTATTAAATGTTGAACTTTGTAAATCATAACGTAAGCTAAGTTAGCTAACTTAAGTCTTTGGCGTTAATTAAAACTGCTTTATCACCTTGGTCAGAAAAGTTGCCAGGTTTGGTCACTATTTATTTATTAGCCGAAATATTTTAGTGCTATTATAATTGAACTAGAGTTACTTAGTACACCTAAAAAACTATGCAGCGTTTGCTTAAGTTCGCAAATGGTTATAAAAAATATCTAAATATTCATAATCGCCGTAGTAAATTAGCTGGAATACCATCAAACTCAATAAAAAATTATTAAAAAGTAGGTTACTAGATTAGAGATTTAGGGCAAAGTGCTTACGTGCAGACGTCTGGAAAAGGTTGAAGGTTTGGAAAATATTACAACAAGCTTGAAAGGGAACAACCTTTCCATTACAGCGCAAAATTTGACTAGTTTAAATAGTTTTAGTCTGTGTTTTATTTGACTTTATTTTATTAGAGAAAGAGAAAACTAAGTGAGGGATCTTTTTGGAGCTGCTGTAGCCCCCAACCCTTGTTTTGTTTGGGGGATGGGGCATGCCTCAGTATTTCACATTAGCTCATTGAAAGTAACAGTTTTTTTTTCTCCAACCTTAAGTTTAGTTATTAATTAAGCGATGAATTGCATTTTGAGATGCTTTAATTGCTCCCTTGAAACTTAAAGAAACATTTTTGTAGAGATTATGGTTTGAATGTGCCTGTTGAGATGTTTTAAAGCCCACCATTCATAGCAGCTATTTTTTAGGAGTGAACATGTAGCACTACAGTAGCAGTGTAATATATTAGAAACTCGTTTTTGCATTTAAATTGGCGTAATATCATTGTGATTTAACAACAGGATGATTGCAGTCACTTTTTGCAGTGGGGACACCCCATTCAGCTCACCTTGCATGTTTGCCAAACCCTTATCAGTTTCCCTCTTAAGTAACTTACCATCAAACAACAAAGTGATAATGCACTGATAGCTGAGATCAAAATTAGTTTATTGCCATCTATCAAATGGGTGGTAAATGGAGAGGAGGTGTGGGGGTTGGAGAGAGCTGCGGTGAAGATTTCAGGAGGGATATTGTTTTAATTGTGACTTCAAAGTGTTGATATGGCTTCACCCCTCAACACTGAGTTAAACTTCTCACAGCCCATTCAAATAAATGCTTTATTAGTCGAAGGTAATACTAGTCAAACATGGTGTCGCAACGCGGCATCCTGAGAAATGTTTGAAGAACATTTGTGTAAAGAGTTGGCCGGATGTGGCAACGAAGCTGGAGACAACAATCTACGGTCAAGCAGCGCTGATTATCATCAAAGGTGTAGATTAGAATCCCAAGTTTTACTTGTACATAAACCAAAAGCCACTGGGTGTGAAAGGGAAATACACTTCTCTACAATAAACAGCAAAGTTATCTTTTTATATCCAGGTTGACTCAAGGGAGGTTCAGAGCTGCTCTTGTCTTTTTCCTTATGAGGTTTTGTTCACAGTTTTTTGAGCAAATACAATGTTTTGTGCTATTAAAATGTAAAGATTTGTATGGATATATATGTTATTTGTCATTTTTCATGGTGCTTAAACAAAACACAACAGCAACATACAATGGGTGCTATCCATTTCTATTCCTCTAGAATTGGAGTGTTTTTAAAATTTTTACCAGATGCAAACTAAATAAAAGACAAAACAAAGTATGTAGCAAAAGATAAAATTTACTGCTTTGTTATTATTATAATGTTAATATAATAATGATGATGATGATGATGATAATAACAACAACAAAGCAGTAAGTAATAAAAGTAAGACTACATTTGGCACTGCAGCCTAACAGCAATGGCTGTGTGGGCATTAAACATTAGTTGGTATTCATGATTAGTTGAATCTGTGTAGTATCATGTTTCTAAATGACATGGTGGCCCCTGGTTTGCTTCTTTTGTTCAAACCGTATCTTGTTCCTCCCTGACAGTGAGTCTGCAGTGCAAGATCCTCAAGTGTAACTCAGAATTTTGGGCCTCCACCTCGAACTCTGGACCGGAGGAGGAGTTTTGCACAGCGCTGCGATCGTACAACAGCTGTGTACGCCGGACCGCACGTACCTGCAGGGGTGACTTGGCGTACCACTCCGCCCAGCATGGCATAGAGGATCTAATGAGCCAACACAACTGCTCCAAGGAGGGGCCGACATCCCAACCACGTGCCCGCACTCCGCTTCCTCCTCCACCACCGCCGCTCCTGCCTGACAGCCAGGAACGCTCCGATGGCCCGGAAGTGTGCCACTATGAGCGCAGTCTTCCACGCAACACAGCGCCGCCTAACTACACCCACTGTGGCTTCTTTGGAGACCCGCACCTCCGAACCTTTGGTGACGACTTCCAGACGTGTAAAGTGGAAGGGGCCTGGCCGCTCATCCACAACAAATACCTGTCTGTCCAGGTGACCAACACTCCTGTAGTGCCGGGTTCTTTGGCCACCGCCACAAGCAAGGTGGGGATCCTTTCTGTTCACCTTGTATGCATGTTAATATGGTCTACTTAGGTCAGAAACAATATGTCAGTCAACTATGGCTGCAACTATCAATTATTTTCATTTATTATTTTCTCCATTGATCAATTAGGTGGGGGTTTTTTTTGTTGTTGTTTTTTTTTCCGAAAATCACAATATTCCAGAGCCCATGGTGACATCTTCTCATGTGTCTTGTTTTGTCCAACCAACAGTCCAGAACCCAAAAATATTCAGTTTACTATCACATAAGCAGCAAATTTGCACATGTGAGGAGCTGGAACAAGTAAATTTGACATTTTTGCTTGAAAAATAATTTAAAAGATTTGTCATTTATCAATTTTCTGTTGATCAACTAATCAATTAATCGATTTTGTTTCAACTCTACAATCAACAGAAAATTATTCAGCAATTGCAATAATAACTGGAAGACTTGTGCTCTGGAAAATTATGAAAAATTGTACATTTTCCCATATTTCCTGAAATTTTCTAGGCTAAATAATAAAAAAGTAATCTAAACATGAATCTTTAATTAAGATAATCATTAGTTGCCCCCTTTGATGCATTGATGTTACATGTTAGCTGTTGGTGACTTTAGATATCACTACATTTTCTGCTAGTATTGGGTCCATAAATGTCTGCATCAGAACATCTTGCTGTTCACGTTTTTGTACGTGTGAGTCTCTTCTTTCATGTGGCCTGATTGTGAGAGCAGCTGTGGGTCGGCTTTTCTGTCAACTGTGGACTCTGGTTTGGATGAGTTCCATAAAGAAGCCAAACCCAGCTCAATTGCAAAGATCTTGATAAGCTTTATAAATTATATGTTAGTATTATAACAGCAGTGCTGCATCAAATGTTAACATGAGGCTCCATTTTCACTTTTCACAGTGGACAGCTGAGGCTGATGTTTGGCCTACTTAGATTGTAGACCATACTGAGCACATTAAATTAAAAAATGTTGTGTCTGCACAGAACTGTAGATATTTTCTTTTCATAGCTTTATCAGCAGTGCATTCCTCATTATTGTTGTTTTGTTTAATGGTACATTGGTTGGTTTGGATGGCTGTCCCTGAAATGGCTTTCAGTAGAACTTGAGGTCAAAAACAAAGAAGTAGGAGTATTTGTAGTTGGCAAATTCACTTAGAGTTAGTCCAGATTTTGACAGCAACGACCTCAACCACTTTGCAGAGTATCATAACTGAAGTATTTAGACTGAGGTATAAGAGGACTTTGTCCTTAATCACATTTGTAGAAAGTATAATTTTCTGCAATCAAGGTTTCTTAATGATACTCGATTAAGCATTCAGGGTTTCTTTAGCTTTTAAAGTAATGACATTTTTATATTGCTGTTGTTGGAAGCAAATGAGACAGCTTTTTTAAGATCTTGATTCTGGACAAAGGGAAAACAAGGCAGCAGCCAATGCCACCTGTGCAAACAAGGCCCCTCTGGTAAAAAAAAAAAAAAATCTGCATTAGCAGAGCTCTGTGTTTGGTACATTGCTGGCACTACAGCAAATAAAACTGTCTGGTTATTTCCATCTTCATTCTGATGAAGGGATAATAGAGGCATTTTTCTTTTTGTTTGTTTTCATTAAAAGCTTAAGAAATGAACCAGGAAAAAAACAGGAGTTAATGTAGGAGAATGGAGGAGGAAATGTTAGCCATGGGTAGGGGAAATGGAGACAGAACTGGTGCAACAGATGAATTGTCAAGCTAATAGAGTATTGGGACTGTAGACTCCCCCCGTCTTCAGTCCCAAGCGAGCAGACAGCAGAGTCCCTAGGCTGTCCTGGTATCGCTGCTCTGACAATGGCTCATTGGTGTCCTGATGAAACCAAGCTTGCAAAGTCCTGACCAGTCTCACTTAATTAGCTGCAGAGTATATCACGCTGTCCTGGCCCGAAGCCACTCCCTGGAGCATAGTTCTGGGGTTCACAGGCAGGTTTTTCAGAGCTATGAATGGATCGTCTTTGTGTCTGCAAACTGAGGCCTGATTTTACATGGCCGAGACTGATGTTTTTTGAGGGCGTTTACCTTGGCCTCCCCCATGTTGAGCCAGTGCTGAAATGTGACACTTAAGTGGGGTAGATGGCACATATTGCACAAATTTGTTCTTAATGCAAATGTATAAGCACTTCCCTTTTTAAGTCTGATGTTTACATTTTCTGCAGTTCACAAGGATTCTGTATGTGACCAGACTGCATACTTGCATTTGTGAGAATCTTGAAGGCAAACGCATGTGATCATTTATGCTGAAACTTAATGAGATTTCTGTTTTTCTGTCCTCCTGCAGCTGACAATCATCTTTAAGAATTTCCAGGAATGTGTGGACCAGAAGATGTACCACGCAGAGACGGATGAGCTGCCAGCTGCATTTGCAGATGGCTCCAAGAACGGAGGGGATCGGCACGGAGCGAACACTCTGCGTGTGGTGGAGAAGGTTCCTGGGCAGCATGTGGAGATTCAGGCCAGGTACATTGGAACAACCATAGTGGTCCGGCAGGTCGGCCGCTACCTGACCTTTGCCGTACGGATGCCGGAGGAAGTTGTGAACTCTGTGGAGGAAGGTGATAATCAGGACTTGTACCTGTGTCTTCACGGCTGTCCTGCCAACCAGCGCATCGACTTCAGGAACTTCAGGGCTCGAGCAGCGGAGGCGCACAGCGCAGGCAGGACCAGGAGCGGCACCGGGACACAAGGCTTTACCTACCAGTCTGCCAAGGCCAAGTGCAAAGAGCGGCTCCCAGTGGAGGACCTGTACTTTCAGTCCTGCGTGTTTGACCTCCTCTCCTCTGGAGACATAAACTTCACCATGGCAGCCTACTACGCCTTTGAGGATGTAAAAATGCTCCACTCAAACAGCCAGAGATACCACATATTTGAAAAGGATGCTTTTATGAGCAATGCAGCACAGACGGGCAAAGATTTTCTTTCACTCTTCTTCCTCAATCTCCTCGCTGTCTTATTGTGGATTGAGTGTTGCACAGTTCATCTATAGTCCCTTTACAACAGTAACCTCATAGTGTATCTGTCAGTGAGTGTTAGAGTACCATCGCTGTGTCGTACATTGGCCGGTGGCTTGTCAACAGGGTCATCCCAGCCCTGAGTCTCATTTTAGTTGTATTGTCATGTCTTGACTTCAGTCTAATGACAAGACGACTTCACCGTGCTCCCACCTATCATCACATGTATTTAGCTGGTTCATAGGACTGGTCTTTGATGAGAGCAGCGGTGAGAGAGCCCAGCTACTCCAGAGCTCAGGATATCCACCTGGGATTAAACCCCACATTCTCACCAGGGCTGCATGCCTATGGGAAGCCGGACAAGATGATCTTTTGCAGAAAGAGAAGTTTGTTGATCCTCCCTCCCCTGATCCCCTCATTGGTGCCAAGCCAGTGAAGCTCTCTGTGGCTCATGTGGCGAGGCAAGAGGACCTGACAGGGGCTTTTGTTAACCTAAGGCCAGAAGCAGCTCTGTTTGATTAGTTTCCAGCTTTGGAAAAGCCTGAGCCTTTTGGAGGAAGCACTCAGCCAAAAGGATGTCAGAGCAGCGTCTCCAGTTGTCTGCTGTGGAGATTAATGGGTCATATTGTTAGTGTGTGTGTGTATTAGTACAACATGTGTGCAGAATTCAGCGTCTGTGGTTAATTTTGTGTGTTTGTGGGTGCAGGAATTCCCAGAAATGAGATAACAAACCTCCAGTGGGAGAAATCTTTCCCATGTCTTTAAGTTGCACCCAAAATTTCAGACATAGAAAAGTCGAGGCGCTCCACAGTCTGTTCAAATGGACTCTATCAGCCAAGTAGCAAATCCCAAAAGGGAACTGATTAAAAATAGTCTTTTTTCATCTGTACATCATCTTCATTGTCATATAGCCTTTCACTCCATTGTTTGAGCTGATGTTGATCAGAGAGTGTTTTGTATTTTTAAGTCTGTAATGTGAATGTAGCTAACAAGAAAGCAAAAGAACAACTTTAGTTAAGGGCACTCAGAGTGTTTACAGAATTCAGATCAACCAGTCAAACTACAACACCTTTTTGATAACATTTTGTGAATTTAACTCTCCATTACAAGTCTGTCACCAACAGCGGTGTAGATACTGTTAGTACTAGCTGTAAAGATGTCACCTCTAGTCAGTTTAGCATTTTATAGACTACCAGTGGGCTGACCTGACTGTGGCTTAGTGTGTAAATGATAAGCATATGTCTGTAGATGTGATTTCATGGCTTAAGTCATTGCCAAAGAACAAGCCCTTGTGCCAACATTTCCCTAACAACTGAATTTTCATCTTTCAGTCTGAAACAATTCAGATTAGGGGGATTCTTAATTGTATATAACTTGTGTTTGCAGGTGAATTTGTGTTACACAGAAAAATGATAGTAACACATTATAAAAGCAGCATTTGTTTCTGTTTTTGTAGTCTTACCTTTGCTTTCCTTGTGTTTCACGATAGCACTCTTTGCTACAAGAGGTTTCCATTTGAATTTTGGCTCTCAGCTGCAGTATCTGGTAATGTGTACGTCATCCCTGAAGACACCATTACTACTCGGGCACAGTTTTACGGTCATTTATCCTTTACACTAAAGTATTTGGCAGGCCTTACTAGTGCTATTTGGAATATGTGTTGGTGCAGTTTAACAACAACAAAAAAATCCTACAAACAAATGATTGTAATGTTGAATCTTGTGTTAATAGATGTAATTTGTAATGTGAGTTTTACAGTATATGGTTCTACACGTGTAATGTGAGATTGTACATATGTGAGTTGTTGAGTTTAAATTTGTAAATTACCAGTTGTGTTTTGAATTTATCACTCCAGTTTTTGTACATGAGATGTTTTGGTGAATGTGAACCTTTTTTTTATTTGAAAAGGGATTTTTGCAAAAACATAAAAACCACAGAACAAAATACTCTACTAAATACAGTATACTCAGTGATAAAGTCCTGGATGTCATCAAGTTTTTCTCACTTGGTCATAGATCAAATAAAGCATCCTAAATGCAGCCCACCTTATCTAGAAAGGGTATGTAGGAATGTGTTCTGGGGTGTTCATGTTTTTGAGTTTAAAGCACTTTATGTTTTCTTTTTCATTTTAGCGCTTATTTTGAAATTCTGTGTCAGACTTGTACTGGTTTAAAAAGTTGTGTGTTTTGTTTTTTTTTTTTTTTTTTTGTTTTTTTTTTAAATAGCTGAATGGGAAATGCCAGAAAGATCAAACTGTATGTAAAGCAAATGTTGTGCCACACATGCCAGCTGTTTATAATGTAAATTATTTATTGAATAAAAGAAAATGTCTTGTTAGTGTCTCATTTGTATTGCTGTAAGAGCATTTTTTGAAAATCACCCAGTTTTCTCGCCACAATGGTGTTTGACTGACCCCTGCTGTAAAGATGTAGTGATGAACGTCACCAGATGTTTGTGGTAAGAGGAGTCAAAAACATCTTAGTAAAAAGTAAACGTTTTGTATAAAGAAGCTAAATGTTACAAATGTTATACAATAAGGACTACAATCATAAGGACTACAATCACGTCTACCCACAGTGCTCTCCCTCAAGCCCTGAATCGGCCAATAGCGAACCTCCAAAGGTGTGTTGTTACAGCTTCATGCACATCTTGTCACGATTAAGACATTGTATCCAAGATTATATATGCTCCAGTAAATTGTAGCATGCAGGAGGAAAGTTTACATATGAGATAATTCCCCTACAATTATGTTGCCGTATCAATATATGCTTTTTGAGTTATTCATAAACATCTTAAATGAGTTAAAGAAGAATACAGTAACCATTTTTAGTGAGAACCATCAGTGGAGGCACTATAAAATGTATGTTTTTCAAAGACATGCTTGTTTTTGTTCTTCTATAATTGGGAATTCAGGGGTCGACCCAATACTTAAAGGTTATATTATAACATTAAAAAAAAAATATATATATATTTTTTAAAAGTACATAAGTACATCCACAGAGCTTTTAGAAAGGTCCGGAATAAAAGTGTCACTTCCTAAAAAGAAAAAAGATTGTGAATTAATCATTTTTTTTAAATTGACGGGTCCAAAATGAATGTTTAGTTTATCTCTGTGTGAGATGTCTGACGTTTGGTTCCTGCTTCTAACAAGGCTTGTGAGCCAATAGTATGGTATAGTATAGTATAGTTTATGCAGGGCAACTTGATTGTGGCGGACTGGTCCACTTATGAAAAGATGGCTAATCTTCTTTAAGAACGGAGTGGACGTGGGATCCCAATATATTACCAGTGTGACATGTCGAAGGTAAATTAAAGCTCCAAAATACTGTAAATCTGCCCAAAACGTGACTGTTATTGAGGGTGTCATCTCATATAGCAGTCTAACGTTAGCCCTATTATGAGACACTTCGCTGAGGCACTAGCTAGCCATGTAGCCAGCTGCGTTGAGCTTAACAGCTACGGTACTCACGTTAATATAAAAATCTGAAAATACTGACATGATCATACAGTCGTCCTTTCTCCCTGTAGCCATTGTTGCTGTGTGGCGCTCAGCTGTTTTTTTTATAATCCTGCTTTGTTTTCGGCAAGAAAACACTTCAACTAATGTCGCTAAATACGCTAACTAACGTCAACTTTTACTGTAGCTGTCTGTCTAATGTCGAGCATTACAATGTACTGTACTGTACTCTTTGATTGGATTAAAATGTAAATATTTACCTAATGTCTTATAGTGTAAGGATGATTGAAATGTCATTTTACGGTAAGTGTTGCAATATAGGGGCCCTATAATTATTAAATGATGGGGGGGAAAGGTTTACCTAAAGCTAGCTAGCCATCTCCTAAGATCACCACAGATGATGTTACATGAAACACCACCGCACAAGGTAACCTAAATAGCTAATAATATATATATATATATAATGTATAACATAATGATGTGTTGCAAAAATGAATTCATTACTCTATCATGAAAGATTCATCACTTGATATGACTGAGTCTGAGTCTCACTCCACTCGACCATGAAAAGAGCAGATTGTGCAACAAACTATGAGCCACTGGAGTGGAAGGTGGGAGGGGGAGTGCGTCATCTAGTGGCTGGATGATATCAATAGCATCTTTAAGCATTTCCATAATACATTCACTGGCAAATTTATATATTTACAAATGTAACTTTTAAATTCAGTTTTATTTGTCTTTCAAACTCATTTCATATTGGTCAGCTCAGCTAATATAGTTATTTAACTTTTTTTATAATTAATATAGATGTGGCAAATGTGAACATCAGGAGGAATCACACTAATGTCAACATTTGGTTGTATTCATGTCATGAACCTTTTCATGTTTTATAGGCGTTTGAGGACTCTTAAATTGTAAGAATAAGAACCAAATTATGTCATTCTAATAATTTTGATGCATTAAAGACCAATGTTTTATTCTTTATACATACCTTCCCTGAAAATCTATTGTTTGTCTTTGCTGAAGAGATGATACAATGATGCAATTATGATAATGAAATGCATTTATGAGGAAGGAAATGAAAGTAGATAAACTTTCATTGTGTAACAAAGTTTATTACATATGTCCAAACATATGTACAGCACATTGCTCATGAAGAGTGGTTTTGTCACAAATATAAATTATTTAGAACTTTCTTAAAGAACATATGATACAGGAACTGTAGCTTGCTTAACGTGAAAGAAAAGATGTGCTGGCTGTTCACTGTAACAAGTCAGTTAAGTGCCCTGGACGAAACACACAATGATTTACCAGAATACATGGTCCCTTCACCTGTTCTCACTGAATTCTTATTTAGTTAGTCAGAGCAATTTCCTTAAAATGTGACTGTAATAATACACATCCTGCCTATGTTAGACCCCAGTACTGTCCATGAACCAATATACAGTATGATAATACACACATAAATAAGGCACAAATGGAGAAGCATAAAAAAAAACAATTCAGGGCCAGAGCAGGACAGGATTTGGCACAGGAAAAGAGTGACCAAAGGATATAAACATAATGAAATGTCATCAGGAACTTCCTGATAACCCTTTAACAACCAACCAGCCAACGGTCTGTGAATCAGAAATATTGGCAAACCATAGATTAGGAAAGAAAATGTTTTACCACATAGTATTTTCATACATAATTGAGTACTTACATACAGTATGTGGAAAGATGGGTGAATTAATCAAACTACACTGAAGTACCATTTTAACCATCATAATACTGAAAGGCAAAAATAAAGGATAGTTCTAAGTCCTAGTGTTATGAACCTTTGCACAAGTTGTTGCAATAAATACTGCTTACAGAGCTTCCATTTCATTGGGCGACAGTGATTAAAGTGAACAAAGCAAGAGGACTGCAATGATTTATATAGCTACACAATTACAGAAATTATGATATTCTCGTGTAATATATATTACACGAGAAACATGAAATTGCTAAAACCTTTTCAAATTTTTTGTCAAGTGTTTAGAGGAAACACACTGGCTTTGATTGATCATTCAAATTTATAAAGAATCAGACTGTCCCATCACACCACCATTTTAACCCACATGGTGACACTCCATGATTCAGTTCAGCTACATATTCAAGATAAACATTTTGAAGGTGCAGATGATAACACATTACACATTCGTTTGTATTGAAATATTCTAAATGACATCATTTGCAAGACTTAAAGCTAAACACAAAAAATAATGTCCATGTCATTCTTCCTTTGGAAATAATCCCATACATTTACCATTCAAAAAAGGCCAAAACCTACAGGCACTTTTAGGATTGAGATCAGTCATCAGTTCATGTATCAGCGTTCCACTCAGTCTCAGATCGAGTCAATTCATTTAAATAAAGATGCTTTAGTTCTTGTTTTTTTTCATCATAAAGATGACAGGAGAAAACAAGCTTTTTCCTTCAGGGTACAAATCATTCACAGCCACAGTCACTGGGGGAAAAGAGCAAAATTGTTTTGCTGGTAAAGAGGGTACATGTTGATTCCTTTTCCAACTGTGAGCTTATGATTGGCGAGTCCATACTTGTCCATCAGCAGCATGTGGCTTTGACCCTGGACAAAAGACCCATATCAGTTTCTTAGCCAAGCACTGGCATACTTTATGTTTTCCTGTTGTTCCAGTTAGGATCTGCTGAAGCGTTCGGCTCTGCGGGCCTCTCAGATGGAGAGCGGGAATCCTGGGGAGACTTCTGAGCCTGCGGGGAGCGAGGGTCCAGCAGTGGAGGAGGTTTGTCAGGGTGGAAGGGCCTGCTATAGTGTTCTGGCCCAGGTGGACCTGTCGGCCTGGGGTCTGGCATCCTCCTGAAGTCCTGAAGAGGGCCTTCTCTTCCTTGGTGGTAGTTGGGACGGAATTCATCAGAACGTCTTCTTTTGGGGTCTGGATGCCTGAAACATAATTTAGACCAGTGGTATGACATAACTGTTCCCTGATATTAAAAAAAAAAACTAAATTAAAACTTGTGATCAGGTTTGAGTAACTCACCTGTCGTAATAGGGTCGATGACCCCTGTGGTCCCGGTCATTGCTGTACTGCTCATATGGCCTTTTTCGAGGGGAGCTGTTGTTGCGGTAACTGCCTGAGCTGCGGTAGGAGTCTCCTTGTGAACGTCGATCACCATAATGATCCTTGTAGCGATCATAGGGATGATGTCTGTCTCCCTGCCATGACTGGTTGCTGTTACCTGGGTAACTGTATTTACGGTCCCTCTGCCAGTCTCCCCTATCTGTAATGAAACATGTAAAAGCTGATATTTAAAAAAAAAAGTGCCATTATTGTGAAAGAAGTTTAACTTACCACAGCTCTGCCTCATTTAATAAGTAACTTAAATTAAAGGAATAGTTCAACATCTAGGGAGAAACTCATTCACTCTCCTGCCGAGAGTTAAATGATGTCTGTATGGCGAATATGAAGCGTTAGCGGTTAGCTTACCTTAGCACAAAGAGTGGAAATGGGGAGACAGCTAGCCTGGCTCTGTCCAGTGTAAGAAAATCTGCCTACTAGCACCTCTAAAGCTCACTTTGTTCAGCGTTTTAATCTAAAATAATTCTATCCGCACGTACCGTCATTGCCAAAGTGCCGCTTATTAGCTGCGTTGTACGGCTCTCTGTGGTGTCCGTGGGAGCCTGACTGGTGAGATGCAGATTTGGAGGATGGCTGAGTACCCGTGGAGTCTCGACTGGAACCAGAGGGCTCTGGTCTGAAAGATTTTACCCTCCCTGCAGTATCCTCCTTCTTCTTATGCTCCTTCTGGAAATGTCACAGGATATTTTCAGTTAGTGAAACACAAAAGATTATGTTCACTTCCTAACACTTGATTAAGAGTGTTAACAGCTAGAAATAGGAACAACTTGCCTCTTCTTCATGTGATCGCTTCTTCTGTGCCATTTTGTAAAGCTTGTGGAGCTTCCTTGCACCAAACTCTGTAAACTTAGACACAAATATCCAGAGGTTTCTGCCAAAAAAAATGGCACAAAAATAATCATTAGCAGAGTAAAACAGGTGAGCAGCATGATAGAATTCACAAAGGTAATCTAATCATCTTACCTACGCCATATTTTGACATGGTCGGGGTCACTGTAAGCTTTAAGGCACTCTGTGATTCGGTCTCCAATCTTCAGTAGGCATGTGCGAGTGTGCTGGAGCTGCTCCTGGTCAGACAGACCCTCATCTGGTTTATCCAACTGCTTCAGGGCCTTTTTCACCGGCCTCATGCGCTCCTTACACTAGACACACACACAAATTGATGATATTATTGTAATGCACTTCTTGTTCATAATAAGACGTACACAACTCTCACACATTACTCATCCAACCCCCTGGCGTAATCTTTGCAGGAGAATTAAAGAAGAAACTCACAATACTGAAAGTCTCCTGATCGAGTTCATCATCCTCCTTTCCTTCAATGGGAATGGGGTCAGACCCAGCCGTAATGTGAACTGGACCTTGAGTCTTCTTCCCTTTGGCCGCTTTAGCCTGAAAGACAAAAATACCAGACATCAAGACAATTAACCCACAACCGCCATTCATACCATTAATAGATTATTCACAGGATGGGGACAGACTGGCAAAAGGCCTTGACTTTCTAGCTATGTTCTTTTAGCCGCATGCTGCATTTTGATGCTATAATGAAGAATAAAAGAATATCTGTTTTCCATCAACCTAATGTCCATGTAAATTTGAAACAATTTGAAAATTATGATAAGGTCATGAATACTATGCTGAAATACCTTTTCTTTTCTGGGCTTGGTACCCTTTTTTTCTTTGTCCCCGTCCCTCTCCTTTTTAGGAGTTCCCTGTTTTTCTTTGTTCTCTTTGTTATCCTTTTTCTTTTGTCTTTTCTTGGCAGGGGACTTCTCTGTTCCATCATCCTGCTCAAACACGAGAAAAGACAATGCTTGTTAAACAATATAACAGTAGGTTATACAACAAGGAGAATAAGGATTTAGGCTGGTGTTGTACACCCTAATCAAATGTACCATTCCTCTGCTTATCTAAAAATAGAGCTGAATTACACCTCTTTGTTAAGGTGTTGCAGTAGTTACTGTAGTACTAACTATACAACCAGACCCTGCACATAAATACATAGCCATCACGTGTACTCTAGGCAGCAGAAAACCTCGACAGAAGCTTAACTCAGCCTATACCCTACTGACTAGCAGATGAAACCGCAGTGGTTATCTTATGGCTCACCTTGACCTCACCCTCCTCCGAAGGGTTGTCGGACAGGTGGGGGGAGGAGATGTCGTTGCCCTGCTCATCCTTGAGAATCTTGTTCTCCTTTTTCACCCGAGGCTTCCTCTTCTTCACTTTGACCTTTAGAGGAAGAGACTGGATGAGCTGTGTGGGCGGTAGGTCGCTTTGCGCAGATCAAAGGCAAACTTCATGTGGTGAACACAGTATGGTTGAGTTACTCAGTGATTAATAGCAGCATACCTCCTCCCCTGTTTTAGACTGGTCTGAACTGTCTTGTTCTTTTTTCAGCAGCTTGAGAAGATACTCGGCTCTCGCCTGCAACTGCTTGCCCTGAGGCTTCTTGCTTGGATCGTCTGGGAGAATCTGTGCAGAGAGAAGTAAATGTTAGACTGCTTCCTCCGTCTTCTAAAACGAGTAAAAGAGGTGCTGATTATGGTGAAGGTGCTACTGAAGACAAATAGAGAAATATAACTGCATTCTCAACTTTCACCTCAATTTTTTGAACAAATCTTGACTTGTAAAAAGGTATTTTTAAAAGCTTTTACAATATCTAAAAACAGGCCAAAGGCATACAATAAATGCAGTCATTCAAACGGAGTGCGTGCTCATGTTTTTAGATTTAGATTTTCCTTCACTATTCCTCTTTATATGAGAACCATCTCCAACTTAAAAGGTAGAAATTAGACATTTGCCTTATCAGCGAGTTTAAGGTCAGGATCCGTCTTGATCAGATCCCAGTTGCCAAAGCCGTGCTCATAGATACCAAGCAAGAGCTGAATGTCATCCTGCAGATCCCAGTCTACATCAAAGTGGGCTACCTTGACTCTGCATGTCAGCTGGAACCTGTGAAAAACAGAGACTTGTCAAATTTAATCTGCAACACAGATGCACTTCTCTAAACATCTTATCTTGAACCCAGTACAAAGCTTTTGCAGTGGAATCTTACTTATTTCTCTCAGCAGGATCTGAGGGCACTACTTTGTGCAGAGGCTCAAACTCTTCTTCGTGCTGGATAATGGTCTTGGCGTTGACCTGCACTCCTGAGATCTTGATGTTAATTCCTCGCCGTTTCCCTGGACCTTTGGCTGGAATAACAACACGCATTATTTTTGGGCCTGGAAAATACTATAATTTCAAAGACCTCTAAGCAAGTAAAACCAACATACCTTCAACTGGGTTCTCTTTCAGGTGTTCCTCATGCTCCTGCACTGCAGTCACACAACTAGTATGAATCAGTTCACCAAGTCTCTTCAGGTCTGCTATGGATTTGTCAACCAGCTCAGAGTCTCGGGCGATGGCCTCCAACCTTTCAAGTGGAGATCCAAATTTCTTGTATGCCTTAATGAACCTGTTAATGATATTATTATGAATACATTTTAATTTTGTTCATGAAAGGAAACCAACAAATGCAAGTGAGCCTTCCAACATTTAAATAAATAAATAAAAATAAAAACAAAAACGAAAGAAAAAATTCTCACTAACAACTTTACCTGCGTATCTCTGCATCAGTGAAACCCTCCACATTGTTTTTGCGGGCTCTGGGTCTGCCTCTCTTCTTTGGCTTCTTGTCATCATCACTGTCATCAGTCTCGCTCTCAGAGCCTGAGGAGCGGTGCTTCAGCTTGGAACCCACATCACTATCACTGTCATTGGCCCGAGCCTGAAAGACAGAGGAACTGTTGCAACACCTTATGACCTGATTCAAATGCTGAGAAGCTGCTGGAAGATAGTAGGTTTCTGAGATGCAACAGTTTACCGTAACTGTTTTTGAAATGTACATATAAGTTTGAGAGAGAATCCAGGAGCTATCAGTGCTAGAAGTGGGCAAACAACAAATTTTCCTCTTACCCTCTTGTTAGAGCTCCTGCTTCTGGGCAGCATGAAGATGTCCTCCATCTCCCGCTGCTTCTCCTCCTCCTCAATTTTGCGTCGCTGCTCTTCAGGGATGATTTCATCCCATTCCCGTATGGGCCTCCCCTCAAACTCTGTAGTGCTCTCTTCCATGCTGGAGAAATTGGCCACCTGCAGCAACATACAGAGAAGAGAAAGAAATTATTAGGAGATGAAAGGGAGGGATTCCTGACATTGACATGATTTCAGACAAGAGTCTAAGGGTAGGTATTTAAAAACTAATACTAGTTATGCAACAGTACCAAACAGTAACAACTTGCAGGTACCTTAAACTGAGATAGAAGTTCATCTGTAGCACTTGAGCCTTGGTCACTTTCTCTTGTTTCAGCCAACCTCAGGATCTCATCAATATCCATCTCCTGTAGAAACAAACACATCCTGGTTTAAATTTTACAAATACGTAACAAGTATTTTTAATGCACAGAAAATTAGCCATTGTAATACCTGCGGTTCAGACTCCTCTCCTTCTGCCTCTTTGAAAAGCTCTGCGGCACCAAACTTGAGGATGGCAGTAAGTTCTTCTTTATTGAATGGGTTTGAACTATAAATTAAAACCAAAAAAGCAGAGTTAAACAGAGTTTCAGTATCTCAATATTAAACAAAATCAATTAGCAAAAACCCGTAACTCATTTCTAACATCTTACTTCGTGTTTCCTGAGTTGTTGTCCAGTACAGTTCGACCAGTGGTGTCCATTCTCTGAATGACAAGATGGTCCAAAACCATCTTCTTCTTTGCCCGCTCAATGATGTCCTCCTCCACTGTTCCTTTGGTGACCAGTCGATAAATATTCACCTATGAAAAGAAAGCATAGGTGTAATTTTCTTACTTACTATACAATCGTTTTACCAATTATCTAGCATATCTACAGTGAAAGTCATCAATTTGAGCCATGGATTACCTGTTTCTTCTGGCCAATCCTGTGAGCCCTGGCTTGTGCCTGCAGGTCGTTTTGAGGGTTCCAGTCAGAGTCGAAGATGACTACAGTGTCTGCTGAGGCCAAGTTTATCCCTAAACCTCCAGCTCTGGTGGACAACAGGAAGCAGAAGTCCTAGAAAACAGATGAAACTGTTACTACAGATCCCATCGAGCAATACACCTCAACACACGCCAACATGCGTAAATATGTCTTGTATTGTGAATTATAAGAAAAAAAATAGCAAATTGGTAGTCATGAATCAAATTTACTACAACCTCAGACTTTTCATTTTAAGTAATCATGTATATTTTACCCTTTTTGCACCATTTATCAAATATATATTCACCTGCTACTGCTGCTCTCAAATAAAGTAGTCCAAAAAACAAACAGAAAATGTAGCATGTTTGTTTAAAACAGACTTTATCCCAATAAGATAGGACTGCTTTCTGTGATATGCTAACATTCTGAAAAATAGTGCGCATTTGACAATATATTACTTATACTAAAAAATTGAAAGATCTTATTTACTGCAGCTTAATTAGAAATTGAATGCCAAATTAGGTTTTCAGACTTGGAATCTCCCTGTATCAGTGAGTAGCATAAAGTAATTAGTATACACACCTCTGAGCCTTCTGCATTGAAGTGGTCAAGTGCTTGCTTTCGGATTTCTCCCTTTATGGAACCGTCCAGCCGCTGCAGAGGAGAGAGACAAACAGAGAGAGTTAACCTTTAAAGATTTCCTGGGCAGCTATCTGCTATAACCTTGGCATCACTTTTCTTTACATGCCAGTGTACCCAGTTTATATGCTCAGATTGATCACAATAATCTACACCAAAGAGTAAGTCAGCAAAAACAAACCGAGTCAAGTGAGTTCGGTTGGTCTTCAGCACAAAATAACTTGATATAAATAACCACATGAACTCTCAGCCTGGCGGAGTATGTATGCAACAACACTGACATCCGATCCTCATCTGAGTCTAACCCGCCCAACACAACCACCCCAAAAGGCCCATCATTGGAAACACCAATAAAGACAACAGTCAAAAATTGAAGTCGGCCTACATAAACTGTCAGTCTAGACACAGTTTCTGGAGATACTGGTGATGCTCCCTCGGCACATGCTCTGCTGAGACGTCACAGTCTGTCATGTCTGCTGTTGAACTGGCTGTGAAAACAAATCTCCCTCTGGGATAATAAAATCTAAATCTAATCAGCTGGTTACACTTGTAACTGTTAGTGGAATCCGATGGAAGACTAATTATCATTTTCACTGACAAAGGTGACAGCACTATATGTATATGGTTTTGTTGTCAAAGATTTACATTTTTCTGCAAAAAATAATTTAAAAAAGGCACTCAAATTTTTTATGTTCCAAACACACATTTTAGCAGAAATCCAAATGATCTATGAAAAGTTACTGCACCCTTTAAGTTACCACAAACTCATATCAGGTGGAATTGGTTTTCCTATGTTGATGCAAACTACAGCATTGCTCAGAATGACTACAATGCCATACAGTGGAACTGAATGTTGCCCTGACACAGCATATTGTTTTGTTTGTGAACGGAGGTCCTGTATAGTATAGAAATGCAGCCCTGAAAATGTGCAAATCTTTACCTGGAATGGGTAGCGATTCTTGGCGAGGTATTCAGCCAGAATGTCCAACATCCTAACCATCTGGGAGAAGATTAGGACTCGGTTGCCTCTTTCTCTGAGTCTGGTCAGCAGCTTGTCCAGCAGCACCAGCTTCCCGCTGCCCCTCACTAGACTCTAAAATGTACAAAGTTAGGATGTGAACACTAGAATTCAGGAAACATTAAGCAGTACTGAGCCTTCTGTTGGAATTGTCATGTTTTCATCTTTGTTATGTCGCAACTAGTTTCTTTTACAGAGCAGAGATATCCTCAGGTGTTGCTGGGAGCTAAAGAGGGCTCAGGAGGAGATATACCTGCAGGTGTTCCTGTTGTGTTTCAGTGTCTCCATCTTCAGGCTGTTTAATGAGGAAACTATGGTTGCAGCACTTTTTAAGCTCCATAATGATGTTCAGGAAGCCGGAGGAGCTACCTCGGGTGCCTTTGTAAAGAGCTTTGTAATTCCTTGTTAAAATCCACCTGGAAATATTGAGGAACAAATTAAGTTAATGGAGAGGAGAAATGCAGCTACTGTACAAGAGGTTTGTGGGAAAGACAGATGTAATAAAAAGGTTACAAAAGACAAATAAAATCGTACTTGTAAAATTGTTTCTGCTGTGCAGTCATGTCTACACGAAGGATCTGTTCCACCTTGGCGGGGAGAGATTTTTCTACATCTTTCTTGACACGTCGCAGAAGGAAGGGCTCAAGGACTTTGTGAAGACTCTGATAACCATTATCCCTTCCTTTCCCATGTTCATCCTCAAAATCCTCCCAGGAATCAAACCTGCAGTGCATAACAGAGATAACAAATGTCATGTCTGGGTGGAATTCAAACTAGTGGCATTTTCCCTGCTTTTGTTCAGTATCATATTAAACATCTAAACCAAGACGTACTTGTCAGGCATGAGGAAGTGCAACAGTGACCAGAGCTCTTTGAGGGAGTTCTGTAGCGGAGTGCCAGTAATGAGGAGTCTGTGGTTGGACCTGAACTCCATTAATGTTTTGTACAGCAGGGAGTCATCATTCTTCAGCCTGTGAGCTTCATCCACACCCAGGAACGCCCAGTTGATGTTCCCAAGCACCCCCTGGAGACAAATTTTAAGTCCTTGAGAAACCAAAGTGATCGTTTCTCTCCATGCACAGACATACTGTATAATGAAAATATAAACACAATCGTAAAGAAATACTGATCACTGCACCTACCTTGTCTTTAAGTAGAATTTCATAAGTGGTTAATAATGCATTGAAACGAATTCTTTTCGTTTGATGGTTCACCCACTCGTAGTCACGGATCTATATAAAACAAAAGCAACGACGGAGGTTTATGTAACCAACTCTGGAGATACCAACAGACAGTGACAGAAAACCCCTGCAGACGGACTCAACCTACCGTTTTCCTGCTCATGACGTCACCAAGGTAGACCACCACGTTCATGTCCGGGGCCCAGGTGTCAAACTCCCTCTGCCAGGAGGTGAGTGTGGACAGGGGCACCACCACTATAAAGGGCCCATACAGCTGATGCTGGTGAAACAGGTAGGACAGGAAGGAGATGGTCTGGATGGTCTTTCCAAGCCCCATCTCATCAGCGAGGATGACACTATTGCACCTGAGGACAAAGAACAAGAAAAAGGCATGGTTTCACCTTTTTTTTTAAAAAAGCCCATTTTATCACACATTACTTTTTCAAATGAGGTCATCAAAACCAACAAATTATAATATTTATTTACACAGTACCTGCACCAGGAGTGAGCCAACCAGTTCAACCCGTCCAGCTGATAATCTCTCAGCTGAAGGTTGTCATCTCCAATATATGATGGTTGTTTCTTCAGAGCAACAAACCTTGGTCTTTGCTTTAACACCTGAAATGATAGTTAGAAACAAATTTCTTCAATTATGAGGAGAAAAACATAAGTGTTGGAAATATTTTTCAGTAATATCAAACTAGAATTAGCGCCCCACGGTTGTTTGCCTCCACCAACCAGTCAAGTTGCAGTTTAAATCTATGTCTGTCCAAAAAAAGTATAAAGTGTATTTTTTGGCTAAATGGAAGTTATCCCTATATTGATGATACATATGTATGGTTCCAGTGAATATATATTGTTGAACTGATTAATGAAGGATTATTATAAATGTATTGGCTAAAAAAGGTAAGCATGTACTTGATTACTATGTAAAGATGGATTCTTATAGAGTATAGCTACACAAAATGTGGTGCTTTTGTTTTCTCCTGGAATTTTTAGATGCGAAGCTGCTCTCTAAGCTGTAGGTGAAACTCACTCAAAGGATCTAGTTAGGTGTGCTCCAATACGTTCATCGCCCAGTTCATTCTTAAATTATGGCTAAAAACCTATTTTGAGGTCACAATGACCTTTGACTCAAAAGTGTCTGACCAACTGAAATATGGTCACAATCTCCCCTTCTGTTCCTGAGTTATGGTGTTGAATAATGGCCAAAAAGGGCATTAAGATGTTACAGTGAAGTTAACCTTTGACCTTTTGGGTAAAAAAGGTAAATGGATTGTATTTGTATAGCTTGTACTTTCTAGTCTTCTGACCACTTAAAGCGCTTCACACTACATATCACATTCACCCCATTCACACTGATGGCAGGTGCCAACTGCTCATCAGAACAAAGAAACTAACTCGGTCACACACACTCACACACCGAAGGCACAGCCCTCGGGAGCAATTTGGGGTTCAGTGTCTTGCCCAAGGACACTTCGACATGTGGGCCGGGATCAACCTGACAACCTGCTCTACCACCAGGCCACAGCCGCCCACAGGTCATCACTTTGTCGTTGTATCCCATTAAACATCTGTGTGAAATTTAGTCATGTTTACTGCATCAATTCTTAGTTATGGCCAAAAACGTGTTTTGTGAGGTCACAGTGACCTTTGACCACCAAATTCAGTGGACATTTGTGCCAAATTTGAAGAAATTCTCTCAAGGTCACGAAAATGGGATGGACGAATGGACAGCCTGAAAACATAATGCCTCTGCGCCGGCGTAAAAGGGAAGTGATTAAAAAATAAAAACATGACGACTAGACTGTTTTGGGTCATTTCGATTTGATTCTTACCTTGCAGTCTTTAGAGGGGACGGTTTTACAGGAGTTTCGGTTTCTGAAGCTGTCAATGCAGGACTGAAACTTCTTTCCAACCAAAGCTCCATCTTCCCAGCTGCACTCTGAATAGGGTAAGCCCATCCACTTGCATAGATACTCTGGCTCATTGGAGGATGGTGTCTTGTGACTGTGGGCTGTTTAAAAAGCAGACAAACTATTAGACAAATGATTGTGACAAAAAGTAAAAGCCCTTAATACCTGAAATGTACACCACAGGAGACCATTAAAAAGGCAGAATGTAACAGCGATGGTGAAAAATTAGAAAAGGAACTCACAGGGGAAGTCAGAGGTTCCTGGTGTCTTTCCTGTTTTTGTTGCTGTTAATAACAAAATTCCTTTTAGTACAAGTGCAACATGCAGTTGTACATTTAAAAAGATTATCTGGAGCACTACCAGACAAAAGAAAATACATTTGATAATGAATTCTTACCGATAACACGTTCCACAAACTGAAACTGCTTGCTCAAGTCACAAGTGAGCTCCTGTTGGCAGTTATGAAACTCTATATCCTCAGGGGATGCCTTCCTCAACCTACAAACAAGGACAGAATAAACTGAAAATTCTTGAAAGACGTACATTTGCAAATAAAATGTTAATGTGAAGACAAAGATTTTTACCATGCATTGAGCTCTTCTTGTTTCTTTTTGTAGTTGTCCAGTTTCTTTAGTCCCTTGACCTTTTGCAGCGTCAGAGAGTCCATACTCTCCCATGTGTTGTGGATGTAGGACCAGCCCTTCCACTTAATCAGATACTGAGCCTCCCCTTCATCAGTCTCGGGGTCAAAGCCTTCACACGGGTCCCCATTTTCCTCCACAGCATAACCAGTAGTGGAAGCCCCAGTGGCTAGAAGAGAAAAAAAAATAACTTTTAGAATATTTTGATGAGAAACAATGTGTTTTTTTTGTTTTTTTATTTTTAAAAAAATAGGACAAGTGAAAATGCATCACCTCCTTTTTTGCCTATCCTGGTGTCCATAACCCTCTCAATGGTCTCACTGTCATCATCCTGCTGCTCCTCGCCTGCTTCCCCCGTCATTTCAATCAGGTCATCAGAGTCTGTTTCAAAGTCATGTTGGTCTTCTTTATAACTGTAACACAACAGAAAAATGGGGTAAAGGATGAAGTGGATACAGGTGATGTTTCAATAAAAGCAACCTTTTAATACTTGTTATGAAAACATTAGTCTGCAGTCCTAAATAAATGTCCCTGTCTAATAATTCAACGCCAAGGGAAACTTGTATCAACAATAAATTGAAATGTCCGGGAAGAAAAAACACTTTGGGTTCAGAAATGCACCTTTTTACTTTTGTTGCACCCCTTCTTCGAGTTTGTCTCTTCGGAGTGTCTTCCTCATCGTCATCATCATCATCGTCGTCGTCATCGTCATCGTCGTCGTCTTCTTCAGCAGACGACTCCTGTTTCCTGGACTTCCTTCCTTTTTGAGACAGCTGCTTTTTGGCTGTTGATGATTTGGTCTGAGGTCTGTAAAACACACAGTTATGCAAAGAAACACACAAACCACTTAGAGATAAGGAACCAACTTCCTGGATCATTGGCACCGGGATTTTGGTCTCCAACGTCCAATGCCACATTTTATTTACAATATCTGTATCATGTTTTATGATTAGATTAAATTTCACATTTTAATTGTTGCATTTTAGACTGAATTTTTAGAACATCAGGCTGCAGCAGATTTATACTTCACACCAAAGTAAAGGGAAACACAATATGGAATGATTTGGAGATGACCAGTGGGTAGCTGTCTGATGGCCAGGCTTCGCTACGCTCTTACCTTCTAGCAGGAAGTCGTCTGGATCTAACTTTTTTCTCTTCCTGTTCACTGTCTGTACTGTCGGAAGCCTCCTCCTCATCCTCCTCTTCATCATTTGAGTCATCATCTTTCCAGATATTTCTTACAACAAAGAAATACCACAAGTTCACCCTCAAGGCCCATCACTGCAATAACCAATTTTAATTTCATGAAATATTGGCCCATAGGGTGTTCACCACAACCCAATTTGATCAGGGATAAGCCACTGATCTGACCAATCAAATTTGACTAAAAGGTCGAACATCACCTGGCTGACTGAAACTAACTGAGCCCATTTGGAGCAAACAGATACCCATTTACAAACAAGCTTAAAATGATAAGAATCACAACATGAACACAGACTGGCAACACAATGACATGAACTGTGCAAAACTACTGTATGGATCGAGTGTTAAACAACAAAAATCTTGCTAACAAAAGAGTTCAGTATAAGTGTCTCAACATGGCAGAATAAAAAGAATATGGTGCTGTACTAGCAAATAAATTATAAAAAAAAAAAAAAAAAAAAAAAAAAAACACAAATCCCCAAAGATGGTCACAGTCTTCATACTTACTCCTTTTTCTTAGCTCGTGATGTTTTTCTCTTGGGACTTTCACTCTCTGAGTCACTGCTACCCTGTAAACAGTCAGCACAGCAGATACACATTTAAGTAAGAGCTTTGTTTCAACTTGAAATGCAGCAGCACTTCTCTATAGGATCCACTAGATGGCACAAGTGACTTGTTTAGAAGAGCTGATGACAATAGTGATAACTGTGTGGAGCCAGGCGATGCTGCACATTTGTATTGTTTGTCTTTATTGTTTCTTTGTCTGTCTTCAAGCTTTCATTCACATCTGCTTACCCCAGCTCCAATGTTTAAACGAGCCGGCTCCTGTCTGCTGCGATTCGACCTCCTGACCCCATACACATCTGGATGTTCATCCCACATCTGTAAACAGAGAGCAACTGCTATCAGACAGCCACTGACTTTCTGTGTTTCTATACAAATATAACATGTCCCAATTACTTTCTACATTCTCTTTTGAAAGTATGTGCCATCGGGCTGCAATTAACGATTACTTTCATTATCGATTAATCTACTGTCCAAGGTGACATTTTATAAGACAGAAAAGCAGCCAATATTTGCATATTAAGAAGCTATAACTACAGATTTTTTGCCATTTTTGGTTGAAAATTAACAATGAAATTAGTAAACGATTGTCAAAATAGTTGCCAATCAGAAGGTCAATCAAAACTGCAACTTTGGAAGCCTAAAGCACGCGTTTTTATAAAGATTTAATACTTATTTTTGCTTTCCTAGATGTTTCTATAGCTACCTTACCAACAAATGCAATTTACTAGCTGAGTAGCGCCTCCATTTCCTTTGTGCATTGCATTGTGGGACAACAGTGTGCATCAACAGCACATTTAAAAGTCAAGTGTTTTCTAGTATGCATACTTACTATTGTGAGTAAACTTTTTGTCACTTTTCCAAGGAGAACACACTACATACTCAAAACCTGTTTAGAATTAGGACGCAGTATGGACCTGGGACACAGCTATAGTAACAGATAAAAGGATAATACGGCTGAAGTAAAACTTTAACTTCGGTTGCAACTACAACTGTCCTGCATGTCAAACCTTCCTAATCATGTTAAGAGTCTGATTACACAAACAAAGTTAACTCAATCTCCATTATTAGAGGACAGGAACCTTAATCTGCTTTAGAAACAAAGTCACCAGAGAAGACTTCGGTACTTCCCTAGAGCTCAGTGACCTTTACCTTCTTCACATCTGCCAGACGCTCCTTCTTTCTAACTGGCTTGTCTTTGACTTCTGCTGTGGTTTGCTGTGATTTGGACTCTGCAGACTCGCTCTCTGACTCTGAGTGACTCTCTGACTCTGAGGAGCTGTTCGACTCGGAGTTGTGGGATCTCCTCCTCTCACTGCCATGCTCGCTCTCTGACTGACTTCCTGACTCCGACGCAGAGCGGTTGGATTCTTCTGACGCTGAATTGCTACAGGAACAAGAACATGTTCATTCTTTTGATTTTGCAGTGCATATGTATTGCTTACATAATTCTGTACACCCAACAACAACATGGCAAAAATGTGAGTAGAGTTGATAGTGGCAGCAACTTAAAAATGTCTTAAAATTCAAACTCAAAGAGCACACTCTCACTAGGACATGGAGAAACTGCAAGAGCTTGATGGCATGAGTAAATTGTGACTGTCAGCCGAGTGGAAACTGAAACCTCATTACATCATGCAGCATGTTCCTTACTCAGCTAACAGTCTTATCATAACCTCATTTTCTCTAAAGGCACACAAATCCTCTTACAGTCATTTTAAAAAGCCTAAGACCTGCCTTCAACACTAAAATAACGAGTTAATACTGAGCTAAACTGTAATTTCACAAGTATTAAAATCTTTCCTCTCTGTTAATCTGCAGTTACATGACATATACAAGTATAGCAGAAATATAATCAGAAAATACTACATTGGCCATACTTATATGAAAAAAATATCCATGGAATAAAGACTAAAAACTATATGAACAACAGTAAAATTGCATATGTACTCCCACTATTAGTAGCCTAACTCATATCCTCATTAAACCTGATACTTTTTGTGGAGGAACAAGAATCTAAAGATTGATTGATAAATATGGCACAATGAGTCCAGAGCATATGCAACTGGTTCCTATCCTTTCTATCTTATGACTCCTTAAATTGAAACAGTGCCTACTTGTGACCCCTCATCACAGGTTATGGCCATAGTTGAACATGAGTTATGAGCATTTTTTTGTCTTCTCAGATTGTTTAATTTGAAGGATTTTTAGAGGCCTGAAGAGGTGAAATTATTCAGTATTTCACAATAAAAAAAAATTAACATTAACAAAATGTCAAGAAAAAACATATTGTGTAACAGAAATGTTTCATAAAAAAAAAAAACAAAAAAACAACTATTTAATCATCTCTTGACCCCTCAGACTTATCTTGGGTCTCCTTTAGAGGTCCAAACCCCTGGTTGGTAACCACTCGCACACCACGTAATTTATTCAGAAAAAAATGCCACAT
Organism: Siniperca chuatsi; assembly: GCF_020085105.1. Lineage (NCBI taxonomy): Eukaryota > Metazoa > Chordata > Actinopteri > Centrarchiformes > Sinipercidae > Siniperca > Siniperca chuatsi. The sequence continues at coordinate 12,773,533 of NC_058045.1, read as the reverse complement.
AACTCCGCATACAAGGAGCTTTAAATGTTTTGGGCCCCCCTTGAAAACAAGATGGCACATCTCAAGGGGCATATCCTGATGCAATTAAGTTCAAATTTGATACAAATGTATCCATTTTGTATACAATAATCACAATAGACCTTATCTGGTATTTTGAGATGACAGCACAATGTGAGGGGGGTCATCAGTGGATACAGCATCTAGCTTGATATGACCTCTATTGTCTGGCTTTCTCTGCGTGCAGTACCTCGTCTCGACACATGGGGGCGCTACACCTATTCAGAATAAACCTCCAGGAAATACTGCCTTACATGGATCGCTATGGAAAGCCACAGGGGCTTGTGTTTTACAAAGATTAAAATAAATGTACAGGCTTACTTCATCTATTGGGTGTTCTTAAGAACAACACTCTTATTTTGAAGTTTGAAATTATTTATATTTTGCCTTACTAAATGTGTAAATGATCGTGTCCGCCATTTATAAAACCATGAGAATAATACTGATGGGTGAACATGAATTAATTGGTTGTAAGTAAATAATTATAATCTAACTGGTGTTGAAATAAGTAGACTCAGTTACTAGATTTCACAGCCTGTACCTTGAGCAGTTTCAGTAATCAAACTCGGAAGTGCATGCCTTCTTCCGCTTTAAGTGAGGTCAAAAGTGGGTGGGACATAGTAATAATCTCGAAAAATTACTGGCTGGCGTGTTGCTAGGTGGAAGTCTAGCCTATAGCATCGCAGAGTGCAGGCTTTCCAAGGTCTGAACTCTTCCTGTTCCTCCTCCATGTAGTTCTGAGCTGAGTTTTAATACAGATAAGTGAGCAAGCTGGGCACACAAAGCAAGGGCCATTTTGTGACTCAGGAGAGCATGTATATAGTTACTTTAGAAGATATAATGTTACATAAAATCACCAGATATTCTGTTGCTCATTCTGCTGTTTTGCATTACCACAGTGCTCATCTCTCAGTATGAAAAAGTTAGACTGTCATCAGTAGCAAGGGACATATTTCACTCACAGCTTAAAATACTAAAATGGCTGCCACAAAAATCACACAGAAAAACTACAAGTGTGATGTAACCTGCTGCAGTGTACAGTCAGTAAAATGCTGAGGGTGATTACCTGCATTTAGCCTCCAAACTTCTCTGCGTCTTTATCTAAAAACACAACAGTCTATTGAGATCAGGCTGCATTATTTGTTGTGAAAACATGGCAGCAATTCTAATACTAAGAACTTATGTTGGGCCATAGCATTTATGCAATGAATACAAACATTTTTTTTTTTTTTAAATAATGGCAAGCCACTTGTGTTGTTTCCAAATTCCTGCATTGTCCTGACACCATGCAAATGACCTGATATTAAGTAAAAAAAAAAAAAAAAAACCATCTTTATTGATCAAAATAGAAGGGTGTTTCCACTCAGTTTGATATTTGTAGATTCAGATACCTGAGGATGATAGATACACACTTGCAAATATTTACCATCTTTATAAAAAGACAATACTGTAAAAAAAAAAAAAAGAAAAATCATATTAAAGTGTCAAGACTCTCAGCCACAGGCTTTTAAATATACTCTACCTCACAAATAATACACACAAAGCCAGATTTAAATAGAAAGGAACATTGTTTTGCTATAACATTCACAAGCATCAGACATTTCAAAACAGATGCTTCAATTCACACACACACACACACACACACACACACACACACACACAGCTCCATATAGCTAATATAAATTAATACAAAAAGTACCCTTTAAATGTATCTGATACTTAAAATGACAGTAAATTTATGGATAAAATATCTTGCTTGACAAGTGAAAGCAATCATCCAACAACTCTAATAATAAATGATCATTATGTGTCAAGAGAAATATTTGAATAGAAACCATCCATTGCAATAAGGCCCCCAAACAGAAAGTAAAAAACAACCTCCTGAAAACAAATATAAAGTTGGATGTTATGTGGGGTATGTTACATAAGCATGTGAAAGCTGACATATAACAGTTATTAAGTAGTTTTAAGTTTTACTATCCTATCCATCTAAAACAAAATTATTTACAAGTTATTAAACTCTTTGGGATGATGGACCTTAATGAGCAGAAATAAAGCAAAAGAAAACTTGGATTTCCTAAAACTCTAACTTGGTCAAAACTATTAGTACAGGTCCAGATAAAAGATGACACAAAATTAAAATTGTAGCCAAATGTAAACTGTATTCAGGTCAAGGAACTAACCACACATATATAAATATATATATATTATATATATATATATATAAACCATCAAAGACTGGATATTTATCTGTCCATAAGTAACAAAGCAATACATTGTTTCTGTAATAAATAAAACCAAACAACGTTGATAAAATGGTGCAATGCAGTACCAAGTAGTAAGACAAGGTCATTTTACTTTATAGCGATATGACATCAAACATTTGTGACAAATCATTTGCAACATAATACAGGACAAATTACACAGTTTCCCTGTGGTCTAACACATACATCTTGTGGGCAATGATCTCTTAACACAGGCCTGAAACCTCAGTATTGAATGTAAGAAATGGTAGGAAAATCAGGGTGTGGCTATTAAACAATAGCAAGGTCATTCATGACAGTGGTGCACTTCAACAAAACCACGTCGCAAATGTATACACAGGTGATCAACCATGCTTGACAAGGTAAACAATCAAGCCATATGTGAAAAAGGTAAAAAAGTATAGGGATCATACCTTGATGCATTGCTTTGAGTCGAACCTTCATCCTCTTGTTTCTTACTTTTATTCTTCATCATCGTATTATCCTGAAAATCTTTGATAGGATGATCTTTTGTCCTGGTATTTACTGTCAAAAAGTTAGAGGAAGTATGAACTATCATACAAGTCCAATAAGACTGCCTTTGCTCAGGTGGTAGTTAAAACCCAGGCGGTGCGACACGAGTTAAGAAAAAGGCATTAAATCGAAAGATTTGAGGATCATTATTTACATCGCCAATTTAAATACAGCGAAGGAAAATGACAGGTGCTAATACAATCAGTTAAATATCCAACTTATGTCTTACAATATAGTCCACGGATCAAGCCGCATGCAATTAATTCTAACTGCGTCATCACATGAAGGATTAGAAAAATAAGATTTAAGGAGGAGAAAATCAGTAAATTATGCACTACACAATGTAAACAGACCAATTCAATGTGAAGAAAGGTGATAACCTATAAATGAACTATAAGATACACGTTCGCTCTATCACAGGCATTTCTCCGACTCGAATAAAAATAAACTGTAAAAATAATAACTTAACAATAAATTACAAAAAAAGAGCCTTGTTTCAAAAAGCTTGTAGGCCTTTAAAGTCTTCATCTACTGTCAGACTCAGAGCGACAGAGGCGAGCAGCACACTAAAAATGGAGGCGCGCCATGGCTGCCAGAGCCCAGTATGGAAAACAACGACAATCACTCCCCCAGCGCCGACGGCTCATTCGGCTCGAAAAATCAGCCCAAAAACCACACGAAACGCATAAATCCTCGCTAAAACACCGATCGTACGATTAAAGCCCTCAAATTTTTATCAGAATCAAGCGGTTTCGGTCGAAAAACAGGCAAGAGAAACGGTCTAACGAAAGCCTATGGCACCCTTCCCAAGGCTCAGCCGCCATCTAGAGCTCCTTCCTAGCTCTGAAAGCTTTGCCTTTGATTGACGTTATTTCCATTTACACCACACTCAGGTGATGTTTAAGTCCCACCCCCTTTATTATGTTTAAAATTTGCTTTTATAAAAACTTACATATATGTTTTCAGCCCAAGAACACACGCTTAAAAGTTGAAACCTTTTTTTACCACTTCATAAAATGTAACAATACTGAGAGGCTGTAAAAGTGTATAATTATTTTGCACCAATTGCATCACTTCCTGCTCAGACAGGAAGAAGGACAAGCAGGAGCCATTTTAGAGACCCTTAGGAAACCACTTCTGTTCAGACCAAAAGCCTTTTAACTTCTTTCAGTGTATTTTACAAAAATTAGTGTATTCAGTTGTTTTGATTGATTAAGTTAAGTTAGGATTTATTAAGGCACAAGGGTGCATTTTCATCAACCATTACCCCCTGTATCTCACCAGTGGAATGTAATTTCCATTGTATAGCAACACCCGAAACAGAGAGCATTACTTCAGGAGATTCATCAACCCAGTACGAAGCTTAAGCACTTAGCTAGCTTATACGTTAAATGGGCAAACCTTGATGATAAGTGACACGAAGTCAGTGCAAACCAAATGAATTTGTTGTATGGGTTAGCTGAAATATTAAAACAACAGCCGAGCTAACGTTATCAAAATATTACGCCAAATATCCTCCTGTGATTTTCTCGTTAATTAGCTAATGAAACAAAGCCAGGAAAAATACGAGGACATACACTTTATTTAAAAACAACATTTGAATATCAAATGTACAAAGGCGGATTTTGTGTTTCCCAAAAACAACAGTGTCATTTTTAAACAAGTCCACTATACAGCCAGCAACGGTGTTCCAGTGTCCACGTTGTCTTAAAAAGTAAAAATCCAAACGTCAAAGTCCAGTCAGAAAACGGTTTCATCTTGTCAAAATTTGGCTAACTGCCAAATCACTTGCAATCTTCACGTTAAACAACGCAGTCTCCACTTCAGCAATATCCAGTTGAATGGGGTCTTGATAGGATAAAAAAAGAAGGAAAAGTTGTAAGCCCACAGTGCAACTGAAATGAGTAATGATTCACTGTCCAGCAGTTAAAGACGACATGCTAAACTAGACTAATATTAAGACAGTTTAGTGACATACATGGCTAGCTTTCAGTTGCGTTAGCTAGCATTGCGCAAGTGCATGTGTTCATCTGAAATCTCAGCATTTAAGAATACACGATTGCTAAAATATTTATCAAAGTTGCTATTCTCATAAACTGTAATTAAAAGTAATCATTTCAACATAATGTATAGAACGCAAACTACAGATTTGGGGGTGTTCGCAATCCAGCATCATAACCGTTCATTTTAGGATCAAAGCTGTTGAAATGCTGTCTTAGAGCCAAACTTTGATGTGTTTAATTTCAATAAGACATTCAATACAACTTTTTATGCATCACATGAAATAAATACGTAGATTTGGCATAAGCTCCCACATGGGAATTCTTAGTATTAAGTTATACAGTGAAGTGAAACAAGCTATACTGATAATGTAAGTTCTGTCAGATTTTTGTGTGGCTCTGAATTGATATATTGTTTAGTGAATTCAAAGTTATTAGCACAATGAAGTCTGAGTTGAGTAAATGCGCCAACAATTTGCAAATAAATTCATCAACTGACCACCAGGGGTATGATGAGTCTAGACTTGGCCTAATTTACATCTTGCGTTATGCATAAAACGTTTTGGTGCAACAACAGTGATGTTCAAACTAATTACGATCAAAACGAAACACTGGCATGTGAGCAAACCATGCTGTATGCAAATTAAGATCCATTGCCTAAATTAACAAAATGATTACCGGAGTCACCAAAGCAAAGACATGACTGACCAACAGATGTACAACATAATAGCATCAAAATCCCATAGCTCTTGAAGTGTTGAAATACGTCAGTAAAATAAAACTAATTGTGACATGGCATCGGCCATGTTTTATCATGTTTTCAACTTTAAGGCCAAAAACCTATCTGAGATTTTAGCAAAAATGGAGAATATAGCAACTCTTGAAGAAGTGGCCTTTTCTGGTACCAACAGGTACTGGTTCTCAGTACCAATAGGAGGCAACACAGCCAATGTCCACATAAAGCCACAGTAAAAAAAATAGCTTATATTATTATCAATAATGAAAGTAGCCACATGATGAAAATTGTTACGTATGTTTCTACCATAAAGTTACATTTACAAACTTACCCTTTGTTAATGCACTCTACCTGCTAACATCTAGGTCTTTTGCCAGCCTTTAGAATTAAAAGTGAATCTACAATAAATATTCCAGATAAATGAGTGGTAAGGTCTGCTTAAAATAGAAGTGCGGTATCCTCAACATATCCGAATGGGATATAGGGAACATATAATCTCTGGAAACTTAGACTACATTTTCTATTCATTATATTAATGAGCTCAGTAAGCAAGTGAATAAACATTAAAAACTTACAGAGCTGTCTTCTTTTTCTTCAAAATTCAAAAATCTTCACACCAGTCCACGTCTCTGCTGTTGAAGAGATAAGGAACAATGAATGACACCCATAAAAAAATACATCAGATACACATAGAAATAGCAAAAATAAATGGAACACTCAATGCAGCTGGCTTTAACTAGTTTGAAGCATTTGGGTCCTCTGACTTTAAACTTTAATTGTAACTGACTTAGATGACTGACAAACGTTAACACTTTACAGCAAACAATCATATGTATGTGAGGAATGACCAGCTCAGAGAAAATACACAATTCTCTCCACCCTTTGCAGTAATAACAAATATTGATTAATAGCTGATGTTCTATACAGTAAATGCTTTTGCTGGAAATGGATTAAAAGGACAAGCCAATATAAAGTCTAAGTCTAGCTCGGCTATTCTTTCAAGAACCCCATTTTAACAAAACCCTTAAGCCTAAATAACATGCATCCTTTCAAATTTGACTTCATTAAAACCTTCAATACAGCAACCTCCCGATCACTGTTACTAACAAGACTTATTGTCAGCCAACTGTTGTGCTGGTTAAATCAACATTGTGTGGTTAAAAACATCCTATGGGGGTTCACAATGTATGGGAGGCCAAATACAGAGGGGAAAAAAAAGTATTATCATTGATTCACTAATGGAATCTGACTAATAATTACAACTCATTATGTGTCTTATTATTTTTGCAACAAACGGAATACCTGGTACAGATACTGTTTTTGTTTTTTTCACCCAGAACAGAAAATACAATACCTGTGGTACATGGTCTGTGACGCGCCCTGCATTTTAAACTAAGACGTGCAGACGTGAACCAAACATACGTCACTCTGTGTAGGGTTGACAGTTCTTGTGCTGTGTGGTGCATTTAAGTGCTCTTGGGGAACTCATTCATATTGCTAACTGTATGGTTAGCCTTAGGCTTTTTGTTGTATGGACTCCTGCCTGTTTCTACAGCTACTTCTTACACTGAAAAAAAAAAAAAGTATAGAAGAAAAAATACATTTGAAGAGAGCAGCCAAAGAATCACTTTTCTGTGTTCAGAGCGACTTGCTGAATCAATTTTATTTGGTTAATCAATGTCTATGAAAAATATCCAATGATCTATCTTCTATCTTCAGACAATTTTAGATTTTCTCTTACTCATTAACCATGGACTGTGAATTAGTTTAAATGTCTTGAAGATAAAAAATGGTCACATTATTAGCTATACGTATTGATCACAAGTAGGTAGTTAATGTTTACTGTTATTCTTCCAGATTATTGGTACATCCCTAATCTCAGGAAATTGTTGTTGTTGTTATGTTGCAAGTTAAGACATTTCTTTTAGTTTAAGATTGGCTTTTCTTATTCATATTTTGGGGCAAAAGTAAATTCTTTTGGCAGCAAATAACATCACAGCTGCCAATGAAGGCAGGCGCTGATCAAACTCTGACTTTCATTTGGCTGGCATTTTGGGGTTATCTGAGAATTTGTTTTCAGTGGCATGAGTAAATAATGAACAGTGCAGATCAAATGCACCACATGACACCTAATATTAAACTTATGTTAAAAAATGTCTTAATTAAAATTAATTTGCATTTCTAGAGTGCATCTGTACAGCCAAATTAGCCAATAGTTGTATTACAATTACCCTTGCAAAATGCCACCAGTTTGTTAACTTACAAAATGTAATCAAAAATGTAATCAAATTTGGAATGTTTGCACAGGTTGTCAAACTACGGACAGATATGGCAGTACGGGCGACAAATGTGCTCAATGTGACTCAAGCTCCATATGTTTAACATCAGTAGGTGATTTGAGGGAAGATGCCGTCCCCCTTGTTCGCAAAATGACCAAAATGCATCCCCCTTCTTAACCTGCCACCCCCCCTTTCCATCCCCTAGTAGCAGAGAGTGCAGGAGCAGAGGGGTAGTTTAGTAGAATATGTCTAGTCCGCCTGACTCATTGATCCTTTATCTGATTGAGGTTTGTTCAAGTTAGAATCTAACTGTGCTGTGTATTCATAAATCCAATGGTGCAGAAGTGGGGGGGGCACATACTGTTTAATATTATCCGCCCCAGCTAAGTTGCACGAAGAGTCTTGGTACAACTCTTTAAATTTGAGTACAACTCTAAAAAGGAGACGCTACATCCGAGCCTCTCAATAGTAAATTGATTAAAATCGTAATGAGCGATGCTGTACAGAAAATTCCAACAAGTTCGCATGGCCAGTCTCATCACATCACGGAAATTGAAGCATGATCTGACAAATATCTTCGGATCGCAAACCCACCAAACTCACTTCTTGCCTAGGAGCCACAGTTAGTGTTGTAAAATGTCAGTGTTTTAAATATGACTGATATAAATGCAATGTGACCATTGTCAGTTGTCAGGTGTTTTTATTACATGGGTTAGGAAAAAGAATAATCATAAAGATTGTAAGTGCTTCACAGGTTAGCTAGCTAGTCGGGAGGCCACCATGAACATCTTACAAATCTGGATGTTATTTAAAATAACTGAGTGTTTATTACAATAAAATATATGAAGGAATCTGTTTTTAATGTTTTGTTAACTCTAAAACATATACAAGAAAAGAATGCACAGAGAGAGGTCGACATTGAAGACAACTTCTGGGCGCATCCTGTGATTTTAATTGCGTTTCAGCAATGTGCTAAACTGTCAAACTCTATTTGAATGATATGTCAAAACCGCTGAAGACTTAAAATGCTCAAAATTTTCTATGAAATTAATATACATATTTACATAATTATTTGAAACTAACCATGAAATGTCTCTCCCAGAGTCAAGTATTTGATCACTTATACATATTTTTAATTGATGTGTACATCCCCAGCACATCATACACTAGATGGCAGAACTGTCCTACTGTCAGACACGACTTTCATTACATTTAGTCAAAACAAACTGCTATAATACACAGAAACTACATAAGAAATTACGTTTAGCAGTATGTCCTAGTAATGACATTCACATAGAAGTGAAAAATAAACTGTTCACTCTGTTTATTTAGTTATGTTTATGTGGTCAGTAATAACAGTCAATTTAAGTTGACACATTTGAAGAGTTTGATGCACAGATATCATGTAATGATTTTTCTAGACATTTATTCGATCTTAAAAATTATACTTACAAATCTCCATTGCGGTGCGAATCACCCGAATCCTTCAACTCACGACTCCATGTTGGCTAAATGTCAACCCTTTAAAATAGAAAAATAAAAGATTCAGAGAGGAAATGTGACAACAGCACACCCTACTGGCTACACGTATGTGGCAGTAACTACAGCTAGTGAGACTGCAAAAAACACTTAAAAGCCTGGACCGGTTAAAAACACATACCATTTAGCTAGGGTCAGATGATCTCTTTCTTCTTTGACGCAATTTGTGAAACATCAAGGGAATCCCTGCAAAATACAAAACATGATTATGATCATTTTTGTAGTCACAATTTAAAATAATTGCAATTTATGTTGGGATAAAAACAGACAAACAGGCTATTTGTGTTTTAATCTTTTAAAGATTATTTTTGAGAATGATTCAGATCTCATTAACATATTAAGAAAATCATAAATAAAGTTGTTGCATATTTAGTTGGGTAAACGTTTCATTTTTTGCGTCTTGGTGGCTCAAAATGCCACTAAATTTGTCTTCAACAGTAACATCCTATTGAGAATAGCTTTAGGAGGACATTTTGTTAAGTGCAGGTTGGTACTAATCCTGAATCCTTGGATTTAACAATATAGTTTAAGATATAAATATCTATTGTAAAAGATTGTATATCATCTGTTTTATTATGTGTAGTATTTGCCTTCATATGAGGATAAATCAACAGTCTTGTCCACGAGACCGTGATATTAAGATGACTTTATTTCTTAATTTAATCTTAATACAGTATTTTGAGTTTCTTCAAATTCAGACTTGTAGTGAAGCTTTCTAACATAAATCTTCCTTAACATGTCTTGCAGGTGTAATGCAATATGGAAAAAGAACATTAATGTACATATTTAAATTGCTTCTCCATTCAGTACCTTAAAGGGTTAAAAGCCAACACCCTATTTTGTATTTCGAAGTATATCTAGGCTTTTATAACATATAGAACCTTTAATTGACTAAGAAATCACGTATAGTTTATGTATAGTGTCTACAATGGAGGAATAGTGTTTAATTTTTATATTTGGAGCATTTTGTCAACTTGTCACAATTTATTTAAACTATTTTTTTAAATAATAAGTAATAAGCATCTCACACTTACTTAAATCTTGTTATAAACTACATTTGTACACTCTGTGATAAGATAATGTAAAAAAATATCGATTTTTAAATATGTTTTTGATTTACAATTCGATGAAAAACCTCAAAAAACAACTGTACTGAAAATAAAATAAAATATGCTTTAGCTTGTTGTGTTGATGTCAACGAGTCTCAATACAGCATTCAAAAAGCGAAACATTTGCTTATTTTTGTTGTATTTGTCGAGCAAATCCAGACAAGGGCATTTGCCCTTTCAAGGACAAAGCAAATTTTAAATGCGTAGGTTGAAATAACTCCAAACAGGTCGAGAACAAATGTGCTTGTCCAAATATTAACTAAGTTAACTCGAAACAGAGCTAGCAAACATGTAAATTCCATCAACTAAAACACAATTATATGCAATTTACAATCTCTATATCGTGTTCTTTATTCTTCGCTGACAACACACCATGGCCATTTTTTACAACACTGCGTCTAACTGTCGTTCTTTCCTCCATATTGCCATACAGCCCTGACTCGCATTTTACAGCTATTAAAGTCGGATTGCTCGTAAGTTCTTACCCATTTCCAGGCAGTGTCTATCCGCCGTCATCTGCCCTGGCCAGTGTCGCGTTTTGGGGCGATTTTCGTCGTTTTGGTGGGTCTTTCGGCCGCATCGTCCCGCCCTTCCTCCTCTCTGTTCTCGACGGCTTGCTCCTCTGTTGTGTGTGCTGCTCTCTGCCTCTGCCTGAGCTGATATCCTTCAGCGGCTCTGCCCACTTTCCTCTCAACGTAAGCCAAACTCCACTTCCTCTCCAGCCCCATCCAGCTAAGCGCTAGCAGCCATACTGAACCTGAAAACTCTTCTAGCCTGAGCCCAAGCACCCAGCAGTACATTTGAAACGTTTTTCAACACAAGAGGTAGCGTTAACGAAACACATTTTATGTTGTTTCGTTTTTTAAATCAAGAATTAGCTACACATAGCCACGTGAGTAGTGAACCAATCAAATCAAGCTTGAATTAGACGTTAGTAAACGTTAACGGTTATTGTAAACAACCTGTGTGACCTACTGATGTGAAATTAACTAATTTAAGAAACATATACACATATAATCATGTGTAAACAGCCATACTTATGTGTCACAGTAAGTTGTATAGTACTGTAAATATGAAGATAGGTCTACATGTTTGTTAAGGGGTAGAAAAACATATTTTGTCTTGGCACTGGTCCAGCGTTTCCAAACTTCCCTCTCATCAGCCATGTACAAGGTACAAGGTACAAAACAGATTTATTGATCATTTTACAACACAGGGTCGTATAGCGAGATTGATTGTTTTGTAGTTCCCTTTATGCTACTTAAAATAAATGATATACAGTAGATCAATGAATAAATAATAAAGCATAGATATATATATGTCAAAACTCAAGTAGGTATACAGTCTATGATATTTGCTGTGTAATGACCTGCCTCTATGCCTCGCTTCAGAAACACAGGCCTTCTCTGAACCTTTTCCTTCAGGAGTGCCTTGAGAGGTAGTGCTATGTGTGTGCAGTGCTGTTAATAAATGATCAATAACATGTTCATTCCCTGGATTATGTACAGCATAGGCTAGTTCAGACTTAGTTCCTGTTACTGATGTAGGCCACCTGATTGCCACCATTTCCCGGTGATGAAGGCGTGATTGAGGCCCTGCACCACTTTTTTTGGAGTAAGATTTTTTAGTTTTTAAACGTTTTTATATTACAAACATATACATAAAAAAATCTTCTGAAAGTGAGACTGGAAATCTGCTTCACTGGGCTCCTCTGAATAAGTGTAACTGAACATGAATACAGTGTCAGACGCTTGACAGAAGCCTGTGTCAAAATGGCAAAATCAGTTAGATTAACCATTATATTTGTTCTAACTGGAAAAGTTTGAAAGAATAAAAAGTCTAATGGGGTCAACCAAACTTGGTGAACTTCAGCTGCTCAGTCAGTGCAGCCTTTATTGGACAGTCTATGGAGTCTGTGGTATGCACTCCACCCCCATCACAGACCAATGAGATGTTTGACACGACCGGCGCATGCTCTTTGCAGTGGAAGATTTCTTTAAAAAGATCCTCAGCCTAGCAACAGGAGTGCCCTGCAAGTGCATTACAAATCCAGACCTTACAAGTGAACACAGCTTTATATTGGCTGACTGGTTGGATGGGTTTGAACAGGAAAGTGCTTACCCACCACCTATGTTAAGATCCCAAAGATCTAAGTAGTGTCTTTTGCCTTTATCGGTTTGTTTGCTAGTCACCTGAATGTTTCAATCTAAAATAGTTTGCTTTTAGAGATTGAGAATTGGAAATGTTGTTGCAGAACAGAGCACAGTAAGGATCCCCCTCTTATGAGCACCAATTTGGTTTCAGTTAAGGCCGGCTGTCAATTGTGTTGAGCAAATTATTGCTATTGGTGCTGCATGTAAGAAAAAAGGAAAAGTAAATAAATGCCCGATCAGCTGATCTGGATAGTTCAGAGAGTTTTTTCACTGTGCTTGATACAATGTAATTATTTGAGGACTTTACTAGTAGTCGCTGTAAACAAATGGTCATTAATGTAACATACAGGTTGTCATTTTATATAGAAGTTGAGGGTTGGGTTAGTAGTCAGCCGGGAGAGCTTTTATATGGGATTTATATTTACAATAGTATGGTACCACTTCTTATGACACGACTATGGTATGGGAAGGTGGAAATGCAGCCACTTGTTTTGTGAAGAGAAAAGTACACAACACTGAAGGGTGTGCCTTAATTAACACGTTGCAAAAACAGCACCAACAACAGGCAGGATTGCATTCGTGGGTGTGTTATCTCAGATAAAAGCATATACACCCAAAGTCATGTTACCTTGCAAATAACCTTTGACAGTTGACATAAGAACAGTTGGGTTATGTTCTTGTGTTTGCTGTTAAATTAGCAAGACAAATGATTCTGTACACTGGTGTGGTCATGTTGTTCAACAAACAGCTTTTGAGAGTCATATGTTCAAAGTGTGGAGATTAATGGGACAAAAGTAACAAATTTCAAAATCAACAACATGACTACATTATCAGACTATATTATAGTCTCAACTAAATTTTTCTAATATGTGTGTTTAAAAGTAGCTGAACTGAAAGTGAAGCATGAAAACCAAACTGTGTTGTAAGCCAGTTTAAAACAATGTAACATGATCAGTGTAGTCACACTCTGGCCTGTTTCCCTGTGCAAAGTTCAGGCTCTCCTGTCAGATTGTTACAACCCCCTTCAGCTAAAGATTTTAATCTTCCCTTGTGGCAACCAAATCATGCTTTGCGGAGATACAGTTCTCTCAATGAGCAATAAATCGCCATGCAAAATCAAGATATAGCTAATGCACAGGCACTTTACGGTAGACTGTGACTATGGTTTTGTGTGCATGTTAGTATATAGTATGCGTTCCTCGTGTAGAAGCTAATCTAAACTCATAACCGACCTATTTTGATAGAAACAAATGTCAGCTAAATATGTTTTATTAACTGAATAGTGTTACAGATAAAGGACTGCTCAAACCAGTCTCTTCTGGATTTTGACATGCATTGAAGGGAAATGCAGGCTCCCTTGTTATTTAGTGCTGCCATCTGGTGGGCTTTGACCAATTCAATTAGCACACATACAGGAGTGCAGCAGAAGGCCGTCACTCCCAGTAGTAGGTGAACAGACATAAGACCAGACATCAAAATAGACAAAACTAAACAGGCTGTCTTGTCTTTGTTTTCAGATCAAATTAGGCCCTGCAGGTTTGCACACTGTAAGAAATGCTGCTTGAGTCTGATGCAAAGTGGTTTTAACTGCAAATTCCCCTACCCACTAGCCATCAGAGATCTTGTAGTGGCAAGTGTTGGTCTGGTTTTGCAATATGACTATGCAGAAAGTAAACCCAAAGTCTAGTGAAAACATAAATGGAGATAAATAACATATTATGTCTGTCTGTGTGTCTGAAGACAGAGACTGATTGTGTGTTGGCTTTATTCCTAAAGATTTGCTGAATGATTATCACCATCACTGATCAACTAACTGTGTATCACTGTGTTGTCTGGTCAAGATTTTCCCTGGAGTCTGTGGTCGGGACCCGGGAGTCTGCTGCCCTTTGAAAATTGTGTTTGCTGTGTCCCACTGGTAAACAGAGAAATGCTACCTTCAGGTGCCGTCGGAAATTTGTCAAGGCCATTCAACGCCCGAATGTGCAGTGAAGTGGTAACAGATGTTAGAATGATCTGTGACACCCAAGTCTTTAAGATGTGTTGTTTGGGGGTTAACTGTGTCAAAATAGTACAGGTAATGTGGGACTGTATTGTGTTATTATTTTGTTTAGAATTCCACATGGACTACATAGCACTATCAGCACTATTTTGAATGTTTTGTCATTAGAAATGTTAGTTTTAATGAAGAATATATCTAAGAATGCCAAATAGTCTATTGCAAAACTATTGGCTGGAAAAGGAATAATGCAGTGATACGCATGAGATTCAAATATACTAACACAGACTGAAGTCAAAGTCATGTCCTCTGTGCTGATGTAATGTGGGGGATTTAATGACCTGAGGAAGAGTTCTCTATCTCTCTGCAGTTACACACACTTTGGACATGATATGTTTTTACAAAACTAACTGTGACTATCTTCCCTATCTATCACTATCTTTAAATTAGATTATTTGAGACAAAAATGTAATGAATCAATAAACAGTAAATAATTCAATAAAAGCAAATAAAGAAGGAAAATAAAGAGACTTTCTTCACCAGAATTATATAATTAATATTCCTGGCAGCATGGAAAAGGTGCATGTAGGCGATAAAATGTACAATAAGTAAATGAATAACAACAGTCTAATTAATTCAAAAGATAGGAGAAGGAAAATACACTGTATCATGCATTAATAAATAATTAAATAAATATATTTTAAATTTAGTCCTAATTTTGTCCTATGAGGACTTGAGAAGACAGACAGCAGGGGGGGTGAAGGTATTTCCAAAATCCTGGCTATGGTCCTGACTATAAACTCATTATATGATTAATTAAATAGTTGTTTTTCTTATTTGCAAGATTTCTTCTTTAAAAGTGTCATCAAACATGGGCCACTAAAACAAATAGTTTTGCGTGTCATTTCTTTTCAACTGAAACTGCCAACATCCTTTTCTTGACGACAGCAGGTCTGAAGGTATCAGGAAGTACGAGGGCGCCTTGAAGGCAGCACAAGCCCACATAATAATGCTCCACTTCAGCTCTAGGATCAGCGGGCCAGCCTGCAGAGCGCTTCCGGAGGCGGATAATCCCCATCTCCACACGAAGCCCTAATGCAATCAGGAAGGAATTGCTATAACTCACCTCAAGGGAAACACGTTTTCTACACAAATGGAAGTTACGACCTAGAAGTGAACCGTTAGGAGAAGCTTGGACGAGGAGAGAGATGGATATTTGCGCCTCACATTTTCTTTATTGTGTAAAGACCAAAATCTGACATTGATAAGCCGATCCTCTATAATGTGACAGCTGCTGTCTCATTACATCTAGTTTGGAGAGACGACTGAAAGAACATCCTGCTTGCATTTTCCTATTTCAGCACCATGGTGACATACAATCTGGTTTTAACTTTTGTTATTGCGGCTCTTTGGCGGGTCAGTGGCATACCAGATACTCTTTCTTCACCCGCGACGCAGTTAAATTCAACATCATCATCCATCATAAGCGAAGATGAACTGACAAATAATGTCACAGATGCTGCCGTGGGATCCCGCATTTCATCTCTAATGACGCATCTCCCAACTCTGAAAAACATTGTTATTTTCATCTGCGTGTTAACAGCTGCTCTCATCACATGCCTGGTCATCAAAGTGGTCAGGTAGGCAGGTTGATGCTACTGTTCCTCTCAGACGGTTATATAATAACCATCCTTACAATGATGCAGTCACATTATGATATGTTGAAATCTCAGTAGTGTTCATGGTGAATGAATCGATTAGGAGCATTTGGTTTTGTGTAAGGTTCAACGTGACGGTGGAAAGCCAAGAGGAAAGGTCTGGGCCTATTGATAATGTTCCTACAGGGAATTGTAGTGTGGAGGCACTTGAGTAAACAACCTGCTTTATGTAGGCTGTTTGTAACTTTATGTGTCTGTGACCTGTGAATCTAATCAGTGATCATTGATTGTTTTCACACTTCTGATCATTACCATCATCTTTGCATTCATCACATAGAGTTTAATTTAGGTTTTATGTTTCATATTAGGGCTGCTATTAACGATTAACTATTTTCATTAGTGATTATCTGTTGATCATTTCTTTGATTAATCGATGGATCAGTTAGTCTATAAGATATCAGAAAATAGTAAAAAAATAAATAAATAAATTATTTCCCATGACAAGTTCCCAGAGCCCAAATGTGGTGTCTTATGGTTGCTTTACAATGATATAAAACAATATCATGATACAATGATAAAAAAACAGCAAATCTTTACATTTGAAAAGGTGTAACCAGAGAATGTTTGACATTTTGGTTGATAAATAATTGATTATCACAATTGGTGGTTTCAGTTAATGTCAAATTTAGCACTTATTCATCTGAGGAAAACGTTAGGCTATTAGGACTATACTAACAGCCAGTTTGAGCATTAATATGATTGTAATAACTAAAAATATACCAATTGAATCCTCTCCATCTGGAAAAAGTAAAATAGGTTTACAGCTGATGTTGTGGTTTAATGAGTCAGCCTAAATGGTGTGATTTTATCTCTTGTGCTCGTCTCATGTTTGGCACCGTTCTCTTTCCCACAGATCTGGGAGACGAATCAGAAAAACGCGGAAATATGACATTATAACAACACCTGCAGAGCGTGTAGAGATGGCCCCTCTCAATGGGGAGAACGATGATGACGATGACTCAACTCTGTTTGATGTCAAATACAGGTTTGCTCTTTTTGAATTACTTAAGCAATAAGAAGTTCATGCAACAGATATTCATGTTATTCTAAAACCAAGGAAAACGTGTCTTTTTCTTCTGTTTCTACTGCCCAAATAAGAGTGACTGCAGGCCTAGTCCCATTGAGACTGCTCTACACATGTCAGATAAGTTAGGCCTGTTATTCCCTATTTGGATACAGTGGAGATATTGACCACTGTAAAGTGTGATAAGGCCATTATAATCTCGTACGTAGTAAACACTATGGCCCTTTGTTTCTACAGAAATGTATCTGTACAGTATATGTCCCTAAAGAAATATTCTAGTTTTCAGTTTGGTGTATCATATTTAGATTTGCTTGCAGACTTATTTATTATGATGTCTATTTCTATTCTATTAGTACTTCTCCTGTGTGACGTGATAGTGAGCAGCTGTAACAAAGAGTTTCCCCTGGGGATCAATAAAGTATTTCTGATTCTGATTCTGATCAAACAGATACTGTAGATTTAAAAAAAAAACCAAAAAAAAAAAACCAGAACCATTTATAGTATTTTGTTCTTTTAAATCTTGGTTTTGCTAGTCTTACACTTTTAGTTTTCTCTCAATGCCTCTACTTATCTCTGTAGTCATAAAGTGTTTTAACCTTGATTTCCTTATGCAAAGCACTGTGTGACTGTTTTGACTATTCAACTTTGCGCGGTGGCAAAGTTATTTAGCTTGTGCTACTAAAGCAGCTGTAGGAGTCTCTCAGTCTGCTTTTAGTAGTTTAGTAGTTTATTTTGCACTTAATTTTAAGCACAGAAGAATCTGAAGTAACGAGATGCAGTACATCTCCTTGAAGAAACACTATTTTAAAGAAACACTGTTTCAGTTCATGCATTGTTGACATTAGGTTTCACCCTTCCGTCCTTTCAATTGTTCTTTAACACACAACCACTTCCTCAAAGGAAGATATCATGTCCTGTTTACCTGACATTCTTGCCTTCCAAGTCAGACAGGATTCTGCAGGCGAACGTATTCCCTCCTCACCATGTGCACAGTAACACAAGATAAAATTCTGTTAAGTAACTGTGAGTTGTCACTTTTTTGCAGGTGAATCCCAGCATGGACATCTATATTTGATAACTCCGGGACAATTCAAGTGATTTCCTCTATTTTTGTGTTGCCAAGTCTCACCAAATCAGCAACTTCACATGCTGCTTGTGCATGGCTTTTTTTCTGTGTTTAAAGGCCTGGAGCCGCATAGATATCTATTGTTCAACTGTTTGCTGCTTTACTGACGCTTCTATCATGTGGCCTAAATACCTGCCCAATTCTTTCTACTGTTAAAGATCAGGATGCTTCATGTTGTGAATTCTTCTCAAAAGTCATTCAGTAATCAGGCTGTTTGTGACTTGGTGTTCAGTCATCTTCATAACAACTCATGATATGGAAATTACATTTTCTGACAGTTATTGTCATTTAAAGTAAATTTTTTAAACTTGAGCTACAGCATGTTTGGCTGAGAAGTTTATAGTAGGAAGCAATGCCTCCTTTGAAGCAATGATCTACCCGTATTCAAATGCAGGATTAATCACACTTTGTGATTTGAGTGAATATGTAATCTTTAAATGAATACTCGGTGACCACTAAAGACCATCAGTTAATACATAAAATGTTAACATGTAACAAATATTGTGCAGAGAATACTTTATTTAAATGTAACATTTGCATACTGAAGAATCTACAGTAATTGATATTTTTAACTAAACTTTCATACCAAATATATTTCTATCTACTAACCACTTTATTGTGCAAATATACTGAAGACTTTCCGTCCTTATGTATGGAGTAAGCGTAAATATTTTTTTACCGTGTGTTATTTTAGACATTCCTATTTTGCTGCTATCTCAGCCGAAATTTTACATTTTCAAGGTTTCAAATTTGATTAAAATCTCAAAGAATATTGTCAGGATATATTTGATGTATAGAATACATCCATTTGCTATGAATGTGAATGCTGTAACCTGTTGTGATCAGGTGTGTTCAATCATGTGACAGTTTCATTTAATCAAGTAATCACTGAACAATGTCAACAACAGGTTTAAAGATTGCAGCGATGTAGTTACAGTATTGAACATGTTCAACATGCACCCAGTGTCTTATTTTCTTAATCAAAACATTTTATATAATGTCTAGTTACTCAATTCAAAATGATCCCCAAAATCTGGTATCCCTTGTTTGAGGCAGTAGGTGAACAGCTAGTCCAGTATTATGTAAAGTCTCCCGCAAAAAAATCCATTAATGGATCACTGACTCTTGTAATGTCTAACTTGAAAATGGCAGTTTTTTTCCGCTGAAGAGTTGCTTTACTGTACTGTACTACAGATGGGATTTTTCTGGGCTCTCAATGTATTAAATTTACTATTTTAGATGCAGTGGTAGCTTGCAGAGAGACAAACCAGTACAAACTGCCAGCTACAGTACTATACCGAGCTATGGCCCAGTGTATTCTTCCTTGAGTAAAGGCAACACTGGCTTTGACTGTTGATGGAAACATTTTGACATTTGAGTCTAAAATAGAGGTTTTACCTGATACTGACAAAGTCCTCAAATGATTTGGCCCATTAGATAAGTCTTAAATTACTATTAAAAACAATGAACACCGTAACTAGTTTGTTATATCTTTAATTCAAATATCAAATACACAATAATCAACCAAAAGTCTGATTTAAAGTAAATGAAAAAAATAGCAGAGGGGTTCACAAACCATCCTTGTTTCTGTCTGCACCCCAAATGTAATTACAGTAAAATCACTACAATGCCGAGTACTCCCAAGTTAGGTTCCTGCAGCACATGTGAGTGTTGTAGGTGACCTTCTGTTTTAATCCAAACTGTTATTTGATAGTGCCCCATGGCCTACAGGTGCAGCTGTTTCCAAATGACCTCCATCTCTAGTTAACAGGAAAAAAACAAAACAGAAAAGAAACTGCAATCGCCAATCTTTCCAGGAGAAAGAACATTGTGCATTTTCCTTTGTTGTCACAGAAGACTGGATACATTTATTGTCACTGTTAGATATACAAGCGGCATGTAGGAGTGTGTGGGGGAAGGTCATCCATTCAATCATACATTGAATCATATGTGAATCAAATATTTTTGATATTATGTCCTTTAGCAGACTGCTGACTTTTTCATGTGTTTTCCATCAGTCTATACCACTGTTCATTTCAGTATTGTGTCATCTTAGTTTTTCACTGTATGTGCAGAAAACATGTGCAGATCCATTTTTGTGGCACTGCTAAATGTATCTCAGGTGATTATGTCACCCGTGTACAGTTATCCTCTTCCGTCTTGGCAATGTCCTTTATTTTATCTTTAGTTGTGTGTGAAATTGTGGAAAAAGTCTTCTCATCTAAAAATGCTAATTCTGGAATTTTATTAGAACTGAATCATCTGCTGCATAAAGTTCCTCTTGTAAAATGAATCAAAGTCATTGTGGTAGCTATTTGAAGACTAGCTAATCTCCCTGATCCAATTTAAACCAAAAAAAGTTAAATGTTCAAACTGCTTTGGACATTTATTGAAAACAAGTTGTTTTTTGACACAGGCATGTTATGTGTACCCACGCCTGTTTCCTCAGTTTCCATTTCTTTGAAAACACTACTGAAATAAAACTGCTTCCTTTGAAGTGTGAAATCGTTTTAAGGGAGAGGCTTGGAGTGTTATTTTTCCATTCTGATCTATTGTGTATTTTCTGCCACAGAAAAGTACATTCACTTTGTCATAACTGCACATTTTAAGTGTCCTTGTGTCATAGTGGATATTTAAATACAAAAAATTGAAATATACTCAAGTTGTATGTATCAAGACAAGACAAACATGCAAAAGCTAACATCTATTTGCTGGAATTTGGACATAAAGCAGATGTTAACATACAGTGAACATGACAAAGATAAAACTATACAGCACAATCCCCACAGTTACACAGCAGAAACTACATGTCAGTAGAATGTTTTCTAAACTGTGGCAAATTCCAGATTTTGGGTTTATTAACTTAACTGCGTAGGTAACAGAATGTTTCTATTTTTGCAGAGTTCAGAAGAGCGTTCACTAATAAACCTTTCACTGCCTCAGACTGCTGATGTCTCTGGTACAACTTTTCACATCTATTCTTAGCTTAACTTGCAGGGTAGGTCAACATGCAAGTCAACAAGTGCATCCTGCATCAAAACAACACTTTTAAGGACAAATCACATGGCTGGAAGCGCATGAGAGGCTACTTGTTTAGCGGCAGAGCTGTTGGAATATTTCCAGTAAGCCCAGCATCAAGACAACTCCCAAAACCCCTATAAACTCAACTAAACTTTAAGATTTTTAATGAGGTGGAGCTTGGAAGTACAAAAATATAATCCAAACTGTATTGGCCTTAAAATAAACATAGAATTAAGCTTCTTCCCTGACCACAATTACATAAGTCACCAATAAAATCTACTTTTTTGCACATTTGTTTAGTTTTTTGGGGGTATTTATTTTCATATCTGGGTTTCAGATTTGAGTGACATTATTAAACAATCATGTAACTCTTCATCTTTCCCATTCTGTCAAGAATAACTTGAACCTGAACATATCTATTTCTGGGCATGTGAACGGTCCAATTTTAAATGGTAAAATTTACTGATTATAGGCACAAAATACTGGCAGCTTCAATCAAATCGACAAATATCTGTATCAACCAATATCGGTTGAATACTAACCCAAACACACTATACAAGTATAATTCATACATCATTTCAAATGAATAAAGGCATACAAGTTATCAGCTTCAGTGTCACTGCACTGAAACTGTTGCTAAATGTCTAGGAATTAATTTAAAGCACATTATGGGGCTCATTTCTTACAGCATTTGCAATACTGTCACCAATACATTCATTTAAAAAAAAAAAGCTAAGCTCTTCTTACTACCACGACACAACTACAGTCTGACCTCACTGCGAACATTTCCAGTGCAGAAACAGGGCTGGTGTTCTTTGAGAAAAGTTTACAAAGTGAGTTTACTGTCGACTAAGTCTGTGTAAACATTCTTATGTGAACAGCTGGTACACTCCCTCACAGAAGCTGAATACAATTCAACGAGCTTCCTTTCCTTCATTTTAACTTCATCACATGGCAGTTCTGGTTGACTGGACTCTTTGAATGTTTGCTTATGAATGACCTGTTTTACTGTGATCACCAGTTAAGGTGCTTTATAAGAAGCTACAAAAGCATAGCACGTTCTCTATCAGAGGAAAATGTGTTATCACAAGTTGAACATCACATCATCTCTTTAAAAAAAGATCCTAATCAAAAGGGTTCATCACACAAATGTTTGAACGGTTGACCAACATTTTTTCTTTCATCATCATTCTCCCTGATTATTAAGTGCTTCCATCTTGTGGCCCAACAAGTGTCTCACAAGAGCCATTAATTCAGCAGCTCTTCGTGCTGTTGACATGCTAGGTAAATTACAACACACCTTTAATGGAGCCCTATCATACCATAAACTGGGAATATTAATTCATGGTGTCTCATGAAACACAAATGTGTGTTCTGAATCTTTAATCCATTATAATTATTATCATTATTATTATTATTTTTATGTATTATAGCCATACAGGAAACCTGGATGGACTGTGGTTAAAATTTAAGGAATATAAGGGGCCAAAAGATGGACATGACAGGCTCTCCATGAACAGGTTACACCAGCAGAAGGGAGCTAGACAAAAAAAAAAAAGAAAAAGCGTTTCATTATTTTAAAGGTTGCCATAGAAATCTCATTAAAAAGTTAAAACACACCAGTGAAACAAGGCATTAAAAGAGCTCGAAATAGAAAACATTCATTCCAATTACTGAAAATAAGTTAATTCAAGTTTCATAAAAAGTACATTATCAAGAAAACAGTTTTTACAGAGTCTGCTCAGTCAAGAAAGTGGTTTCCATTTTCAGCTATTCGCTCTGGAGCTCCTTCTGTCGTCTCCTCTCTACATCGCAGGTCCCAGTGTGGAGCCGGAGTGCCCCCTGTCTGTGCAATGTGCTCAGGGTCCTGAACTCCAAAGGCATGGTGTGAGGACTCGAGCTGGAAGTGTACTCGTACTTCAGAGTATCGTAGTAGTGGTATTTCACTGGTTTCCCCTGCGGATCGAGTGGGAAGGGCCAGAAGCCGTAAAGATGGATCTCTTCACAGAAGCGAGTGGCCATCGTGTACATGAGGAGCCCAGTGGTCGGACGCTTGATGTGGACATTGTTGGTTAGCCAGTACCTGTTTACAAAGACATACAGTATGTGATTAGCTGCATCCAATGACTCGATAACTGTCTAGAAATACAGCAAAAGGAAGAATATGTTCAAGGTCTCTGGAGCTCTTTTCTAGCAACACTTATCTCCCTCCGGGTTTTGATATTAAGTCAGATATACAGTATGCTGGAGCACACAGAGTGGAGCTGAATCCTAAAAAGTCACAAGTAAAAATGTAGAGCTTGCTGTTCACTCTGTTGTAGACTACCAAACTGACCACCAAACTGCCCCTTCAAGAACTGTCTGCTCACAGATTGTCAATGACCTTTTCTTCTTCTATTTGCTCAGTGGATGCCCTGCAAAAATCTCCCTCTTAACAAGTCATGTAGTCTAGTAGTCCAAAAATCATATTTTTTTTAAACTCATGCTCAAGCAGCTGGTCGATTAATTGATAATCCATGTTTAATAGAAAAATGTATCTTTTAAGTCATTTATCAAGCAAAAACACCAACCACTCTCTGGTTCCAGCTTCTCAAAAGTGAAGATTTGCTACTTTTCTCTGTTCTATATCATTGGAAAATGAATATCTTTGGGTTTTCCACAGTTCATTGGACAAAATAAAAGATCTGAAGATGCCATTTTAGGCTCTTTGGAATGGCATTTTTAACTATTTTCTGAAATATTTTTGACTGAATGATTAATTGTAAAAAAATATAATTAATTGACAGATTGCCAATTAATTAAAAATAATTGTTTTATGCAGTCCTATTCTTAACACAGCAAAACAAGATCAATCTTGAATCTGTTGCAGCCATCTGCACAGGTAAAAAATAATTTCTATTTGTCTAGTTTCAAGATAAAGACACTCCTATAAATAGTAGAAAACAGTGTGAAAAAATGGATTCATCCCACCACGTTGGCAGAGCGTTTACTGTATGTTTTTTTTAGGACAAATAACTCTTGGAGGCTGAATGTTAAATTACTTAATGCATGTTTGCTGAGCACATATGTTCTTTTACTGCAGCAGACTTTTAACAAAACTGCACACACTGGTGCTGCTCTGCACAATTGCATTCTTCTACTACCTAGGAGCTCCTATGACAGTGAGATGCCACATGCTGCCCTCCGGGGCAGGTGGTCAGACGTTCACTTGCCCCAGCTTCATTTTCCTTTCCAGTCACTAGCACATTTCTCCAGCCTCGAGGCTATCGCTGCTTCCTCCGGCTGTGCACTGTGTGGAAGGTCGTGTTGAGATGCAGAGGTTGTACTATTTAAAGCAGTTCATGTGCCATGAAGGGCAAACAGTGGGCAGGTTTGCAGTCAAACCAAACAC
The DNA here is from genome assembly GCF_020085105.1 of Siniperca chuatsi. Taxonomy (NCBI): domain Eukaryota; kingdom Metazoa; phylum Chordata; class Actinopteri; order Centrarchiformes; family Sinipercidae; genus Siniperca; species Siniperca chuatsi. The sequence goes on along the minus strand of NC_058045.1, from coordinate 12,748,607 downwards.
TACAGCAGGTGATGAGCATTTTAACAAGCAGAGAAGGTGGTCTAATTATCAGTGAAAGGTCTGATGTGGAATTTGGTTGGAGTGAATATGAATATCCTTTGTCCTCTACTGCACATGATGGGGATTTAAGGTTCAGCCTTACTGAGAAAAGGACAAGGTCAGGGGAAAATGTATCAGACACCACTATAAAAAAGGACAAAAGCATGCTTTTCATCTCCAAGAAAATTTCAGGCTAATTCTTTTCTTTTGGACAACACTGAGCTAACAGACTGTTAACTACAACAATCATGGCCCAGTTCTACCCCTTTGCAATACCGAGCAGTAGTTGGGGCATACAAAATGGCATAATTTGGTCACTGACCAGCGGTGGCTGTTAGGCTTTTAACAATGCAGGAAAGATCCGGAGCAGAGTCTGGTTGTGATGAGAGAGAGGCAAGGACAGCAGAAAAAAATTGCAGAGAGGGATTTATATATAAGCCTAAAGGCAGTGGAGGCTGTTTGACAGATTTTCAAAAAGCATTCCTCAAAAAACATATGACCAGCTATAAAATAAATAATAAGGATTAACAAAATGTACAAGTCCTGTTATACCACAGCTTAACAGCATTGATTATTAATTAATATTATCATGATCATCATCATCTTCCTGAGCCACTGCACCAGCCCGTCACCAACAGTATCTAAATTAAACAATTTTATTTTGCACATAATTTAAGTATACAGCAAATTGATCTCCTCATAAAATAACGTTTTCTTGGTAAGCAATTTCATAGCTCGACATTTTGGTAAATGCGCTTATTTGCTTTCTTGTAGAGAGTAGGATGAGAGGAGCGACAAACAGTTAATCATCTCATCTGCTCAGCCCTTATATACAGCATCTCTGCTGGTTGCCTGGCAACCTTATTGTGACAACAAAACTGGGAAGTCACTGCACCTGGCTGTCCATCACCAAGAAATAGTCAAAGCATGTAAGTTCCTGTAAAAGCACAAATTGTTATTTTTAGGGGGGGAAATGTCAGTCTGTCGATTGGTCGGTCCACCACTTTGGTCCAGACTGAAATATCTCAACTATTGGATGAATTGCAATGACATTTTGTAAAAACATTTATGATACCCAGAAGATGAATCCTATTGACTTTAGCAATCCCTTGACTTTTCCTCTATTGCCACCATGAGGTTGACATTTGTGGTTTTGAGTGAAATGTCTCAACAACTATTGGATGGATTGTCATGATAGTTGGTACAGACAGACATTCATGTCCCCAAAATTTTTATTTGTCCAGTACTTCAGTTTATGAACAAATACCTGCAAAACTAATGACATTCCCATCAGCCTTAGCTGCACTCTGTTTAGTGCTCATTAGCATGTTAACATGCTAAACTAAAATGGTGAACATGGTAACCATACCTGCTAAATATAGCATAGTCATTATAAGCATGTTAGCATGCTGACGTTGGCATTTAGCTCAGTACAGCCTCACAAAGCTGCTAGCATGGCTGTAGACTCTTGGTCTTGTTACATTTCTGCTTGTGTGTGAATTAAGATACAATGTGATAATCAGTGAGCTTTAGAGGTGTTGGCAGGCATATTTTTGAACTTTGAACAGAGCCAGGCTAGCCCCCCCTTTCAGACGTTATGCTAAGCTAATCATCTCCAGGCCTCCTCTCCTGCTTCTTACTTAACACACAAACATGAGTAGTAGCAATCTTCTCAACTCTCTCCAAGAAAGCAAATATGCGTATTCCCAGAGTGTTTAACTGTTTGTTTAAGAGAGACATCAACGACTGATCCTAGCACATAAATAAAATGTCTACTTGAACGATGTCATTCATTTGACACACAAAGACACTTAAGACAGACTTGGTGAGACGACTCGAGCTGCACCCTGAGTAAAGAGAGATCAGAGTAGTGTTCCCAACCCCTGGTGATCAGCTTTAATGCTTTGTTTAAAAATAGCCACCTGGGCTGCAGATTAGAGTTTGCCAACCCCTTGATTATGCTGCTTACAGGTGTTCTTCTGAGACGCAGCACACCAGGAGCAGCGGCTGCGAGCCTGAGCTGCATCTTACCCTCTGACAGCGTGGAGAAGGCGCAGGGAGGGGAAGGCGGTGCGTACGTCCACAGTGTGCAGCAGGATGAGGCGAAGGGCCCACTCCACACGCTCCTCACCCCCCTTGGCCATAAAGGCTGGGATCCATAGCACACTGCCGCTGAGGCTTTGAAGCCGCTGCAAGAAGCGATCCCTCCACTCTTCACTGACCAGGTCCTGGAAGGCTCGCTGCACCACTGAAGGGTTCATGGTCACCAAGTTGGTCCGCCACCCCACGTCCCGATAGTATTCCTCCACTGGTGCCAAGTTACACCTTAAAACAAACAGACACAGGTCATTTAATTTCAAATGTGAAATTATTTCCTGTGTAGAAATCTTTTAATTATCTGGTTTCTTTTGATCTGAACCAATACACATCTACAAACGTAAAGTTTCTCAATGAAGTGTAAGATGATGAGCAGCCAGCACAGCTTGAAACCAGCTTGGTATAAGTTTTATGTGCCCTCCAAAGAAAGTTCTTTGGAGGGGACAGGTCCATCATACAGTTAACACTCCTAATTCTCCCACAAGTGTTCCTTTCCATTTTTAGATTTAGCGACTGATAAAGCTATGACATCCAATACAGGGCAGGCACTCACAAATTGTCACATTTTTCTTTTTTATTAACACACATGCTGAGGAAGGCAAAGCATGAAATGGCTACGTGTGTAATAGACTTAATGATTTAATTTTAGTGCTCTGCCTATATGTGACTTCAACTTTTGCTCCTGGCTGGTAGGACCCTAAAAAAAAAAAAAAAGAAAAAAAAAAACTTAATATAAAAGACAGTGAGTAGAGCCTGTTCCTTCATTTGTTTTGTTAAGTCTATGACACGTACAGATGGGTGACAAATTAAAAAAGAAAAAACCTGAAAAATCAGGGGAGAAACATTAATGCAGGTGCTTCCATACAGGACATGAGGGGTCACTGAATGGTTTGATAAATATGAAAATGATAAGAATCAAATGCAGTTCTGCTGTGGTCTTCACAATCACCAGACTCACAAGTGAGCTTAAATGAAAGCCAAAAATGTACACCTTACAATGATACCAAAACATATTAATCTACAGACAAATACCTTTTCAAAAATCTTAAAAGGTTGTTACCTTGAGTGGTACTGATAACTGGACTATTTGCTAAGGAGCACTGAAGCTGTTCTGCCAGCTCATGGTGGCCCAACAGTTTACTAAGATACTTTTATTTTGTTTTTTTTCCTTTAATTTATCCCCCATCTGTCGTAGGGCGAGGTGCTATATAGAGGTAAGTGGACCCAAAAGCAGATGACGAGGAAGCAGTCTCAAGGTGACGTAGCCGGAACTTCCGTGTTTATTGTGGGGTGGTATGCAGGCAAGTACAGGTAGACAAAAGTCAGATAAGTTACCAGCTAGCAGAGGTGAAAGCAGGGGAGTGAGTCCAAGGTAGAAAAACAGTACACAAGGGAGCAGGCAAAATCCAAAATCCAAACAAGGTCCACAGGAGAACAAAGAATACAATACAAACTCAGAGTCAAGGCTCGGCAAGGACCAACACCACGTGTACAACAATGATCCGACACAGAACAAAGAAAAGACCAAGACTAAATACCCTAGGGGAGGTGAGATAACAAGACACAGGTGCCAACAATCAAGGGAGGACCAACAATCAAAACTGGAGGGAAAACACAGACAGGAAGTAAAAACACAAGACACACAAGGGAAGGAGACTACTACAAAATAAACCAGGAAGTGATACACCTAAACTACCACACCATCTGTATATGTCCTCAAGCCAATCAAACCATTTGCCCTGCAGAAACTTCTACCAGGAGTGAAATTGAGCAGAAATACAAGTGAAATTCAGCAGAGAAGCAGAGGATGGCATTTTGTTTATTGATGTTAACCTCTGCATGTAAATGCCAGAAACCACAAAGCCGGTAATTATCTTCAGGGTGAAGCATCTCTATTCTCTAAAGTGTAAGAACACACCAGGAGGGCATGTTTTTAACTTTGCATACTCTAATTTACACATTGGTACACTCGCTGTCCAGTGAAAACCATGTATCTCCAAAACATCAACTTTTCAGCTTTGTGACAATTAATATTCCAGATAATTCAATGTTTTTTTAACAGTTTGTTTAGTGTAAGAAGATGTAAAAGAACACTTAATTCCTCAGTTTATCTGAAAAATTCTAGATGCAGGGTTTTCACTGGGCAGGGAGTTGGTGTACTTTTACATATGTACTATGACTAATTTATTCCAATAAATTGCTCGAGTACGCCAAATTATTTCATTACATTATCACAACACTGAGCTGAAATCCTCTATAACTAGTACCCCAAACACTGTCAACCTACGTTGTGGAAACCAAGCATGGGGCAGAGAACTATATTTAACTGAGACATTATCTCCCTATCTGATACCTGAATGCCAAAGCAAATTCCTCATCTTCTCAAAATGCCACATTCCTTGTTGTCTGCCTTCAGCCAACCATTACCGCCATGCCCCAGCATTATTATCATGCTGCCGGAGTCTAGAAATCATGACCTCTCCTCATCAGCATAACATTGCAGCACTTAGAAAAGACAAGATGTGCAGACAGCAGAATCCATTTCAGAATAAAAAGGGGACATACAAGGATTTTGAGGCCTATTCAGCTATTGATCAGTCAGCTCAATGAGGTGCTACTGCAGACAGCTACTTCCTGCTCCATTTATACAACAACATTAAAGTCATTGATTTATGAGGGGATGTTTCTCACAGTAGATACCTCCGCATTTAGTGCATGTTTTGTTAGATTGTTCCGAGCTGTACACAGAATCCCAACCAGAACACTTTTACTTTTTTGCATCTTCCATTATAATATAACCTCTAGACAGATTTATTTTCTTCCGCTGACAAGTATGGATAGGGATAAATAACACACTCAGCAACTCATTTACTTACACCCAAACACAAAACAGAGCCGGTTGAAGGCTTCACAAACAGAATTCTCTGTTAAATGAGAGCAGGACCCCTGAGAGCGCCGGGATTTCTCTGACAAGCACAATGTGTTTCTGCTGGATGCAAAAGCTTTTCAAAATGTCAATTTAATGTATAATCATGCATTTAATTGCTCTTAGCCTGGCAGTTCATTTCCAACTTTAAATCATTAAAAAGCTTTGACAGCTTTTTCAAAAGTGCAATTAATATATTTCCAGCTGTGTGAGCACCAACTCTAAACCTGAATTAAACTGCGGACTTGAGAAAGTGATTATCATTCCAATGTGAATTATATTCTCAGTAAAGTGAGATAAACCTAAAACTGAAACTAATGTGCTAATCCATTTCAATTACGGTCCACTTTAACTTGTATGTTTTATGATTTATTTCAAATGGGAGACTTCCAACCCTGAAATCACTTATGCTGTGACAAAAAAAAAAAAAAAAATACCTGATAACAAAGTCGTGAGAGTCAATCTCAGGTCCACAGCTGCTGTTCAGCAGGATCCCAGAGTTTCCAACAATAGCACAGCGCCTGTGATGTTGGTTCTTCATGGGGGATACAGTTGGCAAAAGACGGTAGAGATTTTCTGAGATGTTTGTGGTGCTGTGGCGATCAAAAACATAATGGATGATATCTCCTGGTTTCAGCGTGCCCTTGAGAATAGAGATGTCTCTCTCTGGATCAAGAAATTTCAGGATATTCTTCCTGTAAAAAGGGAAAATATACACTAGTTATGAAAGACTCTGCTTAGTCAAGTGTGAAAAATATGTTGAGGTAATTGTGGAGAGTGATTATTCTGCCTGATGAGGTTGGAGAGGGTCTTGTTGAAGGTCCAGCCGTTTGACGAGAGCTTGGCAGTGTTATTGTAGCTTGGGCCGAGACGATTTATATCTTTGCCCAATCTTGTCAAAGCAGTCGGATCCACGTGTGCGGCAGCCTTTCTAAATGAGAATGGAAAGGCATGTTATTGACACACCAAGTGGTGATCGATAGGAAACAAAAGCCTTGTTATTTGGTTCATGTACTGTGAGAATTTCTCCCCTCACTTTCCCCGACTTAAATGTTTTTTTTTTCTTTTTTGTGGAGTTTCTCCTATCTGAATCGAGGGTCTAAGAATAGAGGGTGTCATACAGATTGTAAAGCCCTCTGAGACGAATTTGTGATTTTGGGTTATATAAAACAGTGGTGGAATGTAACTAAGTACATCTACTCAAGTACAAACATTGGGTATTTGTTCTTAAGTAACAAAAGCTTTACTATTTTTTGCTACTCCACTCCATTTCTCAACCAACTACAACTGTTAAATACTATTTACACAGGAATGCATCAGTAATAGTGATTTGATAATAAAAGATATAATCATGGAGGCCACATTCTGCATAATGAGTACTTTTGATACTTTAAATACATTTTAGCGACAATACTTATGTACCTTTAATTAAGTACAGTTATGTAGGACTTTTACTTGTAATGGAGTATTTTTACTTAGAGGTATTGCTACTTAAGTAAGTAAGTGTTATCAAGGCTCCAAAGGAATCAAATAACCAATGCCAACTGACAATTATATAGGAAGACCCACTGGTGGTACATATATATATATATATGTGTGTGTGTGTGTGTGTGTGTGTGTGTGTGTGTGTGTAGAGATAATTGGTTTTCAGACCTGTGCGGTTTAGGGATGAGCCGGTGCAAGTTCATCTTCTTTGAATGTCCAGTATTTCTAGAAAAAAAAACCAACTATTAGATTGAATTATGAATCACATACTGCAGCCTGAAGTCTGGCTTGATAATGGAGGGATGCGTCAAATCCTTCTGTATCATGTAACAACAATGCACCCACTTTATTCAATACCAGGCGTACTGTATGTCTATCTTTTAAGACAGAATGAAGGTGAAAAGCACGCATCAAGGTATTTTTAGACCAATCCACTGTGGGCCCATTTGCTGATGTAATGAGGAGAAATGGGCCTTAATGGAGCCCCATTATACTGGAAAGAGGTTCTTTTCACAGGGGTGTTCAACACACCAGCAAAGATGCATTTACAGTAAACATATTATATATGCCTTCAGATTTTTAAGCATCAATCTATTTTGTGACCTTGGTCACATCTGATGAAATCGTGGCAAGCTGCCAGCAGCTGTGTAAATGAAGCAGTGAAACAGAAGAGTGCTGCTCTGACAGACAGGTGGGCCTTTCGCGCTCATTTTACAATCCTGGCGGCTGTAAATATATTGTTATAATTTTATTAAGCTGCATTTATGCAGTACTGGAATTGGTTCTGGTTCTTCTCCCACAGCAAATCACAAACCAATATGACCTCATTACGATGTGAGCCACAGCCGGGTAATTGCATTCATAACAAAATGTTCTTGCTGAAAGGGAAAAAATGTGAGAATCCCAAAAGCTTCACAGAGAAAAAAATTGTATTTTTTTTGCTATTAAGGTAACACAACATCTTTATAGCTGTGATGATAATGATGAGAGCCAGAGGAGGATGTTGCACTGTTGAGGTCTGCTTGGTTTTTCATGTGACAGAAGTATGTTGATGCTAAATTAGGAATGTATTTTCTTGCAGGTCAAATGCAAGTGGGGCACGTGTGCGACTTGGAAGATTTCTGCTGCACTGCTCAACATTTCAAAGTCTGAAAATGACAAGTAACCATAAGGAAAAAGAGGAAAGCCTCTTTTGTTTCCAATCTGCCCTCCCCTTCCCTCCCTGTCTGTCTGTCTCTCTCACACACACACACACACACACACACACACTCTACATTACTCTCTCTTATAGTGTAAATGTATCCTATCCCTCTGCTGCAAGACAAATAGCCTAATCCTTGGAGACCCGGGCAGGCTTGCTGTTGGAACAGCTGCTGCTGCTGCACCCAAGTGTTACAAACGTAGAAACAAACCACACACACTCCACATTCAACTCAAAACTTCAATTCAAATAAACTAATTTATTTCACTCGTTGTGAACCCCCCTCTCCACCACTTAACAGATTCAATCCTGTGATAAAAGCCTGGAGGAAATAAACCTGCTGGACAAGAAAACAATGGACCGCTCTAACACACTCACACACACACACACCATGCATGGATAAATTACGGTGGGCTACTTACGCAGTTTCTTCCTCCACTTCTGCTATATCATCTATTATCAAAACCACAACCAGCAGCGTTACAAAGCCAAACAACAGCGTGCGGAATACAAGCGGCATGGCTGAGGGGGAGGTTGCAGCCGGGAGTCCCTCCTTTCAGCAAACACTGTGTTAAATTAACCTTCTTGTGTTTTTCATTTATAAATCGGGAATCCGCTCTGTCATCTCTCCTTTTGTTCTTATCGCCGGAGTCGGACACTCCCAGGCCAGCTGCGGTCCTTTCTTCCCTCTCAGATGATGGTCGCCTTGAGTCTGTTTCCCGGCGGGGCGATGCTGCTGCCGTCTCCACTGTTACCTCTATTCCCCAGTCAAACTTTGAAAGCGTGCACCTCCAGAGCCTGCCATGGCAGCAGCAAGATGTAGACCACATGCAGTCTTAAAGGCACAGGGGCCAGCTCTCCATCTCTACCCCAGCCGGTTTGATCTCACTCTCCAGGTGTTGTTGGCTCACCGAGAGGAGGTGTAAGACCGCAGTGTGGAGACTGTTAGACAGGTGTGTAAGGCAGGTTTGCGCCAAGTAGACTCCAAGAACATAGAGTGCAGATTTATTAAATGAGGGTGTGTGGTCTACGGAAGCCCCGAGAGGCAAATTAGATTTTTTTTTCTTCTGGTGATCCATTTTCTAAGTCTGATCTAAATTGTTTTCTCTCCTGTGTTTATGACTTAAGAACAGGTAAAAAAAAGGTTTTGTCAGAATAATCTTTTTTTCATCTGTGAAACAGGTGAAAAAAAGTTTTTGAGGACTACTTTTGCAGTCCCTTGCATTAGGCTATGTTTTACATTACCTCACAATATTTTGCGTTACCTCGCAATACTTTTGCGTTACCTCAAGTTAATGCATTTAGCAATGTTTATGGACACCTCACCCTATATGATATCCATTGCAAAGAAGTTATCAGATAGAACATTATAGAACGTCTAGGTAGGAGCTGTATTTATAAGGAACATCAATTATTGCTCCACACTTATAGCAACAGGCCTTCTACCAAAACCTATTTCAGCATTTAAGGTAGCTTTCCAACTTGCGTTGGTCTGTATTGCTGATGTATCTCTGCAAGTGGTTCAGTGCTGTCTGCTCTTTCTGTGACAGAACCACAGACTCTGTTTGCAGCATTTCAGTCACCTTGTTTGTTGCTTTTTTTGACTCATACAAATACAGCACATTAGCTTTATGAGGTAGATTCAACTGCGCATCTGTAATTCTGCCTCTGGAGATGTCTGATTTTCCTCAGTGAAACCCCTCTGGGGTCCAGTACAGAGTACAGAGTACAGTAACTGTCGAGTGAAACCGACAGCATCCTGCTGATTACTGTACTGCTTTCTTCTGGAGAGACGTCTTGCTGTTGAGCGGAAATAGACTCAGAAGGAATGGAAGAAGGAAAATATTGTGAGAGAACGCAAAACATATTGTGATGGAATGCAAAAGTTGTCCTCAAAAAAATTCTCGCTGTGACCTTTAGGGGGGCTCTGTACTCATTTCGGCCACAAGAGGCTGAATCGCACCACTACACCATGTTCTAAAGAGGACTAAAAGCATTCATGTTTTCTTCCAGGTGAGTTTTAATTTTTCCATGCACTCTAAACACAAGGTACATATATTGTGTGTTAGCAAGTTAGGTAACATTACTCTCATGTCTTTCTTTTGGCTATAAATGTATTTTAATTGGCGCTTCACCTGGAAGAAAACATGAATGCTTTTAGTCCTGTTTAGAACATGTGGTAGTGGTGCACTTCAGCCTCTTGTGGCCAAATGAGTATTACAACACTTGAAATGATCCTGACAAAAAAAAAGTTCTTTTTCACCTGCCAAAGTAACTTAGAAAAATTACCCTGGCAAAACTTTTTTTTTTCAACTGGCAAAACTTTTTTTTTACAAATGTTTCACAGATGAAAAAAAAATTTAAGGAACTTAGAAAGATTATCCCGGCAAAACCTTTTTTTCACCTGTTTGTAAGTCATTAACACAGGAGAGAAAACAATTTAGATCCCTGCCTCTCAGGGCTTCCGTAGTGGTCTGATTACATTTTGAAAAATTGAGGTCAAAGCTTCAATTGAGCTCATGTGATCAGACACCCACTGAGTTTAATGGGGACGTCTTTTTATAGCTTTGGTCACCAGTGGTGGAAGGAAACAAAGTACTGTACTTAAGTACAATTTTAAAGTACTTGTACTTGACAATTATGATGTTTTATACTTCTTTCAGAAGGAAATATTTTACGTTTTACTCCACTACATTTATCTGACAGCTGTGGATACAACTTACTTTTCAAATTAAGATTTTACATAACATGTGATAAGTGTATGCATTGTTCAAGATTAGACCAGTAGGTCCCTTGTTGTGTTTCAGATGTCTTTGAGTTGCTAGCAGTTCCACCAAAGACTGATTTCCCCTCTAAACTTCTCAGATGGTTTCCTTTAAAAACCTCTTCAAGACCCAAAGAGGTCAAATTAAACAATATTTCACGAAAGAACAACAAATAGAGGAAAGTGTGTAGTAAAACTTTTATTTTCTTCTTTCCAACCCCATGAATCATCGCTCAGATATATCTTGTGACCCTTTGGAGGAGGTCTGACCACAAGGTTGGGAACAACTGGACTGAACTACCAAACTGTAAAGTAGGTAAAACTAGCTCCACCTCGTCCACCTACAACAATAAAAATGCTGCTTATGCACTGATGCATCAGTACTACAGTTTAAAAATGTCACTTATAATAAATAATATATCAGTCACAGGGTCCATTTTTCTGCACTTCCTGCAATATATTGAGTACATTTAGCTGATGATACTTTCGTACTTTTACTGAGGTAGGATTTTGAATGCAGGAATTTTACTTGTATTGAGTATTTTTACATTGTTGTTATGGGTGTTTTCCTAAAGTTAAGGATCTAAATATTTCTTCCACTACTAATGCAGAGTAATCCTGCAGCTACAAACCACTTGAATCATGCTGCAGGAGGTCGGAGAGATTTACGTTTTTTTGAGCAGATGAAAGAGAAGGCTGAGAAGAAAGTAATATAATTTCTTTCTTTTCATTTTGGCGTGAGATATTCCTACTAACTAACAAATGTTGGGCACGGCTATCATTTCAGAAAAAATATTTTGAAGCACACATTTCTCGGTTTTTTTGCATTGCTCAGGGAATTTCAGCTTTTTCTTGTTTAAAATGGCAGGACTGCTGATGTTGGAAAAAGAAATGCATCAGACCATATATCTTTATAATACTGTTACCACCACCGCCTCTGCTGTGTCTAGATTTTTATTCGATTATATATTTTTCAAAGCTTGTGTTTATCCTGAAAAAGCTAGCTGGGCATGTTTTTTCTTTCTCGCAGTTGCCTGCTAAAATGTTTGCTCCACCTCTAGCACATAAATGGTTGACACAGCAAAGACCCATTTCACTTGCAGCAACAATTTACATTAGAGTTCACTAATTGCTGCTTACTTAACAAGTGATTAAGCATTGAGTAAACACATGTTAAGAACTTAATTATCTATGAGTTACAAATGTTTGAGCACGGTGGCCATTTTAATTATAAAAGGTACATTAACTGCACTGGAAGCTATCGGTGTGATTAACTACATTATGTGAGAACATTGTAGCCACATTTTGGTGGTTGCCTTGTCAGTACTTTACTTCATAAATAACTCAAAGTAAATAATGAATGCATATACAATTCGTTGTTTACAGTATGTCATAATTAAACTACAGATTACATTATACATTTGCTCATATTTTGCATCATCATTCTTCAGGACTTCAGGATCCACAAAGATGTCCAGTCTTACTTGTCAGAGACCTCATAGCTGCCTAAAATAAAGTGATGAACACTCAAATCTTCAGCTACACTGTATCATAGTTTATTATTATCTGTTTGCTGACTACACGGCAGCTGACCACATGGTTAACACATGGTTAGTTGGTGTTTAATTGCAAATCAAGCATTACTTAGTCAAAGCAAATGTAAAGTGTTAGCTCTGTCTGTTTTTAAATTTCATGCATTAATTATCTACACAATTGTATTTCAGAGACATAGATAAAGGGCTAATTTACATGAAGTGAAAAGTGCAGCTGGAGCCTTGAGAGTGCACATAATGACAAGACGCATAATCATATTTATCCTGGTAATAATATCGAATACAGTCTAATGCTGATTCATTATTAAAACTGTATGTTCTGCATTTATAGACACTTAAGTGATTGGACGCTTAACATATTTTGTAAAATCTCACATTTGCATTCATCTTCTACAGTTTGTGATCCTGTTGTTGAAAAACCAAGCATGAAAATCAAAATGTCAGCAGACTGAACTCAGTCACTCCACTAGATTAATATTCACTGAAACATATACAGTATGGCCCTCAACAGTATGAGAAAGACATAAGTCAAAACTCTCCACTGAGGCTGCATTGCTACATGAGTTGTTGTGTAACAGTTTATCTTTCTAAAGCACCCATTAGGCTAATTGACGCCTCTTGATTAAAAGAGAAAACTCTTGCCAGCAGCAGCTTCTATTTCGAGAATGGTCGCTTTTTTGTGTGTGTGTTTTGACTTTTGATAAGGACACTTTCCCGGAGACTCAGAGTTGCATTTTGTGTGTCTTTGATGTGTATCAGGAGTGAGGTAGGTATCAGAGAGTATTGTTCACTGAGGCAGATGCTGCTGATACTGTAGCTGTTGTCATACACAAGCTTTTTTGTCTTGTTGAAGAGTGTCAGTGCGCTATTATTAGACTTTACAACCACACACACACACACACACACACACACACACACAAACACAGCCAGAAACACACTATACACTCATTTTTCAAAGCATGTTATGTTTGCATTCACAAGAGCTTAGAAATGATATGACACGTTGTTTTCGTAAGGGGCTGTTTCTGTGGCTGCTTCAGTACACGAGCCAAACATTAACATTTTGAATAAAGTTATAATTTATTGTTTATTGTTTACATGGTATCAATTATTTATTTTATCCCAGTGAGATCTATGATGTAATGAAATTGCGTGATTCATTCCAGTCCAGCAGACTGTTTTGTAATTTGATAATGTTTGAAGATGACATGGAAATGGTGCCTTGATAAATGTTTGTGCTCCTTTTGTGGGTGTTTTTTCACAAAAATAAAAGCTTTAGTTTTGGCTCAGTTGTTTAGAAGTGCAGAGGGACTTCAGCTTTTTTTTTATTCATTTAAAAATTTTAAGCGCAAGCTTCTCTGATCAATCTTCAAATTCACAAAACATAAAATGTGCACTGTGTGCATGCCACATGCCTCCACGCACCAAACCAAACTCCCTTGACTCTCTGCTGCTGTGACAGACTCAGGTCAGCCTCTAATTGGCTGTGTGCAGGTGTGACAGTTTCTTTGTTGAAACGTGGAGGGGGACCTTTTGAAATATGTTGGGAATGTGATAGTTGGCTACAAAGAAATGTCATGCCTTATTTCCTCCTGTTCACTTAAATTTAAAGAACCTCTCACAGTATGGCCAAATTGTTAGAGTCAAAGCTTGAACTTTCAGTGTATGTCAATGTATTGGTTGATAAGGTTGTGTATGCATATCCCAACATGATATCAGGTGCGTAGGCAAAAAGGCAAAAACAATCTCAAGAGAAAAAGGTGCCCGCACACTGAATAGATGCTCCCAAAATGATGATTTATTAAGCACAATCACAAAGTTTTGACAGTAGGTTTTCATCAGGTAATGTAGTGGCTTTCAATCAGCTGTTTGCGGCTTTTATTTTTGCCTAGAAGGGGTCATCATGCATAAAAATGAGACACTATTTGGTTGCTTCTTGACTGCTTTGTATATTTTCACTGTATATTTATAGAATGCACATGTATCCATGTCATTATGTTGATGTTGCCTCACAGTTGAATATGAAAGGTCCAAAACACTTTGGTGACATAGGTATGGATGAATTCCACATTAAGACAATTGCAAAATCAGGCCACTATTACCTTAAGAATATATCAAGAATTAAAGGACTTCTGTGTTAGAAAAACATGTCCATGTGTTTGTCTTCAGTAGGCTCGACTACTGTAACGCTGTCTTTACAGGTCTCTCTAAAAGTTGATCAGATGGTTGCAGCTGCTGCTAGAGTCCTCACTAGGAAAGTGGATCACATCAGTCCAGTTCTCAGCTCTTCACACTGGCTTCTTGTGTGTCAAAGAACTGATTTTAAAATACTGCTGTGGGTTTATAAAGCTCTGAATGGTTTAGGGCCAAAATACATTTCTGATCTGCTGCTCTTTTATGAACCATCCAGACCTCCCAGATGGTCTGGGACAGGTCTGCTTACTGTCCCCAGGGTCAAAACTAAACATGGAGAAGCAGCATGCAGTTTTTCTGCATCACATATCAGGAACAAACTCCCAGAAAACTTGAGATCTGCTCTGACTCTCAGTTCTTTTAAATCAGGGCTTAAAATGTTTCTGTTTGCCACTGACTTTTGATTAATTCAATCTGGGGGATGTATTCATAGTTTGCACTGCACTGTAGCTGTATACAAATAAACTTGCCTTGGCCTTGCTTGTCTTTTGTCCTTCTTCCCTCAGCAGTGTTTGCTGTTAGAGAATCTGAGCCATATCATTAAATATCTCTCTCTCTCTCTCTCTCTCTCTCTCTCTCTCTATATATATATATATATTATATAATATTCTTATTTTTTTGCATGTTTGTCACACTTAAATGTTTCAGATTATCAAACAAATTTAAATATTAGTCAAAGATAACAGTTTTTAAATGAAGGTTGTTATTATTAAGGGAAAACAAAATCCAAACCTACATGGCCCTGTGTGAAAAAGTGATTGCCCCCTAAACGTAATAACTGGTTGGGCCACCCTTAGCAGCAACAACTGCAATCAAGTGTTTGCGATAACTTGCAATGAGTCTTTCACAGTGCTGTGGAGGAATTTTGGCCCACTCATCTTTGCAGAATTGTTATAATTCAGCCACATTGGAGGGTTTTTGAGCATGAACTGTCTTTCTAAGGTCATGCCACAGCATCTAAATAGGATTCAGGTCAGGACTTTGACAAGGCCACTCCAAAGTCTTCATTTTGTTCTTCTTCAGCCATTCAGAGGTGGACTTGCTGGTGTGTTTTGGTTCTTTTGGATCTATATTCTTTCACTATGTGGGCGTCAAATATTGCAACAGTTTATCAGATGACGTGAGATTGTCAGAATTAATTACAATTTTTAAAAACAGGTGAAAAAACATTTAATTTTAATAAAAAAATGTACTATTTGTATAATCAGTGATATTTACCATAATTCCAGTGGTGGAAGAAGTACTCAGATCTTTTACTTTAGTAAAAGTAGCAATACCACAGTGTAGAAATACTCTGTTACAAGTAAAAGTATAATGTATATTATATTATTGGATTATGATTATTGATGCATTAATGATTGATCATTTTAATGTTGCAGCTGCTAAATGTTGGGCTAAATTTAATTTATTTATATATATTGCATTTATATTACTTTATATAGTTGTGAATTTCCCCCTGGGGATCAATAACATCTTATTGATATAATATCATAATTTATTTGTTGATTACATTTTGTATTATTAATCTCAATTTGGAAAGTAACTAGTAACTAAAAAAATCTAATAAATGTAGTGCAGTAAAAGTATAATGTAGCAGAAAATGGAAATAAGTAAAGTACAAGTACCTCAAAACTATACTTAAGTCCAGTACGTGAGTAAATGTTACTGTCCACCAATACATAATTAATTTATCATGATTTGGAAATAAGTTATATTAACTTTTTGTGTTTTTGTGTCATACTTCAATTTCATGCATAACTCGTTGTTTGTGTCGTATGCTATTTATAGTTTGTTGTATTTTAATTAATCTTATATTTTTGGTTTCTGCATGTCCATGCCCCCGTATTAGACAGAATTTTTGTCTTTTGTTTTCATTTTTTGTTTTGTTTTGTGAATATCTGGACAAAGTTTGTTGTGTGTAGGTTGTTTATGACAGAATGAAAACGCTGGACAAAGCAGTTCCCCAAAATGTCTATAAAAAGAAAGCAAAAGCACTCAAATTTGAATTTATTTTCTGAAAAATAATTTATTTCCAGAGTAAAATAAATGATATGTTGCCATACAAAAAGTGTAAGAAAAGGGACAATGTCAAAACTGTAACGGCAGAGAGATCAGTAGAGTAACAGGCCGTGTGTGCCGAGTTGCGTTAGAGTTCAAATACATGTCCAGGAATAAATTCAGTGTTGTTCACTTTGTTTGACCTGCACATACAACCTCCTGTAGCATTTCTGTAACTTTTATCCCAGATATTACAGGCCTAGTTTGAAGACACAGATTTTTGTTTTTTTGCCCCAATAATGCAACATACTACTTTCATCACTATGAATTGTCCCAAATCTTCTGTGACATCAGACAAACACATCCCAGACAATTAGATTATATATAATTGATAATGTCCTTTCAAATACAATCTAATAAAACATTCTGGGCCTAATGAAACAAATATATTACTCCTTATCTCTTTTACTTGAATGTCCAAACACATAGAAATAGATTTTCTTCTTTGCTCTTCAACTAGGTGCAAAAGCCAAAAGAGAACAGAATTAACATTCGTATTTGAATAATCCCTTATTAAGACATATTATGCTGAATAAAGTCTGCAGATGTAAAAACAAACATGGAAATGAAACAAACTGCTATAATGAAAAACAAACCTGCAGTCTGACACAAAACTAGTAATAAACATGGATGCATCAGATATGAATTGCACATTTGCACATATGAGACAAGACTTCACAGTCTAGTCTAAACAGTATCAAAAATAGTGCCTGTGATCCAGCAAGAGAACGACAAACTGAACATGATGACGTGCTGTTTAGTGACCTTGTTTAAAGTTCTTTTCTGACAGTTCAAACATCTAATAGGCCACTATAATAACCCAGTCAGGGTGTTTCTGTTCTCTTCTTCCTTGCTGCACTGAAATAAAATGCATTAACTGATGAACTATTAGTTTGTAAACACTTGGCAACTTTTAAATATGAATAACTGAAGAACCACCCAAACTTTTTTTTTTAATCATATAAATCAAATTTTTTATAGAGAGTGACAGACAGAACACATAGTGCACTGACTGAGACAGATCTCTGGAATCATGACAGACCTAAAACAATATGGCAACTATAGTTATAGTAGTCATGTCCGCTCACTAATACTCAATTAGGACTGAGACAGACAGTACTGTAGTCGTCCTCTACCACCAAGTCAACACTGGAATTCACCGGCAACACTGGACAACACCTTGCCGATACGTAAACGACTAAAATGGACCCTTTCGAAGGTTTACCGAGGATGTGGAGCGCCGTGGAGAGCAATGTCTCCTGTACAGGCCATTAAATAGACTGCCTTTATCATAAACATGTTATTTTATCCTTTCAAGAAAAGAAGAATAAAATCAAAACATATTCCTTTGAGAGAATATGAATGTCCACATTGTCCTTGTCTTGCTTAACAAACTATAAAACTGACTCTATATTTTCACAAAACTCATGGTCCTCTAGGTTATATATAAACTTTGTCTTGTCGACTGGTTTGGGGCCGTCAGTGAGAGAGGGGTAAAACTCAGTTGGCGTCATGTAGCCCTCGTGACTTTTGATGTACTTCTTGTAGTTCCTGCGTAAGCAATACCATGTGGTGGCGTAGAGGAGGAAGGCGACGCCCTTGAGAATGATGGCGAGGCTCACGTACAGGTGCCTGTAAGCTACGTTGTCGTACAGAAGGCAAGCGCCCCTATCGCCGCAGTCTGAACTCCAGAAAAGGCAAGTAGAGTCGATCGCAGCACCAAAGATCAGAGGAGGGGGGATGAATCCTGTAAAACAGAAACACTGACTGAGCCCACAAACTTTTGGTTTCCAGAAAAGTAACTTCAAAGATAAGAAAAACAACTTTATGTGCATTCTGGGTCAATAACAAATCAGTAGTTGGCCAATTTGTTTTTCTTTTACTGATTTTCCTCTTTCTTTTCTTTACATAACACAAGTATACTTGTTATTTAGAAGGTAAGGAAGTGAGGTAGGTGAAGAAAGGAAAAGACCAAAATAAAAGGATATAGGGATCTTTACTACAATACTGCATATTTAAAAGCACTACTCACTAGAGCAGATCTCAGGACTGTTTAACTTTAGATTCTTCTAATTTGGAATCAATTTAGTGACATCTGTGCTTGTCACTGATACTTTTGTCATGGCTGGCTATGTTTGTTTTTCTTTCTCTCTGCTGTACTCAGGTCTCTCTTGCAAAAGAGATCTTGATCTCAGTGAGACCACCCGATTAAATAAAGGTTATATAACTGCTCTACAATTACACATCGATTTGAAAGCATTAACGTTCACACTATTCTTAAAAAGGAATAGTCTGAAATTTTAGGAAATACGTTTATTTATTTATTTATATGTAGCTACAGTCAGCAGCCGATTAACTTAGCTTAGCATAAAGACTGTAAACAGAGGGAAACAGCTAGCCTTGCTCTGTCGGAAGGTAAATCTTCTCATCTAACTCTTGGCAAGACTCAGAAAGTGAATAAGCGCATTTCCTCAAATCTCGAACTATTCCTCTAACAAACACAAAAACAGCTTGGAAAAGAGGAATAATAGTAGAAGTTTCATAGGGTCTGTCCCAACACCAATGCTCAACATGAAAAAGTGAATGACATGTTGGATTTAGCATGAATTTACAAACTACACAATTATTGCAGAATCTCCAAAACTGATTATCAAAAATCTATTCTTGATACTCATATCTTACATTGTCAACATAAATATTACATATAATATAATAATATATATATAATATAATATTAAATATAATATCCTTTTTTCAATTATTTGAGATATACGTTCCTCAGTCAAAATAATATTAATATGTTTTATGCACAGTTTACCTGCATGCTTCTAGATAACCTGATTTAGACTTTTTTAATTCCATTACTCCTCCCACATCTGAATGTGCATTTGTTTTTCCAAGTACAATGCAGTATGGTTGATCTGATTTGTTTGTTCTCTACGTGGAAATAAATAAAATCAACAAAGCATCTGAGGTCGATCGAGTCATGTATTTGCGTGAGTGACAAGATTATCTAAGCATGTTCCAGTGAGCTCTGGTAAACCTCCACACACTTGCAGTCTTAACAGGCACTGAGGCAAAAGCCAAAAGTGTGAGTATTGAGACAGATCCATAGCATCTAAACTTAATGTGTTATCTGATGAAAGTTCTGTAATAGTTCTTACCGAGGAGTCGTAGCAAAAGAAACAACAAACCAAGTGCGTAGGATTTCAGTTCAGGGCTCACAGTCCTTCAAGAGAAGAAGATAGAATAAATTACTATGGTTTGTTGTCCTTATACATTCTGTGCAAGAACACACACTCTTCACACACACTTATCCACAAACATACCTAATCAGGATGATAACAGAGGGAGTCTGGGCCATGGCTCCGACCAGGCTGCAGGCACAGATCACACACAGGAAGACCAGGAAAGCCTCCTGGCAGCCCGGCATCGGACATTTCCCTGGAACCGCTGTGGCGAGCTCACTCTCAGCAGACACACAAGAACATCCAGTCAGGTTCTGTGAAGCAAAAAAAGACGAGAAGGTTCATCAAAGAACCATTTGAACTATAAAAAGTGAGTCGAATTACAGTCATTTTCACTATTTTCACATTTAAAGGAAAGACTGGTTTCAACACAGCAGAACTGAGTGATGCGTTCCTTATACCTGCACTTAAACAGAAATAACAAAATACTGCTATAACTGCTGCGGTGAGACAGCAGTGATAGTGATAGTTTGTGCTGCTGAGCTGAGAGAAATTCTCTCTGCATGTGATCTGAATATAGACGACACTAATCTGCAGTCAGCATCAGATCTCGAAACAACCACAGTAAAACTTGATTGCCCAGCATGTGATAGCTGACGACAGAACTATGAAATACTGGAACTTTTTTACTTTGAATTTTAATATCAAAGCATATAGAACATTTCAATAAGCTCAAAGAAAGTGTTTGCACCATCTGTAATTAATTTGGTAGAATCAGGTAAATAACTTGCCCTTGCCGAGACTGTGAATCCATTTTTCTTATGTGAGATTACTGTCACTGATCACTATCACAGTCTATCATGGTAAAGACCTGAGAGTTGTTCGACGTGGTCTGAGAGCTTCCTGTTTGGGTGCAGCCGGCGAAGCAGGCGGACAAGTAGGTGACACCGTTGGAGCCGCACACGGGGCTGATGGAGGAGGTGAAGCAGGTGCAGTGACTGATGCACTGAGCTTCTGGTTTCTCGCCCACCCGCAGAGTCCTGAACAGAGACACAAAGAAAAACCTGAGCATCCTTTGCCACTGTAAGTACCAACTATATCTGTATGTCGCGCAAAGAAAATCGAAGAAGCACTCTCAGCCCTTTATCAGTGATACTATGGGCCTCAATTTTAACATCTCCATGGAAACTGCACTGCACAGCTAACTTGCTCTGGAACAGGCTGGGTCCAGGCTACCAAATCAAGAAGTAGTAAAGGCCTGAAGTCAGTATTTCTACAGGACCACAAGAATACTGCTTTCACATTAAAATAACAAGAAATAAAGGCAACGATACGGCTGGCTATCTGTAGCACAACATATCAAAGCGAGTCAAGTATTTTTACACTGGGACGGCCATTTAAAAAAAGATACCTTGGACTCATGTAGATGTAAAATGCTGGACAAAAGTCTTTCTAGCATGTAAATGCCTACA
This sequence comes from Siniperca chuatsi, assembly GCF_020085105.1. Lineage (NCBI taxonomy): Eukaryota > Metazoa > Chordata > Actinopteri > Centrarchiformes > Sinipercidae > Siniperca > Siniperca chuatsi. Next base: position 12,727,631 of record NC_058045.1, on the reverse strand, counting down.
ATTTAAGTGGATCCATGAACACCTACTAACACAATGGTATAGAGACTTTTTTTCCAGTGGAGAGGCTCAGTGTCAAAATAAAAGGAAATGACAACACCTTTATGGATCTATGACAAGCTCTGATTAATCTCTTGCCCAGTGTTCTATGGTAAGTGATCTAAAGGGCACACTGGACATTTCCATGTAAAACATAACACAAGTAGATTTGCATGTACAGAATAGTAATTGAGTGATACTGTATACATATGTTTAAATGTGTCCTTTTTAAGATGTTTGATATTGTTGTGTTGAGCACTGTTATGATTAGGGCTGCAACTAACAACATTTTCATTAGCGGTTAATCTGATTAATCATTTCTACAGAATTACAACAAAAGTTCCCAGAGTCCAAAATGTCTTTGATGTATTGGAATTTGTTGGGGTTTGGAATATTGCTTTGACCGATCAATTAAATCGACTAATCGTTGCAGCTCCAGTTGTGTTGCAATAAAAATATATAATATAAAATCTATCAAGTACTGAAAGGTGACTGAATTCTGAATGTCAGAGTGTCAGATTTGCGGTCTTATTTACTTCTTCTGCAACCAAACAATTACTATTTGAGACATAATTTTCCCAAATTTAGACTTTTTCCTTTGTAGCCAACATTGTTGTGAGCATTTGGTTAGACAACATTTAATGGCTTATTTTGTTAAACAAACATGTTCACATTCCTCAAATAAACATTAAAAAAATTATTTTTGCTATCAGTATCACAACTTAGGTATTGTATTGCCACTAATATTGGAAAGTTTAAAACAATTCCCAGCTCTAGATGGTAGAACAGATGGTGAAAAGGAGCGTAATTCATCATGACTAATCAAACAAGAAATTAACAAATGCCTCTGTCTGTATATAAAACAGCAATTCTAACAAGTAGCCAGTAGTTACAGTTGACCAGTTAATCAAAATAAAAGTAAATTAAATGTCCTGTTTCATAATAATTTTGCTGTAAAACTCTTTCACTGGTGACTCAGTGAAGTCTGTTGCTTTGGTATTCAGTCTGCACTGCTCTGAGGAACACAAGGACACTTTCTGAATAGAAAATCTTTTTATAGACTCGCTGAGATGACACCAAGTTGTTTGAATAAAACGTAAGTCCACTGTGCCCCAATGACCGGCACTGATAAGAATTTTTATTTACACATTAAGACCCTCTGCAGTTCACCTCCAATGAAGTCCTACTAACCTTGGCAGCAGTGTTACTTTTCACTGCTCATATTTATTTATTAGAATAACTGGGTCCTTATGATAGGACAATGTTAACAATGCAATGTTAACAATGCATTTCTATAACATTTTAGGGGATTAAAACTCACTGAAATTGCCAGGAGTATAATAATATTTTTTTAATCTATAATTTATTGTGTATAACATGTAGTCTAGCTTTCTCTGCTGAATCTAGATAGAGATGCTGGTTTTAAACAGGTTGGTTTTATTTGATTTTATCTTACATACAATACTCTGTACCAGATCTGCTGAAGTTACATGTGATTGGTTAGTTGTTACAAAACCAGCTTCTTCATGAAAATGAACTCTTAGCTAAACTGGAAAATCTTGGGTGAACAGAGGCCGTCGTAAGACCAGTTATCCAGGAAGTTAAACTTTCTAAAACCAGGTAAGTTGTAAAATAGCGTGACTATGGTGCACTCACTTCATGGGAGCAGCGTGCAATAAAGTCATTTATATATACAGTATATTTATATAACAGAATAATACTGCTCTAACCCAGTGGGTCCTAACATTTTTGGCTTGTAAACGAAGAAATGTCTACTTGTGACCCCTCGTCACAGGTTGCATCACCAGTTTAATCAAAGAGTGATTTTTTCCCCCTTGTTTTATTTGAATATTTTTTCCTGAATAAGTACAATAATTCAGTAAGTTACCAGAAAAAAGCAAAAATTAGTGGGGAAACTCATCTCCCAACACCTCAAATTTATCTTGGTCGGCAACTATTGCCTTAACCTGTATTCAACGTTAAATACAAATGGCTGCCGCACATTCATGTTGTATCCTACCTGTTGCCGTATGTGACCGTCACTCCTGCGACAGGACCGGTGTCACAGCCCAGGAACAGGAAGGAGACGTAGCAGGCAGTGGAGATCAGGTTGACCAGCATGGCCATGCGGATGGCTCCCAGCGCCGACAAGTTCAGCTTCTTCACCAGCAGACCGCCCATAAAGATCCCCAGACATGCACACGGAATGGCCGTCATACCTTAAAAATACAGTTGGCCAAAACCTGTTTATTATACTGGTATACAAATGTGTGTGACCGTGCATATGTGCGCTTGTGCATGTTTGCTGTGAACACAGACCTAACAGCTGGTTTGCTGAGGAGGTGGTGAGGCTGAACTGCTGCTCGAGGTATTTCCCCAGAAAGGCTGCAAAGCCCGCCACGACTGCGATCTCCATACAGGCCGCCAGGATGATGCAGGTGAACACTGGGTTCGACAGGAGGTGCTTGGTCACCTTGGGGATCACTAGTCGTAAAGAAACAAGGAACCATTAAGATCCAAGCATGTTTGTTCGCAGGACAGACTCTCTTGTTGCCTTTATGTCTTTTCTGGCACCTGCTCTGATCTCATTTGACTACATTTGTTTAGCAATCAAATAACATGAATAATAAACCAATTACTTCTCAATGGATAAAATGCCGAGTTCCAAAACTTTTTTTTTTTTTTTTTTTTTTTACTTATGTGCAAAACAATGACTAAAAACTAGCATTTAGATTCATGAAGTAGCTTATGTAAGTGCAAATTTTCTCCACCTCCACCAGGTACAACATTAAAATGCTGCTCACAGTTTAATGCATCAGTAATAATTATACTACAGTAATATGATATATAATAATACAGCCCTGACTGGAGACAATCTACATAATGAGTAATTTAATTGTTGATGCTTTAAGTAAATTTTGATGATAGTACTTTTAAGTAACATTTCCAGCGTAGTACTTTACTTGTGATGGAGTATTTTTCATTGCGGCATTATTACTTTAATTAAAAGGAGCTGAATGCTTCTTCCAACACTGAGCAGATCTAACCACTTTTAGTTGTAACCATTTTATACCAGTTACAACAGTATCAAACTCAAGATACTTTTAACATTTTAATTCTTATTCACATTTGGCAAATATAGAAAATGAATTCATCAATATATGTTATGTAATTTAAAATGTTTTTACATTTACAGAATGTATATTTTCCTTGCATGACTACACTGCAGTACTACACTGGATCCTGCACACTCACCCCTGAGTTGCTGACAGCAGGTGGGGCTGTTGGCAGGCTCGTGGTTGCGTACAACCCCATTGCTGGACTTTGGAGTCTCATAGTCTGAATTCAGAGAGGGAGGAAGCATAACCTGCTCACTGTCTGCCTCCTCCTCTCGCTCCTTGTTTGGCAGCGACTGAGGGAAGCCAAACATAAAGAGAGCTGAGAAGAAGAGTAAGGCACCACACAAAAGGAAGCCTGCCCACCAGGCCCCGATCCACCGCGGGTCGTCATGAGTGATGCCCAGCTTACCTGTAGAGAGGCACAGCAGAAGTCAATACACTACATGCACAGAAAAACACATTAAAATAATGCAGCACTGGAGAAATATTAAACTCACTGGTGTCGATGAAGATAGCATCCACATAGAACTTAGTGCAGAGGGAACCAAGGATGAAGCCACACGCTGGCCCAAACACCAGTGTAGAAAAGAGAATTCCTGCACAGAAACAAATATCAACTTTAATATTTGGTCTAATTTCATTCACCTGACACTTTCCGAAATACGTTTATAGTGACAAAAACAAGCCCAAAAACAAGTAGGCTAGTTTTGTTAGAACAGCCATGAATATTGTACTACAGGTCACCAACCAAAGTCAGGAGATGCTCTGTATAATACTGTTAATGCCTTCTGTATGACTCTATAAAACACCTGTGGTAAACAAAAAGATATATAAGGGATCCTTTGTGCCATGTGTAATCAATGTCCCCATGCTGGGAGATTTCAATAAGTTGTATCAACTTTTACACATATATTGCTTATGATTTGTGATACTTGTGTTTATTATTTGTATTGTGTCTTATTGTGTTTACTGTCTTCATTGGTGAGACTAAAAGACATTTTCTGCTCTGGTGGGACAATAAAGTTTTGTTATTTAGTTTAAAAAACATATTAATGCCCAGTGCGGCATGAAAGCTGCAAACCTTCATATTTGAGAGGCTGGAACCAGAGAATATTTGCCCCTTTTTGCTTTTCATTCAGCTCTGTTTTTATGTGGGTTCAGTGTGAAGCAAGACAGCAAACAGGGAAACATTTTGGTTCTCATGAAAGATCAAATCAGCCAGTTAAAACCACAAAGCGGGCGCAGCAGTGGTGGCAACACACACTGTGACTGTGCTCGTTATGATCACATGGCTCAGCCTTCTCTCCCTCGCAGGGTAACAAACACATAGAAACACACACTGTGAGGAAGACACCTGACTACGGAGACCAGTTCTTTTGTCCCAATCTGCTCTAGCGGGCAGCTGGAAATAAAGTATGGAGCCCGGAAAATCCAGAATCCTCATTAGAGCGCTGTCAGCGGGGTGAGAGTCTGGCACTGTGACTCAGACTGCAGGCAGATAACGAAGACTCAAAGCTCAATTTGGGAGACAAATTTCTCCCTGACTGTACGTCCTGTGATCTGTGGTATTATTAGACTGCAGAAAGGAGTGCTGGACTGCATCTGGCACACAGCCACAAACCAGATCCTTGTTCTAAGTTTGACCACTGCAGCTCACAGGAACAGCAACGCTAGCTTCAAATTACCATCAAAATAAAATGAAATAATCTCTGCTATTCCACTACCTCCTGCAGCATTAGAAACATCCTCTTTACTGGCTGCAGGCTGGCCTTCACATTGCTGCTATCAGCACAGCGTCTCCAGTAAGATGTCGAATGCCAGGAGCAACCACTTAATGAACAAGTGTGGAAACTTTGACTAAGCTTTGTTTGTCTCTGCTAGTACTGAGAGTGAATGCACATGTCTGCTTCCTGCCTTGACCACCCACATAGAAAGGGAGTCAACACATTCACATGATTGTAGCCTCATTCACAATCATAGTAAATTCTTCACATAAAAGAAATGGCTCACAGATTTGTTAGGTGCGGCTCACTACCTATAATGTGGTATAAACAGACTCATTTAGGCAAGACGAGGAGTGAAACTAAAGAAAAGGGCGTTTTCATGTTGGTACGGGAACATATTGCTTTTTTTCCCCACCAGCATACAGCTGAAACATCTTTGCGGTTGACAGTCAGACCAGCACGGAAATGAACAAAAAAATGTGTGTCCACGAGGCAGGCATATGTTTTTACCTCTTCCTTCAGCTAGCTTCTGAGGGTCTGTAATATGAAAAGAAGGCAGATAGCATGAATGCAAGACTGCCAAATCTGAAATCAAAGTTTAAAACGATTAATCTCAAACAACAGTGTGTAACCACCTCTAACATAAACACACAGATGGATTCACACCCACAAACACATGTAAACACACAGGAAAGAGCAGTTGAGGCTAAATACCAGTGAAACTGCAGTTTAACAGCACTTGCAAGGAGGAGGGCTGCAGTCACTATGTGACTAGTGAATTTGCCTGTGGTGTTGCGAATGAGGCCTGTGCACTCTCTGTTTTGAGTGTTTCCTTAGAAACGGAGTGTTGTCTTCTCATAGCAACAACATTACAATTGCTTTCATCACAGGAAACCTCAAAGAGGAAATTCAGTTAGTGAAATCATCTTCCTGGAGATGACGGCTGAGATAGCCCACGACCACTGAGAGGATAAATGTTTCCACTGAGTTCCATGCCTACCCCCTGTTGCATCAAGAAACGCTGTCTCCTTCATGATAACATTGTGCCACAGCGCAATGAGGGCCCATGCCTCCTTATCATTCTTCTGCTTCTGCACAAGAAACAAGGGGGATGCACAATTTTGAAGCTGGTGATAATCTTCACATGAAAGATAAACTAAAATATTTTCTTTTTTGTGTTAAGCAGAGGAAAAGCATGCAGCAAGTTGAGTCTCTCACATTAGGATTAAGCTGGCATGAACATGAACCAGATCTTGTAGCCAAAACATAAGCAAATTATCAAGTCCAACATTGCTTCAGTAGGAGCCAAACCTACTTGATGTGAGGTGCTCAAGATAAAAATCTTTCTTTTGACCTCTTTGGTAGCTGCTAAATGGAAACACAGTCAAATCTTAAATAACACCGTTAAACTGTGAAATGTTAAATTCTCCAGTTTGGCTTACAGAAAGTGTTCCAAATTTTAAGAAACATGTTTATTCCCTTTCTTGCTGAGAGTTAGGTGAGAAGATTGATACCACTCATGTCTCTCCATTAAGTATGGAGCTAGAGCCAGGAGGTGATTAGCTTAGCTTGGCATAAAAACTGGAAGCAGGGGGAAACAGCTAGTCAGGCAACCAGCAGAGACTCAAGGAAGTCTTATTAAAAAACACACTTTTAGTTTTGTGTGTAGCCAGGCTTGCTGTTTCCCATTTTCAGTCTAATTTGGTGCTGGCTGCTGTTTCATATTTACCGTACTGTTAGCTAAATGAGAAGGTTGATACCATTCTCATGACTGTATGGTAAATATGAAGCTACAGCCACTTAGCTTAGCTTGGCATACAGACTAGGAAAAGGAGATGACAGCTAGCCTGGCTCTGTTCAAAGATAACAAAATCCTCCTACCAGCACCCCTAAAGCTCACTAATTAACACGTTGTATCTCACAGTGATGACAGTGAGGTTGCCAGTTACGACACTTAACTCCTCCTAAATCCAATAATTGTTGGTTAGGCTAGCTGTTTGGCGTCCAGTCTTTATGCTAAGCTAAGCTAACCGCCTCCTGGCTAGAGCTTTGTACTTTACACGCAAGCATAAGAGTTATCAATCTTCTCATCTAACTCTCAGCAAGAAAATGAATAAGGATATTTCCCAAAAATGTCAAACTATTCCTTTATGGTAAGAGCAGAGCAGGAGATAAATGTCATGCAACCATAAAGTAGAGCTGATTTGAACTGTTTCATGTGAAGGATTCCCCTGGGCACATACTGACAGGCTTGGTTACTGTTATTACAAACTTTTATTCCCCATCCACCTCAGTGCTTTATTCTTTCTTTTAATCTTATTTCAAATAACCGACCTTTGCTCTCAGGTCAAAGACGAAATGACAACTCTGCCTGTACAAGCTGTAAAGGCACATATTTCATGTTTGTCATGACAGGGTTAAGCTGAAGAAAAAAAAAAAAAAGAAAAGAAAACCTAAGTTAAGCACATTAAATCTCCATGAAGGACAATACATGACCACAGCCGTGGGTAATCTTTGTAATACACTACTTCTCCAAACTGCCTCTAAATCCCTTTTTCCCTTCCAGCGGTCCCGTTACGAGATAAGTACAAAACAAACTAATTTGTTCATGTTGTAGTTCGCCCGAGCCTTTTAGTATCATGTGAATTATACTCTCAGGGGAGCATGTCAGATGTAATTCAATAACAAAGCTCGGCTCTAGTGTTTTTGTCTCCCTCTAATTTGTTTAGAGACCAATAGAAAAGGCTGGGAAAGCTACTGTCCATGAGGCTTGTCCTTTTCCGGATATTAATTAACCCATAGATGCATCCCCATCCCATATCTTACACACTTACACAGAGTTGACTTAAAACAAATGTTGAATACACAAATGCCCACACATTCCCTTCAAAGATCAAAGAGGGTTATTTTTGTATCTTGTGAAAACTGTATATCACATCAGCATTTCACATGTAGCGCTTGACGTCATGCTATTTATCTTCGCACTTGGACAGGATTTCCACATATGTATGTGACCCATACAAGCACCTCCATCTTATACACTTTCCTAATTGTTTAACCAAACACTATGCAGAGATTAAGCCATAATAGACGAGATGCTAACTGTGACAGGCTGCACTCTTCATAAAAATCACTCCTGAGATTAATGTGGAGTCAGGTGAAACCCAGTGAGAGGCAGATTTAATGCTGTTCGACACAGATACAAGATACAAAAATAATGGCCATTTATACACCTCTAGTTGTAAAGTTTACTTTCTTTAGACCATCTAAACCCAGGGGTTGAGATTATAAACCAACGCAAGGTGAGGTTAAACAGATAAGCTCATGGTAATCAAAATGTCAGATGCATTGCACCACCCTCAGTTTATTTCCTGCTCTCACTGTACAAAAGGAATTCCTTCTCCTCAATTAATCCAGCTCATGTTGGCTCAGTAATCCCCTGAGCTAAATAAGAGCAGAGGGACAGTGCAATGTGGGAGGCCAAACAACAGCTAGTGCCACTTTTACGAGGGGCCAGACTGAAAACTGAGTGTGAGCTAAATGATTAGTAAAAATAAAGCCAAGAGCCTCGGCCCTCCACCTCTGGGGCCTTAACATGAGTTTATGTCAGAAGTTCAGTCTAGAGCAGGAACAAAAAGAGTCTCGGAACAGAATAACTGCATAAGGCAGACAAGATTTCAAGGTACTATAAAGTTTAATGACTGTAAGATTTAAAGAGCTTTCAAACAAAAGCCCTGTCTTCCTCTTCTGCTGTACATCAGGTCATAACATCCTCTGTGTAGAAGTGTAAAGGCATTCTTAAGATTGTGCCGGAGATGTCAGACTGAGCACAGGCCATTTGCTGCATGTCCGTCGAAGTAAATGTGGCATCACTCACACTGACAGTTGCACAAAAGATTCAGAACACCTCAACTCACACACCATATCCAACAACCATCCGTCTGCTTCCTGGCAACACGCTTCCTCTTATCAACTGTACAGAAACAGCAAAACGCCTTCTGGTTTGTGAAACCAGAAACCACTGCTTCCATGCAGTGGACTGGGTTTAATAGGTTACAGGTATTTTTATTAAGAAAAAGCACATGCTTCACAGCTTCTTATTTGTAAATTGTTGTGAATTAATATTGAAAATTAGTGGTTGATGGTATTTTAAATTAACATTTAATGACAAAAATTTTCCATGGATCCAGGTAAATAGTATCCATTTCTTATAATACATCCTTTGTTGTTAGGTGGTCATTGTTAGCTAGCATGTTGTTAGCTGATGGCATTAGCTGGTGAAAGTGTATGCTTTGTTGTTTGCTAAGGAGAGGTAGCTGAGAAAGACTGTTTGATTGGTGGGCATGGCTACATGCTGCCAGTGATGCTAGTTAGCATAGCATGTTGTTAGCTGATGTGAGAGACAGAAGTGAATATAGCTTGCTTTGGAGGGCTGTGTTTGTCAGATTTCACCATGATATACCAGTTATCAGTACACATGATGACTGGTCGCACTTTTGTCCAACCTTTCATAGTTCATCACAAACGCATCAGCCTCGTTCTTACCCTGCCACTGTAGCCAGACTGCTGACTACAAGCTAGGCAGTAATTATGTATGGAGTTTTGCACTCTGATAAAATCACTAATAAAACATGTCAAATAATTATCGCTGTATAATAAAGAGTGTTAACTCAACAAGCCTGAGAGGGAAATGCATGGTGGCCGGGCTACTGAAAGAAACCATCACTTTTTATCTTCCACGTGCTAGTGTACTGCAGGTGAATATCTTTCAAAGGTCCAAATGTTAGGATTTACAATTTCCACATGCAATCAGAGTGATTGGTGGTCGTCAACTTGTCAATCAGTGCTCTGTAGTTAAGGGAGAGGACACAGTTAATTTATCAGCATTGATGTTACATGTAGAAGCTGCATAAACTGGCTGCAGACAGATTTTGAGTAAAAATGACTAATAATATTTAAATGAATTTATTACATACATATAGGATGTGGTATTAAGAACAAAAAGTGTTAGAGTCGCCCACATGTGTTGTCTTCTTCCACACATAACACATTTACACACACACACACACACACACACACACACACACATCACATGATGGTATCATCTGGCAGTGCACCTGTGTGCTGGGACTTGTGTACACATGCACACACACACCACTGGCACTGCCATTTCCTAAGAAAGTACATATAGACATGAAGTCGTAATACGTCATTCACAAGTAAGAAGCTATTCAAGCATGCCATGACAATCTGTGGTTCTCAAATGACTGCCTGCTTCATCCGATAATAACACAGTGAAACTCTGCTAAACACCTAAACATAGTGAATCTGCATGATGTTATCAGCTATGATCACAGTGATCCATTTATTTATATCTGTTTTAATCAAATATATCAAATATATTTGAGGAAAAATGAATGAATGAAATGAAGCTTGAAATACCAAGGGACTGCTGTTCAGCCAGCCAGTTCTGTCTCTTGCCATTTCTTTTTTTGTACGTTTTTTTCACTGTCACATCTGATCTTAATCTCAAAGTCATTTGTCTTCAGGCACTCTGAGGGGAACTGACAAAATTCTTATCTTATATTTCTCAAAGAATATCTAACTAAAGCACCACTTCCTCTTCTGTCTTTGGACAATACTATTAACACTCTAATCCTGCAGACTCTGTGACTCTCTGACATTTGGTTGACACCCAAGATGTGAACCTGTGAACAACAACAAAAACAAACTTGCTTGAATAAATCCCCTTACTGAGATTAAATATGATTGACTTTAAATTCTGTGAAGATTTAGTACGACACAAAATCCAAATGTCAGCCATGATCAGAGAATGATATCAGTTTATGCAGATAGCTGTTATGTAAACTCAGGCCCCCTCATGCCGACAGGATTAATAACAAACAGGTGAAAGTCATGCAAAAGTTGTCTAAGTACAAAGTCTATTTTGATGAGGTACAGAGGATATTAAAGGCTACCGAATCTTCAGTGATCCATAAGTAAGAACTAACAGCATTAGACAGCAGCTTTCACCCCAGGAAGTGAAGCCTCGGCCCACTTGAGTGGCTTTTAGTATCAACGTCAACATCGGTTGTCAAGGAAAACATTATTCACACTGAAGGCAGGACGTCTTACTGGATATTTTACAAATATCCTAAGAATTCCATAGAACAAATGTTTGTACCATTGTACATTTAATTAGATGAATTAATATGGCTTCTCTGTCCTATGAAAACTATGTATCTCCAAAATGTCAACTTTTAATGAAAAACCAAACCAGAAAAACAGCCTTGTTTTCATCTTTGCAATGCATTTTGCAGATAATCCAACAGGTTTTTAAATGGTTTATTTAGCTTATAAAGGAACTCTTAATTCTTCAGTTCATCTGAAAAATTCTAAATCACCAAAATTGGAGATACATGGATGGACAGCAAGTATTGATAATTCTGTGGATTATTTTTTATTTATTTATTTAATTTAAATTCTGTCTGTAAAATGCAAGAAAAATTGTGAAAAATTATAATTTCCCACAGCCAAAGGTTATGTATTCGATCAACAGTCAAAACCCCCAAAACATTCAGTTTACTACCATATATAAAACATCACATATTCACATTTGTGAAGCTGCGAACATTTGGTATTTTGCTTTGAAACAACTGTTAAAATAGTTCTAGATAATTTCTCTGTTGATCGACTAATTAATTATCAACTTACTGTTGCAGCTCTAAATCAGTGGGGGAAATAAAAAAACTGTGATAACTTGTTGGTCAGCTGTACCCTATGGTAAACCCTGTTGGCTCTACACAGCCATGACCTAAATAACAAGCCAAAGCTGAAAGTAGGCTCTCAACTCACATTCAAATGCCATTACATCAGGATCATCCTGCTTTAACTTCCGCTTACGTCAAATCATGTCAAATTTGAAACCCCCCCCTCTGCACACGTCCGGCTGCGATCTGATATTAAAACAGCGTCTTCTCAGCTAGTTAAACTTCTAACTTGCACTGGAGCAGACAAGTGTTAGAACAGTTTCAGTGATGCCATATGGTTGCTATACAAAAAGTGCAGCTTAAGGACACTTTTAAAACTATTAGCATTTTGACCCTGAGGATGAGCACACCACTGAGAAGCCGGTGTGCGGCCCCGCCGACACACCGGCTTCTCTTCCCCTCAACGCCCTGTCATGTTAAGCTGAGCTCTGGCTTAATCTAAGCTTCCAAGAGGTCACAACCTGAAATGGGAGGTCGCAGTCGGGCCTCGCTGAAGGTTTCACTAACTCATATCAGCTGCCTGTTTGAACAGACTCCTGATATGAGTCTAGACTGCTGATAACAAGATTATTTTTATATAGCAGGACAACCAGGTGACTTTCACTGAGCGTACTGTACGTACAGTTTGTGTTTTACAACATCATCTTCTGTAATTTAACACAAAACACACGGTCTCCACTCTTACACTGCCTAATGTCAGATACACGAGGCTTGTTGTGACTATAAATATGATTTGGGAAATGCTACTTGAAGTAACATTTAATGCAGAGTTACAGTACTTAAGATTTAATTTACTGTCACTCTTTTCAGACAGATCAGAATACTGTCAAGCTCAATAAATACCCAAAAACATTTTTTTAGAATTTTATTTTAATTGATGTGAATGTTATATTCTTAAATAGGTAGTATACTTTTAAACCCCAACAAAAAACAATATACAATAAGAGAAAAACAGATAAAAACCAAATATGTATTTAATATAATTAGTTTTAGTAGTACATAAAAAAGTATCAAATAACAAATATCTGTTTATTAGAGCTGAAATGATTAGTCAATTGAACTAGTTGATTGACAGAAAATTAAATCAGCAACTATTTCGATTGTCATTTTTTAAGGAAAAACGGCAAATATTTTCTGGTTCCAGCTTCTCAAATGTGAGGATTTGCTGCTTTTCTCAGTTTTATATCATTGTAAATTGAATATCTTTGGGTCTAGACTAACAAGACATTTGAAGACATTACCTTGGACTGATATTTCATAGACGATAATGCAAATAATTATTGTTGCAGCCCTACTCTTTAAATTTTATATTGTTTCATTATATTCATACCAACTGTGTTATATCAGAGGTAAAAAATTGTAAATGCTGACTGAAGATCTGCTGTGCCCAACAGATCTCTGTCCTGTTTTATAATTCAGGTGCTGCGACAGCCGAGCTGCCACATCCCATGACTCTTTGGATGACAATACAGAGAAAAATCACTTAAGTAAAACACACTGCAGCGGGATGGGAAAGGAAAAAAGGTTTTATCGAGTGAGATACACGGCAGAGCTGGGACAACCCTGTCATAGAAATAAATGCTTTTTTAATCTAAAAAAATAAAAAAATAAGTCAACATCCGGCCCTCTTACATTATATAAGACAGAGTGAAGCCATCATATTAAACTTTGGGAACAAAAGAACAAACTCTGTATGTGTGTGTGTTCATATCCTGTGGGTGTCTCCTTACGGATACATATCAGAGCGTAACACTTGATCTTGATAATAAAAGCAGAGTAAAGTATACAAACAGACATGAAGGAAATTAAAACAAATGGGATGGATTGTTTAAAAAGCAAAATATTGCATTTAGTCTAAATCATCACTTGTAAATGGATACAGGACAGGTTCACAAAAATATGGAGGTGGTCCTGCCTCCCCTGTTTATACTCGAACTCCTTCAACTGTTATACTTCACGAAGAGTTCAACACTTCTACCACAGTCCACAAAAACCCAATGTTGTTTATTTTACTCTGCCTGTATCATAAAAATTATCCTTAAATATCCGCTTGGATTTGGAAGTTGTTGATCAACACCAATGACTCAAAACAGATCTTTAGATGAGCTTTTTTACAAACTCTTTATCTTGCCTCTACTCTGTTTTGGGTCAAACATTCTCAGTACAAAGGAATTTCAAGATACAGTATTATTTTTAGTCCACATTATGTATCATATTAAAAGGCCCTGCACACTCAGTTAAATTGAGATATTTTGGATTATTACCTTGAAGGTAGGCAGAGCTATGCTGGAATTATCAAGATATTACCAGACTCCATGTACCTATTAGGACGATAAATGTGTAACCTGTCTCGACCTAAAAGGTGCAACAGAACTGACGGGAGAGTCAGGGAGATGTCAATCAAGCACAGTCTGTACACGCCCACACCGTCCTGAGAAGCAGGCTAGTAGGTGTTTTTCATGGAAGACATTTTTTGATGTCACAGTAGGAAAATAGTAACAGGTGGAAACAATTAACTGAATGATGGCTGAATTCCATTTAGCTGCTTCAGTTTTAGGGTCCTGGTGTTGTGCATGCTGGCTCACTGTCAGCATGCACAATAAAATAGAACAGAGCCATCGTTATTGTTATTAGTAATAACACAAGTGACAAGTTTACTATAGGCCTTTAAGAATTTTCTGTTGGATCTTTGCTTCAATTACCTAACTCACGCCTCTTTACTCTTTATAAAGTGAGACTTTGATGTGTGTATCAGTTACTGAACAACTATGAAGTCAGAGAGGTTGATCAAAGTGATTAGCACTTTAACCATTTCTGTCAGTGGGAGAAAAGAAAATATCAGCATCACTGTGAAAACAAGCTCGGAGGAGAAGCTTTTCCAAGAAGCTGAGTCTGATGTCATTTAGTACGGAAGCTACTCTCGATCCTCTTTGTGTTATTTACTCGCCTTTAGCTGATTGGCAGCCTAATTAACTCAAACATATTGGCACCTTGAAGGCCGCAGTAAAACCAGCTGTATAAAGACACATGATAGTTTAACCTTGGCGATCATAATTCTTCATCAAATACATATTGTAAGCTTATAACAGCTTCTATTTTTTTGTGGTAAAAATAGATTTTTGTTGAATACACTGCTGCAAAATGTAATGGTGTGTTGTTGCTACTTTTCTAGTCAGATAAACTAGAAAGAGTGTGCTCAGTCTGCCTGTGATCAGATCCTTCTGCCTTGTAGGTCAATGGCATTAGGCTACTTTAACCTGACATGCAGTAACTTAATCTTTGAGTCTAATTAACATTGTGTCATCACTCTCCAACTATTCCAGGAAGCAGTAAAAGCCCTCATTAACCTAAATGGCACCAGTATTAGTTTGCTCTAACTGAAATCCCGTTTGTTTTTGTTTCATGTCCGACAGATTTAAATCCACACTCCTAATTAATGAAATTATCTTCATTATTAATTACCAGACAGTAAACTGCGCACGTCATTATAATGATTATAATTCACTGTTTCTGTGCATCAATGTTTTTCTGTGCAAGGCTGGTGATTTTCAAATATTACAGTAATGCAAGCTTCGACTGCTGTTACAATAGTAATGCTGGTCTCTCTGTCTCTCTGGGCCATAAGATTACATAAACAGACCAGGCATGTTTTCAAAAAAGGCACTGATGTGATGCTGGAAGCTCAGCCAGACTGCCAGCTATGTGAACACCGGGTCAGCAGAGGAGGGAGAGAGAGGGAGACAGAGGGAGAGAAGGACGGATAGACGGTGGGTAGGAGTTAACGTAACAGAGCAAAGCCTTGTCATTCTGCCCTGCTACAGTGATCTGTTTGTAATCCTGCTTCAGATGTTTTCTTGGAGCCGAGACGGCGCTACCCAGAGTCTCCATTGTTGGGCAGTGGGGTGGTAGGATGTAGGCATGGAGGAGAAAGGGCACAAGACCAGAGCGTGTACGTCTGCCGGAGAGCCACAGCTGCTCTATTGAAGACGAGAGGCACAGAGAGGTTTGGGACTCTTTGACAGCAGCTGGTAACAGCTTCTTCAGCAGGTGGCCTGGTCTAATTATCAGGTTAAGATACCAACAGCCTGTTTCCCCCTTTTCTCCAGGAACCTGTGAGAAGCAGGCGCACAACATGCAGGCGACTGTACAACAACATGTCTGCCACCAATTATAATGGAGCACTAATTGTGCTGCATCCTGAGAAAGAGGAGAATCAATGGGGAAAGCCAGATGTGGGAGTTGAGAAGTAGAGCCATAACTGGAAGATATGTTTGAAAACAGAATCAAGATACTGAGATTTTTTTTCAACATGTATCACGATACATCAAGTATAAGCAAAATCACTAAAATAATCAAATTGATGCCATGAACTGTGGTCTTATGTTCAACAGCAATTTATCTCATCTGAATCCAGTATCAAATCAACTCATCATATCTGAATCATTTCAAATCCCTTATTGAATCTAGTTAGGTTTATCTTCAACATCTGTAAGTAACTAAAAAACTGGGCTTCAAATATTTATTCAAGATCTGTTAACAGCTTTTTTTTTGTTAAGAGATTTATAAAAACTACAGTTTTTATAAATAGCCTAATTAATGTTCACAACATGTAGCTACAACCTGAAAATAAGATGAGCAAAATAAGACAGACACACTGAATTAACTTACTTTTGCACAACTTTTTTGAGGGCTTTTTTTTAGAGGGAGATTCTGACTACTGGAACTGACATGACACCATTAGCTTCTGTGTCTATCAAACAAACAATCTTGGACAGAGTTGCAGATTGTAAATGAAACCAGCATGTGAAACCCAAACCCAACCTAAACTCTTCACACATGTAAATCGAAAAGATTTTAATATTATTAATATGAGTCCACTGAAACTTGATATAATATGTAATATTACTGAATTATCGCGCAGCCCCACAGAGCCATCAATCAAAAACCGAGCATTCATATCATACAACAAGAAACAATGAGGTTTCTATATCCATATAAATAAAGCTGCATTGTGGCAGGAAAAACTCAACTGTTTTCAAAGGGAGCAGAAAAATGGTTGGATCAGAGTGAAGCCAGCCAGAAACAGTCACTTCTGTTTACACATGGAGCAAATAAAGTTGACTGAATCAAACAGTTAATTATAATGCCTGCCTACCTATTGATCAGAGTCCATTTAATTAGACACTGTTATCCCTCACTCTCTGCCATCAGTGATATGGGGATTAAGTGCTGAAAATGCTTCTGAGTAATCCTAGGAGCCCACAGAGCAACCACTTATACACCATTCAATCAATGGGGCTTGTGGTAAAGCCACAAGAGCAGCGTGAATCTGTATTTCCTGAGCAAAGTCCTTGTCCAAGGTCAGGATTTGCCATAAACTTAACTGCTCATTTTTTGGATGAGAAATGAGCAGTCAAGTGTGTGGCAAGTCCAAGACGGGAGCTGACCAGCAGGCTGCCTCTCCATTCGTGTGATTTATTTATTTTTTTTACTTCATGTGGTTTGCAGATCAGGCAGAGCAGAGTGACAGCTGCATCCTTCGCAGCAGGGGCAGAGGAAGGACTGAGTATCTCAATCCAATAGTTACAAAAAATAAAAATAAATAAACAGCCTAACAACGTCCGTTTCTGTGGCAACGGCTTGCTGATGCTGCTGTGTTTATGATCTGTCTCCACCCACCTCTTATCACCACGCTCCTCCCCCCAATGGATGACACAAAAAAAAAAATCCCCTTTTTAATCAGCAGTGACAGAGCCTGACCCAGATTGCCTCGAGAAGGCTGCAGGGTGGCAGGGTGAGGTTTACTGAGGCCACGGGGATTCATAATAGAGAGGAAAAAGTGCCACAAGCATGTTTTAGGCCAAAATACTAGCCACAATGCAGCAGGATGCCACATGGAGCACCTTTCAGGGTGCACTGTTGCAAATGGCAATCTGGTAGAAAAAAAAGAAACATGCTCATGTAGCAAGAGGCTTCAACATACGGCTCTGCAGGGTCTGGTGATACGGCCTGAGGGTCTCATATGTGTTATCCAACATTGATCCACTTCCTACAGAGGTCTGACCTATTTACTGGCTTCCAACCTCACACTTTCTCAGTTCCCTCACGGTCCAGCTGAGGGATGAAAGGTTCATCAGGACAGAAAAGTTGGTCTCCATCATCAGTGGAACTTTATAAATAATGTTCAAAGGGTCAAACTGTCCAGGTGAGCAGTGCCAGTTTCACAAAGATATTTTAGACAGGTCAGTAGTGTTAGACCAGTCTTGAGTTTGCTCTTAGATTAGTCTAAAACATTAGCCACCTTACCCCCAGGCTAACTCAGAATTAATGTTTCTTAGTTCTACGTATCTACTGTATCTTTGCTTCATGGAACTATTGAGATGAAAATTGGTTTCACATATATTTAGCTGCTTCCCTCATGTTGTGTGTAAGCTGTCAAAAACAAAACAAAATGGGGGATTTAGTGATGTTTACATTTAATCCGACCAGCTAGACATCCAACAGACAGGACTGTACAGATTGTAGCAAAACATGCACTGGCATAATCACTGTCACTGCAATACTATCCCACAAACAGCAGATTGACTGGGGGAGGTGATTCACTCCAGACAAGCAGCCAGATGACGAGTCCTTATGAGGCTACTACGCGGCCTGACACACAGCAGAAATCTAGGAATGTAAAAATCAACCTCGTGCCATGTACACACCCTTCTGAGGTTCATTTAACACTAACTGATAGTTATACCCGCCCTATCCGATTCACATCAGAACTACGTGTAAACAAACTCTTCAATCAGCTCTTGTCATCTGCAAACAGCGGCTACTGAAAAATCAAAAATTATTGACAGTGGACACATTTGCTCTGTATGTTTTACCTCGTCACCAGGCAGGACTGAGAGATGACCTTATTAGATTCAAGGAAGTACAGCAGATTCAAATCAAATATCAAATTCAAATTTAATGAAACTTTGACTTGGGGAAGTCACTAATCAATCACAATGACTAAAGCGTAAAGTGTGAAGTCTGCCTCTGCTCTCTCTACATGATACTCAGAGTATTTGGGGATAATTGCTGATTAGCTTTGAGACAGCAGCAGCATGTTGTTGACCGGTTGGATACAAGATAATCTCATGTTCAGTGCCCTCTCTACCCTCTAGGACCACCCCGAGGCAACCGAGCAGGGGGGCGGCCGCTGCGTCCTGCCTGCTGCATGACGTACAGAAAACGTCTCTGGGTCATTAAGCTCAGAGCACTGTTGAGCGTCCTGTCACACATGGTGCACACAGATACAGTGAATTACAGTGATGCAGAGGAGCAGCGGCTGGCGGATGAACATTTACTGCAACGTCGTTTATCATCTTGAGATAAAGCATACTGGTGTTGCTAGGCAAACTCAGCATGCAGCTTATGGTGGGGACGAAAAAACCCATTTAGAATCTAATCCTTCAAGATGACATTAGCATGTGCTGAGTTTAAGTAGCTTATATAAACGCCCTACAGCAGCAACAGTTTGGAGTCAGAGCATTTTAGCAGGAATGTTGACAAGTCTCTCGAGGATCCCCCTGAAAACTTTGTCACTGTGACTACTGCAATCGATTTTTCCTAACAAACCTGAAGCTACATTTATCCCTGCAAAGCTGAAGTGAACACAAACTGATGAAATATATTATTAGAAAATTGCTGGAATATGCAGGTTTGAAAAAAATACACAGTAGCTGTGGTGAAAGACTGAGCTAAGGCCTGAAAGTAAAATACAAACCAGTGGTTGGCAGCAAAATATAGAGATAAGAAAGGTAAATGTTTTTTTTTATACTTTAGCTCTCCAGGTAGAAGCAATTATCTTGTCTCAGGCCACAATGGGAAAAAAGGACCTTTGTGTTTCCCCACAGCTAGTCATTCCTAGTTTGGTAGTTTGGCTGTGTGAGCAAGAGAGAGAGCATGTCTACTACAGTCGCTCTGACAGGCCTGTGTTCGCCAATTAAACTCAGAGGCACTTCATACTCTCGGGCTGTTGCATTGCTACATACTGTGACTGCTGTCTGTCATTGGTGCATGAAGTTGTATGTCCAACTGAAATCACAATTAGTAATCCTTTTTGCAGTCAAAAATAATGTGAAAGTTATTTTACATTTTACTGTTAATATATATTCAGTACTGAAATGAAGAAAAAAGGTCTTTGGGGATATCAGAAACACAGCTGTAGCATTCAAACCTCTACGCGGGTGGGCTGGTGTACGCGTTTGATTGACAGCTAAGCTGGCAAGGCACTGGGACACAACAAACTGTTTACTGTTGTAAACAAACTGTAGTTTACAAGTCAAAGACAGGTTTTGTTAGCAGTGGTACTGAAGAATAAGGAATATAACATTTAGCATCTAAACTAACTGATGTTGACATTAGTAGGTTTGTTTTTGAGTTGTTCAGTGTGCCACAGCTGACTAGCTAACTAGCTAGCCAAACTGACATTAGCTATGCAATTTTTCCCAGGTGAATGTTTGTTAGGTAGCTCGTCCAGCAAACCACAATGCAACACAAGGCGTGTCTTTATTTGTAGAAAAGAAGGAGAGCTAAAAAGCTAATGTGGGTTGTTTTAAGTCAGTGTTGTGTTGTATGTTGCTAATGGCTGCTCTCTGGTAGTTAGTCAGTCATTGACAGAACAGTGATGTTTCTGCTTGCAAATACAATTTAAAATTAGCTAACCTGATTGGGTTTATGCAAAGACATTCTTTGACTATGTAGATGGATAACCAACGACATTCCAAATGCAAAGACACCAATAAATATAAAATATACATTTCTCCCTCTTTAGTTACTGATTTTTAGGTCGCACGTTAGTTACGTGGCTCTAGGCACGGCAATGTCAGTCCACCACTTTGGTCCAGATTGAAATATCTATCAAAGTATTTTATTGATTACCATGAGATTTTGTACAGACATTCATGGTGCTCACATGAGGAATCCTAATGACTTTGGTGATCCTCACTTTTCCTCTAGCGCCACCAGCAGGTCAAAATTTTACTTTGTCCAACACTGGTTTATGACCAAAAACCTGCAAAACTAATGACACGCCCATCAGCCTGAGCTGTATATTGTTTAGTGCTAATTAGCAAATGTTAGTTTAGCGTGTTAACATGCTAAGATGGTAAACATTACCTGCTAAAAATCAGCATGTTAGCATTGAGTATGGTAGCATGTTGACACTGGCATTTGGCTTGAAGCGCCTAAGTACATTCTCACAGAGCCGCTAGCATGTCTGGTGAGCACAGGACATATAACTTACATAGCACAATCAGCATGAATGCTTTAGCAGAAAAAAAAACATGCTATATAGTATATAGACTTTATAACAACTTCGGCAAGACTGTGTGACTTCTGCCAGTAAAAGAAGCTGCTTTGGAAAATTGCACTTTAAGCCTCTTCTCCATCAGCACTTTTGAAACTGATCATACATTTCTTATATTTATTATGCAACGTCCACATGTCCAAATCTGTGGGATTTTGCATAAAAGAGCATGACATGGATGAATTAATTAATATCATCCTTTCAGTCTCCCCCATATCTGTACTGTACCACAGGCACTACATACTGTGCATTATAGTTTAATGAAGAAATCTTTGGCTGTTTAAAACCTTCTAAAACTTGGAGAGGCAGATGGGTGGAGTTTGTGCTTTACGATACACAACGTCAGCTCTAAACCTTCTCTGTGTGTCCTGTACAGTATATGCAGTCAGGGGCCCTGTGGGAAGAGCCAGAATTAGCAGTGGATAGTGAAAGGTCATAGAGCAGTGGGAATAGAGATCCTGTTGACGCAATCTGTCCAATCATATTTATTTCCTTTGGCCAGAGATGAGTGCCTACGTCTAGATTTGGGAAACAAACCAAAACAACACAATCCCATGAAATACATGTGTTTATGTTTGACTCTGCTTTTAGAGTTTGACAATGGTGGTGATGGCATTCAAACCGGTTTCTTGAGAACACTGAAGTACTTCCTTTTAAGAACATGTACCACTTAGTACAGTCCTAAAACATATCTTAACCAGACAGAGACAAAAAGCTCTCTAAAGACTTTACTTGAGTGTGTTTTACAGCAGTAAGCGGTGTCTGCTGCAGTATACACAGTAAAAACAGACAGTCTGAGCGTCTGGAGGAGTTTTCCACAGGCCTGTGTGGTATGCATGTGCGTCTCAGCTCACTCAGACCCACCTCATGGCTGGCTAGTTGGCATTCTTGCCTCACTCTGTAATTATGGCTCTTCTCCAGGCCTCTCGGCTCTACTCTCCCTGCAGCGCCATACTCTTATAAGGGCGTGACTTGACTCTGTCATAGACACACACTTTTTTAACCTGGCCATTTAGCTAAGGCTCTAATTTTAACAATAACACATCACTGGGAGAATATGTGCACTGACAATAGCTGTAGGCTACAGTTGCCGTGGGGGGGGATTAGCTTAAATTACACTTTGTGCCATGTATCATGAATCAGGGTTATTCATGCTGTATTTCACCTTGCTATGTGATATCACATCATTAAAGGGCATTAAAGAACTGCAGTGAAATTAATACTTTAAACCCTGTTGCCTATTGAGTTCATGAAGAAGTTTCAACACTTAAAGCTGTGAAAGAGTCTACATGCCAAACAGCACGTAAATACACACTTGTAATCTGGGAGTGTGAAAATTACAGCGCAGTGACAGCAGAGGAAATTTTACTTTATACGGCACATTTGTCTGGAGCTGTTAAGAGAGACACGTGTCAAGTTTCTGGTCTCAGTTTCAAAAGGTGTTTTCCTCTCTAATTTCCCTCTAATGGCTTCTTCCAACCGCCACACACCTAACTTCCCCATCAAACCCTCTGCAATATCTGTCTGCAGTAACAAAATACACGAGTGAGATGATGGACTGATTCACTTTCATGTTTTGAAAATCTCACAACAAAGCTACATTTATCTTATCTTACATTAGATAATCCTGTGATGTTGTGGGATTTAGTCTCAGGTGTGTTTACAATGACTTAAAAATTAAATACTGTATAAGACTGAAGCCAAAGCCAAAGCATTCAGAACTTGTGCAAAACCTACAGGAAATAAGCAAATATTTGGTATACAACACTTTGGCAATAAGTGTTTTGAAACAAAACTTTGTCACTGCTGTAGCAATGTCAAGTTGTTGACGTAAACCGATGAATAATCCAAATACATTATCATTATGTGAAAAGAAATCTCACAGAATTTCAGACAATCTACTCCATTCATGCAGCTGGGGGCACATGACAAGCCTGCAGCAGAAGGATTAGCACGATCAGCTGAGTGCTACTCAATACCACATTGTTCCTCGCTGCTCACCGCTTGTTTTTCCTCCGACTCTCCTTGCAGCTTATCAGAGGAGGACAGAACCAAATCCACCCCCCCACGCCTGCCAAACTTCAATCACTCACAGTCCACTTCCCACTGTAAACTGCTAAGAAGCCAACACGGCGATGCCAAAATGTCAAAGCCTTTGCGGTACTTTTTCAGGCTCTTTATTGTTTCAAACAAAGCGCGAGGTGTTTTTTGTAAAAACCTCTTATGTTCAGGACAAATAAACACAACAAACAGGAATGAAAAAAAATCATCTTTGGGCTTGAGATTACAGAGCACACTGCTGCCTTTGTTCGCAGGTTACATCTGTATTTGAGTGACAAAAGGCATGCTGCTGTGTGAATGTATCAGAGAAGGGTGAGTGCCAGCCTGAACTCATCCTCTATTCAGGCTCTCATTGTCTCTGCACCACGCTGATAACAAACAGCACACACTACGCAGACACATCTCATCTACTCCATCAAAGGCTGATGTGGCAGTCTGGACAACAAACAGGCAGGTCCCCATCAAAACAAGGAAACATACCATTAAATGGATTTGTGTCTGTGGTTCACGGGTAACTTCTCTGCTCTTATGACCAACAGCATTAAAGGAAAAAGGTTTACCATGCAGGAATATTAGCCTCTGAGAATTACTGTTTTAACTTTAAAGGAAATGTTTGACATTTTGTGAAAAACTCTTATTTGCTTTCTTGCCAAAAGTTAAATGAGAAGATTGATACCCTTTCATGTCTGTATTTTAAATATGTAGCAGGGGCTGAAAATCCCTGCATGGCTTAATGAGCCAAGTACTAAAGCTAACTTGTGTATACCAAAATGGCAAAATATACATATCACAGCAAATACATATCCCTAAACAGCCATTGTGCATTCAGAATTTTGCACAGAAAGCACTTTGAATGCACCTTTAAACCTCGAAGAGCCACATCAGCAGCATCTTGCCTTTGAGAGAGGATTGAGTGAAGCAGAGACATTTAACCCGTATCTGTCCTCTTCCCCACTGAAACTGCTGTAAAGGAGATTAAAAAGCTCCAAGATCTGCTCACCTGGCACTCACGTGAACAGGCCTGTGCTTGGAACAAAGGGAGATGGTGTGCGGCAGAAGAGCACACATATATCCTGTGTTGACTCAAACTATGCAAACATCGCACCTGATGGCGATGAGCAAACACGTTCATAGTTGACTTTCCGCTGAACCAGTTTTAGTTGCCTTGGGAAATCATTGTGCTGCAGCAAGTACATTTTTAATTTCCAGTGTGATAATCATTTGTTTCCTTGAACATTTCATTCAGCCAGAGATTCTCAAACCTTCCTTCAGCAGTGGCTTTTGGCAAACTTAGATTTTTCCCTCTTTCCCCAATATATTAGGTAAAATCTGGATTTTTAACATTTTGTTCATACAGGTTTATGAATATGGCTCACCTATATAGAGTGATGAGTCTTTCTTCTTTACATGATCATCAATGTAGGACACCCCCAGGGGCTGCACCGGTGTGGCTCCGATCCCCAGCAGGACCTGGGCTCCGATCAGCAGCAGGTACATCATGTTAGTGTTGGCTTTGTTGGCACACAATTTGTCCTCCTCAGACAGCTGGGCGTCCCTGCTGCTGGTGTTGGAGCAAACATCCCGACCCATGTCAGTCCTCCACGTTTCCCCTATCTCATACTGATTAGTTAGAAACTCAGGCAGAGCTGAGAGAAGGGCGCCGAGCGCCATGACGATGCCCCCGCAGCCGATCAGACGTGGCCGATGTGCCTTGGCCCCAAAGTAGCTGACAAACAGGATCAGTGCCAGGTTTCCTATCTCAAAGCTGCTGGCTATCACTCCTACATCAGCACTTTGCAGGTTGAACCGCCGCTCCAGGGTGGTCAGCACACTCACCTGAAAACAA
This sequence comes from Siniperca chuatsi, assembly GCF_020085105.1. Classification (NCBI taxonomy): domain Eukaryota; kingdom Metazoa; phylum Chordata; class Actinopteri; order Centrarchiformes; family Sinipercidae; genus Siniperca; species Siniperca chuatsi. Next base: position 12,702,732 of record NC_058045.1, on the reverse strand, counting down.
CAGTGGGAAATCAAACCAGAGTCATGGGAATGATGCTGAATGAAGCAAAAATGTTGCACAAATACAAAACCAGGGATGTGGGAACCTAATGTTACGCATGTTAATGCAGATGTAAATGCACCCAGAACGCATTGTGATTGGAGGGCAATCAGATCGGCAGTTCACATCTCAAGGCGGTCTACATTCGCATATTAATACCCAGTGTAAATGGGGCCTACATTTAATTCTTTTGGACAGGCTCTTGGAGAAATTGTGTGTGTTTTCATCAAACTATGCCTTTCCACTGGAAACTAACTGTCTAACAAGCTGTTCAGATGTTCCACACTTTGGCTCCTCCCTGGAAACAGGCCTCTGTTTCTGATTAGCCGGGCACAGCAACATTTACTCATCACAAGCTTCTCTCTCTTTCACCAGCTGTCATCCACACAAGAGTTAGAGCCTACCAGTAACTTCCAGCTGAAGCAAACACAGCAAAATGGTTGTACAGCCCAGTTCAGGTTTTTTGTTTAACTGTAGTTGTCAGTGGTCAGCTATTAAATCATGTAAGACAATATTTATTTTCTGGCAGTGAGTACATGAACTTTGTTAGACACTACTTTGAATCATGATGTACTCAAAGACTTTATAATGAATCTGTTGTAAAGCTAAGCAAGGATGTGTTTGCTTGTGATATGTGGGAACAGTCTCTTTGTGCCATGTGAACCACAGTGTCACATTTAAACAGTTATCAAGCTATTTTCAGATCTGTCCCAAACCGTCCTTGAAAGGGCATCACAAATTTCCATTTCCCAACTGGCTCTGTTAAAGAGTTTTGACTGAGCCTTAAAACAAAAATGGTCTTGCCAACAGAAACATTCCCTTCTGAATATAGTGACTTCACTGCAAGATGAATCAACTTGTGGTTTTCCATCAAATGCTTATTTATGCCAATTTAATGTACACAGTTGAGAATATACATTGCATGAGTACTTTTGATCAGTCACACACACACACACACACACATATATATATATTTATATACACGCACACACAGATAGATAGATAGATAGATAGATAGATAGATAGATAGATACATAGATAGATAGATAGATAGATAGATAGATAGATAGATAGATAGATAGATAGATAGATAGATAGATAGATAGATAGATAGATAGATAGATAGATAGATAGATAGATAGATAGATAGATAGATAGATAGATAGATAGATAGATAGATAGATAGATCAAATATGGTGCTCAGTAAGGAACAGGAAAGTGATGTTTAAGTTTTTGCTAATTGACTTTATTCTGATACTTCAATCTGTCTGAAGCAAAGAAAATACCCTGTACCCATTCAGTCTCTACTGACACCTGTTATGAAAAAATGATCTGTTTAGCCAAACATTTATCAACCTCATCACACCCTTTGCTTTCATCACCGTTCTCTATACTTGAGACAAAAACAAGATTTAAAACAGGCGAGTAGATGAGGAGACGTCATTGTCAACGAAAACAAACACTGTACAGTCTGTTTGCTTTGTTATTTGAATTGAAAATAAGTTGTCCTCAGTGACTAGGAAGAAGAAGTGACAGCAGGGTGTTCTTGCAGCTGCTCTGAACACAACTGCAGTGACTCCTTCAATACACATCAAAGCATGGGGAGGATGATTGTTGGGAGCGGTTCGTGCCGCGGTCCTTTGGTGAAGTTCAGCGGATAGAAAACTTTAGAATGAGTCATGACGTCTCTGCCCCTTGGGTGGCTCTTTCATACAAATGCAAACACACTGGACGGTCTGCATTTCTGCCCGACTGGCTCCGCCCAGCTGGGATCTGCGATGCCAACAACCTGTTGATACCGTAGCTTTAGCTCTAGACAGACAGTAACACTGCAACAAAGTCAGGCAGTGGAAACACTCTGTCTGAGTTAAGCCAGGTTCAACATGTTTGTCCACTTCCACTCTGACTCAAACAGGCAGCCTTCCAGGAGGATTAAACCCAGAATAAATGATATAGGAATAATCGAGTGGAAAGCATACTGGTCACTGGTCACAGCCACATTTTTCCAAACTGTGGAAATGTTTAATCTGTTGCATGGCAACAAAACAAACCTCGTCATGCTGTGTGACATCCCATCACCAGAAGAACGAGTCTTGTCTGAACACAAGGAATCCCAACTTCCACAGACTTTTTTTCTTCAGGATGTACTGACAGCGTCTGTATTATCAGCCAGCAGGAAAAAAGCAGCTCAATGCTGTCATTCGGTTTAGCACTGACGTGAAAGTGCTGAAATAGTGCTATTTGTGAATGCACAGCAGCTGTTTATAACTGAAGCCTCAGCTATTTAAAATCATTCCCACTCGGTTTTATGGGGTGTAACCTACTGAGGGTTGACTAAAGGTTAGCTAAAGGTACTTTAACTGCTCTGAATAAGCTATTTTAAAGAGTTGTTATTGGTGTCTAAAAGTAGCTACATCTACACATAGCAACATTATTAGCCATGTGCATACAGCATATTTCATACTACTTCTGTTCTTCTTTTTTGAGCACATGAGCAAACTTTACACATTTACTTCTACAGTCTATGCATGTGTGTGCTGGAAAAGTATCTCACATACAGTAAAGTAGATTTTGAATAAACTGCCTATTTATTGATCCTTAACACCAATTGTATTTGTACTGTTTTTAAAAAGCACTCATCACTTTTAAACTTTGACCACTTTCTCAAGGGCACCTGACGTCAGCTACTCTGTTAATGGCTACACCTGTGCGCTATTATATGAAAAAGGCTCAAGGCTGACACACCAATAATAAATTACCTGGGTGATGTATGTTTTGGTTTATGTCCATATATTAACCTGAAATAAAACTGAATCATTTGACATCTCAGCTTAAATTGAATTAATTAATAAATAAAATGACTAAATAAGTAACATCTGAACAAATACATGTGCTTTATTGGAACATAGCTATTAATATTGATATTTTATTTAGTTTTAAAATATTCTGTTGAACAATTTGGGCTTCTCCCTCCTAATACTCAGCTGATTCAGTGCGACCGCAGTTTGACAGGTTTGCTCAGCTGAGATGATGTTAGTTGCACTTTGCAGCTCGAGCTCTGCAGCGTCACATTTGGTTCTTATCAGGGACGTGTTACCATAACCAAGAGAGTTTAGAGCCTCAGGTGCTGCATACACAGAAGTCACAAATAGTGCTTAATATATACTATTAACGCATACAATTAAAATCTGATGGAATTACGGCAGAAAAGTGCAAGTCAGGCAACAATAGTGGCAGGATGCTTGAATGTACGGCCTCTTATGGTACATTTTAGAGCCCTGTAGCTTTATTATTGGGTAAAATAAATAAATTGTGCAGAGCCTGATCTAATCAACTTATCAATCACATGATGGTTCTAGGATCAGTGAACCTCTAACTGTTTCTTTTGCTCAAGAGTACTTCAGGTTTGTCACAGCACAGCTCCAACTAACGATTATTTTCATTATCGATTCATGATTTTGTCATGTCACAAATCAGTGAAAAATGCCCATTCTGACTTTGCCATGGTGCACATGGTGGAAACTGAGAATGTTTGCCCTTTTGGCCTGAAAAATGACTCAGGCGAATAATCAACTATCAAAATAGTCGCAGATTCATTTTCTGTCGATCGACTAATCTTTTCAGCTCTTCATAGGACTATTTAACTATATAGCTTTATAACTATTATATTATTTCAAACAATCAATGTATTGGTTGTAAACAAGGGATTAAATTGATCTCTTGTGTTATACCTTCTGTTACTACAATGAAAAATCTATGTCCATTAAAGCTGAAACGATAAGTTAATTCATCGATCAGTCGATCAACAGAAAAATAATCTGCAACTACTTTGATAATCAATTAATCATTTCAGTCATTCATCAAGTAAAAATAGAGAAACATTTCTCAGGATTTGCTGCTTCTCTTTGTCATATATGAAAGTAAACTGAATACCTTTGGGTTTTAGACTTTTGGTCAGACAAAAAAAGACATTTGAAGACGTCACATTCGGCCCTGGGAAGTGGTGGTTGGCATTTCAACCGTTAATTGCAGCCCTAATGTCCATTAGACCAAGTCAACTGCTGAAAAGAGTCGTTCATGAAATTATTTACTTCGGACGTACATTTCTAAGCACAAGATGTCATTAATTCACTCCTATCACTTGCACGAAAACTGTAAAAATAGCAAAGTGATTTCCTGAGAACTGAGAAAAATCCAAAATAAAGCATACTAAAATCTGTACGTCTGTGGTATTTGCCTGTGCAGGTTGACTGCCTGTTCACATGCAGTCAGGCTGCTAAATCAGGACGCCCAGCATGCTGCTAAATGTCTTGTACTTGAAGCAGCTCACAGAAAGTAATGGGACCATGATAGTTTAGTTGTGTCCCTTCACTGCCAGCAAATGCTCTTAAGTCCCATCATCCAATCAGAGACACCACAGTAGCGCATGCTGGTCGACACCAGTACCTAATGTCCTGCCGTGTGAATGAAGCTCCATGTAAATTTGCTCTATTGTGTTGATGAAACAGAAGCAGGCCAGAAAGCCTCATGTGTTTGTGTAAGTAAATGATTCCAAAACTCACCTGAAGCTCCAGGTTTGTTATTCAAACTGTTTGAACAGGTGTCCTGAACTAATGTGCCATAAAAAAGCAGAACAACTGCACTGCTTGTTTTTATCAGAAATAGACGATATAAAGAGGAAGAATATCCTCCATAACGGACTGCTCGATGCTCAGCAGGTCCACTAACAGAGAAGATAAGATGTTCCACTCCAAATATGGCCAAGGCATTCAGGGGTTTAGTCTATAAATTGCGAGTGAGCTGAGTGTGATTCCTGGAGAATAAACATTGCTAATGTCAAAACTAAATGTTCACAGTGGTTGCCTGAGGCTGTGGAGCTCCTCTGGGACACTTTGAGGAATATTTTGGAGCCCTAGAGGGAGCTTTGTCCCACAAAATCTATATTAGAGTCTCAGATTTTTCAGTGTTTTGATGTTTTCATTGCAACCGCAACATTAAAAATACACATATTGAGGTTTTCTAAGAAGTCATCTGTAAAACCTCAACAGTGCTAGTAATAGTAAAAGTGAAAGGTTGAAACAACAGGAAATACAGGGATGGGAGGTGGATCCTTGACCTTGAATGACATTTTGGGTAAAATCAGCCACTTGCTGTCTTCCTAAACATGATAAGACTACTATTATTAGCCTAATGCTAACCAGAGCTTTAAGGTCCCCCTTTGGTTACTGCTGCATGGTTGATTAAAATAGGCTCAGTTTGAATTGTGATACATTAAAGATAAATAAGATATAATGGCCCACATGCAGCAGGCTATTTTCTCACAACTATAACAAGGCTACTTTACAGGAGACAGGTTTATATGTCCTGTCTTCGCTCTGCTGCATGTTATTTAGTTCAAAGCGTGCAGAGCAGCAGAAACACCAAAATTCAAAGCCCAGACCCGGATAACAAAAGTCTAACTTCAGTGTCAGGGTCTCAGTTCTCAGTAACAGTGCGGGCAAGTGTTGTGTTGTACTCACCAGGTATGCTCCGACGGTGCCCTGTGCCAACATGAGGGCGCATTCCGATATCAAGAATATCTTGATATTTGAGAAGCATGAGGGGTTTTTCCGGAGGCCGTCTCCTTCCAGCATGTCGCCGCCGCTCCGATCCGAGTCCCGGTGCTTCTTCACCTGCATCCTCCCCTTGCTTTACCCACACAGCACTATGAGAAACCGAAACACACACACGGGAGGATGACCGCAGGAAGACACTGGCTGGTATAGTGTTTCGCTTTCCCCCCTGTAGACTACATTCGCGGTGCTCCTCGTCGCTGTTAGTCCTGATTCAGTGATTTCTCTTAATACATCTGACAAGCTAAGAAACACACATCCAAACTCCGCGGGGCTCTGCCGGTCGTCTGCGCCCAAACATCGCCTCCTCGTCGACGCGCAGGAACATGTGAACTCACTGGAGGTTTTTTGCAAAGGCACAAGTGAACCACAGGTTCGCGGGTTTTTGTGGGTCTCAGCTGCAGGTGAAGGTTCTGGTTACAGGCTTCTTCTTCTACTCCTCCTCCTCTAACTCCTACCGCTGCAGACTGTCATGGTCCTTCACGCACAATGACTGCTCTCTGTGCGCTCCCACCTCTCTCTCTACTACTCTCTTCCTCTGCAAGCACATGCGCGGCCCTAGAGGCGCTGTGCAGCAGCCTCACACGTCTGCTCAACTTGCCTCTGACTTGAAAAATCACTACAGTAGCCCTGTGGGGGCCCGTGTGTGCGGCGTTTCACAGCGAGTGTAAAGTGACTTACTGCCATTTTCTGATGTCTGTGGTGCTGATGGGGAATTTTGTTTAGTCTCAGGTCTGTAATTGAGGATTATTTTAGAGCTGAAACACGCCGAGGTTAGTCCATAAATCCATAAGTAAAATAAATAAATAAATAAATAAAATAAATCAACAGAAAGCTATTTGGAAACTATTTTGAAATTCGATTAATCGGTTAAGTCATTTATTTTATTAATTTGCTGCTTTCCTGTGTTTTATATCATTGTAAACTGAATATCTTTGAATTTTAGACGGTTGTTCAGACAAAATAAACCATTTTAAGGCGTGTCTTTTGGGTCTAGGTAATTGTGACAGGCAGTAGTTTCTTTGTAGACTAAATGAGTAATTGATTAATATTATTTTTATATCTGCCAATTATTGTCTCAATTAATCGTTTGGCTTATATAATCACAATATCTTGGTGTGAGAATTTTGTGATATGATACACTTATATGGAGACGATAATTTATCTTCTATCCATAAATATATTATTTTTCTAACTATATTGTATTTTTAAACATCCTTGTATCTCCATTAGTCAAACATGACAATTAATGAAAAATTAAATTAACCAATAAATAGTTCATTTTCAGGCAGTAATAGCATTTAGGGCTGCAACTATAGATCATTTTTAATTATTATTATTTTCTCGAATAATCATTTGGTCTATAAAATGTCAGCAAAAAGTGAAAAGTGCCCATTACAACAATAAAGCCTGAGGTTACTTCTTCAAATGTCTGGTTTTGTTCGACCAACAGTCCAAAACCCAAAGAGGTTCACTTTACTATTGTAGATAAAGACAAAAGAAACCAGAAAATATTCACATTTGAGAAGCTGGAACATAATTGAACATCATTTCAGTTCTATCATTGCCTGTTACTGTAATCTGCTGATTATTTTCTCAATTAATTGGGTAAAACAAGGCATCTTAAATGACTTAGCTGTAAATTGTGTAGAAACTGGATGACCCTATCAAGTTATCAATACTCTTGGTTCTGGGGTCAGTGGACCTCTAACTTTCTGAAATAAAGTTCAAGAGTGCTTCAGGTTTGTTTGTCCGATATGTGAGCATTAGAGGTGCTGGTTGGCTGATTCCCCATTTTTTCAGTCTTTATGCTATGCTAAGCTAAGCTAACCAGCTGCTGGCTGTAGCTTCATATTTATCGTACAGACATGAGAGTGGTGTTGATCTTCTTATCGAACTCTTTGCAAGAAAGTGAATCAACGTACTTCCTTTAAACAATCAGTGAATTATCAAAATAGTTGCTGATTAAATCTGTCACTCAACTAATCGAGTAATCGACTAATTATTGCAGCTCTTGCTCTTTAACGATGCATTGGTGAAGTTATAGAAGGGGCTGTGATGTTTGCACAGTATGTTTCCAACATATATTATTGGATTATTGTGTTGTCAGCATGTCTGGGATGAGGTATTGCTGTGGCTATGATGTATTGAAACCACATAATGTGATGATGATGGGTTGGAACTTATGATTAACAAATGTTGAAGGCTGCGAGGGTTTTCCTCACAGCTGCTTGCTCAGTTTTGGATACAGCAGCAGCAGCATGAGGACATGTAAAGGTCAAGGAGATGAGCTGGTAATTGATGAACTGTGAAATGTGTTTCTGAACCAAATTGAACATTTAAAAACCGGTCAAAACACCACAGTGCATGCAAGATGGTTGATAGTGTTATTATTAGATTTATTAGATATTTAAGATCACTGCTATTAAAGCTGAACTGATTAGTTGATTAACCAATTAGTCAATTGACAGAATACTAATTGGCAACTATTTAAGTCACTTTAAAAGCAAAATACTAAATATTTCCCTATTTCCAGCTTCTCCAATGTCAGAGTTTGCTGTTTTTGTCTATTTTATATAATTGTAAACCAAATATTTTTGGGTTTTGGACTGTTGGTCGGACAAAACAACACAAAGCAAGACATCACATTGGATTTTTCACTATTTTCTGACATTTTATATACATACATAATAGTTTAATCAAGAAAACGACTGGCCTGGTTAATTGATAATAAGAAATAAATAATCATTAGTTGCAACCCTAAAAGATATTACTGCCTTAACATGAACTATTTCTTGGTTGATTAAATTTTTCTTTAATTGTTTTGTTTGACTTGTAAATTGAGATACTCAAGTTTATTAAATAATACAACATTTAGTAAGACTATATATTTATGGCTAGATGATAAATCTGTTGTCTCTATTAAATCATATTATGACAAAATTCCCATATTAAGATACAATTTTAGTTGTTATGAATAAACAAATGACAGAAAGATACATTTTGAGACCTTAAATACATGAGAATATATTCTTTTTTAAACATTTTCCTCTAATCCTCATGCACACATCCTATATCTCTATCAAGATGATGCTTTGATAGTTCACAACATTCATTTGTCCATTTGACCCTCAGTTCCACTCCAGAGGACCTGAAACCGACTATGCCTCACTTTTTTAGAGCTACAGATGAACTGACCCACAATAAAACATATAAATGATCGCTGTGTGATTTAACAGTTGACTGTGATTCAGGGCAGCCCCCTCATTCTCATACTAGGTTTTGGCAGATGTCCAAAGCAAAATGGTCAGCAATCGCAGAGGCTCCCTCACTCTCGACTAGCACACTCCCACACAGAAATCCTTCCTACACTTCTGCATGTTGCTTGCTACATTCAGCCTGCTGGGAAAAGCTAAATGTAAACCGTCAAGCTGACAGTTTTAGAGTCAGAGGCTTGAATCAGACAAACTGTGTGTTACAGTGTTAAAATCCCACCGAGTGCTGATGTGCCAAAACTTAGACAAGTATGTAAATATTGACAGCTAAAGGAACAGTGTTATGAGAAATGTAAATCTAATATAGCATCCGCTTTGGCCCTGTGCTAGTTTCATAAGTATTGTTTGAAACCAAGCAAAGATTCATGGTTCAAAGACCTGTAACATACACAGCTGCAACAGCAACCTGTGTGTGTGTGTGTGTGTGTGTGTGTGTGTTTGTGTTCAGGACATTAACTGAACGTACTTATTATTCAGTCCATCACCTCTGTTTTGTCCCGAATAATCCATCTCTAACCCTACACAGCCTTTTTAGCTTGTGACCCCTGAAGGCACAGTTGCTTTCAAGTATACCCCCATCCCTGAAGGCCCTGCACACCTACACAGATATTTTCAATTACTCTGCCTGATTAGACCCCTAGTCAGTTTGGGTGGAGTCTGTGAACTAATAACAATGTGCAAATTTTTTTTCAATGCACTAGCTTAGAAAGCTATTGTGACCATGACTGTAACAGACTATTTCTAGCATGTTTTTGAAGCACTGCCTGTCTAACCTTTGGACAGCCATCATCTCAAGCTGTACACATTTTAGAGCTGCAAAAATTAGTCGATTAATCGATTAGTTGTCAACTATTAAATTAATGGCCAACTATTTTGATAATCGATTAATCGGTCATTTTTTGAGAAGAAATGTTCAAATTCTCCGATTTCAGCCTCTCAAATGTGAATATTTTCTGGTTTCTTTAGACCTCTATAATAGTAAACTGAATATCTTTGGGGAACAAGATATTTGAGGACGTCACCTTGGGTTTTGGGAAACAGTGATCAACATTTTTCACCATTTTCTGACATTTTATGGATCAAACAACTGATGGATTAATCAAGAAAATTATCAGAAGATCAATGAAAATAATTGTTAGTTGCAGCCCTAACATATTTTATTCATCTTTGTGTCTCTTTCTGTGTCTGTCACTCTCTTTATCTTAACAGAAATACGTACGGGTTTTTTTTAGATTTGGTACTGTCTTTCACTGATGACTGTAGAAGTTCATTCAGTTAATTCAAATCAGGTGCTGAAATTAAGTCTGAAAAATGTTTCAGAACAATATAAAGAGGAAAATTACAGTCAGCGTTTGCTTTGTGTGTGTGTGTGTCTACCAGCCATTAATGTTTAATAGAAAAGAAATGTATGCATTTCTCTTATTCTTGTAATACATTAGTAGTAGTAGTGTGTGTGTGTGTGTGTGTGTGTGTGTGTGTGTGTGTGTGTGTGTGTGTGTGTGTGTGTGTGTGTGTGCTCACCACTGTTTACATACAGTAGATGTGCAGGAACATGAGTCAGGTAGTAGCAGGCAGTGGGTGGAGACGGCTTGGATCGGTGCCAGGAATGTATGAATGGAAAATCCTGCAGACTATTGTTCTGCCCTCTGAAACAGCTGCTATTTATAGGATTTGGAAAAGGGTGGACTGTGGAAAAGAAGCCCAGCCTGTCTGGTGGGAGACACTGGAAATGGGAGCATAACAAACATGCTGCCATACAGTAACTTTTCCTGTTAAAACTTTTGAGGAAAACATGCCTCCACTACCTGTTATTTCACAGTGTTTACAAAATAAAAGTTAAACTTTGCTAAAAATATATAGCTCTCTATTTTTTTCAGCACATACAGTATAAACTACTACTTATCAAAAAATATAGTTTTTTCTTACATGCTTACTTTTATTCATTATGTAATGTAGAAAGCAAGAAGCCCATTAGGTGAAATTTATGTTGCAGTTGTGTGATCAATATTCTTAGTGTTATTGACTGTTACGTACTGATTGAGCAAATTAAATTTACACTGCAGACATTTTCTTTTACCATCGTACAGTATCGTTAATAGTACAGTAACATCCTCAGCATTACTTTCATAACATCATGGTGTGCATCTGTGACATGTAGAAGAAACTATAGATGTATCCTTAGAAAAGTGAGCATGGTAACGCTGCAAATAATTGAGTGTTCAATGAAGTTTTATACGTTTGCTTGTGTTTAATTTATATGTGTTAACATTAATTATTATTTAGTATCTTCTTTTATGAGATAAAATCAAGATAATATAATAATATATTTGAATTAGTAAAACCTACATTAGGTAGGTAGGTAAGTAGATTTATCTGACAATAATAAAGGTAAATCAAGACTGCAATCACCAATGCCTGACATGCAATTGTCGAGTATAAACACACACTAAGGCTAAGAGCTTACAGTATTTCTATTGTGATCCTTGTTAGAAAGGGAAAAGGGACAGATTTACAGATAAATTAGAATTACAAATTACAGTTTAGATAATATAGGCTTTAGAATAATATAAAATAGACAATCTACTGTGTATTTAACACGCTGAGCAATAAACATCCTTTCATCAGTCCTGAAAAATATGGATATATAGATTCATAACCAAACCTGCTTCATAAAATAACCTTGTTTTATTTCTGTAAAATCTAATTTCAGGTGAATTTTCCTTGCAGATTTTCGGTCACCTCCAGTCCCGCACTGACATGTCAGCACTCTGTCTTATTCTGAGTGCGTTTACATGTTAAGGTCCTGAATGTGTTCAGTATTTTTAGTGACAGATGAGACTCTGACTGGGACACAAAATAGGTTTTAATCCAATCTTTTCTGTGTAATATTTTATGAACAGTGTTTTTCTTAAACAGTTCCCATGTGAAAAGAGCCATAAGCCATTACTTCCATGAACCAACACTGTTTCTGACTTTTCATGGTTCACTGCACTTTTGGCCCCACACAGGTTTTTCACCTCCAGTAAAAGGCTCAGGACAGTCTCTCCTTGCCTGTCTGTTACCTGCAGCAGTGAACAGTAGTTTTTGTCTTTGTGCTACTAATGAAACCTCAAATACTAATTCAGACATGATCTGCCAATGGAAACATATCTGTCTTTATTCAACTCAGTGCTGATTCAGTCACTGAGGATGCTTCCACAGTGAAGACTGGTCTTATAGAGTTGTGGTTTTTCGAAGAAAGTCAAGTGATGGTTTCACAGTTCTCAGCTCATCTGTCATTGGATCTTGGCATCCATCCGAAAATCTTCAGCCTTCCTCTTACGCAGCAGTGGTTGCCATGGAAACGGTCCTGGGAGGATATGGGCAGCAGGCACAATGCGGAGGGACTTTCTGCTTATGTTATGAACTTATCAACAGATTTATTTGGAAATTAAATTGTGTGACTTACTGTAAAAACACAGTGGTTATTATGGGTGATGATGTGTCGGCTTAATAGAGATGCTATCTGGTGTTTGATAAACATTTTTCTATCATGGTAAACCAATTATAACTTTCAATTTGACTGATAATATAAGTACCAGGTTCATTCAAGATGATTGAAGCTGATTTGGTCTGTGCTTTACAAAGTAATGACACACAAAACATGTAAAATAGACTTGAAAGAAATGTGGATATAAGCCTTGTCTTTCACTTAAAGGAATAGTTCGCTTAGCAGTTAGCTTTGCTTAGCGTAAAGACTGGAAACAGCCTGGCTCGCTTCAAAGCATAAACATCCAGCAACCAGCACTTCTAAAGCTCACTGGCTCAATGGCTTAATCCGTACAAAAATCAAAATGGTGACATTAGTTTGATGAATTGAGTTCATTAGTTACCCTTATCCTTGCCTCATGTTGTCTATTTCTACCTAAAATACATGTTTCTTACATAAAGACTACATGGCATTACTTAACTTAATCTAATTCTCAGAATGGAAATACAGCAGATTCAAATGATCACTACCAACGCTGCCAGTGTTACTGAAATGACTGAAGTTACCCATTACTTTTATTCATCCAAAAACACCACAAAGGCACAAGTGTTGTACAGTTTTCTCATTTCTAACACTGAAACCAGTTGTCCATGAATTCCACTGCGTGTTTAGGCAGTGACAGCTTCCTCCTTCATTATGAGCCCAAAGCTGTCTCCTTCAGACCAATGATCAGCCAGTCTGGCTTCAGGCGCTGCATCACTTAGCCATGCAGTGCTGCTGAGCTAGAATTCACTTAGAGGGAGCGGCCTCCGCAGAGGACGGCGCTTAATCAAAGCTCACAGATACCACGAGAAAAAAATTGGTGGAAAATTCCCAACATGTTTCCTGTGGTGTCAAGCCTCCCTCAGATAACTTGTCCACATTCATAGCCCTGAGTGTAAGGACCATATTCAGTTTCATCATGTGCCAGGCAAAACAACACAGATACAGTTTTAATATACTACTCCAGCTGCTGGAATGAAGCCATGTAATTAGAAGCTATCTGTGTTAAGTGTTTGATTTATTTCTAACTGCATTAAAATTGTGGCATTTTGTAGACTTTGTAACCAACTGTGACTGTTTTCATCCCTTATTTCTTACAACACTGATAAGAAGAAGAGTAAGTAGTAGTCAGACTCAAACAGTGCAGATATGCCTACCAATATTCAGTGCCATAGTCCATTTGTTTGCAGTTAAACAGAGTGGCTGGAAGTGAAGTTGAAGCTCAAACTCAGTTTTCTTCCCATGCATCAGCAGAGATCTTCAGGGCACATAAATACTGCATGAATGTAAGGACAGTCAAATGGCATTTGCAGCTTCAATGGGGAGTTACTAAAATGTCACCTTCCACTGTTTTTTGGTTGTTTCCTCTCTAAATATAGCATGCTGCTGTCTGTTCTAGATTTTAAACTATTTCATGCTGCCGCACTGCTGTCTATTTTTACACCGGTATCAATAGAGAGGGCAGCATGTGGTTTTAAAATAGAGTAATATCTGTCTGCGCTGCTGGGGAGAGGGGTTTCAAACATAGCACTTATAAAGCAGCATGGTCCAGTTTCCTTCCCAGGGTAAAAAAAGCCAAGTGATACATATGCTTATTTCCAGATGCAACCTGACCTCATAAAGCTAAAGAGCCTGCTATTCACTCAACTTTAATCCAAATTATTTTTCCTGGAACAAGTGATGTTTAAAAACACATCAGATTCACAGAAAAGTCTTTCCATCCAGCAGAGGTGGCATTCTCAAAAGTATAAGTAGATATTTGTTGGCATCCCTGTGATGGCATTTTAAACACCAGTCTGACCTGCCTTAGGGGAATGACAGAGAAAGTTTGCAACACGAATGCATTCATAGGAATAAAAAATGTAAAGCTGCTGAAACCAGAAAGACGAGTTGAGCGGCATGCACACAAAGAGTCAGTGAAGAACTGTATGCCAGCTGAGCATGGGGAAAAAAACACACATAAAAAGTTTAGAGTTACAGGTGGGGTGAGATGGAAACAATGGCAGGACAGACTAGATCGCCGCGGGGAGCCTTTGAGAGGACGTTTCAGTCAGACTTCGACTAGTCACCGTTTTTTTGTGTTTTTTTCCTCCATTTGTCTGTCAAAACAATATCTGCAAACATGAACAACTTGATCCCGAAGCGAGAAACGCAGAGCTGGTACTATGATGTACAACCTGGAGCGACTGCAGTGGGACTTTGTTGACTCAGTATTTTAAGACCTTATGAGCCTCATTTAATAGCTTTATAATGATGTGAACCAGGACTACACAAATATCTCCGGAAATACCTCAAAGTACTCTCTTGTTGTCGTTGGATAATTCCATGTTTGCTATACAAATTGAGGTGTCCCGAGGCTGAAGGCAAACACATCTGAACACTCAAATTCAGAGGTAGTTAAACAGCTTATCATAAGAACTATTATACACTGTGTGTCCTATGTTAAGAAGTTTAAGAAAAAACCTTAAACAACCTTAGGCAGCAGTCACATGCCTCTGGATAACTTTCTTAATGCAATGTGCTACAGTTGAGCCCAAACTCATTTTGTCTGCCCTCAGGAGACCCTTATACACAGTCAACATACTTATATGTGATATTTGTTTAAAAATAATCATATTATTTTTCATTTAATCATATGTCTGTTTTTTGATTTGCTTAGTACTTCTATTCCTTCTAGTCTCAAGTGTGCATTGATATGATAGTGAGCAGCTGTAACGAAAGAGTTTCCCCTTGGGCATCAATAAAGTATTTCTGATTCTGATTGTGTACTGGATGAACACAAAGATTGTCAGAGTTCTCGAGTGCCTCTTTTTTGTTCATTTACATTTGCTTCATTGTGGGCTTTCTGGGCCTGATGTGAAAACACCTCAGTCAATATTTTATAGCTGTGTAATAACTGCAGGATTCCTCTGCTTCATGACATAGCAGGTCTTTAATTTTGCCACTGCACATTTTTTAAATCATATGTTGTACAACTGATTCAACATCATTTACTGATTGTTATTAAGTGTTTTCTAGGTCCCTCCTCACAATGCCAGGAATACAATTTTGGTGGGGAAATACTGAAATTGATTTTTTATTCTAAAATTACTGGAATCAGCCTCTAAAATACCCTGTGTTAATTATTTTTTATTGTAGAATGTAGAAGTTGCTAAAATCCCCCAGAGAAAATACAGAGGACATAACCTCTACGGCCCTAACTGCATAACCTTGTAATAATACCTGACTAGAGGATATCATCATGAGTCTCTTTCTCTATTTAAAGCTGCTATAATCAATATTTTCATACTAACAATGTATCAAATGACAATGTGACAATGTGAAAGGGGTCGCTCACAGTGTTGAACTTACAGAGAATTATAGCAGCTTTCCTTGATTTTACAGAGCTTTATAATGAGTTTCAGCTCATTGTTCAGCTGTCCGGCCCACAACTTTACTGGTTTGGTTCACTCTCATAGTGTTGTTTTCGGCCGCAGCAGGTAGCTGTTTTCAGTGAAAAAGCTCTAAAAAGCCACTGTACACTACCTGCTCAGCACCAAATGGCAGACAGACACATTTAGCGACTAGTTGGTGATCAGAGTGGAGCATTTAGCAGTTAAAGAACCAGATATTTGTCTCAGGAGTTGGTGAAGACCAAACACTAGCTAACACAAGCTAAAAGGAGATTATTGGACTTAACATTCATCAGGTGGCCTGAGACACAACTTCAAATGAATGTTACTCAGTGTCTGCTGGATATGTAAATAAGCAACTGTTTGCTAACACATTCGCCACATCAACTTAAAAGGTGACTATATGTCAGCATTGTGTTCAGAACTTGTTGTTATTGCAGGTTAAAGTTACCTGACTGAAATGCTACTAATTACCTGAAGCAGAAATAAAAGAAACACAGCACTCACCAGCAGCTTAAGAGTAGAGGGTTATGGGTAGAAAGCTTTTGCAAGAAGTATATGTTTTGTCATGTGACCTTTTTTGAAATGTAACTTACCACAGGCCTATAATCCCTTTAATTAAAACCCTTGCTATGGCTCAGCTACAACTGGCAACTATGGAGGAAAAGACTCATAAATCCAACGTCGCCATTCTGGACTCAAAGGGGAAGTTAAAGCAAAGCTTTGTTTAAGAAGGGTGGGGTTATCCACATGGTGGGATTTGGCAGCCACCCTTATGACAAACATTAACCAGCACTACCCCTGCAGGATGGTCTTAAAGCATGAAACAGTCCATAGTAACCGCGAAGCAGTTTTTTAGGCTTCATCCCTTCACTCAGCAGATTTCATTGCTCCTTTTGCTAAGGAGATATTTTAGTCGCTGACATTTTGATTGTCAATGTTTGGCATGTGGTGGGCTGATAATTCATGTTGAAAAGCTGACTAATTGGGCACCACATCCAAAAGGTTCTCTGTCACTGGAGGCTGTCCAGAGTTAAGATGATTTCATGCAACTGAGGAGATAATTCACTTGTGCAAATGTGGCACAGCACAGCAAAAGATATTCATGTGACATTTCTGGCCTCAGTGGTATTCTCAGTGTTGATCGGTCTCACAAGTTTAATACATCCTTTTTACATTTGATATTGTTATTGCCACATTTGTTCTAATAACAACAAGAATATTTTATGATTACTTCAGCACAACTTTTTAAGATTTGAAGTATTTTTAAGAAGACCAGACACATTTCTTTGCTGCAATCCTGGCTCAAAAGACACAAAAAGGCCCAGAGTAAATGTCTGGTCTCTATATCTCTCTTTCAAGCCATGAAGTCTTGTCAAAAATAGGCAGCATTGTTCCCCCAGGTTGTCTCAAGCACATTTACATACAGTAAATGTATGCAAATAAACAGGAAGCTAGTCAGTCTTTGTCTTAATGTTGTTTGGTGCTGAGCAGGTAGTGTACAGTGGGTTTATCAGAGCATTTTTGCTTAAAATCAGCTGAAAACAGCTGCCTGCTGGGGCCGAAAACAACGCAATGAGAGCGGTGAGAGTGAACCAAAAGTTATTTTTTAGCCAAACCATATTATCACATTATAAAGTCGTTGTGGCGAACTTGTTAGTAAAGTGTTTATTTACATGAATAAGCATTCATTTGGAGTCATGTTTCTGGTCACTTGACAAATGTAAGTCCAATACTCACTCTTCTTTTAGCTTTGTTTTGGTCTCCACCAACTCCTGAGGGAAATATCTGGCTCTTTATCTGCAAAATGCTTCACTATGTTCACCAGCTAGTTGCCAACTGTGTCTGTGTGCTGTTTGGTGCTGGGCAGGTGGAGTTCAGTGGGCTTATCAGAGCTTTTCTGCTGAAAACAACTGCTGCTGGAAATGATGTCGATGAGAGCAGTGAAAGTGAATCAAAATAGTAAAGATGCAGGCTGTTTAACCAAAACTATTTCTACTACTTCTATTATAATTATTTCTAAAAAAAGGTTTAGGTGTGGAAAACATTCAGTGGCTCTCCTGCCCTGGGGCACAAACTGAGAGGAAACATGGAAGAGATGGAGAGGACATTATGTGAAATTCTGAAGAGCCTTCAGGGACCATTACAAACCACTCACCATACTGTATTTATACCATGAAATATTCAGGCAGCACTTTTCCCAGTAAGCACACAACCATTCTTGAAGTCAAATGAAACCAAACTAAAAGCAACATGTAAACATATGGTCGCCTGACAAACTCGGCCGCAGTGGGACTGGAAAAGTATGTTTTTTCATTGAGGAGGTTGGCAAAGTGGAGTCAGTACTGTATATGTGCCATTAAATCACATTTTTCGTATGATATGTGACAACAACTCAAACTTGTTATATTTTCAATCAGATACAAGCTAAAATTGTAAAGGATTGCAGTTGTTTAATAACTACTCAACATTTTGCTTGTAGAGGCCTCTTCCTCTGCCAATGCTGGAAGGGATAGAGGAGGAATTATTTCAGTGTCTGTATATAAAAGGTGGTGTGCCCTGGTCTTTTTTCCTCATCCTGTAATTCTGACAGTGCGAGTCTAAAAGCTTCCTTCCTGTCTGGGAAATGACATGCTAATGGCCTGCTCTTCCCTCTTCTCTAGTCCTGTATCACAGCTGTCTAATGAGAGCATCAGTGTACATAAGTGGCCGCTGATGATGGATCCCTTCAGTTTTATCAGCTGCAAGCAACTGATTAGTTCTGAAGAAATTATCATTTTGCTTTGGACTGGAATCTCAATCTGTCTTTGTCTGCAGATTTTTCTTTAGTGATCTCATTGTTTTACAAAATGCAGACTAAAAATGCACTTTCAGTCTAAACATTACTGTTATTAGTGATAGTGCACATTTTTAAAGCTAGCCATGCTAAAACACTGATTAGAGCAGCTTTTTTTTAAAAAGAGTGTGGCTCTAGGGATGGCAATGTCTGTCTGTTGGTCACCACTTTGGTCCAGACTAAATATCTTAACAACTATCAGATAGATTGCACTGAAATTTTGTACAGACATTCATGCTTCCCAGAAGATCAATCCTACTCACATAAGAGATCCTCTGACTTTTTCTCTAGCGCCACCATGAGGTTGACATTTGTGCTTTTGAATTAAATGTCTCGACAACTACTGGATGGACTGAATTCGGTGCAGACTGTCATTGTAACACAAAAGATAGAATAATTATAACTTTTTACCAAATACCTGCAAAACTATAATGAAATTCCTATCAGCCTCAGTTGTGCTTTGTGTTTTGTGCTAATTAACAAATGTTAGCATGCTAACATGCTTAACTAAGATGGTGAACATAGTGAACATTATACCTGCAAAACCTAAAGCATGTTAGCATGCTGACGTTAGCATTTAGCACAAAGCACCACTGCGCCTCAGTGCAGCCTCACAAAGCTGCTAGCATGGCTGTAGACTCTTAGTCTTGTTTTATTATCAGTGGAGTCATTGACTATGTGTAATGTGTTCATCACTTGTAGTGATGAACATAGTAGTGATCACTTGTAGTGATGAACCCACAGAGAATTACCATCCGACTCCATACTCATCACCCCTCATCTCTACAAAGCATTTTAAGGACTTTCAGCTTTTTGTTTTATGGCCCTAAACTTTATTTCTTTGCAGGCAGCTGTTTCCAGTGATAAAGCTCTGAGAAACCCACCATACACTTCCTGCTCAGCACGAAAGGACAGACAGACACAGTTAGCGACCAGCTGGAAAACATAGTGGAGCATTTAGCAGCTAAAGAGTCTTACATTCAGCCAGGTGATAGAAACACGACTCCAAATGAATGCTAATGTTGCTCTCTGCTGGATGTGTAAATAGGCAACTGTTTGCAGACATATTTGACAACTTTATAAAGTGAGTCAATGTTGTGATAACAGCTTTTTCTGCAGCCAAAAAAAGTCAAATAACACGTTAATGAAAAAAAAGAAAGTTGAACAGACTAGCTCTACATTTTGCCTGTAGGCAGAATTTTTTTTTTGTGACGACAAAAAAAGGCACAGATGCATGACCGTTGCAGAGAGTAAATACATACAGCCATATTCCAACTAAACCAATACAGGTGAGAAACCCTGAGCATCAGGGTATGACTGCAGTCAGTGTTCTTCATCTTCTCAGAGAGGTGGAAAATATTTTATGGTTATGAACCATCTCACAAACTAAGGCTCTCTAGACTATGTGGAATCTGAATGTCTTCTTCTGGATCCTATAGCACACTTATGTTTTTAAAATGAGCTGAACATGAATGTAAATTTAATGTCTGACAAGCTGAGCATCGTACTACTACCTGACTTCAGTTCAGTTTTATCCTTCTCTGTGCCACATTTCAAATGGAATTGCAAGTCAAGTGTAAATTTAAATAAGGCCTGCCATCTGACGTCTTTTATCGAGAGGATGGTTTTCAGTTTATTTCCTTATCACAGCCCTGAAATAGGGAAAAGTGGAATTCTCACACACATAAAGTGAGTGTAAGTTAAATCCGTAAGAAGATTTATTTGCATAAGCACACACAGCCGAAGCAGCTTCATGTGAAACAGCTTTGGATGAAAAGACCTTGTAGAGAGTATATAATTACCTCTGAATGTTGCAGAGATTGGTGTTTTTCTTCCTTTAAATTATTATTAGAAATATGAATTTTAATGTACTAATAAATATGTTTGGTATTAACCTAAATACCTACAGTAATACCTGGTTCTTTTGAAATTATTACACCACAAAATTCCTCTCTTTTCAAAGCCCTGTTGGGCATTAAAACACTGAGGGATGTAAATGAATTATGGAACAAGATAAAGATGTTTTGCTTCATTAAATCCATCACTTTTAAAATAGTCTTTGATGCTGCATCATTGCCTGCATGTTCATTTATACATCACATAATGCAAGAAACGGTCAGAACCTCCAGTTTGACAGTTTGGTGGAGTTAAGGTTCAGTCTGCTTATCTATCACTTACACACCACGTACTGTAACAGATACGTGTGAGCGCCTTCATACACCATCAGCACTGAGGCACATTTGCATTAGTTCTGTTACTTACTTACCAGCGATGAAATGAAATATCTTGGCAGTTTGTCACTTAACATAATTTTCTTGACTGAGGGGAAGAGACACAAGCAGTGACAAAACAATAGAGCTTTAAAAGTATATTACATTAAGTAAATAATGTAATTCTCTAAAGCTAAAACTCTGTTGCGTTGTTAAGCATCTATTAAGACAAATCAGGTTTTACTGGGACACAGAGGATTTAACAGACTCTTATGAGACAAGTATTTTCTCTAATAAAATACATTTCCAAAAACCACACCATTTTGGGAGTACTGTAAGAGAACCTAAATATAATAATAATTTCCCTGTTTTGGTCGCATATTAATTTTGTTTTGGGTTTGTTTCCTTCTCAATTGTATGCCTTGGGACCAAAAACATTTCTCACCACCATAATATCTCTGCAGCTGTACAATATGAATTTTCATGAATGTGGCACCTTCACCGGCCAGGAAACGTAATGTGCCTCTGATATCTGTGATGAATTTCACACAGACGTGTCGTGGTGATAAAGGTCATTAATGCTGACAGCTTGGGAAATGTGACGAGTGGTTTATTCAAATCATTAAAAAGTGTTGTGACTTGATGAACATTCAAACTCTCATCACATTATTGCGTTTTTCATTTTGGGGTTATGTACGTCATGTTTTTTAAATTCCACGTACATGATATTAACTATGATGCATTTGTTTATAATCTACATCTGCATATATTTCATGATACATTATGGCCTTAGTTATCTCTTAGTTATAGTGAGTCAGCGCCACACGTGCTAACACCCCTCATAATGATGAATACAGACATTTAAAAACCATGTGAAGTACCCTTTCCATTATATTGGGTATTATTCCATATCATAAGTACATTCAGTTGATGCATCAATAAACAAGGATAAGGTTGATTACTACAAATACATGCTCAAACAGTTCTAATTTACATGCTAAATATGTAATGAACACATTTATCTTCTGACACACTAAACATTGCAATGTTCGCAGTGTGAGGCTAAAACTCAAGTATTTCCTAAAATTCCACATCTGCAAAATTTATGCCTGAAGCCAAATATTTGAATACCCATCTTCTTGGAGCTTCCAGCCGCAGAATAATCTTATTTACATGAGATAAGAGACAGGAAATGATATCAGAAATAATATGAAGGGTTTCTGTGAACTGGTTTTACTGCTGCAGCTTACAGCAGCAGTACTGTCACTGAGGAGCTCGTCTTACTACAACAAAACCGTAAAGTGTGGAAGAAATCAGAGGTAAATGCAGAAAAACATCGTGTACATGTTTTAATAAAGGTGTTTCATAAAATTATACCTGACTTGATAGTAGTATTTGCCTTTTACATGCACACAAGACAAGAAACCAAGTTACTGTGAGTAAATCTGATTAAAATAAGGAATTGTAGCCACCAGAGGAGAAAGTAAAGCTGGAAAAGATAAAGACAAATCACACACACACACACACACACACACACACACACACACACACACACACACACACACACACACACACACACACAAACACACACACAAAAAAGCAGTCTCTACCTATTGGGACCTCAATTTTTGTCCCCACAGTGACACAAGTCCCCAGCGGTTAGTGTGCATTCAGGTTAAAGAACACACACACACACACACACACACACACACACACAGGTTTGTTTCACTATCCCCATGGGGGACAGTCATTGACATAATGCTTTCCCTAGCCCCTTACCCTAACCTTAACCATCACAACTAAATGCCTAACCTTAACCTTTACGCCAACCCTAACCTTAACCCAACTGTAACCTGTACCCTAAAACCAAGTCTTAACCCTCAAAAAGCAGGGTTAGTGTGCATTCAGGTCCCCATTGGGATATAAGAACATGAATGCACACACACGCGCGCGCGGGGAAGCAGTTGTTACAGCCTAATGCTACAAACAGCCAATTATCTGGAGGTTTGTTTCTGTTCAGCCAATCAGTGTCCAGCCTGCCTCCACTGCCTTTTCTGGCTCCAGGAAGCAAATAAAGTCATCTGTTTATGGGAGACATTTATTGGAATCTAGTTCCCCCTTCTGGTTGATGTTAATATTGCAGCAGCAAACAGAAAGAGCCTTGACTGACGTTAATACAGCAGACAAAATACAAACCAGGTAAAACAAAAAAGTGAAACCTTAACTTCAAAACCAGCTACTCCCAAATTGATTAACACACAGATTACCACCTAGACTATAGTTATTAATATCTTTTAAAGGTTTATTTACAACAGTAAGTAAATACAGCTTTAAAACAGGCCCATATTTTAATTGTTATAAGTTGAGAAACACAAAATGCCTTTTTTCATCTATAACACAAACGAAATGATTATATATGTGACTAGACCCGTAATTAATATAGTCAAAAATTACTTTATTTCACCTTCAGACTACATTTTACAGCCTCATAACAGATAATCTTTGACTTTTAACTTTAGAGCAACTTGTATTAATTATTAATGTATTTTATCCAGTGGTGGAGGAAGTATTCAGGTTCTTTACTTAAGTAAAAGTTGCAACAGGCCTACCATAGTGTAAAATACTCCATTACATGTAAAAGTCCTGCATAAAAAGTGTTACTTAAGTAAAGGTTCACCCGCAAAATGTATTAAGAATAAAAAAAGTACTCAATGTAGAAAAATGAACCCCGTGAGTGTT
The DNA here is from genome assembly GCF_020085105.1 of Siniperca chuatsi. Classification (NCBI taxonomy): domain Eukaryota; kingdom Metazoa; phylum Chordata; class Actinopteri; order Centrarchiformes; family Sinipercidae; genus Siniperca; species Siniperca chuatsi. The sequence continues at coordinate 12,679,118 of NC_058045.1, read as the reverse complement.
ATGATATATAATATCATTAGATTATTATTACTGATGCACTAATGTGTAAACAGCATTTTCAACTATTTTTTATACCGTTGGGTAGTTTAATAGGCTATATGACCATGACTCATATTTTATAAGATTATCAGATTTACTTGTGTAAAATAATTTATTTGCAAAGAAACTACAGCTGTGATAAATGTGTCATGAAAAGGAAATACTCGAGTAAAGTAGGCCTACAAGCGCCTCAAATTTGTACTTGAGTAAATTGAGTTAGTATAGGCTACTTAGTTACATTCCGCCGCTGATTTCCTTAAAATGTCATGACAAAAAATACGCCTATAAGAAAACGTGAGAAAAAAGATCCTTTCGGCATTTATAACAACACCGGGATATCATTATAATAGGCTACTAAAGCTACTGAAGCGGGTTCCTTCTTCAGAGAGACGCGTGAGGTAGACCACGTGAGGGAGACATCACTGAATTATCGCTGTTGCTGTTGTTGTTGTTATGGGTGATTTGTTTACCCCGCCCACCTGTCTGTCCTATAATAACTGCTCTGAGCCGGCAGCAGCGGCACAGCAGCAGCCTCCTCCGCCTCACATGGAGCTCAGCGGATCGACACAGCTGTTTCACTGAAAATGGATGCCAACATTGTTGTCATGGGGACAGAAAGCGTCGGGAAATCAGGTAAAAACATGTCTGTAATGGAGAAATAGTTATATATATATATATATGTTTCTGTTGCACACGGTGCGTTAAAGATTGTTGTTTTTCAGCACTGACCGTGCGCCTGTTGACTCGGAGATTCATCGGCGAGTATGGAGATATTGGTAAGTGTCCCGTCCGACTTTACTGACACCGATGCAATGCAGCCTTTTAACTTCATCTACATTTCCATTAACTTAACTTGTTCTCTTGCAGAATCCATCTACAGTCACAGTTTTATGGTAGATGGGAGGGAAATCTCTCTCAATATTTGGGATTCACCTTATTCTGAGGTAAGGAGACATGTAAATAACTACCTGACAGTTGCTATCAATGATTCTGGTACCAGTGGTAGAGGAAGTACTCCTCAAATCCTCAACTCAAGTAAAAGTAGAAAATACTTCTTTGTAAAAATACTACATTACAAGTAAATGTTCTTCATTCAAAATTTTACTTAAAGGAAAAGTTCAGCAAAATGTGCTTTAAGTTTCAAATGAATAGCCTAAAAGTCCCTTTCATACTGTTATATTATTATGTATATTATAATTTTGTTTTATCATTACTGATACCTTAATGTCAGCATTTAGACAGGGTGGAGCTAATTTTAACAACTTTGGGGTAGTTTGATCTATAATAATGTATCATATATTAGAAGATAATCATATGTTTTATGTGTAAAATCTGCAAAGTAACTAATGATTATAGCTGTTAAAGATATGTAGGGCAGAACAAAGTACAATATTACTGTCTCACATGTAGTGATGCAGAAATATAAAATATAACTCAAAAAAACCACAGGTGTCTTTGGACTAAATGTGTGATTTCACAGGATTTGTCTGTGGAGCCGTCACTCGTTGAAAAGAAGGTCCAGTGGGCAGACGGCTACGTTCTCGTCTACAGCATCTGTGACAGGGCCAGTTTCAACACCGTCAGCAGGCTCATTCAGACGATCAAGTCCACTAAAGACTACCTGAACGCAGACAAAGCGCCCATAGTTATTGTGGGCAACAAGAGGGACCTGCACCACAGGCGGACAGTGCTGAGTGAGGAGGGCTGGTTGCTAGCTCTCAAAACAGACTGCTACTTCTACGAGGTGTCGGCGGCCGAGAACTACCACAGCGTGCTCATGGTGTTTCATGGGCTGGTGGACAGGATGAAGGACGCCAAGCTGACCATTAAGAGGCCTCTGGGGTTCAAGGGCATAGTGAAAAGCATGTCTGCAGTGTTCACCAGGAGACGGACAGACTCATTTTAGTAAAGACTGTGACAGAAGAGGAGTTTTCTATGATATCTGCATAAGAGAGGTTACACATTATGTGTATTTGACTGGATGGATATCACAGTCTGTGAGTGAAATATTAACAGATGTGTCACATGTTACTGTGCCAAAGGTAACAATAACGCTTCCTGAGGTGGAGACACCGCAGAGATGGGAGCTGCTTTTCACTAAAAAAGTGTGGAAAGACAGAGATGAAAAAAGGCATTAAGCTTCAGAAAACATGGAGACAAAACAATGTCACAGAGGTTACAGATGTTTTTTGGTGACAGGTTTTGAAGTTAGCCGCACTTCTAGCCACAAAAGACTGATGCAATTAGTCTAATTCATTATGCAGATACTTGTTATGCAGTAATATACTATTGTGTGCAACAAGGTATGCAATATGTTTAAGCTATATATACCAGCTGTGGCTTCAGATTGGAGGAAATTCTATGCACAATTTAAATGTACCTTTACTTATGATGATGACCAAAGATAACGTCTTAAAGCTCTTTAATTCACAAGTGGAACTTTTGTATTGCTGGAAAAAGTGTCCTGTTCAATCCTGTAATTCATTCTTGAAAGTAAAACATACATATTTGTATTTATTCAAGTCTAAACACTGAAAAAGTGTTTTCTTTATTTATGAGCCTCTCCCATGTTTAATTCATTGATTATGGGTCATGTACTGAAATGTCTAAACCTTGTTTTATGGCTTATAAGGATTTAAATAAAGCATAAAATGTGCACAAATGTATGATTTTCATTTGTGTTGATTCTAAAATGTTTGTTTTCCAATAATGTGATTATTTACTGATCCCCACAAGGTGATGCGTCAGTTTCATATCAGTAATAATCCCAAAACCTTCTCTCACAACTCTACAGCTTCTATCGGTTTCTGCTTTAACACAGCACACAGCCTCAAAAGATGTTTTTGGCTTGTTGCAAATAGCCAAGAACGGTGTTGTAGTTTTTAAAAAACAACTTTCTAATTGCTTGATTCCACAAATTTCTCAAACATTAATTTTACATTTCTCCATATCTCAAAGTAATGCCATGGGACCTCATTTGTGTGAGTATGTGGAATCTTTCTCTGATGGACACAGGGAGGAAATGATCCTGCGCAGGCTTGTGAATCAACCAGAAAACTTTCAGTGTACCTGCCTCCTCTCAGCCTGAGAACAGGACTGCGTCTGTCCTGACTCTAAACTCTAACTAAACTGACAAACAACAGCCATGCTCACATTTGATACAGCTTTCGCATTTGTGGATGTTTAGTCAAAGATCAGAGACCATGTAGAAAATAGTGAACTGCATGCTTTTATCACATTAAAAATGCTCTTCTGACAGCAATCACACGTTTCTTAAAATCCCTTGGGTGCAAATAATTGTTAACTGAGTATTTGTTTAGTAATAAGAATGCGATTGAATGTATCTGATGTATATAACAGTTTGCAAATAGTGACAATGCAGGTTTAAGGGACTGAAAAATGCCCACTGAACTGACTAGATCTTAAATCATGCTAAGACTTCATCCTCTATTTTAATGAGGGTCTGTGAATTCCTCTCTGAAACTAGAGACCATTTCCCCTGAAAAATTCCTTTAATTTGTCACTGGCCTGCTCCAGTAAACTTGGTCTGACCCCCAAAATTAGGCTGCAAAAATGTCCATTCTTCTTTTCCTCCCTTCAGCCTCTATCATTAGGTGTCAGGAAGATGTCCATCTTTGTGGCTATTAAAGCAGCAGCATGGGAGGGCAAATGGCAGGTAAGCTGGTGCCAGCTCCCCCTCGTTTCTATTCATGTGTACGAGGAATGTGACAGTAACAAGGCACAAGGTTAACAAAGCAAGACTTGGGCAGTCTGGCCCCTGCAGGTCCTTGTCACAGTCTCTGACCCCTCTGGGTCGCTTCACAACAGGACCCAGAATAAACAGCAATCTGCTGAGACCTGCACGAGCTGCCTTTAGCTTTACTGGAGCTGAAATCATGACGCTCCATGTGCTGCCATAACGACACTGACACTTACAGGGAGGGAACAAGATTTCTACAGAAAAATATAAATGTGACATTTGCAAACCACATCTTTCAGTCATGAGATTAAAATAATTTGGCTGCATTCAAGCAGGAGATGGGCTGTGTTACCACTTTTCATGCCACTGAATGAGGAAAATTCATTTGGAATAATTAGAATGTAATTATAATATTGCATAAGAATATTAATTAGCATCTTAATTGACAACCCTTAAAATGAAACATGTTTTTTGACACTGGGCAAGCATTTTGTGTCACAAAAGATACTTTTGTGACAAAAGATATTTTTGTGTCACTGAACACACTGTGTACAAGATGCGCTTTGATGACACGTGAAATGCATATAAGCAAAATGAAAAACAATGTAACCAGGCATTTTGCCATTTTGTGTTTGTAAAAAGCTGTCAAAGGGCACTTGTAAGCACTTTAAACCATTAAGTGCATTTTATATACAGTATAAAGTGCTTGCCTGGAGTCATGAAAATGCATTGTGGGCATATCATACATTTAATGGAGTGTGACACTTGATGCCCCATAAAAATCTGTACATCAGCCGCGTGAATAACATAAAACTGAACCAGTAAAATATAGTTGTGTGTGGTTCACTGTTCTCCAGTCAGTCTAAAGTGAGGATTTTGCTGCTGGTCTTCAAAGCTTTCACACTTCATAGGCTCTCACACCACATCTCAGACATATATTACATCCATCCAGGGGCCACTTTTTCTTGTACAAGCTTGCTGGTGTCATATATGATGCACTTCTGCCTCCAGATCAGCCTGAATACTTCAATATATACTACTACTTAATAATACTTCATTTATGTTTCACAGAGATCTATGGCCATGCTCATCTGACGGTATCAGATCAGCTGCAGAAAACAGTGACCTGACACTGAACTTGTGCTGTGGGTCAGCATGAGGTTGCCACTGCACTTGACAAACATTCAGAATTGTTTTTGCATTTAATTATCTGACATCTTTATGGTTCCCACAGGTCCTCTAACAGGTCCCCACAATAACCAACCATTTTGAAAATGATTTTGAAAATAAACTGGGAAATAGACAAATCTCACTGTTTCTTTCTGTTTATGTTTAAAAGATGCTACAGTAAGTTTTGATAACTGAATTAAATCTTGCAATACTACACCTGCATGTAAAATACAATGTACGATGGCTTCATGCATCCATGGGGAATTTTAAAACACACTTTTGTCCAATATATAAAGCTCACTGCTCACCAAATAAAGGCTTGTTGGAAGTGCTGGAGCAGAGATTCCGTACACTGTATATGATAGAAAAGAAAGAAGACAGAAAGAAATAAGAAATTTGCTCACTCTGAACTGTGCAATATTCATTATTTGTCCTTTCAGTCACGGACCTCCTTTAAGCATTGATGCTTGAAGAAGCTCTCTGACTGAAAGCTCACTTTAACCTGTATTGTATTTTCTGTTAATTAATTAATGTGTTTTGCACCATTGCACATGTATTTTGTATTGCCCTGCTCTATATGTATTTGTTTCTATAAAAGCACATAGGGACAGATGTTGCAGCTTAGCTTAGGCTACAAATGCTATGATATGTAGCATTTGACTATTCAGTGAATACGCTATACTTGTGTATCTGTCTGTGCAAAAACAAGTTAAAGTGCAGTTCCTGAAGATTTTTCATCAGCACATTCCTATTACACACATCCCATAATAACACGGACTCAGGTTGATCTGTTGAGTCAGAACTTAGGGACTACCTAATATCTTGTTCGTGAAACCACCTGGAGATGGGAAGTGCCTCACGACATGGCACATTGCCCTCCTTTACTCATTGGAAAAATAAATGCTGCGGTCAGCAACACTGTTTAGAACCTGCTTTCAAACAGGCCCCAAGGCAAGAAACCAGTCCTCATCACTATACTGCTCTCATTAGCCTGTGCCTCTGCCCGTGGGTTAATGTTCTTCACGTCAGAGTTTGAATCTGCCATCAGCATGTTGTAACAGAAACTATGCTTTGTCACAACAGGAAGCTGTTTTTACACCTACACCTTCCTGGATGTGTTTGTTTACGACACCATTTTAGTAAACTGAGCGTGGCAGCTCCTGAAATGACGGTCTTAGTGCATCTGGCACTGTAACACATTCAAAAATGAATATTGTGACTCTTAACTTTTAGTCAAATAGTAACTAAACCACTGGACTCTGATGAATATTTTAAGTCAAAGACATTTTGTGGAGTAATGAGGTGAGTGTACAGTATCCCTGAAAACGTATAAAGAGCACTCCTTAAGGTTCCTCAGAAAATACTTATGGCCTTAAAACAAATCCAGATCAAACAATGACGTTACCAGCAGTCAACCTAAATAGCTAGGACATTTTAATTTGTAAATTACGTTTAACGTAAGACACAGTCTGTGTAATTTTTTCCAGCATTTCTCAGCTGAGCATCTACAACAGCATCATCAAAAGGCAGCCGATGATTTGTTGTGGAGATTGATGTGCCCCAGTCGCTGTGGCTTCAAAGAAACAAAACTTACATGAAAGCAAACTGTGAAACCAATCTTCATATGTTTTCTTTGGGTTTTTTTTAACAAGGAATATAAACGGCATAAAAATATTTCTGGATTCTCCGATTGAAGAGCCAACTTTGACTTTAGAGAAATCTGACATCTGAAATGAAATAAAAAATATACCAAAATTTGGAGAAACTAGTAACAGAATATCTTATAGCTTGAGGTCACATTTTAGACCTTCACTGAATGCTGAGTCCTGCCTGGCTGCCAGCACGTTTTCAAGAGACATAACTGATCAATGCAGTAAGACAACGTAATTTTCTTTTACCTTATTAAATACAAGCAGGCCTTATTTCATTACTGGGTATAAGCAACTTAAATTATGGCGTAGGAGGTCAGCAAGTTCAGAGACCTGGTAAACAAAGAAATAAAACAAAAGGAGAAAGTGAGATTCACAGTAAGTTTAATAAAATCAAATCCTTGCACATGAACAATTCTGTATGTCAGTACTGTGTTGAACATACACAAAAATAAACAAATATGAACTGAAATGTGATTTTACATAGAGTGTAGAATTATCTTTGTACTGATTACCTCACTACAGAAACAGTCATGGTGAGGAAAAAAAGGGTTTAGATAGGCTAAAATGAACTTTATTTTGTTCATTTTTAGTTTATAGGGATCAAATGTTTAAATGTATCTGCTTTGCTATGTGTCTGTCTGTTCATCTATTGTTTGTACTAGTAATATTCTTATTAAAATGATTTTCAGGTAGCTGGACCCCACAAAATTGTACAAATTCCACTGAGTCAAAAGCTCACATTGCACTTATGCCACTCTCGTAAGCTAGGCTAGTTACTTTTTAGCAGAACATGACTTGATTTAGCCACTGCCTTATTTATGTAGACTGACTGAATTACCTAGATGCTGTTTATCAAAACTGATATTTCTGAAAAAGAAAAAGTACGTAAATTTAGCTTTAACTATGACTACCCATGGCTATTTCACTAACAAGATTTTCTTGATAAATCTCTCTTGCATTAGCTGCCTAGGTGGCTTTCTCTTTCTGTGGCAGAGAGTGCAATAAATATGATGGTGGTTTTATAGGCCAAAGTTTACCATGACAGAGACCAGTTACTGCAGTTTTAGCTGTTTTTTGTAGTTACTGCAAACGTTACATGCTGCTTTCACAGAATTTATACATTTACTATGTTGCAATATTTTTTTAAAGGAATAGTTTTGGGAAATATGCAAATTTGCTTTCTTGCTGGGAGTTAGATGAGAAGGTAGATAGCACTCTCATTGCTGTACGCTAAATATGAGGCTGGAGCCAGCAGCTGGCTAACTTAGCTTAGCCATAAAGACACGCCACAAGGCGAAACAGCTAGCCTGACTCTGCCCAAAGGTAATAAAATCCACCTACCTGCTACGGGGGGTTATGTGCCAGATTATTTCTTGGACCAGTTACTTCCTGGAATCTCCACTGGTTGCCTGGCAACTGCTCCTAGACAAGAAATAGCCCCACACATAACGCCCACGTAAAACAGAGGCTTGTTGTTTTTACTCTTTAATTCCTGAACAGATTAAACAAACGTGTAACAACATGTTACTTAGTGAGCTTTATTTGGTATACAGACATAAGAGGGGCATCAATATTCTCATTTACGTCTTGGCAAGCAGATAAGCATATTTCCCAAAATGTTGAACTATTCCTTTAAATGGTAAACCACAAGTAAGAGTCAGGCCTTAACTCAGTTTTGAACAAATATGTAGTTTCATTGTTTTGGCCTTGTAGGACAATGCTTTTTCTTAGCAGCTCACACGTCTACAGTATAGGAAGGAAATGCTGAGAATGTTGTCACATAACAAACAGCGTCTATCTCCCCTGTTTCAGCTGACGCAGACTCACACCTGGATTCTTACCTTGTGGCATTACAGGCTTTGTCAACCTGACAATGACTTTCAATTTCCTAATAAAGGATTTACATAGGGGGTCTGGAATGTGTGGACTGTAAAACAAACCAAGGTGCTCAATGAGCCTTTTCGTTAAACAGATTTACTAAGAAATGTGTTAACTGTTCAGAAATGCCAACTATCCCTTTGCTTATGCCCTTTTGCCTTTGCTAAGCTCCCATGCAAAGACTTAAGGACCCCCTGCAGCGCTTGCTCAACAGCTTTCCAAATGAGGTCCTGGTGTGTACACACAGTAACCATAATTCAACCCCCAGCGGTGAAAGTAGTAAAGGTTCAAAGTTCAGTAGCACTTGGTACTTTTTCACATTAGGATTTAATGGCTTATCTGAGACGAAAAACCTTTTGCATACTTGTGCCAGATTTTTATTACATGTCTATTTTTTCCATTTGTTTTATTTCAAACCATCAAGTGCTCTTTGATGTGTGTAATAGGTTTATGAGAACAGTTTGAGTCAGAGTAACGGGTACAGGACCGAGCAGCCTTATTTGTCTGCATGATGACATTTATCGTAGAGACACTTGTCAGATTGTTTGACTTCTCTTCAGTCTCTTAAGTCCAACCCTCTTGAGTTACAGGAGTAACTTTTGTATTACATGTTTATAGACAGTCACCTCTGCATGTTGCTTTTAGCATACATATAGTGCATGATTTTAGTGCAGTTCTATATAGGAACAGCTCATAAAGAAGGTTCTCAACTTACATGATGATTGAAAAGGATTATGATTTACAACATTTCTCCCATCAAGGATAATTAAATGGTCAAATAAGCAATTTGTATTTTGGCATCTAAATGCATCATAACTAATGTGATCCCACAGATCAAGAGATAATTTGCTTGTTTGGGCCTTTAATAACCTGATACTTCACTGAGTGCAGGGTAGTCATGTCTGGAGGGCACAGCTGATAATGCTTTGATCTAATATAAAATGGGTGGTTGAGCTGGTAAAACATTTCCTTTCACATAAGGGATTCACGTGGCAGGGAAGTGAGACAGATTTTTGCACGTGAGCCGGTAAATTAAATCAGGCATGGGGATGAGTGACTCATCACCCCATAATGGGTGTAGGGAGGTTGACTGGGTGCCCCCCCTGCAGCAGACACTGCCTGCAGTAACTGGCCATAGGTAGTCTTATACAGAGGCACACACAAAACTGTACTATTAATATTTTAACTCTCCCATCTGAAATAATAATAGTACAGTAACATTCCTTAAAATGATATGTCATCTGAAAACAGAAGTCACAGGCTGACTACTGTAGGTTTTTGGAGGCCAATATGACATTGATATTCTTGTACTGAAGCTTCGAGCTTATCACGACAGTACATTTTTCCATTTAATTCCAGCATCACAAGCATGTATGTGGTGTTCATTCAAACAATTTTACTCTTGCCAGGGAAAAGTAAAATTTTGACAAAAACGATTATTCGCTGTCTTGCCGAGAGTTAGATGGGAAGATTGATACCACTTATATCTCATTTGTTTAATCTGTACCAAAACCTAAGTGTAAAAACCACTTTGTGGTTTCATGGGGGTTATGTGCAGGACTATTTCTTGGCCAGGTGCACTAATTTCCTGGAGTCTTGATGTTACTGTGAGGTTGCCAGGCAACAGCAAAGACTCTTAACTGACTGATGATTTAAAAAAAAAATTGGTGAAGATTTAAACTGCCTGAAAACCTGGTTTCAAATCTTGAGTATTTCAATATAACATTAGATATTCGTGACTAATAGGCAAAAGTCCTTTGTTAATATTTATATACTTAATACTTAACTTTAAGAGTTTAACACTCAAAATTTCAGCTAATCTGCTCCATCATGGCTGTGTAGGTGTGGTTTAATCAGATGTGATTGACTGTGACAGAAACAGCACCACAACGGTCCATACATTTTTATTCAAATGTTGCTAAACTCTGACTGGTGCGTGCAACAAAAACTGTTGGCAGAAAGTTTTGTGATAATAAAGGACAACATCACCCATAGCAAGATACTGATGGAGAAAATAGGTATTCAGGGCCTTTAAAAAAATATTACAGAACAAAAGTGCTTTTCTGATGATTAGCAGCAGGCAGACTTGCTTAGTTATCAATTTCTGAATAGATTTACATCAATACCTTAATCTAATTTTGATTCATATTCTGTGAACATCCAAATAAATTTCTCTGATCATTGGCAGCTCAACTTTTATCTGGGAAAATGAAATCTCTTCATATCATGTTGAAAATTTAACATTTTATCTGAATGTGTAAAAACACTGATAGAATAAAAAGAATCAATTTCCAATTCATTATCAGTGGAAATGACCATGGTTGAGTCTCTTAATGATACTTCAGTGGAATCAAAGACTTGGCTCTCTAATTCCTGAAGTTACTTTATCATCCTCAGAAATGCTGTCAACATGCAGAATGTAAAGGTTGTTTTAGGCTAGATTTACCCTTTAATGATGGCTTGGCTCAACCTGTTTTACATAACATCCTGTTTACATGCAACATACTTGCATGTGCATAAAGTGTCCTCTCAATATGCATATACATCTTAACAGCCTTGGCTAACTGCCAAGCTGCCCTTACTGCAGGGGTCCGATGTTGTGTAACAGCCCCTTTGTCTGAAATTGCTGCGAACAGGGGAGTTGCAGGGAATGTGTACTGAATGTGAAGAATGCTATTGATTGCATTTCCACAGAATTTCTCTAAGAACTACATCAAGGGTCACACAGCAACATATCCAGTGGTGGGTCAAATATTATAACTACAGCCAATAGGACTATTAGTAAGTTAAATAAACAGTTGTATAATGAGTGAAGGACAACAAGCACTCCTTTAGGCTGCTTCAGCTAAATTAATGGCATCTGCAATGCATAGCAATTTTCTGTTCTTATGCCAAAGGCAGGGAAACACCTTGGACTGATTATTGACTATTACAATGCAATCACATATACAGACTCACTTTCATACCTGGGGACAATTTAGAGACTATAGTTGATATGCTGCACGTCTTAGGACTGGAAAAAGAGCACATGGAGGAAGCCCACACAGCAACAGGATAGAGGAGAATATGAAAACTCCATCGAGAAAGAACCACAGTTGTAATTCTTCATGCTGCAGAGCTAAGTGCTGACTCATTGTGAAATGTGACCCATCAGTGATCTGAAGGTAACACCACTTTAAGATGATGCTGGGGTTAAATGAAGTACCCTCATTCACTACTGAATTTCTCAGCAAGGAAAATACTTAGTAATATTATTGGAATTAATTTAGGAAAGCAGCTTTTATTGGGCCAAGATGGGCAGTTTGGATCATGACTATCAGCCACGGTTTCTTTTCATACACTGGGGGCTCCAAAGTCATGAAGTTTAAATTTTTATTCAAATTCAAAATGAGTGGCTTTCTTTAGTCAAACACATCCTTATATTGGATTTCATTGTGATCAAAATTTGGCAGAAAGAAAAAGGAATATGATTTGCAGTTAATTTAGATGATTGTTTTGCAGATGGAATGTACATTAAAAGGTAGTTTGACATTTTGGGAAATACACTTATTTAATTTCTTGCTGAGAGTTAGATGAGAAGACTGACACCACTCTTAAGTGTGTAGGGTACATATGAAGCTACAGCTAACAGCCAGTTAGCTTAGCTTAGCACAAAGATTGAAAACAGCTAGCCTCGCCCTGTCCAAAGCTAACAAAATTCGACAAGCAGCACATCTAAAGCTCACTAATTAACATGTTATATCATGTTTCTTTAATTTGTACAAAAACCAAAGTGTAAAAACTACAATTTGCCAGATCTAGGCTGCCTGTTTTTCCATGTTTCCAGTCTTTGTGCTATGCTAAGCTAACTGGCTGCTGCCTGTGGCTTCATACTGAATGGATAGATATGATATTGGTATCGTTCTTCTCAACTAACTCTTAGCAAGAAAGTAAATTTTCCCAAAAGGTCTTTAACTTGATGCCTTTAAATTAATCTTTTCAGATTATAATAAAAACCATAATTGTTTTGTAGTTTTTTTAATAAAGGTTTCTAATGTCCACGTTGATCTGACAACATCTTATTAGTACTAAAAACCTAACCTGTAAACTACTAAAAATGTATAATTACTTCCAGTAATTTCAGCAGTGGTGAAGCTGACTGTCTTTCTATAACAATGACACACAGTAGAGGTGTAAGACCAGGTCCCTTAATGCTTTTTTGTGTGTTCGAGCAAGGTAATAGTCATCTGATTGTAAGCTTCACTGCACAAAGTGCTGTCCAGAGTCCAGAGTCTTCTGGAGCTGGGCAGTAGGCCAGCAGCCCAGACTCCTGTTCCCTGGAAACATCACATATTTGGAAGGAACGGGGAAAGCACTCAGCTGCTGGACAGGAAAATTAGAAGTGGGGCAGGACTTTCTACCACCCATCATCACTTTACATCATTAGCTGAAACAGCTGATGATGGATAAATAAGATGGAGCATAACATAACCAAAACAAATTTGCAGTTATGCAACAGATTTTGGCAACTAAATTATTCATATAAAGCTAATTTTGTTCACGCTTACACTGATGCATAAGGATTCATTCTCATGAGGTGATTTCAAAATAAGTTCAGAGTGCTAAAGCTCTTTGGATAATTTCAATAATTAAAATTTTGATTTTAAAAATTGTTAATTATTCTCACGTGAGGTGCTGTTGCAGCATCTTAGCTGCACCTTGGCTGAACATTGGGGATAAGTAGGAAGAGTAAAGAAAAGAGGATGTAAATATGTGAACGTTACACATTTTTAGAGAGATTCACATACAGTATATCATATAATTTATGGCGAAAGCCCATAATAATCTATTTATTTATTCATCTTTCTACATTTATATTGATCAGTTTTTGACCTCCTGTCTATTTTGATTTACTTACTTATTTTTAAAAAATTATCTTTTAGTTACCGACACTTCAATTGCTGACACAAGATAAACATGTATAGAAATATACAAACTTACAAGACATAGAACAATAGAGAAAGGAAAGATAAATATGCTGTATGGGCTATGTATTTCTTAGAGTTTAGATCAAAGCAAAGCTTTATTAACATCTTTTTTTTGTTAATAGATGCTATATTAACATTAATTAAAACCAGCTACCAGCAGCCTTGGACCAGCTACCAGTAGTGTACATAAAGGATGAACACAATAATATAACTACAGCTTCAAACAAATCCATCCCTGAGTTGAATAAACTTCTCTCTCACAGTCTCAAAAAAAGTCTAGTGTTATAGCACACAAACTGAATTTCTAAAAATAACCACTGGAGGGCAGGTGTGTCCAAAAAAAACCCTGCGTAGTGGACTCTCCACTGAATGAATGCTCTCCTTGCCTGTCATTATGTTTGCTTTTATAAATTTGTCTGTCTGTCAGCCAGACAACCACAAATCCAAACTACCAATAAGTATATAAGTTCAAAACATCACTATAAGTTTTAAAATAGACATTGTGAATCATTATTTGGACAATTTCATTTGTATATATATATAATGGTCCATTTGTTTTGATTGGAATTACATTGTGTTTGTTGGTATGTATATATATGTATATATATATGCATCTGTACACACATTTTAATTTGGGGCTAATATTAAAGCACAACAAATTAATCTGTTTGTGTCTCATCTCCCAAGTGTCAGAGTGTCTATCCAGAGCCAACTGGTGCCACATATGGTGAAGAATAATGGCATGGTGATTACTGCACACTGCATTGGGAAACTGACAACAATGCACAAGTGAGGATAGAGGGCAATTGCAGGGGAAAATATTGGTTCTGCATTCAAACATGGGTGCTGCGCACTACACTGGTTATATTTCTATGCACCCATTCTGTGTTAGCAATTTCTAAGTTCAGTTCCAATGCAAGTTGTGTGACGTTCATGTATTCATTATAGAGTAAAAGTGTGCAGTGTGAACCCTACAGACTTTTGTGATTCCCTGACTTTTCTTTTAGCACCACCAAGAGGTTCACATTTGTTTTTTTTTTTTAAGTAAAAAGTCTCAAAAACTATTGGATGGATTGCCATGACATTTGGTACATACATTAATTGGTACATACTCAGGATAAATACTAATGTGTTTGGTGATGCCTTCTCTTTTCATCTAATGCCACCATCAGGTCAAAAATGTAATTTGTCCAATACTTTGGAAAACTAATGACATCCCCATCATCCTCAGTTGTTGTTTGTGTTTAGTGCTAATTAGCAGAAGTAAAAATAAGAAACATATTCTGTCTGACATGTTGGAAGAAAAGTGCAGTTAATGCCTTTAATGATTCCCAAATGCCATTGTTCCCCCCAAAAAACTTACATTGTAAATGAAAACTGTTGCACATGAACAATATTTGTTATTTGTAGAAGGTAAAGTTAGAATGTGTCAGCAAGGTTGAACCAACATCAGTGAAAGACCACTGGGGATATTTTTTGCAACCCAAGCTCACATTACAGTCTTGTTAACTTGATTTGTGATATTGGGCTATATAAATAAACTTGACTTGAATATTGCCCTTTGTCTTAAAGCAGCAAATCCTACACTTTTATGGTCAAACATTTGATTATGGCACACTATAGACCTGTCAACATGGGCGCTAAGCGCCATTTTCTAGCAATATGGTTATTTAATTGGAAATTATTTGACTTGTTTTTAGAGTGAAATGTAATGCTGGCCCAATAATGCAACATAAAGAGGAAACGTTTTTAATGAATGCATCCACAGAAGCTCAAAATGCTTTTATAAAGCATACAGTATCTGCAAAACGTTTTTTGACATTGTGTTTCATTTGTCTTCCTACAATATCCGCTTATATAACTCAAGCATGCTGTCTGTAGTTGATGGTTATGTTTAGGCACTCAAAGCACTCAGAGTTTGAATTATGGGAAATACTCTTATTCTTTTTCTTGCCCAGAGTTAGATGAAAAGATTAATATCAGTAATTTCGTATGCCAAATACAAAATTACAATTACAGCTGGCTAACTTAGCTTAGCACAAAGACTGGAAGGCAGCTAAATCCAGTACCTCTAAAACTCACTGATAAACACTCAAGTATATATATGTTGTTTGTTTAATTGATACAAACATTTGGGCAGAGCCAGGCTAGCTGTTTCCCCCTGTATCTAGTCTTTATGCTAAGCTAAGTTAGCTGGCGCTAGCTGTAGCTTCATACTAAATATACGATAGGTGAGTGATCTTCTCATCTAACTCTTGGCAAGAAATCAAATAACTGTATTTCTGTGCTTCTGTTGCCTAAACTGTGAA
Organism: Siniperca chuatsi; assembly: GCF_020085105.1. Taxonomy (NCBI): domain Eukaryota; kingdom Metazoa; phylum Chordata; class Actinopteri; order Centrarchiformes; family Sinipercidae; genus Siniperca; species Siniperca chuatsi. The sequence goes on along the minus strand of NC_058045.1, from coordinate 12,663,403 downwards.
CTTAGGTCTCCTGTATCAAGCTTCAATACCATCCACCCAGACAACCTCTGTAAAACTTCTGTGCGGTACAAGAACGTAACGTTCCCTCTGAACATAATACTTGCAGCAATTATGTTTCCCTCAAAATATAACAAATTAGAAGTATATAAACAAAAGTTCTAGGAGATAGGGTTGACGAGCACCGTCTCTAGACTTTGGTTGAAATGAAAATCTAAATTAGTTTTCCCTCTTCTCTTTCTTTCTCTCACCATGATTGACACACTTCACTACTATTTTCAACAAGTCAACAACCGTCATCACGTTTAAAATTGCTGCTGCCGTAACACTGCAGACTTGAATATCTTCTGAGGACTGAAAACAAGCTTTCTCATTTCAAGAAGTGTGTATAGCTGAAATATATGACCCAATACAATGTGCCATAACTGATGACCACTTTCACTGCTTTAAGATTGTGAGGATATGGCACCAGCACTCCCGGGAGATCAATGCCATGTCTCAGCCACCGCGACATATAGCTACTCTAGGTTGTATTCGCATTACAGTGAAGTTAATAACCAGCATTTATAAGCTGGCACCAAGATATGAGGATGGAAGATTAGAGCTTTTTTTAATTACATTTCTTTTTCATATGCAGATTTAACAGAATAAGTAGCAACATTGTTGTGTGACTATTCACTTCCTGTCTTTTTGCACTGACGTCTAGTACTGCAGTTGCTAACAAACAATTCTTCGGAGAAAGTGCTGTTAAGTGCTACCATTTTCAAAAAACAACAACTAGATTGACAGGAAACATGCAGGGAAAATTATTATTTGTTCTTTTGTCAGACTAATAGTAAGTAATTTGTTGAAGCCTAGCTGTTCTGAAGCTTAGACTAAAAGAAAAATATAACTTCTGTGTAATTTTAATATTGAAAAGAATGGCACGTGGCTTTTTCTTTCTGATGTATATTAACTGCAGTATAGAAAAAAACTGTACAGCCTGCATAACAGCTGTATAGTCATTTTCTGCTCTTTGATGTTCCACCGGCATATACATGAATCATAGCCTTAAGATATTCTTGAATTTGAGCTTTGCTTGGTAGAACACTTTTAAAGCAACTATGAAATCTGATAATTGCATGATGCACACGACTATTATTGGACGTGAAGACTTAAGCAGCTACGTGATGAGTCTGATGAGAATCAGGCTCCCAAGTGAATCCCTTAAAGCTTTTCCTCATTGATTTCGGTCTCCCATCTCTTATATTTACTTTGCTGGCCAACAAAGGAAACAGCAGAGGTCCCTTTACTTCTAATCCAGTAATAAAACTACTTCTTTTCTCAAAGACCCTGATGTACCAGCGTGTTCAATTAACGCCGTATGGCCAAAATAAAAGGAACATAAAAGAATACATACATTGTATTTCACAAAAGTATAGTTGTGTGAAATACACTTTTTCTTAGTTTTTGTAAATGCCTGAGACTTAATATAAATAAATATGATTAGGTGATGTATTTCATCACTAATACATGTACGGTGTATATACATCCTGCCTCTCTCACCATTATATATGACTGCAGAGAAAGGTGCCATCTATTATTATTGGTAGAGAGCCGTAGAAACCATATAATTTTAATGGATTTTCAAGTGGGTGGGTTTTAAGTTGATTTTGAGATGTTTCCAGGTGTAATGACTGTCATTAATCAGAACAACTGAGGTCTCCTGTTTCTCAAAATCTGTATGGATTTGGGATACAACACCATTTCTACACACACATAAATTTCTGAGCATTTATGAGTCTTAACCTTAATTGTGCAAAAGACAAAACTGGCGGAGGCTCCATCAGACTTTTCAGCAAATTTCTTTTTTACATAAATTCCACTCTCCAAAGCCTCTCTTAAAAGATCGATGAAGATGTTTAAATAAATTGCAAACCACTTATTGGACAAAATACAAAGAAGAATCTCAAGCTATTTCCAGACTTATACAGGTGACCTTCACTTTAGTGTAATATTTATTTAATTGAATTCCATGGCAAATTATATAATAATCATGCATCATCATCACAATCACAATTAATCATCATAACATAAATATACAGTGTTGTGATCTGTTATTTCAGCATCTACTAGCCTGACCTTTGAGAGCTGATTCAGGAAGCAACGAGCACAGATCGGATGAGTGGGGGATGAAAACAGCTTGCGCAGACATGAGTCAAGGTCAGATAAAAAGGCTATGTTCAGGGTTCAGGGTGTGATGAGAACGGAATGTAACAGGGAAAGCTTTTCACAACTTACAGCAAGTACTCTGTAGTAATTTTACTAATTGAATGTACATCCATCACAAAAACAGCTAAATAATTTAAGGGAAACTCTCAGGGACTTTTTAATTATAACAGCATATGCCAACACAACAACATGGACACACTGAATCAGCATGGAAAAAGAGCAGTTACAATGTAAAGCTTAAGTACATGAACACTACATTTTCTGCCAAAGTTTTGGTTGTTTCTTGGAGATTTCTGTATTTCTTTTTTCCTCTGAGCCTTCTCACTGGTTCAAAGTGGTAGGGGCTCAGCTGAAAAAACGTATTGTCACGTATTTCAGTGCACCAATCAGGATTTCGCAGTATTTGAACCGAATGAATCTGATGAAGCAGATTAGACAAGTTTTTGAGTATTAAACTCTAAATAAAGAATATATTAAATTTTAACTTTTGCTTATGTAGTCATAAATATTTATTGTTTTAGAGAAAACACATAATATGATGGTTACTGAATTCCACATATATACTGCCACTAAAAATACCACATAATTTAATCATCACCTCTGTGACAGAGCCTGATCAAAAGCCTTAAAAGGCAGGGCTACTGTTCAAAAAATACTTGTTTTTCCAGTCAACGCATAAAGATGCATAAACTGTTGTGCAGAACACAACTCCCAAACCCCTGAGCTATGAATCAGGGGTCTGGTTTTGCATGTAAAGTATGTATATGCATACATACGTATGTACATATATATGAAGGATGTATTCAAGCTGTCTCCAACACTACATACAGGTGTGTTTACATTTGTCATGAGCCAAATGTCACATTCAATCCACAGTGTTTGTTGCCATCTGTGAAACAATGTGAGGGATACCTAATAGTGTGTCCGATGATTACTCTGCCTGGTTGCGTAACACCAAATGAATACATTTCATAGGAGCTGTTGCTCTCTGTGGTGGAAATTGTTTCCTCATGATGACCCCATATTCCAGGATGATAATAACTCCAAACTAATAAACCAATTCAAGAGAGGTGGTTCAGTATCCCACTTCAGTCGAGGACTTGTATGACAGGCTTTGATGCTGTTCTGAATGCAATGTGTGATACTTCTTCTTACCAGGGGCCTCATTAATAAAACAGTGCATAGGATCCATACTAAAAGTGTATGTGCACACTAAAGCCTCTACATGCCCATATCCAACCATAAATGGTCAATGCAAAGCACCTCATGAATACTGATGCATAGAAATGAGCCTGCTGATCAATGGTTCTTTACGGTGAATCATGGCAACGATGATGCCAAGAAAAAGACCAAGAAGACCAAGAAAAAGAATTTCTGACACAGAAATTGTGCTGCTTGTGGGTGAGGTGGAGGCTAGAAAGCACATATTGTTTGGTGGCCACAGCAGTGAGGTAGTGGCGTAGTGCTGGAGAAGGACGGCGACACCGGCATGACCACAGACGAACCCGGTAAAGCACTGTTTTATTTTTTATTGCATGGCTGTGTAAACAATTAATCTCCCAGCCATCAGCCTGAACCCCAGCCTGCTGGCCCCCAGTTCATATCCTTACATACTTACCTCCTACGTGCTAGTCTCTCAGCATCTCAGCCTGCAAGCCAGGGGGCACATCAGTCTGTTGCTTTCTCGGCGCCTTCTGGGAAATGCTCCAGGAGGAAGCATGGCTCCCACAGTTGCTCGCCTGCCCAGCTGTTCGCCTGCGCAGCGGCCCAGCGCCACGGCGGCGGCCTCCAGTCACAGCTGGATCGCAGCAGCCATCACTCCCTGCTGGATCGCAGCAGCCCTCTGTCCCTGGGGGCGGGCGGTCCGCCCGTCCGCCCGAGGTCCGCCCGACGTCCTCAGCTCTGCACATGTCCAGCCCCTGGGCCGTCCGCCCGAAGTCTCCCACCTGGCCCTTGGTCCTTCCTTGATTGTTTGCACCTGTGTCTCGTTGTCTCACCTCCCCTAGGGTATTTAGTCTGGGTCTCTTTCCTTGTTCAGTGTTGGATCAATGTTGTTTCACATGGTGTTGTTCCTGCTGAGTGATTCCTACCGTGAGTTTTCTTCCTGTCTTGGGATGTTCCTGACCTTTGTGAGTGTCGCTGTTTGGTGCTCCTTTTGTTGTACCTGGTTCCTGTGCCCAGTTCCCCAGCATTCTTACCGTGAGTTTGTATTGGATTCTTTGTCTCCCTTAGACCTTGGCTGGATCCTGGAGTTTTGTATTTTGCCTGCTCCCTTGTGAACTGTTTGCGACCTTGGACTAACTCCCCTGCTTCCACCACTGCCAGCCAGTAACCTATCTGCCTTTTGTCTGTTCTTTACCTGTCTGCCTACCGGTCTGCCTGTACTTGCCTGCATACCACCACCCAATAAACACTGTAGTCATCTGGCTACTTCACACTGATACCGCTTCCTGTTCATCTGCTTTTGGGTCCACATACCACTACACAACACATACAATATGTCCTTTTATTTGCCAACTAGTGCATGGTCGCGCCTGTTCTATCGTTGATCTCGCACTCCGCAAATTTCACCTTCTTTCGAGTAGTTGTCTTCTCCATCTTTCCCTCATTGATGGTCCAACAAAGACTCCTTAAGCATATTCATGAGCTATTTAGCACTGACAATTTATGGATGATTGTGGGACGACACTGGGAATAGAGGGACACGTGTGTTTATGTCGTATTTATGACGAGAAGCCTGCCTACAGGTGTGCGGCGCACGGTTTTATAGATCTGAATATTTTCTTGTGTATGTAGATTCTGAGGTTTGTGAGTACGCAATGATTTAGGATGGAATCTACGCTGATTTTTATAAATGAGGTCCCAGGTCCTTAGTATCAATACACTTGTGGTGTTTCCATTATTTTGTTCATCATCTGCTTGTCTTTGGACATTGGGAGGATGGAGGAGCACTGTAGGGGTCCCCATGTAAACATGATAATGTAACGTCAAGGACTGGAGCTGAGAATCAAACTCAGGACCTTCTCAGTTTGAGGTGATAATGATAAGCACTGCACCACTGAGCTGGCCCTGATAAATGAGGCACTCAATGGAATAATTCCTGCTCCATTTAAACTCTATCCAGTGTTAATAAGGCCGCAATAACACAAACTGTTGAGCAGGACATCATGCCTGAAAACAAAGATGGAACATGTGGAACTAAAATGCAGTTGAAATAAGAAATATGGCATACAAGCCTCAACAATGTGACAGATATGGCAAAAGCAGCACAACCAAAATTATCAAATTGTCAACAATGAATGGATCCTATTAACAAGCATTATCGGTGTAGCCAAAGCTTTATATAGCTTATTATGAACAAGTCCTCCAAATTAAATGACAAAATACATAATTTGTCCATGCCCTCTAGACATATATAAGCATTTTCTGATCTGACGCCCCTAGCGGCAGGATGACATAATTTGTCTGTGCCGTCCAAAACAACAAATCACAATTGAAAAATAAATCTGTTTTATGATGTGACAATGCTGTGGTTAAGGTTTAGGCACAAACACGACTTGGTTAAGGTTAGGGAAACATTGTGGTACTTTGTTAAGGTTCGGAGACCTTTGTCATCATGGTTACAGTAATGACCACTGGGTATTGATTAGGGAACAACTGCGGTCATGGTTAAGAGAAACCAAAGTTGACTGTCGGTGGAAACAGGGAACAAACAGCAGTCTCCCGTGTTAAAGTCAGATGTTTTCTTGACCCATCCATCCACCCCGACCCTCCACCCTACGCGTCAAATGACTTCCTCCTTTGTTCCTGTCATAATTACAACAGGCGTAAACATACGTCGTTTTGGGGCACTTGCTGAAATGAGTCTGTTTTTTTTTCTTGGGAGGATAGTCTCTGTATTCCGCTGTGCCAAAGAGCTCTTTTTTTGTGGCATTTTGCCTTTATTTGACAGTGTTAGTAGAGTTAGACAGAAAATATACAGAGAAAACAAAGGTCCATGACCAGGGATGTTGCAGTTATATCGTATGCATCTTAACTACTCTGCCTTTGTTCCTAAAAAATTAAACTATATATTTGTCACCAAATTTAAAGATTTATGTCTTCAGTAGTAACGACTGGTCTTGGGGTTGAAAGCCAAAGACAGGGTAGGGATGTTGGAAAGTATTGAGAGACAAACTAATGCATTGTTGAGTTTTATCTTTTCATGGGATAGATATGGAGGACCGGAACTGCCAAAAGCAAAAATAAAGAAAAAAATTAATATGCCATTAAATGCACCAAAAATATTAAAATTAATGTAGGCATTAAATAATTTAGAAAATATGACACAAATTGATATTTCTGTTTTAATTTGCTTCTGTATTTACATTTGTATTAATTCCCATATTTATTTACTTCCCCATTTCATTTTCCATTTTATTTATTAATTTGTTTATTTATTTATTCATTAATTTGTGTTCATGTAGTTATTTATTTATTCATTTATTTATGCATACATTTTTTAAAATGTATTTACAAATGTATCATTTTCCCTTTGCATTCCACCCACCCCCCATTTATTTCCCCAAACTTATTTATTTTTGTCTTTTCTTTTTACATTTCTCTATGCATTTCTGCTTCATGCAAATGAGGGGAGCTGTGTGTCATGGGCTTAACAAAGTTACAAATACATAAAAACTGAATAAATAAATAAATAATTAAATTAATGAATAAATAAATAAATGAACAAATGAATAAATAAAATGGAAAATGAAATGGGAAAGTAAATACATATAGGAATTAATTAAATGTAAATAAATACAGAAGCAAAAATTAGAAATTATTTAATGTAAATAAGCAACTGTTCGTCATATGAACTTAAAAGGTGATGCAATGTCAATGTTGTGTTCGTAACTTGTTTCTGCTGTCCCCAAGAGGCCAAAAAAATCAGTTACTGCAGGATTAATGTCCATTTACTACCGGTTTTAACCAGTCTTCATCAGTGTATGCTCAGTTGTCGTCACGTGACCTAAGTTTACCTTTGATCTCATGATAGCAAGTGGTCGCATATGGAAGAGGGAAACTGGAGTGGTGTATGGCATTACATGCAACAGGGAAAACAAAAACGGTGGAATGAAAAGGATCCTGGACAAGAAAATTAATGAACACCAGCTGTCTGTGAACACAAGGACCAAATGTGTGTTTACTCGCAACACTAAATGTAGTATTGCAATAGAGCTCATAATGTATGTCTTCCTTTTCAGATAAACTCAGGCTTACCATACTGAAATGTGAGAGGAAGATATGGCTCATTGAGTAAAAAATGTAAAATGCATGAAATTGTGGATAATTTCTCACACTCAGCCCATCTCTCTCTCTCTCTCCCTCTGTGTGTGAATGAAAGAGGCTATCCAAGATGAATTTGTTGCTTTGTGAGAGGGCGAAAACTGACAGCCTCTATTTTGGCACGTAATCTAAACTATGATTATGTGAATCAATGCTGGCATCACAGTGGGCAATTCTCAGAATTTTTCTAGAAAAATAATGTATAATACAATCATCGAGAACAACTTGATATTCCTCAGCTATAACTTGCAGCAGTGAGACCAATAAAAACAAATTATCTGTCATCGAGTTAGCCTCTGTTTCCATTGCCGACTACTTCATCTCATAACCTCGAGATATAAAATTAGATTAGATAAAAGGATTTCAGTAAAAATGTACCACATATGATATTCAAATCAATACTGTAAAATAAAGATTTTTTTACATTTTGATATAAAATGTGAGTCTGTTAGATTGTTTGCTCACAGTGATGCCATTCTACATTTGGGCTGCTAATGTGTGGTGTTTGCAGTGTATACACCATATGAAACACATTAAGACTATTCATTACAGGGCTCTGGTAGCTCTGGTGGCTCATGATGCATGACCTACTTGCTAAATGCGTCAATGGATGAGCAGACTTTGGCCTTTATTCTGGAGGGACTCTGCATTTGTAGAGAATGTGAACCCTAAAACAGCATTGCTTATCATTTACTGTATGTTAAAAGGAGATGTGTACAGTAGGACAAATATAGTTCTACTGCTTTTAAAACGACATTAAAAACGACACTAGAAGAGACTATAACCTGTGACAATCCTGCTGTGTCTTTCACAACATGTGATTATTATTCTGGACTTCCCACATATATGTAAAAATTGTATGAGGGCCATAACCATATCTCCTATAATGTAGCATATATGTAGCAGCCAGTAGTAAAGGTATGGTGATAATTTAATATTATCATTCATCAACTTTCAACAGAATCATATTGCGATGATGATTATACAAGTTTCTGTCATTCAAATTGATGATTTTGAACAAATTAAAAACAAACAAGCAAACAAAGTTTGCATGTTTTTTTGGCCACTTAGGGGCAGCAGAAAAAAAAATTACTGTAAACACAACATTTACATATCATCACCTTTTAAGATGTTATGGCAAACAGTTGCTTATTTACACATCCAGTAGATGCAGAACAACATTATCATTCATGTGGAGTCGTGTTTCTGGTCACCTGATAAATGTACAGTAAGTCCAATTTTCACCCTCCCTTAGCTCTCTTTTGGTCTCTACAACACTTGAGGGAAATATCTTGCTCTTTAGCTGTTAATGCTCCACTATGTCCAGGGACAGGTAGCCACTAACTTTGTCTGTCTGCTGTTGGGTGTTGAGCAGGTGTAGAGTGAGTTTTTAGAGCTTTTTCTGCTCAAACTGCTGCCAGAAGCAACACTATGAGAGCAGTGAGAGTGAACCAAATCAGTAAAGTTGTGGGGTGGATAACCTAAAACAATGAGCTAAAAGACTCTAAAATGCTCTGTAGAGCCAAGGGGAGCTGCAGAGTTCTGCTGCAATACTCTGTGGGTTCACACCTTTCATGTTGTCATATTTTTCCATTGTTATTAAAATATTGACTATAGTCACTTTAAACTAAATCATTTATTAAAATTTTGACACAGGACTCCTCTACAAGACAGGTAGCAGTGCAAGACAGCTTTGAGGCCTTCTCGTTTGAGTTAAGATTGTGATTTAGTTACTTTGCAATCAAATTACCACAAACAGTGGTAGCAGTGAATTTGTGGCATTCATTGGGAAAATTGCCCACTTAACCTTCTATTTTCTCAGGCTTTTGATTTGTTTCTGTATGTGTGTGTCTGTAGTTAATGCCTGTGGAGTGTCAGGATGTGGATTTCTTACTGTTTTTGTGCATGTTTGCACATGCATTTTAATGTGAAGCACGCTGAGTTTATTCGTAATTGAATGCCCTGTATAAAGAAAATACTGTAGCATGCTTCTTTTCCTGATAGAGGGCTACACAACTGAGAAGAAAACTCTGTGTATTTCCTGCAAGAGGCTTGAAATACCTCTAAATCACACACACAAAAAGTAATTCTTATCATCCCAGTGTTGTGTGAAATATCTTGCTGGAAATAATCCAGTTAAAGATAAAAACAAAACAGAAAACAAAAGGTGACGGCTGTGCTCTACTTGAGGCTGCTCCAAGCAAATAACAAATACTCTCCCATCATGATGCACTGACAGTTTAAGAAGAATCCTGAAGAGTTTTTTTTCTCAGAGAACACTTATTGTTGTCTGGGACGTGAAGAGTTTCATATACAAATACAGCAGCACAAATATTCTGCCAAGAGCAGATGAGGACTCCTTTTAGTTGAATTCACTTTTGTGGACCGTATGGTCATCATGTTTTTGGTATAATAGCGATCAGTTTTATTTGTTTTTGTTATCAAAGTGATCCATACAATTACCATCTGCAGTTCAATACCACCGTAGTGCCATAAATAAAATGAAAGTAGAATTTAAAGGGATAGTTCAGGTTTTTTGAAGGGGGGCTGTATGAGGTACGTATCCATAGTCAATTACCAGCAGTAGATGGCAGTCGGTACGTCCCCAGTTTGGAGAAGCAGATAGTTGTACTGGCACGGAAGCTACGCAATGTACTGCTGTGGAAAGGGTCAGCAGCAAAACGTATTTTAGCCACCTAAAAGTAGGCCCACGAAAAAAAAAAATCAATATCAGTTCAAGTGTACACTATATTTTGAATATTTTCAGTGCTATACCTTGCCATCAGACAGTCATTTCCTTTGGAACTACGCATAAGCACAACTTGGCCGCGCACTGTATAATCCTCTGTGCATGCTGGCGTGCGACCTTCACTTGGTGTTTTGGATGGAGGAACTGGATGAGAACTGGCAGGAACGGACAGTCCTGAGGGAGTTACGGTATGTGTCCACAGGGGCGTTTTTGGACGCGAGGGGTTGCGCCGCTTCCCAGCATTGGACGCTTGATGGGTCACTGGCGTTGTCACACTAGATGATTGACAGGTGTTCTTCTTACCTGAAACAGGAAACACTTCCTTTCACTTGTGGGCTGTCTGCTCCTGGATTTCAAACCAGACCAACATGGCGGCTCATTTGGAAACTTTCTTTTATATTCCGAAAATAGTTCACTGAAATGTTTCTGAAAACAGAGAAACGTCTCTCTCCCTGTCTCTCGAAACACACCACAGCACTACCAGAATGCATTGTAGGGCTGCTTACGGACAATAGGCTTGTTTGAGATGAGCCAGGCCTGCGCAGAATTGATCACCGGCGATCACCGCACAATGCATGCTGGTTAGATTTGTGTCCAACTTGATCCCAACTTGCTCTGACGTCATGCACACGTCATGCACACGTGGGCAACGATATCGAGGCAGCTGCAGTTTTTAGAGCCAGGCGCTGTAGCTGCTCTCCTGGCTCTCGCCTGATCAAAGAGCTGGTTGGCTCTTAGCTTCGACCACAAACACCGTGGCTGGTTTCAGCCCCGACAAACCATAGCAAAACGTTTATTTGAACACCCTGTTGTGTAAGCAAGCATACTGCCTTTTTAATATGGTGGAATTTAAACACGTCCTTGTTGATTGAGTAATGCCTCTGATACACTCACCAACCGAGACAAAACGTACCTCAAAGCCGCTGCACACAATTTCGAGGAAACATGTCATTCAACCCGGAAACCATAGCAAAACGTGCACACCGTTTTCAGATTGAACGTGTACGTTTTGTAGAAAATCCTAATTTTCTGTGTAATTGTAATATTTAATGCTAGATTATTAGTCTCATGTTGTGCAATGAAGGTTTAATCTGTTAAACATATCTTATCACATATAGTGTGGTTGATAATTATAATAAAGGTTATTTATATAGCACTTTTTAAAACGAGCAATTTCAAAGTGCTTTACAAGGCAGACATAAAAAGAACCAAAAGATAGAATACAATGCCAGGATATGATAGACAAACTTAGACCACTGTGAAAAGTTGATTTATTGTTATAATCCACTTTGCATGACCTCAAAACCTTGAACCTTAAAAAGTATTATCAACTCATTGGTACAAAGTTTGTTTTTCTATTTGTTACATTTGTGAGATTACATATTTAATATCACAAACCACATCTCACATACCCATTAAAATAATTAATACAATGGAATTTATGTGCAAAGTAGCCATTATTCTCTGCCTACATATCACGTAACAGTAACTGCTAAAGAAAAAGTATTCACACTGAGTCAAAGTTCAGTTCTGATAAATGTATTGGTTATTTATCGGACAATTGCATTGTAAAGCATAAGAAATACATTCTGCAAACTTCCGGTAGCATACAGATGGATCTAACAGGATGTAAATATTTTGGTGACTTCCTGTATATTCTTTTAAGGCTGCTGGAAACTGAAAAAAATAAATTTGGAAAAGCACAGCGATTTCTGTGGCTATTTACTTCACAACAGTCTGATGCTGGTTGCACAATATTTAATCAGCGGATATGCCGTGCATAATTGTGGCTTGACAGTGCGCAACATCACACCAGTTAGAGACCACAGTTGAACCAGATACCTGCTGCCTTCAGATGGCTGTAAAGAGAAACACCAGAAGGAAAGGCCTTAAGTGAAGGCAACTAACTGTCCTAGATGACAGAGCAGGTAAGAATCACTTAATCATCTTAATTCTGCATCTCTGGCATCATAACCGGAATAAAAATAAAAAAAAAACCTTTTTGGAAAGACGAACAAAACATGAATAAGAGGGTTTAAGGGATTTCAGAAGAGAAGCTCCTGTGGTTGATAGACTGATCAAACCAACCCGGCTGATGACAGCCGTCGCTTGTCATATAAAGCGTCAGAGTGGAGGAATAAAGCGGACCGAAGCAACAGCTGCAGTGACTGCAGGAGAAAGACGCTCAGAGAGATCCACATTAACCTGACTGGCAGCTCCGCTAATTGCAGGTAAGCTATTTTTATCTGCGTTGAAAAGTGGTTAAAAGATTTCTGTCCTTCTCTTTTTGTCTTCATTCGGGGCAATAACCAGGCAAGTACCCACTTCAATATTATTATTCCTGGCATTTTTTCCTCACCTGTGTTGTTTAGTATTTTTTGATTCCTCCTCTCCTTTCCTCTTCTTTATTCATTTAGGATTAGTTCCATGACTGTCACTGTTTGTGTGATCACTTTGCATGCTTCTGAATATAAAAGCTAAATAACGTGGTATCTGGTCATTTACTGTGCGTTAATGAAATTTGCATGTGCCAGGAATTCCTACAGAACTGTTTTAACGATGTGCAGCCATGTTACAGGTGCCACCAACGCACAGCAGATAAAACACACAGATCCAGTCGACCATGAAAAAATTATTTCTTTTTTTCTTCTTCCAGTTTTCACAGTTAAAGTTCCAGTTGGAGATGCAGAAGAAAAACACAGTCTAGGAGTAGACGGGATTAATGACTTGCTTTTATCTGTGTCCCCCGTCAGTCAGACTCCGGTGTTCATCATGTTCCACCAGCTGACGGATCAAACAGTAAATGGCAGCTGCCAGGGACCCACCTCAGTGTGCAATAAAAGCACTGATGGAGACGCGCTCCAGCTGCCCACTTTCTCCACCGCGGCCAAAGTCAGAGTCATCATCACCTTCACTCTGTGCTCAGTGTCAGCTGTGTGCAACCTGGTTGTGCTGTGGGCTGCCGGCAACGGCGGCAAGCGCAAGTCACACGTCAGGATCCTCATAATGAACCTGACTGTGGCGGACCTGCTGGTGACTTTCATCGTGATGCCTGTGGACGCAGTGTGGAACATCACGGTGCAGTGGCAGGCGGGAGACGTCGCCTGCAGGCTGCTGATGTTCATGAAACTGGTGGCGATGTACTCCTGCGCTTTTATAACTGTGGTCATCAGCTTGGATAGACAGTCTGCCATCCTCAATCCTCTGGGCATAAGTGAGGCCAAAAGGAAAAGCAGAATAATGTTGACTGTGGCCTGGACGATGAGTGTGATCCTCTCGCTCCCTCAGGTAAGAGAAAACACTTTTTAGTTTGTATGATTCTGCCACTCTGGGTCTTCACATCAAATAAGTCCCTCCCTATACATTACCCTATACTCATATAAAGTATCTGGCATGAAAGCTGCTGGTTAAACACCTGTCACATCTGGCCTTTTATTTGCAGGAGAATGAAACCTTGTTAAGAAAGCAGCTCTAGTGAATCCAGCTTGTTGAGTTTTGCTGAAAAGGGAGATGAACCTGCAGTACTGCTTGCAATACAGTGTGTAGAAGACAAAAGTAAAACACCTAAAAAGGTGCACATTGCCTGCACCTGTTGTGTTCAGAGTGTCACTTTTAATTAATTTAAGTTTCATTGTTAAAAATAAATGGTTGCAAACTCTTTATTTACAAGTTGTGGAGAGCTTCACAATATTAAACATTAGTATGGATATGATCTGCTCCAGCACATAAAGCACAAGGTCGTGGTTGCTGGTTCCGAAACAACATATGCAGAATTCATATCAGACCTTGAACTGGTTTAAACTGCTGAACACAAATGAGGCAGCAGCTCACACTGATCAAATTGGATTTCTGATCAGGTGTAGCATGATGTCCAGGGATCATTGACCCAACAGGCTTTTAGGAATTTATGAGCTTCAGAGGTGCCGAACTTTTTTAAACTTCAGACAGAGCCAGGCTAGCGGTTTTGCCCTATTTCCAGTCTTTATGCTAAGCTAAGCTAAGGATCTCCTGGCCATGGCTTCATATTTAACAGACTTACATATATGAGTGGTATCTTCTCATCTAACTCTCGGCAAGAAAGTAAATAAGCAATGATAATAATAATAATTATGCTAATAATAATAAGACCATGTAGAGTGATAACATTTAGTGAACTACACAGTTAAATTAATAGCAGATAAGGAGAAACTCTGGCCTTAAATGGGAACAAGATGACGCCACCTTATTTTCTTTATTTATCTTTGACTATATTGTTATTCTAATTCTTATTCAGTGCATTCTGCACCCTTTTAGTGAAATGCAAATGTAAGGCTCAGGCATATGAAAGAACTCAGGGGCCATTTTTTTTACGTGTGGTCAAATACCATGATTTAAATAAAAACCCTTTACCTTGAATTGCCAAATAAGACTAATAATATGTTGCAGGCATCACATTTTGCAGTTTTTCCACAGCTTTGTGGTGTTGAATAACATCTACTGTAACTCAGTCAATGAGATTTAAATTGTGGACCTCTGCCACTGTTCGCTGATTCACAATGTTTGGCATGTATCGTCATTATTTCCAGGGCCACTGTATACGGTAACAAGTAATGTTGCAGGTTTCATTACACTACAGCTACCCTACATGTGATGTGGACTTTATTAAGCTTCATCGGACACAGTCCAGATTTAGCTACTGAGAGTGTAAACCGAGCAGCCTGAAAGAGGTGACAGGAAAGATAATGGCACAAATATGTGAAGGTTTCCAATTTTTATTTTAACGAGTCACGAAGAAATACACAGCCTAGTCTTAGCTGCTCCTGCTGCTGTGCGTCTGAAGCCTTTTCTCAGTGGAGGCAGCAGAGATGGTGGCTGCAAATAATAATAGGGTAAAACAAGTGTCCTCTTTATCCACATGTTGTATCTGTAAGCTGCTTTTCCAAATAGTGATGTCACAAAATCTGCTTCACTAACTGTAACCCACTAAATGATTATTTATGTCTTTTACGACTGATTTATAATGCAAAAATACAGCTAGTTTCCAGCCTCACACCGTGACTGGCTGATTAGCTGACGGGTATTCTAATGAGTGTTCATATCTCTTTATTTAACGCTCGTCCTGCACATATACTCTCTCACAGCAAGGGGCTACCAAGCACCACTGACCTCTGAGAAACCCCTTTCTCCTGAGAAGCTTCTGCAAAGGTTCTTGGAAAGGCAAGCACTTATTTCAAAACCTTTTTGCTGTTTGAACCTTTGAAAGATCAAAAGGGAACAAACCCCTGCAAATGGTCTTGCATATATATGTATTGCTGCAGTATGTGGGTTCTAAGACTCATTAGGCAACATAATGAAACCCTCAGCCTTTGATGGATATACAAATAAGACTACGATTTCTATTCATACATTTTTGTGGTAATCAATTTAATTTCTGCATTTGTATTATTGGTTTTATGATTTATGATGCAGCACTTTTATCAGCTGAGCTACAGCAATAATAGCCATCATAGCTGCAGTAATTTAAGTTTAAAAACAAAAGGTGTACTGTAGAAAGAAAGCTGGCTTCTATACTGTCTGTGTTCAGAACATTAACAGCACTGCTTCAAAAAAAACAAGCCTGTTACCAGACATCATGCTGATATTTCTGCAAAACCCCATTTTAGGTTCAATGAATCATTTTTAGAATTACTGTTTCCCACAATATCTGCATATGGCAACTACAGTATGACTGAGGTAAGGGAAAGATCATAGGTATGGCAAAGAAAGTATGGTTAAGATATGGTTAAAGCTGCTTTAATTAGTATTTTTATATTTAAAAAATTATCAAATGACAACATGTATGTGAAAGGTGTCTTTCAGCTCATTGTTTTGGTTTTAGGGGACGCATCTTTACTGTTTTGGTTCTCACTCACAGCTCTCATCAGCATCGTTTCCACACACAGTAGGCAGCTAAAAAGCACTGATAAACCACTGTACACTACCTGCCCAACACCAAATGGCAGATAGACCCAGTTAGCATCTTGTCGGTGAACATAGTGGAACATTTAACAGCTAAAGGGGCAGGTATTTCCTTCAGGAGTTGGTGGAGACCAAAACAGAGCTAAAACAGAGTTCACTTGATTAGTTTCATTATGATTATGTGCCAGTGTTGCATTTATAGCTTTCTGCTGCCCACAAGTGGCCAAACTAAATCAATTAATACTGCTTTAAGGTTAAGCAACTTAAAACACTTGGTTGGGTTAGGCGAGGACCCTGGTTACGGTGAACAGAAGCAAATATTATTTGGAGGTCTGTGACACGAACTCCCACACGAGAGTTGGATGCTCTGCATACCCATCCGTGACCCAAACCTCTATAAAGGACACACTAGTTACTGAATTGGCACTGAGCATTGGTAGTGGATCTACTGTGGATTGTGAGCTGTGAAATCATTGACTATGAAGTACAGGTTTGGGATACTGCGCTAAAAAACGCAGCACCAGAAAACCAAAAAAGCAGGATATAGCTCAATAATACATACATACTGTAGGAGTATAAACACTGTGCATTGCGTCAAACTGGACTTTCTGGTCCACAGCTCATTTTCTCACTGGTAACCTGTAGCAACCATACCTCAGCAATGCAGCCACTTGCGTTTTTTTCATCCAGTGCTATTATCAGTCTGAACGCAGTCTAATTCATGCTCCTGAATCATTCCTTTCAGGGCTTTAACTTTGTTAGACAGGACTGTGATGAAGAATAGGAGACATTTTAATTCACATGTAAAATACCAAGATGCCTGGAATCTATGGCAGGGTTGTACAGCTGACACTTAGGCATCTGTATTTCCACCACATGTAACACAGAGGCTGCTGGAGCACTGGTATGAATACTGGACTCTTTACATACCTGTAATTGTCTCTACCGTGGAAGGCCACAGGACCAAGTCTCCATTTATAAATTCTAAGGCTGTAATCCTAGAAAAGAAACTCAAATCAAAATATTTTGCTGCTAGAATATTATATACTGTTACACTACTGTTTGTATTGGATATACTGTAAAAGCATGGGTTTGTTATACAGGTTAAACTGTTACTTTTCACCCTCCTTTATCAGATAATTGAGTTTAACGAAAAATGTAATATGTATAAGCCATGTCTACTCCGAGCTTTGCACCTGTTATCACCTGACTTGTGGTACAGACAGCTTGAGACACTCTAGCATCAAACCTTATGTCCGAGACATTCTGTCATGTAGAGGCAGCGGCAAACATGTAAGCTGAAAAAACAAGTTGTATATCACAGCCTGAAGCTCACAGTGGTAAACTGAATGAGATCAATGCAGTTCCTCTCACTTAAAATGTTAAATGTAGTGAAAATGTTTGTAATCACAAAGGTAATTGCTCAGTTATTGAATTGATTCTTTGAACATGCAGCAGCTTTTTTTTTATTTCAACATACTAATTTGAATTAGTTTTTTAATTTCCAGAATTTCTTAATGAAAAGCTTAACTTTCTTCAATCTGAAAGGCTTCCTATAGGGTTCAAATAACTGCTTGTTAACCTAAAAGACATGGCAGTGACTCTACTCCAGCTTCTTTATTCTAGAAAACCATTGACAAAAAGATAGCCCAAATATAGTCCAACCTTGGTATGTATGTTGCAGGATGTTCTCTGTTCATGACCAAGACTCAATACAAAATGTGTAGCCCCAAATATATATAGTAAGTATACGTATATATCCTATAAAGGACAAAAATTATTATATAAACGTTGTAATTCCAAATAAATATGACCCAGGTTCTCAGTGGTACAGCTGTATCAGAAGAGAAATACATAACACTGTAAAAACTAAAAGTGCCGCAAATATCCAATGTGTGTACCCAATATGGGTACTCAATGAACTTAAAATTACATTGAAGGTGCTTCAAGTAACCTTTGCATAGGATGAGGTTCCTGGAAGAATCCTCGACAATCTATAAGCTCCTGCAGGAACCTCCGACCACCAAAGTGGGTTCCAGCAAACACTTTTCTTCAGCTCACAGCTTCTGGAGGAAGCCTTATTAATTTGAATGAGTCCTCGAGCTTCTGGAGGGTTCCTAGAAGAACCAAGTGCCTAAAGGGGTTCTTTTAAGAAGCTTTTAGAAAGTTTATCACTCTCTGTCATGTATTCATACATGTGTGTCCAAGCAGGCACACACACACACACACACACATGCACACATATAGGACAGACATTTTCACACTTTTTCAAGTCTTATCTACTCATTCATTCATTTTCAAATATTCAACTTTCTTGAAGTTTACATTTTCTTAAAATGTTCCACATCTTTCATACAACATTGTAATGAACGTATTTATTTACTAGGCGATAGGGATTAAACCCTTTGAGTAATGACCTGCAGTTTGAGTGGTGCCCCTCAGCTTAAACTCTATTAAATTAACTGACCCAGGACTGAGACAGCAGTTAACAGCAGTTGGTGGATTCTTAACTGATTTGACATTAGTGCATTAGATAGATAGTTAGATCAATCGATTCAAGTGTCCAATGGCTCACACTGTCATATATAATTATAGATAGATTATGACAATACATAAGAGAAAACAAAGAATCATATAAAGTCAAGGGTTCCCTGTAAAATTTTGATTGTTTTAAAGCAGAATGCTTTGCTGTTAGATATTTTAACCTCTTACAGTAACATCCACTTTTCCTATTTTATTTTCCCTTCATGTAGCTTTAAGCTTGGAAAAATCATATTATTCCACTATATATACTATATATTATTATTATCTTGCTTGTATCGGCTTGTTCCAACGTTTCATTAAAGCTACAGCATATGGTGTTTATACTGAATTAAATATTCAACCCAAGACTCCATGTTTAAACACCGTTCCATCAGATGGAAATGTTTAGAGTATCATTTTATACACATTCCCCCAGATTCAGCATGACACATTTGGTATTTTTGGACACTTTAGGTTCTCCGCTAGAATAAAGAAAAATAAAAGTAAAATAAAGTTCTGTGAGTTTTAACATGGCTTGGCCAAACACCATGATTTTGTACTGATTGACAGTGAGTGACCGTGGGGTTGAAGAGATTAAAAAAAATATATATAAAAAAAAAAATATATATATATATATATATATATATATATATATACACAAACTCACTCAGCAGCTTTCTAAACCATATCTTTAGACGGGGACATTTCCGTTACATCATATTCACATGTCTGATTGCTAGAAACAGATAAATGTATTTTATTTTCACACTTTCCTCTGGACAGTCAGCCTACTGACTGACTTTAGCATTTGAATCTCCACACAAAACAAAGTTTATTCTATTCCTTTGAAAAATGAAGTATATTATGTTCATTCAAAGGGTCTTTTCCATGCTGACCTGGGCTGACGAACTGACTCACTTCCAGTGGCTCAGGTGTTGTACAGCTCAGCCTTTGCAGTCCATTTATCTTCACTGTGATATCTGAGGGCCTCAAACAAACTGCACTAAATGTCTTGATGAAAATAAATAGCTGGGAGCAATACTGCTGCTGTTTCGATTTTCTCACCGCAACTCATGTTGAGTCTGCCCTCAGTTGAAATGATATCATGTCTCTTAATAAAAAAACATCATAAAACTGATCTGACATTAAGGCCCTGCTATAACCATCATAAATTAGAAATGTACAAGTTGTAGAACATGCTTACATAAAACAGTTTGTATATATATTACATGTTATATTTTGCTTTAATGTCATAATGTTGCAGTTTTGGGGCTGTTTCTTGCAGTCACAGGTTCAATTTATTTTTCCCAATTATATGTTTTCCTGAGCAGAGAAGCACAGGAAATGAAGACACTGTCATGGGAGAAAATTGCAATATTGTTGACCGAACACTGAGTTGCTGTTGTATTTACAACTCATTTTTACGAGAACCCAATTAGGCATCAAATTAACTTGTGCGCTTTAGAGAAAAAATAGGAATGGGGTTTTTCCTTTGGGGCTTGCTTCATTTATCCGCAAGAATTGCAATTACTGACCTTTACTTTAACAGAGGATTGGAAGTGTACATAACCTACAGTGAGTGCAGTATTTCAGGTGCCCAGATGTCTCTTGATAAATATAGAGTATATAATATATAATATATTAGACGCAGCCAAAGTGTAGATCATTTTATTGACATTAGCACCTACGTCAGTCTATTAGAGATTTCAAAATGTCTAATAGACATATTCAGCTGTTAGACTGTGATAACAGTGTCAATATGTTTATTTTATATATGTATTTAAAAACTCTGCACATTTTAGCCAGTGCCACAGTTTGATTTCATTATTCCACGCACATTACAATCTAATATGCATGGTTAACTTAGCCAGTAACATGTTGTTTTAGATGGAATTTTTATTAATTAATGAAATAGAAAAATATACTGAGTTATGCTGTAGATTTCAGAACGTTGACTGGTATTTAAAGGTGGGGTATGTGATTCTGGAGAAATCCAATACCATGACGAATACCATGATATAGAGCAAACAACGACACAGCAAGTAATGTAACGAATGTTAGCTGGGTTATGGGTTAGCAAACCCTACAGTTGCTGCTGCGAAGATAACAGCCAGAGGGGACGAGACGGTTTCCCAGCCAGCACACCAGCTCCAGACAGCTCCAGACAGCTCCTGCTACTATAGCTAGCATCACAACAACAGCATATCTTGGCAAACTAGAAAGTAAGCTGAATGTCCGTGGGCAAGTCATTTAACGTTACCTGACACACAAATCATGGCTGGAATAGGGTTGTGTGGCTCGGTCCGAGCCACTTTGTTTGTTTCCCATTTACAGAGCCAGGGCTGTGTACAAACGCTGGCACTGAACACTGAACGGATAGCAAGCGGACCGTGAGGAGATATTTGCTGAATGTGACAAAAAGACGTGTATTGGATTAGAATCACATACCCCACCTTTAAGGGAGAGCGACGTCATTCAACTGCATTATTCCATACATTATAAAATAATATATTTTTAATGCTAGCCAGTAATGGTTTTAGATTAGATTTGCTGTCATTTAGGACGGGAGAAACGTGTTAACATTTAGTAAAGACAATGACTGAGGAAATGTAGGCAAACGTTTACAGCAGGATGTATGAGAGTTATAGTACAGGGCTCGAAACTACCTTTTTCACTACGTTCCCAAAACTCACAAGGGGGAGCGCTAACATTGTTCCACAGCAGCCACACTGACAAAGCTGCCTGCAGATGTGTCTGCAGACATTTTTTGTTTATCAGCCTGAGTGCAGGCATCGGCCGACGGATTAATTGGTCTATCACTACCAAATAGGTAGTACTATAATGTGGCAAAAATAATGAAGTAACAGCGTTAAAGAAAATAACCTGATGACTGCTGTTTTAATTATACTGATTATAGAAATAAATTATTGGATGTGAGGAAGCAATCCCAATCAGCTCTAAATGCTCTAAATAAACTCAATAAGTTGTCTGTGAAAGGCAAGATCTGTCTTGATATTATGGGTCTATTAATAACCATGACTAACTAACTAACCATGTGCAGCTGTATAGGAGAAATATTCTCTCTCCTTGTCTCCTCCGAGATGCATTTAAGGAATTGGCACATCCTTAATGATGGCAGACCTCAGTCGACTTCCAAGCGAGGATGGGAGGAAGCATAATTCGCTAAATTAAAAAGCACCCATTCTGTCTGTCTGACTGATTTAGATTTAATCATAACTCTACTTGTCTTTTCATACAGATGTTTATATTTCACAATGTGACCATCACAGTCCCACAGAACTTCACCCAGTGCACCACCCACGGCAGTTTTGTCCAGCACTGGCAGGAGACCCTCTACAACATGTTCACCTTCGTGTGCCTCTTCCTCCTGCCTTTGGTCATCATGATCTTCTGTTACACACGAATCCTTGTTGAGATATCCGGTCGCATGCCCCGGGGTAACCGTAAGTCTCAAGTTTTCTTCAAAAATTTGTTTTGAGACCCAAGGAGTTGTGCGTGACAAAGACAGTGTTTTCCTCTCTTCTAGTGCTGTCTAGAGATGTTCATCTCCGTCGCTCCCATAACAACATCCCTAAAGCTCGGATGAGGACTCTTAAGATGAGCATTGTCATTGTGACATCATTCATCATCTGCTGGACCCCGTACTACCTGCTAGGCCTGTGGTATTGGTTGTTTCCTGAAAAAATGGAGAAGACGGTCTCTCATTCACTGACTCATATGCTGTTTATCTTTGGCCTCTTCAACGCCTGCCTAGACCCCATCACTTATGGTCTGTTTACCATTCATCTTCACCAGGGTCTTAAGAGATGCTGTCGAAATTCAAACACACAGACTGAATTAGAAAACAACACTTGCCTTGTACACATGACTCATCTGTCATCACACAGGCAGGTTGCCTTGGGTGGCCACAGTACAGACATAGAGGAGGCAAAGGACAACAAGAGCAAGACAAGTGGCTCAAGGCCAATCATCCCAGTAAGCAAGATGTAATGGGTTAATGAATTTCAATACATGATCTCTGCTCTTAATCAGTGTTTTGCTTTGCTTTGAAATGCTGAAACTCCACAAAAATTCAGTGCTCTTTTGTCAGACGAATCTGTTCATTTTTGTTCCACTGATGTAATCAATGGTGTAGTATAGCTCAGCCCTGGTTTGTTCATCCCACGTTTCCAGAGCAATGCATGTCATTGCTCTTTTGCAAGCATTTACAAAATCACCATGATTGGCTGAGGGTGATGCTGCACATCACACAGAATGTCTCACACACTGCTGATTGGATTTTCATGAAGCTTAATGACCCATGTGGCAAAGTTGTAATTCAGGTTGAGCGAATCTGCTTAAAGTTGCCTAAATATGTCTGGGTTTTACTGATTAGATCTTTTGGTGTCCTGTATTATTTCCTGTGTCAAAGAAAGAAAAATGTGTGCATATATTTAAAGATAATCATTTAGATATAAACTGTCTGTGATTAAAAGTAATTGTTGCACTGATACAATGGAGGTTTTGTAGAGATTTATCATTTTGGTAACTGCTGTGTAGTGTAACCTATGTTGTTCATTTTCATATTTTTATTACATGTTGGGGGGTTTTGCCGCAAGGTCCTCTGTTAGTTATTGCTTATTGAAAACTGGAAACTGCTCTAAATTGTCATTTGTAGTGCTGTGTGTGCAGTATAAAAGATTGTGATTTTGTTCCATTACAAAAATTAATGTTATGACATGATCATTATTGACCATGATGGCCTTTTAACTAAATGTTATGCCATTCAGTACTATGTAGTGAATGTACTTGCGCAGCATGTTGTTCATGTGTTACTGACTACTTTATTTGTCCAAGATCAATTCTCTGTTTACTGTGGTGCACACAAATCACATTGGAGACAAAGTTCTATAAAATATCTGTGATTCATCATGCCAGTCATATGTACATATTCATATTAGTATTAGTGTTTATAATGGGTATAATAGGGTATAATGTTGTGAGTTGTGTTGCTTTCTGTGACCGAGAAATGGATAAGAAAACAGCTTAATTTGAAAAAAAGAGAGATCAATAGCATATGTTTGTTTGCATGATATTGTTTCCTTTCTGCAAGTTATAAAAAAATGTTGTAATGTATACTTGCAATGTCTTTATTTGTTGAATAAAAAATTCTGCCTTTTTTTCACTGCATTGGGCGATGCACAAACAATGACTGGCTCCCCTTTAAGCTCATGTGCATTTGTCATCAGCTGGAAATGGCTCAATCAGAGAAAATGATAAAAATCATTATGTTCTGGGATGATGATGCTTATGGCTAACCTTAATTAATCGCTCAACCTTTCCAGTAATAGTTTATTTGAAAATAGCTGCAGCAATGCAGTATTATCTGGCAATGGTGAACTAGTAGTAGAGAGTAGAGTAGGAGCACTTTGCATGTCTTGGTATCTCACTACACAAAGTCTACTTGCAAGAGCACAGGTATTACTTAGCAACTGAATAATATATTTGCATATTTTCAATAAATCTCTCTTATAGAATAAGACGGTGTAGTCCCTCATTCGTCCAGGAGTGTTCCATCGTAGAAAAGGTTTCAGTCGTAGTCATCTGGATACTGTTTTCAGAATCAAGACGTTTCGGTTCCCATCCAGAATTGAGAATGACTTCTGGATGGGAAGATGACTACGACTGAAACCTTTTCTACGATGGAAATCTCTCTTATGTAAATTACCCAGAGTCATTTAAAGTCCAACAATTCATTGTAGCTGCACCTACCAATATCAATGCTGTTGATGAGTGACTTTTGTAAACAAAGTGACATAATCTAGAATATATATTTTTCTTTTTTTCTGGAAAATGTAAATGGATACCATCAAACAAAGACAGTAGCTCAGTATGGAAGTGATATATCAGAGTAGCTCACTTTAGCGCATTTCATCTTATTCCTATAAAAATTTGACTGAATTTGGACTAGAAGCCACAGTGATCACAGTGACCCCACTATCATTTCTTTGGCCATTGACAAAACGTTTCAAGCCCAATTTACAGTAAAACCCCAAAATATAAACACAATAGGTGCTAACGCTGACAGCAGAAAATGCCCTTTTTGTTATGGTATACCGGGGGCTGGGCCCAAAAGCACGACCAGGACAATGAGTGTGCAGTAGTAGGTTCCGTTTATTTAGAAGAACACACAATGAGGAACCAGGAGTGTGGAGGAAAGGCTGAGGAGAGCAGGCAGGCTGAGGCAGGACTGCAGTCCGAGACAAGGCAGGTGAAGCTGTGATAAAGTCCTCCTGGAAAGCAGATGGGCAATGCAGAGGCAGGTGACACAAGCGAACCAGGGCACAGGAAGTTACTTAGTTGGGTAGACAAGTGGTGACACGTTATACCACTGAGGAAAACAGACAATCTGGCGAAGATTGGTGAGAAGAGCCAGGTAGATATACTGTCAGGTGTGATTGTGGATGGAGAACAGGTGAGCAGTTGTGTCAGTTGCTGATTGGCAGTACCTCGGAGGCCGCTCACCACAGCATACACACACACACACACACACACACACACACACACACACACACACACACACACACAAGGAGACTAACAGGGAACAGACAGACAGACAGGAACACTAGGAATGGTACAGCCGTACCATGACACTTTTTGAGATTACAGTATGTTCCTTTTCCTTTCAGTATCTGTGCAGACAACTATGTGGTGAGTGGGAATGGCCATTATTAATTTCCATTATCCATTCAAAACTCTGTCTTTTCAGATTTGAGAATCACTGGTTAAAAGTTAAATCAGGCCATTGTACAACAACAGTACAATGGCTGCATGTGTCATTAAGAATAATACTCCTATGATAAACCAATTTAGTTTTTTGACTCTGACTAAATGCCATACAGTGACAGGATACAATATCAAACCACTGTCTCTTTTTGTTTAATTGGGGATTTAGTCTGATTTAACATTCCTTGTAGCTATCAGCTTATCTTTTCCTCTGAGTTCACTGCCAAAAAAGTGATTTTTATGAAAGTCATTATAAAGAAGATGAAAGTGTACTGAGGATTATATCAATCAAGGGGCATTGTTCATAATGTGTTAAAAGACAGAATCATGTCGTGTTTTTACTATTCATCATCAGTTAATCTCTAGTGCAACTCTATTGTGGCACATAATTATGCAAAGCTGCTTAAAAAGTTGCTTGACATTTCCATGCAGATAGATAGCTGTTATCTGGATAATATTGTGTTATTTAGAAAATGAACATTTAAATACACCAGATGTGAACCACTTGTGTTTTACTATGCCCCACATTCTACACTAACCCGAACTTGGTGAACACTCTTTAATTACTACAAAGCAAAGTGGATCATGGTACAAATGTCTTAGCATATTGTCTGGGCTGACATGGTGGAATACAACTTTATTTATTTGTATTATTTACTTGGATGCACAGAGGAGTGTATCATACATGAGTGCCAGTATTATGAGTTGTCATGAATACATAAGAGTGACTATAATTAATCTCGTCCCTTATTGTTCAGACAAATTAATTGTTTCTGTCTAGTGCAGCATTTATTCTCAGCAGTGAGCAGGGCATGGTTGCTGAACCTGTAAAAACTGACAGAATGTCAATGACAGGTACGTGCTTAGGTATGAGCAGTAAAATACTCGTTAGTGACCTGGAGCACATATGGCATGCTACAAGGTCATTAATCTTGGCAGATCCACCTCAACGGTGTCTTATTACTCAGTGACACTATTAAACTAAAACCTAGCTGGTGATCTTTCGCCTGTCACAGGCACATTGCTTTAGAAATTCACTCTAGTCTTGCTGTAAGACATAACATTTACAGATGAAACTGAATCAAAAGAATTCATGACTGGCTATCTGGGTGGACCAGTTACAAGACATAATGTTCCAGTTCACCGTCCTCAGCAGAGGCAGCAAGTAGAATTGATAATATTAAAATTTAATTTCAAGTTTTAGCATTGTGCGGTGCAAAAACAGGCGAGGGCAACACTAAAAATAAAACAGAGCAGAACAAAATTGCTCTGCACAGCAGTATCAGAGGCACCAGTATTTTTTGCTACACCATAGGGCACCGCAGCATCTAAAACATGTGATCATAGGAATCTCAGAGCATCACTGCAAAAGGCAAAAAAGACCACTCTGCAGTGTCAAACCTAAAAGGTTCCTTAATGGACAAAGGATGGTCATACAGTGGATTTATGTTAAAAGGGGGTTTCAACAATGAAATCTCAATCTCAGAGCAAACTCCACATCTAATATCTTTAATTTCCTTTGACTCTGGGGAGCCAGTATTCTCGCTGAATATACATTTTCATCTGCATCACAATTTGTTTAAAGCTCAGGTTTTAAACTCTTTGGCTCAAGTTAGCAGAAAGTGTGAGGAGAGAAGGTTTGTTTGCTCACCAGCTATTTTCCATGCAGTCAGGTTCTGCTTGAATGCTGTGACATGTGTCAGGTAGTATACTGGAAATTAAATGGGACTTGTGGAAATTAAGAAAAAAAGTTTAGAATTTAAATAGCATGTATAAAATGTATATGTAATGACATATTGCAATGTGCATATTTAAAATGAGAAAAATAAATCTCAACCCTCTCTCGGTTAGAGGGGATTTGGCAGTTCTCTCAGTTGCTGCCCTTTTATTCAGGCTGATACTTTAAAAAGTTAGTTTTTTCAAAGGAGCTGTATGTATGTATTTTAGTTTAAAACATAAAACAAAATTAACAAAAATTATCAACAGAATGTGAAGAAATTACAGTTCTGAGGTTATGTCAAAGACGTCTACTGCATGTATTGTATTGTATTAATTGTATTGTATTGTTCTGTCCTGTCTCATAATACCACTTTGTACCTAAATAGGCGATAGTGAGTCACTGTGGTGTCCAGTCTGCCCTCAGTCCAACATTAAAGGATGAAGAAGTAATCAAGAAACTCATAATACATCCATGAAGAAACCTTGTGTAGCGGCAAAGACAGAAGAGATAGAAATAGAAGCAAAACAAGAGTTAACATTTACATTGCTTTCCACCACTGGAGACAGCTCTTGGCGAGTAAAGGGATGAAGTTTGATGCTGAACTCTTCTTCTTCTTCTCCTAGACTGGTAAGTAAACAGCTGTTAATGCTAACGTTGGCCATGTAGCGATAGCTTATAAAGGTAGCTAATTGTATAACGTTACTGACAGTGTTAATGTTTGCTAAGTTAGCTGTTTGTTAAAAGAAAGAAAGACCAATTGGAGGGACGGTGCATTTCCTTGTTTCTTTCGATAGGGGTGGACACCCCTACTGATATGCTGCCCCCAATTTGTTTAGAGTATGAATTTGACAGGTGGTCACTTCTTACATATAGCTCCTTTGAAGTTTAATTTTAAGGTAATAAGTCGATCTAGCTGAGGGTGTTTCTAGTCTGTTTTGTTTGGTCACAAATGTATTGATTTTGATCATCAGTGTTATTTGTTTTATGTTGTTATTATCTATCTTCTATATTTATTTTCAAGAATTTTAATCTATCATCATTTCATCAGTTTTACATTATCATTCTGATCATGTCTGTTTGACACTTGATTATTCTCTTTATATTTTATCTATTTTAATATTAGTTTGCGGCTTATGTTTTTGTAACCTCTATGTTTTATGTTATATACGTGGTCTAGGGCTGCCACGATCAGAATTTTAGTTGACGATTAATTGTCACACAAATTGCAATTAACGATTGAATCATCTTTTTCTGTTGATTTTATGCCACTATTATAGTATATGACTAATAATAGTTTAAAAAAAAAACCTTATGAAGAAGAAGGTTCAAGACAGATTTTATTTGCAGAAGTTAATGTGCAAGCATCCAAGCATTTTAATGCTAATTATTTAATTAGGAAAGCTGGATGGAAGCTACAAAATTAGTCAAAACGAATTACAATTTATAGTTAAAAAGGTTTTACACTCAATAAATAATGATGCAGATCAACTGTTTGGTCCGTTTACATTGCACAACAATTGTAAACTGGGTTTAAACACACTGAAATTAAGCAGCAAAGGACAGTATGTAAATGATCAGTGATGAAAGAGACCCGTTAGTGGCACCAAAAGAAAATGCAAAGTAATGTGTGTTTCCATCCACTACCATTATGCGAATATAAGTTAAGTTAAGCGCCAGTTGGTGGTGCTAATTCTCCACTTGGATGCCATTAAACCATAGCAGAATAAGGGGGCGCAACGAGATGGCGTCATTAAAAGAGCGCCTGTCAAACCTCAAATGGTGGAATACGACATAGAAATAGTGATGGAAATATGACATTTCTGTTAGTTAGAAACAATTCTAACTATTATGCAAAATGATTGCGGTCAGCTCAAATAATCGAGCTCAGGCAATTATGTAATAATTGTGACAGGCCTAGCTGCTGCTGTGTTGGCCAGGACACTCCTGTAAAAGAGATGTTTAATCTCAGTGAAGCACTTCTCCTGGTTTAAAAAAATAGATATTATAAGGTTACTTTTGCGTTTAATACAATTTCTTGTTGTGACGTAGATACTCTATGAGCAGGTAAAGGTTTCGGAAACTTTGTTATGCACTGCACACTCTGATGAAGCTTGATAGTGTGTAGATATAGTAGAGTACAATGTATGTTGCCAGACTCATCTGAATTGAGCTGATGAAGACTATGAAGCTGACAAAAAACAAAAAGAACACTACAAAGCAATAAAAAATACACAAGTTCAAATGACCTAAGCTCAAAAGAAAAACTTGAGATCCACTTTTTCATAGCTTGTCATACAATAATATAAAACAACATCAAAGGATGCCTGTGCCATCTAAGATCCAATCCAGATATGACTCTCACTGTGTAATTTCTTGTGTCATAAGGGAAGCATTGATACCTGTTCCAAGCAAAGTCAAATTAAGTGAGTGACTTGATGTAATAATGCATTTTTAAAGATGTCCATTCAATATTTTTAATACATTCTTTTGTGTTTAAAAAAAGACTGAAGAATAATCATTGGCCTTATAATGTTGTGAAGGGCGGCAGTAGCCGAGTCCATAGGGATACCCGGAAGGTGGCTGCTTCAAATCCAGCATGGACCATAGTATGGAGTGTGGACTGGTAGCTGGAGAGGTGCCAGTTGCTCCTACTGGGCACTGCCGAAGTGCCTTGAGCAAAGCACTGAACCCCTAACTGCTCAAGGGCCGCCAACCCACTCACTAATGTCAGCCTGCTACATTCCACATTGATCTAAAGACAGCTAAGTTATCGTTCAAACAATACATCAATCAATAGTGTGTACCAATCAATCAGTGTATCAGTTCATCAATCAATCATTGCTCCACCAATCTACCCATCACTCTTCAAACTGTAACCTATTTTATATTCAGGGAATTTCACTGAACCGAACTGAACATAAAGACATGAAACTATATAAAGCACAGATAAAACAGAAAAATAGTATCATTAAACACAACAAAACGGAAAATAGTTTAACTGGATTCATAATCAATAATATAATATATGGATAGAAGAAATCCTGAACAGCATAATAAATTGACCCATGCAACTATTTAAAATCCAGGCTGATGAAACTGATTTTCAATCAGCTTTTATGTTCCCAAGCATCCACATGTTGTTGTTGCAGAAGATCACCATATTTACTCTGCACTACAATAAATAAGGTCCTCTTGTGACAAGCGCAGCTCAGAAAAATGCTTCCAGTCATAGATGATAATTAGGAAGTCGATTGGAAAACGCAAATCAGCTGACACTTCTATATGTATCAAAAACAACAATAAAATGTTAAACTTCAGAGTGTTTGTGCTACAGTTAATATTTTTTTAAAGTGCAGTTTTCAAATGGATATCGGTATTATTCTTAAAAAAATAATTCTTGATAAAAAAAATAGAAACAAGATATATTAAGCTGTAGCTCAAGTATATTGTTTTGAAAATATACTTACTACTTTAAAAAATGATTTTATAAAAAATATACTAAACCTGTGTTTAATTAAAAACTCTTTTTTAGAGATATGCTGAAATATATTGAAATTATACTTCATATGTTTGGTACCACTTTCTAATAAAGCACTCTTTATACGGGGTTGCAACTAATGCCTTATTTAATGTTCAATAAATAATTTAGTAGAGTTTCATAGATTAGTTATAAGACATTAATAAAAACAACTTTTGAGTGTCAGGTTGTGAAAAATCTTTGGCTGGTCATTATCATTATCGTTTCTGTTTGGTAATAATGCAGTTATAAATGTTGATTATCTACTGACAAACTTGTTTTTTCCACTTTCTGATAAGACATCAGATCTGCAGTAAAGGCATAAATGTTAGTAAGACATTAATAAAAAATATTTACAAAGAATATTTACAAAAGACTTTGAACCAAATTCTCTGGGATCCTTTTCCACAAGGTAAGTTGTTAAATAATCTATTGGATGGCGCCATGTAGCTAATCCTGCTTTGACGAAGGGTCCCTGCCACCAGGAACTCATGCGTCTCCTCGAGAGAACTGTTGAAAAACTATGTATTTTGTGACCCCAAACTACCCACCACCTGCATGCTGGCTGGGGTGTATTTTACCGAGACGGTTACCACTCCAAATCCTCCTCAGCCTCAGGAAACCCGCCCCCCATCCAAGCATTCAATATGTGGTCCACCCTCGACAGAGAGCCTGAGTTGGGCTATCTTTCCATGCCCCTGCTATGTATCGTGTGGCATCGTGGATTTTGCTGTGGGCTCAAAGTCGACTGCGGTCCCTGTTAGTATTTCGCATTCAGGGTAGGTTGAACCAGACAGTGGACTTGTTATCGAGGGGCCAGCCTCGTATGGCAGACTGGCAGATTCCCCCACAAGGGCTCTTTTTGGGCAGGCAGAAGTGGACCAATTCACTTCATGAGATGACGCTCCAGCTCACTGTAGGCAAAAAGTTTGGCTATTTCCGTTACCACCTTTCCCCCTGTTACAAGGTGCTTGACAAGATCAGAGAGGAAGAAGCGGAAGTAATTCTAGTGGGCTGAAATTGGCTACCGCAAACATGGTTGTGCACCACTCCTGCCTTAAATTTCCCCCGATAATAGGAGAGTAACTCTGCAGCTTAATCCTGCTTTTCAACCTAAGATTATCCCAGCTTGATTCAAGTCTACTGTCACTGACCTTTCTGCAGATCGCACACTAAACAAACGAGATATGGAAAAATGTACAAAAAAGCCAAGACCCTGCTGTGCCACAGCCAACATTTTCACCTAAAACCCAATGAGATATGCAATTTGTAATTTGTTCTTATTTTTGTTGGACAGGGGAGGAGATGAGTCATTCAGGAACAATCAACCTTTTCTGTTGTTCGCTTACCTGCTTAAATAATTTATGGACAATGATCACTAATGAATGGGAATACAGTCAAGGATGGAAAGGTAAGCACTGATTACAATAATGCTAGCATTGGATTCAAATAAAGAAAGACATTTGAGAACAGCAACAGGTTGTAACCAGAAACAGTGTGTTGTTTCTTTATTTTACCACTCACAAATCATGTCCTTTTTCCATTTTGAAAACTAGGTAATCAAAAAGTATAAACTAAAGATCCAGGATGCTAAAGAAGACTGGATGTGATGAATGAAACTTTGTGTCTATAGCAAAGGGAGTGTCATGAGACAAGTTGGTTTACAGCTGTAATATCACCTCCAGAAAGAAAAGTAGACAGAAAGATACAGACAGAGGGAATAATGTGTTTATATACTAAAGCAGCTACAAGGAGTTTTGAACTGGTTATGAAAGAATCTCAATTTAAGACTGATGCCTCGTTATGACCTAAGTAAGCAAACGAGACCATCAGTGAGAAGATTGGCTATTTCTATATAGTTATTTTAAATGCCTGTCACCGGGTCTGATTCCCCGTGAAATCAGACGAAACGATTTACAGCACGCAGACCGGAAGAGCCTACATTTACATTTTCCCAGACAAAGTTTCGCAGTGAGTAGTACGTTAGCCAGTTAAAAGGAAGCAGGAGGAGATTTTTCTTTAGAGAATTTTATTTTTGACGTTATATTTTGTGGTTATGGCTGATACTGGAGCAGGATCAGCAAAAAGAAAAAGGGACAATGATAAAGCACGGGCGAAAACACAAGTCAACCTTGGTCGGTCATTTATTTGGCTATTTCAGGTAACAAAAGTAACGAGTAACAAGCCCATTTAAATTTCAGTCATTGTAATTGCGTTATTTAATCTGAAAAAGTAATTAGTTACATGTCTAGTTAGTGCCAAAAGTAGTGGAAATACAGTACTGTCCAAACATTATGCATGACTTTGTGTGTTGTGTTCTCTATAGGGCTTACTGTGGTGTGATTTAGTTGTATTTGCTAATAACTAAACAGAGACAAGCATTTTAATTAATATATTACTGTATAACTCACAGCAATGCTTCCATTCACATGAACAAACGCAAATAGCCCATATAAATCTCCAGTCTGTATTCCATTTGTATTGTTATGTAGCTTTTCATTGCAATCGACATCGTGGCTAAAAGCTTTATAATGAATACAAAGAGGGTTTTTTTTTTTTTACTTATCTGTGCACCTACATACTATATATATTGTACATTAGGATGTCCTTCACCCAGTTATTTGCTTCTGTTTACTCTTCATGTATGAATCTCTATTTACAATGTTGGCATTGTTTTCTCTCCATCTGTTTGCATCAGAGCTCTACAAAGTTGCCGGGCTCCCGATGTTTAGCGCTCTCTTTAGTATCACGTATCCTTTTACCCAAATGTTTTGTTGTTTGTCCAACCTAATAAACTCTCTGATTTACATTGGAATTCACAGTGAACTTTGGATTGAGCGGCAAACAAAGGACTACAATATCCACATTCAGTTAATCACCATACAGAAACGTGATTTTTAAACCACACCATGATGAGTCTGTTGTAGTACAAGATGTGAAGCTCTTTTAAGCTGATGTTAAATAACAACAGATCTTACTTATATTCAAAGCAGCATCGGGAATGAGGTAACCCATGGCTCAAAACTCACCCAAAAACACTGGGTGAGCAAGCAATCAATCAACACACAGTTAGGAAGTGCTGTTTAAATGGCATGTTTATTAAAATGTGTCCTCCTAGAAGCCACTATGCACTGTACAATAACAGTAATCTTTTAGGTTCATCGCATGTCACAACGAGCCAGATGAGTCTAATATAATCTTGGTCGCAATCTGTGCCAGACTGTACGATATCAGTGTTCTCTCATGTTTTGAAAATACAGAAAAAGAAAAAATAAGCTTTGGCTAGCTTTGCATTCTGTGTCACTTCGTGCCATATTCAGACTCTTGTAGAAGAGGGTCTTAGCAAGGTCACATTGTGAGCCACTGTCAGAATTTGATGCAGGCTGTCTTTGGCATTCGTGGATGTGTCTCATTGTGCATTTGTGATCACCATGTTGGATTGAGGACCAATCATTTCTCCATGTTTCTCTCACCATTGTAAACAATTTTTCCATCTGTGACAGCCCAAAACAGGGCAGTGTATGTGGCCTTACATGATCTGATCAGTTAACTAGAGACGGATTTTAAATTCTATTCTGGATTTTACAGGGAGCCAGTACAGAGAAGCTAATATTGGAGAACTATGATCTTTTGAAGTTTTTGTCAGTACAGGTGCCGCAGCATTCTGGATCAACTGGAGACTTATTCAGGCAGCCTGATAATTTAGGAACTCAGGAACTTAATCTGCATTTCCACAGGAGAAACCAGTGTCAAAATTTAGTTCCTGGCCTACAAAAAGTGTTTACTTTAGAACTTTCCAAAGGCCCAGAAACTGCATGTGTGGAGTTTGCTGTCCTGTGTGTCACTAGTTGGTCAAAGACAAGCCTCGGGGGTGCTACAACAGGTTTCATTCACAAGGTAAGCAAGCACTGGTTGCATCTAGTATCAATATTAGGACTAGGTGTTTGACAGTTCTTTTAATCTTTTTGAGATTAATTACAAAAATATATAGTTGGACTTCCTGACTAATCTAAAAAGAGGTTGATGAAGACAGAGAGAGAGAGTGTGAACGACACAGAGAGACGAGGGAACGAGAGTCAAACTAAATTAAAGCGGTTGGGCACCGAAGCAATTAATCAGGAAATTGATAACCACAAAACCATGAAACACTCAGCAGATTGTTGCTACATTGGACACAGGCACTCTGGCGTTTTCAGTCTCCCTTTCCAACTTTGCATATCTGCTTTGCAACATTAATTCAAATATCACAGTCACACAACAGTAAACCACAAGGAACAGCACAATAACTGCTGAGGTTTTTTGCGTGTGAAATTTGTCTCAAACAAAGTTATACTTTATAAATCTGTTATCAGTCTAATTTTCCTAATATTCAAGCTCTTTTAGATGTGGTGGAAACGCAAACAGGAATGTGCAAAAGTGACTTTTAGATCTTAATTTAGTTCCTAATATTAGCTCCTGAAACTCCTCTGTGCCTGTGACTATTTGAAACAGGGCTTCTCTCTCACGCCTTGCCTGGCATTATTCCCTTTCAATTCTTTTCCCCCTCATTTAATGTGTCATATTATTAGGTATGCACATCAACTTTGTAATACTCTTGTCTAGCTCTATGACTCAGCATAATTGTGTGTTCCAATTTACTTGTTAATTATTGTTTGTTTCGTTCTTTGCTTTTCATTATTTTATTTAGCAGAAGTCACATTTTCCCCATAGATAAAATCAAATGCGAGAAGGAAAGTGAAATTTGATCAAGAGTAGTGACAGTCTCCATCGAGTTGAATGCAGACTGCAGTATGTGTCAGCGGGATCCACACACAATCTGTATGAGAAAATGGTCTGATGGATCTTGGAGCACATCATGTGCCCTGTCCATAAATAACTTGCCTCCTTTACAACAAGTTCATTCCAGTTCTATTATTAAGTTTGGCATGATGGCAGTTTTTTAACATCTCTTCTCTGCGCATTGTCATGACTGCTACGGTGGGGGATTTTTTTAGTGCATGATTTCCATGTAGATCTGCATACACACAAATAGCATGTTAACTGTGTATTCTTTCCCACAAAGTTCCTTACTACACCTTGTGTTCTGGTCTTTTTCAACAACTTTAAAGCAGTAAGACAAATCCAGAATTCAAGCATGATTCAAGAATAAATGTATGCATATGCAAATTATGCTGCTAAGCATGGACACGACCACACAAACGTAATGGCTTTCTAACCTGGAGTTATTTTCTTTGTGTGTGGATTGGCAATATACAGTATTTCTAATATTCATGACAGCCCTCTGGTTTGGTTTCTGTGCTCATGTCTGTAAAGCCTCAGTACAGTCTGAGAATCTACCTGAGTTATGATTATAATAAGCTGCAAATACTGTGACATGATAGTAAAGATCTCTTTTTATTAAGAGCTATTGTTGCTGATAAATTAGACACGGTTCCCAATGTAACAAAATGGAGAGACAGTCAAATGTTTCCTATAAATCTGATGGTTTGTTATAGTAAGTCATGAAGAAATGTGCTTCTTCAGTAACATCTAATAGTGTCATTGACCATGCAAACAAATCTTTTACACTCAGTCTCTATAAATGGTGGTAAATTGCAGTTGAAAATGATAAGACCATAGCTCATAATAAACCTCAGCTTCTGCTTTGTATGAAAATGTCTGTATGCAACATCTCTGAACCTTGCCATTTTTGGCAGATAAAGAGTGGGGCTGAATCCATTGGCAGTCAAATCTTGTGTAGTGGGTGGGCAGGAAAACTTAAGAAATGGTGATGAAAAATATCTTTGTCAAATACAGTCTATGTGAAAATTGCTTGTATTTCAGGCTTTGTCTTGAAAATCAATTTCCCAGCAGTTATTAGTTGACTTTCATATATGACTTGCAGAAATAATTATTAATAATTATTATAATAATATTAATTATTGTAATTATTGAGTTGTAAGAAAAAAATCATTCTCATTATTCTTTGTCTTGATTGCCCTTCTGCCTTTAGGACACACACTGTACTGCTGTACACATTTCCCCAGCAGTTAATGAATGTAATGCATAAAGAGTGATAGCGCACATGCTGGAGGCTCTTTTGCCAGACGTGTTGAACAAACTGCACATCTGAAACGCTTTGTAAATTCGAAAAACACAAGCGTATTAATGAAAAACACAAATGCAAAAGCAATGAAACGGGCCGACTATTATTGCCTACACATGGAAGAGGAAAGTTCTTGCCCGTCTGCGAAGTACAGTAAGTGAAGCGTTGTTCGCTAGCTAACCATGATTAATATCACTATGTGATTGTCACAAATGAGCAATGTTGTTCAGTGTCTTTATATTTTCATATCTATGTACTCTGCCATCTAACCTTATGCTATTATGAAGTAAGAGTGTCAAAAGTATCGATACTGTGATACTTTTTCGATGACACCTGTTTAAAACGATATGATCTCCATTAATTATACATTCGATAGTATCTAAAGTACCGAAGCTATAAAAAAAATTGCTAATACACAGCTGATTCGGATTGCTAACATTTAGCTGCAATGATTCAACAACATTGGTCTGGGACTGCAATCCAGATATATGACATTTTCTAGATTGATATTAGCCTATATGCATAGGCTATGGTGCCCACACATGATCAGCGCTAAAACCACTGTGCGGTGGCTGTGTTTTCCTATGGCGAGAGTGGTGGCACCCAATAAGTGGATAGTTATGGTGAAATTTTTTTCAACTTTGACCTCGGTTGCCGCTTATCTTTCAAAGCGTAACCAATGATATAACAGCTGTATGTGACGTAGCCAGAAGCGACACGTGCAAGCAGGGCAGGTGGAGTGATGGAAAAAAAACTCATACTTTGTTTCACATTTCCCTGAAGTCTATAACACAACATTAAAAACATGCCAGGATCTCGCCGGAGATGTAGAAGCAGGGCAGAACAGAAGAGCAGATTTCTCAGGAAAATGGGCCTCATTTCTATTCTTTACTGTATATATTTTGTTATTTGTTTGACAATCGAGCTGCATTGCATATATTGTTAAGTTATTTATATTTGCAGTGGAGCATTTAAGAAAGCACCCCCCCGTTGTCTGACTATGAATGTTTCTTAGTCTCAGACTTGAAAAAGAGATTTTGATCTCAACGAGACTAACCGAAAGTTTAAACCAGATGCTTTTGTACGCTTTGGTAAATTAGTGCATGACTTTAAAAGTGTTAAATTATTGTTGACCCTGATGAAGGCAGTTTTAAGCATTGGTCTATACTTGTAATTCATAAATAAAGCTACAGTACAATGTGTGGAGACATTTTTCAGTGAATATAGCTGACTATACCGCTCTGTCATGTAGCTCAGTACCCCAGGTGTGGTGATGGACATAATTAACCCAAATTATGTAATGTAGTGTACTGCACTGTGTCATGTTCCTCAGTATTGAAGATTTGCTTCTTTAAGGACAAGGTTGCAGTGTTTTTAGAAGATTTTTGTTTTCTTTTTGGAAAAAGCACACTCACACAGTGGTATTAGTGCATGCACAGTCTTTAGTATCAGTAATGTAAGTGGTTCCCATAGGAACCATTCAAAAAGAAGTGGAGCCATTGACAAATATCTCTCTCTGTTTCAAAAAAATCAAAGACCAAAAATATGTACATTTTGGCAAAAGCTTGTACAGAAAGCTGCTGTTGGGCTTTTGGCCGGCTACAGAGCATATCAGCCCAGTACGCCTTCACTGCATTTTTGCTTCAGATCGACTTTAAGTTTCTGTTGCTTATGTGTAAGGCTTTGAATGTGCTGGGTCCTACTTACAATTCTGAACTCCTACGCTTATACTCGACCCTATGGCCCCTCAGGTCCTTGAAAGAGACCTCTTGTCGAGTGTTTGAGGTTATAGTGGCCAGCTTATGGGCAATATATTAGATCTGCTCCCATCATTGACACTTGACACTTGACACTAAAAATGGTCTCACATCCTTTTTTCCTCTTTGGCCTGTCAGCCTGCATAACATGCCTGTGTATTGTTGTGTGTGTGTGTGTGTGTGTGTGTGTGTGTGTGTGTGTGTGTGTGTGTGTGCACGTGTGTGTGTGTATGTGTTGTATTTGTGCTTTTATTGATGCACTGGTCTGGTCTGGTCTGGTCTGATCGATTGTTTTATCTCTGTCTACAGCTTCTAGTGCTCAGAAATAAACTTGGACTCACATATGAATATATGCTGCTAATAGCTATGAGTCAGTGGGTCCATGTAACACTGTAGACACAAGCTGCTATATATCTAATACTGTATGTAATACAGAACGTGTTTAATGTACTGTAAAACATATGGCTTCATCTAATGGTTTTAAGGAACACATGGTATATTAAACTAGGATGAGAAATTATATCCTATAATAGAGCAAGCACCTTTAAATGGTTGAAAAAAATAACTGATTTTCACAGTCTGAACTCAAATGTTATGGGCAGCACTGGTTGCACGTAGTCAGTTACTTTTGTTCAATCTTTTTCATTGCTAAACCAACATAAACCCTTTTATAATGTCCCACTGTATAATCAGGCATGGAAATGAACTATGTAGCTTTTCTGTGTATTTTCATGAACTTAAGTAAGTAATTCTGCTTTCACTCAAAAAGGACTTTTGATGACATATTGTACTCAACTGCTTTGGGAAAGACAAGAATTACAGACTAGCCTACAGTTATGCTTTCATGGCACAATCAGGAGGATATTCTATTCTAGTTTTCTTTCTTTAACTTCTTCTCCCTCCTAAGGCAATCTTGAGAAAGCTTTCTTGTAAAGAAATGAAGGTAACCTCTCTGGAAAATACCAAATTGAATAGGGATTGGGTTGTTAGGATGTACTATAGTAGTTAATATAGTTAAATAGTTAAATGCCACTGAGGAATATTGAGGTCAAGCAAGGGTTCTCGTACCACAAGCATGGCGTTGTGGTACTTTAGCTGCTGCTACATTCAGTGTACAGTATCTAAATGAGTGCAGAAGCTGGAACTCAAGGCAAGGTAAGTATTGTTTCAAAAAGTATTTAAAACAAGCTGCTGGTGGCAGCTTGTGATGCAAAGTTTTTGCAAAGACCAGCCTCTCTCTAATCAATAGCAGTGCCAAAAGCAAACAACCTTTCAAATAACCCTACTGCAGAGATAAACGTAAATATCACTTTCAAATAAAAAGTTGTGCATGGGAATATTTACTGAATCAACAGACAACCTCAACACCTGTTCATTAAAGCCAAGGTTGTGTAAAGCTTTTGTTCACAAGGTTAGTCCAGTTACAGTGCTGTGATATCACTTATTGCAGTGCTGCCAACGTGAGCAGTATCTGTATTGAATTCAAGAACAATGAGACAGTCAAGTTGAAGGACTGGAAAGGTTTTTGAACAGTGAGCGTAAACTTTCAACGAGCATGGTTTATTAATTTGATTTCAATTAAACAGTGAATGTCTGCAGTCTACAGTTTACATTACTCTGTTAAGTGTGGAGTGGTTGTAACACAGATTGCGGTAGGTTGAAGTGCTTTGAGTGCACCTGCCAAACAGCTTTTATCAACCTTCAGAATTGTTGCAAAATCTTCTTAGTAAGGAATTTTGTTTTGGGAGGAACAAAGGACAAAACCCCACTATTTCTACAGTTGATCATTATTAGTAAATGCTATTTCATTCTATATTGTCATGAGATTAAATACAGTATGTCTTGTCTGATTTTTTCTGTCACCAAGTAACACTGTTGCTTTTTGTTGTGATGTCTGGGGCCTGCCATATTTGTTATGAGAGCACTCTTTTTAAATCTCTTAGTGCTCATTGTGTTTTTCATCATATCTCTACTTTTACTATCTACAAAGTCTGTTGAGAACCTGTTGCAAAAATTAACTTTCCACTTCAGTGGAAGTACTGTAAGCTCTTACAAACACTCTGCAAATCCTCTCATCTTCTACTAAACGTCTCAATATTGAGAAACACACTCACTGACTAAAATAGTGTCAGAATGACTTTAAATATTTAAAGGTAACAGTGCCATCTGATATTCAGTGGTTTTGATTTTGGAAACTAGGTATGGCAATTGTATTGATTGGCAGGCAACCTTGAAATGTCATCCAACGCCATACTCTGAGGTTTGCTTCAAATAAGTTATATATTTGTCCGTAAAATTAAAATTGGAGATATTCTGTTTATGAGAAAACATTCATCAAAAGCAGCCAGGCATAAGACATTTGGTCAAGGTCACTTGTTCTACCCCAGGCCACCACTACAATGGCTTTACTTCTGTGGTAAATAATCCAGCTGATAATCCAATACAGAGTGACCTTATCTACAAAGAGCCCAGAGGATTTGGAAACACAACATTTGTGCCTGACCTTCAAACATTCATAATACTGGAATCACTATGTGGAATTTTCTACAGATTATAAAGCAGTTGACACACGAGCTGTGGACAAACCATTGCCAGTGGAGACATTATATTAGCAGCCCACAATATTTCTCAAGTATTGCATTAAATCATGATCAACTGATTTCAGCTTTCACAAAGAAATTCACAGAACCCCACCTCTCACACATTCTGCCATTTCTTAATAAGATGAAAAAGGCTCAAATCACATTCAATATTTTTATATAGCACCAATTCATAACAGAAGTTATCTCATTGCACTTTTCCTATAGAGCAGGTCTAGACTGTACTCTTTATAATATAATTTACAGAGACTCAACAAATCCCACCATGAGCAAGCACTTTTGGTGACAGTGGCAAGGAAAAACTTTAAGAGGCAGAAACCTCAGGCAGAACCAGACTCAGGGTAGGCGGCCATCCACTGCTGTGGTGTTGG
The DNA here is from genome assembly GCF_020085105.1 of Siniperca chuatsi. Taxonomy (NCBI): domain Eukaryota; kingdom Metazoa; phylum Chordata; class Actinopteri; order Centrarchiformes; family Sinipercidae; genus Siniperca; species Siniperca chuatsi. Next base: position 12,621,825 of record NC_058045.1, on the reverse strand, counting down.
GTAGAGCGAGAGAGAGGGGAGAGAGAGGGTAGAGGTGGAGAGAGAGAAGAGGGGGATGGGGTGCACATGCAATAGTAAGGAAATGAAAATGATGGGAGTACACATTTTTAAGATGACACCTTCATTATATGAATCAGATAATATTCTATTTGTACCTAGATCTGTATGTATGCTTTTATTATTTCAATTGTCTAATGTTTCAGTAATTTTGAAAGAACAACTCATCATTTAAAAGGTGGGGTATGCGATTCTGGAGAAATACAATATCATGATATAGAGCAAGCAACGACGCAAGTAATGTAACTAACGTTAGCTAGGTTGTGGGTTAGCAAACTGTTGCTACAGTTGCTGCTGCGAAGCTAACAGCCAGAGAGGACGAGACATTTTCCCAGAGCCAACAAACCAGCTCCAGACAGCGATACTCACAACTCTCCTGCTACTATAGCTAACATCACAACAACAGCATATCTTGGCAAACTAGAAAGTAAGCTGAATGTCCGTGGGCAAGTCATTTAACGTTACCTGAATCATGGCTGGAATAATGTTGTGTGGCCCAGTCCAAGCCACTTTGATTGGTTCCGATTTACAGAGCCAGGGCTGTGTACAAACACCTGATTTTTTTTCAGAGCACACACTGAACGGACAACTAGTGGACCGTGAGGAGATATTCGCTGAATTTAACAAAAATATGTGTAATGGATTAAAATCACATACCCCACCTTTAAGCTCTGCATGATTTATGGCAAAATGTAATGTGATAAGGTTCCTCTTTATCAAGTACACACCAAATTAAGAAATGACCATTTCACCTTCCACTGTGCATACCTGTATATTGTTAGGAGCAGCCTTCGCATTTCTGGATAATGAGGTAATTTTCCATTTCAGTGATAGATTATATGTTTAGGATTTAGGCATTTAATTGGGCAGTTATGTAAAACTTTATCATTCATTTTGCTCAGGTTAAAGGTATCTAAAGTTAAATCCTGTTGCATGGCAGGGGGTGACCACTTTGCAACTGCATATCCAACTATTTATAGTAGCCTATAGTAGCCTTGACTTTGCTGGTGGAAAATTCTTTTGTACGAGATCAACACAATATACTGTATATCAGCTATCAGCAACATCAGTAAAAAAACACTGTTATCAAGCCTGAAAAACCCATGCTGGTCAAATTCTACTTGCATATTGTTATGTTTTGGTATTGCAGCGATAGTGGATGTCATACAGTATTTCTGACTAAGAAAATTACGTTTAAACTCAACCCAACAAACGTACCATTTAACAAATGTATGATCCTTAACATTTTGATTGACCCACATGGAAAAACTGGTTAATTACAGGAGCAAACAACAGAGGCACAGGATGTAAGTGACATGCAGAACAGGATAAAAAAAATGCTAACATAATCATAAATGAACACTAAAGACGAATTGTCTTTTTTGCAGCAAAGAGTTTCAACTGACTCAAAAGGTTATTTTCTGCTTTTTCCACAAATATTGTGTAATGTAATACTTGTGGATGTAATGACCCATGGAAGCATTAGAACCTAACAATTGATCAATAATTGAGGACCAAGATCTTGAAAGATAAATCAAATGTAAGAAAATACAATTCAGAACTGTCTCCCAAAGCTAAAAAAAAACAAAAGAGGCAAACTCCTCATATTGTTGTCAAATAACAGATCCTGGAGCTGCTTCTTTGCCAATAAATAGGGGGTTAACTGTTTAGCCCACTGTGACAGTGCTGAAGTAATTTTACAGAAATATGGATATATTTGCTGGGTCTTATCTGTTAACCATACAGTCCAACAACCTGAACGAAACGGAGCACAAACACACCACAGAGAGCAGACTGTGTCATTACTACATCCTCGATTCAACACCACGGACAGCAACTAAAAAAAAAAAAAGCAAACAGATGCAGATGTTTAAACTGTACAGTTTAATCTACAGCACAACAGAAGCAAAATAATGGCAGTGGTAACAAAAATAAAGCTTTACTCACCATGAAAATAATGGGGAGCATCTGCATTGAACCATCTCAGGGTTATATCTTTCCAGTCTTAACTGCAGTTATGGCAGAGGTCTCTCCTGAAGGCCAGCTGTTAGGCCACTATCAGCCCTCCAATATGAGAACCATGGCAAGTGTTGAGTGAAAATGTTCCTAAGTGTAGAAAACAATTTTTTAAAGTGGCTGAAGACACTGAAAGTCAGTGCATGTTTGACAACAGTGAAGGTCCACTGTAGACCCAGTTTGTGCTTCTTACGTAATTACTATCACATTCAAGTCAAATACAAACTATGTTTTCATTTAGATGGTTGGAGGAGTTTTCAGAACAGTGTTAAGTGTTGTTAAATAACCTCGAGGGTTGTTTTTTGTTAGATTTTTTTTTTCCAGAAAAACTAGTGTTCGTTAATGGTACTAAAGTTACATGAGAGGCACAAACTAAGGCTATAGGTCCACTGATGTCAAGGCAGTAGACTACTATAGTGACTGACAGCAGGAAAAACATTATGCAGCATCTGACTAAACATTATTTTCAAACCACTTGGTGTACTTATACCATGGACTCACAAATTAGTGTCTTTACCTGTATATAAAAAAGACTGTCTGTAAATACATTACGGTAGCCTCTAAAGAGTTAAATTCATTGGACTGATTTTTTTCTCATTCAGTCCAAAAAGTTTCCTCAGACGCTGCAGCATCTAGCCTCCATCTCTCTACTTCCTCTGTTAAGTCACAAGAAAACAATTTAAATGTAAATATTTAATGTTAGCTAGAAGCTGAAATGTAGCAGATATTTTCATCCATGGTTACTTCATTAGCGAAGCGGAAGTAGTTATTTCGGTTGCTCCAGGGTCTGATTCGCGCCTGTGGCTGAGCTTTTCTCCATAGCAACGGTGGCTAAGATGGAGTGGTGATAGTGGCCTAACATGAATGTATAATGTTGTTAAATTATCCAAGTGCCTCCAGTGTCTCTATGTTGAGAAACAGAGATTGTAAGAAAACTTTCAAATGGGATTTTCCCCCCCAAATTTATTGAACTCACAGTATAAGTAGCATAAGAGATAAAACAAACAAAACAAATAAAATAAATCTACAGTTGATGTAATGGCGGTACTACAGTTGTACTGCACTGTTATTTTTTTCTCACACATTTGAGTGACTTAGATATTGAGAATATTGAACTCCACATCCCACACTGCATAGGACTTTAGCATTTTGTCACTGATTATTTATTTTATTACTCTTGATTTGATTATTTATGTTTATGTATCTAAATGTGTATTGATTTATTAATATTTTTTACACAATCTTTAACCCATTTTTCAGTTTACACTAGAACAGCATCTTCCCAGGTGAATTGTTGAGGTACAAAAATATGCATATTAACATTATGGCTAGGGCTGAATTGGCAGTGGTTTAAAGGAGCACACTAACCTTAAATTGTTTGATTGTTTTGTAGTAACATGGATCTCAAAATGTCCAACTATCTTTATCTGATAATAAGGAATATTTCAATGTTTAGTCAATCTGTTTTGAGACAAATGGCATTTTTGAGTAATAGTAGATCATAAAAATCCCTCTCTGACACACTGTGTTGTCATTTTTATTCACAGTAAGTAACCAACAGTTAATTGCAATTATCATTGTATTTTATAATAATTTAACAATTAAAAACAACACACTAATAATATATTTTTCAACATAAAAAAAACTTTCAATAACGTAGTGAATCTTCAATCCATCATTTTAGATGTGAGTATTAGGTCCAGTGACTTTCTTTATTCTGTACACTATGTCAGATAACCTTATAAGAAAACCTAAGCTGTATAATAAAAGCAAACGTTTTTAAAATGTGGCATAGTTTTATGCAACTGACCAACTGTGTAAGAACTCCATCATTGACCCCTGTCGTTTAAAACATGTAAGTACATATATCTCAATTTTTAAACACATGTAACATTTAATAAACGTTAATTCTTCTCCGAGCAACCCAAGACTCAATTCCTGTAATACATTTATGGGAACTTAATGCGTCTGTGGAAGTCAATAGTGAGTTTACAGTGACCGTTTTTGTCGCATAGTCTACATTGTTTTGCTTATTTTAATCTCTTAATATCTTCAGAAACGGGTATTTTCTCTCACTTAAACGTGCATGTGAACTTTTTGTTTACTTAAGTGAACTCTAGTAACTGCTACTATTATAAAGTATAATGTCCATTTACCATAGAAAAACCATAGTAACGCGCTGGTCCGTCATCAGAATCCGTTCGGCTTTTTGTCCGTTTGCAGAGCTGTCCGTCGTGAAACAAGTACGTTTTGTTCAGTTGTCATGCATCAACTAAACCGACTCAAAAATTAGCTTATTGTGAACGTGGAAGAAGTTTCAAAATTCAGATTATCTGTTTGAGTTTTAAACGGCGACGTTAGATGAAACACCATTGCTGACATTGTTTTAACTGAGGAGAAGTAACTGACATTCTACCAACGGTAGCGATAAAATTACGTTAACGTATCTCCGGGTCCGTCTTTTAACGAGGGTGCAACTCTGCCTAAGTTAAGTTAGCTAGCTAACTAGAACAACCTGTTCTTGTTGGATTTAACCATGGACGCAGTTGTAAAATTCATGAACCAAAGTCAAGGAAGGGACCGTATATTCAGGTGAGTTGCTGAGAGTATTTGTGACCTGGTCGTAAACTGTCGACGTTGTATTTTATTAGTAGAAACGTGACGTTAAGTTACTAGAGCAAAGGCAGAGCGTGCTGAGAGCTCTTTCATTGAATGTCAACTTTCTCCCTCTACCTTCTCTCCGTCTTCTTTCTTTATTTCAGGGCAGCCCAATATGCATGTACACTGTCGATATATTTACTTCGAAACAACTCGGAAAGAAAGGACCTTGTGGTAAAACTCAAAAGTCTGGAAGCCCACATGAGCGCTGGACGGAAATGTGAGTATAACTGTAACTGTAAAGTGAGGGACGGGTCGCTCAGTTAGCTAGCAGCAGTTAACGTTGGGTTTAGTGATCCCCTTACTTAACTTAGTAAAAAAAAAAAAAATACAATAATTAAGATTCATCCCAATTGAGAGTATACTATAAAGGTTATTGTGGTTCAGCATGTCCTCATGTGTACAGTGTGTTAAGTTCTAAAATTAAGAACAGAAACCTAGGCTGCTTACCATATTTAAGTGCCTGGTGCAAACTCGTGTTACACCGAGTCCCACACTTCTGCCTAATGATATTTGCAGCCGAGTTAACACTCTGTATTGGGAGTAACATTGCTGCCCTCCATTGTCCATAAAAACATAATTTTTTGTCTTCAAGTCCAAATCAAATTTCCTCTTTCATTGTTCTGATACTACCTCTTACCTCTAGTACTCTTAATCAAAGTTTTAAATAATAAAAGAGGGAGTTCCTTAAATACCTTCTCACTGTGGGGCTGCTAATAATCATTACTTTTATTTGGATTAATCCCTTGATTATTATTTTAATTAATCGTTAAGTCTAAAATGTGAAAAAAATGCCCCTTAAAATGTTCCACAGCCCAAGGTGACTTCTTCAAATAGCTTGTTTTTTTTATCAACAGTCCAAAAATAATTTACAACTGTATAAAACAGATTAAAGCTGCAAGTTTTCACATTAAAGAAGATAGCCAGCCAACCATTTATGCTTGATAAATTATTTAAACAATTAAGCAATCATGAAAAATGTTTATTTAATTTTTTTGTTGATTGACTTATCATTTCACCACTAGTTCTCTGTTTTTACAACCTACTAGTTTTCCTTGTTTTTTCCCTTCTATTTGTAAATATTGTTTTAAGCCACAATACCTAGTCTCAGTGAAGTCAGTTGAGTTATCCTCTTAGTTTTATAGACTTGCATGCACAAATAGCATGAAATAAAGCCTGCTTCCTTTTTCTTTATTCCATCCCTCCGTCATTGAATATATAATAGCAGTGTGGTCTTCTGCATAATCAGACGTTTTCTGAAGTCACTCCATGGCAATTTCAGCCACTGTTTCGTTGCCCTCAAAAACCCTATCTCACTGCTGATTTTCTCTACAAACACAATAATATTTCATCAACAAGGTCAAGATGAGCTGTTGACTGCCCACTCTTTTAGGCCAACAAGTAAGAAGCTGAGTCACAGCAAATAACCTCCTAAGTTGTTTTGGCTTGATGGAAAGTGGAGAAAGTCGGTCTATTGTCAATAATTCAATAATTTCATCTGTTTTACGAAAACTTTTGGAGCTGTCGCCTTTGTTCTAGGAAATATACTGTAGGTTATTTTAATAGAATAGAAAGCAATAGAATAAAATACAATAGAGCTTGTTCCAGGCAGTTGTTCCTAGGTGCCATTGAACATTTGATGGTAAAATCCATACACTTTTTATCTGCTATTTTAAAAAAATGTATAACAATTACATATTGCATAGCATTGGGTTCGCATGGTCATGAAAACCAAAAAAAAAGTTGTACATTTGTGTCCAGACAAATGTTGAGGAACATTATATATTATAATTAGAAGTTGTGACATTTTAGATAATGACACAAAAGCAGGATGTGTATTTTCAGCTGTAACCTAAAAATTACATAAGTAGTGTGGTGAAATATAGCTAAACTGAGCAAAATGCAAGACGTTGCATAACCTTCCAACCTATTACTGCCATACCAGGGTTTACCTCTGTTTAGTAGAGGTGGTAAGCCACCCAGATTCTACAAATTGTTTTCAGTTTAATTGGTAGATGACAGCCTGAACAGTAGCCACACTTCTCTGTGAAATAGCACCTCTGCTCTTTTTTCCCTAAATGTAAATATTTGATTTCATTTTTTATAATGTTAGTGAAGGTGGTCTGTATTTCAGGGGAGGTTGCCCACCTCTGCTATAAAACACTGCGGGAAAACCTGAATATATTATGTCAACATCAAATCGCTGTCAACAGTATTTTCTTTGTTTCATCATTGAAAGAGAAACAATCTTCACCAAAGTTTTTTAAACAGCAACTGCCTACATACTGTCTCTGAAAACACTAATATATACAGCTATTTTTTCTAGACACATTATGAAGTTGACAAGATGGTCAACCTGAACATATTTGAGGATGATCCAAAAGGTCAGGTCACATTTGTTCATGCTCTGTATAGTACACATTGCACTGGCTCATGGCTGTTTGTGGCTGTGTTAAAGTCTGTAGCTTTTTCCCCACTGTGAGCTGAGATTGTGTGACATTGTGTGGGTGACTGCACTGTGTGCTGACACGTGAACCTGCACCATCTGTGGCTGAGACACTGACAACACTTAAGACTGGCCTCGACGGCTCATAGACAGTTTGCTTTGCAACTGGGGTGAATTTTGAAACTTTTTTAAAACTTTGACACATTTTTTAAAATTCATATTAAAACCACAGAGACTCACTTGACACAAGCTCCACATGGAAATGAATGATAAGGTGCTGCCTTAGAGCAGGGTCAGGCAAAAAAGACCTTGTCCCTCTTGATGCTGTTGCAGTATAGCTATATCAGGCCAAGGTCAGGCTCTGTTGATGCACCACTTAATTATCTCTTCTCTGCATCAGCGCTGCAGCCACAGGGCTCTCCTGCATCTATGCCTGACCTGCCTGACTTCAGGTGCTTCAAAGTGGGTGAAGGACACATGCAGGACTCATAATTTTAAAAACAGACCTTATAAGGGGCAAATTTACTTGTGATACTGGCTTGTGAATATACTGATATAATGATGCCAATAATATGCTTTCTGAAGGGTTCAGAAAGCAAAGAATGTGAGGTTGAGCCTCAGCTAGAAGAGGTGCCAATGAGAGTATGTAAACACACTGAGTAAATGGAGACCATGACCTCTTTCCCTCAGAGGAACAAATGTAATAAGATGAAAGATAATGTTGACTTGACATTTCATATTAAATTGCTCTTAATACCCTTTTTTTTTCTTCCTCCTTTGTCAGTGTTCAGGCTGGGAAACACACTAAATTCCACTGAGGCTGCTAAGCGAACCTTGCAACTCTCTGACAGAGTGCTGTGCCTGTGCCTTACTGCGGCCAACATCAACCGCGCCCTTTACTTTATCTGTGACAATGTACTTTGGGCCAGAAGTGTCGGTCTTATCCGCGATATCGAAAAAGAACACTGGAGCCTAAACGCCTCTCGCTGCTACTTCATCTCGCTAGTTATGAGTCTCACCAGAGATGTTTATGTAGTCATCCAGTTAATGGTACAGAGAGCACGAGATAAACACTTCAGACAGAAAATGGATCTGCATCTCAATGAGAATCCTGAAGTAGCTGAAGCTGTCATTCCTCAGCTGGATGCTTTTCTCTTCCTGCTGTTGGAGAGCCTAAAATCACATCCGGCTGTTGCCTTGGACACACTGAAAAATATATGTGATCTCTTCATTCCCTTAGACAGGTTGGGTATATACCAGTCAAATGCAGGAGTGGTGGGATTTTGTGGTCTGATATCCTCACTGATTGGGATAGTAACCCTCGCACAGCCCAAGTTAAGAATCAAGCCTTGAAAATGAGAGTGGAGATAAAGCCTTACTGACTAACTGCAGATAAAAAGGTTTATCATGACAGGTTTTTAAAAGGATTTAGCGTAATCTACCTGGAGCTGTAATGGTGGACTGCGGTCAACCGGGTGCACAATGAGATTAGGCAACACATCACAGGCACATTTTGTAACATTTATGTTAGAATAGCATTTATGTTTTACACCAAACTCAAGCCAGCAATAACTGAAGGACTTGCAAATTTCTGGATTGACTGGATTTGATTGTTTTGTAACAGATTTTTAATTAACTAATTGATTGCTAATTGAACTAATTACATCATACTTTTGAAACAGACACAACAAATACTTTGAATGGGGACCAGTTAAAGTTTAAAACACTGGGAGCAAATCAAGTTTATGTAGTAGCCTTGTATATTTTTTGTATTTTTAAAACAGTCGAGGCTAAACTTGTGTGCATTCCTGTCTTCTCCAACATCTCATATAACACCAGCAGTGTAACTACTGTACGTAACTACTACTGTGCAAAATAAGGGCTCTGTACTGATGCAACCTTTTGCATCGATCTTTCAGAAAAAGTAAGATCTTAATTTGAGTGATGTTGCCACTTAAAGTCTTTCTCTGCTCTTTGTTTTGTGATAAAATGTTGCTAAAAAAGGTTTACTTCAATGATTCAAGGGATGAATGAGTTGCATCTCAGCCACAGGTGCTTCCAGAGGGGGAAAAGCAGCTGAGAAAATTCAGGGGATTATCTCACCTGCTATGTATTTTTCATTCTGCCATTCAAGGCATGACTTGGGCTTCAACTGTCAGCAGATTATACTATATGTTAATTTAAAGAAAAGTGTAAAGAAATGATTGAGTACAAAAAAGAAAAAAAATGCAAATAATGTTACTATTTCAATGAGCAAAAACACCCTCGATTGTGTTCATAACATTTTTAATATATTGTCTAGGAATTGTAAGCTTGTGTATATCTTGAAACCTCCACCTTCCTTTTGTAAATAATGAGAACTTAAGCCCTCAAAGCTGCGGGTACTTGTGACATTTATTATCACATGTAATAGTGTCATCCAGTTCAGATGACTAAATGTTTTCACTGTCACGGGTGATTGAAAAGTTAAAACACTTCATAGTAAACAAATTTATTTAAATAGTGCTTTTTAAAAACTACATGTTTGTATTTTAATGATGTTAATAATCATTAACTGTAGTAAGTGTTGATCAATGGAAAACAGTTGTTTCAGATTAAAAGTAGAGTAACACTGCCCTCTTGGGGAAACATGACATCTTGTTGAATTGAAAAGAGCTTTATTTTTCAATTATACTGAGACACTTTTTTTCTGAAAGCTTTTTTTTTTTAAAGAGGATGACATTGTGATAAAGCATCCACCATCAAAAATTGCAAAAATATATTCCATTTCCCTTTCACCATACTTTTGAGTTTTGCGAAAAGAATGAACAAACTATGCAAAGATGAATTCCATAAAAGGACAAACACATACAAAAGCAATAAATAAAGAAATTTGTTCTCCTTGGTAGATCAATTGCAGTGATTTATGCTTGGCAAAATGTTTGATTTCACATTTCCATTGAGACATTGTTTTTCCAGTTCCAACAAACCAATTCAGCGCACCTGTATGAAATATGTGGAAACAGTTTGCTGGGCTGGAAACAAAAATTAAAACAAAATCCAGGCCATTCTTTCAGATATACATGTATGCAAATAGCTAACACTAGATGGTAATTGGTGTCTTGAAAAACCTAGCATTTTTAAAATGCTGAATTTTCATGTCTGGAAAAATGTTCTGTTTTAATTGATATCATGTCAGCGCCAATACACTTCATACATTTTACAAGACATCCGATACCAATTTAATCTAAACATTATCAACAAAGCACTTTGAAGACTGTGAAACTACAGATGTGTAAAGACTGCTGGCCCAAGTATTTTTTTTTTTCCAAATACCAATGATAGTTACATGCAGAGTGGCTCTGCTCTTTGAATGGAAAAGGCACCTTCAGTAGTTAGCTCCTGCAAGAGTAAAAAAAAAAACATCACTGTTAGCACTTGAGAAGTTCCTTTCACCAAGGGTCTCGTTTCCCAAAAACAACATGTTAACATGAATAGTACAAATATCTTCATTCATACTATGATTAGACTGATATTTTTCCCAGGGATGATTACATATTTATTGTACAATTGACCAACACTACTTATGTGGTAAATGGGAAGCCCTTAACTTGAATTAGTTCTGTAAATTGTTATTACTTTTAAGGTGTTGTGGTCTGAATGGTGTTATGTAGCGATTCCATCCTGCCATCATTAATAAAAATGTTTCAGTACCTTTTTGTTTTTGTTTTTGAAGAAAAAATTCAGTGAAACACAAATAAATAGTTTTCTATATCTGAGCAGTTCTTGTGCTCTTGTTTTTAAATACAACTGAACCAGGCACGATTGATATTCAGATCCAGTACCAGAACAAAGTACAGTTGTTTTCAGTTATTTTTGATCGGACATTTTCTCAAGTTGGGTGAAGCTATGTAGCACATTTTCTAAGCTCATCAAAATGCATATTGACAAATAAATCATAAAAGAGTGTGAGGTCTGGTCCTGGTCCTGAAACAGCCAGAATAATGAAAAATTTCTGTAGGTAAGACAGGCTTTAAGAATCCAGCATTTTTAGCTTTGATGATATTTAATGCTTGAAACACTGTCTGGGCTTACAATTCTCATTTTTCATATAGTCAGTGTTGATAAATATTCCTTTCTTGGAAATGTTCATATGTGCCAAGACAAAGCAACTGTTGCTAGTCTCAAATCCTTCAAACATCCCAGAATACCAAATGTAAAAAACGTATATTTAACTTACACAAAAGAGCAGCTAAATATGTCACAATTGAGTAGGTATTTGCATTGAGAAATCAAGAGAAGCAAAGCGCATTATTTTGTATAGATTTCTGCAAATGATTCTTTTGATAGTGGTGCTTGATAGGATTGGATAGTGAATTAAATTCCTTTACAGTTATTGATTATCTGACAAAACAAGCTAAAACAGAAAATGATTAAAACATACATGGGGAAAAAAACAAGAACAACACAGATTAAACAACTGTTGCACAACAACTATCCAGTAACTGAACTTTCCTTCAAACTAAAAGACATGTACAGAAATAGTCTGAGAACGCTTTGAACTGTGCAGGTTAAACCACAAACATTTCAGAACAGGGATACTGTAATCTTGGAAATGTCTGAACAAATATGTTAAGGCAAATATTAGCTTCATCCCCCCATTTTTAACCATTATTAAGACAACAGTTTTGAGTACAGCTACACTGATGCAAATGTCCAAATAACACTGAAATCTGATCACTATTTCCTATTTCAGGCCACAGCTAATTAAGATGAAATAAAATTACAGCTTGTGGTTATTCAGATGTACCTGCCTTTGTACAAATAATTCCAGAAAGTAGTTTGAACTGAGTGACCGACCCACAGTGCCATCCTTCCCACGCTTTACACATGGGGCTAAAATTTACCCAGTCCAATTTGTTAAAGGCATCTCTATCACATCCAGCAGAATAACATCAAAATGTAACACTCACTGAAGTGAATTATTGTTATTCAATAAAATCCCATATTAAACATCATCAAGACTTCATTGAACCAAAGCAAAATCATAGTAAATCAAAATGTTCGGACAAGCTTGATTACAAAGATAAATAGCCTGTAAGCTTTTAAAGTGAAAATGTATGTTTCAAAGAGCAACTTGTATTCATTCATCTACAGATCACTGTACTGTGTATCAGCAAACTAACCAAAAGACTTGGGAGATTTGTTAGTTGATAATGAAAAGGCAGTTCATGGTAGGCTACATGTGGGTGAAACTGACACTAAATGTGTACATGCACTATCTTGAAACCAGCATTATGATACTGGGAGGAATGATTTTGTGGCACACATTTCTTAGAAATGAAACAGGAAGTTGGCAGAAAGCTACGGGGTGAAATTCCTTATGATCAAAGCCTAAAGAAACTGGTCCTGACCACAGATTCTGTAGCACATTGTGAAACAGCTCTGCATATTATGCGTTAAACTTCATTTTGGGATCATTTCATTGAGTTAAACCTTTGCAGGGTGTTAGTCCTGCAGAAATATAGGTTTTGTATGGATGATACATTTTGTTACACTGTTCATGGCATGACCATATTATTGTCGTCATGTGATCTTATCACTATAACTAATGAATGCTAACTAATGAAACTAATGACTTTCTATCAGCAAATAAACAAATAAACAAATTCCTCTATATGTTAAATATAAAGACTTTAGTAGCACTTTTTCCCCTAAGATTGATTGTACCATCAATTTAATACTTTTTATAAATCAACGCTTTTGACGTCTGACGAGATAAAGGACAGCATAAAAAATGCATTTAAGATGGAAAGGATCACATATGTTTTGCATTTCAGAAAAAATGGATTTGGCTTTCACTGTGTCATCTGACCATTTTACAGCAGAACAAAATCCCGCCATTACAGCGATAATCATAGTTGAAAACCATAATGTTAAAGGGCAACATTTGATCACGAGTCGGTGGTCGCAGCCCACTTTTGAAAAAAGAACCTCGCTCCTCGATTCCGTTAACACTCGGAGGAGTAAAGTGAATAGTGTCTCAGCGACTCCAGGACCAAGCTGGGAAGTCTTTGCGTCCATAAGGAGTCTTTTGGTCCAGTCATATTACACCCTGCTGAGGGCAGAGGCCAGTTACTAGGAGAGTTCCTGTGCTTGGTCATAATCTGTGATCAGGACTTTGATATGCGACAGTTTCTGATGGAGGTACTCGCATCGCTTCTTCTCTTCCCGATACCCAGGAAACTTCTGTAAAGAAAAACAAGGGGCACCAGTGAGTTTTCAGTAACGCATATCAAAATCTAGCATGATGGGCCTCATGTAAGAACATTTCCGTATTCATATCATAAACCTCTCTTTGTTTTTTACAGGAGGTTTACTTGAGTGTATAAAATCGGATTCAGCAAACACTCTTAACTGCACAAACATGTTAGAAATTGCTTGTTTCGACCTGAAGAATGACACCTGTAGATAAGTGGCTGCTCATTTGTGAGATTTTGGCCATTATCATAATAGCCCCTGCATATGAGGCAGATTTTTCCAATCCATTTGTGAGCAGATTTCACTAATAAAAATGTGACAAAAACAACTTTAGTTGTGTCAGTAGGCTAGTGATATTAGGGGATTATACAATATTACTACAGCTATCAAAGCCACGTCAGGAATAAAAAAGGAATGGGTTGACATGAAGTTAGATGCCAAATGTCTTGCTAAAGCAAAACAGTCCATGACTAACATATGAGGTCGTCCAGGGGACGGGACATGATAGATGATAATAAATTGGATTGCGGGTGATATTAAACTGCCAGGTGCTTTAACGGAGGATGTTCCCCTGGACAGCAACCTGCACAAAAACCTTGACTGAGGCAGATTTTTCCAAGCAAGAACTGAACTGTATGAATTGTTGTGCCAAAATACTCATGCCAATAAAATCAAAAAGGAACAGTTGTCCAACCTCTCAATGATTTGGAGAGCCATGATGCACATCACACTGACCAGGTGAATAGTATTAATATTTTATTTTAAAGGGTTATTTTTGTTGATTTCAGGAACATATTTAATTACCAAATTCATTCAGATTAAGGCATTATACTTTAAGTCAAATAAGGTGTTTACCCCTGTGGAGAAGGGTACTCTGTATATGACTTGTACGACAGGCCTGGATCACTTAAGTTCTCTTAAATCCCTTATATATGCCACTTAAGAATCAATATGTTCATATGAGTTGTTCTTAAATGAGGCCTAGTGCATAGTACTACATGAAATGAGATACACTTTAAATAATTCTTACTTTCTTGTACTTTCGGTATTTTTGTAGTATTTGGTCCTCCATGAGCTGAAAAGATTACAAAAGAAAGTGTTAGTCTGCAGTGTATCTGATCTGTTCACTGTTTGGTGTTTCATTACAAACAGAGCAGTTAAAGGCTCCTGATCTAGACAGTACCTTGTACTCTTGTGTTCCAGGGGAGAGAGTATTGATCTTTGAGCCCAACTGAACAAACATGTCTGTGATAGCCCCAATCCGGTCATGAAGAGCTCTGTATTCATCATACTCGGCACAGAAGTCGTCCTTATACTGTTGCCGCTGCTCCAGTGCTGTTATGGTGCTGTATTTTCTGAAAAAAAGGAAAACATTAACTTATTGAAATCTGCTGTTTAAAAGCAGAAGTGATCTCTTGAAGCCAAGTCATTTCCCAATCTTTCCAGGAGATGGCACTGCAGAACGGAGTGAGAGGCCTGACACGTCACTGATTTAACAGCATGATGTGTTGACCAGATGTATAAATAAATGTAAGACATAAGATCATTTGTTTGCAAAGTTATTCTTGGTGAAGCTTTGTGACAGCTCATTTAGACATGTGTTTTACTTCCTTCTATTTATGTCAATGTTGTGAAGCTGAACCCAACCCTTTTGGGACGAGTTGGTTTCTTTTCTCAACAGTGGGTTAGACTCCGAAACCTAAACCCCTCAGTGACAGATGTGGACTTATGTGGCCCCTCTGAAGTTGTGACAATTATTTTGGTTTCATTCCTGAATCATAAATCCCTTCTGAATGTGGGATTATAACATATAGCACAGTCAGGGACACAGTGTGTATTTATCTTACATTAAATAGTCCGGCAGTTCCTCTGCTGAGGTTCGATTGACAGGTGTTTTCTCTCCCTCATGGTCTGTAGATAGGAAAAACACACACACACACACACACACACACACACACACACACACACATTGAAAAAAAGGTTAAAACAATCTGCCAATGCAAATGCGATAATGTGCCTATCATATCAAGGCTGGTGGAATCATATATCACGGTCTCAGATAAGCGATCTTATACAAGGAAAACAGTGACGTCAGCAGCAGAGGGCAGAGTGGGAGGCAATGCTGCCTGCTGACTCGCTCGACCGTAGGTCACCCAGCTGTTTCACAGTCAATCATCAACAGACTAGAGGGGGGAGTGACGACTGGAAGGCGGAGAAAGCAGTCCTAACAACACTCACTGCTCTCTCAAATGAAAAAAGATGAATTGCTCCTTGTGGGCTTCCAGCAGCAACTCAGGATTTTTTCCTTTTAGCTAAATGAAAGCTGATAATGTCTTGGCCCGAACAAATAATCTAAAACAGATTTATGACAGCACAATAGGATACACAAAGTGTGACATAACCTTTTATGGACATTTACCTTTGAGATTATCTTGGTTCTGCTTCAGTTCTGGACTGGTCTCAATCCAGTCTGGTTTTAAGCGCTCTCGTTCCTTGTCTTTATGCTTTTTGGACCTCTTCTTTTTATGCTGGCCATTGGTGAACTGTTGGTCAGTGCAGATGGAGGTGTCAGTGTGTGGGGGCTTAGGGCTAGGTGCAGAAGGAGCTGGCTCTGTCCTCTCCAGTTTAGGAATAGTAGTTGAACTGCTGAGTTTGTGCGGCGAGTACAGACGATTTGGGCTCCCCTGGAGATGATTGTTGGTTTTGTCGAACTCCAGTTTGATCTGTACACTAGAATTTCTATGACTAGAGGAGCTACGAGCCCCATTGGTGCTGTAATCTCCATAAGAGGGCGACTGCAGAGGCAAACACTGGTCTAATAGTCTTTGTTTTTTGGGGGTCTGACAGTTGGATGGGTCCGAGGGCAATGGGCGTTTCTAGAGGGGAAAAAAGTGAATACAGTGAATGATTCCTTTTAACTTTTGAATATTAGAGTGCGAATTACTTGATATGAACCAAAAGTACCTGTATCATGTGCATAAATAGATATTTACTTTAAACGAATAGTTTTGGGAAATATGTTAATTTGATTTGATTGATTTTTTATTTTTTTTTGCTAAGCACTAGATGAGAAGATTGACACCACTCTTTTATCTGCACGGTAAATATGAAGCTACAGCCAGCAGCTGCTTAGCTTAGCATAAAGACTGGAAATGAGGAAACAGCCAGCCTTGTGCTGTCCACAGGTAACAACAGCTCACATATTAACACGTTATACTATATCTCGTTTGTATAATTTGTACCAAAACAGAAGTGGGGGTTATGTGGCGAGCAATTTCTTGGCCAGGACCAGTAACTTCATGGAGTCTCTGTTAGTGTTACAACTGATCCTGGCCAAGAAATAGTGCGCAATAGGAGGGGTATCGATCTTCTCATCTCACTCTTGATAAGAATGCAAATAAGCATATTTCCCAAATTGTTTAACTATTCCTTTAATTCCAGTTAGGGCTATATTTAGTCTGAAGCTCCTCAATGTAATTACACAAAGATATAGCCGAAATAATTCCAATAATGTGTATCTGCAATCTATTCTCAGTCAAGAATGTATGAAGTAGGGGGAAATGCAATTCATTCAAGGTGAATAATTACCACAGAGAGATTCTTGGCAGGACTGAGTTGTGAAGGAGAGTCCCCGGGAGTTTTGTGGAATGAATGGTTGGACTGGGGACTCTTCAACTGGCTACTGTGGAGTGGCTGAAGTTTCCTGGAGAAAGATTAAGAACACGGCACCTTCATTTGGACAGTAACTGCAAGGTAAAGGGCATGTAAAGCTAAACAGGAAGAGGCAGTATGTAGGTCATAAAGCCTGCTTTGGCAGATTTATGAGCAAGTGGACAAGCAATTATCATTTATTTTGACACACAGAGAAAAGACAGCGACTGCAGCTTTTCCTCAGAAGAAATAATCACTGACATTACAAAACTGTCAATCTTTTTTAATTTTATCAAAGCTTTTTGCAAGTGTTTTTTTTTTGTGTGTGTGTCTCTGGTGATAGAATCTACAGGAGGCAACCACAAAGACTAAACACAGTCCAGTGAGCAGAACAATAGCAGCAGATTTAACCTCTGTAGGACCAAACCCTCTTCTCTGGTAATCTGCTTCCTACAGCTCCTTCCTCAAACAGACGCTACAACAAGTCACTCCCCCCAAGTGGATTCATGCAACGTTCTTAATCATATGGTCAGTGTGAGTGGAGTTCAGAACCATTAAAAATTAACGTCAATGAAATGACAGTAGTAAGAAAGCCTGAATAAGAAGAATCTACTCCAACAAATGAATAAACTAGAGGAGAGAAATCTGGAGTTTTCAGTATTTACAGGTTATCACAGTTTTATCACACTTGGCAAACAATTTGATGACTACAATTGTAAGCTTTTTACACTTAGCAGGGGTGGTGAACAGAGGGGGTTGTGCAATCAGCCAACAGAACTTGTCCTTTTTCCAAAACGCTCATGAAGCACATGGCCTGCATGTTTACTGGCAGGCAGAGGAAACCTACGAGGGGAGGAAGCTCACCCTGAAAAAGCTCAGCCTTGCTACTCTGAACCTTCCATGCTAATGCCATTTGGCAACACGGTGCAGGGAATATTTTCCACTGCTTTGATGTGTCCATTAAGAGATTCATCAGTGCAGAGAAGTAGTCATTTAGAAGCTCCCCTTTCAACATGATCACAGCAGACTTCTACATTAATTTAGTGGCCTTTCTGTTTTAACGCCAGCACTGTCAAAATGCATCCATCCCTTAACCATTTCTGCATTATCTGCCCAAATGGGTCTCTAAAAGTCTAAAAGAACTTTCAAGTAATAGTTAGACAATTTGGGAAATATGCTTATTTGCTTTCTTGCCGAGAGTTTAAGATTAAAAGATTGATATCACTCTCATGTCTGTACGGTAAATATAAGGCTACAGCCAGAAGGTGATTAGCTTAGCACAAAGACTGGAAACAAGGGGAAGCAGCTAGCCTGGCTCTGTCCAAAGGTAACAATTTGCAACAAATTGCCTACCAGCACCTCTAAAGCTCTGTTTTTGTGCAATTTAAACAAACGTGTTAATTAGTGAGCTTTAGATGTGCTGTTAGGCTAGCTTTTCCCCCATTTCCAGTCTTTAAATTTGGCTAAGCTAACTGGCTGTTGGCTGTAGCTTTACATTTATGATAGACAAGAGAGTATCGATCTTGTCATCTAACTGACAGCAAGGGAGCGAATAAGCGTATTTCCCAAAAAATTGAACTATTCGTTTAAAAAACTAAACAGAACATTTTGTTATACATTTCCAAATCTCTCAGTGGAACAAAACACAAAAGATTTGAGTGAATTAACTTAATACCCACCTCATCAGGAGCCTATGGATGAGTTGCTTCTCCTCCTCTAGATATCCAGGCCAGTCTCTCTGGACGTGTCTGTAGAGCTCATCCTTCAGAGAGTAGCTGTGGTCTTTAGAGTTCAGTTTACCAACCTGAAAAAACAACAGTTCCCAATGTTAATAAACCAACAGAAAGATGACAGAAAACAAAAGGAATAGAGGCCAACTGAGGTCATAAAAGCTGTGTGCAAACTGTGTTAACCTGCAATGCTGTAACTCCACCTTATATTTAAATAAAACAAGACCTTTTTGCGACTCATTGGGTCTATATTGTTTTCGTGGTAAACAGTTTAACTCTGCCCTTATTCACCTTAATCCTGTTGATACAAATCTTGCCAAACCAACCACTTTCAATTCTGAAAGTAGTCAGATCCCAGCTGGAGACACCCCACCCCTCTCTTGTCAAAACACAATCTTCTCCTCCAAAGATAATTAAAGCACAGCCCTAATTACAGCTACCAGCGGCGGCACAGTCTCCACTTGATGATTGCAGTGGGACACTCAAACATTGTGAACACAGGACGTACGCCTGAAATAAACTTACTGACATCACCTTTTTAGAGCAGAGTTTTATAGCTGTACAGCGTTAGTCTATTCATTAGTATCGTTAACAAAATTGCACATTGGGGACTAATTTATGTTTGTAGTTTCAATCCTTCACCTGATATCAACTGACACTAAAAGCTGCTACATTTGTATTTATCACACTTCACATTTGGTGTTTTCTTTTACTTTTACTGTTTACATAGCAATGTGCCAGATGTCTCACCTCATCCAGTACTGAGGTCAGGTCAGCCTTGTCCTTTGGACCGGCCCGCTCCCTCTCCAACCACAGTAGCAGCTCAGGTTTCCTGTAGGACTTTAAGGCCAGGAGATGAATGATGCGATCCCTCAAGGGCCGATGTGCCACAGGGCTGGGAACCAGGCTCCTCTTGTTGCTGGGGGAGTGCTTGTTGCTGCTATCTGAGCCTGATATCAGACCCTGCTTCCTCTGGACCTTTACGCACTTACCTAAGATCAAAACAAAGGGATACACAGCAGAGTTACAACATGACATTTGTGGAAGATAAAGGTAAGTTTCTTCGGTCAATGATAGTGAATCAAAAAGTTATCAAGGCAGTAATCTAAAGCTGTTTTTGAATGGCCAGCAGTCGCCACCTTACACAAAACTAGAGATGAACAAGGAAATTGTAACTGATTTGATAACAGGATTCCCATATGTTGACAGTATCCTTTAATAGCGCAGCCAACATATCATTCCTAATCCAGTCCTCAGGCCAGTTATACAAATCACACCCTGATTTTGAAAGAGAGGCCTGCACACGAGAACCTCGTACATTTTATCTTGATTATATCTTTCTATTGTCATGCAATCTGCTTTTTGCACACGCAACAGATACAGTATGTGTAGCACTTTCAGCCCAATCTGAAAAAGCAATTTACATACATAAATACCTTGGACACGGTACTGTGCTCATGCACCTTTCTGTGTCGGTGTGCAGAGGCAGTGTTGCTGCGAGTGGAAAACAGTGAAAGGGGTTGACAGTAGGGTTAGCCTACTTCTGAGTAAACAGAGGCGCATGGAAACTAAAGCAACTAACACAGAGAGGCCCTTTCTTCCTGTTGCAGTACTAATTCAGTTGGACCTGGGCAAGCAGTGCTTATAGATATCTGCAGGCCGTAATCTCATTACAACTTTAAGCTATACTTTGGAGGTTTCTATAGGTCAAAGACTAACAGCGCTTTCACACGGACAACATGGTAGAAGTACCATATGTATACCGGACGTTTTACAGTAGTCATACTGGTATAACCATAGATATTTATGCTTTATAAAAGTACCTTTAGATATCAGTTTTAGCAATATAGAGTATTCTTTGTAAGATTCAAATGGAGTCAGTTTAAATCTACTGTGCAAAATGCAACAGTTTTGCAGGAGCTTGTTTCAACATCTACCTTGAAACAGATCATTAACATTTTAGGCAAATATCCTTCCCGCACTGAAACAACCTGTACTGCCACATTTCAAACAAGCAGCAACTAGAACCATCGTTTGTATTGTAATAAATTAAAGCAGCTGGATGGAAGTTTTAAGACTCTCAAGGCAGCTTTTTTAGTTATCACTTAGGATAACTGACATGCTTTACAATGTCGTGGGCTTATTTATGAGCAATGACCAAACACTAAAAATAGCAACTGTTCACAATAGTGTATCAATATCATAGAGGAAAATAATTCTAAATGCTAAAGAGGAAATAAATTACTTCAAATCATATCGAATTTATAAAAACAAAAACTTCTACCAACACCAGTTTTGCACATGTTTCAGTTGCCTATTTGTCAGCTGCTCATTTCCCCTGAATGCAATTGAACTTAAAATCACACATTATTAACTACATTTTTTCTAATCTCCAACGTGTAATTGTGAGTTGGTATATGGACATGTTTTGTGATGAGTATAACATTACTGTACCGTAAAAAGACAGTCACCACAAAACAACTGTGTATGGCACATACTGTGATCCATAACTCATTTATTTCTCTTTCTAGTGTCCACGAGAAGGGAAGGACAGCTGTGTGCTTGAAAAGACATGTTCCCATAAATGGGATACCCTGTAACTCCATGTTTCTAACCAGGATCTCTCATGTCTTTTACAACATTTATTAGATGCATACATGTACATTTGTAAAAGCCTCTGAGAGACTATTTCTGCAGCAAAGCATGACATGTAATGTGTAGGAACCAGTTCCAACAGCTGGCTTCTACAGCAATTACCCTAAACATCATGTTGTGTGTAGCGTTGGCCTACACAGTGTCTACACAGTGTGCTTCCATTCATAAAATAATAATTTACACAAGCATTTAAATTTACACGGGACCTCTAAATGTCACAAAGCCCCGTGGCTAGATCATTTATAAAGTTGCAGCATGGTCAATTTAATCGACAATGACTAAAACCGTGACTCAGGCAAGGAGAAGGCAGTGAATAAAGAAAACTGATTGTAAGAAGGAGATCCTGCATGTTAGGCCCAGATCACCCCAGGTTAAGTGTTGCCTCTTCTTTAGGTGATATATTTTATCAAATGAAAATGAATTAAATTCCAGTCAGTGTAATTACATTTTAGGCAAAACTTCATCAGCATGAGACTTGTTAGCAGATACTTCTGGCAAACCCAATCGCATTAATGGTGCTGGCAGGCAAGCTGGCACAGTGCCTGAGCAATCTGGTCAAAATGAAAGGCAAATTACAAGAAAGAGAGGCATCTCGCTTGCATGAATAATTGCAATGCAGCACTTTGATCAATTATGTGATAACTTCCACGCCATATGGCAATTATCAGCAGGATAAAATGGCGAGAAGCAATGGTTTAGAAGCTTTCTGGGAACATAAAAACTCTCTGGTTATCTGTCCTTGATCCCTACGTGCTTGAAGGCTACCACGTACAACTGAGGCCAGAAGATACAACAGAATACAGCTATTAGGCAAAAAGCTTACTTGGCCCCGGCTTGATCTCAATTGCAGAGCGGCTCCAGATGTCCTTCTCCACCTGAGACATGCGCTCCCGGGTTGTCTGGTAGGAGTCGTCTGTGGCACAAACTGTGATCTTGTCCTGAATGCTGCCCTGGCCCTCCAGGTGATCCCTGCCCTCCCTGTGTGCAGGAGAAGGGAGAAGACTCAAGAGTTTACGCTTACAAATTTTCTGGCTCGGCTCAATTAACTGGCCATTTGTCAAACACAAGCATTAGAGATTCTTGCTGTCATTGTGTTGTTTGACACACACATAACTGCTTGTGTGACTTGTGTCTGAATGCAAAGTCCAGTCCTGTGTTATAAAGCATCAGTTATAAAGGCTAAAACTTCAGACTTCAGTACAAATAAAGCAGCTCTAATCTAACCCTTTAAACAACCTGTTGGCCCTGCATAGCCACAAACACTACCTTTCTGTTCTCAATTATTACTGGTCACACCTTTTAGGTCTGTCTTTGGGTGTTATTGTAGTCTTGTTTGAATATAGCCTGACAGCAGTACTGTCTGTTGTAGTATTGAAGAGAGAAGCCACTGTTTGGTAAGGCCCTGCGGTCTCTGTCTGACACCAAATTTACTACGAATTCCATTTGTGGTCAACTGTGGAAAGAATTATGTGTGCTGCTTACCCTGAGACATACTGGTGAATGCAGTCGAAGCTGGACTGAGGCTTCTCTTTGCTGTCACTGGACAGGTAGAACGAGAAGACTCTGAATCCATCAGGAGATTCAGGGGTCGGCGCTGGGATCTTTATGTACTATCAAGACAAATAAAGAAACAAAAAACTGAGTATGAAATTATTAGAAACATTGTTTAGAAGAGTAAAATATCTTTATAATAAAAGTAAAAATAAACACCAAGCAAGTCCTTTATTTGTGTTTACAAAACATAAACAATTTTACAGTGTTCTATTGGACACTCACTGACATGCTCCAGTGTATCTGCTATCATTGCTAATTTGAGTGGTGTGTTATGTAATAAGCACGTTTTTATTTCTTCCAGATGTTGCCTGATCTAATTCAACGTAATCTCAAAGTGGAAAAACACTGGATAAAGTAAATCAACAAAGCAGCATCTTTTATTGATACTGATTAAAGCAATAAATGTGACCTAAATAATCTTCCACTTGGGCCAATCACAGAGGCTACATGGTACCTCCCAGGTCAGGGATGATGACCTGTACCCAGTCATGGGAGAAGCCTGTCTGAAAGCCAAAACATAACAATAGTGTAGCGGACAGCTTTTTCAATTGGGCGATAACCTCCTCTGTCACAGACTGTCGACGGCTCCCTAGCAACACACAAGCCAGCAGGGTGAAGTCTATCTCTGTCAGAAACCTGTTACATAAAATGACCCAAAAACCTACTTCCACTAAAAGGACAGTTCAACATAGAAAGTCATTAACCAACAGGTAATATGTCCTTTAAAACACATTTGGCATCGGCTCTCTTCTACACTGCCTGCAGCTGTGTTTCAGCCTGAAAATGGACAGTTTAGTACTTTTGTTGATAAAATGTCCTAGATTCAGCAGAAGCCCGATGATTATCAACCATCCTTTAACAAGCATGAATACGTGCTTACTGATGAGTTGTACTTAATGTGAGATGGCTGCAACAGCTCACATTTTTCCTGTCTTTCACTTCTTTTTGTAGCAGACCTCGTGGTACCACCTCAGGCCAAAGCAAACAGGCGATTTTTAACTGCAGGTCTCAAGAAAAACAAATGTCAGTCAGATGGACTTGAAGCTGCCTCTTTAGTTATCAGTAGTAAGCGACTGATAATAAGCTGACTGGCTGAGAGCACAGTGTCCCTGGCAGATGTGGCAGGCAGGACTATAGCTGTCACAAATGCCCAGTCATGCAGCAAAGCCATAAGCAGTATTTTTTTTTTTTTTTTTTTGCAGCACGGAGCCAATGAACAGCTCCTCTCCTCGACACCCCTCCTCCTCTTCTAAAACCCAACGCATGCCATTCACCCTACCCCCATCAGCCTCCAGCTCTCCTTCATGTGCACAAGCCCACCCATGTCAACACAAAACGCAAAGCAGCCCACAACGCCACGGACACTTGAGACACACAGCTGACTATTAATTCTGACCTATTTACGTCTGACCGTTCACATGAAGTGGTAAAGCAGAGTCCTGCTTATGTCTGGACGATCAACCAAAAAAGCATCAAAGTGAGCTGGGACAAGAGGCGAGCCATGTCCATAGGACTTATTACTTTAAGAGAGTAAAGTAGTAGCCGCCTTGACCAAAATTAGAAGCAACAAGTCACTAAAATGGGGTTACTGACGTAGAGAAAGGCATTCAGAAGAACTGCATTTGAATGTGTTTTAAAATGAGAGTGCTGCTAAACAGAAGCTAGCTTCTGATAAGATGAGAGCTCACATTTACATATTTACACATTTAGCATTGCAATAGTGCCACCACGTCACCTCTTTCAGTCAGTGGCAGCAGTATGAGCCTCCTCCAACCATGCATTAGATTTGCCTGTCACCCCCATCCATGCCACCGTGCACACTTCACATTTTAATTCTAATCAGTGTCACTCAGGTCAGACTGTTCAGAGGTCGCCCCCGTTTTATTCACAGCTTCCTTCTCAAGCGTCATAACCATATGTCATTTAACCCATTAGTTCCTGACTCCTAAAACAGAGCCTGTCTGTCGAACACCAGGATCACAAACTTAACCCTGAAAGTGGAGCAAAAAATAAATGCTCAAAAACATGAAACGCTCAACTATATTTCTTGCCAAGAGTTAGTTAGTTAGAGAGGATTGATAGAGAGGATCTGTACGATGAATATGAAGCTACAGCCAGCAGCCAATTAGCTTAGCTTAGCACACACAAGACTGGAAATGGGGAAACAACTAGCCTAGCTCTGTATGAAGGCAACAAAATCTGCCTCACTAATTACCATGTTATATCTTGTTTGCTTAATCTGTACAAAAACTAGTGTGTCAAATTACTATCTGTCTTCTAGTATAAGATTTAATGTAAACTTTTACATAGTGTAACTGTAGTAAGATGAGTCATTAAATCAACAAACTGAGTCAGTAATGTCAGTTCCATTATATCTATCTAAAGTTTGCTAATATTAGCTGTAGCCACAAGTGAAACTAGCTAAACTGAAATATTGGCTGATCTAAACTAATTTCAGATATTTTAGTATTGGTGTATATGCTGGCCAATAATAAATAAGACATGTCAGTCCAAAAATATGTTTTAGGTGATTTAGAAACCATGTCTCCATTACATAGTTGGTCCAACAGAGAGCACTTACAAGTTTATTTTTCAACTGCAAAAAGTCCCAATCAATTAACACTGTGGTCACAATTCTTTAAAAACACATTTAAAATATCCTTGTCAAAAATGTTTGTTTATAAAAACAAATATTATTGGCCATTATCAGATTTTTAAAACTCTTAAATATCGATATCGGCATCAAACATCCAGTATGAGTCAGGCAGTAGTAGCCACCCTATGGCTACTGGTCATACCAGAGCAACTAAGGATGTAGCTGCAAAACCCCTGAGTGTATTGAATTTAGCAGCGGTGTGTTTTCTTATTTATGAGTTCAAGTTATCATTTGTAAGAGGAAGAATGTATTATTTCTTATTTTAAAAGTTGTAAAGTTTCACTTTAATGGTGTGAATCTGTATGGAGACTAAAAATGGTGTTTATCACGTTTGTTCTTTACACTGCAATTAAGTCTACTGTTGAATGCCAATGCTTTCTATCTTTATCACTTCAGGAAATAACATACTCAAGATCATATTACCTGGTCAGTCGATTACATTTTTGCTGCAACAACTTTGCTGTAGTCTGAACAACCAGAGGTTTAAAGATTACAGCTTTAAATAGTGACTGCAGAATACACTAATAATCACAGCCAATTATGCAATTTCATCATCATCCCACCCAACCTGATGAAATCAACATTTGATGTGTTTAGTCAGTGACACTACTTGTGCCGACAGGTTTGTGATCCTGAAGCTGCTGTCAGTCAAGTAGTAGGTGTAGATTTACATAGAGACGCTGAGTCATAGACATCTCCATATGGCGCTTTGGTCTGATCCCCTGAGACTATGTGTGTGTGTGTGTGTGCTGTCATTTTAAGAGTTTTTTTCAGAGAGTTTTTTCGGGCAGAGGAAGCCCCACACTCCCACAGGGCACATGCAGGGGTCAAATATCTACCTGACCGTTTAGGTGCCATGTCAACAGAGAGAGACTATTATCAGTCAAACTTCGTGGAGTCACCACAATCATTAATTTATAAACAAAAATAGAAACAAAGACTATGAACTTTCAATCCTCAGTTTAAATGTGAGCAACATGGCTAATGAATACACAAAGGAGGGTTTTTAAGTTCTCAAATTGACAAACCGAGTTCAGATACAGCTAATAACAGGTCATAGAAAAATACAGTTTCAGTACTCCCAGGTCAAGGACTGGTGAGTCACGTATACACATCCATATGACTGACAGAAGCTCTGGGTACATGACTCCACCAAACTGCATGCATTTCTGTAAGGACTGTGACAGCAAATTGGTTTTAAGTGCACGTTTGAACTGTTAGATGTTACTCAAAACATCAGTTTTACTCAAGTTCTTTTAATGTAGGAATATATGTCACTGTAATTATTAAAAAAGCACTTACAGTAAGATATGTTTTCTGTTATATTAATTTTTTCTGATGTATAATTTGAATTAGCTATTCCTGCTGTAGGCGTTATTAAAATCATTATTTGTCCAGTTCGGAATGAGAGAAAGAATTCATTAAATTGCTTATGCTCTGTAGTATTTTAATTATGATTGTGTGAGTCCTTAAATCTGATGATTAATTAATCAGAGAAAAGCTTAATGGGTTATTATTATCATTAAAGTACTATTAATATTAATGTGTCAGTTTAATAAAATTGAACAGCTTAATAAAAGCAGTAAGAGCTGTGTGCTGTAATGCCAGCCATCATCATGATATGAGTAAAGTTTAGCCATTGGACAGTTACAGTTACAGACACCAAATGGCATCAGAACGGCAATCTTTAGCACCTTGTCAGTGCAGCCCCCCATGGAGCATACAGACTGATACAATAACTGCCTCTGTGGCCACGGCTCAGCCACATCTGCTACTCCAGGGCCTGTGTGTATGGAGATGTCAAATACTTTCGAGCTGTTATAAGGTGTGAACTGGACTGGAACAGAAAATCTTGGTAGGGGGCTCAGCAGTTGAACAAGGACAAAGGACACCATCGGTGATATCCTTGTAAAACTTCATCTTTGACACCCCAAGCATGTTAAAATTGCTCATCTTTGATGGGGTTAAACAGAGTCCTTAACCCTGCTATTTGGTAAGGAAGGAAAAAATAGCTTCACTGAAGAGAACTACTTTCTCCCCTAGTCCTGTGCTTTTGCAAGCCAAACATCTGCAGGGAAAGATGAGAGGATAGTTTCTCTCTCTGTCTTTTCTTTCTTTGCAGACGAAAGCGAGAAGGCAATCTTCTCAGCTCTGGTATTTGGCATGGCAACACTGAGATGGGAGCAGGCGCCTGGATATGTGATTTACTCTGAAGTCTTTGCCTCCTGCCCCTGTCTGTACTGACACTAGTTACCATTGTCTTCTCATCTGAGCCTACTCAGCCATAGCTGCTCTCTGAGCTGCCCGTCTTTTGTTCTAGCATCTTCCCCCACAAAGCTGAGTGCAATGGGCTGTCGGCCCGCCTGGATTATTCATGAACAGCGGGGACGTGTGGCTGTGTGTTGTTGGAGGGTAAAGAGAGGGATTGGGGGTTTGGGTGTGTATGGATGGGGGGGTTGCTCCCAATAGAGCCAGTGCATGAGGGATGGCCCTAAATAGTCTTCCTTTAGGAATGTGCCGAGCAACTGAGCAGAGAAGAGGGGGATGGATCCTGGCTAGAGCAAGTGTATTTTATTTTATTTAGGTTTATATGTTAGTGCAAAGGTGAGCTCATATATCATATAATGGACTCCACAAGTTCTCCGCTGTGTTTTAATGTCACATGCAGTCATGCAAGTGCAGTGATGCTGACAAACAGTGTCTCAGAGAAACGCAGGAGTCATATTAATTATTCTTATCCACTGTCTCCAAGCTTTGTACAGTATGATCAACAATTCCACTGTGACTCATTTGTTAAAAACAAAAGAAAACATGTGACGCATTACCTCTTACGGTCTAAATCATGCTTTCAGTGAGACTGGGTGGATGTGGTGGTTCCTGTGCTTGAGGATCTATTCTTCGAGGGGGGTTGGTAGAGACAGGAAAGAAAAAAAAAAGGGGGGGGGGGGTGCTGACGGGAGTTAGTGTGGGGATATGGGGATGGGCAACTGTCGAGCATCCCCCAAGATACTGCCTGTTATGCCAAGCAGAATCAGTCTTTTTCCAAGAGGCTGGGGCTAATCTGTCAACCTCAACAAACAGTCTCTGTCTCCCCACCCCCGACACCCCCACCCCTCCTTACTGTAGGTTCCTTGTGCTTTCCTCTTCATACACAGAGGGATGGAGATTTTCAAAGCCTATGTTAAGTGACAGGACACTGTTTCCTCTTTTCGTAATATAATAATTAAACACACTCAGACTATGGTTTTCTGTAAATGGACACCCCCCACCGTCTAAACCTTTGTAGTGGATGGTGATGGTTTGGAAGTTAGAAAATTCACTTTACAAACTGGTTATTAAACTTCAGATGCACTGACACCAGTAATATGCTTCCCTTGTTGATTCCTAGCTGTTTCACTGGAGCATTCCCACAAACCACTTGGTCCCATTACTGGACTTTTCTGTCCACGCAAGCAGGCAGACTATAATCCTTTAACAATTCACAGATTGTGCATTGGAAAGTATGTACAAACCTGATTAACTTGCAGGGAAACTTGGAGAACGAGGGGAAAATCCAAAACATGCACCGAGATGTGATGTGTAAAATCAAGTTGCATGGATGGAAAAGGTAAGCCAAATAACACACTCAGTGTGCTTGAACTGTCAAACATACAGGTGTAAGAAACAACAGGGATTTGTCATGTGACTGCAGGTGATTAGCTTTATGAGTTCAATAGTAGTGCTGGTGAAAAATATGAGTAAAATACTTTAGAAAACTTTAAAACTTCAAAATATCCCTGTTGATATCTAGGTACACTTAGTTGTGGAATTATAACTCTAGAGATCACAATAAGACAAATCTAGTGAAAATAGTCCTTTTTGTGCAGTGTGTATCTGCCACCAAAAAACTAATAAGGATTACATAAGCCTGTTAAAGCTCTCTGTCTTTAGGTTAAACAATAGCTCTCTGGTGTTCGTTTCAAGCTTTTGGGGTTAAGCTTTAAAGACTCCTCACTACTGTACACAATAACACTGCCCATGTTTACTTGCAGTGTTAGTGTTGCTCATATCCTGTTGTGCTGCATTTTTAAATCCAAGTTAAAAAATGTTTGTGATAAGACTCCTCAGAGGCCAGCGCAGGCACTGTATGAAATATTTCCTTATTGTCAACTTGGTTCTATTTTTACAATACCAAATTACTTATTGGATGATAAATAATCAACAGCTTTGCACAGTAAGATTGTAACATTTATTAGAGGTCATTTAAATGGTAACTTCCTTATAATCATCTAAATAGTTAAAGATCTTAACGATTCTTGATTTGACATATTTACAAAATATTTACTCTCTTGCATTAGAGTATTAGTTGCTCCAAATAAACTAGACATTTTTAGTAAATACGAGCACCACACTGCCATCAATTACACACAGCATAATTAGCATTATATTTTGTCATTCCTCAGACTTTGTTTGTTTTAATAATTTAGATTCTGATGCTAATACCAAAATAGCCTGGGAGATAAATGAGCACACAGAAGCTCCCACTGCCCAAACATTTTTCATCACTCTAAAATATCACATAATCTGTTGCATTTCCCAGTGAAACAGCATCTCCATGCCCTTTCTCACTTCATTGCCTTTCATTTGATCTCAGTACTAATATCGTGGGGTTGTTCAAATTGAATCTTTCAAGACTTCACTTATATATAACTTAACAACCAGCCAAACAGTATTTAAATTTGCATATTCCCTCAGTCAATTTTTCAAAGCAGCCTGTGTTGTTATTGTGAGTTTTTGTCACTGCTATTTCCCGTTTCCCAGGGTGACAGTTACATCTTTAGTACTAATGGTTCTGGATTAGCTTGGAATGTAAATAAACAACGCAGAGCACAACTTTGTATGTGTTTCACTGTGTTTTTTTTATATACTTAAATACTTCCACCTTTAGTCACACTGCCTGCCCAGTTTGTGCCATTGATTTCTGATCTTCTGATCTTTTAACCATAAAATACTCTTAAAACACTGCCACAGTCACCATGGCATCCTTCGAAATCCCGTGTTTGAATAATGACAGAGGAGCTATCTGAAGAAAAGTCTTCTTTAACTGTAGGATCTCATGAGGCTTGTTCCTAAAATACACTGTATGATCTAAAGATCCCAAGGCCAACTGCCTCTGCGTAAACACAGTGGGCCTCAGACGAGCAGAGAACACAGAGACTTTTGCCTCGCTTAACACATCTGGATGAATAGAGCGGCGTGTGCCCTTTCAGAAACACGTGGGACAACTCTCCCTCTCACTGCTATGCCACTGGGAGAGAACGGCTCTCAAACCACATTCCTGTTATTGTTATTCTAATTAGCTTCCAGAAAAAAAGGAGAAAAAAAAGATGTGTGCATGCACACATACACACTCGCACTCTGCAAAAGCTTATTTGCAGTGCGAGCGGGAGGCGAAGCAAAGCGGCGTGGTGGCGGGGGGTAGAGTCAGAGCAGCCGTGTGTGAGATAGAGGCCCTGATGTCTCCCAAGGA
This sequence comes from Siniperca chuatsi, assembly GCF_020085105.1. Classification (NCBI taxonomy): domain Eukaryota; kingdom Metazoa; phylum Chordata; class Actinopteri; order Centrarchiformes; family Sinipercidae; genus Siniperca; species Siniperca chuatsi. The sequence goes on along the minus strand of NC_058045.1, from coordinate 12,590,653 downwards.
TTCAGCCAAGGCATGGGGTGAAATGGCAAAATAATCAAGAGGGCAGGCAGGAGGGAGTTCAGGGGAAGCACAGCCTTCACACACAGTCGTCATGAGAATATAAGAGCACCTCTACATTCCCCTCATCCCAACACTGCTGCCTTTATGTGACAGCTGTGCACATAAATACAGGCAGGGCCATAAACAAAAACAATTACTCTGGCAACTGCAACTCAACATTTATGAACTGAGGAGGAAATGAAACTGATGTCACACCTGACACAGCACAACATACGGTATTCAAATGTAAATGTCTGTGTTTACTTCGACAATATTGCACTCATAAAATTTATATTCTGTGGTACAACATAATACTGAACCACTCAGTGGTATGGCACAATGTTGCAGTGTATGGGTGATACAGTGCTCACAAACCCATACAGAAGTGTAAGTGGAAACACCAAGAAAAAGAAGTATGTGCTTTTAAAATAGAAAGCACTGTAGCAATGGATAAAACCAATCAATATGCACCCTGCAGCAAGGATCTAATAAATAAAAACTAATGCAAGCTTTATTTCTCATTCGCTTATTTCTGGATATCGATCATGCCAACAAGCAGGTGGCATTGCCAGCCCTGAAGGAAAATAAGCACCAGGATGTGAAATTCCAGGCCATGGGAACTCAGACCAGCTCTGAATATATTCCTTAATCCCTGGTGGTTATTTCAAAGTAATCCAGAATCTAATTTATTTTCAATTTCCAGCTTTAACAAAATGTGGGAAAAAAGTATCTCTCTACTTCTTTTATTTCTTTCTAGTTGCATCACAGTCTCCCCTTTTTTATTTAATTTCACTGCTCCAGACGTTAATTATTGATCAAACCCATTCAGTTCACTTTCCTCCAATACCATCCGGTTTTAAGTCAGTTTATACCTTATTTAGACGAGTAAAAGTAGAGGTTAGCTAGATTCAAAAGCAGAATTTTTCATTGTAATTTGTAAGTTTCACAGTTGCCTTGAACACCAGTTTCACACGCATGTAAGAGCTTGTGTGTTTCATCGCATGATTACAAGCTTGGCAGACAATTTACAATAGTAGGGCTAAATGCCGCAGGGTCAGAGAGAAAGGCAGCTGAAAACCTCAGCGTGCTATTTCTCGATAGGAGCCCTAGCCCCTAATACCACCGAGCCCTGGAGTGACGCCAGGACAGTGATTTTGAAGAATTCCTCTGGTTTTCGTGGCCCTGGAAGTGCCCCTTTACAGGAAATGTGACATGAGCCGGTGTGGACAAAGATCAGAGAGAAGCAGTCGTGGCTTCTGTGATCGAGCTGTACAGCTGGCAACTGTCATTGGAGACAAACCTCCTCACTCGCTACACATGACCTCTTGAACCTCATGTTGCTTTTGGGGAAGGGATGAGCTCCAGCAAACACTTATCTAGCAAATAAAAAGCAGGGGAATACCTACAACTGATGCTCTAAGCCTCCAACCTGGAGACACAGATACTGGTTATCCTCTCGGTCTGTTATATGCCAGACTGCCATGTTCACCAACATCCTCCCCCCACTAACGGCTTAATCTGGCCTCCCCCACCACCAATGGTTGCAGCTACCTCATTAATGCCCAATCGTCCAGCTCGGGGACTATTGTCAGAGGGGGAGGGAGCCTGTGCTTGAATTCCGCAAAGCAATTTGAATATGTAATGTGCCAACCGCGATATAATAACCAAATCCTATTCAATGATTAAAGAACACTTAAATTGCACTCACTTAACATTGCTTCACAGAAAGACTCTTATAAGCAGGTTAATCTGCTGCTCGTTTTACAGATGTTTCATTACATGTTTACATATATATTATTTGTGTTTTGGGTGTATTTTGCGTGCTGCCTAGATAAAAAAAATTCCACCGCTCTTGTATCATTCCTGTATTTCAAATCTTTCATGTCTGCACAGAGACAACAGGCATGGAGACACGGGGGCTCCCTGGGGTTCGCCAACTCCCCTACCTCCTCCCCCTCCCTGAACAAAGCCTCCCCAGTTGCGAGCCTGACCCAGTAACCTGGCTAGCAGCCTGGGGGTATAGCATACCCTGTCTTAGGGCTTCCAGGGCCCATGTGAGCACACAGGGCCAACATTTGTGTACAGAGCAAAGTCACTTTCGTCAATGCAATCGGCTCTTGCAGGGATTAGAACAGCTCCTTTTAGACAGGGCCGATTGTGTGGTAAATGTGTAGTAGCCTAGCAGGCAAAGCCACGGAGGGTGTAACAGTGGCTGGCTAATCTGGCCGGACACAGGCATCTCTCTTTACAGACGCTTCACAGGAATGTCCTCTTGCTTTCAGTGCCAAGTGTTTTTGTAGATTATGTACTTTGTTTCTGTATATACATAGGATATTTGACACAACATATGTATAACTGAGCAAATGAATGACACCTTTCCCTCAGACTTTGGTCTCTGTTGCATTCAAAGCACCCTGCTGCTGATCACTGGATCTTCCAGTTTCTAAGAAATAAAAAGTTCTAAGAAATAAAACAGTCCAAAGCAACAAAATCCACCGCCTGAAATGACACTAAAATCATCCCAGTTTTTGGAAAGTCACAAGGCCGACCTCTTCGTGGATGCAAGTAAGTGCTTATTGAATGCTTAAGAATCAAATAAGATGTGCAGAGGAACTGTCACAAGTGCGCTCCACAGCAAATCAGAACCAATTAGAGCATTCAGTTTCTGAGGCATTAGGGAGAGTATGCAAAACATCTTACCCCCTGGCTCCCCTTGAAGCAAATCGCTGGCTGGTTTGATAGTGATGCCTGAGGAGAGAGAGAGTGAAAGAAGAAACTGGTCAGTGATTCAGGAATCATGTTTAATCTAACGGACAGCTCATACATCATGAGTGAAAATATGTTGCCGTTGTTCTAGTTCTGCTCAGTGGATTTCTCTAGATAACAGCAGTCTGGCTTGATGAGACGAGACTTGGAAAACGTTCCTCTTTGAATGCCAAAACGTTGCCATAATTGCCATTTCCCATCAGGCTTTGCCCTGATGAATTACTGTCATATTTCTTTATCATTAAGTCTATAGGTCAAAGGTTTCTGGCCCTAATCTTCAGAGGAATGTGTGTGATTAATTGATCTATAGCCTACAGAAAACTTTGCTCATGTCATTCATTTTGCTGAGCATCTTTCTCTGTGTGTGTGTGTGTGTGTGTGTGTGTGTGTATGTGTTTCAGCTGATTTCCCCTCTAAATGATTAAATGAATAAAGGCTACAACAGATCCCAGACGAAAGCTCCTTCTGAAACCAATGATCTTTCTTTAAAAAAGGTACTTTTTATAAGCCCTTCATACTCTGGTTTGTAACTGTGCTGCTCTCCAAGACCACAGTGTACCTGGCTTAAGCTCCCATCATATTGTTTCTTTCCCAACCGTCTGATATGGAAATCATAAAAAATGTCTGCCTTTGAGGCAACATGATACATGGTTAATAGATGTACAGCTGTGCCCGTGATTGACAGCGCTCTTAATTTATTATTAATGGTCTTGGGAAATGTCTTCCCTATTGAGGTGTATTGTTGTGATTTTCTTCATCATCCGTTAGCTTTTAATATTGAATGGAATAATAAATATTAAAGCGCATAATGTTTGTTATATATTACAAATGCAGCTGCAGGGCTAAATCAGACTTACTTACTTATAGGTTTGAATATGGCTTGACCATTTTAAAGAGGGTTTGTCATAAGTGGAAAAATAAAGCAGCTTATTTATTATATGATAATTTAAAATATGAATAATTATGAATATTTTGGAGTATTCACTAGAACTGAAACAATTATTTGATTAATTGGTACCACTTTATAATAAGGCACCTTTTATTAAGGCTGAATAAATTGAAACTAAATGCCAACATCTAAAACAGCATTATTACAAAATAGAAATGATAAACACCAGCCAACCTGGCAACTCAAAAGTTGTTGTTTTTAATGGCTTATAACTGATCTATATAGCATTAGTAAATGATTTGTTGAAGTCATTACTTACAATAAGGCACCCTTTATATAAAGGGTGCCTTATTAGAACTTGGAAAGATTAATTGATTAGTGGATCAACACAAAAGTAATCAGCAACCTTTTTGATAATCAGTTAATCATGTAAGTCATTTATTAAGCAAAAGTGCCAAAAAATCTACTGGTTCCGACTTCAGGAAGGTTTTCTAAATCTGCTGTGATAGTAAATTGAACATAATTGGGTTTTGAACTGTTTGCTGGACAACAAGGTTGGTAAGAAGTTTGAAGGGAACAACTTTGGCTTTGGGAAATTGTGAGACATTTGTCAATCAACAGAAAGTAACTCTGAAACTATTTTGATAATTGATTAAAAGCTTAAATTTTTTTTAAGTTTCACTGGTTCTGACTTCTCAAATGGGAATATTTTCTGGTTTTCTAAATCTTCTGTGATAGTAAATTGAATATCTTTTGGCTTTGTGTAATTGTGATGTGGCATTTTTCAGTATTTTCTCACATTTTATAGACAAACAATTACTTGAGAGAATAACAGCTGATAAATCATTAATTGCAGCCCTAAGTTGATATAAAGGCTACAAGATCTCTTTATTCTAGGTTTCACAAGCCCCTCTCCTCACCTACAACACAGACATGAAAATAAATAAATAAATCATATCTAATAACAGAAACTCATTCAGGTTGAGGTTCCTGGGGACCAAATCTTCCACACAGACAGTGGGGAGTCCGGAGGTCTCAGACAGTATTTTCTGGGGTGGTCTTTGACTTGGAAAACTTGTGCAGTTCACTTCTCCTGCCTGCCTGCTTTGGCCTTGAGGAAGCTGTCAGGCTGTGTGAGCTCTGGAGTTTACTCTGCTTCACAGACCAATGAGCTCCGGAGCTGGGCGGGCTTCCAGGCATGTAAAAAGGCAAAAAAAAGCGCCCAACAATAATACACAAGAGCCCATCTACAACTTGCCGAGCTCTGCCACCGAGCCCAGTGCAGACTATACAGCTGAACCACCGATTCCCAAATCCAGGTGGAAAAATCTCCAACCAAATGAGCCTCCAACTGCAGTCATAACTGAACTGTCTTATCAAGCAGGGCTCTGGGAAAGACCATTTGGATAGACTAAATTATCTCGGTCTAATCTAATGGACCATAAAAGCAATAAAACAGTCTCCCGATTCAGAGGAGTCGAATAATTTGCTTGATAGCTTGTTCATTAATTTATTCCCGAGAGCGAAATGAGCAGAAAAAACAGCTTCCTTTTTTTCATTTAATGACAATCATCTGTTTTCTCCCATAATCTAAATAATAAATTTCAGATGTAATGTATGTATAGAAAAGCCGAGAAAACAGCAGGCTTTTAAAGCTCAGGGCATAATCACAAACCTCTGTCATATGGGAACTTGTTTTTTCAGCAGATTACGCTTTGGTAAACAAGCAGACATGCACAATTTAAAATAGCCTGAGCCTCCCTCTCCTTTTCTGCCCAAAACAAATTTCACTCAGGGCTTATAGGAGAATTTAATGAAATCCCTTCATTCATCAAAGTCTATTGAATTGCCTGTTATGATCACAATAAATCAAGCTTTGCCTGCCTTCTACTGTATCACAACCAGAATAAACCGACACACACAACATTTATCAGCGTTTGTCGATGAGGTCTGAGTAGTCCACGAGCTATTGAACTATTTAAACTTTACTTTTTTTATACCAAAAGGAAGAACAAGCTGCGTCTCGAAGAGGGATTTTACAGTTCCCGGAGTTGGGAGGCTATTAATATTGCTGGAAAAAAAAACGCACACAAGCTCCAAAGTTCAACCCGATAATTTTATCTTACCTTCAGGTTCTGGTAGGCTTCGAGGGTCCGGATGGCAGTATCAGTGAGTTTGACGTGATACAGAGTTTGATTCGGGTTGTTTTTGTTGATTTTCCCACAGGAGAGCCCATACCGATGCTCCTGTCTGAGCGCTGCCATTTCTACAACTGAACACTATTGGCGACATTCTGCCTGAAACGTCACGGAGGAGAGGGCGTGTGGGCGGGGCTAACACGCGCACACGCACGCGCACATACCCACAGAGCAAGAAGCCTACGAATTTAAAAAAAGTATTTTACTTTCGCTTTCCAGGTCATTCTCTTTGGTCATTTGTTCCCCCAGAGCCCCCAGCCTGTATTTATCGTGTCTTTGATTCATTTTTGCTCCGTGTTAGGTCCAGGTAGCACTCCGCCAAGATTTCAGTTAATGCACTCTATGTATTTTTGCAGCACACACACACACAGGAGGAGGTATAAACACACCTGCAGACTAATGTATGAGTGGAAAATTGATGGCATTTTGGACGACATAATTAATTTATTAACAACTTATTTAAAACTGCAGACATGATAGTTCATTAGAGTGAGAAACCCACGACTGTGTATTAATGGATTGCCAACATCTAAAACGGCATTATTACAAAATAGAAATGATAAACACCAGCCAACAAGGCAACTCAAAAGTTGTTGTTTTTAATCGTTTATAACTGATCTATATAGCATTAGTTAATGATTTGTTGAAGTCATTACTTACAATAATAAACCCTTTATATAAAGGGTGCCTTATTAGAACTTGGAAAGATTAATTGATTAGTGGAATGACACAAAAGTAATCAGCAACCTTTTTGATAATCAGTTAATCATGTAAGTCATTTATTAAGCAAAAGTGCCAAAAAATCTACTGGTTCCGACTTCAGGAAGGTTTTCTAAATCTGCTGTGATAGTAAATTGAACATAATTGGGTTTTTGAACCGTTGGTTGGACAATAAGGTTGGTAAGAAGTTTGAAGGGAACAACTTTGGCTTTGGGAAATTGTGAGACATTTGTAGATTAATGTATGAGTGGAAAATTGATGGCATTTTGGACGACATATTTATTTTGTGCAGTGCAGAGGAACTTTATATAGAAATTGTAATTAAATCAAAACCTGTATGAAAAACTGTATTTATTCCTGAACAAATAGTCTGTGGTGGAATAAGTATTTAGATCATTTAAAGTACAAATACAACAATATAAAAATACTCCATTACGCATAGAAGTTCTGTATTCAAAATTTTACTCAAGTAAAACTACAGTTATTATCAGCAAATTGAACGTTATACTTATTATGTAGATTGGCCCCTTTCAGAATGTTATATTATTATTCGGGCTGCAACTAGTGATTCTTTTCATAATTGATTAATCTTCCAATTATTTTCTCAGTTAACTGATTATTTCATTTTGTCTGTAAAATATCAGAAAAATGGCCATCACAATTTCGCAGAGCCAAAAGGGACATGTTAAAATGTCTTGTTTTGTCCGACCAACAGTCCAAAAGCTGAACCTATTCAGTGTACTATCAAAGACAAGACAAAGACAAAGAAAAGCAGCATATCTTCACATCTGAGAAGCTGCAATCAGAGATTGCTTGAAATATGCCTGAAATGATGAATCGATTATCAAAATAGGTGTCAGGGACTGTTCCAGAGCGATGGGGCCCTGACAGCAAAAGCGCAATCACCCTTAGATTTGCGGAGGGTGCGTGTATAAATAAGAGGTCTGATGATCTGAGTAGCCTAGAGGTGGAATAGGGATGCGAGAGTTTGGAAATGTATGAAGGGGCAAGATCATGTAGGGCCTTATATGTGATAAGCAATATCTTAAAATCTACTCTATACTTAACAGGGAGCCAATGAAGGGATGTAAGGATTGGTGAGACGTGGGCTCTGTGGTTGGTTTTGGTAAGCAGCCTGGCTGCGGCGCTTTGCACGAGTTGCAGACGGGACAGTTGCTGCTTGGGTGACACAGGAGAAAAGAGCACTGCAGTAGATGAGATGTGAAGGAGGGTATGGGTTAGTAATTATAGATCTCTGGCTGACAGCATTGGTTTGATTTTTGCAATATTTCGGGTTGGAAGAAGCAGAAGTTTGTTTATGTGAGAGTCAAAGTTCAGGTTTTGGTCAAAGATTACACCCAGGTTCCTTGAGGAGGGTTGCCAGAGGGCCGATATAGGTACTCAAATCAGAGACAAACTTATTAGGACTGATCAGTTTTGTCAGGATTTAGCTGAAGGAAGTTGAGTGACATCCGTCCTTTAATAGCAGTCAGACAGTTGTGGAGGATACCAATATTACCCAGATCGTGTGGTTTAACTGAAAAATACAGTTGCATGTCATCAGCATAGCGGTGGTGGGAGATGTAGTTGAACTGGCTAACCAGGTTGCCTAGAGGTAGCATGTAGAGTGAGTAAAAGATAGGACCAAGGATTGTACCCTGCCAAGCAGTTGAGGACACAAAGTTATCTATGACGACCTGAAACTTCCCATTAGTCAAGTAGGACGAGAGCCAGTTGAGAGCAGAGCCCGAGATACCAACCCACTTATTTAGACATTCAACCAGGATGGAGTGATCAATTGTATCAAAAGCAGCAGTTAAGTCAAGCAGGACCACTGACATGTAATGTGTAAGCAGCATTTTAATGTTGTAGCTGGTCGAGGATAAACTATTTTGAACTGGTCTGTATACTATTGGATAGTTTAAACTATAATAACCCATCACATTTTGTAAGAGACATATATCAGAGATCATATATTTTAATCTACTCAAGCCTTAACAGTCTTGTGACATTTAAATCAGTGTTACCTCAGTCCTGTTATCATTATGTTGCCCTCTATGATCAAGTGGATGTTTTTAGCTAACATATCTATCTTAGGGCCAGAAGACTTTAGCTTCTAGATTAATATATGAGAACAAATGTAAACCCCACTTTTCCTAAAATTGTCACTTAAACCCATCTAGCTCAAACTGGAGTGTAGAATTAAATATGCACCTATGAAAAGAACAAACTCTTCCCAGTTAAATATGTACAGTTTAGCATTTATCTGTAATTTAAGGCTCAGAAAAATGTAATTTAATGTAATTAATTTTCTCAATGAACCTGACACAAGCAATTTAATTACCTTAATGGGTTAAAAATATAGCATTTTTTTCAGTTTTCAAGAATAACTGTGAATATACCCAAATTAATTAAACACATGATGTGAAATGTCTATTTTCCAGCAGTTTTACACCATAAAAACCATGTATTTAATCTGTAATCTAGTGTCAGTTTTACAGCCTGCAGGTTATCACTGCTCTTCCATGAGTGCTGTGGCACTTCTTAAAAAGTGAAAATAAAAATCTTCCAATGTAACTCAAAGCAAATGAAGTTACAGCTTGTATCTCCCGTGATCTTATTGGTAGATTGCGTTCATGGAAACTGTGTTATGGGGCACGACGGTGAAATCATTAAGAAGCTTACAGACGTTCTGCCAGATTAGGTTTTTCTCTTCTAATCCTGCAGATTACCACTGCACAAGCCTGCTGGCTGGGAGTGCTTCGTTCCGCTGCGCAATTTCTTTACATTGATCATTTTTTGTTGCTGCCACATCACTGGACTACATAGACTAAGACAGACACAAGTCGGAGTGAGAAGAGGTCAAAGTGCAACAGAACTGCAGAAACTTCGCAGCTGCAGGCAGGACAAAGCTTTTTTTTTAACTGTAGATGAAGCCAGGATTTAGGGATGCACTCTGAGTTGGATTTAATGAAACACAACATGTATTTTTGTAAATATTACATCGTGGAGATATTCTTTTTGTTTTGACAGAGTGTAGAAGTTGGTTCACAACAGAACTACTAACCTGCACCTAAGTGGAACAAGGAGTGAAATGGAGACAGAGCCATGTTGTGAAGAGCATAAAGACGCTGCTGTGGAGCCTACAGAGCCTGACAGGGACAGTCACACCGTGCTGCCCTGTGGGCCTGCAGAGGAAGGTGAGGAGCTGTGTGGGAGAGAGCAGGCTGAAACAGAGAGCTGTGCAGGAGGGAGTAAAAGCACTGAGATAAAAAGCCCCTCTGATCCTGAGCATGAAAGTGGAGACGCAGAATGCAAGGAACGGAGAAAACTGAAAAAAACAAACAGCTGGAAGATGGTACGATTCCAAGACCCATCAACAGATGACGATGTGTTGGAGAGGGACAGCTCAGCAGAGAGTCTCTTTCCAGAATATGTGTTGAAGGAGTGGACTTCCTCGACCTTTGAGGAGCTCTTCATGGCAGAAGATTGGCAGGACATCACAGGTGAGGATACACATGTAGAGACACACTTCAGACTTGATATTAGTGGGTAATCTTGCATCACTAACTTACCAGTAACTAGTGCTTTTCATTTACACCTTTACAACAACAACAACTATACTTTACAACTATAAGATTAATTCCGGTTCATCCTGCATGACCTTCTCTTCTTTCCTCACACAGAGGACCGGCTGTTGAGGAAGAAGGTGCTGGAGTCCAGGGCCATGCATGCTCAGCGCCCCACCTGGGGCCAGGAGGTTACTGTGAAGATGCAATGTGTCCTGGAGGACCGCACTGTGGTGGAGAAGGACTGCAAGCTTGTCTTTGTTATTGGAGAGGGAGATGTAAACCAGGTAAAAGCTTTTAACCCTTCGTTTTTTCTCGGACAGAGTAGTTTTCTCCAGTATAAAGCACTTATATTACATCACACTTCATTAGTGACCAATAGAGAATATGAAAATAGATAAACAAGAGTCTACAGTCTACTGTGAGGATGTATTTAACTACAGCAGTGCATTGAGCTAAATGCTAAGATTGGTATGCTAACATAACAATGACAATGCTAACATGCTGAAGTTAAGCAGGTATAATGTTTACCATGTTTGCTTAGCATGTTAGCATGCTAACATATGCTACTTAGCACAAAACACAAAGTGCGGCTGAGGCTCATTAGTTTTGTGGGTCATAAACCAAAGTACTGGACATGAAGGTGTGTACAAAGTTTCATGACAATCCATCCAAAAGTTATTGAGCCATTTCACTCAAAATCAAAAATTTCAAGCTCATGGTAGCGCTAGAGGAAAAGTCAGGGGATCACCAAAATTATTCATGATCATATACTGCGGGAACCACAAATATGTGTACCATATCTTATGATTATCTGTCCAATAGTTGTTGATATGTTGCTAGCAGTGCTAAAAAGCTGGTCCACATGCTTAACATTTGGAATTTCTCAGTTCTAGTCACTTAATGACATTTGAATACACAACAACAAAGTTAAATGTATTTTATGTAATTATTTAAAAAGTTCAAATAGCTAAATAACTACAACTAACAGCTAAATAACTTGTTGTTTTTTGACACCTGTAGGCCCTGGAGGAGTGTGTCATATCCATGGAGAAGGGTGAGATCACATTACTGCTGGCAGATTCACAGTATGGCTATGGACTTCTGGGAAGGTAAGGATTTTCCAATTATTGTTGTTTAGTGCTAAATTGTTGAATTAAGGAGCATGTTGAAGCAAAAACAACATGTGGCCAGTTATAATTTTTTCTACCATCTCAACATGAAGTCCAGGCCTGTTGTACCTGTTGCTGTGGGGGCAGCCTGGTTATCCACGGGTAGCGGGGTTAATGAACCATAAACAGGAGCAGATGGCTTCTTCCTAACACCATTCAGAGGCAGCCTATCAGTGGTGTGTTTGTAACCTCCCAACCTATGGGAGGACACCACTCATATTACGGCCAATGGCTTAGGTTTATAACCTTTACACCGTTAAAGAGCCAGTATAAACACAGAGGAGACTGGTGTGTCTCTGATGAAAACCCATTGTTTGTAGTTGTAATGTTTACTTTAGATAACCTGGACACATGAGAACGTGACATTAATTTACCAGAGTGATTTGATGAGATTTTGTTTAGGTGGGACTAGAGGAAAAAACTAAATAGCAAATGTGTTTAATATGATTTCATTCATTTGCTGGTTGATTATGTTGCAGCAAATTACTTTCTGTACTTTCTCGCTGTTGTAAGGCTTTTTAAGTAAACAGCAATATGAAGCTATTTCAAAAACAGCAAAAATTGTGACCATTAATTTAATTCTGAAAGTGATAATATCAGCTCTGTGCCAGTGTTTATGTAAGCCCGCACCAATTAGAGTAAATTAAACACTATTAAATTGTTTCAAACACTCAACCAAGAGCCATGTGTGCTCTGTGAGTGGACAGCTGTTCTCCAGTCAGCTACTATCAACTGAAACAAAAAATATTGTTAATATGAAAGCTTGTTAAAACCTCAAAATAAAGAGTTCCCCCTGCAGTTTTGTGGATATGCGCTGTGCTACATGTAGGACACACTGTACCATTAACAGAGTAGCTGTACAGAGGAGTAATGCATAAAACCAAACCTGTCTGTGCACCCAGAATTATCATGTGGCTGTAGATGCCTTAGAGAGGTGCAGGATACAGAGCTAACTTAGTTGACAACATAATGTTCTGAACATTGTGTTGCACATGTTTTTTTTTCAGTGTGTGTACTACACTGATTCAGCCTCTTCTGTGTGCTGTGTGTGAGGTCCTGTTTATATTATGGAGCTCTGTGAAGGGGATGATGGGACATGGGGTGTAGGAGGTGAGAGCGAGGAGTCTCTGAGGTGTTGTCCAGAGTCTCGCCCTCTGTCATATGTGGAGAAAGAGGCCGAGAAAAAGGGGGAGGCAGCGGGTGGTTAGTTAATGATTGTTTTGATGCAGCTGATTAGGGTTGTGTGCTGTGGAGTCAAATTTAGCCGTACCATAAGGTAGACAGAGATCAGAGCTTCATGCCAGCTCTTTGAACATGATTCAGTTACTGAGGTTGCTCGTTGCTCTGAATGTGATATTCCCCAGTACATCCAATACATTTGTTAATGATTTGGTATGACGAGTGGGAAAACAAGAACATACATAATAGAACAGCATGTTACAAGCTCAAAAAAATCCAAGGTAAAAAGGTAAAACAGGTCATCCAATAATGGAAAACTTCTGGCTTATTTGCTTTCTTGGCGAGAGTTAGATGAGAAGGTCAATGCCACACTCATGTCTGTATGGTAAATATGAAGCTACCGCCAGCTATCTTAGCTTAGCATAAGGACTGGAAACATGGGGAAACACCTACAAGCATCTAAAACTCACTAATTAACACGTTGTATCTTGTTTGTTTAATCCGTACAAAAACCGAGGTATATAAAGACAATTTGTCGTTTTAGGGTACGTTATGTGTCAGACTATTTCTTGGCTCTGAGCAGTTGCCAGACAACCAGTAGAGACTAGTGGTCACAGCGAAGAAATAGTCTGGCACTGAACTCCCTGTAAAACGGTGAATTGTTGTTTTTTCTTTGGTTTTTATACATATTTAACAAACTGTTTTAATTTGTGAGCTTTATAGGTGTCAGTAGGCAGACTTTGTTACCTTTGGACAGAGAAAAAATCTGTTTCCTCCTGTTTCCAGTCTTTGTGCTAAATTAAGCTAACCGGCTGCCTAGCTGTATTTACCAAACAGACATGAGAGTGGTATTGATTTTTTTTATCTAACTCTAAAGAAAAGCGAATAAGCTGTTTTCCCAAAATGTCTAACTTTTCCTTTAAGCAAGACACAGAACTCCTACCTTATCATTCATGGCATGTTGCTCTGGAGAAACGCATCTGTTAAAACTGCCTGTTAAAGTCTATTACAACAGTATTTAATAAAAAATATATATATTTGAGCAAATAAGCTTACAAAAATAAGAATCACAAGCAGTGACAGACATGTTTCAGAGTAGATTTTACAGGCTCAGCGCTCAGCATGTCTGTGCTGTAAAATGACAGAGACAATGAGGGGAAATCTCATTAGCCTCTCTGTTTTCTGTCAGATGCAGTGATTGAACTCTGTCTGTCGCCTGTTGCAAGCACTGCTGCTAAGAGCACTTCACAGTTATTTATCAGAACAGTGTGCAAAGCTGGTCAGACAGTATGATTCAACACAGCACAGTGGACTGGTCTGTAGCTTATTGTGTGGGTGATGGGATAGCTGCAGCACCTGATGCGATCAGAGCAGCAACTCCTGAAAAAGGTGAATAAGAGGATAATGAAACCCCTTGAAAAGTCTGGAATATTTACCTGATTGATTACAACAGACAAGCTGGTTGGGTCTAAATCTACTGTAATAAATACTCACGTTTCTTCCTGTGCCATTAAAGCCCTGAGCCTTTGAAAATGGAGCTGTGACCAAAGACTCCAAGGCGAGCGCCTTTTCGAGGAACAGCAGCATTCGTCAAAACTATTCCCTACTGAGACATACTATTTAGTCAGAGACACAGACTGCCTTCCCTCAGTCAGCAAGTCATTATCAGAGAGAATCAGAATCAGAATCAGAAATACTTTATTGATCCCCGGGGGGAAACTCTTTAAGAGCAGTGGAAGCTAACATCTGTTGATCTCTGGACAGGCGCAACTCAGGCCTGCAGAACCCCGAAGTCAACAACATTAAGTGTCACTGGCAGCTGCTTTTGTTTTAATAAATCTAAATTTGCCAAACCAGAAACCATTGTTTAATGACCCTGCACTACTTCCATTATACAGTACACAGATTCCTATGTAAAACACCACACAACACATTTTAAGACTTCTTCAGTTTGAAATGGTGCGCTGTGAGGTTATGTTGGCCAGCTGTCAACAACAGAAGCTTAAACCCCAGTGTTGGCAGCAAAGGTGTTGCCGTACTTACTACCTCAGTGGCACAAGTTGAAATGGAGTTAATTAGACCATTGGGATATGTTGTAGTTGAATTAATAGTTTAATCCAAGTCCAGATGGACAATGTCAGCCAGTTAATCATTCTACTGTTGCATTAATGTGTCATGAGGGGATTGTGTGCTATTCATGATTAGTACTGCAGTTCAAGTTTATTTCGTACAAAAGTGCTTTATACAAAAAGAAAATGTATTTTATGCACACAGAAGCCCACATGTACCTTATACACTCAGGACACAAGGAGAATCAGCAGCATTTGTTAATTTGTTCAAAAAGCAACATTCAGTGTATAACAACCAGTTTACTTATTAGTCAATTTAAACCTGCAAAACATAGTGTAAGGTAAAACAGAATAAAAAACACACTCTGCCACCATTGTACACTAGGGGGAAAAAATAAATATGTGAATTAGTCAAATTGCTCCAGTAGGTGCCAAAATGAAAACACTTTTCAGACTGAACTATCAGATAATTAACATACCGTGTTTGGAGGATCTAAAGGGTCTGTGGGGGGTTGGATAGTTCTGTAACATGAGCAGGTGTAAGGCAATGCAGAACGTTGTTTTTTTAAATAAGATTTGTTTGGCCCTTTTACCTTTTATCGACAGTAGACAGTGAAGAGATGTGGGGTGGGGTAGAGAGAGAGACGTGTGTGATCTCCAACAAAGGTCCTCACCTGAAATCAAACCAGTGACGTTTGCACCTTAACCATTAGGCCACCGGGGCACTCAAACAATGCAGAACTTTAAACACAAGTATTGTGAATTTGATTCGATAACAAATAGGGCAAGGAGGTTAGTAGTAGCACCCACAATTGAACCCTGGTGTATCCCGCATGGAATAACATAGATAATAAATTACTTACAGATTACCTGCAGAGACTGTGAACCACAACATGCAAGTATAGTAGATAAACACATACTAAACAAAAATTCTTTAATGGAACAGTAGAGACACTGAGGAGACACACCAGATGGCTATCATCGTCCATTTCTGAGGGGAGAAAAACAAACAAGTCCACCAGTGGGAGGAGAGAGAGGAATCTGCCTCTCTTTGACCCCTGGGGGAGGTGGCACCGTTGGAGCCTTGATTACACCGAGCTTACTAATCTGGCAGTACAGTGGCAGGGTGGAGCAAGTTGAGTGAAGCTTTGGTTCGTGGGAAAGTACTGTAACACTTACCTTGATTATTGATGGCTATTGCGTAATATTCATCATCAGTTAGTAGGCTATGCCATTTAATTTGATCGTGTGTTTGTGTTTTTTAGTTCTGTCAGACAGCCAGGCTGTCATAGTGTGCAAGTAAATAATGGACAATGTCTGATATTTAGAATAGTTTAGGTGTAAATACATTAGGGTGGGTGCTTGGTTTTGTGATTTGGTTTGGTTTATTGACAACAATCTAGTCAAGAATAGATTGATAAAAGTCCTGAACGTATTTCCATTGTTGTTCACCAGTCCACCAAACTTTATCAAGACTGAGACAGGCATTTATTGTCTGACATTCAGAAATATTAGAAAATAACAACTATAAATATAGAAAATTGAATCATATGAACAAAAAATTTCTATTTTCAGGAATTAGGCAAGGTAATAATAATTATAGACACCCAAACAAGACTAAGAATGTACAGCCATGCTAGCGGCTCTGTGAGGCTGTACTTAGACACGGTAGTGCTTTAAACTAATGCTAACATCTGCATACTAACATCCCAATGAGAATGCTACCATGCTACCTGATGTTTAGCAGATATAATGTTTTTAAACTTCTTCTTGGAAATGTGCTCAAAGGGAATCTTTGTTGACACTCTTGAAGAAGTTAGCAAGTGTAGAAGCGTTTCCCTGTGGCCTCTGAGACACACCCAAATCCTGCGGGGAATGCAGCTGTGAGAGGTAACACTGACATTTCTCAGAGCAAAGTGGCAAGCCAGAAATGGGATCGGTGACTTATGACACATTTAGTCTTGGATGGAAGAAAAACTGCTTAGCGTGTGAATGCTAGCATTAATTAAAATGTTGGTTGTTAGCTTCATTTATGATTACTTTGTGTGTGTCCTTCCTCTTCTTGCAAACCATTCTCTCTTCTTATCACCCAGTGTGACATGACGTAGCCAAGAACTGGCAGTTCTGCTTTTCATTTCATCAGGCACTTGCCAGTAGGCAGGTAAAGTGACTCACTTACCACAGAGTTGTTCTGGTGTCTTTCACTTTCATGCACACAAGCCCTCCTCCACTCCTCCCTCCTGTCTCCAGATACGTAAGCATGTTGTCCACTCAGAAAATCTGTGAGGTGGAGTTTCTCTTTGCTGAAGGTGGTGTGACTCACTCTGCAGAACCACCTGGGTCAAATGAATAGTTTGACCTTTGAGACGCTCCTCTGTGGAAAACACAATGATGAATCTAAACCATTCTTCTCCACACTGATGTTTCCCCTCTGCACATAATTACTTGTACAAACAATCGGCTGTTTGGAGTAACTGACACCGGCATGAAGAACACTTTTCTTTGTTTTACTGTTTGTCATCAGTAACGGATTCCAACAACAACTGAACTCTTGGCTGTGCGGTCACGTGACCTAAACAAGTTTGACTGTAGTGTGTGTGTCTTTCCCATCACAGACACAGCAGGCTGACTATAAACCACACCCAGACGTCGCGCGCCAGGAGCAGGCCAGCATGCACTGACAGCTGTAACACGCTCCAGATAAGATCAGGCTTAGCTCTCAGTGAGCATGCGCTCTTCTGTTGGCCACCACCACTGTCACATTAGTCTGAAGCTTCATGTGCTGACCTAAAGCTAAAAAGAAATGTATGAATTCAATCTGAACAGAATAGACTCTATGTTTTACCTCTGAAAACTAGATGGTGGGTTGTTTTGGCGACGCAGCAGTATTTTGCCACTCAGACCAGTGTTTGAACTGTGCATGTCCCTCATCTAATCTCCCTGAATGTTTACCTTTTTCCCTACTGCTGGCAAGCTTATCTCTCTCATCGACACAGCCTTGGTTGTTGCCCTCAGTTATATCTACTTCTGCTTTCTGTGGTCAGGGGGTATTTAGTGGGACAGTAAATCTTCTCAACTGAAGTGTGCTGTTATTGAATTTTAGGTAGCATATTTTTAGAGTAGATATCACTTGGTGGAGTAAAGTTGGCTTTGTATTTGCACGACCACTGCACTGGTTAGAGCTTTGTTAGTGTTTTCTCCCACTTTGGAGTGCCAATCTCTCTTTGCACTGCAGTCCTTGTCCCTGCTAACTCCTTTGCTCTATTGTTGGCGTGGGGAAGCTGTTGACCAGGGTTGGTGGGTGTTCATGGGAGGGATGATGTGTCTATGGTGATTACAATAGAATTTAAATACACAATATGATAAGAGCAAACAGGACATTTGTCAACATAATACAAACCACTTCCCAGTGCGATTGACACACCTACAAAAACAATCAAAACATGTAACAAAACCACCACAGCAAATTTTAACTTCACAGTAGGAGAGGTATAGTCTGTGATATGAGAGTACAGAAATAACTGAATGTCATCAAAATTTATGTCATCCAAACTGTATTATCATATTACACCTTTTTCATCAAGCCTGTTTTTTTTATTTGACAGTGTTTTGTTCAGGTAGCCAATTTGTCCAGGTGTTATGTATATTAAAATATGTATATCTAAAACTATATATGTTTTGTTTACAATCCTTGAAGAAGCTAGTGCAAACCTGTCCAGCTGTAGAGAGTACTAACTTTTTTCACCTGCCAGAGATGAGCTTTATCATGACGGTCACAGGGAAGAAACCTTGCTAGCTTCCCACCTGCGAACACGACAAATACTATTTGTAATAAATAAATAATTTGTAATAATATCAACGGTGAAGGAAATATTCCCCACTAAACAAACAAAAGTTACGTTCTCATTCAGTGTTCCTCACCAAAACGCACGATTTTTTTTAAATATTGTAAATCCTGCATTTTATACATCTGTTATCAGCTAGCCCTCTTCTTCTTCATTGCCTTTGTTGTCACATTTCTTCATGTCTTTGCGTGTTACCGCGACCAACTCTTGATCAGCATAATAGCGTAATAGCGCCAGAAATTCAGTTACAGTCCACTCTAGAGTAGTGTCACAAAAAGTGAAAGCTGTATTTAACAGAGATCCTTCTGTTTAAACAGTACAAGCACTCATAAGGACCACCTGGCTGTCTTATCGTTCCTCCTTCGAGACAGAGTTTTCAAATGTATCTGTGTGAGAGTCAAAAAGACCTTCTCACAAGAAAGGGAGAGGATGCTTTTGATTTAAGGCACACCAAAGGTCAAACTAACCTGCAAGCTGACCTGTACACTAAGAGGAGATAAGACATACATCAAAATTGTATCTAGTTAATATATTTTTAAAAAAGTAAACATGGGAATAATATAAGTAAATACAGAACACCACAGCTACATATCAGAAAGAAATCTGTACCTGCTGTCCTACGCTCACCTTTGGTATGTAACTCTCGCAAGTTGTTGTTAAAACACGTTTTCTGTACTGGAACACTGACAACACTGTCATGCTTCATTGACATGACCTCTCTTGAACTTGAATGAATATTTGATGCCTAAATTAAAATATAAAAGCACTCCATTAAAACAAACAATTACATTTTTTGAAAACCTTCCTGCTTTTCGGATTGTCAGACAGCGACTGAAACCCCCCTATCCCTGAAACCTTTCCGAAGTCAGAATTGGGAGAGGCTACACCTGACAATGTTTGCAATCTAATCATGTCCACTTCACACAGCAATTGGTCAGGTGTGCGGAGGTGAGAAAGTGGGCACGTTTTGAACTTCTCTCTCTAGCTCTCTTTTTAACCATGCTTGCAACATGGCTCTAAGGATAGCAGTCCACCACTTTAGTCCTGACTGAAATATCTCAACAATTGGAAGCATTGCCATGAAATGTCGTACTGGCATTCATGGTTCGCACAGGATGAACCCTACTGACTTTGGTGATCCTCTGACTGTCTTCTAGCACCACCATGAGGTCGACATTTTTAGCTTTTAGTGGAATGTCTCGACAACTTAATGGATGGATTGCCATAAAATGTGGTACAAGCAAATGTGATATCCTCCTTAGGATAATTTGTAATAACTTTGACCCTGACTTTTCATCATCAGGTCTAATATTTTGGTTTATGACCAAGTACCTGTAAAACTAACAACATTCCCATCAGCGTCAGCTATACTTTGTGTTTAGTGCTATTTAGCAAATGTTAGCATGTTATATTAACTAAGTTGGGGATCCTGGTAAACATTATACCTGCTTAGCAGCAGCATGTTAGCATTGCATTGTAATTTTGTCATGTTTGCATGCTGACATTAGCATATAGCTCAAAGCACTACTGTGTCTAAGTACAGCCTCACAGAGCCACTAGCATGGCTGTAGACTCTGAGTCTTGTTTACTCTTTACACTACTACTTTCATATGTACGAGTGCAAACATTGTAAAGTGTGCTGTTATCCCAAGTTGAACAATTGTTGCATCTTGCTCTTCTGTATGACAGCCGGCTTTTCACCTTCAATCTCCCTCGTCACTGCTCAAACACAGAAGCTGTTTCTGGGATTCTTTGACTTCCAGGACCACCCAGTCCCACTCGTCATTTGTGGCTCAGAGAAGTCACTTCTTATTATGATCTTACAATTTTAGATACACATTTCAATCTACAAAAGAATGTAACTTTCCCCGTAACGTGAGCTCAGAGAGACTGTCCGGCGATAACAGACACAGAGTTGCCAGGCAACTCATGAACCCACTTTAAACATTTTACTCATTTGTGACTCCAGTAGAATAGAAGCAGATGGGATAGTGGAAGGGCAGGCTGTTACTTACTGACAGTAACACACTATGCACACACATACACGCTCATACAAAATGTAACAGGACTGTACTGACAGGTTAACAGTGCAGTGTGGTGCTGTGGAGGGATGTGAGGTGGCTGGTGCTGCCTGCGAGCCCAAAGGAAGGAGATCTGTAGCACAGTGACAAGTGGCACTGGTGTGTGTGTGTGTGTGTGTGTGTGTGTGTGTGTGTGTGTGTGTGTGTTAGGGGATGAAGAGGTACAGTCAGCGCGGACGTGGAGCATGACTCATCTTGCTGAGACGTCAGCGCTCCGTCATCAGTCGTCTGCAGCAGTCTATCACAGGCCCACACACACACACACACACACACACATACACATTACCAATAGACTTTCAAGACATTCCTCTCAAAGTTAATGACTGCAGACTCCCACTGACATCCTCACTGCAAAATCAAAATCAGATGTGCAGTGATTAAGCTTTAGGGATTAACTAAGTAGATCTCATTATAAATGAAACTATCTCAGTTGTTTTATAGCACTGATGGGATTAGTTGCACTGCGGTAATGTTTCATATTGTCATTCCAGATGGTGAAGGACAATACAAGTGAGCTCATGTGTAGCAAAACACTGCATTATCTGTGCAAGAAAACAAATCAGTTTGTCAATATAATAAGAGCAAAAACAGCCTGAAATTCCTCGTGAATGGGCTGCCTGTGTTTGCTTTCTAAGCTCCTTGTGATGAGAGTGACCTATGCCATTGTCACTGGCTCTGGTCAAGTAAAGTCAAGCCCTTCCTCCTAAGAAAGGTGGCTCGTTCACTCATGATTGATGCTCCAGGTTGATAGCTCTGCACAGCTATTAGAGAGAGACTAAAGGATTGTGCTAATGGCCCTGCTACATTTGCTTTACTCAGCCAGCAGATGCAGGCTGCTCCTCTGTGACAACCTGACTAGTAAGTCAGGAGTTCAGTGTGCTGCTATTGATTTACAGGCTGCACAGGGAGGTAGAGCTGGCTGCTGCTGAAAGGAAGCTGGATCTTTATTGGTTAGATAACAGACACACACTCACTGAGGCAGTCATCTTTCTCGTGGACAGCGATATGACAGGAGGGTGACGGTGAATAATAATGATGTTTTAGTTTGATGTACATACACTGCACAACTTCAGAAAAGTCAGCATGTACACATAATGCATGTGCTTGTAAATCACTCTTCAGATATGTCCAACATTAAAGACATGAAGGCCAGGTGTAGTTGTACAGGTGCACATAAGTAACAACTGCTGCTTTAAAAGTTACATCTCATTTAATCATCAGTCAGCGGGCTTGATAACTGCTGTCCGTTTGTTGTGCGCTCAATTTGCAAAATGATATTCGAGAGACGGTGACATTTTCTCGGTGGGAGTTATCTGGTTTCAGCACATGCATGTGTGCCAGCTTGGACTTAGAAGGGAAATTAATTTCTGATCAATATCTCTTTATGACATTTATTCCCCTAGCAGAATGTCATACATAAAGCAATGAGCAGCTTGTGGTCACAAACATTAATGTTCACAACTCCTCACCACAGAGGGAGGCAAACAGCAACCCTGTTGAATGATAATGAACGTCTCAACCATATTTTAAGCCCAAATCACACTTTCTGGAAAAAATAAAATCTTTGATCTGAATGCAAATTAAATCGCTCGTCTAAACAGAAAGGATAAAATACTCCTCCAACATTCAAGGATTCATATGTCCACTGAAGCAGGCAGACATTTACGTGAAGTATAACAGTAATGGAAGAGGAGGACTTTCATCTTTCAAAGAGAAGGATTTTTGGCTCCTCGCTCAGAATTTGTCGTAACTTAGAAAGCTTTGAAGTTCAGAAGTGAAATCCAAAACTGCCAGAGATTCATTTTATATTATGAGTAGACCTAACGTCTGTGCAAAGAAATAACTGAGCTGTCATTGCTGTTAACTACAGCTTCACATTTACTTGGCTGAGAATCCACTGAAACTAAACTCCACTCCCCGGGGCTGCATGAGAAATTGCCACTTGACCGCACCGTGCACACTAGACGTCTGCCTGTTCATGTTGATTGATTATGGATTTAGAGTCAATCCTGGGATAAGACATCTCCTACAGATAACAGCGAGGCTGATACTCTAGATAATGACCTCTGGTGATACATTTCTGTGTAAGACAGATTGCTCACATCCACCCTAACGCAGACCAAAAGCTTTGAACTTTTTTTTTTTTGTTATTCATCTAGATGCTGCCTCACATCAGAGCCCAAACCTGGGAGAGATTTCAGATCATTGCATAAGGTAGAATCTGAAACGTCCTCCTCACCTGTGGGTCAGAGTAGAGCTGTTTTGTTTAAATGCTTTGAACTTCCCTCATTCATTCGCTCACTCACTCATGCACTGCAAAGAGGTGGAGCTCGCAGCTGACATCACTCTAATTAATTTGATAAATTAGCTTGACCTAAGAAGCGATGGATAAATGTCTTTATCATTCATCACACTTTGTATGTCATTTATTATTGGTAGTGTGCAGTGGTGTGAGCATTTCTTACTTTAAGCTCCATCAAATGACATGTTTTTCTAATATGAATGACTATGTCATATAAAAAGGGTTGGGTTGGAACTGCAGAGAATAATCAGCCCAATCAGGTTTTAGCTGCTTTTAGTTCATTGTTTTGGCTCTCTGGTTGTACATGGACTCTATGGTTGAGTCTCAAAACTCTCATAAGAAGGTTTCCGCAAAAAAGTCTGCTGCTACATCCCGAGTATGAAACAGCAGAGAGATAAGCCGTAAGGCTGTGTTCAGACCGATTTTTGCTCTGTGTGAAAAAAACACTGCTACCTAGCAAACACTGATGTAAACAATGTAGGTTTTAAAATATTTAAAAAATCAGCTTTACCAATGTTTTCTGATGAAGGATCATCGATTTATTAGGTCTCAAAGATACACACAATGCGTTTTGCGTATTTCTGTACTCACATCTTCATGACTCAAAGAGTCCCATTTACACAAGGCACTGGCATTTACCCTTCCTACTGCAGATAACTACTGTGTGTACTCTACTTTCTCTACTTTAACCTGGTTTAATAAAATTATGTAACCAAAGAGTCTCTCTGAAATGGCCTAGGAACTACACATTCCTGCTATTAAACAGCCACTATATGCCCTACAGGTAGTCCAGGGCTGAGATTGGATTCATTTTAACAGGCTAAGGAAATCTGCTGTAGATTATATGGGGACTTTTGAGGAGCTCAGCAGCCAGGATGTAGGCAGTAGCTTCTCTTGATCCCTGCAAGCACAGTTTCACTGGCTCATTGCTGGAGGAGGAAATAAAAACAAAAAGGAGAGAAAATGCACATACCGAGGCACCAGCTGAAAAGTGTCATGTGGGTCACTGGTGATTGGCACCCCACCAGTGTGCTCAGCCAGTGAGTTAGTTTCTACATCTCTGACTGTAATAAGAGGCTGTTTTGCAGCAAATTAACTAGTATGGCAGCAGGCAAGGAAAAACAGCTGTGATGTCTCACCAATACCAGGATTAAAGCTAAGCTCCTTTGCACGACTGTATTGGTGCCGTGTGTCCATCCAAGAGTCAAAACAGACACACCACTGAATGACAGCAGCAGTAGACTTGTTTACATTGCTGTAAAAAAAAACAACAACTCATAAATCCTCTTGGATTTTATATTATCATACAAGCTGCACACCACATGTATTATGCATATTATATTAGTGCGCTATCTGATGTTGTAACCATAGAAACAAGTATGAGGTACATTACTGGCCTTTCCATCTTTTAAAACGAAGAGCATGACGTCAAAGTGAACACTATTTTCCCTCTGAAGGAGTTTTTCCTTTCATTCAGAGCGGCGAGGGGCCTGCTTGACAGGGTGAGTCAGCGGCACTATCATACACCTTAATGAGGAAGTTTGCTAAGCCAGAACACATGAATCAAATTCATCTATTACTAGAAAGGCACTCAGAGAGCGGCCAATTGTCCAGTCTTGTATGATATGCAAATCTGTGAGTGCCACCACTAATATGTGGTCGTGGGGTCTGGGGGTCCTCCCCCAAGAAAATTTATGTTATTTGACTAAAAACTATGCATTTTCACATAATCTTAGACAATTATGATTACAACATTTATTAAAAAAAACACACAGGTAGTTTTTCACATTACACTCAGACATTAGCAAGAAAAAAGTGAAACAAATATGCTCACTGATGAATAAAGCGTGAAGTCCAGAAGTAATCCTTCACATTTTTGTGAGTGATGACATTGTGTGCCATAAATATTTTTTAAAAAATCACAAAATAACATTGGTAAAACAAGGCTTATAGTGAAGGGATTTGAACTATGATTTACTCATCCTCCCAAAGTCATGGTGAAGCCACTAACCAGCTGTAGGGGTGGGTATCGTTAGGCTTGTATCTTTATCTTATCCCTACTCTTATCGGCCCAGTTCTTTATCAATACTCTTACTTTTAAATTATCATTTTAAAAAAAGAATAAATTCTGAACAGGATTAGATTGATTTCTATTTTAAATATAAATCAATATTGTTTCTAGAGCAGCAGTAAACAGTAAAGTTCACAACAGCAAAGTCAATATATACACTTAATATTATCATACTGGAAACAAATCTAAAATGTTTCTACCACTTGTAGAGAGGAGGGGCTGGTTTGGAGGGGGGGCTGCCGTATCTGCCAATAACTCAGTTTACAAGAATTTGCCAAATTTTAAGATTTGTGGCAAACTAAGAACAGTTAAACTACATACAGACAGCTTTGGTTTTAGCTTGTTCGTAACAATTAGCTATTAGCATAACAAGCGCACTGTGGTTGTAACAAAAATAACTGTGGACAAAGCAGGTGGAAATATCACTTTTCTACTTGTTCACAAACAAACAAACAGCGCTGAAAACACAACCTTCTTGGCAGAGGTAGTGAATGCATAACACAAGAGGGAAATGCTGGTCGTGCTCATCACATCATGCATACGAACACAAGATAAGTGAAACATTCCTCTCGTTTCAGACGTCTCACATTTTTCCAGCGATCTAAATAGGTCTGGTGTTGTGCTCATCGATGACTGTTTCCCACAGTTGAAGAAACAACTACAAGCCAATCAGAGATTTGTAGGCAGCATTAAGAATGAAGACTAAATCTTCCTGTGCATTAGCCAAATAAATAGAGACCGAAAAAATTGGCACAAAAACGGTCATGAACGTGGATGAGATCACAGCTGCACAGGTTGTTGCAAGCTGACTCACAGAAATAACAAATGCTAAAGGAATGGTTTGAATTTTAGGACTTAAAAGTATCAGCTGTTTTGCTGAGAGTTAGATGAGAAGATTGATACCACTCTCACAGAGTCGGTATGCCTGACAACCTCATGGTGACGATAGGACTCCAGGAAGTCGGCTAAAAAAATAGTCCAGCACATAACCCCACCTAAATCCACAACTTTTTTACACTTTAGATTTTATATGGATTAAACAAACGAGATATAATAGAGACAGATGTAGAGACCTTTGGACATAGTAAGGCGAGCTGTTTACCCCTGTTTCCAGTCTTTATGTTAAGCTATGCTAACTGTCTCCTAGCTGTAGCTTCATATTTAACAGACAATTATGAGAGTGTTATCGATTTTCTCATCAAACTCTTGGCTAGAAAGTGAATCAAACTGTTTATTACTATTCCTTTTAATTGGCATATTTCTTCAACATGATGAAAATTAACTGATCCTGGCAACCGCTAACTGCTAACTGCTTCTGTGACAACTGAAAATTACGTCAACGGTACAGATACATCAGTTAGGGCAAAATAACAACTCAGGCCAACATGTGAACGAGTGAATTAACGGATGAATAAATCTGAGGAAATGACAGGGATCAGGGATGAGCAAGCAGCCTCGAAACATTTGAGTCTAACAGAGCAGAGTGACACAGAGGAAGATCTTTCTCCAACAAGCTGAAATGTTTATAGTTTCTTGGTTACCCTGGTGACCTGCAGTAAATATTACCATAAATGTGGGCGGAGAAAGTCTGTATACATGAGTCCAGCCAGCCACCTGAACCTGTCTCTGTCTCTCGATGCTGTCTGAGCTGCTGCCTCAGCAAATGTCTCATATCTTAAACTCAGCTCAGCCCTGATCTCTTCAGCCCTCAGGCTCTGTCCTGCTGATGAGGCCCTGCTGCAGCCCCAAAAACCTCTCTGTGTCTGTTCTTACTGACCTTTTCTCTGGTTTGGGTCAGGTGGAAACTGGCAGCGTCATTACTCTGCAAGATGGTTTGAAACTGAGGAAAGAATACCACAGTGCTTTCATTTTCGATTAAACCTACAGCAACAACTCTCAGCATAACACTTTGACATACAGAACATTTAATAACTCTAAAAGCTTTATTATTGCAGGGTTATTTGGGGTTTCTAAACATTTTCTGACTGATGAATCCATTTTTAAATCTGGAGATGGCAATATAAGTCGGTCTGTCCACCATTTTGCTCAACATTGCAATATCTTGATCAGTTTTTGTGAAATTTTGCACAGACATTATGATCCTCAGATGATGAATCCTAATGACTTTGATGATCACCTAACTTTTCATGTAGCGCCACCAACAAGTTGACATTTTTAGTTCAAACTGAACTATCCAAAGAGCTATTGGATGTTGCACACATTCATGTTGCCCTCAGGATGAATTGTAGTAACTTTGGTGATCTAGTGCCATCATCAGATCTAAATTCCAATTTTTTCCGGTAGGTAGCAAAGAAAGTGGAATTTTTCTCTGCTTTTCCCTTTCAAACACTAAACACTGGCTCTAAATAGGTCTGTTTCACGGCCACTAAATCCTACACGCTGGGTCTTTAAGTACAGTTTTGAAGTACGTGTACTTTACTTACTCTAACTCCACTACATTTATTTGACACTTTTAGTTACTAGATACTTTTCAGATTCAGATTAATATTACAAAATATAATCAACAAATCAATTATAATGTTATCGGTTAAGACTTTGTTGATCCCTTGGTGGAATTTCACAAGCTACCCAGCAGTATATATAGTAAAAGGTTTGCCCCACCTTTATCAGCTGCAACATTTAAGTGATAGTACACAATAATGCATCAATAATTATAATTATAACATAATATCCATTATTCTGAAATGGGTCATTCTGTGTAACGAGTACTTTTGGTGCTTTAAGTAAAAGTAAAACTTAATTACTGAGTACTTCTTCCACCAGTGATGAAAATAAATCACAGTATACCAGTCATAGAAAAAGTCTGCGACCCCACATACTGTAGGTCCTGAGGCTGAGAAAGTAGAAAGAGAAGTGACTATTACACCATTACACAACATTAATTCCTGTTGTGTAATAATACTCAAGAACCACATTAGTATAACAACCACATGAAGTTAATGGCAGTCTTAAAAACCAACGTCCATGTTTGTGTGACAGTGTATGAGTCTCTTTAAGAGCAGCAGAGAGAAGCAGACAGGAGCAGGCCTGCTCTGCAGCTCAGTTGTAGGATGTGGATCTGGTCTAAAGTTGCAGGTTCAGGTTTCACTGGGATCTTGCGGAGGGATCTCAACCCATTGACCAGCCTCTGCTTCCTGTTTGCACTAATAAGACCCCAGGGGCTCATTGGCTGAGCTCAGCATAGCAGCACGATGGTGTGGCGCTAATCACCAGTGACCCACATGACACTGTAAACCTTATAGAGCTGTCAGCGCGCTGCGTTCTCAGATTACACTCGACAGCTCATGATGGCAACAATGGAAGCTCAACTCTCAGTTATTCACATTATTCCCCAGTGTTTTAGACATAAATCCTGTGAAGAATTGCTTTTTGTCAGCAGTAAGTGTGTGTGTGTGATTCGTGTTTCCTTTGTAGGATAATAACACATCATTTGGGATTCATTAAGTTTTGATGTGGCACATTTAGTTTGTGCAGTTAGCACTGAAGCAGCTGTACCTGCATCAATTAATAAGAAATGACTCATCACTTCTCATCTAATGTGTCCCGATCTGTGTGAGTCATGAGCAGCAAAGTGGGTGTTTCCTCCATATGAAAAAACAAATCCATATCCACTGACATAGTGAGTAAGGGGTTCTGCTGCAAACCAAACACTGTTTAACTCACGATTCTGACATCTGTTGGGCCAGTTGGAAATTATGATATGATGTAATGACCTGTTTCCTTCCGTCCTTCAATAAGACTTCCAGCAAATCTATTTAACCTGTTTCTCAGTGGTAGCCAACATTGTCAGCCGATGTACATTTATACATAAACTGTTTTTTAGTTTTTCTATTGTTGATATAAGATAAATAACAAAGACAATTCTTTAAATCACATGTAACAGATATCTGTAAAGCTGCTTTAGTCAAGTCTGTGAGTTTGTTCCTTGTTCATTATAAAAGGAATTAAAGGAATAGGTTGTGTCTGAAATCATGCCCTATTTACTTTATAGTGCACTATATTTACCTTCCGCCATTTTATTTGAGTGTCTGATATCGGAGTGTGAAATTTCTCCACTATATATTGGCCCTTAAAAAGTAGTATCTGAGGCACTTTCTGCTAACAATCCAACAAAGACATTTGATGGATTTGAAAATCACAAGTTGTATGACTCTACATATGTCGGTGACGATGCAAAATAATGATGATTAAGAAATGTCCGAAATCTTTACTGCTCACAGTGGTGGACTGTAACTAAGTACATTTACTCAAATACTGTACATAAGTGTTTGTACTTTACTTAATATTTCCATTTTATGTTACTTTATAGTATGGAGCCCCAAAACTGACAAAAGGTAGTAAAAGGTCAAAAATATAAGTGAAAACATCAATAAATAACCTCTTTAACTCCAAAAATGTTTGATCTTAGCACAAGTCTAATCATTTATCTATTTCCTGTTTTCCCCACCAAACATTCATACTACTCCACTACAGTTCAGTCGTCCTCCACTGCATTTATCTGACAGCTGTAGTTGCTGATTACTTTACAAATTAAGATTTTACACACAAAACATACAATCCATTTATAGATTAGATTGTAGATTAAACTACTCAACGATATATAAAATAATTAAAATCAACCAACTACAACAGTATAATGCAACTTATAATAATCCAATAATATATGATAGTATAACAACCATGGGGGCCTTTTTTCTGAATTGAGTAATTTTACTTTTGGTGCTTTAAGCATATTTTGCTGATAGTACTTAGTATTTTTTACATTGTTGTGTTGCTGCTTTTACTTAAGAAACATATCTTCCTCCATCACTGTGTAGGGAAGAGTGAGAGTGATCTCAGACAAAGCGTAGGAGTCAGTATTTGGGACACTATTCTTGAACTGTGACACAAAATACTAGAATTACTCCAAAGGCATTCACGTTTCAAAGTAAGAATGTGGACTTTCAGTGTGCACTAGTATTTATTCAGTACCTTAAAAAACAACCGGTTTCTTTAGCAGTGGATTCAGAGGTGAATTCACAAAAGTGCATTTAACTTGGAGCCAGGCACTAGCAGGGCACATTCAGCAGCTGTTACATAATACGCAGCCTTTAGAATATTGTGTAATATTTTCAGTTAAGAGTAGAGAAAAGTATGCAACAAACGGCTACATTATGTGCATCCACTGTACAAACTGTGCAGTGAATCATATGGTGATGGTGTTACATTATCAGTATGCCAGCAAAACGCAGGAAAGGAAGGATCCGTCTCTAACGGTGAGATGTGTGAGGCCCGTTATAGAAAGACTAACATTACCCAGTGCAACCCAAGCCATGTGCTGTGTGTTCTTCATAAATTAATCAACTACTTCTCTGCTGCTCTTGAGCGCCTGTTACACAACTCGTCTCTGATCCTCGTAAACATGCAGTGGTATGCAAAAACAAGTCGACAGGACTAAACGCTGCCATCAAAAATAGTTCAGACTGGCTTCTAAAAGACCTGCATCTACTTATTCACAGCCCTAAACGATAACATCTCTGAACGCCACTTCCTCCCGTCCTGAGCGCAGTGATCCGGCTCAGGTTTCTCAGGCCTCGGATCAGCTGCTGGTTTCACACTCCTGCGTGTCCACTTGCCTCCAGAAAGAAGAGGTGAAAGGGTAATCTGATCCCACCTGCTGACACAGCCTCCCAGTAGCTGGGGATACAACTAATTCTGTTAGACAGACAGAAACTGTGTCATTGACACAACCAGTTTGAATAATTAATGACCTGACACAACTCCCAGTACTATCACTTTGCAGCAAACAATTACTGGGTGGGGTCTGCTGTAAGCTGCACTTCCTTCTTGTCTGACTTGGTTTCAGATCTTTATTTTGTTGAGTTCGTTAAACTAACAGGATCCTCTTTGCGTTTAATGGATTTTGCTTTTTTTATATTAGGATTGTTAGGTTTTATTATGGTGGAAAAAACATGTTTGTGTGTTTAAACATGAAACAAGTATTTTTTCTAATTTCTTGTTATAATCAATAACGTAGGCCACTTCAAAATCAGCCTCTCAAAATGTACTCTCAAGCTGTCATTGCATTCATTCCCTTTCGGTCTCTCTCACTCACTCACACACACAGAGACACACACACCTTTGGAATCAGAGCCTCCACAGAGTAACTGATAATGGACCATTGTGTGGTGTGTCATGTGGTCACAGGATCCAGATGAGAGAAAACCAAATTAACTTTCCTTCTGAGTGACTCTTGAGTAAGCTGAAGCCGGCGACGGCTCACGGGTTCATACCAGTTTCAAATTCTTGTCTGCTTAAATGAGCTGGAATCACTCAGACATCTTTAAAGGGGTTGCTGTTAAGGTAAGTGCGTTGAATACAGGGACATTGAATCTATACAGAGAGCAGCTGTCAAAGCTCAAAACAACAATATATCATGAAAAACACTATGTATCTTCAGTTTGCACTATGTATTTGCTTACTGATAGCAAGCTTTCACCCAGGCACTGTGTCTGCGCATGTTTGTCGAAAGACCTTCGAGACACTCACAAAGAGGCCGTGACACAAAACCTCAAGCATTCAGTGGTGCTGGATAAAAATGTTTCTATTAGTCACTTGTACTTGTCCTGATGGGAGAGTTTAAACTTCAAGTTCAGCTCAATTGAGTCATCTCTTCAAGGAATTTACCTCCTCGAGGTTATCTTCGATTTTTATTAAAACCACAGCAGATGCACCTTTAAAGCCAACATTAATGTCTGAGCGTGAGAAAGGGGCTGTTGCTGTTTTACATCCACATGTTTGAAAATGCTAATTTAACATTTAAAATGTGTTTTCAAAGTGCTTTAATAGGATTAATATTCAATGCAGTCGTGACAAGTGTATCATGAGGAATGCAAAAAGTAAGTAACAGTGAACCGTTTATTGCATGTAAACAAAGCGTTGTGAATTGAATCGTCCACCTTTCCGACATCATATGAGGGGGACATTTTTTGCCATGATATATATACATACTACACTACACACACCTTATGACATAAATACATACAAATACATTCACACAAAGACACATGTAAGTACAGAATGCAGGTTTGTAGAGCAGCAGCAGAAGGTGAGGACGAGGTGATCGCTGGTAGTGATTGATAATCAGTTGTGTTGATCAAAGCAGTTTGTTGTCTAGTGTGGGTCCAAGATACAACAACCTTGGTCATATCTCTGTTGTTGACATTTAGTACATGTTTACTGCCAGTGTGGAGCCATGTAGACAAAAGCACAGAAATAATAACATTTGACTTATAATCAAAGTTCATTCATTTATTTTATAAAGAACAATCGGTCACGACTAAATGTTGAGTTTGATTTTGACATATTACTGTATGTACACTATGTGTAAACTAAGATTTTGGACTAAAAAGAATACAAACAGGAGCGCTTCTGGTGTCCCCTACAACCACTTGTGCTCCTGGAGGGGGAAATAAATAATTTTAAATTTTTGTTGACTAGCTTGTTTCCGCTTTTCTTGAAGTTGACAGTTACCAGTTGAAAACAGATTGATTTCTTGATTGATTTGAATAATCTTTAAGAAATCAGTGCGCTTTCTGGGGGATTTTAAAAGACATCTGACCCAAAGTTAACTCTTAGATACTCTTAGATACTTAATTACTCCTTGCCGTGATGATATTGATTGTGTTTGTTTTTGTCTTTGTTTACCTGCAGGGAACCTGATATTCCAGCATGGGCTCCTTTACTCTACCAGCTCCAGCTGCTGGACATCAGAGAGAAACCAGACCCGTTAACTCTGCCCATTGCAGACCGCATCCGCATCGGCAACCAGAAACGAGAGCGAGGAAACTTTCATTTCCAGAGAGAGGAATACTGCATGGCTGCCAGAGCCTATTTTATGGCTCTGGATGTGCTAACCACACGCAGCAAAGGTAACCCAGCATTAAAACCTGAATTTATTCATAGAAAATATTTCCATTCTGTCCCCTATACCAGGAATGTGTGGTAGAAGTCGATGTGAGCATTATCTTCTAGGGAAAAGGTGAAAATGGAAATAGAAACATAAAACACAGCATTTGATAAGAGACCTCAGACACAACATTTCCACATCAGTCTCAGCCCAGAATGACATAACAGTTTAGTGCTCTCCTCAAGTCTGCCATCACACTAATCACACGATCACCATGCAGAGACACACCTATCTGAGCTGAGTGCCACGATAAATGTTTTTGCTTAATTCTTTTGCATAATCAAAGCTAATCAACTTTCATATGTCCACCTTCTTAATCACTTCAATCATTGACGAGGCAGGGTGGGCCCGTGAGGGAAATGTGACTGAACAAGTCAGTGAAGAGAAAAACATGAACTGCTTCATAATGTATCAATGATGGTGGACCAGTGAGGGAACTCACTGTGGCACTGAACAGAGGAGTTTATCAGGGCATCCAGATCATGTAATTAGTGGGTGAGAAGACAAGCAGAATAAAAGATAATAATGAAGCAGCGACACCAACATCTTAAACTCTTTTTGGGTTATTTTGGGCCCATTAGACTTATTTTACAATTACGATTCATGAAATGTGGCGATTATAAATTGATTATAAATCACTCTTAATTGATTAACTAACTAAACATGCACTCACATAAACATTAGAAATGATCACACTCAATTTTCTGCAGATTTTTAAAAATTTTACAGGAAACTGTCTTAATGGAGGTAAATAAATCAGTGTGAGAAGGGATTAAGTTTAAAAGCATTTTATCTGCAGTAGTGAATTTACATATCAAATCTACAGGGGTATAGCAAAAAGAAAGAAGAAAGAAAGAAGACGTACCAAGTACTCCACGTGGAATTTAAGTTTGGGTTTCCAAGGTCAAGAATGAACTTTAATGCTCTTCTCTCTTCTCATGCAATATTTTGGTTTAGCTTTCACAGAAATTTAAATTATAAAAGTTATACAAATAATAATAAATAATTAATAATCAATAAAAATTAAAACTGTGACATTCAGTGGACAAAAATTCAAACTGTGTGATAGATCACATCTTTGCTATTATGCTAAATAGCTAAATGACTACCATAATGTCTTGGACATTGCTCTTTACTAATAAAAAAGAGAAGATAACAGATTCAGTAAGAGATTTGTAGACGTTGCAGCTTAAAGCTGCACTAATCAGTATTTTTATATTAACAAAGGATCAAACTACTTCATATAATGTGAAAGATGTCGCTCCTAGTGGCGAACCCACAGAGAGTTATCACCTAACTCTGCAGTCCCCCTCAGATCAACTTTGCTTTTTAAGCTGCTGTTTTGTTTTTTTGAGAAAACCAAAACAGCAGCTTAAAAATGCTAAAAAGCTACTTTACTGTTTTGACCACTCTCATCAACCTCGTTTCCAGCCACAGTAGGCAGCTGTTTTTAGCACACAAAAAACACACACTGTACGCTACCTGCTCAGCACCAAACAGCAGTCAGACAAAGTTAGCCATTAGCTGGTGAACATAGTGGAGCATTTAGCAGCTAAAGAGCCAGATATTTCCCTCAGGAGTTGGTAGAGACCAAAAACAGACATAAATGGAAAGTGATTTTTGAACCTAAATTCATCAGGTGGCCCGGAACACGACTCAAAATTAATACTAATGTTGCTCTGTACTTACTGGATGTGTAAATAGGCAACTGTATGCTAACATATTGCGCCATATCAACTGAAAAGATAATGATGTTAATGTGCTTACAGCTTGTCAATTAACACTGTTTTTAAAGAATCCAACTTGGAACTGCATCCTTAATGGAATTGACTAAATTCACTTTATATCTCAAACATAAATTTGAGATATAAAGTGTAATAAAAAGAGATGTATACTCAGGGCCAAGTCGAAAAACTCCTTTGCACCAACAAGTGCTCATTATTTGGGTCACGACTGTATTCAGCTGGGCATGTTTGGGTCTAATGATGAAACCATGTAGTTGTTAGGGCAGGGACAGTGATACAATATCCTGAAGCTGAATAAAAAAACAGAACATGAACTATCCTTATTATGACACCCAATGGGAGTTTCTCTTTGAAAGTCCAACTATTTTCTATATTCTGAACGGTTTTTGTCCTCTCCAAGATTAGATAACTAATCTCTGTCAAACCTTTCTTCTGAGCTTTTTTGTGTCAACAGTATTTGTGTCAGAGGTTGTGTGGCTCTGTCTCTGTACAGATGGTGGTGATGGCAGCATGAAGGCAGAGGAGGAGGAGGTGCAGGACTACCGGGTGAAGTGTTTGAACAACCTGGCCACTGCTCAGCTCAAACTGGAGCAGTACGATGAGGCACTGCACACCAGTCGGGATGTTCTGACCCTCGAGCCAAACAACGTCAAGGCCCTTTTCAGGGCAGGAAAGGTGAGGGCCCACCCTGTCGTGTTATTACTGAGAGACGACATTACTGCAACTGCGAGAAGCATCTCATTGGATCCTTATCAATCCATAAATGATTATTGCAGGGAGGGTTCCTGGAAGGAAGAGGAATTTGTTTAATATGGGATTAGCTTTAATTATTTTTGAGGAAAAAATAGCTGCGACATTATTGCTATCTATTGCTATCTATTCTCTGCCTATTTTGATTCATGGGTCCTCCAGCGCTGCTCACACTGTAGGTTTTCTAATCTCTTTCAGCTTCTGTCAGACAAGGGTGAATACAAAGAGGCGATGGAGGTGCTAAAAAAGGCCTTGAAACTGGAGCCGGCCACCAAGGTGAGATTATGTGGGTGAGCTGGTCCATCCCCTCGCCACATTTCTTCCAAATCTGCCTGTGAATCCCATCCATCCCCCGCAGGCGCAGAGGAAAGGTCATTCTAAAATTAGGTCACCATTATTATTAGAGCCCCAAATCTACCAATCAATACAAATTAATGGTGGCCGACTAAATTTGTGCTTTTTTTAAAGATTAAAAGTAAATTCTGAATTTTGATTTCAGTGCTAAAGAAACACGATCAAGCCTGGACTTGTATTTCACAATGAAGGAATGAACGAACAAATCTTTGTGTGTGGTCATTTATTTGACAATAATTCAGACACATAAATCGACAACAAACCAAAATTTCTCATATGTATACCACCCAGCATCTGACAATATAATGACCTCAGCCTTCTGCATATATGTCCCAGGAGATATCCAAGAACCTCACATAAACACAATTTATATGTAACATAAACTTAATTTAACAAGACTAAGAGTCTAAGGCCATGCCAGTGGCTCTGTAAACATCAGCATGCTGACATGCTCACAATGACAATTCTAACATGCTGATGTTTAGCACGTGTAATGTTTACCATGTTAATCATTTTAGTTTAGACTGAGCATGCTGACATTTGCTAAATAGCACCAAACACAAAGTACAGCTGAGGCTGATGGGAATGTCATTGCAGGTATTTGGTAATAAACCAAAGTATTGGACAAATTGAAATTTTGACTTGATGATGGCGCTGGATGAAAAGTTCAATTTCCAATTCAATTTATTTATATAGCGCCAATTCATAACAGAAGTTATCTCATTGCACTTTTCCTATAGAGCAGGTCTAGACCGTACTCTTTGTAATATAATTTACAGAGATACAACAAATGAGCTCCCACCATGAGCAAACATTTGGCGACAGCGGCAAGGAAAAACTTTAAGAGGCAGAAACCTTGGACAGAACCAAACTCAGGGTTGGCGGCCATCCACTGCAGTGGTGTTGGGTAGAGAAAGAGAGAGAGAGATAGAAGAGGGGGGCAGGTAAGAGTATACAGAAGCACAATGCAAATTCCACATATAATTTTTAAATAATAATGTAATGGTAGTGGTAACACTACAGGAGAGGGAAGATGTGGAGTTAGTAACATGCAGTAATGGGATAAAAATGTGCATCATGGGAAGTCCCGGCAGTCTAGGCCTATAGCAGCATAACTAAGGGATGGTTCAGGACTCACCCAAGCCAGCCCTAACTATAAGCTTTATCAAAGAGGAAAGTCTTAAGCCGACTCTTAAATGTGGAGATGGTGTCTGCCTCCCGAACCCAAACTGGGACCTGTTTCCACAGGAGAGGAGCTTGATAACTGAAGGCTCTGGCTCCCGTTCTACTTTTGGAGACTCTAGGAACCACAAGTAACTCTGCATCCTGGGAGCGCAGTGTTCTAGATGGGTAATAAGGTACTAGGAGCTCTGTAAGATACGATGGTGCCTGACCATTAAGAGATTTGTGGGTGAGGACAAGAAATTTCATAGCAATCCATCCAATAGTTGAGACATTTCACTTAAGAACACAAATGTCAACCTCATGGTGGCGCTAGAGGAAAAGTCCTCTGAGGACCATGAATGTCTGTACAAAACTTCATGGCAATCCATCCAATCGCGGTTGAGATATTTCAGTCTGGACAAAAGTGGTGGACGGGCAGACCCGTTGACCGTCATTTCCATCCTTAAAGCCACGATGCTAGTACGGCTAAAAATATATAAACAAACACAACCCAAACTAAATAGTCATTTATGCACCAATTTATGTCAGTTAACACAATGTATGTCTGATTCAGTTCATGAGGAAAAATATACAGTCTATAATTCATATAAATATATTCAGAAAATGCAAAAACATTGTTGAAAAATCATTTGATCAAATCTGAATCTGGAACTTGAACTTTTTCAAACAACATTTGTTGCAAATCATGATGCAAGGGACACAATGAATTTCATTTTCCACCTCACTAAGTTCACAATGTTCACAGTTCCTCTCATCTTCATCCACACGCTTATATCTTACAGCTGCTTGTTTTTATTGCATCTTTGCAGTTACCAGAAAAACATTTTTGGGAAACTGTTAACACCACGTAATCGTGAAGAAAACCCCCTTCGTGTTCAGTATGAAAGTTTAGAGAATATAAAAAGAAAGCTGTTCACACATTAGCCTGAAGAACAGAGATGCCTTGGATCCCAGTGAGCTA
Source organism: Siniperca chuatsi (assembly GCF_020085105.1). Classification (NCBI taxonomy): domain Eukaryota; kingdom Metazoa; phylum Chordata; class Actinopteri; order Centrarchiformes; family Sinipercidae; genus Siniperca; species Siniperca chuatsi. Next base: position 12,552,789 of record NC_058045.1, on the reverse strand, counting down.
CTTGTGTTGAAGGCCTGTTCTGTCTTGTTTGTGTGGTTTGTCTAATCTGCCAAATCCTCCACAGAGGGTCTGGCAAACTGCACATTTGGCAGTCTACAGATGTGACCACACTGCTCAGAATTGTCCGGCAAACTTGGTAAAAAAAACAACACATATGAGCTAAATATTGTCGCTCTGAAGCCCAGCGCGCCAAAAGTAGTAAAGTGAAGGTAAGAAAGAGCCAGAGTCACCCTCGCAGCTACAATATGGACTCCACACTGTATAATTAAAGATAACAACTCTGGTGTACTGTTCATCTCAACAAGAAGGAACAATAATCCCACTTTATGAACATTATTTTAGTTTACTGGTTTCGCTCACTGCAGGTGGAGTTTGATTCGGAAGAGTCTATTAAGTGTGAGGAGTAAATTTCCATCTGCTGTTTAAAACCCACTGTTGCCAGTATTACAGTGACCTGACCTATAGGGCACACTGCCACCATCACAAATATGTCTGGTCTTGTCTAGACAAAACGAAAATATCTGCTGCTTTGGTAATTACACCCTTGTCTCAATGCTGGATTAAATACTGTGGAGAAAACTGATTTAGCTGCTCTGTGAGAAAGTTATTGTACTGCAGTCTGTAGATGGACACATAAAACACTTGAAGCACAAACAAGAATTTATGTATTATCTTCTATTATTTTAATACATTTTATAAGTTACAACCTCTAATGGAATGAATCTAATGGAAGTTACAAAATATGATAATAAGTCCTTTGCATGGACATTTGGGATAAAGTTTAAAGTGCATTTTAAAAGCAAAATTAAAAATTTATGATTTGTTGGCTTCTTACACTTTTGGCCTTAGTCATTACATTGTAAGGCTTCTTGTTTCAGACCTCTGCTCTCACCTGCTGGACACTTCTAAAACTGCAACTTCAAATTCTCAAGATAAAAGGTTTCATGTCTCCTTTCTAATATTAGGATGTGTTAAGAAGTTTCCCCCCCCCCCCTCACTTCTCTTTAGGCAATCCACATTGAGTTATCTAAACTCGTCAAAAGGCAATCAGGAGGAAAAGATGCTCAGGATTGGAAAGCTAAACCAGCGGACATGCTTGGAGACAATATCGCACCTTTTCTGATTCCTTCTAAGAAGAAACAGTTTGTAAGCCATAACAGATATATCTCCAATAGGTTTTGTTCTGATAACAGACTGGATTTTGACTGTCTTTGTTGTTGTGTTTTAGGGACTTTCCTGGAAGATTATACTCGGAGCTCTGGTTGTAGCCTTGGGCAGCTTAGTGACGTCAATGATTCTGACTGCAAGAAACTGAAATCATCATCATGTGCAGGTGCAGAGTTTGGTCTCCAGTCCTCTTTAGTCAAGTTCAGTTGAAAAGAGTTTTCTACTGTAAAGACATGAGAATGAGTTTCACATGGTAGAAAAATGTCTCACTGAAAGATGTACAGTATTTATGAGAAAGAGATTTCTGCTGATCGATAAGACAGAAGTTTCTAACAGTCATCTTTCCAGTTATGTCTGTTTTATTTGGAAAAGGGATTACAATTTATGTTTGTCATAAAAAAGGGTCCTGGAAAATATTATGGTATCACAGATATCCAAAAAAAAAAAAAAAAAGAAAAAAAAAAAATAGTGTCCTGGAAGTTTTGTTAAGACTGTAACCAAACTACAAAACGTTAGTAAACAAATAACACTTTCAGCATGAGAAATATTTGATCAGTGCTCCAATAATTGAAGGTGCTGAAAGTGAAATGTAATATTGCTTACACTGATGCTTAATAAAAATGTTTCAAAAAAATTTACTTTGTCAGAAGTTTGTTCTCAAAAAGTATAAAAAAAAAGATTTTTTTTTTCTGTCTGGCAAAACTATTTCCAACTTCTATTTAATTATTTAATCTCTATTGAGGCATCAATCCTTATTTATTTACTTTACTACCAAATAAATACAAAATCTAAGAAAAATATATACATGATTACATTACCTGCATTTATATTTGTGCAATTTTCCAACAATAAAAATCATCATTTTGATCAGAGAATTAACAATTACAAAAATATATTTAAGGCTTGAGAGTTCAATATTTCAAAAGGTTAAAATATGTAAGAAAATGTTCTTGCATGAAAAATTTTGTTCTTCATCACAAAATAAAAATCACTTGGTGTCCTTCATTGCTCCATCGTATCTACTGACATCAGTCACCTACAGTCCACAGCAGGCGTTAAGAGTCTTCTTTGGGTTGGATGAACTCAGTCTGACCTGAGAACCTGACTGCCGCCTCAGTTTGACATTTTTCTTTACTTCTCTGTGGAAAGGGGAAAATAAGTCTAAGTGTTGCCATGGTTTGTGAAGGAAAAACACTTCAAACTCAAGCTCCCTCTCTGTCCTCCTACCTCGCTAGATGAAGCACAGCCTCGACGACGTTGGTTCCCTCTTTGGCACTCGTTTCACAGAACAAGGCGTCGTATGCCTGCAAGCAAAGCAACGACATACCTGACTGCAGTCAGTTTATTTAGACACGTGGGAGGCCGGGCGTATGTACTAACATTTTTCCTTCAGGTGGAATGAAAAATTACACACCTTGGCCAACTTCTCTCCGTGCAAACTGCTCACACAGCTTCCCTGTGGAAGCTGCTCGCGGAGGTCCACTTTGTTTCCAATAACACACATGGGGATTTTCTCTTCCGTTGAATCCTGTATAAAAACAAAGGGCGTTATAAAATATATTGCAGCTTTTTGGCGGGGTCATTCTTTGTCATTCATTCAACATTTGTCAATCAGCATTTCCAGAATAACCTGAATCTGATCAATCCATGCTCTGACGTTAAGGAAGCTGCTTTCTGATGTAACATCGTAGAGGAGCAGGACTCCATGAGCTTTACGGAAATAGGACCTGGCAATACTACGAAACCTACAGTGAAAAGAAATACAACACGATTTTTAGTCTAGTGTATTTTCCATTCTGGAGTCATTATAAAAAGAACATGTTGTTGATACAGTTTTAATTGATAACACCATGTTTTTCCTGTTGCTACACTATGAAAGTCAGTGCAGCACCTCTCCTGTCCAGCTGTGTCCCATATCTGCAGGCTCGTCTTCTCTCCATCCACTAGCATCCTCTTTATTTGGAAATCAACTCCTGCGAACCAAAAAGCAGATTTAATTGTCTGAGATCAAGAATGCGTCAGTGTTTGATTAAATGTAACGCGTTTGCTGTGGCACCCACCCAGCGTCGTCTGAATGTCTCCTCTAAACTCGTTGAGCGTTAGTCTCAGCAGGAAGCTGGACTTTCCGGCTCCTGCGTCTCCAGCTAAAACCAGACGGCACATCGGAGCAGGTTCCTCAGTTTCTGCTATGTCGGCTTCTAAAGGCTTCATAAATGGAACAAAAGATAACAAGGTTACCCAATTTTATGTGGATATGATTTTAGTTTGTGGTATTTATTTTAAAGAAAACAGTAAGCCGTCAGCATTTATATAGTTGAGCGTGATTGTTTATTCTTGACCTTTGAAATACGTAGTTTGCCTAAACTTAAGGCCCACTTCGATCACATCACACAGTCTTTGCCATTATACAACCACCTGCTATCATAGGACCAAAGTTCCATATTTAGTTCACATGATCACAACTGAGCAATCTCCGTCCATTGATAAACTGTGAGATGTGGTTGAAAGCTCCAGAAAAACCTAGTAAGTGGAGTTAAGATTTTTTTTGGTCAATTTGATTTTTCAGATGTCAAGATTTTATATATAACTCTTGTTTATATAGCATTTTAATAACCATATGTTAACATGTAGTGAGAAATACACATTATAAAATAGTCAATATATAACAGTCATATGTAGCCTTGACATCTTAAAGCTAGCGTCGGTAATTTATTTCAGAAGCATTTTTGTAGAAATTCTCTTTACGTCCCGACAGCAATCAATAAATCAAATGCTCTGAGAAAAAAAAAAAAAAATAAATCCAGTATCTGTGGCTGTTGCCGGCCTACCTGTCTACCTGGCGCACTCTGCCCGTGCACTCATTGTGCATGAAAATGTGTTTTGGGAGAGTGGCTTTCTGATACACAAACTTATGTTCAATTTTTTAGACTTTTCTCTAATCTTTGCTTTTTTTCTGTGAATAACAAGTAAACACAAATAGCAAATTTTATTTCTTTGAGACTGTTAAACTAAAACAGGGAGTACATCACTCTTTCATTAAACTCTTTGTTTAGTGACACCGCTATCCATAGAGCCAAACCGCTAGTGTTGCTAAAAAACCAAATGTAATCTAGTTTTAACGTAGACGTCTAGAAGTCGTGACGTACAAATCACTAAAATTAGTGCTTACTGAGGAGGTCTCATGCATTAAAAAGACAGAAAGCCATTTCACCTTTGTGGAAAATGCAGACAAACGTCTTCGTAGGGATGATGCAATGGAGCTCGCCTTGCTAGGAGCCACTGACATTGCAGCTTCAGATTTCACTTCTGATATCTGTAACAGACAAAGAAAATACTAATTTAAAGTCGTCACCGCTCAACAGCATGCTGGCATTATCAGACCCACTATTTGAACCTGATGTGTGTTCTGACCTCCACATCAGATGGGACATATGAGTAACTGTGGTGCACAGTTTCCGGCGAGCTCCTACTGTCATCGCTGTCATAATCGCTGCCTGCGCTCTCGGCTGTGTCCATCGGCAGGGAGACTCCACTATCCAGGTACCTATCGGCCCAGGTGGCCACATGAGAGTAGGTCGTTTTGCTGGAATCGGGCTCCGAGCTGCACACACACTTTAGCTGTAAGCTGCGACAATTGAATTCACCAAGATCAATCCTCAGATTCACAGAGGTGTGTAAAAAACTTTATATACCTGCCATGGTTGAGTGTGCTCTGTCGGAGGGGTTTCATCCGCCGGGCTGGGATTTCATTTTGGGGAGACAGCTGTTGAGCAGATTAAGAATGCCAGGAAGGAAACTTTTTTTATATACTTGAACTAGTGAAAACAATTTACCGTCAGCTTCTATCTGACTATAGAGCCAGTGGGTTATAAGGAAATATGTCATCAGCAAATACGAGACTTACCCTCCTTTTAGCTGCAACAGCTTCACAGGCCAACGCAGAGCGCAGCCCGTCATTACTGTCATACAGCTTTTTGTTTGTTTCCCTAATGATGTGTTCAGGGAAACACAAGATAGGGTCAGATCCATGGACAAACATTTACTTTCATACAACAGTTGAGTGGTAGACAAGTTGTATTGACAATTCAAGGGCTGCTTTTTATGTAATTTAACTTAAGCTGTGGGCTCTTTTGGTGTAAATGTTTTCTTACTCTGCATTGTTCAGTCTGGAAAATGCCATCCAAAGTACTCAAAAGTCAAATGAATGTACCTTCATTGCTTTACTATGTACCTCATATAGTCTGTGCTGTCCACTAAATGCACTAAACCCTGTTCTTCTGGTAATCAAAGTATGTTAAAGGGTTGGTTCACACAAATGACAAAAAAAAAAAAGAAAATATTCCCAACATAGGGACTACCTAGCCCCCTATTTAGCTTTTATAAGCACTACTAGTTTTATTATTATTATTACTATTTAAACATTTAATAAAAATGTTTATAACACACTAATGTAGTTGTAAGCAGACATTTTTAGTGTTTACTAATGTACAGTATTTGTTAATTAATATAATTTGAAGACATTGACATGGGACTTTTTTGCCCAAAAGTGTAATAGTTGTTGAAAAATACATTAACATTTATATCTGCTACTTTTAACAAAATGTGTTACAGAAAACAGTTTACAGTGAGGCCTGCGGGTTGTCTTAAGTAATCAGGGCATTGTTTCTGAAAAGACATTTTGCTGATGTATCTTAAAATTTAAAAATACACACTAAAATTCAATGAGCCCCACAAACAAAATTCAGCTCACATCCTTTGTATTTTGGTGAATCTCAGAGACATATCTATAAAACCTGAGCAATTAAAACCAAAACTATCTGCCTGGCTGGATACCTCTGGAGGTCAATGGGAAATAAGATTTTTGTAATTTTGGTGAACCAAACCTTTAAAACGAAGAAAGGTAATTATTAAAATGTCATATTTTCTGAAGCACACTTTACATATACAGTAAAATCTGTTAGTGTGTTTGAAACTAACCAATCCCTGCATTCTTAATTAAGACACCAAATAAAAGAAATTCACTTACTCAATATCCACACTAGACAGCTTTATCAAGTGAAAGACAGACTTACTGGAGAACCTGAATCTGATTGGAATATGACTGGTATTCCACAACCATCCTCCTCAAATCATCTGTTTCTCTGTAAAGAAATACAAGCAACAAGTTGTACTGGATGCTGGATCATATTTTTTGTCAACAGACATGAGCTGAGGCTTAAAGACAGTGCCTCACCTTTGGTGTTGAGCTTTCTGATCTGCATACATGTTTTTCAGCTTGTCCAGCTCCGAGTGCAGGATGGCGATGTTTGTCTGGGCTTTGAGCAGAGAGGCCTGCAGCTGCTCATTTTCCTGTGAGGAGATTTAGTGAATAACTGTAACAACTCTATACAACATACATGTGACTTGTTCAACTAAAACAATCACTTCCCGAATGACTTACCTGTGAGAGATCACTGATTTGTCTGTTCAGTCGGACCACCTCCTCCTTTGACTGGTTGAATTCAGAGTCCTTTTGGCTCTTGAGAAGACATTTGCACGAGCATTTTGTTAAACACTTTTAGATGTTGATAAGTCAATGTGTTTTAATTTTAAAAAACAAAACAAAAAAGACTGGCATTTCCAGCCCTGCAGTTCCATCTATTGGCAAAGAAAGTAACAGCAGTAGCAGTTCTTTATTAATATAATTATTTTGTTTTGTTTTTTTCTTCTTCACACTGTCTCCTGTTACTTATGTGTCCCTTTATGGTTTGTAAATCAATATCATCTGTATGTCCATATTGTCTATATGTGTATGCACCATAGACTGTATATAAAGATGGACGACATGGCTCCACTTCCTCCCACTGTACGAAAATGAAGCTAAAATATCCCAGATCTGGACGCTGCCATCTTGCACTGGTGACGTCATTTGGAGCCAGAGTCTGCACAGTAGTGATCGAGGTTGGAGCCGCGGTATTGAGGTCCCGTCCACACACCCGACCGACTCAATTGCGAGCCGGTCTCAGCTGTCAATCGTGACATGAAACCCCTTTTTATAGCATCAAATAACTAATTAGAACCAAACATCACGCTGATGTATGTTCAAGTGTTGTCAAGATGTGTTCTTTGATTTTTTAGGTTGGCTCATGTCCCATTTGCTAACATGGAGGGGGCGGGGTTTTTGACCTATACTGCAGCCAGCCACCAGGGGCAATCAAGATGTTTTGGCTTCACTTTTGGGGAACTGTCATGTCGTCCATCTTTATATACAGTCAATGGTATGCACTAATTGGTGAATAAAGGAAAAGATAAAAAACAGCAGTAGCAGTTTGATCTACAGATGTAGACAAAAACATTTTGATAAGGATCTCTTAAATTTGTATTTTAAAAGAATTGTGACCAAGAAATGCACTGAGTTGGACATTTCACAGCTAAAAAAATAAAGTGGTCAGTGCTCTGTGATGCTCTGCTTCTAAATGACCTCAAGCATATCTTTGGCTTGGTTGTACTGCTACTTCTAGCCTCATAAAACACCAATACCAATATATTGGCAATAAGCTAATATTGGCCCAGCTGATTTATCAGACTAGCTCTAAAGTCAATGAGTGCCATCTACAGGCAAGGAAAGTAACTGCTTCCGCAATTTGACATTTGTGCAAAACGGAGACATTGAGCATTACTGCATTTTTCTCCTTTATAGCTGTTGTTGTATGTGTGTGTTTTATATTTTGCATTTTCAATCTGCATAATGTAACAGCTCTGTTAAATGCAGTATACTAGCTGCTGAATGCTGAAGTTCTGTCCTTTGTGGTGCATATTTAACTATAAATGTTGGTGATATTAAACATTTTTTCTGTTGGTAGAAATGCTCAAGGTGGAATTGTTTATGGGTCGTGGTGCACTGCGGACCTGCTCAGGTGTGGATATTGACGTATAGTACAGCATCAGATTTCACCTGTTGATAGCACCACTGAGATACAATATGAATGAGTCTTGCATTATCAGAGTATATGTGGTTTTAATTACAGTATATGCCCCACAGTTATTGCATTTCCACTGTTGTATTTACTCTGTGATGTAGAGAGACAATGGGACGGTTTGCTTCATCTGGGTAATGAATAGAAGACTTCTGCCATGCAATCCGTAGCTTAAGTAATTGTGTTTACATGCTGTAATTCACTTGGTGATATAAAGCATGATTTCTGCGAGCAGATTAACTTTCCAACATGTGTGTCACTGAAAAGGAGAAGATCACTGAGCCTCTCTTAAACCTGCTTGATGTCAGTCTTCACTATCAACAATTGTCACCTGCATTGGAAACTTCGGAGAAAAATCAAGCGGCCTGAGATGACCAATCACAGCTCTTGCGGGCTCGACATGCTGTCCACGTAGCCACTGTAGCCCTAACACAAAGTTAAACTTTTGAGGAGGTGCACATTAGCTCCACTCTTGCTATGCCGTAACCTCCAAATAAAGCTTTAATCTACACAGGTGACTACTTCAACAGATGTTTAACAGTAAAGCTCATTTGTCTGATGTTCAGATGCTGTAAAAATATGTTCAGTAATTTATAGCTGTCTAGAAAATAAAATAAAAATTGCTAAAAAATTTGATATACACTGAAGGTTAGTGTGAGACCAATATTATCAATCATATTATTTTAGCTAGCACTTGTTTTATGTTAAACATTTGTACCATCAAACACACACACTAAACTGTTTTTTACTTTAGCAGTAGTCACATTTAGCTGCAATATCTAATGTGAGTGGAGAAGCAAAATCTGATCGCAAGGGGACACTGGAGACACATTTGAGATGCATTCTGTTGCTATGAGTGAACTGTCTTCTTTCTCAGCTGGATCTTGACACATTGTGTCAAGGATTCTTATTTTTATATTCCTGCTGTATTTTCCTGCTGTAGATGTAGTGTATATGGATGCAAGCTATTAGGTCTTAATAGGTCTTTAAAGGTGCTCTTTGAAAAGGTCACCAAAAAGAAAATTGAGAAATTTGAAAAACACTTCCTCTGTCTGTTTGGTACAGCAGGGGTTTTCCTAGAAATTAAGCCAGAGTTGCACATGCAGGCGCTTTTGTGTTGTCTTTCAGGTACAGTGGCTTTCAGTGGTAAATGCATGTTGTGTGGGAAAACCTACCTTTAACAGTCTGTCCACAGTTGCATGCAGATCTGTGACCTCGTTCTCATGCTTCCTCTGCATGGTCGCCAAAATTCCCTCAGTTTTCTTTCGCTCCTACAAACATGAAACCAAAGCAGTTAGAGGTGCAGACTGGCTCAGGACTTGAAGAGGGACATTCATCTGACTTTACAGAGAGCTCTTTGTGAGGAGACATGTAACCTGCTGCTGTGTGCTGCACCACAAATATACAGAACCGAAGAAGAAGAACGTGTAGAAATCGTCATTTCATGATGAAATAAAACATTATTTTAGTCAATTTCTCTGTGTACTGTTTACTGATTAAATGCAGCTGCTTATTCATCTGATTTGATATATTTAACTTGGAATTTTGGAAATTTATATTTATATTAAATATTAAGAGTGAAGCAGGAGCAGTCGTCAACTATAAATACTGCAGGTGTCACACTTACCTCGTCTCTCACTCTCTCCTCTGTTCTGGCTACTTGATGCTGTATATCGTCCTCGAGTTCTGTCAGCTGACTGTTGTTCATCTCCTCAGCTCTGTTTGAACAGAAACGTACGTTCAAGTTTGTGCTGGCAGCCAAAGCAGATGCTCGAACAGTAGTCCAAGAGATGAATACAGCAGGAATATAAAAATAAGAATCCAGTCACCTCCGATCCATATGTCACTTCTACCTGACTGATTTGACTTTAAACGTGCTGCAGTTGTGAGTGCTCTGCTCTCGTCAGACAACACATGAACCAACCTGAGGTGAAAAGCAGATTCCACAGGTGTACTAAAGTTTGTCAGTGAGATTTCTCAATAAGACATGATTTATTTTAGTTTAGTATAAGTTTTATGTCAAGATTTCAAAGGTCTCAACAGATAATGGAAAAGCAGGCACAATAGATGGGTATATCCAGTTTGTAAAAGGGTTAAAAGAACGGGGCAGCACATTTAAGTTTTCCTACTTCCTTGAATAAGGAATGTCACCATTCATGTGTCGTGTAGTTACTGAACCGTGGAAAGAGCTTTGACACTAAACAAAAAACAGCTTAGACACGCAATTCCTTCTAATGTGTAGGACTGAAATTCAATAGTCGGTTCATGTCACTACGTGAGGGATCACTTCACAGATTTAACAAGGAAACTATTAAAAGACTTAACTCACATTTTCCTTATGCCTTTAAAATACAGTCTACAGAATTTACAATCATTGTTCAGCTTGAATATCAGGAACCACTGAAGTGACATGACCAGCTGACAGGTGGCACATCAAATTGCCGCAACACCAGAAGGACCCAATAACAGTTAAACCTAATCAATATTTCTGACATTAACATTGAATCAAATAACTCATAGGGTTGCTCATAGTGCCAAATCACAGATAAGCAGAAACTGTTACTGCTTGTTTTAAGTCTGAGCTGCTCTCATCAACCGCAGAGCTTTTTTCTGCTAAGCAGCTACCTGACAGCCAAAGTTAGCGATTAGCTGATAACGAAAGTTGAACCTCTAGTAAAGCTGAAGACACATTGTTCTTAGCAGATGGTGGAGACCAACACAGAGATTAAAGGAGAGTGAACATTGAATTTAACATTTGTCTGGTGGACAGAAACATTGCTCCAAATGAATGCCACTGTTGCTCTGTGTCTGCTGGATGTGCAAATAGGCAATTGTTTGCTAACGTGTTAACTATCAGGCGATACTGTCAGTTGTGTATTAGTCTGCTGATGTTTTTCTGCCATCTTGTCTAGTGGGCTAAAGTCAATTAATGCAGTTTTAAATCAAGCAGGTAATCCCAGTCAGTGCCTAGTGAATCACGGCCCTGGGTTTATCCACCATCTCTGTGGTTTACAGCCACAAGAGGGAAGCAGTTCACCACTGCTCTGTAGTCAAAACAAATCTACAGGCAGTTTGGTTACAGTAAAGGACAATTATGACTATTTAATAAATTCTACAAAACTAACTTTCTGAGATGGTAAATTTAAACATTTACTTTAAATGCTAATACTGAATGTAACTGCTCATACACACATTACAGTTACGTAAGAGTATCCATCATTATTAACACCTATGTGATGTGACTTATTGTATATATAATGGGCATTTTTACATAATCATTCTGTGTCTTTCTATTTCACAGGTCAGATGTTCTGAACTGTACTGACCCCACATAGGAAAACGCTGACATTTGAACTTACCGCTTTAAACTGGTCTCCAGCTGTTCACACTCTAGTCTGCTTTCCAGGCTTTGACTGATCAGAGAGTGGATGATTTCCTCATACTGCGGCAGCAGAGTCATGTTTGTAGAGGAGTGAATGGCCTGGTAAAAATCAGCCAGCTGCTCCCTGAGACTGTGGGGAGGATAACAAGTAGTTGTCTTACTCCACCTAAAAATCTATCTTTCTAGTATCAAATACTAAATCCCCCATGGGCTTTAAGGGTGGCTGTCATAGTGCGTAAAAACAATCAAAACACTAATATAAACCTCTCACACCAATCATGCAACATGATCCAGAGTCCATCTCTATGCTCTGTATGTTTAAAACACTCATATTTTCACCAGAACATTTACTTACACTAGTTGTGAAGGTAACGTATGTCAGTAAATGGTTGAATTTAGTTCAAACAAATACAAGCAGTATGGCAAAATGTAGAATTAAAACATTATGTGAAAATCTTCAAACTTGGACAGTAACAACATATAATATGACAGTGTGTTCAAATCCCACACAGGATCATTAGCATCACAGCGTTTGGCTCAGCAACAGGTGGATGTGCATAAAGTTCATCCATCATTTTATAGACATAACTGTGAATATATATAGTATATGAGCTGAACAGCAAGGTAGCAAAAAACATGAATAAGTGCATTCTCTCATTTTCATGTATTAAGATCTGCCAAAACAACTGGAGAAAAAAAAATATGCCAACAAAATCAAGATTTGCAAATAAAAAACTTTTCAAAAGTTTTTACTCAAATTTTAAATTTACAAATCTATAACAGCTTGACTTTGTGTTTTGTTGTCAACAATTACCTTTGTTATTAATAAACTTTCATACAGAAATAATACATGTGACAAATGTCAACCTGAACTCTGGTTAATGACAGTAAGCTGTCAACTGTTGATTATGGCTTCTATATGTCTTTTTTCTATAGTTTTCTCTCCTCCATCAAAGCCACTTGTAACCATTTGCAATCCCTCAAAATAAAATGCCCACTGAACATAGATGACATACACTTAGTTGTCAGCTATTAGGTACAAAACTAATGCAGTCTAATGCATTATCCTCCTTTCATGAAAGCAATAAAGAAAGGTGTTGATTAACTTTATAGCCATTTTGGAGGCTGCAGTTTGTGGTGCTGTTGAATTAGGCTATAACATTATAGCCTGAGAGCTGTTTATCATTTCCAACGCATTTATATAAAAAGGTTATAGTTAAATCAACACTCTCTCTGAAACAGTTTTAACAGTAGTTTAACAACTAATGTCCACTTACAAGCCTTTTCCGGGGCGACAGAAGGTCACAAAAGACTAGTAGCTAAATGAACATTGAGTTACGATTTTTTGACATTTTAATTTATTCTGTCTCATGTATGAACACAGACCATTGTGGAAAACTGCTTTAATAATAATAATAATAATAATAATAATAATAAGTAAGTGACTATACATGCCATTTACTAACAACAAAGTGGATTTAGTGTTAAGTTAGCATTTAAGCTACCGAAACCTGTATGACTAATCTGTGCCGCGGGGCAGAGCCCTTGAAGTCTTATTAAATTAAGCATTGATGTGTATCTTTTGTGTACGGTTTATGAGTCACCAACACTATCCGACACGCTTGAAAAGAATGTAAATAATGTAATAAATCCACGTTTTATTTAATGAAAGGAAGAAAAGCGAGCAGGAACAGGTTCCCAGCGCAGCCGTTGACGCTAGCTAACGTTTAACGGACAGTTAGTTAAATAACGTTCCAGAAGCAGCAGTAACGTTAGCCGCTGGCTAGCTAAATCCTGGTTGACGCGGATGTGAGTTTACCTTTCAGAGAGGAGAGACTCCGCATCTACCCTTCCCACAAACTCTTCCCACGGACAGCCTTGGTTTTGGGACGGCCCAGCGCCGAAAGACGCCAGGTCCAGAGTCTCTGAAACATCCTGAAATCTGGACGAAAACTTGCTGTAGTCAATGTATCCGTCTTCGTCTGCGTCGAACTTGTCGAATAGAGTTTTGATCTCAGTTTCAGGGACGTTGAGCTCCCGGCAGACAGCGGTGAAGTCCTCGTACTCAATCTTGCCGGACTTGTCCACATCACAAGCAGAAAATAGTCTCCGAAGACTCGGTCGGTCCATAGTTGAATGAATAAAAACACATAGGCCTTCAAAGCATAAAATGTGAAAGTTAAAATCCAGCCCTGCTTCTCTCATTAACTTACTTCTACGGTGTGTCAGCCAAATTAAAAGCCTTTCTTAAAGTGCTCAATGTCTCACAAAGGTACTGAAGAGCCACTCATTGGTCCAGATCTCAAGGTGGGCGGGTATCATCCGAATCAGTAGACCCAATGTGCCACTTCCTACCTGGAACCTGTCTGCTGCTGCAGCAACCAAAGTTTATTATTTGGCTTCATCCCGAGTTGGATGTCATCCGTGTGTGCACTGTGGAGCTATAATGCAATAGAAACCCAACAGATACGCAGGCGGTTGCCTCTATTTGTTTTTAAGGTGTGTGTGGTGCATGTGAGAGTTTTATCAGACACTCCTCTTTGTTCCCCTGGGTTTGCAGTGTGTGTTTCTGACTCCACCCTAAGATATTGAAACAGTAAAAAAACACACTATTAAAACCCTCAAAAGCTTAACATTGTTACCATGCAGTTAAATTCATCTGCATAAATACACAAAACAGCATGATGAGAGGGAATGTTTTACTTAATAAAATCATGTGCCATTCAAATAAAAACAATTATCCATTTGATCTTTATTTGAAAAATTAAAATAAAGTGCTTTTTATATACACAATACAAAAAACAAAGAAAAAACAAAACAGTAGTGATGTATGATACAAAAAAATACAATTCACAATATTTTTACATTGGCAGCTGAATTTACAAAACAATTTTACATAAAAACTTTTTACCTACAATACATGTTGACAAGAGTCTGAGCATCTTGCACTGTCACGAATAGAAGGCCAGACTATAGTGGTTCATTAAGAGAGAGCAGACGATACTTTCACTGTGGCATTTATAGTTTAGGCTTGTATTCAAATAAAAGCATGTTCAGTACCTGCACATATTTTACTAAATCACTGCCACTTTATATTTGTTCTGCACAATTTAACATTGTTCCGATGACAGCCACTTCACCAAAAGCTGCCTTTTGTCTTTTTAATAACAGTCAAAGCATGAATCTTTCATCCTGCATGATTGATTATAGCCGACCAGTCTTTGTCCTTTTTGCAGTGCCATTTACAAGAAATGTAACGTAATACTAATGCTTATCTATAATTCAGTATTTTAAAATCAGCCAGTGGTTATTTATGTGCTACCATTTTAGAATAAAATGTAGTCCCTGACTGAGGTTGAAGCCACCGTAAAACAAACAAACAAAAAAATATAAAATACACCTCATGAGCACATACTGTACAACATTGACAGTATTAAATTACATGTTTTCTCTCGTTTCTGAGCATGGGCAGTCCTGTCACACCTACAGTGTAGCATGCGACTCTACAGCACTACTACCTGGTTAGTTTATTATCCCAAGAGGCACATCTCTTGATTATTGTTTCAGAAGGCAGATTTGTTATCAAATCCATAACCTGCAATGTACTAAGGCTTTTCAACATCGTGTGCAAATCCTATGCATTCTGAGTCAAGCAGTATGCCTTCCTGCATTCTTGTGAAATTTGAATTTTGCTGGCCGCATTACAACACTAGAGCCAAACTCAAGTGAGACTTAAATAATAATGTATGACATGGAAAATGCTTTCAAGTTCCTCTAACATCTGACTCATACATTTGGTGGATCATGTGGATTATAATTCATTATTTCCGAATAAGAAGATGGCTAATCAAGATCATTAAAATGCAAAATCCCTGTGTTTATTACTGGATGAGAATGAAAATTATTGCCTTTATGTTTGCCTTTAAAACCATTTAACCAAGCAGAGCGCATTAATATGTATATCAAAGTTGAGGCTATACAGATATGTGTTATTTATATCAGATTATGAATAGGTGTAGTATTTAAATATTTATTATTATTTCCCTTTGAGAACAGTGATTGATATTTAAAACATTAAAGAATGACTATGAAAAATGTCTCTCTGTAAAAGAAACATTTGGCCGATCTTCCTCCATAAAATACACCAAAATGGCTAAAATCTCTTGCATACTTCAGAGTTAGTGTGTGTGTGTGTGCGTGCGTGCGTAGGTGGGTGTGTGTTTGCAGTGCCACCGATCCTAACGTAATTAACAGCGCCAACACCTTTGTGCTTACTCAGTCTCGAGGTGAGGTTTTCTTGGTGTTTACCCCACTTCACATTATTTGCTTTGCATAGACTGCCTATCTCATGAAGAACAGCATGATAATACCTGGAATGAGATTTTTCCCTTTATCACATTTGGTGACAGAAAACTCTGTCAGGCTTCCACAGAGGAATATTTGTATTGACTAATAATACCAATACTTAGAAAAAAAGCATAATTTGTCTTCATTTATGACTATATAATTTTTTTGTTGTGTAGTGATTGAGGTGGTAAGAGTTTCTACAACATTTCCACTGAGGTGATTCCTTGTTTGTGTTTTCTTTCAGTTTATACATAATGGTCTCTTTTTGATCAACTCCTAGCACAACTCTTCTTCTCTGAATTCTTTGTTGTGTTATATTTTAGCAAAAACAGAGTATACGTCTGTGAATGTACACTGGCTATTCAAAAAATAAACAAATCTATGACAGGACATTTTTCTCTTTTCTTGCTTGCCACTGGATTATTAGTGTATATTCTGGTGTGAGGGTTTACTTTGCTACAGAACAGTACATAGTGCATAGCCTCAGTGAAGGGTAGGCTCTTAACCAGATGACAGAATGAAAAAAAAACAGCAAACACTGTGTCAGCTGTTAGTGGGAACATGTTTGAATATCACTCTGCCTTTCAAAGCATTACCAGTAGATTTTATGGACGGACTGAGCAGCAATGCTATGAAATGATCATAGTTGTGACACCACCTTTACACATGTTACATTCCTGTGAGCCATATGTGAAAGCGTCAGATGACTGAAGGCAAAATGGAACTTCTTCAGTGTACTTCGAATGCACTTGAATAAAGGGGAGTGAAAGGAAAACAAAATGAAATGTACATTGACCACAGGGACAGAACAAAAAAAAAAAATAGACAAAGTGCAAAATCTGTGTAATGAAATGAAGAGTCTGATCAGTTTTCCCTCTTACAGGGTTTTGTCTTTCTCAGCAAGTGCACTCTTTCCTTTCGGTTTAAAATGATTCACTCCACATAACATGAAGCCGGCCTCACACTATAGAGTCTTTAATCTCAGAGCCCAGTCGGACTCGTGGCCGTGGGCATGTGGGAGAAATCTCTACATGGCTCTCTCTCAAGTTCAGAGGCCTCTTCTCCGACTCCGAGAAGCTCTTGCTGTTGTCGGGCGACGAGCACTCGTGCGGTGGAGTGCTACAGATGTAGTTGTCATTAAGGGTCTGGTAGCCCTTGTGATCTGACACCGACGCTGTGACTGTGTTGCCGTTGAGTGGCAAGTTCTCAGCCGGTTTCCCCACTATTCTGGGCTTCTTCTGCTGCATGTTGGGGCACTCTCCCTCCTTGAGCATGGATTTCATGTGGTTGCGGTTCCTGTAGACCACAAATAGAGAGAAGACCACCAGGGAAAACGCCAGGAGGGCACACACCACTATCAGCTCGTTCCAGTAGGTCTTAGTGTTGATCTGTGGTGAGCGGGCCTCTCCTGGCAAGATGATGAACTCCTCCTGGGAGACCTGTGGCGTACGTGAACGGCCTGCCAGGGTGGTGCTCTCCTGCTTTGCCTCGCCCCTCACACAGTAGTTTGCCAGCAGCTGTCTGAAGCCTTCCTCCACTGACCAGCACTCGTAGGTTTCCTGCCTGTCAGCTTGAGCTACAACTACTAGCCCCCCTTCTGGGCTGGGGTAATGGAAGTGACCTGAGCTCTCACTGAACTCCCACATCCTTTCAGCCAAATTAGAGCGCAGCTTGCAAGGCAGTACCTTGAACGTGTTGGCTGGTATAATAATCACCTGGCATGAAGACATTCCTGTGGAAAGCAAAGCAGAGACATGGATCAAGTCAGATATTTCATGAAATAAGCTTTTACCACCTTATCTGGTGCAGAATTCAGAATAATAATGGTCTGACACAATGAACACATTGAAAGGCAAAGCATGGAAAAATCCAGGATGCTGCTCGGTAAATCTATGACATTCTAGAGAAGAGGAGTTCACTTACGTGTAGGTGGAGGTTTAGCAAACCGTGAGCTTGGCAGTGTCTTGTTGCAAATAGCTGATGTGTCTGATTCTTCTACATCCTGCTGCCAGGCACTGAAACACATATACGTAATCAGAAATTGGGATTTTCATATCATTACATTTACATATTATAGAAATATTTGTCTAAACGCTTTAGCTGCAAAACTGTTTGTGCATTGTTGTGCAGCGGGATGCATACTTGCTTGGTGGTGCCTGTCTGACATCCACACACTGCCTCCTGTTCCAGGCACAGTAAGGATCCCTGGAGAGGATGCACTCCCCGCAGCTCTGATAATTAGTGCAGTTAGCTACTGGGACCTCTACCAGTTCAGAGAAAGAGGAAACATACAGCTGACCCTGTGGAGGAGAGACGAAAAAAGGAGGGGACAGGAAAGAAGTGCCCCAAATACAGATACTGGGTTACTAATTTCATCCAGAAACTTCCTTGTGTGACCCTGAACTAAATACAGCACTTTTAGCTTTTCTTAATACCAGTTTATTAGGAAATTGTTTGCCCGAAAGTATAAATCCAAGCAGAGTATCAAAGACAAGCCAGGACTCAGGAAGTGTCACAGTTCCAGCTGTTAAAACCTCAGCTGTTTGCAGATCCCCTGAGCGAAAGTTACATGTAATTAGCTCATTTAACACGAGGTTTGCTTTAGGCTGTGACTCTTCATGGCTCATGGAATCTCTAAACTGCCAATAAATGCATTTACTGAGCTTGTTGTTAGTTCACACCATGAGAAAGCTCTGTTAAACAAGCTGGGATAGTTTTCTCACCCAGCACCCCACTATACCTTTTCAGTGTCCAGCTCAATGTGTTGCACTGGTTGGGAATCACGGAAGAGCACCATCTCCTCAATGATGTGCATCTTGTTGTTGACATTAATGGCTTTATGAAGTCTCCCATCATCTAGAAGACACAGTATAACTTGAAATTAGATTAAACCCTTTGTGAATGTTGAGAAACAGGATGTTACAAAGGGGTTGACGAGTGTGTTTGTGTGTGATTGTGGGTGTGGAGTCCTTTACCTGTGCCAATGAAGAGCACATTATACGCCTTTTTTGCTGCCTGGACTTGATGGACAGCAATCTGTGTGTAGCGAACATTACGTTTTAGCAGGAGAGGCTGGCTGCGGATCACGCTGTCCATCAGGAAGTGGTCTTTGACAAAATTCAGCACCTTGTCTGGCATGTGTAGCGAAGAGGAGATGCCCTGTTCCCTGGCAGCGTTTGTGATACACTGTGGAGGCAACATATCAAGTCATTTACATTGGACAACAACACCAGTTGCAGCTGTACAGCACCTCAATGTTCTTTTGCTTAGGTTTTTCAGTGATTCAACTGTGATAAGCCTGCCAGGAAATGAAAGCGACAGTAGTTTGATAAGAATCATGTTTAGGAAGAGAGGCAGGGAGTGACACCAGCTCAACAGATATCGGCATTCGAAATCGAGGATGTGACTGGTGAGCAGAGAGGAACATATGAAACTCATTTCTGTAGCCAACATGACGTGCTGCTGAGTACTGATATGTACGTGTCTACAGGTTCTCCAGCAGAGGGCAGCAGGCAGGTACTCACCACACCAGGCCGAGGCTCTGGGACCGGATGGTTGTATGTGTACCACTGTTGAGTCTCTCGATTGACCTCACGGTATCTCCCATTGAACGCCGTTTCCACCTGGTCCATAGTGAAGGAACACACTGCAGAGCTTCCTGAAGCACCTTTATACCTTTTAAGACATAAACAAGCATCTCAACAATAGTGATTGATCATTTATTTAATTCTGATCTTGTATAACCTTTAAGAAAGGTGACCTTATAGATGGGATATTTAACACTGAAAGCCTAAACAAGTCTGCACAGACACACTGATTTTAGAAATACTGTGGTCATGTTTAACTGCCGGGAATGCAGATGGAAAGTAAGTAGTAGCTAAATCTGGTACAAAGCATCGCCTCTCTTCTCTTGTTAAAGATGTTTTTTTTGTACAGTACATCGTCTCTGTAAAAATAAATTAGTTAAAATTTAAATTAGTCCAAATTTCCCCAGAAGGACACCAAGAAATGTACATTTTATTTAATAATTTAACTGTTGAAATATATATTTTCTGTAAATTGTATCTCCCTACATCATGGTCTAAATGTTGTTTCAAACCCTTCACTAACACTGCCAGGTATGTAATTGCGGCGGAGAACGCTAAATCTCTTTTATTTTATTTCATTTTACAGTCAATTTTTAAGATATTCAGTCTAAAAGAATAACTGAACACAGCCCTAAAAACCTTGTGTAAAATGTGTGTAATTGTACATTGCAAACTTCTCTTCATGGAGTTCAACCTTCATTTATTAAACCCGACAAAATTCCTTAAAATATTAAAGGACCTTGGTGTCATCAAAGGTAGCTACAGCCTCACTTGCACTTTGTTTCCATCAGAACATTTTTATAGCCTATCTCAGACAGAGTAATTTTTTCCCCTCATGTGTGCCAAATTTGCACTACATATCTGAAGGTATCACTACATTATTTTCGTGATGTGTTAATCACTAAAAGCAGTGAAAGTTGGTCCTCACCACTGAGACGTGAAGACTCCATAAAACACAGTGTTCTTCCAGTCCTCGGGGCTGGGCATTACCACAAACATGTCTTGGATTATGTTGAAGGGGAAGCCATCATCAGGCAGAGAGCATAAGAGTTGAGCCTTCAGGAAGGTCGTCCATTTCTTCTGCAGAACCCTCTCGCCTCCCATGTCACCCTGCAACACAAATATTGTAGGTTTGGAGCTGTTTAACATCTTATTGCACTGTTAACTATTTCCATAAATTGCACTACTTTATATTCATTGCACTGCTGTTCTGCCCAGTCCAATTCATTATTGTATATATCCATCAGTATACTTCTGTTTATAATAATGCCATCTGTATATAATGTCCATAGTACCATTTGTAAATATCTTCATTATACTGCTCTATCCTGCATTTATGCACACACTTTATATCCTGCACTTGTTTATTGCACTTCTGGTTAGACCTAAATTGCATTTTGTTGCCTTGTACTTGTACATTTGTAATGACAATAAAGTTGAATCTAATCTAATCTGTCCAGTAGAGGGTGCAAGAATATAAGATTGACACCTGTCTGAGGAGGCGACTGCAGACAATGCCTCTGAAAAAACGGTTTGATTTGATGTGATCTGACAGGCCTGTAAAAGGCATGAAATAATAATGTGCACCATATGGTATGTTGCCATGGCATACTTTACATACCATAACATACAGTATGTAGGTTATATTAGGAACATTTTTATCTACCTTCTTCATGACTAAAAACAGAAAGAAAGCGTTGTGTCCAAAGGTGAAGCTGTTTGAATTGACATAATTGAAAAACGTTAACCTCATATAGTAAAACCATAACGAGCTAAATCAATTGTACCCGTAACACAGATATACCCTGAGGCAGCAGACTTGTAGGTCATGAAAACAATTTACATCATCAACTGGCTTAGATAAAAAACAAAACAAACAAAACACAAATGCTTTTAAATGAAAGAGAAAAAGAGGCATTGCTCCCCGACAATCCTTCTTCACTGACACTACCACTGTGATTCATCGCCTTTGGCACTAGCCTTCAAAGTAATGTGTGGCATGGGACCTCCTTGACATGCAGACTAATTCGGCAGATTGTACAATAGGATGCCTGTGCAAATTAGAGAGCAACTACATCTTTAAACCTCAACATGAAAGTGATTTACAGTATGTGATGTATGACTGTAAAACATAGGGAGTTACAGGCCCCAGGAAGGTGACTACAGATGTTTCACTTACACAAACCAAGATCTTGTTTTAGTTCTGCAAGAAGACCTGGGCTTTAAAGCGAGGTGTCCTGATCTCCTGCACCAACCACACTGTCTGTTTACATTCAGTTCATGGCAACAGTTATTCCAGATTTTTTCACAGATCTAACAAGATGAAAGTTAGCTGTTGGCGAAAATAAGCAATTTTAAAAATGTGCAGAGCAGGGGACCAAAGAGAAATACTAAATTATCTAAACTACATGAAACCCTTTAACATGAAGCTTCAATTGAGTCCACTTTAGTATTACATTAATCAGAGGAAATGGCAGCGCTGGATGGGAAGGGAAATGACACATGACCAATACTGAGCTTCTGAAGCAATTACTTATTGTAGTAACCCAGGCAGATAATGAGCAACATACAGTTTAGTTTCTCATCCTGCCGGCTGAACCTAGTTTTATAATTTCATGCCACTCTGTGCTTAAACTGAGTTCTGAATAATTGAAGCAAATGCATCCCGTTCATTAATCCCTTGTAAAAGCATCCCTTTTTCAAAAGGCTGTTCAAAAAGCCATGAACAGGGCAGGAAATAATGGCTTCTTTCTGGGAAACTGAACAATCCAGAAAATGAGAACATGCTTTGTTTGTTTGTTTCAAGCAAAACATTGTTTATCATTCCATAGTTAGTCTCAGTGAAGTGGAACATGTGTACTAAACACCTGAACAAACAACAAAAAGAGGAACTGCAGCCAATATAATAAGTCAAACAAGGGATACGAGAGATAGGGATAGGATTGAATTTAAAGTAACAATTTATTTGATCACTATACAGTATTATTTAAAAGAACTGACACTATCTATCTTCTGAGAATTTACCTAATTTTAAAGCTTTGGTATGTTCTACATTTTTAAAATTTTGTTTTACATTTGTTTGGGAAGCACACTCCCATAAAGTGACACATTATTAGTCATTTCCCTATGGGTAATCTGTACCAGGATACATTATATTCAGCACATATTTTAACCATATGTGAGAAAACCCATCATCAACATGCTACATGAGTCAATATTTATATAACTCTGTTAACCGGATAGATTTTTTATTTATTTATTTTTTAAAATTGGATGTACGGAAAAACCGAGTGGATAATTGCATGAACATGAAGAAAATATAACCCTGTTGGCAGTGTCTAACTGAAACTGGCCTGTGATTCACAGCTGGGCTTTCTATGGTACCACCTTGGGGTTTATATCCGACGCACAATGTGTAGGTGGTGTCTTGCTTTTACGTGACAGCAGGATGACTGTCAGATACACACCTGGAGAAAATAAAAAATATACTGGCTGTATATGTAGATTCCTCAAAAGCTATGATTGACAATAATGAAATAATAAAAAAAATAATAATGAAAAAATACATACTAAAATAAATAATGAAAAAACATTTTAGATGGTATCACATGACAAGTTTCAAATACAAAAAAAAACACTTTGCTGTCTTCAAATGACAGCTCTTACTTTACACATTTTCTCTGACGTGAACGTCAAACTGTCTGCTAGTATTTTTCATTCTCCTTAGACTGTGATAAACATGATTGTTTTCACAGAACCAAGCAGCAGTCTGATCTGGAGAATTGGTTTGTGATGTTATGATGTTTGCAGAACTGAGAAGACCCTAAAAAATATTAACATATACTGTGTGAGGTCTGCATTTTAGTTTTAAAACCCTGGGTTTAAGTATTTCAGCAGGTGATAATCCATTTCTGTGCATGCATCTTGTGCTACAGTAATCTTAAACCATTTTGAGTTGGCTTCTGAGTCCTGTCTGAACACAAATATTTGGTGAAACATGATAAGAACTGAGGGAGGAGAGGATCTGGAGAAAAAGATTCAAACAGAGGGAAACATGCAAGAGGAATGTTTTTCTGTAATAAGAGATTCTGCGTCACTGCCCAGAAAGACTGTGAGCTATATTCATCAATTTAGGCTGTAAGAAGCTTTCAGAATAGTGCATATACGTCTGTATAGGAGCATATACTGAACACAAACACACAAACAAATACATAGTGACGGGAGGGGGTGTCAGGAGATGTTGCTCAAGGGGAAAAAGGCCCCTTTAGATGGACTATCTGCCTTCAAGCATCACTCACCTTACACACGCGAGCAATGCGTGACACAATGGTGTAGTCAAAGAAATCAAACTCCTTTCCTGCTTCACTGAAGAAGAAGTAAATCTTATCATCATCACCCACTAGGTTGCCCTTGGGCAGGCTCTCCTGTATGTAGGCAGAGCCAACAAAGGCTGGGTCTGAAAGAAAAACGTGAACAATACTGTCAACCTTTAGTATATGAAATTTCAGGGACACACGTCCCTATTCCTTGTGACATCAACACACGAACAGGAAAATTCAATAACAACCGGGATGCTGACAGATTGCAGGTAAACACTTTTCATCTACATGATTTTTAAGGCCCCGATCAGACAGAGTGCGTTTTGCAACTTTTGTTGAAGCCTACAAGAAGCAGCGTGGTGCAATTTTTAATTGTTGCTAGGCAACAACTGAATCACCTGTCCAAACCCTGATTTTGGTGTGAAGTAAACTCACAGATCTGTACCTTTCATTCAAATATATGTATATATAAATGGATACTGCTCTGGCTCTGACTGAGGGTGAGAGGCTGCTCCCAAATAGTAGCTGGACACAGGAAAATGGAGATCCGTGTGGGTACATGAGACCCTCAGAAAGAGGAGAAATCACGGAGAGTAATGTTACCACTAGCTGGTCCTGGAGCTTTGCCTGGATGATGGTCGGTTCAAGGCTTATTTTAGGATGAGTCTGGGACAGTTTGACAATCTGCTGTCAATCGTTAGCATCACAAAAATGACCACTAACTGCAGGGATTCCAGTAGTTCTGCTGAGTCGCTGAGTATTTGTTTGCGGTAGGTTATGTTTGTTTTAATGTTGACGCTATATTTTGGGTTAACAGCCTAAAACAGCCTAAAAATCTGTAGGTGTAGGTGTGAGACTTCTTACTTTGTAACTAAACGTTACAGTGATAATTATGATGAGAGTGAGCTAATGTTAGCTTAGCCCAACCATGAATTGTATGCTACCAGTAAACCATTAGTACAGTTTAAATTAATGAAAACAACTTACCCGAAATCTCAAGTAGCACACTAATTTGCATCCAGGCCTGCTGTTTTCTGTTCAAATCATGGTAATCATGGTTGGAAAAATCATATAGCTCCAGGTATCCAGCAACAGCCACCACTAGTTTGTTCTCCACTATTGTCATCCAATTGGACGATGGGGAAAAAAACGCCAATGACGTTGGGTTCTTTTCTGCTCTCTGAGTCTCAACTTGAGGTGTTCAGAGCAAAAATGTGAGGCGCCCAGGGTGCATTAGCAGCGCACAAAACGCTCACTGCCTATAGAAAACAATTGGAAAAAGACGCCTCTCACTGCAAAAACCGCAGCCTGTCTGATCACAGCCTAATGGTGTCAAATTCTCATATAGCATATCCGGCACAAACAGTTTAGGAATGTCATTTATCTAATATAAGATGTGATATTAAATAATATATATAATTTATATTACATGAACATATTATAAAAAGCATTGCCTTCCAGTCAAAGCACTGTACCTTGAAGCCAGTTGAGTGAGTTTTCTGTTTTTAGAGCAGTTCCTTGGCTTAGACTCTTGTAAATGATGGGTTCATTTCCTTGGAAATTACTGACTGTACCAGCATACAGCTCTCCATCTGTAATGCAATGAAGAAGACCAGCATAATCACAGTGTTTACCACAAGGGAATGGGCTTCTGCATCATACACAGTAATGAAATCCAGAGGTTATGCCCCAGTTTGTCTCCTTTCAACCACCTGTATCTAGTTACTTTACTGTCTTCCCACATTGGCTTCTATAAATCAAAACATTTAAACAAAGCTTGATTTTAATCGACAGCTGACAGCCATTCTGGGACCTACCAGCCATGATGGCAGTGGACTTGTATTCAGGGTTGAAGGGGCAGCGGCTCCGCCCATCCTCTGTAACAATCTCACCAGTATCGCTCTTGACAAGGGAGAAGTCTGTAGTGTTCTGGAGAAAACACACACACATCAAATGTCACATGCATAGTGTAAAAGTAGAGCCGTAACCTGCTCTGACAGTAACCGCTGTCTGTCTGTCCCACAGTGAAAAGGTGGTCAGTCAGTCTTTGGATAAAGTTGAAGCACAGGTCATCCCTATATGTTTGTTATGGATTGTTCTAAAAGGCTTTAAAAGATTTGCAGAAAAGGATCGCAAACCTGGTCGATTCTTATATAATCTGATTACATGCATTAAATATTTTGATCCATTTCCCTTTGGCACAGGAGATAATAAAATAATGCACATACAGTACATTGTATCTAGCTGGGAATGGGCCTCAGCCAGACTGCTTAGTGAGCTGAGAGGCAGGAAGCAGCATGCATCAGATTTTAGATGCTCTTCCTCTAGAATCTAATAAATAAACACCACATATAAAGTCCTGCATCAGGGGTAATCAATGAATGACACAGCTTTTTAGATCCTCCTCAAGACATGTGCAGGTAGAGACGAGCTGCACACAGCAGGTCGCTGCAACAGATGTGACCGTTTCATAGACACTTCCAACACTTACTATGTAAGCACAGGTGGGGCTGAAGGCGTATGTTCCACACACATACAGATGAGTGCTGTTCATATGTAGTAAAATCTTGATGTAGTTGAAGCAATCAGTCTGTATTAGAAACATGAAAATGGTAGAAAATTAATTTCTTTACAGCTAACATACTGGAAAAAAAATATAGGTTGTATTTATTAAGATAAACAAGGCTGATTGTGTTTGTATTTTCCCAATTTTCACCAAATACACAGATTTTTTCAAAAAGAGCGCTTTTTTCAAAAGGTATTTTGTTTCCTGTCTCAAGACACAGTACTTTACAGAAGCGAAGACAAAAATGTAAAGACAACACAAATGATCTGCAGACTTCACCACAGTCCAGCAAAGTATTTAACAAAAACAACACACAAGAGTGTTTGTACTACACTGTAGTACAAAAATCCAATTTCCACTTTTGTGCTATTTATTTGCATTCAGAAATTCTAAGATTGTTTTTTAACATTCAAAACAAACACTGATTCCTCCCGCTTATGTGTTCCCTCCTAACAAATAAGTAATCATAAATTCACAAGACTCTTGGTCTGTATGTTTTCATATAAAAGTAGTAGTGGAGTAAGCTGGCAAAAGAAAGAGTGTAATAGAGGAAAGGTTTGTTAGTAAGGAAGGGAAAAATCCATTGTTGTAGAATGGAACGTTACAACTTGACAGGAAATTTCCAGGGTTTTCCCCTCAGTCTGCTTCCAAAGTGCCATGCAACAATGGTCAACTTGACCAACGAGGCAAACATGCAGCCATGTAAACAGTGTGAGCCAACTGAGTTTAGCTACTTGAGCTTTTACACCAGCAATTCACTTGCCTGCAGGTCTTTGCCTTTGAAACTGCACTCGTCTCTCTTCCTCTCTGGAGTTTTCCATGTGAGCTGCAGGACAGAAACACAGTCAGACTCATACTGTAGGTATAATACAGTGAGGTAGGTCATAATCACATTGGACTTCTGGAATCGTATCATATTTACAACCATATTCATATTGTACCTCTGGGATCCTATTATAACTACATTCATATTGATACAGTATATTGTATATGAAACTGCAGTTTACAGACGCTTGGCTCTTACATTTCTTTGTAGCTTGACTGCACTGATATCAGTGAGGTTGAGAGCAAAGAGAATCTCCCGAGCGCCAACGTACAGCATGTTATCTTCTTTACTGAGAAGGAGAGAGGTGTAGTTGAAGACTCCGCCGACTGAGAAACTTCTGGTTGTCCTCTCCTTTGCATCTGGACAGACACGGACAGAGGAAGAAACAGTGGGTATAAATCATGAATTAATCTGATCATGTTGAATATCAAGAAGATATCATACAGTACATTATGACTGATAAAAGCCATTATATGCTACTAAAGGCAGAAAATTCAAAAAGACACTTGAATGTGCAAATTAAAGCATTTTGAAGATGTTGTATGTGTGGTCATAAAATGTCATGTACACCACAGATATACTGCAGATTTTCTGTCTTAATTAGAAACACTAGCACAATGCGTCACTCCTGGCAAGCCTCACTGAGTTGTCTCTCATGACATGTTTTAATGTTGACGAAAAATTGATGGTGGAAAAAAGAGTCAGGATTTCATAAAAAAACTAAATTACACCCATAAGTTGTCTGAAATGATACATCATCTACCTATGTAGAAACTATGCATTTTTATGGCATTTCTGACATTTATTAGACAGTACACAGAGAGCTGACAGAAAACAAGGAGAGCGAGGTGGATGACATGCAACAAAGGTTCCTTTGGTCCTCGAATTGGGGATGTTGCAACTACATGGTCAGCACCTTAGACCTCTAGGCCACCAGGATGCACCAGAAACATAATTTTTGTTGGATATAAACGCTCACGGTCATTTCCGTCTGCTTCACTACTCACACTGTTACTGGACTTTGACTTTGTAAAGCAATATACCTACTACAGGAGATCTAAAGCAAACTAAGGATTGGGACCTCATGCAGTATTCAATACACCCCACAAAAAAAAAAACAGTAATGAAAAGAAATGCGTCTGTGTATTCCTAACATTTCTCCTACAGTAAGTGAATGATTTGCTCTAACCACATTAACACCTCCTGACTGAAGCCAAGGGTTAAATCACCAACTCTCGTAATCACTGCAGGCTGCTGCAAATCTGAGATACACATGGACCTTCCACCATGTGTTCACTGCTGGCCCAGCACAACTTTCCTTAATTGCATGCCAGCATAAACAGAAGCAGGGAGCTGATGGAAACTTGAAGTGACTGTAGCTCTGATACAGGACCTTTTCCCCTGTAATGTGACGAATGAGGAAAAAACAACAGACCAAAGAACTCCATTTATTTTATTGAGGGATGTCCTCTAATATTGTTGTTCTCTTTGATTTACATATAAATTACTGCACAAAAATGGACTGTACAAAAATGACTGGGGTGGGGGAAAAAAAGCAACGCCCTCCCCAAAGTTCTCTTGACTCAGAAAAAACTGCAACATCCTCCTCCCAAAAACCAGAAATAATATAACAGTACTAAATTGGTTCAACTAATTTCATCATTGATAACCAAAAGTGGCAAAGTGCAAATAATCTGGGGTATACCAAATAATCTAAAAGGGCATAACCCAGTTGAATCCATAACATCTAATGGAAAATAATTTTCACATAACCAATTGAACATTAAAAATTGAATTAGCAACTGTCAAATTTATGGCAAACATCACAAAATAGCAAATATTTGAATCACTTTATTTTCTAAAAAAGATTTGTTATTACTGCCACCAAAATGAGTGAATTGGGTCCAAAGTGTCATGCTGAACTGAACTTAACCCATGAAGAAATAAAATATAAATCTGTGGTAAGAAAACAAAAGAAAAATCCCTCCCTTGCTCTCCCCAAAAAATTCAGACCACCTTCTGTTCAGCAAAAAATTCTGTTCTCCCTTTTCCGATTCCATCTTCCCCCTAATAATTTTTGTACGAACACTCAGAAAAAAACAAAAATAAAAAAAGTGACAGTCTCACTTTCGATCTGCGAGTCAACAAAAACATAATGGATTATTATAATAAATCAAAGTCAGTTTTACTATTGCTGGTTGACCTCACATGCATGGCAGATTCATACTGGATTAAAACCACAGATGCTGGTGGTAATAATTACAATTATAGCACTTCCCGGCACAAAACTAACCCAGTCCAGATAGAGTAAGGTGTCATTAAGTTGCACTGATAATAAGCCCAGTATGTGGTATATACCCTGTAGTATGTGTAACCTGGTATAACCTCAGTGGGTAGGTACAGGAGAGACTTCCTCTCCCTTGGGAAAAAAAACATGTTAATAGTAGTCCATCGCTGCGGCAACAGAGAGCCATATTGTAGTTAAATCTGTCCATAAAACCACAAGAGGCTCGGCTCTACGTACTGTACATGGACCCATTGGGGCTGCTCTCTCTCCTTTTCACTATCACTACAGAATAAATGGAGTGCTGCTCCGTGCCGGTATGGTCCCCCCCCTTCTTCCCCACTGAGCCTTAGGCAAGTTTAACTGTGATTTACAGAGAGAAAGGGAGAGAAAGGCCAAAGCTGGAACCAAAACAAAAGCTTTGAGGGATTTTCACAGAGGAGGATATCTACACAATTATTCTCTGGAGTCAAATCACCACTGTCATACTTAGCAACCACAGCTGACGAAGAAAAACAATAGGGCCCCTAATTGAGTATCATTAAAGAAATCCAGGAGGGTTTGCAACCACACAAAGCTTTCCATTTACAATTTCAGGAAAACATTAATCATCTTTCAGTATAGACCTATTGGTTTACAATGCTTTATTCCTCTGAGGGGTAGGTAAATATTAAATGGTATATTTTAACATCATGTTTTGCCCATGTATTAATAAAAAGGTACGCTTAAAGAATTGACTGGTCAGTCTTAAAATGAAAATTGCCGCACAATGTTTAAAGCTGCTCTAATTCATATAAATAATTACCATGTATAAGCTTTTTTAGCATTGTTTTGATTTTACAGCCTGCAAGCTAAAAAGATAAAGAGCCCAATATTTCCCTTAGGAGTTGGTGGAGACCAAAAAGAGCTAAAAGGAGAGTGAATATTGGACTTGCATTCATCAGGTGGCCAGAAACACAACTCCAAATTAATTATGTTGCTCTGTGTCTGCTGAATGTGTAAATAGGCAATTTGTGCTAACACATATGCCATAACCACTGTGTTTACAGTTTGTTCTGTTGACCCAGAGTGGCCAAAAATTCAGTTAATGCAGCTTTAAAGATAATTAACGTTCACAAAAGTCATTCCTGTCTGTTTATCTGCTTATTGGAACGACATCACAAATTGCTGCAAATGGATTTAGATTAAAGTGTGTGGGAAATTGACCCTCAGCCTTGTTTTAATGTTATAAAGGGAGAGGCCTTCAGTGGGTTCACCTTACTCATGTTGGAGACACCACGGTTCATTATAGAAAGTTTCAAACACACTAACTGGCTTCATCAACTTTAATAATATTTACTTTTACCAGTAAAAGTAAATATTATTAAACATTTACTGTGATTTGATGTCTTGATGGCATTAATACAGCATTGTATGTTGACTTGGAACACACCAATAAGAGATGTACAGAGATAGCTTTATGAAGCTATCTTTATGAATTTGTCCTGATTTTCTACAAGAACATTATGATAAATGATGAGTAGTTTTCAGTTAGTAGTGTTTAAATGATTAGTTGATTAACTGATTAGTTGATCGCAAGTTAATACCCCAAACGAATTGATCGCTTAAGTCAGTTATCAAGTGAATATGCCAAACATTCACCGGTTCCAGCTTCCCAAATGTGAGGATTTGCTGCTTTTCTCTGTTTCAGTTATCATGTATTTGAACATGAGTGGCAGTCACAAGCAATACAACACAGTCCTGAGACCACAAAACCCAGACAGAATAACTGCTAGAGGTCGAACACTGTGCATACTGTTAATGCTAAAACAACATCACAAGCTAATGAGTGTACCCTACTTGAACTTGTCCTCCCTTCCCCTCCACATACACCACAGTCTCTTAAAGAATCCCCTCTATTGTTGTTCGACTGTCTGAGGTTGATTCCCGAGGGGCCATTTCATGACAATGCAGCCCCAGAAATGTTGTGGTGTACATCGGCAAGAGGGAAACAGACAAAACAGTTCAGAGGAAGCACTTAAGACTGGAAGAGCAGCTTGTATCTGCTGCAGCCACAGAGAGAGGGTGTAAGAGAGGGCAGCCAAGTGGCCATCATGTCACTGCTGGAGAGGTACAACGTACGGTAACATTACATTTCACTTTGTTAGACCTCTTGTCCATCTTGCTTTTTTTCTGATAAGGGACCCTTTGAGAAAGCTTTATTATAAAGCTTTATTGTATCTGAGGGATTTATTTTTAGGGTGTATTTATGCCACAAGAGCCTTTTCACAGTTACCATTCACAATGTATGTTCTGTGTATGTAGCTTTGTTTACTGTCAAAAGACTACTTATGAACTTCTACTTGAGTTATTTTCAACACAAGACAAAAATTACAAAAAGACAGGTGATAATTAAAGGAAAAACCTGAATAAATTAGGTGCTGGTGCATAAAGAGAAAGTGAAATGGAGAGAGAGAGAAAGAGCATATTAGGTGATTAGGTACTCTTGGAAGAGGTAGGTCTTCAAATGATTATCGAAGAAAGAGAGGGACTCGGAGTTCAGTGAGATGCTTCAACTACAGGACTAAAGGGGATATTGACTGGTTTGATGGGAATGAAAATGATGTGAAACTTACATTATAGCCTTCACAGTCCCCTGATCTCAAATCAACTGAACACCTACAGTAGTATGGGAGATTTTGTTTTAAGATGCTCCACCACCATCATCAAAACACAAAATGAGGAAAGATTTTTTGGAAGAAGGATATTACTTACTGGTATCTGGTCATGCAGATAGTTTGTTGTTGTTTGTTTCTGCTGAAGTTTTAAGATATCCCCAATACAATGGAGGTGAGTGAATTGTATTCTTTGGTGCTCACAGCATTTAGAAATTACAATTGAAAAACTCAACAGGAGACCAACTTTCAAGGAACAAAGGCCTTTCACACTGGACAATCCACAGACCTCACTGTCAACATTTTTCACTGGAACTACTTTCTACAGAAAAAAAAGTGCCTATGAAAACTGAGATCTGTGGATTGTCCTGAGTATATGGGACATTGTTTCTGTAAAGTTTCTCAATTGTAATTTTTCAAAACTTTGAATTCACCTCCATTGTATTTGGGAGGCAATACATCTTTCAGAGGTGGACATCTAAAAACCTCAGTGCACAAAATTGCAATTATCTTATTTTCTTTTTTTCAAATCTATTTATTCTTTTTGAATTTTGGATGAACTCATCATTTAAAGGCAAGTAACTAATGGTTCATTTTCACATTTTTCACATGGTGTAATTTAAGACATAGGTACAGACAAGAAACTCCTTTCCACTTTGCTGATAATGGAAACACAGGTCAAGCAGGTACATGACCCTCTGTTCAATTGCAAAATGAAAACACTACACAAAGAGGCAACCAGCAGGCAGAGCCGGAAGACTTTACACCTCACTGTATCACTATTACCAGACCTCTGATCCAGAGAAAGCAGCTTTGTCTGGTTCAGTGCACTTCCGTGACCCTTTATAGAAGTGCACAAACAGCACACTCAGTGGTTCAACCTCTGGCAGCTGTAAGCAATATGAGATCATTGCCATTATTATGTAATTAAAAGTAATTTCTGCAAATGACACTGTTAAATAGATTGAAATACTCGCCTAAACTGGCTTGTTAATCTATTTAGAGGGGAAATTAATTATATTAGGCTTAAAGGAATCCTTCTACATTTTTGCAGATGATTTCCTGATGGGTCTGTGTCCAAAAAAATTAGAGAGATAATTAAAAGTGCGGAACATCCCCACTAGAGGAGTAATTTGTCCTTTGTGACAGAGATCTAAGTGCCTTCTTTTGTAGGGCAACTATAACAGGCTGATTCAATCAGTGCTCTCCCTCATGAAGGGGATGCATTTATCAGCTGTATGTTAAGGAGATCAGACAATTGCATACCTCATTTCAAGCACCTGTTCGTGTTTACTTTCTGCAGAACTACAAGAAAACTGTTGCAATAACAACTGTAATTAATCTAACTTTAATCATAATATCACACCAGCAGTTTAAGAGAAAGGAATCATCTGCATACAGATGATTGTCAAGATGTCAAGATGGTAAGTAAAAAATATTATGGACACCACAAAAGAAAATTGTAAAAGATAATTGTTGTATGTCACTGAAAACATTAGTGAATTAAAAAGTAAAAACATAAAAAACATACATTATTCTTGAATGAAAACAGTGCACTGTTCCAGATAAGCTTAGAGATTAAGTGTTCTGGTTTGCTTCTTCCCAAAATGCTTAAAAGTTGAAAACAGGGTGGTTTTCTTAGCTCATGAAATTTTACATTTTTAAGATAGATGGTCACAAGACAGCAACATTTTTATGATAGCCACATTCTAGCAGTCATTGTTTAGCCTTTGACTTGAAGGTAATAGGATTTGATCCGTCCTTAATTAAAAGAACTAGCTTTCTGTGGCCCCAGCATACAGAAATGTATCCTTACCCATCTTACAGACAGAAATTGCCAAGTGACAACAACAGAGAAGAACAGGTAAAATATATCCCTGATGGCAGAGGTGGAAAACTGTGATGCAATTTATTCAAATTGTTTGTTAAAAAGAGCAAGGATTGACAGTTGAGCTGGGATACCTCAACATTAGAATAAGCTTGTGAAAATAAAGACACAAGACAGAAATTATACTTAGTAAGTAAGTAATGAAGAACCGACTCAGGTAGAATAAAGAGACATCAGGGACAAATCTCTTTTCTTTGTCTTCATCTGCCGAATGTACGTTCAAGGACTTTGCTCGGGACAGAACAGATGAACCCTGGTAAATCGTAACTGCTTTGAGAAGAAGTTATTAAGACTCTCTGCTGAGAGTGAAGCAAAGGCTGCTGCGACAGGAAGCCACATCCAACAGGAGTCCCACTGGGTCAGTGTCAGAGCAACGCCAGGACTCCCACTACTGTCGCATTGTCTGGCGGCATCAAGACAGAAAACAAGCTACACTGGAGCGCTAACTAAATTATCCCACGTAATTTTAAACTAGCTATTAAGAGCTGTTGCTGAATGAGTAATTGTGTGGAGAGTAGACCTGGGAAACTGAAGGATATAGACTGAAGCCTCTGGAATGCATTAAGACTTGTTAGCAGGAAATTGTCTCCACTGACTGCACCATGATGCTGAGATTGGTGGCAATTTTGGACACAGCTTCAGGAAACAGAGGCTGGAAAGTCATATTGTAGGCATAAATGCTGCAAATACTATAAATGCCAAGGAAATTGTAAAGAGTAGATATAAAGTAAGTGCATTATGTATTCACGCAGCAGGCATGAGGGCTTTGGTGGTGCAATTTATTGGGGGATAGAAACTAATTAATCTGTTAACATTCAAATAAAACACTTTCTTCCAAATCTATTAAAGCTGTAGTTTGTAAAAGAGCCTACACCTCAGCTCTAAAGGTTCCTTTTCCCATGAAAAAGGTTGACAGGGAAATCTGTTGGTCAGGGAGCAACACAAGCTAACCCCGGATTAACCACAGTGATGTAAACCAGCTGCTGTTTCATCAGAAATTCACCATGACCCCTTACTCTGAACAGGGCTGGAGAATCAAGAACAAAGAGACTATACATGGAGTCATGACATGTTTCTAACTGTACAGCAGCACTCTGACCTGACTAGCCATGCTATGTATTTACAGTAGGAGCAGAGTCACAGTTGGGGTGTCCTCACAACACCTTGAAAATGAATGTGCAAATCAATGACAGTGTTTTTACAGGGTTTGCTGAGTTTGTTTTATATCCCGCTCCCTGGTGTCATAAACATCTGCAATATCAGGATCAATGGTCAGTCACACACACAGACCATTATTGAGTACACATATTACAGTATCATAAAATCACCACCAGTTGTATTTACAACTGTATGTTTATATTCTAATAAAATCACCTAATATTACTCTGATAATGGTTGAATTTGTAAAACAGGATAATAGCTAAAAAAACTAATGTAGCTTTCTTTTTCATTCATTTCAATCTAGCACTGAAATAAATGGTTGATTAATTGATTAGTCAAGCAACAGAAAAGCAGCCTTTTCTGTTTAACATTATAATTTGAATAATTTGGTTTTATTAGCTGTTGGCCAGTAACAATTTATTAGGGCTACAACTACATATTTAATTATAAATCAATCTGCTGATTATTTTCTATTTTGTTTTGTTATTTATTTAGTATTTGTTATTTGATTATTTTATTTATGATTATTAATTGGTCTACGAATTGTCAGAAAATAAATAAAATATAAAAAATAATTAAATAAAGCAGACTCAAAACAGTTACTATGACTTTCCACACTTGTGCACTCTCATGGACTTTAACAGGTCTTTAACAAGTAATCTAGTGGAGTGTGTTGAAACCATTCATACCATTAAGAACTGCTGTTCAGCTATGTGGCACCAACACAGTATTGAAAAGCTGTTAACTCACTTGACACTGCTGTCATTTTGAATTACTTGGTGGTGGTTGATTCGACTGGTCTAGAAATGACAGCTTTTAAATAATTAAAAATGCTTTACTCCCAGTGTGGCTGTGGGCATGGCCCCTAAATAAAATGAAAGCACAACTGTCCACACGCATGATGTCTAACAGAGGGCTGAACAGATCAACAGGCAAAGACAGGCAACATAAACGGCTTATAGGTGTGCCTTTAAGTAGTGTTCCAACACACAAAGCCATTCAGCATGGCCTGCATTAAAGCCTGGAAAAAAAGCAGAGAGAAAAGCAGATGCAGGCTCTCCTCCCTGAACCCATGATCCGTCCTGATAGGCGCATAATGAGAACCAGACAAGTGTTCACACCGTAACACATACAAATCCCCATTCATTATTCATGGAAGATTACTCTCTTCATTAAGGCAGAGGCGGGGACCAGGGGACAGAGAGGGCAAGAGAGAAGAGGAGGGAAAGTCGGTCTACAAAAATGTTACCAGATGAGAAGCAGCCAAGCAGCCCTGGCCTGCCTACACTACAGAGGTTAAAGTATGAAAACAGTTGAGCTAACTGGCATCTAGATAGGATAGAGAGGACCAGAAACCATGACGAAACCAGGCAATTTCTGCTGTATAAAGTTCAGGTCCCTGAGGCCCGCAGCTCTGCATTCTGCTTTGATACTGTAAACACAATGTGACAAAGCCCTTCTGCAGGAGGCTGGAAAATGTCAGTGTAGCAGAACCGACATTACCACAGAAAGACAACTTCTATCACCAGGCCCCCCTAACCTTCATCAGCAGGATGAAGCTTGTTTTTTGCCTTACATCACAATCTAAAACCTGAAAACACCAACATCATACTAAAGTCTGTCAGGGAATTCAGTCTTTTTATACATCCATTGTCAGATTTACTTCATAATCCAGCTAGTAAATCACTATGGGCCCTTAACCATCAAAGATCAAGACAGGTCAGAAGGACCTGATAAAATCACTCCTTGTTAAGTTTTATGGTGGATTGTAACTACCTCTGTTGTTAAAACTGTCTTATTTCCTGCATGACCTCTCATGGAAAGTTCAGAGCTTATCAATGTGGTTAAAGTTGAGGATGAATCTGGTTAGCTCCAGTAATATTTCTAAAATAGACACAAAATAGCTTCAGCTATACTGAATCCATTACATATATACAGTGGTGTGCAAAAGTGTTTGCCCCCTTCCTGATTTCTTATTTTTTTTGCATGTTTGTCACACTTAAATGTTTCAGATCATCAAACAATTTTAAATATTAGTCAAAGATAACACAAGTAAACACAAAATGCAGTTTTTAAATGAAGGTTATTATTAAGGGAAAACAAAATCCAAACCTACATGGCCCTGTGAGAAAAAGTGATTTCCCCCTAAACCTAATAACTGGTTGGGCCACCCTTAGCAGCAACAACTGCAATCAAGCGTTTGCGATAACTTGCAATGAGTCTTTCACAGTGCTGTGGAGGAATTTTGGCCCTCTCATCTACGCAGAATTGTTGTAATTCAGCCACATTGGAGGGTTTTCGAGCATGAACTGCCTTTTTAAGGTCATGCCACAGCATCTCAATAGGATTCAGGTCAGGACTTTGACTAGGCCACTCCAAAGTCTTCATTTTGTTCTTCTTCAGCCATTCAGAGGTGGACTTGCTGGTGTGTTTTGGATCGTTGTCCTGCTGCAGAACCCAAGTTCGCTTCAGCTTGAAGTCATGAACAGATGGCCGGACATTCTCCTTCAAGAGTTTTTGGTAGACAGCAGAATTCATGGTTCCATTTATCACAGCAAGTCTTCCAGGTCCCGAAGCAGCAAACCACACACCAGACCACCACACTACCACCACCATATTTTACTGTTGGTATGATGTTCTGAAATGCGGTGTTACGTTTACACCAGATGTAATGGGACACACACCTTCCAAAAAGTTCATCTTTTGTCTCGTCAGTCCACAGAGTATTTTCCCAAAAGTCTTGGGGATCATCAAGATGTTTTCTGGGAAAAATGAGACGAGCCATAATGTTCTTTTTGCTCAGCAGTGGTTTTCGTCTTGGAGCTCTGCCATGCAGGCCATTTTTGCCCAGTCTCTTTCTTATGGTGGAGTCATGAACACTGACCTTAACTGAGGCAAGTGAGGCCTGCAGTTCTTTGGATGTTGTTGTGGGGTCTCTGAATGGCTGAAGCACAAACTGAAGACTTTGGAGTGGCCAAGTGGAGATAAGTTGAGCAAACTGTTTGCAAATGTTTATTCAACATCTGTTGCATAATAGCCAGACCTTATATGGATTCAGATGTGAATTTGATGCAGCATTCTAGTGAGGCTGACAGACTTTGGAGTGGCCTAGTCAAAGTTCTGACCTGAATCCTATTGAGATGCTGTGGCATGACCTTAAAAAGGCAGTTCATGCTCGAAAACCCTTTAATGTGGCTGAATTACAACAATTCTGCAAAGATGAGTGGGCCAAAATTCCTCCACAGCGCTGTAAAAGACTCATTGCAAGTTATCGCAAACGCTTGATTGCAGTTGTTGCTGCTAAGGGTGGCCCAACCAGTTATTAGGTTTAGGGGGCAATCACTTTTTCACACAGGGCCATGTAGGTTTGGATTTTGTTTTCCCTTAATAATAACCTTAATTTAAAAACTGCATTTTGTGTTTACTTGTGTTATCTTTGACTAATATTTAAATTTGTTTGATAATCTGAAGTGTGACAAACATGCAAAAAAAAAAAGAAATCAGGAAGGGGGCAAACACTTTTGCACACCACTGTACAGCCTAGTCTTCTGAAATGTGGGTTCTGTATGTTTAATGGTGGTGTTTAACATTGGCTGCACGCCCTAGAAAGCAAATCTTTCCATCAAAACAGGGAAAAGGGTAAACGTGAAGCTTCTTTTCAGTGAGTAATTGATGGCGTGTGTTGTTGTGAAACACTCTGCTACGGCCGAGCTGTGGGCTTTGTTGAGACTGGCAGGTGAGAGAGATTACTTGTTGGTATAGAGGTCCTACATGAGGGAAGGTACAGGCTCAGACAGGCAAGATGGCTGACCTATTTGAAAGCTTGCCTGGCTCAAAATTGGTTGGAAATACACTGGATGTTTTATCCATGTCTATAATAGATTACTAAGAACGTTCTATCAACACAATCTTTGACATCAAGACTCTAATGTGCCTGAACGTAAGTCACTAACCGCAGATCAATCATTGAAAGCCTGCATTGATCTCATAATCCATCATTTTGTTGAATTTTCCATGGAGATACTAAGGTACAATACATGTTTAAATCCAACTTGTCATCCAACAAGTGCACTGGTAGATCGTTTGAATATTTACATAGTGAAGTGGCCATGGTACTATCTGCAAAGTCAGCATAGCAAATTATGCTGCACAGAAACCCAGCACAAAAGGCTCATTTAACAATATCCCCAACATATTTTAAGGGTGAAATATGACATATATGCATATTTGTTATGTTTCTAAGCTGGCTGGATAGCATGACATTCTGCAAGAAAACAAAAAAAAAAAACAGATTATGTAGAAGCAATGACTCTCAGAGCTTGTGAGACTGTGTCAGACTGCCCTCAGTAAGTCACAGCACAATAGGCCTGTTCATTTTGTAATTATGTCTGACCTGTAGGTACTCGACAGAGCCACCCTGATGGACCTGTCATTCACAGTGCGGATTTACATGGATTTTAAAACATTATGGTGAAGACAAACACCATTTCACCCATCTAAATCCTTTTAGCTCTTACAAAAAGACACACATGAACTGTATTGATTTTTTTTTCAATGGACAGAGTTAATGAACAGGGACACCACTGGGACACCATAATCAGCCCTGTAGGCACAATGTGAGAGCATAAAATATAGGTATATTTTATTATAATCAAGAACTACTAAATAGTTAAAGAGAAAACAGCTGCTGTTTCTGTTGAACATTCGTGATATACAACTTCTCAGATTATGCAGTTGTGTAAAGTTTTACTTCTGGCCAGCTGTGAGCTTGCAGCAGCTCTACTACACAGAGCAAAAGAAAGCAACAGCCCTGCTCCTTTTGACTGTTTATTAACAGTTTGCCAGGTGCTGCTGTTCATGCAAAAGCATCTCACAAAGCGCCAACTGGAGCCCCAGGCACCCCAAAGCTTACATCATCCTTTCTTCACTGATAAATAACAGCCCGATGAGTCTGCTAACTTGCACTCAAGTAATTGAGTGATGTATACATGCGGTGACAGAAAAGCTAAATATTCCATGTAACCTTACCTGAAATAAACATCCCATACAGTAGTAGTATGTTACTGCAATGTCATGGTAATTCTACAGTCAAGAAGTTGATAAAAACTTACTGTAGGAGAAGGTGAGGCGTGGAGTTACATCGTTTTCCATGACAGTTGTATGAATGCAACCAACAAGGAGGAGAGTGTAGGCTGGGAGACGGAGCCAAGCCATACTCACTGTCCACATGCCTCCTCAGGACCGCCAGCCAACTTGCAGTATTTGCTTTTCAGGTTTTTGGGGAATTCATGAAGAGCGTCTTTTTTTAAGCCGTGTTTATTTTCTCTCCCTCTCTCTCTCTCTTCCTGTAGCTCCGGGCTCCTTGAATGGATAGCCTATGCACTCCTTTGGGCCTGCAGAAGATGATGCTGTGACTTCAGAACAAGACAGAAAGTCTCCACCAATCAGCCTCCATGTGCACGCGACACAGCAGGGTCTCAGCTGAGATCTGCAAAGATGAAGGAACAACATTCAAATTAGTACTTTGTAAAAGCAAGTTTGTGGGGTTCTTAATTGATCTGGAAGGATAAGTGGATTAATTGATTAGTTAACTATTTTGGTAATCGATTCATCGATCAAACAATAATGCCAAACATTCTCTGGTTCCAGCTTCTCAAATGTGAGGATTTGTTGCTTTACTTTGTCATATGCAATAGTAAATTATCTTTATCATTTGAGGATGTCACCTCAGAAAACTTAAAAAGTTTTTTTCACTATTTTCTGATGTTCCATAGAATTAACAAATAAATAATTATTCAAAAAAAATCGGTGGATCGATAATGAAAATTATTGCTAGCTTCAACTCTAGTTTCTTATAATGGTGTGCTATGCTATACAGTAACAGCTGCAGTGCTAATAGAGGCACTAGGTTAACAAAATGTCTTTCCATGTCATTGACAGTGTGCTGAGCGCAATCTTTATCTTAACAGAACAAAAACTCTGGCTACGCAACAATCAAACCACATTATATTTGAAATTTTGAGTGTAAAAGTGCAGCAGAACAAAACCAAAGTCTGCTTTCTCCATCTGTGTGGTGCAAGCTCATCTTTTCACACCACACTACAGATCTGAGGTTGTATGGTATTGCTTTTAGTTTCTGTTCAGAGGAGTGCGCAAGTGATATCACTGTAGTAATCATTAACAGAATACTACATGAATGAGCTTTGCTGTAGGACGTTTTTGAGCACAATGCTCAGGTCGGTTTAATTTTATAGTGTCAGCTTCTAACTACAACCTTACGCTCCAAAAGCCGTAATCTCCATATCTGAACTGAACGTAACTGCTACTGTACACTGCAGACAGTAAGGAAAGCAAAGAAATCTTTGTTAAAGACAATGAAAAGGTATGAAACCTAGATAACAGCTCATGTTACAGGAATTTCAGGAGTCACACAGTTTGTCTTGGTTGGATTTTAGTTTAATTACTGAGTGGTGAGGAATGGTGTGTATGCATTATAACCACTGACACTGCAAAATGTTTTGATTCCCACAGGTCATAGAAGGCTTTAGTTCTGTCTGCTCTCAGAATTTATGGAGACAAAAGTGAATAAAACAAAATAAATATTTGTAGTATAATAATTAAATATTTGCATAGGCCTGCTGTTCAGTTCTCCTCAAACCAATATAGATCACTGCAATTTAACTTTTAGTTTGCTTTTCTTGCCATTTAAGAGTTTACACTGGCTAACTACTTTATCCACAATGCCTACAACAATTCTTAAGAAGACATTAGAACAAAGCCACAGGAAAACTATAATACCAATAATGGAGTTATGGGGCAATTCAGTGATGCTGATTAACTGAATGTAGTGAGACGTGAAGGGAAATTCAATAGAGACATCGAAGTTACAACTGCAAACGCTCCATTACAGTTGCCACAGGGAGCTCCTCATTAAATGCAACCAACAGGAGATTCAGTTTCATGCGAGGTATGGCAATCAATAGCAAAAGGTAGCGAGTGAAGCTATTGCTGTTTTCTATCAAGGGGCTCCTGACTCTTAGTCAATATACAGTCTGACACTAGTTGCAAACACAGACGTCTCCAAATCTGAGATGGGAAGATGACATTTGGAGGAGCAGGAAGGCCGTGATAAAGGCCAGA
The DNA here is from genome assembly GCF_020085105.1 of Siniperca chuatsi. Classification (NCBI taxonomy): domain Eukaryota; kingdom Metazoa; phylum Chordata; class Actinopteri; order Centrarchiformes; family Sinipercidae; genus Siniperca; species Siniperca chuatsi. The sequence goes on along the minus strand of NC_058045.1, from coordinate 12,510,512 downwards.
GAACAATACATGAAGAGGGTTATTTCTACAACAGTAGACACACACAAGACTTGAATATGAGAAATACAGTCATACATACTCCATTCTGTCAATTTAGTCTCCAAAAAGGAGGAATAACATTTAGTGAAGCAAAGGACAAATTCTTTTGAGTTACGTTGTTTGAAATAGGCTGTTTCATTTAAAGTCTTTTAAAATTAAGAAACAACGTCAACAGGAGAGCTAATAGATTAAAAGCTATCATTCCCCTTACCACTGGTGCACCGTCCAGATTTGTAAAAGCTATAAAAAGGAAAAATAATCAAGGATGTCTGGACACTGAAGAATTTCAGCCTACAGCAGCGAAACTGACTCTTAATGATCATGATGACAAAAGCAGACGAGGTTATGAGAGGCTTCTGCTTTTGAAACTCCAGGCAAAGTCACTGTCTGAAATTTTTTGGACAATGCCCCCTGCCAGCAGCCTACGTGATGTCGGTGGACTGTAGCATGTAATAGACAAGGGGGGCGGCCATAAGCATCATTAGCGTTCTTTGTGTGGAACAATTCAAAGAAAGACACCACTTGACCAAGAAATAGTGAAGCTAACATTAATCTAACATTAATTCTGGGTTTTGTGTGACAGTCAGAAAAAGAGGCCCGCATGCATCTAGCTGAATCCGACTGAGGTACGTAGAGAGAGCTCGACTCAGCGTGAGTGAGAGAACAAGGGCCCCTCTGACAGCACAGAAATCTATATGCAACTCTGCACTTCACTGCTCTCTCCTGCATGATGCATAAACTGAATCATCCCTTTCACTCCCTACACAGACGTGATAGTGTGCTCTGGCTGTGGATGATACTCTGGCATTTGCTCACTAGCCCATCATCCATATAAGTAATAGCAATAATTTTGACAGTCCATGAAGTGAAAATAATTAGCTGAGGGGAAGAGACTATTAAATGAAGCAGTAAGAAGCTCTTCTTGGAATCGGGAGTGACTTCCACACAACAAAAGAACTGATTCATTAACACATGTGGTTGTAATAAAAATAAAACTCACGTAATAAGGCAGCCCTGTCAACAGGAAACTGAAAGCTTACAGAATAAGTTCAACCTGTAATGCAAAGTGAAACTTACTATATAAAACTTTCTCATATACTGTTATGAGCATTTCATATACTTGAATAAATCTTTGGACATTATATTTTCTACACTGGGAAAATTCTTCACAGTAGAGTGTGTGTCAAAAAAGAGGAAATAAGCTTATATTTAACCAAACAGGAAAATTCCCAGTACTCTTTACCAGTCATTTCCAGTAATACAGCTCCTGGATTCCAGTAAAACTATCACTATATATCACTGAGTGGCAAAGACTGTCCAATGAAAGCAATACTTACAGTATAAGTCTCTGTGAGCATTATAAATAGAAGCACTGCGTATACTGCTGAAACAGGTGGCACCACCATTAGCATTTGCCATCCGAGTAGAATAGGAGGGGTCAAGGCTCCCTGGATTCATTCCACACACACAGTCTGTTGGCTAGAAAAGTGTTGACTGATAAATACGACCTCTTGGCATGCCTGTCACACACACACACACACACACACACGCCGGCCACCTACGTCACAACTCAGACAAACCCAGGTCACATGCTCCCAGATGTGGCCTTCAACCTGTGATCAGCACTTCCCCTCCTGCCCCCTTGACACCTCCAAGCCGCTGAAGGACTCTCAGATGTGTGCTCCTTCACACATCTGAGAGTGAGATGTGGAGGACATCATCTGTCAGGAGAGGCTTTAATGGAGGAACACACCCGCACATATGGACAGAGTGGCTGACTCACCAGGCGAGCAGGTGTGGGAGTACAGTGTTGACACACTTCTGCACTGGTCCTACTGCCTCTCAGGTTATTTCGTAACCACTCAACCAGATCTAAAGATACCTATCCATGAGTAAGACATTACAGCATTTCCATCGTAGGGCTCAAGTATCAGGTCAAAGTGACTATATGACAAATCACAATCACAGGAATTTCAAGGTATTCTCACATTACTCCCATTACGATAACTAATTTAAGTCATTCCTGTTAAGAGCGATTCTCCGAGAGGTGATTCAATCAGCTTCAAACTTCAAGTTCAAACTTATCGTAGTTATAACATAAGTGTTTATTAAGTTAGTTGTTACTAAATATTTACAACCAGCAACTTCCAGTTACATTGACTTACTGACGAAACGTTAGCTTGCTAATATATGACTTGTTTAGACTGAAGAGTAAAAGTGGTACCTGTAATGTTGTGAACTGGGAAGATTTTAAATTCAATTTCACAAAAATAACACAATTTAGATTTCAAAACCTAGCATTAGACTAAATGACCAAATCAACTATCAATAATCAGATATTTCCCACTCATTCTAAATTGCATGAATATTACTAATTTTAACATAGATTTATCCATGTATGCAGATATAAATAAAACAAATACCTAAAATTACAAAGGATTGGCAGTTAAGTTTAATATATCATTTGCGCTTGTAAGATCATACTTCCTGTTTACATAGTTGATTGCTTTTGACTGGGCGTGCTATAAATGTTTCCTAGCAACCAATTACTAAAGTCTTTACTAGCTAAGACATTTCTTAGGTTTTAATGGTGCCACCTGATTAAGTAATTACTAATTTAAAACTAGCTAGTAGCTGATAACAACTTAGGAAGGACTTTACACACACACTTATGAATCGATTCACGAATAGCTGGTGCAACCCAATCCTGGTCCCCAGTTAATAGAATTTCAGAAGTCTGTATTTCTGATTAGGTGACTGTGGAGGCTGAAGAAATATCCTCTCTTTCCTGCTCGGCCCATTTTAAGTCCAATCCCCAGACCCAGCTAAGAGTAATTAATGGCTCATTCATCCCTGAGTGAACCATACAGCAGTAATTATGGCCATATGCTATTCCAAAGACTTTTAATTGCCTAATTAAAATCTTATTAAACTACTGAACAAAGATAGGGGACATTTTGAACTTACGGTTCAGGGGAGTTAAATTCATCAAGCTTGCTTCTCCTCTGGGGCTTGTGACACAAGGTCAGAGGTTGTGAATTTTATCACAAGCACTGACTTCTTAAAACATCCCACATTTGAAGCTATCAGGCACTAAGAATGTATTGATAGATTACGGTAATAAATGGCTGTGAAAGTGGATGAGCATATTTCATCACCTCTGTCTTTCAAACCTATACAAGTGCCTAAATCAACCTGGTTTCAGAAGTGAAAATATTTGAAATGATATTCCATTTCATTCCATTTCCCTTCTGCACAAATTTCCATAACAGATGTGGAGCCAGCAGAAGCAGCTTGCTGATGAAATGTAAAGCAGCAGAGCAGGGTCTGTCACAGGGCCTGCTATCACTATCAAGGCCAACATGGGTGAAAGAAGAGCAGCAGGGGCTCTGCGACAGACAGTAATGCGCAATAATACTCAGAGGAGGATGAAACACAAGCAAATGAAAGGGCAAAGACACCTTTTCCTTTCTGAAGGTGATAACAAGTATTTTTAGTCACCTCATCAAACTCCAATTTATTTATTGGTACTTGTATGGAGATGGAAATCACCTGAGACTAGCTAATCTCACCAGACAATTACTAGATTCAATGAGATCTTAACTACTGTGAGAGTCACTTGCCTCTCTTGGCTTTGTGCCCTTTTATTCCTGGCACTCGAGCCAAATCTCCCTGTCAAAATACATCAGACAGGGCATAAACCTGGATTAAAACTTTTCATGTGTTCATTCATCATTTAACCCTCAAATGTGGTAAATACCGAGGGATTGACGAAAAAATTGGCAGAAAATGATCAGTCAAATCTTTTCTCTCTCTCTCTCTCTCTCTGCGCTCTTTTCAGTTTTCAACAATCCAGTGCAAGATGATCCACTTTTAGGAAGTAGCCTGCCCTGTTGATCTTGCTGAAATGGCCTATTTCTTTTCTACAGTCTGTTTTACTGTTGTCACACCCTTTGCTGAGGAAAAGAACACCTACATCTTTGGGAGTATCTAGAGTTTTATCACTAATACTGAGCTGGCAACACATTTTACAAGCCATTAATAAATTACTGGATGTATCAAAAATCCTTCTGCAATCTGTCAATCATCATCTATATCTCTAGCATTTTGAACACTCAGTCTATTGACCCATTACATGATTCCTGAGCACATGAAGTGTACGATGTCCAGCTATTCTACAAATTCAGTGCTCAACAGTTGAAAGGATTTTGATGTTGACATTCAACAATTGCATCTGCAACTGCTCTGCATCCCCCATAAAGTCTTTCTTCTTAACGGGGCTACATAATTGTTAGGTTAATGTGTGCTGTCTTTTCATCTCTCAGCAAAGAATCTTACCCATCAATAATGTACCCTGACGTGCTGGAGCGGCAAAGCAAGAGCCATACTACAGGACACTGCTGCTGCTGCTTACGCCACAGTTGCTTATACTATTGTTCATACTAGAATAAATATTTGTACTGTAATGAATATTGCTTATAAAAGGATGAACACAAGTGCTCTGTAAGGAATGCCAGTGCTTGAATCTTTAAATACTTTTGGATTTTTATTAAAAGTGAAATAAAACAGTATTTCACTGATAACTAAGTTAAAGTTCTTCATCTTCTAGTGGCAGTTGTTCCTCAAAGACTCCCAAAATATATATACTAAATCCCAAACTATGCTTAAATAGCATAGTTTGGGATTTAGTATATGTATTTATTTTGCTAATCCCCTTCCAAGTACATGTAAAAGAAATTGTGTGTTGCACCACGTGTTGATAAATCTGACATCACCTGCAAATTGATGCAGGTTAAATCTCTCACACTCCCAGCTGCTGCTGGAAAATTCATATCATCCCCATCAGCTCTCAACACTGTAATACTGAGCCAACGAGCCAATGAGCCAACCTAACAATTACCATCTCATGTGTGTTTACGCTGCAGTGTTAGGATCGGTGTGGCATTTTTTGTGGGCTTTCCTATGTCCAAGTCCTCTGCTGAAAACTACATTTACAATGGGCAGTGATGAGATATACATATGAATCTCTTGCAATGAAATTACAGTATGTAATCGTTTTTCCATTTCTCTTTTCCATCACAGACGGAGCAAATGCTTTCAGAATGGGTAATAGGTTGCTGACACTGTCCTTTTAGGAGAAATAACATAAAAAATACATACAAGATAACATTTTGTTTGGATAGTCTAATGTTGTTACTTAATTATCAGGTGTAAGAAAGATGATTTTTAACAGTCTTTTACAAACTCTGGAACTTCTATCTTGCACATTGTATACTGTACTTGCTGTATATAGACTGGTTGTCCTGCTGAGAGCATTAGTGGAAACTAAGCCTTTTAGTGTCACATACAGTGATCACTTGATATTAAGTTGTGGAACAGTTTGGACAGCCAAAGAAAGTGTGACCATATGCAGTCCAGTCCAGTAAAAGCAACAAATTCGTCAAGGACTATTTTATGAGAGAAATAAAAATACAGAAGATTGTATAATATTATGCATAAAAATACAGTATAATATTGTTCAGTGACGGTTTAAGATATCGAGGGGCTGTTTTTTTATGAGGGGTCCTGGCGTCTGACAGACACAGGTGAGGAGCTGTTTCAGCCCTGGCGGCTGTAAGTAGGTCAGGCTTGTTGAAACACTCACTCCCATTCTAAATGTCTTCAATTGTTTGCCATATCATTTTGTCTGCATTTACTGGAGTGAAATATTGACCCTGATAGAGCGAACTCTGATAACACGGCATCAACCTGAGGTGCTTTATCTGGCTTGTTCTTGTTTACCTTCACTACCTTGATTTGTTATACTAGATAAGTCTATGATACACAACTACAGTATGCCATGGTTGTTTAAATACAAATATTAATAAGTTAATGTGTAATTACTCTCAATATCAAAATACTCAATACTAAAATTATTATAGAATTAGAATGTGCTTAAATGAATAATACCTTTCATTTTAATTTGGCAAACCCACATCTATAGTTTTTAATTGATCAGAGGACAGTATTTAACATGCCAACAGAAGCTGCAAACTTAGAAATAAATAACCAGATAAAACCAGTTGTATGTATGACAATTGTCCTTTGTGAGATCAAAAATAATGAATACTAAAACAATACTATGTTTTGCTGAAAAAGTCTGTGGGATACAAATGAAAAGCTCAGAAAAAAAGCTAAGTGAACCTTGAGTTTAGAATATTTTAATCAGAAATACTATTAATATTACATTCATATTAATATGTGCTGCCCATGTAAATTCATGGACCATTCAATCATCAATGAATGGTCCATAAATTATATTTATCATCTTTGAAATTGATTAGGCTGGTGTGGCATCCATGAAAAGCTGTAAACAAAGCGGCGTGGCTGTTCTCCCTTGATGTCCACAGCAAGAAGCTGCATGCATTCCAGTAGCTTAGAGGCTTAGACAGAAGCTCAGGCTATAGGCCATTGGGCAAAGAGCTGCACACATCCATCACTGTGTAAGACAGATAAAAGGCTCAGAACGTCCGCTTCTCCACATGCCCGTCAACGACTCAAACCACGGACCCGCCTTAAACACAACTTTTTCGAGTCTGCAAAGCACATCCTAACGCTCATGATCGAACTAGTAGATCGTAACCTTGTAAAGGTTTCACAAGTCTCACACAACTACTTCAGTGCTTAAAGGTGCACTGTGGAGTTTTCTTGTAAACCAATATATTTTTCAATGTTACTCACCAAAACCCATTGTGTGTATCCTTGATGTCTAACAAACGTGATGAATGTGTTTCCTACTTGCAATGATGATTTTTCTTTGAAACCTGCATTGTTAACGTCCATGTTAACATCCAATGTCTTCTTCTATCCTGCCTTTGCTGGCACATTACCTTCACCTGTAGATCAGTGGAATAGTGTGACACCATTGGCTAGAATGTGCACATGTGCGCAGTTATGCACAAGACAAAAAAAACGGGGACCATTGCGCTACTAGAGGTAAAAAACTCCACGGGGAACCTTTAATATACAGAGTAATGATGCAATTCTAAACGGGTAAATGTCCTCGCAAAATGTAATCAACTAACTTTCTATCAAATGATTAATAGATTAACAAACTAATTGATTCAGCACTAATAATGATCTTGTGAAGCCCCAATTAAGATGGGCAGCTGAGAACTAGTGTTTAGATGATGTTAATCTGCTTTACTGCCTCCTAAAACCACTGAAACCTTGTGAACAGCTATTTAAACAAGGTGTTACATGTACAAATGAAACACAATAAAACACAATAGTGTATATTCAAAAACAGATTTTGGCTAGGTGGAGTTAGATAGTTGAGAAAAAATGTTATGTTTCCAGAACAGCTGTCATGTTTTTTTACCCTTCTGAAAATCACAAGCAAGGATCAATGATAGCCCAGAGTGGTGTGTTCATCTAAGCAGGTGTAATCAGGTTCATGTTCACTCTTCAATCATCTATTGTCCAGCCTATTTTAAAATGACACCTATGAGAACTGTTTAAAGGCTAATCTAGTTGTGCAAAGTAATTTTGATTTACGATGCTCAACTACTTAAAAAATATTAACAAATGCTGGGATGGGTCTACAACTTGGTTTGATTGTTAAAATTTCATTTAAGTATTGATTCAATTCAACTCCTGACATGTCATTAAATGTAGACTTATTTTTCTTTATAGTTGTATGCAGTTAGGGCTGCCCCCTAATAGTCGGACGAAACTATCAGGGGGTTGTTGCAACACGGACCATTTCTCTTGTAACAAAGGAAGTCACTTACCAGCGCACTGCTCCTAACTGTACTAGCTGTCATTAGCTAGTTACCTAACTTTGTGGTCATATTAGCTGACTCTACCCAGACTGTGAGCTCGGAGTACTGGGGGAGTGCTGGTGTTTGTTTACACCGCTAACACAGGAGCTTTGAACCGCCGGGGAGCGGGGCTGGGAATTAGTTAATTTGTAAGTAACGTTATACATCATCCATCGTATTGATAAGTCTGCGAGTATTTGTTTTTGTTAAGTTAGACATTATTTATTCCCTTGTTTTGAACGAGACTTGTGTGATGTTGTCTTGTAAAATTTACATTTTAAAAGGCTCATTATTATGGTCTTGTATTTATCTGTAATGTAGCAAAGTGTTAAAATTGTTACTTGTAACATTCTTTCTCAGCCCTGGAACACAAACCATTTTCCGATGCCCCCCAAAAATATATTTTTATTTAAATAATTAAATTAATATCATAAACATGTGACAAACATAGTCGACTAATGGCTTGAACTAACGACTACTAGTCGACTAGAAAAATCGGGGGCAGCACTAGATACAGTAGTGCTCTTTGAACACACTGAGGGAAATTTTGATAATAATGTAAAGCCTGGCTGTCTGATCTCTCTAAATCTAGTTCATAAGTATACAAATAATGATGATGATCAACTGATCTTGAGGTAACAAATATAGTACAGTTTTCTTATGCCTGGTTCATTTGATTGTCATCTCTGGCTACAATCCTCGACATATCTTAAAAGTTGATATCAAGCACAAGTGAAATCATCTTTATTTGGCAGATAAACCGTAATAAAATGTCTTTGTGGGGTAGTCTGCCCTCTTTATGTGGGGTCTGAGAGTGGGGCAGCTGCCCCCCATATGGAGTGACCTCACCTATTAAAGATCAACAGTGAGCTGCACATTCCTTACTCCAAGTCCCCAGGAGTCACTTAGGCCTTGGTATCCCAACCATCCAAGCCATCTTGTGAATCATTTAGCACAGTGATATTTGGGGTAAATTCCAATCATTGACACTCAACATCCTAGACTACCAGATTTGACCTATGAGGGCAGCGTATGTGGTAAACCATACAAGGGAGATGAACTCTTGTCACTCAAGAGTATCACCCTAATGACCATGCTAATGCAGTCACTCAAGGGCAAATTTGTCAAGCTAGCATTGCTCAGTTTAGATCTAATGAAACATGTTTATACTTTGCATTTTTGCCTCTGCCCTTTTCCAGTTTCCCTTTCAATCACCCTGTACACGGCCTAGCACACAGCAAAATTATGGGGCCCACATTGATCCCTTAGGTGAGATGATTTAATGGCTGACTGACTGTGCTATTTAACCAGACAAGCATAATAGGGGGATTAGCAACCTATCAGATGACAGAGTTCAGTGTGCTTGGCTGCAGGTATACAGGCAGATCCTATATCACATGTTTTATTAATCCCTGTGCAGATGGTATAAATTAGCTCATTGTAGGCAAGTAAAATGTTTTGAAAAAATAATAAGACAAAAAATCTAGAGAAATTACACCACAGTTTATGACATTTTTAGTACTAAATTGCTCTCACAAGTTATTTAAGATAGAATAGATAGGTGTTTTTGACTTCAAAAGGAAACTTGAAGTTCATGTACCTCTCTGTTTGCAGTAAAAAGCCCACACTAGTGTGCGTTTGAGATGCAATCAGAGTCCTGACACGTCCATACAGCGTCCAGGCCCCCACAGCTGGATGTGTGTAGGTGGGAGCTGATGTCATGGAGAGATGGAGGTGAAATGATCTGTTACAAGAAAGCTGAGCCCCTCCACTGTGATATCAGAGCATGGGGCATGTCCTCAGACATCTTCACCTACTTTCACAACTTGGAGGTAAAGACTGGTCAATCATGTTACAACCACACACACAAAAAGTACCAAATTATGAAATTTTACAGTTAATAATAAGCCACCTTTTTTACATTCAAATGTAGTTATAGCAAGTGACTGGGGCAAGTTATTCATCACATTATTTATAAACTATAAGATGTAAGGTCAGTGATTTTACACACAAGCCGGGACAGAATAAATAGGCTTGATTTGCTTGTATCACAAACTAAACATAAGGAAAGGCCAAATACAGAGGCCCATATTCAGATTGAACACATTTCTCTGTATTGACAGCAAAGTTTAATACATTGCTATTTCACAAAGTAAGCTTTATTCAGTATTGATAAGTTAAGAAACTGAAAGACAGTAAAAATACTGAGCGTGCTGTATCTCACCAAGAAATCTTTTGAGTATAACTGGGAAGGGAATTTCTGGGTATTTCTACAGAGTTACTATAAAATGACCCTCCAACTGTTTTATTTGTGTAGTCAGTCATAAATAAAACAGAAAAGGTTACTTCATATACAACACATTTTCCTTGTCAGAATAGAGACAGAGAAGATAACACATATTCTGTGTTATTGGAAAGCATGTATCCCCTCCCTGTCACCTAAACCAGTAAGACCCATTGACCACAGCAGAAGTCATATTGGGAGGAAAAAAGCATCAGTGTTAGTTCCTGTGAGCTTAAACTGCACCTGCATTCTGAACAGCTTCATCCCTTCCAGATGTCTAGAGGCCTAGCTAGACCCAGAGCCAGTACATCTATAACTGTCTCCTCGACTGCCCAGACTCTGGTGGATAACTGCCAGAAAGAAAGCAGAGATGCAGGGGGATCTGAGCCCTGCAGCCACTCATGCTGCACAAAAAGTGCTGAAAGAGGCCATAAGATGGCTTGTGTGCTGTGTCTTAATATATCACATCTTCAATCCAATCTGATGAATTATTCAGACGTTGCTATCTACTGTGCCTCTCACCTAAAACATCTGCCCTGCCAGCCTGTCTGCTAAGTCTGACTTACACTCAGTTCTGCCACAGGAAGCTTTTAGTCTACTGCTAACCTGTGGTCTCTGTTACATTTAATCCCCTTCCTCTATCTCTATGTCCATCTCTTGGACTGGAGGCATAAAGCATTGAGGGAAAGAGATTATCTTACTGTGTGAAGGATCCGTCTGTACAACATTTTAAAAAGAAAACTGTATATTTTTGCTACTTCTGTGCAAATATCTGGGTTGTAAAGGCTGGGGTGTGCTCGAAACAAAGTAGTTTGAATGATGTGTCGCCCGACTATAACCAAAGTGTTTATAGCTGTTCTAAACGGTCAAACTCGAAGACCACAAGAAAAGCCTGCAATCATAAAGAGACATGACAATCATACAAATGGGGATAAAGGTGCACACTTTCGAACAGTTGCTCCTCAAAAGGTATTTATGATATTACACTCGGAAAAAAAGAAATTAGATGGTCTGAGTCAATGTCTTCTTTTAAGTCTCTTCTCACAACGTATTATGGAAAGCATATCCTGATTTTACCTGAGCTGTCTGTTTATTTTATTGTTTTTATGTATTTGATTTATTTTGTATTTTATTTCTCTCTTTGTGAAGCACTTTGTACTTTGTTTTGATAAGTGCTCTATAAATAAAGCTTTATTATTATATTATTAAACAGTTGTGTGAAGAATAAATAAGAGTTTAAGAGAGAAGTTCATACACTGCTTACTTCCTCACCTCAGCACAACTGGCCAATTGCTGCATGAAGTGGGTTTGATTGTCGGATTGTTGGTTTCAGAAAGTTACAAAAATTGTCAGACGCTGTCCCCCCAATTCTGACATCAGAAAGGTACTTCAGATAAAGTACAATGACCCCTTAAGTGTCACATGGACACCCAAAAACACAAAAGTCAGATTTTGCCGCATTACCATCACCACCAAGTCAGATCTGGCAAAGCCTTTGACTTAAGGGCAAGGAGGTGTATAAGATCCTAATTCTGGGCTACATCAATGAGGGGTGGACACCAAGCAGGAAACACAAATCAGAGCAGGTTGCATTACATACTTCAAGACCATTAAAGTGAGGAGTGTTCTTGGGGGATAAAAGGTGCACACTCACCTCCGCCTGCACTGTTTATGGATCTTAGCAGAGCATGAAATGACTAAATACCAGCAGCACTCCTCCTCCCTGTCATCTTCCTTTGCACATTTCTCATTCATAAATTTCAACAAGGATGTCTGACAAAAACATTCGACCCACCCAGGAGTATTTGTGTCCAAGGTTACGGAAGAACAACTTTGTCAGTCAGTCAGAAGAGTGAAAAGTGTGTTTTTCAACCAGTAATTTGCATCAAATATCTTATTGTAACCTACTTCTTGGTAAAGAATGGCACTGTACATTAATATCAACAGACAGTACAGCTTGTTTACAGTGAGGCAATTAGATGCCTGTGATTCAGAGAGTTACGGCAGGAATGTCTGAAAGGGTCAGTAGCACCATTAGCAGAGCAAAGGGCACAACCTGGAATGCTCAGAGATATCAAATCGCAGTGGTGGGGGAGGGACAGGCTGCTAAATTAGGCTCAGTTGCAGGCTGATTCCATTAATCAGACCTACTCTAGTACTCATGTCAGGACATGGACATATCCACCACAAACAACAACCTGATGCACGTTTGCTGTATGTGACACCTTAAAGTCGTCCCTTATGTCCAGTGTCAGGAGTCTCGAGGTACGCATAGCTGTGAGGCTTAAAATAGAACTTTATTATTAAACATGTAACATGCAAGGGAACAGGTGTGAGGTGAAGGGTGATGGAAACACACCCTGAAAAGACAATTTTGCTATTCTCACACCAGCACATAAGAAACGGTGACATACATGTAAACCATGGTCTGTATAAAACATGGATATAGTGTCTGTGACATCACCCATAGGTTTCTGAAGCGCTGTTGTGAAGCTCAAAGTGGGCGGCTACCGGTGGTTCCGGCCGTCGTCATCTTTGCAGTCCCTGACTCCAGCTAATCCAAAAATGGACAAAGAGGTAGAGCTGATGCGGACTGAATGAAGCCTGGTTGCTGAACCACCTAGCGGCTAGCCACCTGAGAGGGCATCCACCTGTTATAAAAAAAATTCACCCCCCTCACAGTTGTCATGAACAGGGAAATTTGCTATAGACACCAAAACCGTTTTTTGTACCAGGCTGTAAACATGTTGATTTCGGCTGTAAAATTGGGCATTTTAACATGGGGCTCAATGAGGATTGACGTGCTTTTGGAGCCAGCCTCAAGTGGCCATTCAAGAGCCGCACTTTTTGGCACTGGCTTCATTTTTCAGCCCCGGATGTTGCCGCTTGGTGTAAACATACTCCAAATGGTTTCCCAAAGCTGTTTCACAGGCTTGTGTACACTTACAATAAGATACTGGCAAGGCAAGGCAAGGCCATAGCGCTTCATATGTATGTGACGTATTTTGGTTAAAACAGGTTAAAAGGCAGATCTGTGGGTCTCTCTAGAGCAAACACAGCGAACTGGCCATGTTCCATGTTCACAGTCATTTCCCACATCGTGGCACAGTGCTGGACTGGGAATAAACAGAGGACCCCGCTGTGCTCCCAGAATGCATGTTTGCAGAGTTCCCATCAGTGAGTACACAGTAATAGGACTCCCCGAAGGCCTGTATTTAACCTTTGGGTTACAAGTGGCTAGCCACTCCACAGCCCACCCCTCCTCTGCCTCAGCTATTAACCCTTTTTTCACTAATTTTTAGCACAAACAGAAACAAAGTCAGACAAAAATCACAAGATCTGAAGATCATGTGTTGTGATTGAAAGATCCAGAAAAGCCACTAAATGGACTTTGTGGTGAGATTATTTTGTCAAATGCTCTATCCAAGGTCAAAAACAAACTAATCAAATTTTAGGCCAACATGGAAGCAAGAAAAAATTGGACATTTCAACCTCTACAAGTTGACGAAGCTGCTGACAAAGATCATGTGATATGATCAAAAGCTCCATGACAAGACCTTGTGGTCTGAGTCATTCTGACCATTCACAAACTTAAATTGACACAACTCAGTCCAACTAACAAACAGGATGTGAAACATTATCAATGGAGCTTGGTAAATAAAGCAGAAATGGCTTTAAGCTAGCAGGCTGTCCTTTTTTAAGACACATTTTTTGAAAAGAACCTTCTTTTCTGCATTCTACAAATGAACTCATTTGTTGGCAACTGAATATGGCATGCAGGTTTCTACAAAACTAGAATTTTTCAAACATACAAACCTTCTATATCTGTATCATTTTCTGTTCTGCAGAGTAATTAGGGGAGACAACACTACACTATGTTCTAGGACTAGTTGTTTTTATTTGGCCGATGTTGCGTTACTGCAGTAAGTATAGCTCTCGTCTTGGAAGGCAGCACGCAATATTTTGGCTGAAGTTTAAAAGCATACCTTGAAAGAAACTCAAAGTATGATCCAAACCGTGATCCAATTCAGAGCTATGCACTTGTCACATAAATTTTAGCCTGTAATTCAACACATACTTTGTTCAAACTTGTGTTATTGACGTGAAATCTAAATTAACATTTGTGACACCAAACCAATATGGAGGGGAAAATGCACATAAAAGAAAATTACACACACACACACACACACACACACACACACACACACACACAATAACAGTGAGAGAGTCAACCTGACTATATAAACAGATGAAGGAGATGGATCAGAGTAGCCTAATGGTGAGAGAATTCCCTTGGGATACGCTGACAAAACAGAAACGTGCATATGGGGCCAGCATGGGGGATTAAGCTGTGATAAAACAGTGTGTGCAGTATTATTTCTTTTCTTCTGTGAACAGATTTATTAATCTGCAACAGGTTGCTCACTGCTTTGAGCAGCATCACAACACAGAAGCATCATTTTATCCTTGTGCTTATATTACTTTCAGCAGACTTGATGTAGAACAGCACTGCATCAAATACATTTTCCTCAGCAAAGGAATGTTTCAGCATTCCAGTTAAAATATGCAACGCTGAAATTCAGGCTTTCTCTGCAAGTAACTTTCTCCATGTCATGAACTATATTTATGTGAAGCAGTCTGGATTGGAGGTATTGATATTACAGGCACCATGTTTTACTAACGAGCCAAAGCTTTTCTGACAGCATCATACAGGCAGTTCATTGTCAAGGCCGCCGGTATCCAGAATGCAACTGCCAGCTGTTTTCTTTGTGGATCAACCCAAAAGAAAACAGCAGGACAAGGTCAGCACAGACAGGCTTTTCTCCTACAGTAGACAGATGAATCTCAATGTACAAAGCCATAAAATAAAAACTATCACAAATGAGATAGCACAGTTAATTATATTCCACCCTCTTGTGGAATAATCAACCATTCTCAAAAATTCATGGCAGCTCCTTTTTATTCCAGTTCTGTTGGGTGTTTGTTCTTCATTTGAGGATCTGTGTCCACCCACCTTTATGTTGGCTGAGGTGGAAAAGTTTTTGTATCAATAAAAGTGAAATGTGAAAAAAGTGCAATGGAAACAGACTTGAAGTTCATGAAGATTCCGACTAATGGACGAACTGAAGCTTCACTAAAGAGACAACATGAAACAAACATAAATGCCATATTTCCATTGTGTTTTCTGTAAGCCGGGATTGAAAAATGAAGCCAACGCGGAAGTGCCAAAAACTGCGGCTCTTGAATGGCCACTTGAGGCTGGCTCCAAAAGCACGTCAATCATCATTGAGCCCCATGTTAAAATGCCCAATTTTACAGCCGAAATAAACATGTTTACAGCCTGGTACAAAAAACGGTTTTGGTCTCTATAGCTAATTTCCCTGTTCATGACTACTGTGAGGGGGGTGAATTTTTTTTAGAACTCACCTGATTAAATTATATTAAGGCTTAAAGTTATGCATAATTAAGGACGTGGCTGCTTTGAGTGACAGGTGGGTGCCCTCTCAGGTGGCTAGCCGCTAGGTGGTTCAGCAACCAGGCTTCATTCAGTCCGCATCAGCTCTACCTCTTTGTCCATTTTTGGATTAGCTGGAGTCAGGGACTGCCAAGATGACGACGGCCGGAACCACCGGTAGCCGCCCACTTTGAGCTTCACAACAGCGCTTCAGAAACCTATGGGTGATGTCACAGACACTCCATGTGTTATACAGTCTATGGTTTCCAACATTGTTTTCACCATTTGAGGTTTGACTGGTGCTCTTTTAATTACGTTTTCTTGTTGTACTCTCTTCTTCTGCAATGTTTAATGGCACCTGACTGGAAAATTTGTGCCACCAGCTGTTTATCTCGACAAACCAACTCCCAATATTCGCATTACAGTAGTGGATTGAAAGGAGCATTAATTCACATTTTCTTTTGCAAATTTTCTTGAAATTCCGTTAAAATTTACATTTGGAAGGAAACCTTTCTTGTGTGAAGACTTGGGATGGTTATCTCTCATGTCCAGCTGCCTTGTTAGTACATACTAGACAGACTCAGATGGACAGGCTTTTGAGGGGGATATCACGCTTTCCTGAGGCCATATACTGTAAGATGACAGTGATGCTGATTTTCCTCTCGGGAAACTGAGAGGAACCCCCTCCACTGCAAAAAGTGCTTTGCTTATTGTTACTTCACTTGAATGTTACTTCACTTTACTGTGCAGAATAATGTATGTGCAAAGTTTAACATAAAAAGGCTGTTTTCAAATTCTTCTGCTTAAGGGGGAAAGTATCTCTGTGCTAACCTTAAATGTGACTTTAAGACGTGTACGTACGAGCATCACAACAACGATTTTTGCAACTTACTTAAGTGTGATGTGGAAACTTGAACCCTCCAGCATACATACACTAAGAATGGACTTTTCAGTGAAGTAGGAGACATCTCGTGTCTAGTAGTTAATCCTTTGAAAAATCCAGAATCTATGAATATGCAAATAATTAATTTCAATGAGAAAGGAGTAGATTTTAAAAACCATATCAGACACAAATTATTATTCCAAGAAAAGTATTGTATACAGTATGTCTTAAAACGTATCTTGGAGAGATCTTTAAATGTAAAATAAGCAAATAATAAAACCAAAGCCAACTCCAATGGTGGAAAATAACATATTCTCTTGTTGCTTCACAAAACAGTTTTTCTTTGTCAAACTCTAATGACACAGGAGAAGGAGCTTGAGAGCTTTTCAAGTAAAAGGTACTTGGCAGTGCACATTCAAAAGTAAGCAAGAAGAGTAAATAAATCTTAGGTTGACCTCCTCATTGACTTTTGACAAACTTTTCCATTTACGGTTTCTATCCATTAACTACCACCCACACATAACAATTTGGCATTAGTGTTGATTGTGCTGCCAGCAGGGTGTGGGTGAGAGATTTGAATTTCACACAATAACACCTGATGCTTCAGTCTTGTAGCTGCGAGCGTCACATCATGAACCCCTAACCAGTGTCACAACACAAAACCTCCAACAATTTGACAGTGCTGGCTCTCACCTACCAGATACACCAAGACTTTGGGTTGATATTTATGTTCTTGTTCTCGCCCATCAGCTTTTCCACACTCCTCTGGGTTCACGCAGTTTCCAGGCCAGGAGTGGGGAGTGAGTGCACTGGCTGTTATTCACTAACTCCTATCTGTGGAAAGAGGCCCCACTCTCAGTCACAGGCTCACTCCTGATGAGTTGTGCCTCAGCTTAAAGTCAGAGCCATCCTGTGTTTTTTTCTGCATTACTAGAGAAACTCACAAACAAGCCAGCAAGCCTTAAAATGCGAACACACCCAGGTAAATAGCTGTGTTTCCAAAGAAAATAAGTCCAAGACCAACATCTCTTAATGCAAGGGTAGCTCCTACACATACACAATCACCCACAAATAGAAGCACAAGATACACACACATACAGAAGCTTGCACTCAGACTGGGTCTTTAATGATCCCCTTGCCCTGCTATCACCTTGCGATAAAGACCTACTGGGGAGGGTGAAGGGGTGTTTCGTGTTAGCTCACACCCACTTTTCCCTTTAAAGAAAGAAACTAAAAACAAACCCCACGCAGGCTTAGTCATAAAAAGTTTATAATTTCCTAACAGGGAAATGACAGGTTATCCTGGCATCATTTCAATAGGTAACCAGAACTGCAGCATACTCACATCAATGATTCATGAAGCCACGGTACCACACAGTTAATGAACACAAGGGTAGCACACGCTCTGTCCCACTCAGTCGAGAAACAAAAACTTCCTTCAGATCTAAAAAAGGTTTCCTTTGGGTGACACAGACAAATTGATTCCTCCTCCAGGAAGTGTCAGAAGAAAATCCACAGAAACAACAGAGTTTAAAGCTTTTGCAGATGACAGCTCTGAGTCTGCAGGTCCACACTCTCCCTCTCCCTGACACAGTGTCTTACTACAGCCTGCCTCTGACTACTCATCACACTGAAGCTCCACCCATCACACAGGGTCAGAAAGCGAGAGGGAGGAGGAGAGATGAGGAAGTAGAAGGGAGGTACACTTTGACGGGATGAGCTTGACTCATTTTTTTACTTAAACCACCAATGCGCAAGTTTAAATGTTACTCATAATTTTTAGGACCAGTGGAACTGTTATTACATGTTTGAGAATATGTTATACAGTGTAATTAGGAAACTACTGCAGAAGGGCAATACAGACCAAGTCTCCTTATATGAGAAGAACACAAGAAGAACAAGACTTTAATCTTGGAGGGAATCAATAAGCAGTTTGGGTCTTTTTCTATCCCTTCACACTAATTTCCAATGTTATCTGTATGTAATTTGCTTGATTTTAACCTGTACTAAATAAAACAAAACAAAAAACCTCAAATGTATCCTGGGATTTTCTGGTCACAAGACTGCTGACTGTCCACTTCTGGGAAATGACGTTCACCTCATGAAAAAGTTACACAAGAAAAACATTTATATAATGCACTATGACGTGGCTGAATTCATAGTGTGAGCAGGAACTAAATGAGACACAGTCCTAATCACATTGAACATAGCCTTGGAGACGTTATTTGTTTTTTTTAAGCTCTCCTGGGAGTTGGTTCCCTTGTTATGGACTGCAGTGTTTGCCCCTCAGCCAGCTGCATGTCCCCATATAGAGACTGACTTTGATGATTGTAATTACCAGTAACTTCAAGCTACCGGAAAATAAACCAAATCACAGTCATCAATTAACTGCTTTCTGTGTAATTAGTATCAGTGAGAAGTTAAACATCTTGAAAGTTAAGGCTACAATAAATCTTTGTTTTTGACACAAAATTTCTAAGTATATAATCCGCATAAAGAGAGAAAAATTTCAAATCTGCTATCTGAGGCCATCCACAGATCTGTGAGCTTGAAGTCAATAGATGATTTTTTACTTCTTTTACAACATGTAGAAGTCACCAATGATCATCACCAACATGCTCAGAAAAAAGCAGACCAGAACTGTAACTAAGTAGTACAAAAACTCATCACTAGGAAGAGTGTGCTACCCAAGTACAATATAGTACCCTTTCTTTTTGTACGACTACCATATGTACCTTCAAAATTACAATTATGTACAAAGGTTTTAAAGTAGCTTTGTTTAGTCGATAGATTCCAGTTATACTCCAACTATGCTTCTGAGCTTGAGAAAAATCAAAACATGAGACAGTGCCATTACCATACCACGCATGCTGTAAGGTTTCTACTGTACTGTTTATTTCAGGCTTTAAAAGAGCTATATGTAAGAATGTTATTTTAAAACATTCAAAAATTAACTAAAATGATCAACACAATGTGAAGAAATAACAGTTTTGACATTATGCCAAAGATGTCTATGTATTGTATTGCAGAGATATCTACTGAAGTTAGCATGCTAACCAGCTAGCCCCGGCCCACCCTGTCTCGTAATATCACTTTGTACCTCAGAGAGGATGAAGAAGTAGAACAAGAAGCAAAACAAGAGTTAACATTGACATTGCTTTCCACAGCAGGAGACAGCTCTTGGCGCGTAAAGGGATGAAGTTTGATGCTGAACTCGCAATGTTTCTTCTAGACTGGTAAGTAAACAGCTGTTAATGCTAACGTTGGCTAATAGCTTATAAAGATAGCTAATTGTATAATTAATACAATTAGTTAATATGTTTGCTAAGTTAGCTGTTTGTTGAAGGAAAGAAAGACCTATTGGAGGGACGGAGCATTTCCTTGTTTACTTGCACATGTAACACTTTAAAGCAGCTTCAAGCATTTCTCCAGACAATGTCAAATTAAAACTATGTAATACTATTTATAGTATGGAATCTGCTATAACTTACTGTAAATCACTGACAAATCCAGTAGAGATCTACTGTGCTACAGGCTACATGAAAGGCACATGAAGAAGACACTAAGTTGAGCCACAAAGTAGCTCTAAAAAATACTCACAACACTAGCAAGGACGTTTTCAGGCCATGACACTGAAAGTACAACAGAAGTGATGAAACAAAGTCTCAGAAGGGGCCGTTTCATGAATTGTAATGGGGACACTCCGCTCCAATGAACCACATACTTCTCTTTAAAATTTTATAAACAGAGCTTTGATTATTGGTTACTAGTATCTTAATATTAATTTCAATAAAACTCATCTCAAGTTTTTTTATTAAATGTTAAACATGTACTCTAATGGTATTATAGAGAGGAAAGGAGATGTACATGTTGATTTTTGATGATATGCCAATGAATGTACACCAAACTGTTGAAAAAGTTCTGTTAAAGTGAAGTGTAACCAAATAACTTCACATGCCTTCTCCAGAAATATTTCCAGGGTAAATAGAGAGACGTGTAAGATAGCGGGGTGTTGAGACGGGGACGCCTGTTTCTAAAACAGCAGATGCTAATTATACACTTTAGGCAACTGCTAAGGAGGGAGACACGATGCCAAGTTTGAGGTGTTGGGATTTTGAATGATGGCTCAGTGTATCTGTGTCAAGATTCCTCACGGTCACCTGAGACGTACTTAAGCCACAGCAAGAATACTCACTGGATGTCTTATTTACAGCCTATGTCAGTCAGATACCCCCTTCCCTATTGAACTGGTAACACACCTCTTGTTGAGTTGGACCACCTGCCACTGCAATGCAGACGACCGTTTGTAAACAATCCATAGAACATAAAGGACCCCTCCGGCAGACATCTAAACATGTGGCTCGGACCAGTCAAACAGACGAAGACTGACCTTTTTCATTGCTTGTGACCCCGTTAATGTGGCTGTTCTCTTGCTTTTCATTGCCTCCGTTCCCCCTGACTTCTACACAAAGTGCACCCCACCAGTTACAATTAGAAAATGCATAAATCTTCATTGGCTGGAAATGGTTAACAATTACATAGGCTATTTTTGAATTTAGTTAGGGTTATCCATAAATTTTAAAGAGATGGAAAATATTTGAATATACTGTTTGAAAAAAATAGGTTGAAAAATGAGATTGAATACAGAATTTGTTGCTTTGTGTTGGAAAATGAAGTCAATATTTTTACCCATTGATGTGTTAAAATTAAAAGGTTGTATTTGCTGGAGAATATTCTGAAAATATGGTTGTACTATTATATGTTTTGTATTTATGGTCATTTGTATTTCTCTTGTATATTTCTGTATCTTCTAAAAGTAAAAAATGGTATTTTGTAAAAATAAGAAACAATGTTGATAAGGTTTTTTGTATACTTGATATGTATAGTGATCTAGAAGTCACACAGTGATCAACGGACTGTTTATAAAGAACCCGGAAAAACAACACCTCCCTGATACAAGGGAGAAAGCTGAAAATGTTTGGTGAGATGAATAAAGCATGATAACAATTGCATTTAAACATGTGACATATTATACGCTTTTGTGATTCCAGTGGACCACATGATGAAAATACAAGTTTGATCATTCTCCTCAGCATGTTTCCCCACACAGCTGGCAGAAGTGCTGACAGGTCATTCTATATAAATGAATAACAGTCGAGGAATTAAAGAGCAGCGATAAGCCCTCGTGTTCCACATATTAGCTTAGTGGATACACGCCAGATAACCGCACTAGGCTACTTAGAGTCACTGAGGCTGACAGAAGCACTGCAGACATGAGCAACCCTGGCACCCAACTCTGAGCTTCATGTTATCACTTCTGTGTTCAGGGGTTACACTGACTGTGTCATCGAGATGATTCTCGGTTTTACTGCAGTAATGTGTTCGTTAACACAGCACTGTCCAATATTTTGAAACACAGTAATTTTGTGATTTGTGTGCCTGAAAGACAACTTTGTTCACTTCCTCCTCCTTCTTTGCCCTTATCTCAGTAGATATATTAAGAGAGTAATGTACAAGGAACATAGTAGACAACATACTCTGCCTTTCCAGGCTACCTATGGCCTTGTGACAACCAAGTGCTTTGCTCTGGAGTGCCAACCTTTTTCTAAGGAAGGAAGCATGGTAACATTGGGACCTCAGCATGTTTTCAGCACTAAAATCACTGTGAACAAGAAGTGAAATATATTTCACCTTTCAGCAAAAACACAGCTGTGAATCTTACAGGTTGTCAGTAGTTGCATAGTAACAGCAGGGCCGTGGTCTACACTTACTTCAAGCATCTGTGCTACCAGCTAAAAGGAAAATCCCAGTTTACAAACTAACTGAGTTCTAAAGCAAAACAGCTACCAAAGTCACAACTACTCAGTCAAGGCTTCTCTTTGTCCTCACACCACTTACATTTGTCCTTTGGCCTGATTTTTCAGCCTCAGTCTTAATGTAAAACCAGGTCACTGTAAAACACTGACACTGATACTGATGTGTCATTATTAGTACGTGGTTTGGATGATTAACCCCTTAACATACAGTTTTCCCTTTAAGTAGCTTAAAGGTCGTTAAAATCATCTTACTCCACACTATCTGATGGTATCAGCTTGTTCCAACTCTTTATTAAAACTATGTAATGTTTACACTGAGAGAAATACTCAAAACACAAGATTTTATGGAGTGCCACTTTTTTCTCCTTTGATAACTGATTTATATTTTGTCCTTGAGCCCCCACTTTCTCCGTCTGGAACACACACACACACACACACTGTCTTTTTTGGATTCAAACCCAAGACTCTGTGTATTTTATATATTTAAGTGTCATCAGGAAGGAAAAGGAAAAATTAGGAAGGAAGGAAATGTTATATTATAATCTATTATAATCATGTGGATCTTTTTTTTAAAAACAAATTTCCCAAATCTTCAGCATAACATATTTGTTAGCTTTGGAATCTCCACTAGATTTTAAAATAAAGTAATGGAGGACTGAACAATGGTGAGCTGCAGAGCATTCATTTACAGTATAATCACTGACACACAGGCATGTTATTAAGGGGTTAAAAAAAACACCCCAAATATCTAACATTCAGGTGGATTTTACCTTTAGGGTGACCTTAACCATTTTGGATTATATCTAAACTAGAAAAATAATGAATAATCAATTCATCTATTAAGTCCATTTTAATACAAAAATGCCAAATATTCTCTTATTCCAGCTTTTCAAATGAGAGGATTTGCTGATTTTCTGTGTCTGTATTTGATGACTTCACCTTGGGCTTAAGAAATTGTAATGGGAATTTTTCACCATTGTCTGACATTTTATAAACCAAAGGTTAATAAATTAAATTAAATAAATAATCAGGAGATTAATCAAAAATAAAAATAATCATTAGTCGCAGCCCTACGTGAAATCTTTATTAAATCATTAATTATATAATTCTTTTGAACAAAAACTTAATTAATACGAATAGGAAATATTAAAAATGTATCGTATTTAGTTTAAAAAGGTGAATGAGCTGTCCAGAAAAGTACCAGCTGAGTTGGCACAGTGTGACCCACAATTGAGGTGAGTGAGTCATTTTGGCATTGAGTGTGACTGGTTCAGCCTGTTAGATGGTGTGTAATATACCTAGCATATGATCAATCATGCTCTTGTCAGACGGTCTGGTGTATGTGGGATGTTGAAGTTTGGGATTTGTCGGTTTGGGAAAAAATGTAGCTGTGATGGCTCGGCATGACACAGGCAAAGGCATTACTCCACCACTTCTGACACCGTAGCTCTCCAGCAGAGAGGGTTTGCGGGATGAGTGCCCTCTGGCAGGGAGGTGATGCCAATGAACAATCCCTTGGGTGTGTGTGTGAGCTTCTCAGCCATATATGTGAGTCACCCTTGATCCTTTCATTAGACTGTTGCATATGTGCTCATTTTCTCTCTGTCACCATCCTATCTATTACTCACTAGTCTGAAACCGCTGCTGGAGTTCCCAGTATTACCAGTCACATGGCCACTACATCAGGTGCTTGCATTGCATGTGGCTGTTTTTCCCATCTGTGTTTCCTAATCTGTGTTTATCTTTATAAAAGAGAAATATATTTGTAGTTGCTTTGACTACCAAACTATTTATTAGACTAACAATTTGTCTAACCACAGCCAATGGCACAGCTCCAAAGCAAGTAGGCCTGCTTGAAATTCAACAGACAGAGCAAGAGGAACAGCTTGGATGCTCCTAAGGTGGCCCTCCATGTTTGTGGCAGCAGCTCAACTTTCCTCTTTCCTCTATCTTCTACCTAAGGTCCCCCTCCCCCACACATACACGTCCCCACTACCACATACAGTAACATCCATGTCCTCCTCTGTGCAACAGAGGGGGAATTTAATCAAGCAATTGTTTTCTCTTCTTGTGGAAAGAAATTTGATTCACCAGTCCAGCAATGTCTATATGATTTCTCAAAGCTCATGTCATAGAGTAAAGGGGTAGGCAATATGACCTTATAGACCGTGAGCAATATAAACTTGTCAACCCTAACTACATTTTGCTATTCCGCTTATACTGTGGTAGATCTGCCATTAATATCCCTTTAGTATCAAGTCACTGTAGGCAATGTTGTAAATCAGTGAGTAGGATAGCTGTATGGCAATACTGAAAATAAAAGTATGAAAACCATACATCTCCAAAATGTCAAGAATGTCAGAATAGCCCTTTTTTAGCTTTATGACAATGCATTTTTCAAATAATCAGAGAATCAAAGAAACAGTCGATTAAATGCTTTGACAGAAAATAAATTTGCCACAATTTCGATAACCAATTAACTGTTTACGTAAAACATTCTCTGGTTCGAGCTTCTCGAATGTGAGAATTTACTTGCTTTTCTTGTCTTACATTAGAGTAAATTGGATATCTTTGAGTTTTGGACCGTTGGATCAAAGAAGACAAAACAAGGCATTTTGGCGTTGCCTAGGATTCTAGGAATTGTGATGGGCATTTTTCAGTTTTCTGATGTTTTATAGACCGAAGGATTAAAGGAGTATAAACGAGAATATAATTGGCAGATCAATCAAAAAAGAAAATAATCATTATATATATATATATATATATATATATATATATATATATATATATATATATATATATATATATATATATATATATCAGCTATGCAAAATGGCATGTGTTTTAAACATATTGCCCACCACTACCACACAGTCAAAGGAAGTTCTAGTGCCACTAAGAACTGAAAAGGTAAGGCAAATTAACTTCACTGTAATCATGATCCCTTCCCCATGGGGAAATCAGACAATGACCCTAAAAGTAACACATGGTTTCTCTTGACTGGGACCCTTCTCCAGAATATATCCTGATCCCAAAGGGCTAATTAGATTGTGATTTAGAGATGTGTTAGTTCATCAAGCTGACTACTACAATGTTACACTCCCAATATACTGTGTACTGAGAGAAATTACCTGATGAGATGAATGGATAGTATAAGACAAAAGGAAGAGTAAATGAGTTATGATTCAAACACAGGGGAAATCCTGAGGATGAAGATCAGGATCAGGATGAAGTCCATCGGCGGGGTGTACGAGACATGAAATATTAAGTTAGCATTTGATATAGTGCAAGAGTTAAGGTTAAACAACTCCTGAAAAATCACCTACCGACTTACAACCAACCAACTGTGGTCCTGTGCTAGAACTACAAATCCTGTTAAAAGACAATGACAAAGGAGATGTGTTTGTCTATACATCTACGTAAAGCACCGTTAAATTTCTGAAACCACATCATTCATCTTGGCTATATGACTCTCATTGTACACACCCAGTTTTTGTAGAGCAGACGAATCAAAGTGAGACTTATGTTCCAGGGAAGTAAGATAAATAATTATCTGATGCAAATCTATTTCTTTAGAAAATCAAAAAGTACAACAGAGCTGTGATCTTTAAAAAAAAAATCATATAAGTGAACAAAAAAGCCTACTGTAATCTCTACTAAAATATGCACAGGAGATGAGAAATCACTTCATGCCAAAGGTAATTCTAGCTTTCCATGACACATGCTGATTTACCTCTGAGCCAGCACCGGAATCCGTCTCATCTTTACCATGGAAACCAAAACCATACTACAGTGTATGCACATACACTGAGGGAGCAATTGCCATGGCATCCAGCGCCGTGGCGACAAGAAGCTTTCAGCGACCCGACCAATTTACTCAGCAGCTAACTGGACAGTCAACCTTCTGTCTATCACTCCCTATTACACACTCTCTCCTCCTCTCTATTCCCTTTTTCTTCTCTTTTTTACAATGAATTTCCTCTGTCATGAGCCAGAAGAATTACCTTTTATCAGCAGAGGACAAGGTCTTGCAGTGCTCAGTAGGAGCGGCTCTCGGTCGAGTAGTGACAGAGGAAAAGAAGCTCTGCAGGGATCCCAAGAGATGCCAAGAGATGCCCAGAGATGCAACTGAACCGGCACCGCACACACCCATCCACCACCAATATCACCACCAGCGAGAGCAGCAGCGGCAGTAGAAAATCGGAAGGGGAGGGGAAAAAATATAAAAAGCAAGAGAGGGGGTTGCTCTATCAGCAGCAGGAACATTACATCATAGGCTGCCTCTGTGGAAGGGTGGGAGAGGAGTGGACGGAGGAAGGGAGGTGCTCCTTGGAGCAGCACTCTCTCTGTCACTGCTGAGCTCTTTTCAGTATATGCACAAGTCCAAATTTAATATTTATGAGCTAGTAACTGTAAAATACCCTCAGTGGTTACAGACAGACCTATGAAATAATTAGATCAGCTGTTCTTAATTGTGTGCCATCACTGGGGTTTGCTGTCAGAATGGATATAATGTGATGCACACTATAAAGTGGCTTATCCCTTTGGGGCAAAGGCTGTGTGTGTGTGTGTGTGTGTGTGTGTGTGTGTGTGTGTGTGTGTGTGTGTGTGTGTGTGTGTGTGTGTGCGCGCGCACGTGAGTATGTGTCCAGTGCATGGGAGCCCACACAATGTCTATTCTGTGCAGTAATTCGATTGCGTGACCAGTGCTTGCTTACCAGTGCTCAAAAAGCATGCTGATATTCAACCTCAGAAAAAGGTCATCTGAGATTCCTTGCGGCAGCTGTGAGTGGATAGGTACAATTGTTAGGACCTAACATCTGCTCACAAATTATATTTAAACTTGGCTGTCACAACAAATTTGTCAAAAACTGCTGTGTGAATCTGCCGATGCTTTGAGCACGCCTGGGAGGCAGAGTACGATCATAATGGGACAGATGTAATGGTCGCCTTTTCCCAGTGGTCAGCTGTTAACCACAGCTCACCGCCACGGACAACAATACTCGCAGCAATGGTTAGTCAGAATGCATGATCTCAATGCTTCCTAACAAATACAAACACACACCCACAAGTACGTGCTATCAGAAGGACACGCATTACTGATCTGGGCCGAACAAAATACATTCAAACAGCAGAAAATAACAATGTTTTCTCTGCCAGCTACAACCAGTTGTTGTGAGCACAGTACAAAGATCCACTGTCTAATTTGGACTTTCCCCACTGCACTGTACTTGTATGCAGAGAATGAAGGAAAAATTCACACTCTTAAATTGTTCCATTGAAATTTTCTTCAAATTCTTCAACTTCTACTTGATCTTTTTGTAAACAAAAGACACTTACACTGACTATAACTATTTACTCCTGTTTTCTCGTTTTTATTTTCAATCTAACACTTTTTAATTACATTTAATTTTTTTTTTATATTGCCCTGTGTTGCTTTTGCGTTATGTAAATTACTTTCAATTGCCTTGTTGTTGAAATGTGCTATACAAATAAACTTGCCTTGCCTTAAACCTGTAAACTGTATTTTGAGATTAACATTAGCACTGCAACGTTTTATCAAGATCAACATTATGATTGTCGTATTGATTAGCTGTGTTTTGTTGCTTCGTGTTGCCTGCATGGCTACTTGTATCGAAAACTAGATATTGTTCCTGTATTATTGTCCTATTATTAAGTTTTGATGTTTCCTGTTGCTCTGTATGGCTTATGCACTGTCTTGAGAATGCTTATTCTGTTGCTGTCTTTATGGCGTCTTGTGTCTATACATTTCAACCATCACCTCATTGCTTTCAAAACATCTCGCCAAAGGACTGCAGTTGAAAATTAGACAGCTGGCTAAGACTGGCACATTGTTATTTACATTATTTATTTATAACTAAATAAATGAATAAGTGAAAGGAAACTGACAATTATTTTCTTGATTCATAGATTAATCTTTTGGTCTATAAAAGTAATGTAAATAATAATGAAAATTTTCCATCTTGCAAATCACTTGTTTTGTCCAACCAACAGTTCAAAACCCAAAATATTTAGTATATTGAGAATATATATGAGAAGCTGGATGCAGCGAATGTTTTGCATTTTTGCTTTAAAAATTAATCAAAATTGTTGCCATTTGTAATTTTCTTTTGATCAACTAATTGCTTTATCCTTTCAGCTCTGATCTCAAGATCCAAAACTACCCACCATACGCTACCTGCTGAGCACCAAACATAAGAAAGACAAACCAAGAGGCTGGGCTGAAACAAGCTGAAGACCCAAATATATTTATAATGGATGGATGGTGGCTCTGCCTAAGTACTAGCTCTAGGTCCAGTTTAAGAGCAACCACAGGTAAGTAGACTCTGATGCTTAAGAAATGTGAATAGCAATAACCAGCAACTTTCTAAAAAGGATCTTAAAGGATCTATTATTGTTCAAAAAGCAGACTATGGACAAGCAATCACTGATAAATTCAAAATCAGAAACACCCTGCTATAATGCATATCCATCCAGTCCAGACTCTAGACTAAAGCTGACAGATAAATTGCCGTAACAGTCCACAGACTGAGGAATTACTGCAATTGTGGAAGCTAGCTAGTTAAATCAGCATCTCTAAATTCTTTATTTATCATTGAAGTGCTAAATACAACAAGAAAACAAACTGAAGGTATAGCGTGACTCTGAAGGACAGTTGTCACAGCATGTTTTGGCAGTCAAGTCCAAATGAAGGTTACCAGTTTACACTGCAGCGAGGATGACACAGCCTGCCCTGAATGACAGCAATGACAGACCACAGAGACCTTTAATTTAAAGCCTGATGGCCAGCTAAAGTATGAAGCCTGGCCCTTATAATAAATATAAAACTCACATCCACAATCTGTAATCTGTACTCCATGCACATCATGTCCCCCATAGAAAAGAAAACTATGAAAAATTTGTTGTGAGTGACATCATGCAATGATGCTGAAAAATAAATAATTAGCTAAATGTTTTATTCTATAACAGATCAGAAAACTCAGAACAGAGATCCGCCATTATAACTTGCAGATGTGACCTTCATAAAACAGTAACAATGTCATCTCAGTCACAATACAGCCAAAAAGAGGGAGAAAATAAAGAAGCACTGTATGTGTAGCAAAGACGTTAATAAGTGTGACAGCGAGAGCAGAAAAATCAATCCAACTGCTCTTTTGTCCTTCTCTCTCGTTTTAAAATGGAGCGTACAACATTCCTCACATGCCAAGTATTGTAGGTTGGCTGGAATGCAGACTGTACTCGGACAAGGCAGTGTGATTTCCAGTGTATGTGACACTATTCAATGGATGACGCCTGAGGAAGGAGGGTACCCCAGAATGACCACTGCTAACACAAATTGGCTGAACCTCTTATGACCGCAGGGGACAACCGCCTTGAAATATTATTTCTGCAGCACACAGAATATAATTCTACTTTCCCAATGAAAAGCCTCTTTTCCCCTGAACAAGCTGTTCTGTTTCACTGTTGCAAACAGATTCAAGCACTTCACTGCAAAAGAGAAAAACTAAATACAAGGACAGTACTGAGAGACAAGGGAGTGACCTTGACATGAGACCGTTGTGCTCTTGAGGAACACAAAAAGCTATTTCTGGGGTTTCAAATAAAAATTCAAGATATGCTAAGTGTATGCATTATAACACAATCAGATGTGATATTTGGACAAACCACTTATGAGTATCAAACAAAAAAGCACAGATGTGCTAACACTTTGATTGATGTTCCCATTACAGCATGTTCATTGTGTTTGAAAAAAAAAACATCCCTAAGCAGCTACATGGAATATATTTAGGATGTATTTATAATTTATGTATTCAATCTGCAGCTTCTACTAGCAATGCAAGCAAATTTTCTAATTAAAATCTCACTGGCCAAACCTCTCTTAACACTGCTACTATTCATAGAACTACTAATATTCATAATTAATAATATAAATTGAGTTTGTAAATATTACACATTGCCACAACATTTACAAAACCTTTTTTTAGTTTACCACTATAAAGATTAAAGTTTATATAACCAGGCATATATACATGTTCTCAAAAGCAATGTATTTTCATAGTCCAAGAAAATATTCCCTGAAGGGTTAGGTATCAATGAATTATTCAAATTTCACACATGCAGGAAGAGCTGGTCAACTGTGATACATGGTGTTGATTGATCACACTTAGCAGCAGCATCCTCAGTCCCTAACCCCCTTCCAGGCCCAGGAGACTACTTCTGAAATTAAAAGGTCAGAGGTGATTGGCTGTTCCCCTCTGTAGCCACTGAACATCAGCAGGAATAATCAACCATCATGACATACACTCTCATTGTACCAGTGTATCACATGCAGTTGAGGATATAGAAGTGACATTAGCATTAGTGTAGCAATGTCAAGCCTCAACCAGTTATTACTCGTGCAAGAAAACACAGTGCCATTAATGGTGAGACGGTTAATGCATTGCACAAACAGACATAGCCCACTTTGTTCATAAGATTGGTGGACAACAGAGATTTTTATACTTGGTGAGAGGAGTCTAGGAAAACCAAACGATATGAATAAATGTGCTCATGACATTGGTATCATTTTAAAGCCAAAATGTTCTGATATGCTATGCAAAAGACAAAAATAAATTTTCTTTAAAATGTTAATGTTATAAATTGGTACAACAATTTTTCACATTAACAAGTGGTCGATTCTAGTTGCAAAATTAAGCCACCCAATAATAATATTTCACAAGTAAGCTTCAGACCCTAATGGGCTTGTTCTACTAACCATTGGTGATAAATATTAGCTGTCTTAACATGTGATTTCAGTCATCACTGAACTCTGGCTTTTGTCAACTAAAGACATAAAACACATGACCTACTGTATGTCTAACCACATATACATAGGCCATCAGCAGATAGCTTAAACATTTGTTTAAAAATGTAAACTTATGCCTTATGTAAACCTTGTCTTTCTTGTTAACTCTGCACACATGTACACATCAATGTGCACATCACTACATGTCCCAGCTTACAACAATCACACAATTGCCTTAAAAGTTCAAGTAGAGTGTTGATTCTTAGTGGGATCGGCAGTACTAGAAAACCTTTTACATTCTAGGGGGTGATTTCATATAAAAAATATTGCTTAATGGAACTTTACTTCTGACCTTTAACTTATTTATAAAAGGGTAGTCTGTGCAGATGCTGCCGTCAGGAAAAAGATGAAGAGCAGCAGTTGCATCTTATTCATTTGTCTTGGAGTAGTGATCTTAATCCCCAGCATATAGCGCTTACAGCTGAAAGATAACAGAGCCCTGCCCTTGGCATCCTTCGCCAGGGTCTCAGGAGCTCTGGTACAGCTGCTCTGATAAAGTTCTAGCATTGCGTAACATTCATAAAATCCCATCATGCAGCTCTTTGGTATTTGACCATGTGTTTGAGTAAGGCTAAACTTAAGAAAGCAATCTATAAACATGAATATTTTTCTCTCCTTACTCAATCAGAGGGCTGGAG
Source organism: Siniperca chuatsi (assembly GCF_020085105.1). NCBI lineage: Eukaryota > Metazoa > Chordata > Actinopteri > Centrarchiformes > Sinipercidae > Siniperca > Siniperca chuatsi. Next base: position 12,478,729 of record NC_058045.1, on the reverse strand, counting down.
TAAATGATGGATGTCACTGGTGTTCTCTCGTTTCCTAATATGGTTTGCCTCTGGTCAGCAGACGCAGTTGAAACAGGTGTATTATTTCGGAGGATGGTGGGCTAAGAGAAGAAATGACACACTTCTATCTTAACCTTGGGGCGATGATAATTTGCAGGTGGAAAAGAGTGTGTTAAAAACACATTCACATCAACGTGTGGAAAGTTTTCTCTTTGTGTGAATGGTGATGACAGTTAAATGTGGAGTGTTTCCTCCTCCATATAGATTCATTTCCACCCATATACAGATTAATGGAACTGAAAATAGCTATGACAACTATTCTGGAAACCCATGATACTAGTGAAATGCTACATGATTATGAGATCCGTCCCCTCTGCTGCTGTTCTCAGAGGCTACAGGTAACCACTTAAGGCTCTTCTGTTACAGCACTGCCTGACCAGTCACCTTGTTTACGGACTCTCACTGCAGTATCATATTCTACGTTACCGCAGCAACACAACGATTATGTTCGCCTCTCCATTCACGTCTCACTCTCATCCCCCCAAGAAACACTCTTCTTGTCACCAAACTGAGTTGACAAAGCAGCCATTTCACAATGAGCATTGTTAGACTGATCTAAAGAAAGCTCAGAGCCCTTTGGCAAAGTGAAACAGGCTACATCAAATAGATCACTGTGTCTATGGATTTGGTAAAAGATAGAGAAATTAAAATGATTTTTTTAAAGCCATGAGTGGAGTATAAGTTCCTTTAAACATGTAACAAGTGAATATTAAACTAGAATGTTGTTTTGATATATACAGTATATCCTAATAAGACCAGCTTGTATTGCAACAGATAGAAATGTCAAAAATACCAAACAACACATACAGTGCACCTCCCTACTATTCTATACTACTATACAGTATACTGTCTATATTCTATATACTGTACTCTTCTACTGAATTAAATCATTAATCATTTGTTGGTCCCAGTTTTATTTAAATATATAAAATGTATTTATTACATGGTAACAGTGGTGATAGGAGCAAAAGCTCTTTCAAAAAAACTGATATCTTCCATCAGGTGGAATTTTACAATTCAACAGCAAGATTTTGAAATTAGCATGCAATTCCTGTATTTTCTGTCTTAAACACTTATGGGTGAACATGTCCAGAAAAAAATTAAAAACAGATTGCAACGATTTCAACTGTAATTACGACCAGAAACTGCTGGAGTATCTATATGTAATGTGAATCTAAAAGGATAAGTAATAGCTATAATACCATTAGAATCACATTGTTCTTTAGGCTCTGACTAGGCCTCTTTCACACTTGCCCATTTTCAATTTTTGTCCAAACTAGGAGCCAATAACAGATGAGTGCATCTAATCTCTAGGTTAAGTAGAGCCCACCTTCCCCTGCACTTCACAAACTACACATTATTCTGTTTTTCTGTCTATGTCTAAGGTGAGCCTTTTGGTAATGGTAATTGGTAAATTACCAATGGTAATTTGAGGGCTCTACTTAAAAAGCAGGTATGTCAGGAACACGGTGAACTGTAAGCACATTGTAAGCCTGTTTATTTGCTGCAAGGGCCTGTCTGCCCCACTAATGACTTCTAATGACTTCTGATGACTTCTAATGGTATAATTCCAATAAGAAAGAAAATCAGCCGCCTCAATTTGAAATTGAAGATCACAGGGGGTACACTTCTGATCAACACCTATGAAGATTCCTATCCATTTACTGTCTATCCATTTACAGTATTTACATCATAATCTATGTGCACTATAATGCTGAAATGTAAGCCACTGTGTACCTTAAGACTCAAAAGCTGAGCTTTATTACAAACATCTGTAGAAAGTACTCTGATATGCAGAGTGACACTTCTTAGTGCACCTCTAAAGCAGTTAGCTGATCAACTGAGGTCATAATTACAACTTTCACGGTTAGTGAAAGTTGCATATGATTAACAGTGGCAATAAATGCTGTAGCATTTCACGCATAGGTTCGTGCATTTTGCATTTTAAATAAATAACGTAGGATGTCTAGTAGGGTGTTGACGGTAATGTGTAAATTTATTTATTTATTTTAGATTTACCAATATGTATTATGTACTTATTTTATTTTTTTATTTTATAGCCTATTTCCACATAAGAACAGTATAGATTCTCACAGTAGCAAACAAAAAATAAAATAATGGCCATGTTGCAATGGTCAGTAACTGTACAGTCTAACTTCTATATGTAAATATTAAACTTCAGTGATCCATTTTAATAAAATGAGTTGAGGCAAACACTCAAGAGACAGCCTGCTATAATAATACAGTATATAAGCAGCAGAGAGCTGTAGGACTGTGCAGAGGGCTTCAATAAGCTTTAGAGTGGCTTCATTATCAGTCCACCCTGAGTCATTTCATGAAATATTTAGGATATGATGCATGCTAACAGTGGTGCAGGCACAAGTACATACTTCAGTCACATTAGATAGCTAAGGTGGGAGTAGCATTTGAGGAGAAATGATGGTATGTTGCACATTACTAGATTCTGCTGAGTGGTGTGTTTTTGCTGTCCAGTCAACAATTTGAGAAGTTAAAATAAAACCTCTTTCAATCGCAATAAGATATATTATTTAAATTATAGCAGATTAATAAGTATAACAAAGAATAATAGATATAGATAGCAGAATGCTTGAAAATAACAACTGAAAAGGTTTAGAAAGGAATAATCACAATATGGCTTAGTATTGATATTTTTGTGTGTGTTAATTTATTTTAAACAATTGGCTCAACATTATCTTAGTGTGCAAAACAGATTTAACCTCAGCTGAGTTGTATTAACACTGACCTATTATAAGATTTGTTAAAATTTGATTTGTAGGCCTACACACAATGTAATGAGCTCAGAGGAAGGAACATTTAATGGAAAAACATTTACAAGTCCCAAAGCAGATCTCTATCTAAAGAGCAGCATTTTCACTTTAAGCTAGTGAACAAACACTAAAAATAACCCAATGTGAGATTATTCGCAGTCTTAGCACTGCTGATAATCATATGCTTTGTTGCGTTATAGCCTTGTGATGGAATTTATAAGAGTATACCCAACAACCCACAATGCAGAATTGGAAATTTTATTCTCACTATGCATAATTTCATTATGCCTTGACATGTTTTGATTCGTAATAATTATGTGAGACAACATAACTTTGAGTTATTAGATTAGCAATATTAATAAAGTAAAAGTTAATGTCCATTATTTCTATAGAGAGACAAAAAAGATCATGTAAGAGCAAACACTGAGCATCTCTGTAGTTCTTTCTGTCCTCTCTTGCCCACAAAGAAATATCATCAGTATGTTCAGCAATGACAAAATGCTGAAAGAATGATCATATTTGCTTTATTTTGAGTTTAAACCTGACTTCTAGTTTCCTGAATTAAATATTAAGTCACTGACACCATGAGTTTTTACTGTCTCCTCCATAGTGGAGACCACAGCACAGAGAAAGATATGATTCTGATGCATCAGCAGAACGACTGATGAGATATTATTCCGACATTTACTGTAACTATTACAACCTCCTACTTCTACATGACAAGGACAGAAGTGCAGGAGTGAAAATAGCTCCATGTAGTACATGCCAGTCATAGCAGAGGGTAACAATTAGAAACTAAGCCCTATTCTGGTATCTCATTGATTCATGAGCTGAAAGCTGAAATAAAATAAAGTTAAAAAACTATTACAACACAATAGCTACTCAAGAAAAAATTATTACATTGAACATGTTATTTTGTGAACTTGAATTGTCCCACAACTTCACAGATTCCATAAATGGAGGGCACATACACAGTAGTCACAACAGTAGTCCTAAATTTAGTGAGGTTAAGGCCAGACACTAAGTTGAATTATGCAGTGTGTGCAAACTTTAGTCCCATGCCAGGTCTAATAATACGCTGACCAGAGCATGCGGGGCACAGCCAATACAGCAGCAGTTGAGGCCTCCATTTCTGTGCCTCGCCCAGAAATCCTCTCCATTCACTCCTCTCTGCAGGCCTCTAAACTTAGCTCAGCCCAGAAACAGACCAGATCACAGGATGTCTGCCTGCTGCTGGGTCGCGTGGCAATCCCTCAAAGGGTGCAAAGATATGTGACAACTGCTCACATTCTCAGGCAACACCATGAACAGCATGGAACCACAACAGTTTAAATCCCCATGAGTATGAGCAGTAGCCAAGACCTCCAGATGACAGGAAACAAGGAGAAAATACTCAGTCAGTAACTTAGAAGGGCTAAAGAATTACATAATCAAACACATTTTAACCATAACACAGTTGCCAAGGCACAGGAATCTTTAGGACCTAAATTTAGATCATGCAAGAGTGAAACATGTAATTTCTCTACAACTACGCGTATCCAACTTGATCATGGTCCAATGGTCAAAACCAAAGAAGCTGCAGGACAAAATTCTCTGTAGTAGTTTAACTCTATTTTACTTTACTTAACTCCTTGGTGCCTAAAAACTTGACTGTGTGTGTGTGTTCCAAACAGTGTTTCAATGCAGACAAAAGTTACTTCTTTGTCATGGTTTTCAATCCTAGCCCCAGAGCTATGGGGGTGTCTTGGTCAACAAAAAATTGCCCAATTAATAATTGATAATTTTACAGTTTCATTTTGCTGTGGAATGACCAACAACAGAAGCTCTTATAACTAGCCTATACCAAATATTTGGAAACGTTTCTGAAATTGTCTCTCTGTAAATACTATTACTAGTCAATAAGGCACTTTCTCTATTTTCCATCACAGGGATAGAGGAGAACAAGGATTTGGAAAGGGAAATGCTCAGTAGTTAAGTGTTTTTCATAGCAATGCCTTTGCGCCAGTTCAGCAACAGGGAGATTTACAAGCTGATCTTTGCTGATGAGTGTCAGTAAAGCAAGTAAGCAAGCAAGAAACCTTTACTCATATAGTAAATACAGTGCATTGTGCATATTTTCTTTACAGGATCACTACATAAGACACCATCTTTATGATCACAATGTGTAAATGATTTCCAAAGTCTTTGTTTTAGAATATCTATCAGCTGAACACTGAATGATCTTGCCCAGGGCATCAACACTGCCATGACGACCAGCACTGTGTATACTCAAAAAGATAGTCAAGGAGGCCTAGATTATGACTTTAGACAGTGAACATGAATCATGCAATTAATTATAGTGACTTAGACAGTAGAACTAAGACAGACCTGAATCACAGATTAAACAAAAACGTCAGATCTGTTCAGCTATGCTAACATATAGTTAAATTCATTGTAGTGTGACTACAGACTGTACCTTTTCCTTTGCAAAAAGCGCTGCATGGCTTGAGTCTGACCTCTCAGTGGTTTTTAAAATAGATGCACTCACTCACAGACAAGCATTTCCAAAAAATGGGGTTGTTCATAGTCCTGGAACAGGGTTGAGGGTTTACAGAGAGGAAAAGCAACTTTATCAGCGTCCAGTACATCAATACAGAAATACATTATCATTAACAACCTTTCCACTAAGAGAAAACAAATTGATGAGCACTGACAGTTTTGCCCCATGTTCAGGTCTGGAGAGATCATTTTTCATATCAAACCAGACAAAACAAATTGCTTGTTTTGTCTAACCAAAAGTCAAAAACCCAAAGATAATCCTTGCAACTGTGAGCTGGAACCACTGATTATTTGGCATTTTTGCTTGAAAAATGACTTAAACAAAGAATCAGTTATCAAAATAGTTATTTTAGCAGTTATTTTTCTGTTGAACCACAAATTATTTCAGCACTAATCAAACACAACAAATGAAGACGGCCTTTTTTTTTTGTATCTGCAGTAATGTCATCGCATTTAAGTCCTGTCAAGCCTGCTGGAGATCTTGGATGCAAGTATGTAAAAATACAACAGTGACATACTAAGCTAGAAACAGCCCAGTGCTTTGGAGTTTGAAAATGCCTCATCAGACGAATGCTCCAGTATTTGACACAGAGACAGTGGAAGCTCCGAGCTGGTGCATGCTGTGATCTAGCCTGGTCAGTCTAATTTCTGACCATCTGTCGATGAAGGCCCTTTTGATATTAGCACCTCCGGTGTTTACTAAAATCACTGCATCCTTTGAAAAGATATTTTGACAACACAGGACTCAACCTGCAAGGATTACTTCTGATGACTGTCAGGTGGAGCTTGCAGAGATGATTTCAGAAGGCTCCTTTTTATAATTTTAGCACCACACACTCACTCAGCCCTATAGGTCCAATTGCACAGGTGCTGCTGCAATATAGCACAATTACAGATCCATACATGCCTACATCAAAAAGGGCATGTGACCACGCTGCCTAATTATTATCACTTCAGCTTTTTAGTTAAAAGCTATAATAATTAGGCAGCATAGTGTATGAGGGATCAGACTTGAAAATGTTCTAAATAAATAACAATGTTGAAATTGAGAAGTTTGAACTTTTTACAACTGAAATTCCATTTTTGTTATTGCAGAGAGTAAAGTACCAAAAAAAGGTACCATTGGGTACCGGTATCACTTAAAATGTGAATGGTACCCAACACTAGTGGTCACTCATATTTTTAAAACAACCTTACAGTGTAATGTAGAGCGCTGCCCGTGATGAGAGCAGTGCTACATGCGCACAACTAAACTAAGGAAGGACACAAATTAACATCAGATTCTTAAATTGGTATTACAAAGATTAGATTTGTTTATATCGAGGTGCACACATGCTTGTGTCATGATGGACAAAAAACTTTTAGTATATCCAAAACCCTGAAAGGCAAATTGTATTTTAAATTGGAAAAATGACTGAAAATGGTTGAAAATCTGTTTAAAAAAACTAAATATTTACATACAGTATTTTGATCTACTATCCAGTCCTGGATACTGCCTGTCAGGATATTATTTCCCTAAAATGAGTGTAGAGTTGCTACAAAGACTCACATACTAGAGCTAATTCCACAACATACGGTATTTTTAGTTTCAAATCATAAATGGGATTGCCACGTTGCCTTCTCCACAAATTGTTGTACCTGGTCTGTCCAATTTATTTTCTTGTCATGAGTACAACTTAACAAGTAGCCTAGTTATGTGAGTTAAGGGTAAAGTTTGAATTACTGGCAAAGCTTTGATCATACCACATCAATCACTTAAGTGGCAGTCAAACTTCCACAATGTTTAACTGTGCATTAACTGTACAACAAAGGCCATACACGGATCCAGCTGCATGATCCGATAAGGGTTAACATGACAACGCTGAAAAGTTAAAAGAAAAGTTGAGACAGCCATAAAACCAACTCCGCTTTGGATATGGGCTCTTCTCTTTTAGTCAAGAAATAAAGAGCAGGTGTCTAAACATCTTAGTTCCTGTGTGAAATAGTGGAACAATAATAACCTTCTGATAAAAATGAAAGTCGCTGCATAAGTAAGCGCTCTGACCTGTTTCACACTCGTAGGATTGAGCTACAACATTTCCAGCACAGCAGACGGGAATCCTACTCCAAAGCTTTACAAAGTCTATGAAATTATCACCTTTGGCAAACCATTTGACAGATACAAATGAGAACATTATGTCTATGAAATGAAATTACTTATTACTGAATTATATCATCCTCAGGATAACCTGCAATTACAGTGAAATTAAAAAAGGTCTGAAGACATCCAAAAAGCATTTTTTATGTAGGTCTAAGTAGGAGACTTACAAGCAGCTAGATATTCTAGGGCTGATATACAATTAGCAATCATAATTTTCATCATTTGGGTACTTCAAAAGTCTATCCTCTTCTAACAAAACAAAACCCCCCTCCTACTTCTACCACACTTGGTTCAGCCCCCTGCCATCGCTCAAGAAATCAGCTTGTATGCGACACCGGCATGGACAAGTGGAGAGAGAACAGGTGGAGAGGTATTTGGGAAAAAGAACACATTTCTTAATAAACTTTACAAATGGACTTGTGTGTCGCAGTTGTGTAATTTACATGTAATCTAACACTTCTAACAATGTTCAAATGTATGCTAATCTGTGTGATGGAAGATAAACAGGCCTCCCGGCGCGGCTGAGGATGGTAAAACTCAAACTCAAGCAATAAACAGATTTATCTATATGTCAGCAAGATGTAAGTACAGGTAGATCTGGATACTGCAAGTTTTGTGTGTGTGTTGTGTGTGTTAAATGTTTCTTACATTAGGGCACGGACCAGCCCCGTGACAGTAACTTTTTAAACCAGCACCGGGACAAGGTGCCGCTGATAACAGGAATACACGCACTCAAAAGCCGGCCTCACATAATTGAACGCCTGCCTCTAGCATCCAGGCGACATTATCTGTGACAGTAGCCGCATCGCATGCATTTTTACAGGCAGGTGATATGCAGACTCTGCATGCACAGCGATCAGTTCGCTATGTGCTCTGGTGAAGGTGTGCACTTGATCAGTTTATCAAACAACCAAAGCAGACCCCACTAGTCACCCACCACAAACTGAAAATAAGCACTGCCTGATCAAACTTCGTGTATCCAAGAACCCTTAAATCAGACTAAATTATGTAATATCAGACGGGGATGAAATGGGATTAATTTGGGACAGCAGTCAAACGTAGGTGGAAACACATGTTCAGTAGACCTGCGTCAAAACTCAAATATCTTTGTATGTTGGTGTGTAACGTGTGTTCAATCTAATTGCCTTTTATTCTTGTGTCCTCAGGCTACTGCAAAAAGTTAAAAGGGCTGAAGTGATCTTTCACAGGTAAAGCTAAAATAACTAAAATGCCACCTTTGAATCTGAATTTTATGACAGTTTTCCTCCATGACAAATGACCACAGCTAGCTTTAAGAAGACTGTGGATAAAAAACAATGACTAGAAAGAGAAAAAGGGGATTTTGCTAAGAATGTACACATGGCAAAAACTGAAACTGATATATTCTGAAGTAACTGAATACCTTATCAAAGCCAAGAATTAAGCCTGCAGCACAACATCACACATAGCACCTTAGCCACCATAGACCTATTGACTACCAGTAGCCCGAAGGAGCCTTGTGATGGAGTTTCAGTCAGAATCATAGTACAACCAAAGTACTGGGAGATATTTGCCTTTAATCTCTGGTTGTGGATTTTGGATACAGCACATATTACTTACAGGGCTGGATTCAGATCAAACAAAATAGTTCCTGTTTGACCAGACGTCAGGCCCACTCAAACTGGCCGAGGTGAAGGGAGTGGAAATATATGCTGACACAGGTTAAATACTTAGCTTGTACAAATTTTAAAGGCCAAACAATTTTAACCACATCCTTTATGCTCCTAGACCTGCCTGTCTTTGTTTTCATCGCTGGCTGAGTAAGTAGCATTATGTAAAAAAAAAGTAAATAAAAGTTTGATTTTAGAGCAAAAGTTTAAACTGAATCCAAGTTCTACTTGACCCTAACAGGCAAGGCCTTTCTCACTGTTAGCTCTGTGTTATTTGACAGTTTCAAAATATTGTAAATAACTTGAATGTGTGGATGACATGTAAAAAGGCTGCAACTAACAATTATTTGCATTATCAATTAAAATATGCAGATTATTTTCTCAATTCTCAATTCAATCTCTCAATCGTTTAGTTTAAAAAATAATGTCACTTGTCCCAATTTCCCAGAGCATGTCAAAGAGCAGTAAATCTTCACATTTGAGAAGCTGGAATTATCATTTTTTGGGCGTTTTTGTTTGAAAAATAATTAATGAAATGATTAACCAATTCTCAAAATAGTTGCCAATTAATTTTCTTTTGATCGATTATTTGACTAATTGGTATAGCTCTAATAAAAAAGCATCAAAAGACCATGCCATTTAACATTATTTTTTAACAGTTTAGTTTGTTCTATATTTAGACCATATATGAATCTCCATCCATTGTGCAAAGATACAAGATTTGTTGAATTCTTTCAGACAAACTCTTGATCTGTGAAGTCTACAGTAGCTCTATGATTTATTATTTATTCTTTTTAGGACGTGGTCTGAGTAACAAACAGCTGGAACAGACAAGTGTGATCCGGTTTGGAATTACCCATATAGCTATTCTATATTATCTTAGGAAATAAATACGCAAAATCAAATACTTGCGGCCACCCTTGGAGCATGGATTAGTGAGTGCATGTAAGTGAGTCATTTTGCATCAGAGTGTTAGACACACACACATACACACACCCTATATCAAAGAGCCCTTCTTGAGGCTTTGCATAGCAAACAGGTGCTAGATTAAATCAGAAGGGTAGAGACAAAAGCTCAGTGTATGTTACTTGGCTTGTCACCACAGAAGTCAAGTCAAAGCCTGAAATGATAAACCCTAATCTCGTGTTTAAAAGCAAGGGGAGTTAAAAGGCAAATGTTAATGCCAAATAAATCAAATGTATTGTCAGCTCTGAGGCCAAGAAACTGAGGTACTGTAGCAAAGGTGATTTCCAACACTCGATCCATGTATCCATCCACAGAGCCATGAACTAATGTCAACTTTAGCTCACACAAAGACCATGAACACACAAAGCAATTACGGAATTAAACCAATCGGCTCACTCAGTACGCTTTAAAATTGGGATTGTGACATAACAGCTGATTAATTAACCTAAGCAACACCATTGTATAAATTTTAAAAGATATGGCTGGTGTTATTCTGTATTTTTACCATTGTCAACAAATCTCATTTAAAGACGAAAACCAACAATGTTTTAGTCAGTCTCCCAATATCAACTTTTCTACCCTGTCTGTGGCACTCAGCTCCAAGACCATTCAGGTCTACAGAAGATGTAAATCTTCTGAAATTGGCCAAAAATATTGTTTCATTTTGTTCAGTAGGATAAATTCACTTTTGGTTTTGGTCTTTTTATGGGATTTGTTGGTAGTTACGAGAAATATAGAATATTGCCAGCCTTATCCTTTAAAGAGCCCTTTAGGTTATTGCACATGATTTCTGTATTTGTGAAGTCACATACTCCTATGCACCAACCAGGATTGAGCAACATTTGAATCAGAATCTGAAGAAAGTTGTGTTTTGATCAGATTTGGCTGATAGTGCGGGTAACATAAGCAGAAAACCCCACAACCACCACAGTCCTGACTTTTTCAGTGTCAAATTCTTAATAAATAATAAGGATGTTTTAATCTATTCATCATTTTGTCTATAAAATGTCAGAAAATAGTAAAAAATGTTGATCATAATTTTCCCAGAACCCAAGGAGACAAATGAATACAGTCCAAAACCCAAAGATATTCAGTTTACTATCTACAGTATAGGACAGGGAAATACATAAAATCCTCACATTTGAGAAGCTGGAAACATTTTCACTTCCAAAATGATTGAATCAATCATCAAAACACAGATTAATCATTTTAGCTCTACTTATAACAGAAGGTTATACAACAAGCTTTGTAACATTATCCAGTTTCAGTAGTTAGTGTGGATATGGCCTAACTCAGTAACTTATTTTGTTGCAGGTTGGTTCACTAGCCCTATTGACACTGTGATCGTAAATATTGCATTAAGCTTTAAGGCACTGGCTGTTTTGAGAACAAAAGGAGTAAATCAACAACAAAGTCATGGGCAGGACAGGTCTGCACCTGTACAGCTGGGTGCTGAGGGCCATGACATCATGCAGAGTAACACAATCCCCAGACAGCCCTGTTGTTAGCAATATCAGCCTAAAGGGGCATGGTCCAAACCAGCAACAGTGAATGAAATCGTCCTATTTTCTTACAAAAACAGCTCTGCAGCTTTTTATCTTTTTCTTCTCCATAATAATACATTTCACATAGTACCACAAAATGGTGTCTGTTTCCTTATGTCCGGTGCTTTTCTGTCAAGGTTTTTGTCACACTTTCATGTAGAGCTGCATCTTGAGAGCAGCCAGACCAATGAATGGTCTACTTCTGTCCTTCCTCATCTGTTCAGTGTCAGTCTCAGCAGCATCTCATGTATACTAAAGCACCCCTAAACACATCAATCATGGTTGACTCTCTGAATTTGTAGATGTCGCTAAAGAAAATTTGAATTCCTCACCCTTGGTTTCTGGATAAAATGGTTAAGATGTTTCAAGGGTGAACCAAGCCATGACTTTACCATGCTTTTATCCACAGAGTAACAGATTACCTGGAACATGATTACAGTAGTGGGTGCTAAAATGTGGTAACTGCAACCATCATACAACAAACTCACAACAAAAACAACTGGTAAATTACAATTTAGATAATTTAGAAAAATAGAAGACTTCTAGGGTTACTCTAAAACATCTCTGAGACAGGAAAATTTACATTTTGAGAGTGAGATCATAAATACTACAATGTACTTTAAAACATTCAAATTAAATAAGAGCAAAATCGCTCACTCTAATGTACTCCAAACTGTTACAGATTATTAATTTCAAGTTTAACATCCTCATCCTGTGTTTGCCTAATATCAGTGAGTGTCACTTTCAGGGGGTGGATACAATAAAAGCAACAGCTGTACAATGTAATAATCCAATATAACATCTCAGTGGTAAACATAAAAAGGAAGTCCGTTTTTGTTCAAGTCTGTGTCAGGGAGGCACTGATTGATTCAACTCTGGGGTGATTAACTGAAGCCATAGTTTGCCTTAGGTGGGAATGCATTACATTAAAGTAAGGTGTGCCTACTATTTTGTCCCCAGGCAGGGGGACATGACTATGGGTACAATTATTAGAGTGTTGAAGCGATGCCTGTCTGAAACAATCACAACAACAATTTAAAAAGCAGGCTTCACAAAGGTAGTATTAATTGAAGGGCTCTTGCACTTGATTGTTTTACATTGTACAGAGGTCGATTTTATTGTGTCCACCCCTGCAAGATACAGTCTTACCATCTTATACTGCACCCACATCTCAAAGTAGACTGCAGTGAATTATGCCATATGACGATGGATTGGGTTCCCTCTGGTGGCATCCTGAACACACCTTTGTTAACATCCTGGATTTTTTTTTTTTTTTTTTTGGGGGGATCTGCACCATAGCACAATAATGACAAAATATTTCCGTAGACGAGGAGGACAGCATTATGGCAATCTAGGAGGATATTAACTTAACCATTTATGAAGTCTTTCCTGGCAGCAGAGAGGGGGACGTGACATTTAGATCTTATATAAAACAGCAAAATGTTTCCTCTCCACAGAAAAAGGTGTTCAGTTTCCATTTCCTTAAATGAAGATTGTTTACAACTGACTTTTTTTTTTGCACATTTAACTACCTTGATTAGAATTATTGTTTCTGGGCACAGGAAGATTAACACAAATTAAGTTTAAGCCTAAATGCAACCTTTCTGAAGCTAATCTTTCTGAACCACATTACTCATATCACATTACATGAAGTATGAATCATAGAGCTGAAATTATTAGATACATGATTGATTGACTGATCAACAATTTTGATAATGGATCTGATCTTTCCAATCACATATCAAGTAAAAACCCCAAATATAACTGGTCCCAACTTCTCCAATGGGAAGATTTGCTGGTTTTCTGTTTCATGTCACTGTAAATTGAATAGAGTCTTCTAGGCCTCGAGACCATTGGTCAGAAAAACACTGCTCTGGACTCTGGGAACTGCATTCTCATTATTGTTACAAACATGTACAGACTTGAAAAAAATAATCAATAGATTAATCAATAATAATGAATGTCAGTTTTTTAATTTCATCTCATTACATAAATTCCCAACCGTTGTGTAATTTAAAGGCCTATGAAGCTGTTAAAGTTAATTACATACTAGATCTGATATATTAGTTTGTAGTAATAAGACCAACTTATGGCACCACTTACCATCATTTAATTATTCTATTAAGATAAAAGTAAGGAGGAGGGCATGCAGCTGAACTGTCTTACATACACACGCACACAAAATCTTAAAGGGTGTATAAAATCCTGAAAGTCAATACTGTCGCTCAGATGAGAGCAGTTCTGCCATATTACTTATTCCTCCCCCAAAAATAGAAAGATATTCTTAACAGTACAGCTGAAACTATTAGTCAATTAATCGATAAGTCAATCAACAGAAAATTAGTTGGCTGGCAACTATTTTGAGACACACTGAGAGACCAGGGTGCGATGTCCAACAACGATACCTCCAGCTTTGGCTTTGTTTGTTGGTGTGAAGCTGGTGAGGGATCATGTTCTTGACACTGCACCAGTTGATTAAAGTGCCTACAAGGAGCGGGTGGGGTCTGAGGGGATATCATAGTGTTAAATGCCCCCCGCTGACCCCCCCAAGCATGTGGCAAGTGTTTAAAAAAAATGAAGAATGAACATGAAGCTATATATTGTGAGGCAGCACGATTGCATGCAAGGCGTGACTTGAGATGAAAAGTTTCAACTTGAGCAAAAAATGTGCATTTACTCCAACTCGCATCGTGAATGTAGCAGCCATATTAAACTGCAGTATGCTGGCTAGTTCAGTGTTGAATGGCAAAGAAGTTGCATTCGTGGAAAAAACTGGTTAAGCAATTTAATTTCACCAACAATAAATAGTCCTTTAAGAGAAAATTGTATTGGGGAATGATTGGAGATGAAATTATCATTCAAGTTCTAATATCATTTTAGTTTTTCATTCCACTCAGGTTCTTGAACACCTGATTCAATTGAAAGCTACACATTTTTGATACCTTTTGAAAAAGACTGCAAGATTTGACCTGCAGCAAAAACATACAGTTTAAAAGTGTACTAATATGAATATCGCTAACCTGTTGGCTCTAATTTTACTTAATACCAGTACAATAAAGAAGGCACAGAAATAGTAAAAAAAAAAAAAAAATAGCTAGGTAGCCTACATGTGAAAACAAATAACAGCATTTCAGGCAGGAGACAACAATTGCTTTAAGAGTTAAGTTACCGTTATCCACTTACCGTTAAAGAATAAGCTGAAATGTCAATTGTCAACTAGCTAGGTTAACGTTTGCTAGGCGGCTAACTATATAAAAGCCCACTGTATTTAAGTTATATAGCTAAGTTATGAGTCGAGATAAAGTTATCACAATACTTACAGTACTGTATAAATTATAAAGTAGCAAGAGAAGCATTGGCATATTGGCTTCTCTCTTTTTTACAGCGCAATTGCAACTGTGTATGTAGCTAGCTAGCTTACTAGTAAGCTTAGTATAGCTTAGGTTTCAGAGTGGTGGTAACGTTAGCCCCGGTGGGTTCAAGTAGCAGTTACAGTTAACATTAAACATCTGTTTCTAAATACAAGACAAAATTTAAAGAAAAACTCCGAGGTTGTGTGACACTCACCGCGGCTGTGAAGACATGTTTAGGATCTTGGAGACGCCTCTGTCCAACTGGAAAAAAAAAATTTAAGAAAATTGTTTCCGAAGTTTCTTCAATAAAACAAAGATGGCAGCCGGAAGTATATGTCTTTAGTCATTCACAATCAAATATGTAAAAACAAAAAAACAAACACACACACAAAAAACAAGAAGGCAATTTATAATCATGAAGCTAAAAACAAAAAACTGTTTTGAAAAAATGGTTCTGGTAATACATTTTTAAAAAGATAATTATTATAACATTATTGCAATAATATTACTATGCTCTATTACTCTATTTCTAAAATAGTCAAGTCACTTATATTTATATAGACCAAGACCACAAATTACAAATTTGTCTCAAGGGGCTAAAATAGGAAACAGCACCACTAGCTGGAAGACAATATTTTAGTACTTATATTTATCTATCTAGAGGACATCTAGCATAGATTATTTACTTTTAATGTGCTTCATCGTCATCTCATCCTGGGCTTGAGGGGAGTAGTTATTGATGCAATTATGTACTGCAGCCTAATCACCAAGGTCTTGAACACACAGTCAGCCAAATGCAGTTAAAAAACTGAGCACCAGTGCCATCTACTGGAATATTTTTGAAAACACATGTTCACAAAGGCACCCATACAGTGACTGAAAACTGAGCTTAAGCTTCTGTCTGCTGCCTTCACTACAGTCATCATAAAAGAAGAGGACGCTGTTCATTTCACCCATTGTATTAATGCCCCAGCTCAATAGTAATCATCATTAAAGTAAAGATTAAAATGTACTAACATGGATTTTAGGGGCTGTCTAAATATATCACTGATAAATCATGGAGGTGATGTTGATTTCTCTGTTGGTGCTGCAAAATAATTGTCCACTGTGCATGATAAACCAAGTTATCTTTTTTTAAATGGTTGGACTTTACCAAAATGAAACAGAATTCCTGTCACTTTAACACAATATTTTTGTCAGGGTTAAAATTTCACTCCCAGATAAAGTCACTTCATGCTCAAAGCTGAAAACCTTGTAAGGCTGAAAACATAGACAAGGACATTTACATAAACCTGTTTAAAAGAAATATTTGTATTACCAAAACTTATACCAGTACAAAATAAAGTAAAATCTGTTAGGTATAGAAGATATTACAGTAAGGCTTTTGGTTAAAAAATTATTGAATGAGTTAAAAATTATACTAATTGTTACTTGATATCGGTATTTTTCCATTCTCTTTGATACACAGCCTAAGCACAAGAACAGGGAAGGTAGAATTACTAATTTAAAAAAAGCAGAATGAGCAGAGAGGTGTGTTGAATTCCAACAAGCTACTCTACTAAAACAGACAAGATGAACAGGATTCAAGATGTACAGGATAATCATCATTATCCTTGTAAAATCAAATCATACAATGTAGTAACTCACTAGATAAAAGTATTTTACAGCTCTTAAAATCTCTTTCAGACCTAACATAACTGCAGTCACATGCAACAAATAATCATTTTAGAGCCTGTGTGTTTTATCTTGAGGGGGAAGCATGTCTCCAGCCCTTCAAAGACTGAATTTCCCACCTCCCCTCATCATTACTTTAGAGGGAATGACAACACATACTAAGAAAATGGCTAAAGATGCACATGACCCTCCTGGAAACAGGAATAATGCACACTGTGCCTTGCTTTGAAGACGTGTGTTTCAATCTTATTTCACTGTCTGCAGATTTAAAAACGTATTACAAAATAATTAACATTATTTCCCTGTACATTTTTTGATCAGCAATTAAATATCAAATAATTTCACCATCACAGATGAAGTTATGAATGAAGAAATGTTGCCAAAATAAAAAAGTAAGCAATTCCTTTAAATATGTGCTTGCTCATATGGGAAGAGAAAAAGTGTATAGTCAGTGGTTCTTAACAGGGCGAGATTAAGCTATGTGTTTTCATTCAGTGGGAACAGTTATATCTTTCTTTGAAATAAAATACTGCAGTCCCCTATATTTTGCAATTCTCTGCATGCACAAAAGGCAAAGAGCAAGAGTGGGGGATCTAAGCCATTTTGGTGTATCTCACACTCAGTGGGTGAGAGTTGGCAGCCCTGTCATGTTCAACCAATAGCAGAAAAGTTTTGTCTTTCTCTCTCTTTGTGTGAATCCTTGGGGAACAGCACCTCTCTGAGGAAGCACTGGCTAAGCAGAGTAGCACTAGAGGACATCCACAACAGCTGCACGGTCAGTGCTAAATGACCAATGAAAACTAAATCAAAGAGAAGTGGGTGCTTACGGAGGCACAGAGGGAAAAATGGTGACCTAATTATGATTTTAGATAATAACATGTAAGTCACTGAGAAGTCATCAAGATCTGTTTCCATAATTATCAAAAACTTTATTTTCACAGTAAAATACCTGTACATGTTAAATCAGTTACACAATAAAATTAAATCAGATGCCTAAACCTAAAAAAACAACGAATCAATATGTTTTGTTTTGGAAACTATGAGAAATGGAGGTAAATTCAGCTAAAGGTTTCTGACTGTTCAGAGAAAACATGGCAATTGATTTTTGAATTGAAGACATTAAATATACACTAAAATGTATTAAAGGTATCATAATTGTATATTCTTGGATTAAAGCATTAAATTAATGTCAGTAAATTTTAAGTCAGATTTATAAATTAGGCCAATAGGTACATTATGCAAGCAATATTGATTACTGCTGGAAGTTTGCCTTACAATTTAATATCTGGTGCCTTTAATCTGCTTTATGAGAGACCTTGGAAGCGTTCTACTGTATTTCATTGCAAGAATATGTTAAGGTGGTCCCTTAGTTTAAAATTAAATCTCAAAGTGCTGTTTGTAACCATAGTGCCATGCCAGCCAATCATGTGTGCATTCACATGATCAGCACTCAGCCAATCATATCAGTGTTGATCATGGTTTTATCTCTGTGCTCATATTGCTTTTTTTTCAAAATAAGATCCCAGTTTTTCTAAGATTAACAAATCAATCCTCCAAATGTATTCGAAGAAATAAATTAGCTGATGAAAATTGAATGATGAAAATTTACAGCATCACTTTAGCTGGCTAACATGGTGTGAGCCTGGATTAGTTAAGCCACATTTGAAGAATGGAGCCCAGCTTTTCAAATTGTCATCTGATCACATAACTGATCCTTTTAGTATTTTTCGCCTTAATATGAATGACATTATGGCACTGCAATAGCGCCATATGGCTAAGTCCAGTGGAGAGGCCTTGCTGGCTTGTATGTAGCTAGTTAGCGAAGGTACCCTGAAGAGTTTTGTTTACATTCAGTGTTTCTTGCCAAATGACACTTTGTATCCTTAAAGCTTGACAGACATGATGAGGTCCTTTATTACCTGAAGAAGCATTTGCAAAGCCTTAATGTTTTGAAACTTAGAGCCTTCTTCTTCTTCACCAATTTTATTTCTCATTGCTACTTATTATAGCACAGTACTGACATCAACTGTTACCACCCGCTGCACGTCACATCATATGCTCATTGTGTGCAGGTACATCAGATACAAATAATACAAGAACCTGATTATCAAAACATTGCACTACAGCACAACTACTGGTTGAAAACCCTCAGTGGGTGCGCTTAACTGTTAATACCGTAAAAAAACAAGCAAAACAAACAAACAAACAAAAAAACCCACCATGGCATATTAAACTGTAGGGGAGACTGGGTTAGTTGTAACAAAGGGATGGTTGTAACAGCACCACTTTCACCAAGAAGGGATGATGTAAGAGTCATGTGATCCATTTCATGTATGTCTACTTCCTTCCTGATCTTGCAGGTGAAATTTCATAGCTGTGTGAAGAATGATGCATATTTTACAGCCAAAAATGTTGATTAGTACTGACATGTCACAATGTCAAAGTTAGAATTATGCAACTTGTATTAGTTTAGAGAGTAGTCTCTTAGGTAAAATGTGAGGCATTTCATCTATGTTAATTTCAAACCACCATGCTGCTACTGCTAGCTAAATAATGGCTGAAGGAGTGGTGATGGTTGTAACACCTTTTAAAAAAGTGTTAAAACTAACCCTGTAATGTAACTAAACACATCACATGAGGTGAGGCACGAATAAGACAGTAAGGTCTGTCGCCAGAATACTCTAGCTCTACTCTAATGCCATGTGACATTGAGCAGATACTGCAAAACATTACAAAACCTTAGAGAACAAAAGTAAAAGTTTACAGAAGTTGTAAGCAAATAGCGGCGGTTTTCCATTAATCTACCATAAATGAATATAGAATGTAAATACAAGGCTTGTATGAATCCCAGTAAATATGACCTCATACAATAACATCTAACAGTGCCCCAATGTGCAAAGAGGCAGCAGGCTTTCTGAACCATGCATGGTGCTGAAATTAAGTCTAATAAACGTACCAGATGAATGACATAAATAATAAGCCTATTTGAACAGAACGAGATTTGTGTCAAAAACAGTACTTTTATCCAAACATAAATGAAGCAAAGTATCAGCAACAGCTCATTATTGTAGATTACAGTAGTGAAAAGTCAGCGGTGAGTTATTTTAGTGTTGACAACAATGCGCATTAAATTTCTTCAGAAGCATATTTTGTGTTGCGGGCTAAAATCTTTATTCTTTACTCATGTTGTAACAATGGAACTCCTTGTATTTGACATTAATTAATTAATTAATTATGTCATATAGTTGGAGAAGTTGGAAACATTGCTATTTGTAGTAGACAAACAAGAGTACTTTGTGTCAAAATTTCAGAACTCTAACACAAAACATTTGCAAGTTATAGGTGCTGAGAGTGCAACTATCCCCAGTCTCTCCTATGTTTAACAACATCCATATTCATGCAAGACTTTTATCTGAGGAATATTCACCCATACTAACAATTTTCACCCTGTTATGTTATAGATATTATAGTGTGGTGAAATGTGTAGAGTATTTTTTCCTCTTCATATGTAATGAGAATTAGCTAGTCTCCTGCAGTAAACTAAGATGGTTATTGTTTGGACATGGACAATCTAGGATTACAGTAGACATATTTTCAATTGTATTACTTATTCTTTTTCAAGGCGATTTCTCCTGAACCACACTGCCTATGGACTGATGAAAGAATGTCTGTAAAGCCACCCGTATCCTGACATTGTATATAGTAGGAGATAGTTTATGAAATATGTCCGGGATGCTATCTTGACATGAGGAAAAATGTTTCTAGAGCATAATAGATTTGATAAAAAAGGCTCTGTACCAGCAGCCAGTCATTAAGATTTGATTGATGTGATAATGATTTAATGACTATGACACAGTAATTTAGTTTAGAGTCAAAACCAAATTCTCAATATACGGTGAAATGTGGTGGGATGCTAAATTGCTTGAAAGGCAAATAAGAGCCTAATGGTGATTCATGCATCATTTAGTACATTGTAACCTGTATTGGGGAAGGCTGTAGGTCTACCCAAAAAATTTCAGAGGTCCCTGTATTCTTAGAATAAAAAACTCAAAACAATTTAAGACATCAAACATCAAAACATGTTCTTTCTTCATAATTTCATTGGCTTAGAAAATATTGAGTGGTGTGTTTTATTTTTTTAATGAGGGTGAGCACTTATGTTCAGTATTTATTTATTTATTCAGACAGTTCAGTTGGGAAGCATACAGGGAGAAAGAGTAGAAGATACACTGCACAAGACAGTTCTAATAGGATTTAATCCATCTGCCAGCAAGGAGCTGTCATACCAAAAGCTGTCCCATTTCCTCTCTTTCCTCTTCTGCTTGTAGTTCATCAGATTAATTTCTGCGTTGTGCATACTAAACTCTCCAACATTGCCAAAAGAAACTAAGATATCTCTTTCTGCAATGAGTTTGTTCTAGAGTGCATCAGAGAGCCACAACTCCACCTGACTATTCAAGCTGCACAGTCAAGTTTTCCCTCTCCACTTGCTTCCTCTGCTGCTCCTTGGCTCTCCATTCTGTCGCCTCTCTGTGGGCATCATTGACACCCTGCTATCAACTCCTGGACACTGTTCTGGTGATCCAGATGTGCACCGTCCATTCCTTTTTATTAAATAGTTGAAAGTGGCTCGATCACAGGAAATGAGGCAAGGGAGAGATTGGAGATGACATGCAACAATGGTTCCTGGCTGCACATGAATTGGGGATGTTGCTGTTCATATTGCTGTTTACAGGTCTTGGGGGAGTACTACTGCATATGTGAAAAAAGTTGGCTAAAGATTTTTGAAGCTTCAGAGGAAGCTGCGAAAAAACATTTGCATGACGGTTGGGGCTGAAGACTACAAGTTTGAAAATTGAAATATCTGGGGATGTTTAGCTAGAAAGAAGTGACCTTACCAGACCTCTGTAGCCTGCTCCTCATCTCTGCTTGAAGCTACATTAGCCACTAGCTTGCCTTTCTGTTTTATGTAAAGCACTTTGAATTGCCTCGTTGAAAGGTGCTATACAAATAAACTTGCCTTGCCTTGCCACTAGCATAACACACCCAAATCTCTGACCGAACTGTTGGCAGTCAAGTTGCATTGTGGGTACTGTAGGCGCCAGGTTTAAAAGATTATATCTCTGCTGTGTCCATTTTGATCCTTTGTCCATTATGAGTCTCACATTGTTATAGAAGTGCAATGCTAAATCAGTGGAGTACTATTTTAACCCCTAGGCCACCAGGGTACCCACGTACGTTTCTTTTACTTCAACTTTATTCTTTCTCTTCAGAGAGGTCTCAAGTGGCATACTGTACCTCATTTCCCTGCTAAACTGAAGAGCCTGAGCTTCAGCCAAGTGGGAGAAGTAATCAAACCATCTGGACTGGTAACCACCCGAGGGAGCGTAAGAGGGAGAAATGGCTAGCTTCCTCATCAACACATCATAAGGTCAGTATCCTGCATTCCCCAGTTGTGAGAGCTACACCAGACAGCCCATGTAGTTAGGCTGAACTAAATTGTCTGCAGAAGAGTGATAACATTGCCTAAAGGAGTGTCTGTATTATGGCCATTCAGGGCACTTTGTGTTCACCTGTCTGGTCTAAGGAAGGACTTACCAGGTGAGCAAAACCCAACTTCTCTCTCAAATTTTGTTGCATGCTTATCATAGAACTCCAGAGGGTTAAGCCAGTTTGACCAGTCTCTCTCCGTTTCAGTCTTCATTGATTTTAGTTCAGATGAAAGTTTTTTTTTCCGTGCTGGCCAGCTTGGCCAGTTGCAGGGAAAAAAATCCCTGGAGGCCAGTGCCCTGCATTGTTGCATGCTCAGCTATGAAACCCTTAAAACTTCACATCTCTACTTGGTTATGGAACTAAAAGAAGTGTTAAACATTGACCACTGACCAACTCCCCTCCTCAGGAACTTATGTACTCGCTGCCCTCAGGTTTCCATGGTCTCAGTTTTGGCCTTCATTGTGTTTGCTGGCAGTGTGCAGATGGATACAGCTAAGGTTAAGGCAGTCTCCAATTGGTTGTTTTGCTAATTTCTGCAGGCGCTTCATACAGTACTTTGGCTGGTCCCCTCAATGCACTTGCCTCTCGTTCTGTTCTTTAAAACTGGTCATCAATGGCCAACCAGGCATCCCAAGACCTCAAGGAGCATTTTATCTCAGCCCCTGTCCTGATCCACTCTGATCTAGTTTGTAGTTGACATTCCAGATATGGCAGTGGGAGTTGTCTTGTTCCAATGTTCAGCCCTTAAGCAGTAGCTCCATCTATGTGCTTCTCTCTTATGAAGTTGGAGGTGGAGCACCTCAAGTATGGTCATGACTCCAGCCTCACGTGCCATTTGAGTACTGGCTGCACACTGACCTTCTTGAGACATTACTTCTGATGGTTGACACCGACTTCTGGAAGCTGACACCCAAAAATAAGTTGTCATCTGCCAAGTCTGCAAGTCTCTGTATTCCACATTGGAGATCTGCACCGGCAGACATGTTCAAATGTGCAGTCACCGTGCATACGGACATCTGCACAGACACTTGCGGACAGATGATGAAATATGAGGCAAGTGGACCCTTTGTCCATGACCTTGCTCCTGGCCTGAGCATTATGCCCATAATAGGCAAAACCATCTTCAGGACTTGATCTCTAGGACTGAACTTTTGTGCTTCTGACCTACAGTCAAAAAGGTGTTTCATTTTGTTCTTGGGGACATCTAGCTAACCAGTATTACTTTCAACCTGTACATAAATTCACTCACATAGGCCAAGACATTCTGATGTGACTTAGTGGTTTTCAAACCATCCCACAAGAAAACCAAAGGACTGCAAACAGTGTAGTGAAACTTCAGCAGATTCAGGCTGAATCCAGAACTCGCCAGAGATACTTCCATCACTGCCAATATGAACCATCCCAAACCTTCCTTCAAGTCCTGTTCCATTTGAACACAACATGCTCTCAAAATTTTAGTTTCTGGTGGAACCATTCAAGGATCCCCTGACCCGGACGCTCAATTATGTCTACCCCGAAGTGCTTTAAGCTCTATTCATTCAAATTTGTCCCCTGATCAAATGAATGACTTTTTGACAGTGGTGGAAGTACTCATATCTTTTACTTAAGTGAAAGTAGTATTACCACAGTGAAGAAATACTCTACCAAAAGTAAAAGTAGGGGTGAATTAAGGGTGATTGGGACATAAGGTCAAATGGGACAATATAACCATACAGGGTTTATTTTCTCACCTGATGAATGAAAATAAAAACTGGTCTTGATGAAAGTTGCTGTCTGATGAACAAAAAAAGAAAAAAGAGAAATGTATATTTGGGACTAAGCAGTTTTTTTATTTTAAGAAGTTAACAGCAGTAATTTGGAAGTTACAGTTTTCTGTCTGGATGAGAATAATGGCATGATAGTGTTGTTTACTGGCCACCACCACTGGCTGAATGGCTTTTGTAAAACAGATGTTGGGGAGTTGAGTTCTCTGTTGTGCTGTTACTGGCGTTAACCTGTAGTTGTCCACAACGGTGTACATGCGTCTTTTGAAATCAAACTATGGACCGCATGATAACCCTAAGCTGATCAAAGTTGCCTGAAATTTTGAAAACTGGTGCAATGTGTGTTGGTTGGCCAGCTCATTTGCTAGTGAAGTACTCATTAAATTCAAAAAAATTTACCTTCATCTTGCAAAGATAATTATTATGGGATTAAATCCAAAATGTGCCCAAATGCTTGTCTTCTTTGATGATGAACTATAGATAACGTGTGCGTGTGTGTGTGTGCTGTACACCATCCGGGTGCTGCACTGTACCCTCGCTGTGGAGTGAATAACAGTGAATCCATGTGAATCAGAAGAAGCACATGGCAACCATATCCAATCATTTAAACCAATCTAGTGTCAGCAGTTACAGACATTTGGGACAATTAGGTGATTTGTAAAGGTAGGACTGGCCATTGTACTCTCATTTTCAACAATTGCTGTGAGCTGTAAGAGTGGATTTTTATCTTTTACTCTGCAAAGTCAAAGTCATTCACTGACCACCAGTTAGGTACACTTGTATAATATAATTGCAATCCAATACAATAGCCCTTTTATTGTATTCTATTCCCCTCATAATATTTTGTCAGAAATAATGTTTATTATATTTCTGACAGAAAATTGTATTGCAAGAGCAGTTATGGTAAGGAAAGCAAATGAAATATGTTGTCAGTGAACATTGTGCAGATCAATGCATAAATAAATGCGTAAATTCTTTGAATTAATTTGAATGCAACCCATATAGCGTATTGCCGCGTTATTGTTGATGGCTTTTTTTATGAGCTCCTGGTGAGGGTCCTGAGGATGAGTGTGGGAACAGTAGGCAGTCAGAAGAGGTTGTGCAGTTAACATTGTTCCACTCGTTTCTGGGACCTCTGCAGCCTCACTTGGGAGGCAAGCTAGCAGGTGAGTCTTCAGATGTTAGAAGTCTTGTTGTAGTTGTAGAGTAAGGCAGCTGGTTTGTACAAAGTTGGCAAACAGCCTCATATTTGTTAGTAATTGTGCAATCTACGGTGTAGAACCCAAAATACTTCCACACAATTCTTCTCAGATGCTTCGGTGTCATGATTATCCGTGACACCAAAGTATGTTCCACGTCAGGAACAGTTTGAATATTACATTTTTTCCCACATTCAAACGAATCTTTGAATTTCAGCCCTAACAGCTTATTATAAAGTCATAGTTTTAGCCTGGAAGCCGATGAGGTACAGCAGCAGAGGATGATGTTAAGCTCCAGTCTAGTGAGCAATGAAGCATCACGGTTAGGCTACGGTGGGTGCATGATCACCAAAATCAGACAACCAGCTAGCAGAAAACTTGAACAATGTACATAAACATTCTGTACGTTTACATCCACTCTTAATTTCTTTGTAATCCGTTTAAGTTGTATACACTGTCTATTGCAATTGACATGTAACAACCTTAACTAGATTATCTTATTTAATTTAAACAGACTGTACTCATCAATCTTTCAAATTATTCTTGGCATGTATATCCATTCATCTGGGTTCTTTGTGTGTTTTGATTCAGTGCATGTGCCACAAAGGTAACAGAATAAATCTGATGCAATGTGATGTATTTGAAACAAGAGCAGCATAGCTAGCACTGGTAGGGAAACAATGAGTTTTTAGGGGCCAACAGTGAAACAGCATTCATGTTACAACTAACACCATAAGCACACTTGCATTTGCATAGCCTGCAAATCAGTCAGTCCAAATACAAATGAACAAATACCTAACAAAAATAACAATTATCAAGTGCCTGTATTTTACCATTATATTCATATTTCCTGTTGGCCTGTAGGCTAACACACATCCTACCAGACATTTACTCCACTCATCTTACTGAAGAAGTCAGCTTCTTGTGAACCATGTAAACACCTTATTCAAACTATTACCTTGGTCTGTGTATTGTCTTATTGAATTATGTGCGCATGTAAAATCAATGACTGTGGTTTCCCAGGTTTATCTCTTAATGTCACAGTCTACCCTTTTTCAAATGGATTTCTTTTTACTAGAATAATGTCAAAAATGCATATATCTAAAAATGTTTCTAAGAGCATGACAAGAACTGAGTTTAAAACAGTCTCCTGTGTAGCTCATCAAGCCTTTTGGGATGAGGTAATATTTGCTGCATAAAGATGCCTTCAAAAATCTGCAAGATCTACATTATGGAATTAAGGAAGCATGCATCAAAATTAACGTTTGTTCCTCCAGAATCCATTTAAGGAAGTTCAATAATGATTGTCTGTAACAAACTGGCCGCACCTTGCATTACTTGAATGGAAGTAATGGTGCTCACTGTACTATTGCTATATCTTGATGCAGCACAGTAAGAATTGGGCCTGTTACTCTTTTAAGATATGTGATTTTTTTTTGTAATGACTTGACTTTACCTTTTGGTCTACATATTTTGCAATAGCTCCAAAAAATGTTTATTTTTCAATTTAAAGAATGCATGAAGCTCAATTTAGTCATTCAGAGATGTGTTTACAAATATGAATAACTTGTGACTATAATTGAAATTTTGATGGATTTAAGTTTAGGGAAATGCTCCCATGCTTTATGTTATATATCATACTATACAGAGTATGTCCATATACTGTAACCTCTATGTAAACAAAGTGAAAATATGCTCTAACTTTAGCACTCATACCACTTATGCATTCAGGATGATGTGGGACTAAAATGTAGATTATACCTGCAGTGTGTAGAAGGTGCACTCATTACATTATCTTTGATATTGGCCAACACAATTATTATTGTTTGTCACGTGCATCTTTGCTAGAGTAGAGCTGGAAGGTCAGTGTTTTCAATTACAGATTGTATTGCTGATAACTAGTATCAGATTCTTGATCATGACATCACTGGTGCCATTGGACAGAGTTAGCCTCCTGCAGGCCACATAAACTGAGAACTAAGTGCTGTTCTTACCTCAGTCAGATGGAGTGGCTGCAATCACATAAGTAAAGCCAATTAGAGAATAAGTGAGATGTATAACAATTTCTGAAAAGTACATTATAAACATAATCTTAAAAATTTCTGTAGGCTGAATAAAGGAAAATAATACCCATCCTTTTGTTTCAGCCCAGGTATAATTCTTCATACAAAATGATGTAACGTACAAATTTAAATTAAGAGTTTGAGTTAAGAATTTGAGTTAAGTTTTTAATAAGGGTCTTTCATGGAAAACAAAACATGCATTTCTATGGAAATGTATGTGTTAATAAGGGAATGGCTTTGAATTGAATTGAAGGAATAGTTTTACATTTTGGGACCTACTCTTATTCGCTTTCTTGCCAAGAGGTTGATGGAAGATCAACTATTGTGTCTGTACAGTAACCGTACCCCTGTTTACAGTCTTTGTGTGAAAATAAGCTAACCAGCTGCTGGCTGTAGCCTCATATTTACTGTACAGAAAAGCGGTATCAATCTTCTCATCTTCATATCATCTAAGCAAGAAAGCAAATAAGTGCATTTCTTTCATGCAGCATGCATCTGTCATGAAAACTACAAGCTAATTTTGCTGAACAGTGTGATCATTGTCATTGTAAAACATTGTGACGTTACAAAGATCCAAGACAATATACTCTATAAAATATCTATTGACTATATAATTATGCAGTACAAACAACACAATGTGGTCTAAGCAGTACAGATGCCAACATGCAATGTTAGATCAGACTGTACAAAAAGTGTTCACTCACAAGTAGTTCAATTTTTAAAATGTAGTTTTTGTCTACAAAAATGTAGTTTTTATTTCACTCATGCAACACAAACAGTACAAACAACATGTGCTCCTTCTTTCTGGTGTACACACCTTGCATTAATAATGATAATAACAGTATTCTGGCAGACACACTAATGATGAGTAATGTGAAGTAAAACGCAGGGAGGTCAAATTATGTAGTCAATTTAAAAGGTCAAATCTGTTTTTGTTCTCTGCTTGATATGAACTGTTTCAAATAGTCAAAGCATTTGTATATATGGTTTGTCTACTCTCTGTCTTTTCTCGTTATGATTGAAAACAAGGCATTCAGCCAGTCTAATTTAGTGTGAATGTTCATTTAACGCAAATCAAGATAGCTTAGTCTTTAGTATTTGCACAATCTCCACTGTAATTATCAATTTTTCAAACCAATTTTGGCCAATTCCAAATAAACCTTTTCCTTTCCAATATATTACTCCCCTCATTTTCTTCTTAGAATGTATTTCCACTGAAATGTTTCTGTCTTTCATAGCTTTCAGTAATTTTTTTCTTCTTCTTTTTTTTTGCTATGCTTTTCTCTCCCTGCTTTATGCTGCTTTTGCTCTGTATCTTTTTCTGTCTCCCCTCCCTCTCTCTGTCCTTCTTTCTCTCCTTCATTTTTTCTTTGGCTGCTTTTCATTTTGTTTTCTTTCATTGTTTTTCTTTTCTTTCTCGCCTAGGGACCCCATTTTTTTTCTCTTCCTCTATTCAGGTTTTCTTTATTCTCTTTTCTGAATAGTTGTGGTACTTTAAGGGGAAGGGGAAGGCGAGGGAGAGGGGAGGGAGGTTAGTTTCAGTCAAAGCTGCAGAACAAAACTTCCTCCCACACCACATGCAGTGTCTTTTGGAATGAGTTTGTCACTGACTTGAAGACACACTCCCCCTCCTATGTATACCACCATGGATGACAACCCTACAGTGAATTGGTATTAGGCCAACAGACATACACATGTTCTATAGCGACAACTGTCCTCTTAAATATCAATGGGGCATGTTGTGAAGAGCCTCTGTGTCCCAGTCTCTGTTTGTGGTTAAGCGGTGTTAGTTCAGTGTGCAGTATCACATGGGGACACATGATGTGGTGGTGCGTTAAACCAACCACAGCTGTGTGTGAATACGATTATCTCCCAACTGAGGTGCGTAGAGGGAGGTATTTGTGCTTCACAAGAACATCTTCATCACTGTAGAGAAATGACAGGCTACCTTACAGGAGGCAGCCCCATGTCGAGGAGCACTACCTCCTCAACGGCTTCGGTCTCAGTGGGACTCCACTCAGATAAGCATGAGTGTAGTCCACTAGTAAATCAAAAATAATAAAATCATAAGCGCCAGTTTGTAAATGTGTTGACGTATAGTAGCTGTTGATATGGAAATGGGAAACTAACATGTGGGGGAAAAATCCATTACTGCACTCCTGAAAGACAAAACCACAGCAGCCAGTTAATTTCCAGATATCATGACAGAAATCATTCCTCTTTCTTTATGATAGTAAAAGACTACAGCCTCCTGCACCTATGGTTTCCATCTCACAGTCACACACACTCACACATTCTGCCCAAGACAATTTAATGCATGACTCAATGGCATTGAAAGTGGGTTGGATAAATTGGAAATGATTAAAAATGCAGAATTGACAGGGAAACCGATAAAACTTTCTCTCTATAAGTAAGAACCAAAAACCAGCATGATGGAATGGCAGGCTTGAAGGGGAGAGAAAGGTGAAAGACAGATGAAAGTGAAGAGAGATAAAAGCCGGAGTGAGGAGGGTGTGGGATAAAGCAGGAGGAAGGGAGGCAGAGATGAAAGCAAAATGAGAAAGATAAGAACAGAGTGAGAGAGACAGAGAGGGAAACGGAGGAAGAGATAGATAGTGTACAGAGCAGAGAGAGAGGTAACCATGGAAACAGGAGGAAGGTACAAAAGAAGAGATAGACAAAGGGTTTGATTTAAAAGAATGAAACTTGGACGAAAGAAAAGTAATTCCGACTGAAATTTGTTACCGGGAGGTGGAGGAATAATACAAAGGAGTGACGGCCATAGAGGGACAGTGGCTGTGTCCCCACTGTCTGCTATAGCCAGTTTGAATGTGGTCACCTCTAACCAGCATATAAGGCACTCCAGAGACATCTAGTGTTAATAGGCTTCTGTGGTTCATTGTGGGCCTCACCTTGAGTAAATCTGGGGCCATTTCACTATGTAGGACACTTGCACGATCATCAAAATCGTGTGTTTCCCTTATGTACATCTGTCTGTCGCACAAAGATGTCAGCACTGACAGAGAGAATATGGTGAGTCTGTACAGTATATTTTATAAGCATACTTTTCCATGAATCACATAGCAGGAAGAGACTTCAGAGCGACTAAAATAGGATAAAGTACCTTGGTAAAATTCCTCTCCCACCTTACTGCAATGAAAAACTGCATTCCTGATATAAGATATGAGTTCTCCATGGTCCTACATTGTGTTTGCTGACTTATTGAATGAACTTGAGGTGCATGTTGAAATCTGTACCATGGACTCTGCTTTCCCGTTGAATAAATGCAATGTGCCCATATATTAGGATTCATATTTGTATATCTATATAGAGTTACAGACAGACAGAGGGTTTTTATTCTGTGGTTTTTGAGTCTCTTGTGGCTATCCCTCTTTCTCCCTTCCCCCTCTCTGTTTTTCTCTCCTCTCTGTCTTTCTCTTTCGTCCTCTGTCTCTGTTTCTCTCACTCACTACCCCCTCCCTCCCTCCCTCCCTCTTTCTCTTGATCTCTCTCTCCTCCTCTCTCTCTTGCTCTCCCATGCCCCCCTCTTTTTTCTCGCTCTCTTATGTGCTCTCTCTCTCCCTTCCCGTTCTCTCTTTCCTTCCATAGCTCTCTGTCTCACTCCCTCGCCCCCCTCTCTGTTCCTTTTATATCCTCCTTGCTGAATGCTCTTCTCCTCTCCTCCCTCAACTCTGTCTTTTCTCCTTTATATTCAGTCTTTTTTTTTCAAGCTTTCCCCACACTCCTTTCTCCAATGTTGTCTCCAAGCAGAGCTATTTCATTGCTAATATTCTGTCTTTCCATTTAGTACCCCCACTACAAAATGGGGAGGGTAATCTTTTATTTAGGGTTTTTTGCTCTGGCCATCTCTGCATCCTGTCTTGTGGTTTGCGTAAGAATGATTTGTTGAATTAAAGATTTGTTTAAACATACAATGCAAAAAGGCAACAAAAATAAAACAAAACAAGCAAACATGGAAAGCATCAATATTGAAACAGAAATGCAGACTGTGCTGCACATTATTGTTTTTTTATTTGCTTGAAGTTGCAAGTGATTCACCTATAGTCTACCTTGTCTAATCATGTATTCCTCACATTTAAAGTTGCTCTCCTTCGCAGCAGTGAGTGAGGCAATACTGATAAAGACTGAAGCTTTGTTTTTTTTCAGTTTGTGTTCTCCTGTCTGTGTGTCCAGTCTGTTCTTACTGACCTTAATGGAAGAAGCTGGAGGCGTGCAACTAGGGTGTGGCTGCTTTTATACAGTTTTGCTATATTCCATCTGCATTGCTTAGATTCAAGCTGTGTGATTATCTGTTCTGTGTTATAAAAAAGCCTGCTGTGCTTGCTTCTTTTTTTGTGAAAGCTTAATTACAGCAGCTAATCATGCTTTAGACTTACTATTATATCAGCATGCCGTGCATAGGTGAGACTGATCCAGCACTGGAAATAACAGAAGGGGTATGAGAGGAATGGCCAGCTAAAACATCAGCATCAGTCCAATAAGTCAAAGTTCAAAAGACAGAGCAAACCGATTCCTCTCTTCTCTTTCTTGGTTTCTGATCACAAGAAAATCCTCACCTGAACACTGTAGCTATAACACAAACCTACACTTCTTCCAGTTTGCCTGACAGTGAAAGGATGTTGAATTATAGCCATCACCTAGCACAGCGTCTCACACACAGTCAGAGCAAGCTCGGGCTGTGTGCAACCTGTCACTGGGCTGGATGAAGAAACAACACTGACAATGTGAGCTCACTTACGTACAGCAAGAGGACTGGGGTGTGTATATGTAGAGAGACTAACCTACGGCTGATACGCCACTGAGTTTCTCCAGTCATTTGCATTTCTCAGAGTGTGTACTCACATTTGTTTTAACCAGAAAAAAAAGAAAGAAAACAGGGAGTTGTCATCAATGAGTCCGCTGCAGTTTTATGATTCATTGAGTTTTTCTCTCAGG
The DNA here is from genome assembly GCF_020085105.1 of Siniperca chuatsi. Lineage (NCBI taxonomy): Eukaryota > Metazoa > Chordata > Actinopteri > Centrarchiformes > Sinipercidae > Siniperca > Siniperca chuatsi. The sequence goes on along the minus strand of NC_058045.1, from coordinate 12,446,542 downwards.
GGTGAAACAGCCAACTGATATCTGAATCTGTCCCCACTTCCACCCTCTCTCTCTTTCTCCCTCCCTCACTCTCTATCTCTCTGACTTGCTCTCTTCCTCTTGCTGGAAAAAAAAGTTATAACTTTGACCTATATCACAGAGTGTGACACTGGACTGCATTGTTGTCCTCCTATAGATAAATAACACAGAACCAGGCCGGAGTTTGGAAATGGACAAGTAGTCGCTGGTAAAAATACAGTCGTATGGACATCCGTGCCAGAAGTGTGTTGTTTCAGGGCTGTGGGGAACTGAAAGCGTGTTGGTGTCAGTCGTGTGTGTGTGTGCTTGTGCCTGATTTCAGACATCAGACAAATGTGCACACACAACCACGCACAAACACACATTTGAAATCCCAGTTGAGGGTTAGTACACTTGAGAGCAGGGCAATGGCTCACTTCCCTTCCTCTCTCTCTCACTGTCTCATATGCACATAGGAACCCGTAAAAGGTAAGAACTGAATGACATTTTACGCTCATTATCCACCGTAGCCTTTTACACTATTAGTTTTCTATAGCCCTACACACGCAAATGTACCCAAAGTAAATGGACAAGCAAGCAGGTTTTGCTGTTATGAAGATTCAGGCCTGGAAAGGAGCCAGTGTATTTCTTCCCCAAACTTTTGTTGTCTGTGTCTTTTTCATTTTCCCCATAGGCTAGTTCTGTGTTGTTTTATGTACGTGTCCCTTGTTGTTTCTTCCATGTGGTTTCTTTGTCTTTCAGCCTCTTATCTCTTTGTTTCTTCCCTTGCTCTCCTTCTATTTTCTCTCCCATTCTCTCCCTCGACTTCCTGCTATCTCTCCCCCTCACTCACACGCTCACTCAATCTCTTTCTCTTTCTCTATCCCCCTCCCTCCCTGCCTCCCTCGCACTCACTCTCATTCCCTATCTCTCCCTCCTCCCCCTCCTCTCCCCTTTCTCTCTATCTTTCTCATTCTCGCAGCACTCCCAGCCGCTGATGATTGATCAAGGTTTTCAAGGTTTGCCCTTTCCTGTTATTTAGTAGGAAATGTTTATGCACAGTCTTCAGCCTTACAGTCACAATTGGCATGTGTCCACACAGTGTTTGTCGCGCTCGCCTGCACCTATACATACATTTCTTAAACGCACACTCCCCCCCCACACACACATTTTCCCTATGTTTACTAGTTAAAAGGTAAGGTAAGCTCTGGTATAATAGAATACCTGTCTAATTATCAGGATCATCTTCCGTGCCGACTACTTAAGCACACAACCTGTACTTAGCCCGCAGGTACTCTGCCACACTGTTTCTCAACACAGCCTGAAAGAAATCTGGAAGTTCAATAGTTAATGTCTTCCCTTGCTGTTTTTCCTTTTCTTCACTCTCTCCGTCTCTCTATCTCCTTTCCTCTCTCCATTCCCTTTGCTCTCATCCCCCCTCCCCTTCCCCTTCCCCTCCCTCCTCCACCTCCTCCTCTCCTTCATTCTGCACCCCCCCCTTTCTCTTTTCTCTTGCTGATGGACTCTTCTTTTTTATTTTCACACTACACCATCCCCCTTTTTTCTTCTCTCTTTTTCTCTCTCCTTCTTTCCTCCAGCACCCCCCGCTCTTCTCTTTCACTGCATTTTCTTTCAAACCCTTCTATCTCTCTTCCCATCCCCACCCCCTCTCCACCACTCCCCCTCCCCTCTTTCTTTTCTCTCTCTTTTATTCTTTCTTTCTCTTTCTTTTGCCACATCCTTTCTTATGCCTCAGACCCCCCCCCTCACGTCTCTCCTTTCCCTTCTTCCTCCTTTTTGCTGCATTCTCTTCTTCCCTCCCCCACACCCACTTTCTTTCCTCTTTCCCTTTTTCTTTCTGTCTCTCTCACCCCCCTCCTCTTCCTCCACTCAGCTTCACTCCCCCTCCCTATGCTTCTTTCTTCCTTATTCTTTTCTCCCCCACGTCTGTCTCCCTCCCTCCCTCTCTCCTAACTGCTTTTCTCTCCTTTCTTTCTCCTTCTCTTTTCTTTTGTCACTCAGTTTTTTTTCTTCTGAATTTCTCAGACAGTATACTTCAGGCTGTCTCAATAGTTAATTAGTTTGAATCTAGAAATAATAGCAGCAAACTACACGGTCTCTGGAAAGTTAAAATTTTAGCATGTCTCAGACATTATCTGTCTAACTGTTTTGCTACTGACAGACGCACCTCCACCCATAGTCTCTCTGAGTGTTTGTGTGTGTTGTGAAAAGTGTGTACGTGCCTCTGTGTGTGCCTGCATACATACATATATATATATATAAACATGCGTAAATTCACATATATCTGTCTGTGCGCACAGAGAGAAACTACTGATTAGATTTTATAATTGTTTGTGCGTTTGAGCACACGCTCATATAAAAAAGGAAATGCAAAGTATAAAGTGTGATCAAGGAAAGATAGAGCTTGTGTCTGTGTGCCTTAAAGAGAAATGTGTGTTGAAGGGTCATGCTGAATTGTATGTAGTGAGAAAGGGAGATAAGATATGTGTGTGTGTGTGTTTGTAAGAGAAAAGAGGAGAGAAAGAGAAGTGAGATGGGAAGGAGAGGGTGGGAGGAAGAGAAAGAAATGGGGTGATGCTGTGTGTGTCTGTGTGTGTGTGTGTGTGTGGAGGGCTGGGGGTGGGGGGAAGGGGGGTGGGGGGGCAGGCACAGTCAGTTCTGATAACAGCAACAGTAGGAGGAGGATGAGCCGTGGGACCGCCCCACTCTCCCACAGATATAAATAGGAGGTGGATTTTTTTACTCCACTCATTTCTCCTGAAGGATGAGATCCCTGAAACACCTCAAACATCACTCCAGGAACAATGTGGTGAGTTTGTAACCTAAAGATGGAGAAAGATGTGTTGCTGCTAAGGGTTAGAGGGGTGGTGGTTACTTGTTTTGCAGTTTGTTAGTAAGGTAATTTACACTCTCGTCTCTATGTGAGTGTAAGAGAAAGCGAGATTACTTTTCACATACATAGTACCGCAGTAGGAACATCTTTTCAAAGAGCTAAGAGTTGTGTTTCTATCTCTGCCGCACGTTTTCTGCTACTGCTCTAATTGTTTGTCCTTAGGTGTCTTTCAGATGCAACTTTAAACGTGAAAGTACGGACTCTTGCAATTACTACCCTTCCTTCTCTTTCTCCTTGTCATTTGTCTTTTTCTCTTTCATTTTGTCAGCCTTTCATTTTGCTGTGCTTTTTCTTCTCTCTCCAGCTCCCCCTCCTTCCACTCTTTCTCTCTCACTCACTCACTCACTCACTCTGTCTTTCTGTCTCTGCCCCCCCGCACACCCCTCCCTCTCCTTTTCCTTTCTCTCTTCCCTCCTCTCACATGCTCACTCAATCTCTCGTTCCCCTTCCCTCCCCTCCCTCTCCTCCCCTCTTTCTTTATCTTTCAGCCCCTCCATCTCATTTCTGTCTCCGTCTCCCTCCCTCCACTCCTCCCCGCCCACAGCTCTTTCTCCTTCTCTCCATACCTCCCTCCCTCTCTTTTCTCTCACTTGCACGCACACATGCACACACACACACACACACGCTTTCAAATACACACAAAGTCTCTTTCCTTTTCTTTCTCACAAACACACAGTCTGTCTCTGTCTGACTACTTTAAAAGCAGTAATTATAAATGACGTGGTTATCAGGGCATCCAGGTCTACTCCCCCCCACACACATACACCTTTATTCCTGCACTATCTCCTCTTCCTTTTTCTCCATCCACTCTTTTCTTTTCTCTTAGTATTATGTCAGGAAAGGAAGCAGCTCTTTCTGGTGTGTATGGCACAGAGTGAAGACTAGTGTATAGTCTGAAATGAAAGTAGGGGTCAGAGCTTCTCTTCCTACATGTCAGGTCCATGCTGAGAAATAACCTGAAACCAGTGGCCTACAATACTCGCTTCCCCTTTACCACAGAGAGCCAGTTTTAGTGTACCATAATTTCTTCCCCATAGTTTCACTGTTCCACTTTTACAGGTGGCAGGGTAAACATGGGCATGTGAGTCTGAAACACTTTCAAACCATACAATTATGTTAGAGTCTTATGCATCGGTCTGGAATACAGAATGAGCTCGAAGCTCAATCGAATGTCTGTTATGGATATGAGACTGCCTGCCGGCATATATCATCTTGTTAAGGAAGCCCAGTGTGGCAGGCATTATGAAGTTGGCTACGGCGAGTGTAGAGCTAAGACGCTTTGCTCCTCATGAATGGGACAGATAGCTCCAGTGATGAGCTGACTTTGGTCAGCACAGGCTGCCCCGGGACCCCACAGGAAGTGCAGAGGACAGTCTACGGAAGTCAACTTCCTGGCTGGACCTGCATCCCTTGTTGTGTTCTTTATTATTCTAAAGCCTGTCAAGGAAGGAAGCGGGGTGCTAACACAGATCTGCCTTATCTCCTCAATCGAACGTTCTGTGGATTCAGAGCAAAGAAACAAGGCGTAGTCCGAATGCGGATTTCACAGAGTAACTGTGAAAAACATTATCTTAATACTCTCTTGGAGTCCTGGGAAAGGAACATTGTATTGCTTCTGGTGTCAATCTGGAACACAGAACCTTAAAAACTAAATTATATGATAATTTCAATATTATGGTGACACAAAACCTTTTGTTTGTATTAATAGGAAGCTTACCAACATCATGAGGCTACAATGGGGAAATTAGGTTATATGAGGAAACACTGTGTAAGGCAGGGATTGTAACAACAGAATGATGAAAAAAACACACACAGATGTATTATTTCTTCTAGTTCATTTTTTAAACTTGTGTTGATTTATCTGTTTTCTTCCAGGAGGAGGAGAGTGGCCGCTTGGTGCGGACCTACCCCAAGATGACTGAGGGCCAAGTGGATGTGGGCACACAGACGGAGCCTGTGGTGGTGCTATCTCTGGCTCAGGCTGCTGTTCTTGGCCTCATCTCCCAGAATGAAATCTTTGGGGCCACCATTGCTCCTAATGGCTTTTACACGGGGGAGCCCAGAGAGTGTCCCCCTCCTCCACCTGAGGCAATGGAGTATGAATATGCTGACCAGCTAATAGGGGCCAACGGGGACTACCTGGCTGAGCCTGCTGGGGAGCCGGAGCCCCAACCCCACTGCAGTGAGAGAAGACGGCCTGGGCCCCGTGGGAGGACCAAAAGGCCCAGGAGTGATGGAGAATTAGAGGGTCACCCACACAAAGTACCAAGTCCACAGGCTCAGGTTAAAGGTGAGCGCCTTGAGTCTGATACCCCTCCTTCCTGCATTCATGTGAACAGCAGGCGCAGTCCACGCAAATCAGAGGAACCAGTCACCCAACAAGGTTCTCTGAAAGAGGAGCAGACCTGCAGAAACTGTCCCTCATGTGTGAGAGATATATCCAGGCCACAGACAGACGGTCAGCCAGAACAGGAACAAGAAGAAAACACTGATAGAGAAAGAGAAAGGAAGGAAGAAGAGTTGGTGGTGGAGGAAGAAGAAGAGGAGGAGGCACTAAACCTTAAGACCAGCGGAGAGACTGGCAGTCCTCTGGAGAGCCGCTATTATGAGTCCAATGAGGTGGCGTACGAGTCTGCTGACATGGCCCTGCCAGGAGAGTATGAGGAGAACAGCCAGGCCATGCTGTGGTCAGACCCAGAGGGCCTTGCCAGACGAATGCAGATTGACCGGCTGGACATCAACGTGCAAATCGATGAGTCTTACTGTGTAGATGTGGGAGAGGGTCTGAAACGCTGGAAGTGCCGCATGTGTGAGAAGTCGTACACATCCAAATATAACCTTGTCACTCATATTCTGGGCCATAATGGAATTAAGCCCCATGAATGTCTACACTGTGGAAAGCTCTTCAAGCAGCCGAGCCACCTCCAGACTCACCTGCTCACCCACCAGGGAACCAGACCTCACAAGTGCACCGTTTGTGAGAAGGCCTTCACGCAGACCAGCCACCTGAAGAGACACATGCTGCAGCATTCGGACGTCAAGCCCTACAGCTGTCGCTTCTGTGGCCGTGGCTTTGCCTACCCTAGCGAGCTGAGGACCCACGAGAACAAACATGAGAGCGGTCAGTGCCATGTCTGCACCCAGTGCGGTCTCGAGTTCCCAACCTACGCGCACCTGAAGCGCCACCTAAGCAGCCATCAGGGCCCGACCACGTACCAATGCACAGAGTGCCACAAGTCCTTTGCTTACCGCAGCCAGCTGCAGAACCACTTAATGAAGCACCAGAACGTGCGGCCCTACGTTTGCCCCGAGTGCGGCATGGAGTTTGTCCAGATTCACCACCTCCGACAACACGCTCTCACTCACAAGGTACTGGCAGCGCACACCCTCGCACTTAAGGTACTGAAACCAAATGATGTGCCTTTATCTACCAGTTTATATGTTCAAAACAAAAACCCAGAGTAGGCTGGCCTTATGTAACCACACAACATCACTAAACATTTATTTAAAATAGACAAATGTCATTATCAAGATATAGACATGTAAGGGATTTAGGGAAGAAGGGAAGTATTTTAGCTTCACTCCTCTGTATGAATCCACATAGAAAAATGGGTGGTATATTGCACACTTGCATCATAGCCTTTTCTCCAAAACCAGTTGCTTTGTAAACATAGCCTTCAAAGGCCTTCAGTTTTATTGTGTGGCTCAACCCCCCACTTGCATGTGTTTTGTGTTGTGTTGTTCGCAGAGCTACTTCCCTTTGTGTCTGATGAATCACTCTGGTCTTTCTCTCCATTTCATTATATAGTCTGTTTTATTCTATAGGGGAAAAAACATTTCTTTTCCTGGCATTTGCTTTGGTTAAAAATTTAAATAAAAGTTAAATAAATGTTGAAACAAAAAAAGTTAATTTTTTCCATTGTTAGACTTTTTCCACTCTGTCCTTCAACACTTGGGGGGGCTAATGTAATCTACATGAGTTGGATCAAAAGCCAGAATTCAAATGCTCACACATGCACACACGTGAGCTCCTTGTGTGTTTTCTCCCAATGACTCATTATTTATTTTCCTCTAAACCATATATTTAGCTAAATTAATTAAAAGGCCCAAACACTTTTTGTTTCCCCAGGGGATGAAAGAATTCAAGTGTGACGTCTGTGCCAGAGAGTTCACCCTCTCTGCCAACCTAAAGAGACACATGTTGATCCATGCCAGTGTGAGGCCCTTCCAGTGCCACGTCTGCTTCAAGACCTTTGTCCAGAAGCAGACCCTTAAAACGCACATGATTGTCCACCTGCCGGTAAAGCCTTTCAAATGCAAGGTGAGTGAAGCAAGTGGAGTTTTACATCATGACAACCTGGGTCCCACTGTGATGGAGCGGGGAGGGGTACTGACTAATATGCTCTTGTCTCTCAGGTGTGCGGAAAATCGTTCAACAGAATGTACAACCTCCTCGGCCACATGCATCTGCACGCCGGCAGCAAGCCCTTCAAGTGCCCTTACTGCACCAGCAAGTTCAACCTGAAGGGCAACCTCAGCCGACACATGAAGGTCAAACACGGAATCATGGACACCTCAATAGATGGACAAGGTGAATAGCTCCATCAATTGTCCTTAATTACACTCTCTGCTTTGAAACTGATGAAACTCCTTGATGACATTTGAATTTGTTGATGGGTTATGTGTGGCAAATTTCCCAGTGGGACTGCTTGGTGGGCTTCATGTCACATTATTATCACTCAGTCTGTCCCTAATGCACTTTGACTCAGCATGTACTGTAATCTAGTGGCCAAGTGTTTTGATGTTTCTCTGTCACTCCTTCCCTGTGTGTTTAGTAAATATAGCAGTGCCTGGATTAGACATGCCTGTCTCTATCAGTAAAGACTGATACAGAGGCAGGGGAGGAGGGGCAATCTACTGGCTGTCCTCAATGAGGCCATGTGTCTTTAGGAATTGCTCTGTATGTGTTAATCAGGACAGAGTGGGTTCATATTTGTGACTTTGCTTCCTTCTTCAGAACCCCCCCCAGACACAGAAGGCCAGGAGGACTATGAAGAGGAGAGCTTTGAATTCAGCGAGCGAGAAAACCGGGCTAACAACAACAACACACCAGACATCGCCAAACTATCTCAAATGGAGTATTACAGCACCTATGGGAAGGGCGCAGGGCGCTTCAGCACCGCATGAATTATTAAAATGACTCCAAATTGAATATAAGTGTGAACTAATGAAAACAGGATTGTTTTTTGTTGTTGTTTTGTTTGCTGTTAAAGGCATTCTGCTTGGGTTGCTCGTCAATAGTGTGAAGAAACCCAGCAAACTGCACATTCATATGCACTGGAATCACTCAAAAGCTACAAAATTTGGAAATGTATACTTTTTACCTTATTACGTATTTTTCATCTCTAAAACACAGCAAATCCACTGAATAAATATTATATTTGAGAAAAGGGGACTGGCTAAAACAGGAGCATTTAAGTAAAAAAAAAAAAAATCTATATAAATACGTAGATGTTGTCAACTGCTTAACTACAGGAACATCATCTGAGCCTAATTTGAAAAGCACATTTTTAGCTACAAGCATAAAAGCATATGGTGATGTTATACTGCACTTACTCATTCAGACAATCTCTCAGTCTGTTGGGGTAAACTAATGTGGAGGGTTAAAGAAGGGAACATGTGTTACTGTTCATCTCACTTGCCAAAGCTTATCAAGTTGCAGGAGGTTAATGATTCACTTTGATTTTTACAGTGATAAATTCAATTTGAGGTCTGCAAAATGAGTTAAATTCCATTGGATTTGCAATCCGTGTTATTGTATATTATTGTACAGAATGTATCAGTCCTCTTGTATGTTGGCTGGTACTGTAATCAGTGCATAGCACTGAGGACCACTGTGTCTACTTTTTAGGTTTCTGCATTAACAAGCATCACCTTGTATTGATCTCTAGTCTATGAATGTAATTGTTTCTGTGGAATGTTTTAAGACGCTATCAAAATCAAAATATCCTTTTTAAATGATAGGACCCCTTTACCAAAGAATTGGATCAAATCTTGCAGCAAGTCTCTTTTCCTTGTTGAGCGGGGACATTGGATTTCTTGGGGTCCAATTGCAGACCTCATGAAATTACATTCAGGTTCTCCTCCCACCCATCTGTAGATCTCTTCAAAAGATTACCACAGAGAACAGACTGTGGTACAGCTTCTCTTTCAACAAACGTCACCATTTCCCCCCAATCCAGGGATTCACGAGACAAGACTGCACCATTTTTCAAAAGCAATGCAAACTCTGCATTCATATTGCAGTTGTTTTTTTATGGATGAATCTCAACAAGAATTGTCCCAAAAAACTCGGACAGAAATATTAAGTGCCCCAGTGTGTCTGCAAGAGCATGCCATCCATCATGCTGTACACTGGTCTCAAGTGATGAACGACAACCTCCCAACATGTGACAGGGCCATGGACCTTGTGGAAAATGATTTGGGAAATGCTCAATATATTCAGTTTCCCAGTGTTTAGCTTTTCAAACTTGTAACCTGCAAACAAGGTATCCATTTGCGATGTTGATATAGCGCATTTAAAATAAAAATGCTCAATTTTGTGAGTTTTTCAGCTTCTGTGTTCATTCCATCACTGTTTTAGTGATGATACAAAAAGGGAAAGATGTTCAGCTTAAATGGCTTACTGTTTTAGACATTAGTGTGCCGATAATGTGGATAGAAATGTATGTACAATGTTGTGTACCAGACAATACTGTAAAATAATAAATTTATTTACCTTTAAAATTGTTGCCCTTTGTTTTCAAAATTTTTTTTTAAAAAATGAGACGGTGTAGTCCCTCATTCGTCCAGGAGTGTTCTATCGTAGAAAAGGTTTCAGTCATCTGGACACTGTTTTCAGAATCAAGACGTTTTGAATTGAGAATGACTTCCGGATGGGACTCGAAACGTCTTGATTCTGAAAACAAGTGTCCAGATGACTACGACTGAAACCTTTTCAAAAAACAAAAACAAAAAAAACAATAGTGGGTCAAACAAGGGGATTTATTGGCAAAGGCTTCAGTCCTGCCCAAGGCATTACAGTATTGAATACAGTACTTCACATTACAAATAGAAAATCTTGCAAATAATGGGACAGATAGTTAGGGAGGCATCAGGTGGAAGGACAGCTGTCAACCATTTAATAATCTAATAGAACTGTACATAATCCTACACAGTTGTTTTTTTTAAACTTCAGACGAAATGCATGTGGATTTATTGACCTTTTAAGTTAAAAATGAGGTACAAAAACATACGAGTGACATTGCCATCTCCAGGCTAACTCTATTCTTTCAAGTCCTTCACTTGCCGAGGGCTTTATCCAGATTTGTCTTGATGGCGTCGAGGAAGTCTGTAGTATTGACGTAGTGCTCGTTCAGCTTGACACTGAGATGGCAAGACAAGACAGAGCAGATCAGAAAATTCAATACCATACTTACCATAAAACAATACTGTAGCACTAGAATCAGTAACCTTAATAATAATAATAATAATGATAATAATAACAATTATTATTATTAATTATTATTATTAATTATTATTATTATTCATTCATTTATGACAGTTATTAATATCAGCATCATCATTATCAATATTTCATTATTACTTAAAACATTAGAATGGGCAAGATGCATGATATAAGCAACTTTAAAACACAGTATGACTTGGTACTACATGACAGTTGTATTATTAAAAAAGTGTCCTCCTGTATTTATGTGCGTCTCTAGTTTGCTGAGAATAATGCCTTTAATGACAATAACAATCAATCATTGACAAGATATATGAGCTGCAATGCCTCATGGATAAAAAAAATGTTTAAAAAGAAAAAGGCAAGATGTGTTCAAGCTAGTAGGTGAGCCAATGCAACTATTAGCTAGTCTAGTACATATAGCTGTTGTGTGCAAAAACAAGTTGGTGAACGAGACGGCACATACCTCCACCAGAGCTACACAACCTTTAAATAAAAGGTTTAATAAAATGTTTAGAAAATCTTTCATCTGTAGCTGGAACCTAGATGGACAACCGTGCAATACGCGTGCAGTTTGTTCTTCATCATTCATGTGCATTTGTTCATTAGAAATTAGCAACAATACACTTCAATTAATATTTCACAAAGTTAAGAATCCTTTAAAATCTCCTGGATCCACATCGTGATCTGGACCAAGACTAATCAATTTTTTTCTAGACCACGGCCTAACTTTCCAAACTTCATTGAAATCGCTTTTTAAGATATCCTGAAACAAACAAACAACGAATACACAACTTTGAGAGCTAAAAAAACCTCCTCAAACTTTACACCCTATGGGTTACAGAAGACCGTACTGGCTTAAACTCCTGCCAGCTAAAAACAAGATGAGGGCATGTTTGGGACAAGGTTTCGAGTTCCCAACCTGTATTACATGCTGGCAGATCAGAATCAGGGTAAATAACACCCTGTCTTACATCAGTGTTTCAGACTGATGGTGGCAGTTTAATCAAAAAAGAAGGAAATCTGCCAGTGAAAGCAACATACACTCTTTTTGGGTGCCATTATAAGCTTAATGTCCCAAAACATAAAGATGCTCCATGGACTAAATGGATATATACTTCAAATTAGGGCTGCAACTAATGAGTTTTTGTATGATTGATTAATCTGTATATTAATTGTTTAATCTGACTATATACATAATTGTAGGCCATTACAATTTCCCACAGCTCAAGGTGTCAATTTTCAAATTGCTTATTTTGTCTGACTAACAGTTAAAAATTAAAATGATATAGAACGGAAAAAACAATTACTTAAATGATTAATTGCTAACTTAAAATAGTTGCAGATAATTTTTTTGTCGATCGACTAATTGATTAACTAACTGTCTTCACTCTACTCTGAATCTTGTTCCCCCTTGTGGATTACATGAAACATTAGACCTAGCATGTATCCAGATCCCCGCCCCCCCCAAAAAAACATTTTTTCCTAAACCTTTAATTGACATGGATGTCCTTTGCAATCAGGAACATTGTCATCATGATAGTTGCACTCATGTCTTTTATTCTATGTATTTTGGGTGTGACTACTACGAGCAGTAACTAGGTATATCTAATTAAATGGATATCTTGTATATCATCATCACCTTCACAAGTAATATGTTTCAGAGAGTTGTCAGAGCTACATCAACAACATCAAAACGTACGTATTAACATGTATATGAACTTACTTGGGTAGGCCATGGATGCAGCCTGCGAGGTCCTTGGTCATCGTACCGCTCTCAACTGTCTCGACACACACCCTCTCCAGAGTCTGGGAGAACCTGCAGACGAACAAAGACATTTAGAAAAGGCATGTTTCATCCCAGGGCCAGTATGTTTCCTACAAATTTAAACATCTCTCACTTGATAAGGTCGGGGTTGCCATCGAGTTTGCCACGATGCTCCAGGCCTCTGGTCCAGGCGAAAATGCTGGCAATGGGGTTGGTGCTGGTCGGCTTTCCCTGAAAGTAGAATTGAGGATAATGTTAGGGTTTTTAACTACTACACAGTACTGTAATGCAGTGATGTTGCTAGGTGACACATTTAAATCTGAAAGGACGCAGTAAACTCCCTATTTTTCCCCTAACAATTCTACATTGTTAACAACAAATGTGTTGAAATCATATAAAAATCAATCTTGCTGTCAAAAAACTAATTTATTAAATCAGGCTATAGCCTCTCACCTGCTCTGTGTCAAGGTTGAGTGCGTGCACACACACATACACACAGCAGGGAGAACAGCAGAGATTACTTGAGTTGATGACAACTACGCTCGTTACTGTAAGTGAGTGCAATAAAACCTTTGCAAGGAAAAAAGCCAATACTTTATCAATAAACCTGTTTGTAATGAAAAAGAACTGATTAGAGTATAGATAAGAGTAGTAGTAGTAGTAGTAGTATCGATTAAATCCTAATAATACCCATCCCTAAACGAGTTTAACACTACAATTATTCAAAAACCACACATTTTAGTGGGGACCCATTCAAATGCCCACCTGTGGGTTCTGGGGACTCACTACATTGAAAACCTATCAACATCAACAATAATGTTTTGTTTTTTTATTATCATGAATGTAAAGAATCATTTATTTACTAGTTTTGGGCATCTAAGCATTCTTCTCATTCTTAGTTTTTACCACTCGATGGCAGTATAACTCCACAGATCACACAGTCTGTTTGCAAGGCCATAATTTGTCACATTTTCATTGTCCAGTTGAAATGCTTTCCAAAGCAGAGCACTAAGATTGATAAAGATGGTCACTAACCTTCTGGTGCTCGCGAAAGTGCCTCGTCACAGTGCCGTGGGCTGCCTCAGCCTCAATAGTCTTGCCATCAGGGCACACGAGAACTGATGTCATTAATCCCAGAGAGCCAAAACCTAAAAAGGGGAAACAAATTCCACAACTCAAAAACTGGCAAGCACCTCACCCTTATATGTTTCGGTATTACGTAACAACGTAATTTCCCAAGAAGCACTAGTCGTGTTGCTTTCCAAATATCTCACCCTGTGCAAGGATATCAGATTGAACATCTCCGTCGTAGTTCTTGCAAGCCCACACAAAGGCTCCAGAAGATTTCAGCACTTGGGCGACCATATCATCAATAAGCCTGTGCTCATACCAGATCTTCAGTCTGTCAAACTCAGGCTTATAGTGCCTGTAGGAAGCACAAACATAATAAACTAAAGCTACTTTTTGCTTTTTTACCTTGCTCTACAAGATTTAAGTGAAAAAAGGTTTGATTTTTCTATAATATTGTACCACATCCTAATTACTGGTATCATTTTGTACATAAGAATAAACTAAATACATTTCTTTTAGTTTGGTACTGTGTTTTATTTTACCAATGACAAAAATGTAGTTTAACAGAAACTCTTACATGTGTCTATTTGTGCATAAAACCAATCAAACATCAAGACAGAAGACACTCACTTTTGAAAGATATCCTCGAAGATGTCTTTAAACCTGCCATCATAGGCCTTAAGAATGGTGTTCTTTGTGCTCATGTACAGTGGCCACTTCTTGCCAATAGCATACTGGAAGCAGCTGTGTGCAAAGCCTGTAATAGACTGTTAAGGGGGAAATACAAACAGTTCATGGCTACTGTAGCATTTTATCAGTAGTACAGAGGTTAACAAGCTTCCCCTTGACAAGTTGACAGTAATCTATGATCTCTGTGACCTCTGATGTTGTTAAATCAAACAAACCGGTGCTGATGAAGATAAACAAAACAGTAGCAAAGCAGGTTAAACAGAGGTTAGTCTACTGCAACGACTGCTATGTCAATTTTACAAAAAGCCTTAGGCAGAATGTAATAGTACCATCAGGTTTTCTTTAAACTAGAAAAAGTTATAAAAAAAAAGAATTCACTTCCCGGCTGTTGTAGGGAAATTAGCCTTTTTCAAAAATAAAAAAAGTATATTTCAGTTTATTCCTGACCCGTTTTTCAAGATTTACATCTTCAATAGGAACAAATGGGTTTGGGGCTGAGTGCCACAGACACAGTGGGGTAGTCAAAAAGAATTGAGCAAGGGACTAACATTGTTGGTGTTTTTGTCGTTTGTTCATTAAAAAAAAAAAAAAAAAAAAAAAAAAAGAATGAAAAGGATTTGTTGACAGTAGCAAAAAATTAGAATATCGCTAGCCTTATTCTTTAAATAGAAGTATACACTGACCTCATCTGTATTGTACATGCCCATTCCACAGCCACCAGCAGGAAAGTCATAGACCTCCCATTCCTTGCCTGCACTACCATCAGCAGGTGAGAAGATAATCTTGAATTTGCCGGGCTGGTCCACAACAAAGTCTGTTGCTCTGTACTGTAGAAGAAACACAGCAAGTTTCATTAACTTGAAGAAATCTGATATCAGTCTTGAAAACTGCCTGGCTTGTTGTTTCTTTGGGCTCAGAAGAGGTGAAAGAAACATTACTGCAAACTGAATTGGAACATTTTCTTCAGCATTTTAGAGGAGACTCGCCTGATCACCAAAGGCGTGTCTGCCGATGGTGATGGGCTGTGTCCAGCCTGGAACAAGCCTGGGAATGTTCTTGCAGATGATTGGCTCACGGAAGACGGTGCCGCCCAGGATGTTCCTGATGGTTCCGTTGGGACTCTTCCACATCTTCTTCAGGTTAAACTCTAAATATTTAAAATAAATAAATAAAACAAACAAAAACAAAACCACCCACCCACCACAACAGTACAGAAATGACTATAAGACAGAAAAATACCAGAGACCTACAAAACACAATCATTCATCAAGTGTTCATCTTCATGTACAATGCCAAATGTTTTTGATCACCCTACATGTCAACATTACTGGTTAAAAATTAAGCATGCTCATTGTAAATACTGCAGATGCCAGTTTGCACACAGGAGAAGGCATTTGCCTAAAACATCTGTGCATTAATAAAATCATTCAGTTGGAGTTCTGTCCTGCTCATGACCAGTTCAGCCTATAGTATATGTATGTACAAGACAAATATATTTTGTGTTGTCCCCTACACTGTATTTGAACTCTTGACTTGGAGTGAATAATAATAATAATAATAATAATAATAATAACAATAACAACAACAACAACAACACCATCATCAAGTTTATTTATATAGCACTTATCAAAATCAAAAAGCACTTTACAGGAAAAATCCTTCTGGTAGCGAGGCGATGGGTGCAAGTCTAAACTGCTCTGTAATTATAAATGTATGTATAATAGGCTATCAAAGCCTTATTACATACCTTCCACTCTGGCTTCGTCAGGTGTGATGGTGGCACACTTAACCGCCACATGGTACTTCTTAGTAGCCAGGGCAGAGTCGATGGTGACCTGGTCATCAGTGTGGTCACGGTACGGCAGACCCAGGTCATAATACTTCAGCTCAACATCAACATTGGTCAGGATGAGCTATAGGACCACAAAAACAAGAAACACACAAGACATGAATTAACATTTACGAACTACACTGGTCTAACTACACTGTTCTGCTGTCTAAAAAAACTATACGTTTCCTGAGAGATTAAATAAAATATCTTTTAATACAATACATTCTGGGATCACTGGGATTGTTAACACAAGACATTAAACTGTGGGTCTACAAACAATACAACTCATCAGTTGTCAGCAAAACATTCAGGGATTTTATCTCACTTCTCCATGTTTTCTTCCTGAACCAACGCACCATCTGCTCTCTGCAGAGGCAATCAGCCAGTGACTGAATGAAACATCACACAGACCCCTCCCCCCACATCATACATGCATAATCTTCCACATAACCCACCCCTCACATCCACGTGTCGGTCTGTGATATAAAAGTAGGCGAGGCAGACAGTGTGGGCATGTCCTTCTCCAAGACTCACACCAGTGTTTGTGTTTACCCCTCCACACCACTTCATCACCTTCTCTTTGATGAACTCCCAGATGATCCTGGTCATCTCGTCTCCGTCCATCTCCACCACCGGCTGGGCCACTTTGATGCGTCTGTCGGCATCTGTCAATCACAAATACAGTAGGGTTCAAGTAAAATAAGCTTTTCATTCACAACAAAATGCTTTTTTATTTAAGGGTCAAAGACTGCTGAGCAACAATCAAATACAGGAAACTGCACTGACTGGGGTGAAAAAAAAAAAAAAAAAAAAAAAAAAAAAGAGGGATCCTGTTTTGAGGCTACCTGCAGAGGACAGTGTTTTCCGTAGGGCTAACGTGATTAGCCAACTGAAATTTTTTTAACTTTTAACTATTTTAAGAACTGGGACGGTGTAGTCCCTCATTCGTCCAGGAGTGTTCTATCGTAGAAAAGGTTTCAGTCGTAGTCATCTGGACACTGTTTTCAGAATCAAGACGTTTCGGCTCCCATCCGGAAGTCATTCTCAATTGTGAAAAAATTGGACGGGAACTGGAAATTTAAGCTACTCTGAGTTACATAAGCCCTGCCCTCAGGAGGGAATTTGCCTGAGTATCTGTTAATAGCTAGTTTCACCTGAAACTGACCTAATAGTTTCAAGATGGCCCAGTAATCAGTAATCAGGCCTATTGTTCTCTGGCTGCATCTCCTTCATCACTGTTAAGTGCCTGATTAGCATGTGATAGGCGTGACCAAGGTGATAATACACTGATAGACTTTGGGCAGATTAAATCTCAGACCACTATTTCTGTTCAAAGAGGGGTTCTCTTTCTTCACAAAAATGGCTTCCTTGACGCCCCGTTCAAACCAACTCTTCTCTCTACTAAGAATCTTCACCTCGCTGTCTTCAAATGTGTGGTTTGTAGCTTTTAAATGCAAATACACGGCGCTCTGTAATCCTGAGTTAGTGTCGTCTGTGCTGATAAAGTCTTTTGTGAAGTGGCTGTTTGGTTTCGCCTATGTACCGTTCTTTGCAGTTTTCCTCACTGCACTGAATGGAGTAGACAACATTGCTCTGTTTTTGTGTGGGTAACTTGTCCTTAGGGTGAACGAGTTTCTGTCTTAAAGTGTTGCCTGGTTTAAAGAAGACAGGAACATCGTGCTGTCTAAAGATCCTTTGTAGTTTTTCAGACAGTCCAGATACATAAGGAATGGAGACACCGTTCCTTCTTGGTTCAGTTACACTTTTGTCCTGTTTTTTGGCTCTTTGTTGATAGCCCAAGTAGGATAACCACAGGCTGAGAGTGCATTCTGGACATGCCTTTCCTCTTTCTTCTTACCCTCTGAGCCTTAGGGCACTTCTTTGGCTCTGTGTTGTAATGTCCAGATTACACCCAGCTTGTGCTGTAGTGGATGGTGTGAGTCAAAGAGCAGGTATTGATCCGTATGTGTTGGTTTCCTGTACACTTCTATCTGGAGCTTTCCGTCCTCTCCTCTGAGAGTAGAACAATCAAGAAAGGCCAAGCGGTTCTCTTTTACATCCTCACGCGTGAACTTGATGTTGGGATCCACCGTATGAATATGCTCTGAGAACGCTTCCAAGTCTTGTTTCTTGATTTTCACAAAGGTGTCATCCACGTAACGGTACCAATGACTTGGTGTTGTGCCCGGAAACGAGGATAATGCCTTCTTCTCAAACTGTTCCATGTACAGGTTGGCCACAATGGGAGAGACCGGAGAGCCCATAGCACAGCCGTGAATCTGTCTGTAGAAGTGTCCCCGGAATTGGAAGTAGGTTGTGTTGAGACAGATGTCTAATAGTTTACATATGTGTTCAGGTGTAAGCTTGGTCCTTTGCTGTAAGGTGGAGTCCTCCTGCAGTCTTCTCATCACCGCTGTCACTGCTTCTGAGGTTGGGATGCAAGTGAACAAGAACACTACATCATAAGAAACCATAACTTCATCTGGGTCTAACTGGAGATGTTTCACTTTGTCCACAAATTTCTGTGTGTTTTCCACATGATGTACTGTGTTCCCCACCAACGGAGCCAAGATTGTAGTCAAATGTTTGGCTATGTTGTATGTGATGGAATCTGTGCTGCAAACGATGGGTCTGAGTGGAACATTCTCTTTATGAATTTTGGGAAGGCCATAGATGCAGGGAATGGCTTCCCCAGGGTATAGTCTGTAGTACAGAGGCCTGTCTATCACCTCCTCCTTCTCAAGCTTCTGTTTTGCTACAAGAAGAAGGTTATAGACTGTCTACAGAAGCTTAAGTAACTCAGAGTAGCTTAAATTTCCAGTTTCCGTCCAATTTTTTCACAATTGAGAATGACTTCCGGATGGGAGCCGAAACATCTTGATTCTGAAAACAGTGTCCAGATGACTACGACTGAAACCTTTTCTACGATTTTAAGAACTGATTAATCATTTCAATAATGCAACCACAAGGGGGCACAAGCCAGTGTCTTCTTGTGCCAGTCCCAAGTCTGGATAAATGCAGAGGGTTGTGTCAGGAAGGGCATCCGACGTAAAACACATGCCAAATTAAAAATGCGAATCGTGAAAATGACTTCCATACCGGATCGGTCAGGGCCCGGGTTAACAACGACCGCCACCGGTGCTGTTGACCTACAGGGTACCGGTGGAAATTGGACTACTGTTGGTCAAAGACGAAGAAGGAGAGGAGGAAGGTGTGTTCGTAGGCAGAGAGAGAAGAGGAAAGCTAAGAATGTAGGACTGACAGTAGGGATTTTGAATGTTGGGACTATGACAGGGAAGGCTAGAGAGTTGATTGACATGATGCAGAGAAGGAAGGTGGACATACTGTGTGTCCAGGTGACCAACTGGAAAGGTAGCAAGGCTAGAAGCTTAGGAGCAGGGTTCAAGTTGTTCTACCATGGGTCAGATAGGAAGAGAAACAGAGTAGGAGTTATCCTGAAAGAGGAGTTTGTGAGGAATGTTCTAGAGGTGAAAAGAGTATCAGACAGGTTGATGAGTCTGAAGCTGGAAATTGAAGAGGTGATGTTCAATGTTGTGAGTGGTTATGCCCCACAGGTAGGATGTGAGTTAGAAGAGAAGGAGAAACTCTGGAGTGAGTTAGATGAAGTGATGCAGAGCATCCCCAGAGGTGAGAGAGTGGTGATTGGTGCAGATTTCAATGGGCATGTAGGTGAAGGGAACAGAGGTGATGAGAACGTGATGGGCAGGTTTGGTCTTCAGGACAGGAACGCAGAAGGACAGATGGTGGTAGACTTTGCAAAGAGGATGGAAATGGCTGTAGTGAACACTTTCTTCCAGAAGAGGCAGGAACATAGGGTAACATATAAGAGCAGAGGTAGACGCACTCAGGTGGACTACATCTTGTCTAGACGTTGTAATCTGAAAGAGACCAGTGACTGTAAAGTAGTGGTAGGGGAGAGTGTAGCCAGACAACACAGGATGGTAGTGTGTAAAATGTCTCTGGTGGTGAGGAAGATGAAGAGGACAAAGGCAGAGCAGAGAACAAAGTGGTGGAAGTTGAAAAAGGAAGAATGTCGTGTAGTTTTCAGGGAGGAGCTGAGACAGACTCTGGGTGGTCAGGAAGTGCTCCCAGATGACTGGACCACTACAGCTAATGTGATCAGGGAGACAGGTAGGAGGGTACTCGGTGTGTCATCTGGAAAGAGGAAAGTGGACAAGGAGACTTGGTGGTGGAACGAGGAAGTGAAGGAGTGTATACAGAGAAAGAGGTTAGCTAAGAAGTGGGACACAGAGGACTGAAGAGAGTAGACAGGAGTACAGGGAGACGCAGCGTAAGGTGAAGGTAGAAGTGGCAAAGGCCAAACAAAGAGCATATGAGGACTTGTATGCTAGGTTGGACACTAAAGAGGGAGAGGTGGATTTGTACAGGTTGGCCAGACAAAGAGATAGAGATGCGAAGGATGTGCAGCAGGTTAGGGTGATTAAAGATAAGGATGGAAATGTATTGACAGGTGCCAGGAGTGTGATGGGAAGATGGAAGGAGTACTTTGAAGAGTTGATGAATGAGGAAAATAAAAGGGAACGAAGAGTAGAAGAAGTGACTGGTGTGGAGCAGGAAGTAGCAAAGATTAGCAAGAGTGAAGTGAGGAGGACATTGAAGAGGATGAAGAGTGGAAAGGCAGTTGGTCCTGATGACATACCTGTGGAGGTATGGAAGTGTCTAGGAGAGGTGGCAGTGGAGTTTCTGACTAGTTTGTTTAACAAGATCTTGGAGAGTGAGAGGATGGCCGAGGAATGGAGGAGAAGTGTACTGGTGCCAATTTTTAAGAACAAGGGAGATGTGCAGAGCTGTGGCAACTACAGAGGAATAAAGCTGATGAGCCATACAATGAAGTTGTGGGAAAGAGTAGTGGAAGCTAGGCTAAGGGCAGAGGTGAGCATTTGTGAGCAGCAATATGGTTTCATGCCTAGAAAGAGTACAACAGATGCAGTATTTGCTCTGAGGATGCTGATGGAGAAGTACAGAGAAGGTCATAGGGAGTTGCATTGTGTCTTCGTAGATTTAGAGAAAGCGTATGACAGGGTGCCGAGAGAGGAGCTGTGGTATTGTAAGAGGAAGTCTGGAGTGGCAGAGAAGTATGTTAGAGTGGTGCAGGACATGTATGAGAGCTGTAAGACCGTGGTGAGGTGTACTGTAGGTGTGACAGAGGAGTTCAAGGTGGAGGTGGGTTTGCATCAAGGATCGGCTCTGAGCCCCTTCTTGTTTGCTCTGGTGATGGACAGGCTGACAGATGAGGTTAGACAGGAATCTCCATGGACTATGATGTTTGCGGATGACATTGTGATTTGTAGTGAGAGCAGGGAGCAGGTGGAGGAAAATCTAGAGATGGAGGTCTGCTCTGGAAAACAGAGGAATGAAGCTTAGCTGCAGTAAGACAGAATACATGTGCGTCAATGGAGCAGGGAGTGAAGAAGGTGCAGGACTTTAAGTACTTAGGGTCAACGGTTCAGAGCAATGGAGACTGTGGAAAAGAGGTGAAGAGGCGAGTGCAAGCAGGTTGGAACGGGTGGAGAAAAGTGTCAGGTGTGTTGTGTGATAAAAGAGTATCAGCAAGAATGAAAGGAAAGGTGTTCAAGACGGTGGTGAGACCAGCGATGTTGTACAGCTTAGAGACAGTGGCACTGAAGAAAGACAAGAGGCAGAGCTGGAGGTAGCAGAGCTTAAGATGTTGAGGTTCTCTTTGGGAGTGACGAGGACGGACAGGATCAGGAACGAGGACATCAGAGGGACAGCTCATGTTAGATGTTTCGGAGATAAAGTCAGAGAGGCCAGATTGAGGTGGTTTGGACATGTTCAGAGGAGACACAGTGAATATATTGGTAGAAGGATGCTGAGGTTGGAGCTGCCAGGCAGGAGGTCTAGAGGAAGACCAAAGAGGAGATTTATGGATGTAGTGTGAGAGGACATGAAGTTAATTGGTGCGAGTGAAGAGGATGCAGAGGACAGGGTTAGATGGAGGCACATGATTCGCTGTGGCGACCCCTGAAAGGGAACAGCCGAAAGGAAAAGAAGATTAATCGTTTCAATAAAATACCAACCATTTGCTGGCTACAGCTTCTCAAATGTGAGGTTTTGCCTGCTTTGCACCTAAAGGTCACCTATGGATTTTCTGAATGCTGGTCAGACAAAATAAGGAATGGCAAAACGGCACTTTGGGATCTGGTAACTTGTGATGGACATTTGTTTTCTTGTAAAAAAAAAAAAAAAAAAAAACAAAAACAACAATACATGTGACGTTTACATAGTGTTCTTACCAAAAAGCATTATTTGTGGCTAACCAATGTGTTGAATGCATTTCATTCCTCACAAAACATTTGCAAGGCCAATTTTAAAAAAGTCTTTTTAAACTTAGTGTTTATATTTAGTGTTTATATTTGTGTTTTCTTGCTAACAGTCTTCCAGTATTTGCTACGTTTCTTGACGCATTACTGCCCTACACAGTCGATTGGTGAAACAGCCTAAAACTGACAGCAGGAAAGTATTGCATTGCAGAGCGTGTGCATGTGATACAAACAAATAGGCACCTGCTTACAAAAACGCTGCTCCATAGTGCCACTTGTGCCAACAGTACACGCAAGTTGTCGCCAGAAACTCAACAGGGTACCTTTAAGCTGTAGTTGCAACCCTAATTATAACTCACATTTGGCACATCAGAAAATACTAATATCTACAGTTACAGATTTTATTAGATTTAATTTTTAATGTACAGTCCACTCTTACTTTACAAACCATGATATTATTTAATTATTTATAAGGAAACAACCACTTAACAAATGTTAGTTTTTAAAACATGTAAACTTTAATAACTCAAAGTGTGCTCTATTTTCATGCCAACAATGCCTTTTGGGAGAATAGTCTCAACTTCTTAGCCTACCAATCTACGTTGATTCAACTGGAAAGCAGTCCCTAATCATTTCTGCTCTCATTCTGCTCAGTGTGTGAGAGTCCTGCCAGCAGGACCATTTCAGTGAATAGAAAAATACGAGGGGGGGGGGCAGAGGATCATGTGACTCTCAGGTTTCCCAGCCAAGTTAATTCTCCCCCACTGCTACCAAAGCCTTCCCAGAATAATGCAAGTAATCATAAGGAGTCTGGTGAAATCGTTACAAACAACTTTTCCTAATATAGGCATATATTAAATGAATTTAATAAAATTTCAAAAATCCACGTGGACTTGTGAAGACACTGTTGGGATTATGAAGCCTTGGTAACAGCTGTCAAAACAGCCTCTGCCCTGCTGACTACAGATATGTGGTGACCACGATGCACTGAAAATAACCTCCTAGTGACCTTTACGTTACAATTATGTTCCGCAATAGCATAAAGCAGACAGAAAGACATGACATGAGCCTACGTATTACTTTAGTGTTACTGATTAGGGTGACTTTCTGTGTTTTTTAGACCAACCTAATTCTCTTCAGGATAAAGACCACTAATTTTTCTTCTAAGTAGGCCTATCTGTCACCAGCACCGTGAAAAACATTATCTGTTTTTGAATATTTTCTGCAGGTAACCTCTCTAGATATTGTTTGGGCTTCTGCATGAGTGGCATTATATACTTCTTAACCTACTGAGCAGCGACCACTTGGTCCTTGTTTAGGAAGTTTGTCATTTTGGCATTGAAGATCATGTGTCAAAGGAAACTATGAGAATCGTTTAGTCAGTTTTATTCTAAATTTGTCCACACAGATGAAGTTGAAGTTACTCCACAACCTGAAATGGAAAGAACCACTATTGCTGTCCCCAGTGGCCCTAATTTCATGTTTACAAAAACTTTAGAGATTTAAGATTTTATCATTGGAGCTTTTTAGTCTATTAATCCACTGACAAAACACAAAAAAAAATAAAAAATTGAATGATCAACTAATCATTTAAGTAATTTGTCAAGCTAAATGCCAAATATTCCATAGTTATCGTAAGGATGTGAAATTTGATAGTAAACTGAATGTTTCGTTTTGTTTTGTACTGCTGGTTGGACAAAGAAAGTAATCTGAAGATGTAACTTTGGGGTTTAGAAATTTCTGATAGACACTTCTCACTATTTTCAGGTTATTTTATAAACCAAAGGACAAATCGAGAAAGTAATTAGCAGATTAATCAATTATGAAAATAACTGTTAGCTGCTACCCTATTCGTCATCAACATGTATTGAAGATTGAAACAGAAATTAGTAATCAGCTTTTTCAAACCACTATCACTATATACTGTGTATGTTGCTCATGACATAAGTTGTTGGGCTCTACTATCATAGTGCAGGGGGAGGAGAGCGCAGGGGGGAACTAAGTAGGTTACGTAACGTCCGAGTGTATCAACAAACTGAATACCGAAGGGCAAGCTGACACAAAGTCACGTGGGCCTGCCAGCCACATCATTCGTACATGCACTGGGGATAGGTCTGCACAACTCCCCCCTAAAAATCATACTTTAGTGCATAGCTTAGCATTGGTCTGTTGATAAGAGCTGTCTCCAAAATACTAAACATAAGCGCAAATGGAAAACTCCATCCAAACTCCAAGACTGAGATCTTTATTATGTGCTCAACATTACTTGTGCAATCTACATTAGGGCAAGCAGTCAGCAGTCTAAAACAACATGTGCCTTCACAGGATGACCAGAATAACCTTTGTCTATGTGTCCTCTCTGGTTAACTTTCAACATAGAGCAGCAAGCCTTACAGCCCTTCAGGTTTAATCATATGCCAAGAAAAGGCATTCACCAGGTAAACAAAACGAGTCAAACCGAGCTGCAGGCAAGACTGTAGACGTTTGTGAGAAGGTTGGTTAATAAACTTTTAAACAGAACTTGAAATGCTGACCAAAAAACAGAAGCTGCTGCAAATGCAAGGCAGCAAAGTTTTCAAAATAAGACTAACAGGAGCATTACACCTTCTCTTTGTAAAATCCACAGCCAAGGTGAAACAGCATGTTGGCCAATTTTATGAGCACTGTGACATTTAAAAGGGCACGTAATTGCAGCAAACTTCTGCTGGCAAAGACAATGCATCTTGTGATTCAAATTAAAAAATAATAATAAAAAAAGGTAAAAAGTCAATCTTCCAGTTTGAATCATCTGCAAATCATAGCTGTCACAAGACTGGCACACTGCTTTATATCCCTGATTATTGCACCAAGTGCAGTGACAATACTGTCACATGTGTGTGTTAACAAATGTTACACCTACTGCAGGTAGCTGTAAGACCTTTTCACTTGGGTTTAAGAGTAGCTGCTTTAACAGCATGAGTTGTTTTATATACCTGAGACATTCCAGGGAGGTGCGAACTGGGTTATTATCATCACCACTGACAACTAAGTACACTACAAAGCTCAAATGACATGTTGATTCAATCACACTCAAGATCGAAGTACCCTTCAAATGACCCACTGCTTTATGAACACTGGTGGTGCTAGCTTGGGTTGCATGGAGACCTGTATCTACAGCACCAGAGCTTAGAGAGATTCAAATTCCTGCTGTATGAAATTTGGGATGCCTGCAGAGCCCACGTGATGAATCTGGATCCCTGCTCCAATCACAGACAAAAAAAGGCAACTGATTTTGGTTGCACTGACCTAAATTTAAGTAAATCAAAATTGTAAACGTTTAGAGCCAAGATAAAAGTACCAGGCCGCACGGGGTTTTATAGTCACAATGCTAGGGTCAGAAGTGGTAAAATAAACGTGCAGTTCTTAGCTCTCGAGTGAATGTGACCCAGATCAGAAAAATTATGTAGGACAGACCGAGCACTGGCAGCGGCAGCCATTGCTCTCTATAGCGTCGTCTCGTATGCGGTGGCTGACCTTGTGAAAAGTTTTCCAAGTCAGAGTCGCACGAATAACATGATGGCTGAAGAGCAGCCTATCAGTTTGGATTTGGACAACTGATTTAACTTGATCTTGAGTGACAGTGATTGTATTTTAGCCTCAATCACGAGCAATGAGATTTCCGCACAGACAGCTAAAAAAATAAAAATAAAAATAAAAAAAAAAGCTTAATCTGATTCATTGGCTGCCAGTTTTTGCAGCGCAATTTTCTCCTTGATTTAATTCTTCTTACGAGGAAGAGTGGAATATACAATTACAAGTACAATTATTTTCGTAGGCGATTTTTGACCGTTTACGTTTAATTCATTTATGTGATCACAAATCTTCGCACTGTCATCAACTGTTCCTCAAACTTTGAATGTGGAAGACAAAGACAGTCGGCCCTCATCTCCCTCGACGTTTACAGCCTCCTGATTATGTAAACAACCAGCCCTCGACCAGACATAAAACATCCATTAAGGCACTCGGAGGCGTTTGGAGAATCGTTGCCCCTAAGCTCAGACAACTATTAACACCATTAACAGCATCCCAGTTAACAGTACACGTAACTTGGCTAGCATAGCTGCTTAGCAAGGCGCCACCGGCTTCTAACGGCTGGCACATCTTGTCGCTCTCGTGCATAGGCTGACATTTACGTACATTAGCTTGCCAAATAAAAGGCGTCATTTTAACACAAAGCTAGGTCAAGCAGCAGTTGACGTTAACCGTCAACATAATGATGTTGAGGGTGACCCCAGTTATCCCTCTCCACTCACAGTTTCTTTGAGGCAAAGTCTGGCAATTTGCAGCCGGCGCAAGCACCGCGGGGTTTCTGGAAAAAGCAGCGGCAGACCTCGATAGCGAGCTGAGCACTTTCAAATATCCAGCCATGTCTCTCCCCGGCCCGAATCAATTTGCGGTTGAGGACTCGACGAAACTCAGAGCAACCAGAGGACAAAGCGCTCCGAGGTTCTCGGCAATATAATAGTGAGCAGAAGTAGCAGCTCCGCCCTTCTTCGCCGTCCCGGCGGGATACGCTGAGCGCTACGCCAGTCACACAGACGCGGAGGAGTATGGAAAGCCATGCAGTTCAAAAATACTTTTTTAATTTAAAACAACACGTTGACAAGTTCCCATGTAGTCAAAATCTATGTTTAAGTGTTTTTTTAAAAGTATTTTTGTAGGTATTCTCGGGTATTTTTAATGGCATTTTAGAGTTTGTCATTAACTGAAAAACGCTAAAAAAAATAAATGTATGACTCAGGGACGTCTACTAATTTTAACTCTAACGCTTTCTTTCATATGACTGCCAGAGCAGAGTGTGTCTGGGGGCTGGTCATGGATGTATAATCAGAATCAGAAATACTTTATTGATCCCCGAGGGGAAACTCTTTTGTTACAGCAGCTCACTATCACGTCAGTGCACACAGGAATAGAAGTACTAAGCAAAAAATATAATACACTATAATACAGGCAAGATAAATTAAGTACCAAGTGGGTATAAGTATAAAATTAAAATAAGTGTGAAGTACAAAGTGGGTTTACCGGTTGATGATAATAATACGGTATAAAGTAAATATGCATGAACTGTGAAGTTAAGTGTAGCTTATTAAGATTATAATAAGAAGGAGGATATTGCACAGCAGTAATTAGAAGTATGAATAAATTAAACTGAAAACAGAGTATATTGCACAATTATGTCAAGCATTGCAGAGATGTAATGATCAATGTCCAGTTTAATGACTTAGGGTCATACAGACTGACACAGGGAGGAGTTAAAGAGTTTGATGGCCACAGGCAGGAATTACTTCCTGTGGCGGTACTCCTTTGTTTGACCAGCACGTCATGGAGCGGGTGGGAGACACTGTCCAAGATGGCATGTAGTTTGGCCAGCATCCTCCACTTTGACACCACTGCCAGAGTCCAGCTCCACCCCCATGATGTTACTGGCCTTACGGATCAGTTTGTTGAGCCTATTAGCGTCCGCTACCCTCAACCTGCAGCCCCAGCATGCAGCAGCATACAGGATACCACTGGCCACCACAGACTCATAAAACATCTTCAGCATTGTCCGGCAGATGTTGAAGGACCTCAGCCTCCTCTGGAAATAGAGCCGGCTCTGGCCCTTCCTGTAAAGAGCTTGAGTGTTCTTGGTCCAGTCCAGTTTATTGTCCATGTGTACTCCCAGGTACTTGTAATCCTCAACAATGTCCACACTGACCTCCTGGATGGAAACCGGGGTCACTGGTGCCCTGACCCTTTGCAGGTCTACAACCAGCTCCTTAGACTTTGTAGCATTGAGCTGCAGATGGTTCTGCTCACACCATGAGACAAAATTACCCACCACAGCCCTGTACTCAGTCTCATCACCACCGCTGATACATCGCGCCACAGCAGAGTCATCAGAAAACTTATGAAGGTGGCAGGACTCCGTGTGGTAGCTGAAGTCTGCAGTGTAGATGGTGAAGAGGAAGGGAGAGAGGACAGTCCCATGAGGGGCCCCAGTGTTGCTGACTACGCTGTCCGACACACAGTGCTGCAGGCGCACGTGCTGTGGTCTGCCAGTCAGGTAGTCAACAATCCACGACACGATGGGGGCATCCGCCTGCATCGCTACCAGCTTCTCACCCAGCAGGGCTGGCCAGATGGTGTTGAAAGCACTGGATAAGTCAAAAACACGATCCTCACTGTGCTTGCCGGCTTGTCCAGGTGGGTGTGGATGCAATTCAGCAGGAAGATGATGGCATGCTCAACTCCGAGCTGGGGCTGGTAGGCAAACTGAAGGGGGTCCAGGAGGGGTTTGACCATGGGCCGCAGCTGTTCCAGCACCAGTCTCTCCAGGGTCTTCATTATGTGGGAGGTCAGTGCCACCGGTCTGTAGTCCTTGAAACCACTGGGAAGCGGCGTCTTCGGCACAGGAACGAGGCAAGATGTCTTCCACAGAACAGGGACCCTTTGAAGACAGGCTCAGGTTGAAGACATGTTGAAGGACTCCACATAGCTGGGGGGCACAGGCTTTTAGCACCCCGGGGCTAACTCCATCGGGGCCTGCAGCCTTGTTTGAGTGGAGTTTCATCAGCTGTCCTCTCACCTGGTCAGTAGTCAGGCACACAGCAGAGGTTACAGGTGGGGGAGGGGGGGAGTTATCAGTGTGAAGAGTGCTGTTACCCTGAGAGCCAGTTGAGGGGGGAGTAGGACTCTCCCAGGAAGATGGAGTAGAGAGGAGCAGAGGACTCAGAGGAGCTTGAGGGCCGGCAGCAGCTGAGTTAGGGGGGGAGCCGGTGCATCAAATCTATTAAAGAACAGATTAAGTTCGTTGGCCCTGTCCAAGCTGCCTTCAACTCCTCTGCTGCCAGTCAGTCTGAAGCCAGTGATGCTCTTCATGCTGCTCCAGACCTCTCTCATGTTGAACACAGCCTCCAAGACCGACAGGGAATACAGTTTCATGGTCATTTACAGAGTTTTCTGATGGAAAGATAGCTTTCGTGACTGTAAGCGCCCATCAATAACCGCAAGAAGTCCCTCCCTAACTGCCTGTTTTCACAGGAAACACATAAATATGTGGAAGCAAACGTCACTCTGCCAGCCATTTCATGGGAACTTTAACAATATGTTGTTTGCTCATTGTTAACTTGTTGTGAACGTGTTGTTAACGTGTAAAAAAAAAAAAAAAAAAAAAAATTCCCACCCGTTTTGCATCAAGTCCTGCCCTACTGTGCTGTGATTGGCTAACTCGTTAATTTGCAGAGTCTTTGTGATTGGATTGGATTTACTCAATGAACATATTACAATCTTGGACCATGTGTTGTCATCAAGAAAAACAAAGGGTTAGAGAACTGTATAAGATAACAAAACGGGAATATCTAGGGGAAAGAAGAATTTACTTGGATAAAGATACAAATCAAGATACAAAGATGCAAACTGAAAGCTGCTATAACAAAGTCTTACCCTATTATGTATAGCACGTATATTTTCGCGACACCTAATTATTAAATAAAATATTTGGTACTTCTTCCTACTTCGAGACTTCAAGGCATGAGGGGGAGTGAGAGGGAGAGGGCGGGCTTAAGCGACTCAGCGACTGTCTATCACTCAGGGCTCACGTTCACTGTGTACCGTCAGTGAATCAGTGAACACGCACTGTTCCCGTGCAGTAAAAGGATCTGAGACAGTCTCAGGCTCAGCCACCCGTTTTATCATATTGCAGGTTTCACCAGCATTTTAAACAGGTGGTGAGATTTTAAAACACTTCAGGGATTGTCAAACGTAACCTAGCTCATTTTAAATGCATTCATAATCTAATGAGTACAGATGCGGCAATTTTGTTTATGAACTCTATGATACTATCCCATCTCTCATATTGTGTCACAACTTGGTCTCTGGCAAGCAACACAACAATGCAACCACTCCATAAACTCTATCAACAAACACTGAAGGTAATAGATTAAAAAAATCTAATTCTATAAATCCTGTTTTTCCAAAACAGTAACCTTATGTGTGTGTGTGTGTCTGCGTGGTGAGTGCAGTAATGTTAAATGTTAGCCTATGCATATAATATCAATCTAGATAATGTTATCTGGATTGCAGTCCAAGACCAATGTTAATGAATTATTGCAGTTAACAACCTGAATCAGCTGTGTATTTGCTGTCTTGAACACACCCACAAAATGAATGACTACTACTATCCCTGCACGTTTGCTCACAACTGACTGAGAGCTCAACTGAACTGAATGAGAAATGAACGGATCGTTTCAGGGAGTGATTCGGTTCAGTTTGACTTGACGCAAAACTGGTGGGGGAAAAAATAACGCATCCAGAGCAATTCTGAGCTTCTCATGTCAAGATGATCCCAAGCGAAGGTCACTGTCTGCCATCACTACTGTACAGCAAATGTAATGAGGTTCTTGATTTCTTCCCTCACAAGCCCAATACTCCCACGCACGTCGAAATTTGACACATTGATTCTCTCAGTACGTTTGAAGACACTTTTACAGTTCTTCACAAAAACTGTAGGTGTGCAATAAATACCTTAAAGGGGCACTCCAGTGATTTAGTATCCCACTTCCATAAAGTTGCAGGACTCACAAGAGACAGATGGAAAAAAAATATCCTGACTTTTATTCTCAGGTATGGATCAAGCCCCTCAAAACACTGTATCACACATTTCCAACTCAACTCTTGTTTTTTTCAGACTTTGGAAAGTCTCCAGAGCCACAGGTGACATTGTTGAACTGTTTTCACAGACTGAGTGGTACTCCCTGAACTTGATGTGTAAAATCTGTGAAGTGCCACTTAAAAACTGCACCCTAAAAAGCCCCTTAAAAAGTTGTGTCTTGCTGAATGTCTGTTGCACTCAATTGTGTGTTTGCAGGAATATTATAATTCTTTTTTAAAAAAAAGTTGAAATCAATTTAGATTGCCAACAATATGTACATTGTGTACTTGACTCTTTGTGCCTCCTCCATAGATCCACTCCTCCACTCAAGGTCAATGGTATGAATAATAACAGTTATTATAATGACACATTTATGTGTTTGGAAGCAACATGTAAGACTAAGACCATGTGAAAAATGTGCACAATCTCAATATAGCAGGTCTACAGAATGAATGTACATTGTATGTACAGCAGGTTTATTGGGGTGCAAAAACATGTAAAAAAAAATCACTATTAAACTGATCAAATATATTACATTTGCACTTGTGGATAACAAATATATAGAACTTGCAGACATGGATATATGCAGTACTTGCTGTTGACCTTATTAAAAATCCAGTAAATAGTTCAGACAGAGGTGCAGTGTGCAAAGATACATGTGTATTGTTTATTTGACTTTTATGGAAACATTTATAGATTTAGTATAGAAACACAATTTATGTGTGCTACTATGCAGAAGAAGATCCACAAATATACAGTCCATTCAGACCAGAAACTGAGAAGGGAGCAATATGTTTTTGAAAAAAAAAAAAAAAGCTACCTCACAGGGTTTGTCCAAAATGGACAGAAATTTGTTGAGATCCCATATCATCTGCAGGACGGGTACAGGATAGTCACATTCCAAAATGTCTCAGCAGAGGGCTCTCTAATTTTAGCAGGGGGAAGGTTACCATACTGGGAGAGAGATTGGGAAGTGTGCAGAGCAGTCACATGACGGGCTTGGGGGTGAGCCAGCAAAAGAGACAGCCAGGTCACCTCCGAAGTACTGAGAATAGGGGGCCCTGCACTGACAAAGGTCAGATATGCAAATGCCTAATAATAAAATGCAGTGATCTATAAACATACAATGTCTTGAGCTGTATGAAAAATAACATTCCTCAACTTGTGTTTAGAACATTATAGAGAAGAACAGTGAAAGGTCAGCTGTTTTTTTGTCCCTGAAATGCACAGTTTTGTCCTGCACATGCAATCAGAATCAGAAATACTTTATTCATCCCTGAGGGGAAACTCTTTATGTAAGTATGTAATGAGAGACTGTAATGTAGAATGTGGTTATTGTGGTGAGACAGGGACAATGGCAGTTAGATAATCTTCTAACTTTCTACAGCGCTGAACTTGAACTGCATGCTGCCCACCCTCACAGACACTCAGCAGTTCTCCTCTGTGTTAACAGTCACTCTCAGATGTCACCTTGTAACCCACAAGGTCAAAGCTCTATATTTAGTCCTTGTCCAGACTCGTAATGTTAGGCTCCATTACAAGAAAGGGGATGACTTATTGACCTGACACATTAAAACTTTACTCTCATCAATAAGCAAAGGAACTACATGTTTTATTTCAAGAGTCAGTTGCTTAGCTGCAGCTCTGATCAGGCTTTAATTTAGATCTGAGGGTGTAATGCTATTATTACTGTCATCTTGGTGTTGGGTTTCTTCTTTTGTGTGCTCGTACAACAGCTGAGACACATCTTAATTTGCTCGTAGGAGTTTAAGATATAATTTGATGCTGAATATAGTATTTTCCCTGTGTTCTTAGACTTGATTGGTAACTGTGGATGTAAAAAAAATAAAACACAGTCTGGGGCCTAATATGATGTGATATGTGCTCCATCTACTGGATTCCTTTAGAAGGCACTGAGACTGTGTTGGTGAGCCTACAGTGATCTCTGCCGGAGGATTTGTAGGAATTGGATTTCAGAGTATGGATTTGTTCATCTACCAATAACATTTTATAGCAAAAGGATCTCAACTGCAACTTCACTTTGGATTTTATTGTCACCAGAGGGAAATTTGTCTTGAAACAGGGGGAAAGACAGAAGAAACAGACTTGAACATAATTTACATAAAACATCTTAAAATACATAAAACATATGATATAGATATGCAAAACATATACTTTAACCCAAACACAAGATGACAATGTACAATACAATGTGTGTATTGTGACAGAATAACATGAAACCTGGAGATCATCCATCATCATAAAACATCATCACCATCACTAGCTTCCAGTAAGTTTTAGGAGAAATTTTAAGATTCTTGTACTTGTTTATAAACATCAATTGATGCTTTTAAGATGTTAAAACTCACCTTATTAACCTTGCTTTCACTTAGAGCTTCCATTTTTAGATTATGTTCACTTCTGCTCAATCCTAGAATAATTATAATTATTAAGATAACTATGATAGGCTATATGGTGATGATAACTGCTGTTACTGTTATATTTTCATTTCATTTTATTGTGTTTCATTTTAATTTCTTCTTTTATTTTGTAATTGTTTATTATTATTTATTAAATATATTTAAATGTTTTAACTGTTCTTTAAATGTAATAACTTTGTCAATTTGTTTTGTAAAGCACATTTAAAGCTGTATTTCGTGTATCAAAGGTTCTATATAGATAGCCTACAGTTTATAATTAACAGTTTATTATAATTATTATTATTACTTTTTTAAATATAAAAGTGCGCCGTGCTTTCTGAGGGACATAGCAAGCAGACTATTGAATATAGCTTCACAAATTTTATAACTTGCTTGAAAATATCATTTGCAAAAGTTTTAATAAGAAGAACCAATAGGATTCTTCCATAGGATGACGGTAGGCGGTACTTCCTGGTGGAAGACTGTGTGTTATGTAGCTGTACCGAAATGTGAGTTGTTATTGAGGGCATATCTTCTTATTAGTTTGCAGTAATTTTGTAGCTCATGCCAAAGAGACCGTGTTTAAACGCAAATACAGTGAGGACGCTGTAGTCGGACTTTAAACCGGGAAAGGTTTAATTCAGTAGAAGATCTATAAACAGTATTTTTGGATTGGTAGGACAATGCAGAGCTTCACAGCGATAAGGTCGTTTGTTTTCCAGTATCCTAAAACTATTGCTGTGGTCACAATAACAGGTAATTTATGCACTGACGGGACGCTCAGACTCAATTTCTCTTTGAAAGATTGGATGTTGTGTTAAACGGAGGAAACAACCAGCGACACGCACGCGGTTCTCAGCAAAATACATCTGTTCATAGTCATATCGACATCATACCAGCAAAACACGCAACTGTCGCTACAGTTTCGATGTCTGTGTCTGTAGAATATGTCGCATGACATGAAAAAATATTTTATAAAGTTTTTAACTCAACACCTCCTGCATCCGTTTCAGATTAAAAGTCCTCTAACGTTTCCGTGGACAGAAACCCTTCATTTGTTGACAGGGCTTTCATTGTATTGTAGACCTGCAGCAGTTCGGCGAGGACGAACAGTGGAGAGGTATTATGGTTAGAAGAGATCAATTAACTGTAACTGTGTGGACTTTCTTACAGGAGTGGGACTTTTTGGTGTGAAGAAATGGATGGCAGGTGGAGTGTGTCTCAGCAAAGCCCCCTTGGATGGGAAGACCGTCTTGATCACTGGAGGCAACACTGGGATTGGCAAAGAAACCGCTGTTGACCTGGCTAGAAGGGGTTAGTGACTTATCTGGGGTTTATATTCTAGCCTTTAATGATCTAATTTCATTTGAAATGTACAAGACTTGCTGCTGTCTTACAGGCGCAAGGGTCATTCTGGCCTGTAGAGACATGGACAGAGCCAATGATGCTGCAGAGGATGTGAGGAAGAGGAGTGGAAATGACAATGTTATTGTCAAAAAGTTGGACTTGGCTTCTCTACAGTCAGTACGACAACTAGCCAAAGACGTCCTAGCAAGTGAAGAGAGGCTGGATGTTCTCATCAATAATGCGGGTAGATGTATAAATCACAGACAGTGCAGGGTGGTTACATTAACAGGTGGGAGGTGTTAAACAAACGTCCACTAATATTCTTACTTTCAGGTGTTATGAGCTGTCCAAAATGGCAGACTGAAGATGGCTTTGAAATGCAGTTTGGCGTGAATCACCTGGGCCACTTCCTTTTAACAAACTGCCTGCTGGATCTCCTGAAGAAGTCGGCTCCGAGCCGCATCGTCAACGTCTCCAGTTTAGCTCATGAAAGAGGTGGAGTTTTTCTCTTTCACTTCAAGAGGTTTTATTCTCTCTCTCTCAGGAATGTCGTCCTTTTAGTTTTCATTTAATATGAAATACCATGTCTGTGAATAAGAATGTACTGCTCTCACTCAACAGGTCAGATCTATTTTGATGACATACACCAGGAGAAAGATTACCGCCCTTGGAAAAGCTATGCGCAAAGTAAACTAGCTAATGTCCTCTTTACGAGGGAGCTGGCTAACAGGCTACAAGGTATGGAAACTTTTTATATCTCACACCAGACATTATGCAGTATTTAAAACTGTGTCTACTATATGTTTGTTTTCAGATAACCACTTAGATTGTGTGCTCTTGTAAATAAAGTGAATACTTTATGTCTTATGTCTTGTCATTTTGCAGGTACCGGAGTAACAACATACAGCCTCCACCCTGGGATAATCCGGACTGAGCTCGGACGACACTTATGGCCCACGATGCCCCTGTGGAAGAGAGTTGTATATACACCTCTCATGTTCCTCATCAAGTCTCCAACAGAAGGGGCTCAGACCACCATCTACTGCGCTGTGGAGGAAAGCCTGCAGAATGAAAGTGGACTCTACTACAGGTCAGTCATTGTAAATCAGTAGAAAGTCACTTCACTATTAGAGGTGAGACAGCCACAATCAGTACAAAATGTTTCAATATATTGTGATGCGGTGATGACACTGGCACCAATATCGCTATATGTTCTGTTACAATCATGGCTGGTTTAACCTGATGGGGAGCCCTGGAGTTAAAATTTCCTCAACCTCCATTGCTCCCCCTCTCGGTGCACTGTGTACAGCAGGGCTATTCAATTACAAATTCAATTGGGCCAGATTTTAAAACCAGGAAATGTAGATGGGCCAGACATTTTCAGCATTTTCACCTGATGGCTCTGACTCTCACTCTGATTCCTGAGGAAAATGTCTGGCTTTTTAGCAGCTAAATGCTCCACTATGTTCACCAGCTAGTCACTAACTTTGTCTGTCTGCTGTTTGGTGCTAGGCAGGTAGCGTACAGTGTGTTTATCAGAGCTTTTTTGCTGAAATCAGCTGCTGCAGGTGGAAACTAAGTTGATGAGAGCGAGGCTGCAGGCCAGAAAACCAAAAACAATCATTTAAAATAGATTTAGAGGCTCCATAGAGCTAAAAGGGACTGCACAGTTGGATTATAACTACCTGTGGGTTTGTAACTACAAGCGACGCCTTTCACATTATACATACAGCACTGTCATTTGATATTAATGTTGTTAATATTAAACAACTAGATTTTGGCACAGGGATCCTTTTCAAGACATGGCATCAAGATCAGGTAATAAAACAGGACTCAACTAAAGGCCCTTATCAAGTCAGTGGCTATTATGCTTTAGTAGTGCATATTCCCATATTCACATCCAATCAAATTACCACAAACTAATGGCCACACAGTGAACCCGGGGCTGTTGGGGCCAATGGGGATCGCTGGGCAGTGGTCTGCTTTGCCCGGCTGGTAATCACTAGACATTATCTGAACTCTGAACTGTTCTGCTAGTGAATGACTGTTTGAGTGTTGGCACATGTATTCATCTTGCTCTGCCTAAATTTAAAAAAAGGCTCAAACTCTGCACGTTTTTTACACGCACATTTTAATCTCTGCTGTCTGTAAATCTTACAAATTGAGAGTTCTTCATAACGGAGTGAATAAATACAAAATATTGATTGATGCCTGTTTTGTGGGAAAATTACTTTGCTGGCAGTGGTATGTTTTCCTCCTAATACACAGGAAAATGTTTCAAATGTTGCATATCACAGAATCATCTGAATTACCGTCATTATCTTGGACAAAATATTGCAGAATTACTGTATTGTTAGTTACCCTGTGACTGCCATCCTTATTCATTATTGTATCCGGAATGATAATGATAACGGATCAAGTCACGTGTTTAACACTCACTTCTGCACTGATTACAGCGACTGCGCCCCTAAAACAGCGGCCCCTCAGGGTCAAGATGATGAGGCTGCCAGGAAGCTGTGGGACCTGAGTGCCTCTGTGGTTGGTCTGACATAATCACAGTGACATTGATGATGATCGTCATCATCATCACAGTACCAATGGACTGCCAGGTGGCCTGAGGAAGGACTGGTGCTCTTTCTAATGAGCATCTGTGCGGCAACTATCAGCTGAGCTCCTACTTAATGTGACAAATGAGTAAACAAACAGAAAACACAAGAAATTCACAAGTGATAGACATTAATTCAGAATATACAACAAACTATTTGCAAAAATACTATGGATTAAGTTATGTGTTTTCTTAAACAGAAGCAGTGCTTCACAGGTAAGTTACATGGAAGCTGTATGATCTTTAGTTTTTGATTGCCATTAGCGTGAAATGACATTTTAATTGATAAGTTTCACCTGTGTCTGTGTTGACTAAGGGCTCGAATGTCATTCAATGTTACTTGAATTCATCACATAAGAATTACATGTGCTTTGAAAGTTTTTGTTAATGCTGTCAATAGCAATAACAGTTTTTTCCTCCTGGGCAATAAAGTGCTGTTATACGTAGCCCATCGTTTTACCTGTTTCTTAAGGCATATTTTTCATTCATTCATATCATGTGTATTCTGAGTCCAACAATATTGAAATAAAACACATTTTGGTTACATTTTTTTTTTTTTAGGTTTCTTTATCTTGAAGGCACTTTGTACAAATTTGCTACAAACAGTCAAATTTCATCTTACTCAAAGCTACATCTCAGACAAGTGCATCACATTTTTCTTTTCCAAAGAAAGCCCATTAATGGTGCTAATTACATATGCACAAAGTGCACCCAGTGGTCTGCTGGCTACAAATGGACCCTGTATGTACCCTACACATTACATTATCATGTAAAAGAGCTAGTTCAGAGGAATAGTACCATGTCTTGGCAATTACATTCAAAACTGTAATACATATACAGCAGATGTTGTGAAGAAAAGATAATAATCCTTAAGGTAGGGAAGGAAGGGAAGAAATCTATCTATATTGCTCAGTTTCAATGATACATTTGATAAATTCTACTTTATTCTACATCTAGAGTCATCTAGAGTCTACACAGCTGAACCTATGGATGTATTTCCTGACAATTTATGGTTCTCCCACAATATGTGCTGCATAAACACCATCACTAACTAATGAGCCAGCTCCTCAAAATCAGAAAGCTGTTTCATCTGCTCCACTTGCATAGAGTGCCTTCTTACAAGTTTCTTCTTGGACTTGAGGCCACCTCTCTTTGGTGTGTTTGGTGCTACTGGAGCTATAGATCTAATACATGTGGCCAGAGGTGAGGAGGGCTTGCTACTAGCCCCGATATCAGGAATGGGAGGGTTCGGGTTGACGTTGAGAGGGGGCAGGTGGCCGGGCCTGGTGTGGGAGATGTGGTCCAGCAGCAGCGTGCCCGAGCCTCTCCTCTCCAGTAAGCCAGGTGCTTGCCTGCGTGCTGTGCTGGGAGAAGATGGGCTGGCATTGCTGTCTAGAGATTCTCTGGAGCTGGTTAGCATTGCTAGTGGAGAAGTGTTTAGTTTCCTTCGCTCCACTGGGACCTTAGGAGAGTTTAACATGGCAGAATCTGAATAGAGCTGTGAGTCTGAGTCATAGTGATCGTTCCCCAGACGTCTCCTATGCATTGTGTCTCTCAGACTGATGAGTCCACTGCTGCAACTGCTGCTGCTCTCCTGCTCTGTGGGCACAGTACTGCGCCGTGCCAGCGGCTGGTGCTGGCCAAGAGATCTCTCATATGACGCTTTGGATGTCGGAGGAACTGATAGTGAGGTTGTCATTTTGCAGGGTTGTTCACCCACCAGTGGGAATAAGCCGTCCTTCCCATCCACACTGTTCTGTCGAGATAAAGCTGACCTCTTACTCAGGGAGAGTCCGTTTACCCCTGCAACAACATCCTCATCAGAGCTGGCTTTCTTACTCTCCTCATGGCCGGCGGCTGCAGCCAGGACTGATGGAGCAATCAGCCCCCAAGGCTCTGATTGCAGCCTCTTCAGTTGAGGCAGACGTGCACGTTTGGGGTTTGCAGGCCGGCGTGTTGGAGACGTGGGCCCGTTGGCGAGCTTCGAAGCTGAACTGGAGGTTTTCAGCTTCGTCTGGAAACTGAAGACTGTGTTTTGTTGCTCTTGCTCAGGTGTGGGAGATGCAGTAACATCAATATCAGATGGAGAGGTGCAGTATGATGGGGAGGACCTCTCATCTAGCTCTGGTGATGGGGGGACATTTAGGTACTGTTTAGTAGTTTTAGTGCCCGACGGTGACTTGTCTGTGGTGATTATGATGACCTCCTTGCCTTTAGCTTTGCATGCATCCAGGAGAAGTTTTAGTGTCTCCTTATCGTCTGCATTGATGGCGTAGACCAGGGCTGAGGCACCGCTCCTGTCCTCCAGGCTGGGATCAGCTCCATTACTCAGCAGGTGATCCACTACCTCGTGTCCAGCCTTGTGGATGCAGGCGTGCATTAAAGCCGTCCTACCTGCTTTGTCCTGTATGTTGGGGTCTGCCTGGTTGTCCAGCAAATATTTCACCAGCTTCGACTTGCTGACACTCTGCTGGTCAGTGTGTGTGGACATGCAGGCCACCATGAGGGGTGTCTCTCCACGTTCATTGCTCTCGTTGATATATGCACCTCCTTCCAACAGGAGCCTGGTGAGTCTCAAGCGTCTGAGCCACACCGCCTTCAGGAGTGAGTTTCCATCTGTCCGCAGCTCCAGTATATCTGCCATCTCGCAGCCAATCACAGATCTTCTCAGTGTTGCACTTACAGCTCACAGCCCTTTGAACAAATCATTGAAGTAGTTCAGCTTAAATTGCAAAGTCTTTATAATTTAAGACCCATTGTTTGTTCTTCTAAGGTTTTGCTAAATCGTCACCACCAGCAGGTGGCAGTCTGGTACAACTTGAAGGTTATAAATATAACTTACTATTACAGATTTCTGACACAAGAAATATATTCTTTATATAATAATTCAGATGAAGGTAAGGTGTAAAAAATGTAGTTTCGGGAAATTGATCATGACCAATAATCATGTCCACGCAGTAGACAGCATGGTAACAGCACCTGTTAAATTCACAAACAAATACTGATAGATGATCAGGCGGTGATATTTGCATATCAAAATCAAAGTTTATCTCGTTATCTCTGTCAAGACAGCAGCTTGCTTGTGTC
Source organism: Siniperca chuatsi (assembly GCF_020085105.1). Lineage (NCBI taxonomy): Eukaryota > Metazoa > Chordata > Actinopteri > Centrarchiformes > Sinipercidae > Siniperca > Siniperca chuatsi. The sequence continues at coordinate 12,406,311 of NC_058045.1, read as the reverse complement.
TTGTTCCGTCATATTTATGGAGGTGACGAAGAACGTCGAACAAAAGCAGCCACCAACCAATAAGTGCGCAAAAACACCAGCCTTCTTCATCATTTTCTACTAGAACAAAAATATGTCCAAGAGACTGTAAGTTATTAACGTTATTGTATTGATATCGGAAATTAAAAGCGACAATACAGACATCTGTTTAGACAGACGACATTAAATAACGGCACACTGTGAGGTGTAAGAGTCGCTGTCCATGGTTCTCATTTTGGATAACTTGGCGACAGAGACGCGCTCCATTACAGATTATTGTGTTGGTCGTCTAATTCTCCGTTAAATCCTGCATTTGAAATTGTATTTGTAATGTAAACATTAATTTACATTATATATAACATTACCCATACATCTGATGTTATGTACAATGAAATAAGTTAATCTATTTTTACCAGCCTTCTCTGTGATGAAGAAAACAGCGATGCAAGATAAAGACAGTATGTTGAATTAATTAACCTTCGTTTTCAATCATTTTGTAGTTTCAACTTTGTGTCTGCCAATTCTCTTACCTGTTCAGAGGAGAGGTTTTGCATGCTCAAAGTACCCGGTGCTTTGTCATGTAAGAGGGGAAGAAATCGAGGGAATTGAATGATTCAAAAGAGAAAGTTTGTTGCAGTTCTGCGCTATATCTCTATTTTTCAGCCGTGACTATTCCCATCGATGCGTCCTAGTTTAGGTTACAGAGTGCAGTACCTCTCTGGCACCATAGCACATGAGCTGCGTGGCTTTTGTTATGGAGGCACACTACATCAGTCTAATGGGGAGTATTCATTTCAATGCGCACTCAAGGGTCACAACTTGGAGATGCTGCGTGTTATAAATAACTTACTTTATTGCTTGTTGAATGAAACGTGTATTCTCTTGACGTCAGAGTTGACCAAAAATAAATTGCGTCTGATGAAAACCTCTGTCCTGATCTTCATAGCTGCAGGGCACAAACAAAACGAGTATTTCCTCCCAAAGACAAAAATGCTCTGCGTGTGTGTATTTTATTTTAATTATTTCAAAAGGACAATTTGTAAATGAAAGCAAGGGACACTGTTGGGCCTACACATGATGGAAATGAGGGAATAAAATGTTTGCTGGTTATGCTGCTTTTCCCCCAACATTTGTGAATCCATGCCTGAGATAGTAAGTCCTTGTTATAAATAAGATTTAATCTTTCTGCAGTGTGAAACATCAGTGCCAGTTGTTAGAATAAAGAGAGTCTTCCTATCTGCCATGTAATAAAGGGCACAGCAAAGACCATTCAGCTGTAAAACATGACAAAGGAATCTGTTTGGGGCACCATCACACAATTCATTGTCTTCTTTTCACATTAAATTCAGAAATCATATTTTAAAAGCAGTGATTTTTTTCCCCCCACAGCATAACAGCAATTAATAATGTGAGCCTATTTATGCAAATCTCCAACCAGTTGTGTCTCTGATTGGCTTGTTTCACTGCTCAATAAATGCAGATATAGAGCAAAATTCACGCATATATATATATATATATATATATATATATATATTTACAGCACAATTAAAGAGGCCGAAACTTGTAGCAGCCATCACAGCTATACAGCCTAATAGGGACATTTCTATTTTTAGGTTGCTATGAGACAGCACAGAAGCAGTTTCTAATGAGAACAGTGATGTTCTCAGCCCTGTGAGGAACAGGTAAATCAGACACATAACATTCCACCAAGGATGGCAAGGCTTTGATGGCATTTACTCAAAAACTTTTTTGATGGTGGTGGGGTTTTTTTTTTCACTTGCACAAGTAAGCCACCACCACCACCACGTTCAATCATTATTCCTATGACCCCTGCTCTTTTCCTCTGAGATTGGGATTAATCACTTTATGTCCCATCCGACTTGATGTCTCAGGTCTTCAGTCGTCAATGCTGGCAGTGATTTCTCACCTGTGATTGCCTTCTCAGCCCCTGGAGACGTGTTGTTTACTAGGCTTTATAAAACAGCACATACTGTATTCACCAAGTCAAAAGAATGTGTCCCACCCATTCAAGAGACATTGTAGTAGAAATGTCTGTGCAAAGATCTGGTCAAATATCTTTATTTGGTCAAGTTAAATTAATAAAGACTTGTGTTATATCTTGAAGAGTGCAGATCTTATTGTAAGTATCAAACAACCAGAAGGAACCTGTCCCCAAATGAATAATTTTTATGCTAAGAACTGGTTGTCTCAATGCCTTTGAGCATAGAAAACTTAAAGTGCAACTGTTATTTAAATGGTGCATAACGTAGAATTTGAATTTTTATGCACTTGATTGAAAATGATCATGAACAGACCTGCTCTCCTGCATGGACTAACGACCAGAACAAGGCCAAAGCTCACTGGTTTAGACACATTCATTAGCACGGGGAGCCACAGGAACGTCAGCAATCCTCATACAGCGTGATCTTTGCCCCAACGATGCTGTCGTCGGCGGTATATTAAAGGGATAATAAATAATTAAAGTGGAGAGAATAAGCGCTGTCACCCCTGGGAGCACTTTCCATTTTCAGATATCTTACATCACAGCTGCTGCTCTTCCTCCCCTCCTTTCTAAATATAACCTTTTCTTCCATCTGCATTGTGAGATTTTTACTCAACAGACTACAGTAGCTCTGAGACTATTTATAGATCCTGACAAAGAACATGTAAAAGTTATCAAATTTAGAGTCTGATCACAATGTCTCCTAAAGTAGTCAGCAACAGAAAACATGTTATCTGGCCTTAATCCCCAACCAATGTCAATGTTTCAAGAAAAAAGAAAGGAAATGGAAATGGATTCAAGTAAAATGAAAATGGAAATAAGCTCAAAATGAATATATGAAACCTGGAATTGGTTATCCTGGTACCAGACCCTGAATTGGCCACCATGTCTATTTTTAAAATCTTATGTTGATTAAATGTCTGGCTTCACTGACTTATCAGAGATGGCAGAGGGAATTTTAACAATGATGTCAGAAAAACTCTGAGAAATTTTGTACTGATATGTCACACTCCTTGTATTTTTAGACTTTAACCCTTGCCATCCCATGCCACTTGCATATTTCTGAATCCCAAAGTCTCTTATTAGCTTTAAATATGGATGTAATGCACATTCTCTTTTTCGGGATAATCTGGGCTATTTGAAAATGAACAAATATTTAATGTCAACAATTGTTTTTAAGATTTATGATGGATTACATACATACATATAGAATTTAGGTCCGCCTAGAAAATTTCTGTCACAGAATGCATTCTATTTGAATTCTGAAGGCGTTGGATGTGATAGTTCAATACTGAACAGTAATCCACCTCATCAGTGAAATCTGGGAGATTTTTGGTGAAATTTGGGGAAACTATTTCCTTACAACAGCCTCAATCAATAAACAAATCAGGCGAAAAAATTTATTGAACGTACAACAACAAACATTTACTCAAAGTAACTTTTACTGAGGTTTTTCTCAAGTCAAATAATGTCAAAAACTTTTCTGACTTTAAAGGGCTCAAGGGTCAAAATCTAGAATGTGATTAGTTTACAAAAGCATCATAACAAAAAAACACAACCAGCACATGATGAGCACACATTGCTTGGACTTCCGTAACAGCAGGCTAATACAGCTTAGCATAAAAACCGGAAACAGGGGGGAACAGTTAGCCTGGCTCTCTCCAAAGGTAACAAAATCCACCTACCAGCACCTCTACAGCTCACTAATTAACACGTCGAATTGCGTTTGTTTAATCCGTACAAAAACCTGTAAAAACATCATATTGCTGTATGTGCCAAACTATTTCTTGGTCGGGACCAGTAACTTCCTGGAATCTCCACTGGCTGCCAGGTAACTGCTCAGAGCCAAAAAATATCTGACACATAAACCCTGTAAAACGTTAATTTGTCATTTTAACACTTCGGTTTTAGTAGTTGTTTCCCCTGTTTCTAGTCTTTGTGCTAAGCTAAGTTAGCTGGCTGCTGGTGGTAGCTTTATTTAGTGTACAGACAGTGTATGTGAATCTTCTCATTATCACTCACGGCAAGAAAGCAAGTAAGTGCATTTCCCAAAATATCAAACGTTTCCTTTAAAGGATTGAATAATGAGGTAGAGAATACAATTTTCTATGATGTACACTATTTAAGATTGGAAAACTTTGTGCACTGGAATTTGAGTTGAGCCCAGAAACATCTCCACACTCTTGTAAAGCTGATCTGAATCTTCTGTTTTGAGAAATCTGCTGCTCTCATGCAGAAGGATGTTTGATATTGTGAATACAAAAAAATCCACACAAGCTGTTTTTATACAATTAACTCATAAGGGAGATCCTTTTTTCTGCCCATGTTTTCCATCTTGACAACAGTATTTGCATTTTGACACAGAAGTAGATTTTTCCAGAGCATATATCCTCTGTTGTTGCTGTGCTGTTTGTGTTTCTTCCTCTGTGCTGGTTGTCTTTTTAAAGACTGAGTTTGACATTCTCATGGCATTTGGTGTCTCTGCGATTGTATCAAGCGAATGCGTGGGCTGCGACAGCAATGAACTAGCACGAAACCTGTTGCAGCTTTGCCCTGGACTGCTCCATCCCTCTCTCCTATCTCTGCAAATTTAGGAAAATGCCTCCAGTGCAGCTTAAAAACCTGCCACCCCTCACATGTGCTGCAAGTGATTCCCCCCCCCCCCCCATCCACTCATGATAATGTCCCATGAAGTGTAACACATTTTCACACACTTTGATCTTTTCATATTGAGAAGTGCTACTTTCTCATTCTTGAAATCTTGAAATGGTTCCACTCCTCCTCTGCCTCCTTCTCCTTCATCACTCCTTCTGTTCCATCACACCTGCCCTTCTGGTGAGCAGTAACTGAGTGGAGCATTATTCAAGAGCATTATACAGGCAACAATTTTGCTTGGTGATCATTGTGTATGTCGGCTGTATCCTAGGAGATTGGTGCATATCTAATAAGGAGCTTGTTATTCATTTTGCAGAGTGGGCACTTTGATGTCCTCCATGTTGAATTTTCTGTTTTAGCTCAACATCCCCCTAATGAAGCAGAAGGCTTGAAGCTTCAGAATTGGTTGCTTATCAACTCTGCACCCCACCTATTAAGAGTTGTTGTGGAGCCTTTAATTAATTAACTTTTATTGGAATAGGAAGCACCTTAATGGCCTGTCAGTAATCAAGTGGTCAAGATATATACACACATGACAATATTGTTAACATCATTAAGAATTTTACCATCAATATCCAAAGAGAACACTCATGCACTCCCACTTTCTTCTTCACGTTTCATGATTGCGTTCTCTGCTGCCCTCTTAATCGACATGTTTTTTGACAATTTATCTTGTGTAGTTTTGGGCAGACTTTGAGATTCTGTACAGCCGCCTCACTTACTACAGAAGTAATTAGCCGTAAAATTGATGTTTTGGTAGGGTCTGTCACACCTCTGTTCACTCCGCCAAATCAAAAGCTTACCAGTGTGTCTGCCCTCCATCGAGCGAAGAGCTGAAACTCTCCCTGCTATCCAATAAGTTATTTAATGAAACACTACAGAAAAACTACACAGCCATCAATACACCAGGGATACCTATCTGTGTATTGAGATTACTAGGCCTTGAACACCTTTTTGTTTAAAGATTTTGTTCATCTAAACCTTTTAATAACTGTATGTATATATGTTTTATATCTGTATTGTACGGATTTGTAGAATAAGGTGGAAAATGTTGATGTGGCTTTAATTAAATTTCAGTGCGAGCAGCGTTTTGCGCTGTGAATTCATCACAGCCGGTTTCAGAGCTATATCTGTCAGAAGTTTGGGTCTGTCAGAGTATGTGGGTACATCAGTGTGGATGAATGGATATTCTGACAGTGAGTTAGAGAACTTCACTCTGCTCGCGGTTCACACCCCTGAGACTGTGACGTCTTTGACACCATGAGGCACTCTGACCAAAAATACACCTCCTTTGCAGCACAAGGTGGGGAAAGAGCTTTTTCTGTGTCTGTTGTTGGTCACATCAAATAATTCCTGTCCATTCTTGAGGATGTCAGGGCTCATCTGCAGAATTAGACATGACAGGACCGAACAGGATCAGCCTGGCCTCTGCAAAATGAGTCCTCTCTAGGTGACAGAACTAACAATAGATCTGAAGCTTCATAAACATGGCTGCAAGGCAGAATACCTGCCACCTATTAATTTAAGACTGAATCATGCTCCACTGGGTGCATCCATAATTAATCACTGAGCAACTGATTAAACCGCATCAACCTATAGTTGGCTGAACTTTGCATATCTTTATATATCTTCTCTAATACATTTAAGTAAGTGTTTAGTCAGCCACAGTCCTGCTCTGACAATAAAAGGCTGGTGAATGGAGCTTCTCTTTAAAGAAAAAACTTGTGGCAAGTGGAAGACGGTACAAGCGTGTTGCAGCTGGGTCTGATCAGCTGTGTTAGGAGGTGGGAAGAGCTGGCAGGTACCAGAGGACAAACACAAGTCAGTAATTATTGCTGGGTGCTAAAAGAAAGGAGCTGTGAGACAATGAAAGCTATCACACTAAATGCATTCCCACTCTTCAGAGATTAATCGCTCTTACACACACTGTCTGGCTTGCTCTTGCATCCAGTTTGAGACTGAAAATGCTATAGGTTGTTAAACAAGACTCTGAGGCTGTACTTGAGCTAAATGCTTAAGCCATAAATGTCAATGTCTCATGGTGGTGCTAGAGGAAACATCAGGGGATCACCAAAGTCAGTTTTCATTGTCTGGGAACCATTAATGTCTGTACCAAATTTCATGTCAATCCATCCAATAGTTGTTGAGATATTCCAGTCTGGACTCAAGTGATGGACCAACCGACCATGCCGCTGGCTTGAGTAAAAATGTCCAGATTGATGGTATGACATCACCATTCAGTCAATCATAGTCATGTCAATAGAATTCATCTGAATTGACCTAAACATGTCATCTTTAAGATGTTTTTTTCAAATGTCAAATGACTGCATGTACTGGCAAACAAGAAGTCTTAAAGACCAATAAATCAGCATCCTGGTGTTGAAAGCATGGTATCACCTGCGTATCTCTCACATACTCTCTTACTCTCTAAATCTGAACGGTTTAGCTGACACAATTGGCTGAGCTGTCTGTGTTTGTGTCCTGCTGTTTGCGCACACAGACCAGGCAGGATTCGTATCAGAGTTTCCAACAGGAGGTAGAGCGAGCGAGGGCTCTCTCTGCTTCAATAACAACTCTCCCGGTTTTTAAAGCCTTTTCCTGTCTGATTTCAATTCAAAACAGGCATGACAATAATACACCACCACGGTGATCTGGCTACTAGCCTGTTGGCAAAAATACTTTTCGCAAGGAAGATAATACACATATTTAAAATACACAGTGCTCGATTACAGTGAAGGAAAAATTAATCTACATCCTGGTTCCCAGTGTGCTCGTGAGACCCATAGCACTGAGATCCCTGCTAGTGTTCCCCTGGGCCAGGAGCTCTCCTACCTGACTGAGCAGATCGAGATAAGAACCAGTTATCTTTGCCTCACAGCACTCCACATCCCAGAAGGAGATCACCTCTCTAAGTAGACACGGCAGCCTGGGATTCAGTCAAACCAGAATAGTACCATTTACTCTGTGTCTTTCTAACTTCCATCTACAGTCACTTTAAAAGCATGAGTGCACCGAAATGTCATCAGTTGTTAGTAATCACAGAAGATGGTTTTGAAAATGAATGTCTACTTTAAGAGCTTAAATCCTATTTCTGCCCAAATGACCTGTAGGTAGAATGTACAGTGGTGACTTAGATGCAGCTTGTTGTTTAAGGTTATTATTTTAACCAGGCACACAAGAGAGCTGTGGAAGCAGGTCAGCAGGTGCACAATAATCACAAAGCAGCGATGTGTGTAGCAAGAGAGCTGTGGAAGCAGGTAGACTTGACAGATTTTGAGATGCTTATTCACACTATAAGCATTTATACATCAAACTCCTAAAACTTTAATGCTCAAAAACTCAGCTAATCTGCTTTATCAGGACTGCGTGAGCAGGGGTGTTTCTTGGAGTTGACGAGGTCTGAGGCTAAGCCCAGACCATCTGGGGCTGAGGACTGGGTGTGAAATTGTTTTGGGTCGTCCCTGCTGTTCTGCCTGGAACACTGCTACCTAAATTTCATTTAAATTTTCTGCACTGTTTACTGCTGTTTTCTGTGTTGGATGCCTGTTCTCTCATGTTGCTGGCTGACCTGATACCAACGTTAATAATGAAATTTAATATATACTAGCTACTTTTGTCAAGACCTAGCGTCTGCTCTTGACTACAGTTCTGCTACTTACTAGTGTGCTATTTAATTTGCAATATATTTTGTGGTGGTCAATGACAGAATGAACAAACATGAAACTTGTATTACTACACTTATCTAAAGACTGCTTTCTACACTGCTTTCTGTAGTACTACACACTACAGATAAGGTAAACGGTAAATGGACTGTACTTGTATAGCGCCTTTCTAGTCTTTCCGACTACTCAAAGCGCTTCACACTTCATATCACATTCACACACATTCATACACTGATGGCAGGTGCCAACTGCTCATCAGTTCAAAGGAACTAACTCATTCATTCACACACACTCACACACTGAAGGCACAGCCCTTGGGAGCAATTTGGGCTTCGGTGTCTTGCCCAAGGACACTTCGACATGTGGGCTGGCTCTTTCACAGAAGTACGACCAGCTTAATTGCCTCATTAACTCATCATAAAATACACTGCATTCAAACTCGACACAAACAAAATAAAACTCACCAAACCTGTCTGGGTTAGACTTTCCACTTTTCCACAATCGCAACAAAAACTCTGGTTTGGTCGAAATAAATCCTTACAGTTAATTCACTGAGTTAGATGTGAAAATATTCTGGCTCTACAGCTGTTTCTCCTGCACTGCTGGCCTCTTTGTGCTGCTGGGTTAGCTCGCTGAACGAGACTCTGTCACTGAGCAGCGGCTCTCACTCATTCTTCGGAAGCAGGCCATTAAATTAGCAAAATAAAATGACAAAAATCGGCCCAAAACGAGACTAGGCTAATTTGGTGTCACTAGCACAACTATCATTGCTAATGGTTTAGCTGGCTACAGTGCAATGCAAATTCGGTTAACTGTGGTATATACCGGTAACTTATGTGCCGCTCATATCATGTTCATGTAACTTGGAACTCATACAGACATTTATAGACCTTTTCTTAACTCAACATGAGAGGAAGTTTGTGCCACTGCTGTGAAGAATGAACAGATCTGTCAGCCAATAAGAGAGTTGAGGGGAACTCTTTCACACTACACATAATCATTTGATCCATTGTTAACATGAAAAAACATTGATTTGTGAAGCTTTAAGTTTTTTTTAAATGACTCAGTCTTTGAGCAGACGGGGGATGAACTGGTGCAGGCCCTTTTCATTACACTGGGCTCTCCCAGCATTTGTGTGAAGAGGAGTCAGTTTAATTTGGCTCTGAAGTCAGTGTGACAGAGCTCCAGTTGGCACATTTTGAGAACAATATCTTGTGTGGTGGGATGACAGCATTGAGTCTTGGTTTGAAAGGCTTTCAAAGGTACACCACTCTGTCCAGATAAAGACTTCCTATTAGCTCAGTATAGCGTTAAACCAGGGCACTATTTCATTTTGCAGGGTCATGCAAGGAAAGTGTTGGATCAACCTCATCTTTGCTTTGACTTCAAAATTGGCTTCAAAGGTTCCTTTTCAGAGATCTTTTTTCTTGAAACGATGTTCCTCTTCTGGGCTCACAGACATTATTTCTATTTCTGTTTTAGTTATTTTACCATTACATTCCTGCTGATTCATTCAATTCTAATTTTAAACTTTATAACAATCATCAGGGTCTTTATTCTCAAGGATTCCCGATCCTCTTTTCTTTTTAAGCCACATTTCTTATGACACACATCCCGTGGAGAAACCCAGAGTGCTGCTGGGATGTTTTCCATGGCACAATTGTGTCAGTATCGCAATGTGGTGACTCATGTTTATCGTCTTCTCTCCTGTTGTGCCTCCTCCTAATATGAGGTTTAGAGACTGTGGCAGAAATTGTGTGCGTGTGTGTCAATATCTATATTAGTGTCTGTGTTTATGTTAAAAGCCTAGTGACATCAAACAATTCATTGTAATGAAATCTATATCTACTACAAATACATAAAATATACTAAGTACGGTTACAGTGATGTGTTGGAAACATACATAATTTAAGCAAAGTCTTGTGATCTTTTTATTGACTGCTATATAATTGGTCTTCTCTGGCAACACATTAGCTGTGTGTTGTCCTCAGACTCAACCTGCGATGCTGCTCTCTATTCAGTGGGACGCACTGAATGCTGAATGGATTGGGAACCTGATTTCATTAGCGCTGATCAAAGGGTTCACCGTGCATTACATTGTCCACATGTGCCTTAACAAAATGGTCACAAAGCATAGTCTGTGGCCGCTGTTATAGCACAGCAACAAATTTGATCCACACAAGAGGACATTAAGTTGTGTTTCCTAGGAAATGATGGAGCAGTTAATGCCTTATTGAACACAGAAGTTACACAACTCAGTAATTTATTTAAACTTCACATACAGTATTCTTTCACTCCAATTGATCCAAACTGTCTGCACAAGCATGCAGACTACAACATATGAACTTCACAAAGACCACGTCTTTGCACGGCTATGACTGATCTGCGTGCAGCTCTCTAAAGAATGCTGGCTTAGAAAAACTCACTCATCTGTGTTCACAGCCAGCTGTTATTGTCTTTGCACCCAAATTGGTAAGTAGATATCGGGGAGGAAGATTTTGGGTCATCACTGTGAAATCAATTACACGCTCTGCAGTTGCACTGCGACAACACAGCTCCAAACCTGCGATTTATCGAATGCTATTTGTTCTACAATGGTGCTGCTGCAGAACTTTATCTATTCTCAGCTGCTTTGATCTTGACTATTACACTTCATACATCAGAATTTTGGCAAAAAATGGCAAATGTTAATTCAAGTTGTTTTTCTGTGTCACTGGTTGTGAGCCTTTCATATGTGCCAGCGAAAAATCTGTTGCTCCTCCACAGTCATGAGGGGATGTGGCTGTTTCTGTGTTTTACAGTGTCACTGTTGATACAGGCACAGATGGAGGGGATGTGCCCTAAATAAATATGTAAGTAGCCATGCTGAGTTCCTGGTCCTCCTGCTGCTCCCACTGATGCTATTGATCTAATTGCTCTTTTAAAGCCCAAATGCCTCAACTGAAACGGTCCCAGTGGAAACTAGACGGCAAAAGAGACTTCCGGGTTCCTGTTTGTGTGCTGCTATTTCTGTGATCATCTCATTCATAGTCACAACTCTTCTCTCCTGCACACACATTATGTCAGTAAGGACAAAAGGAAACAACAACCCTGATGCCATGATTATACACTGTGAACCTCTCTCTCCTGGAAATGTTCAAGATTTTTCTTTAATCCACAATTACCAATACAGGGTTTGTTCCTTTTGTGCTGTGGCTTAGTGGTAGAGCGGGTCGTCCACCAATCGGAAGGTCGGCAGTTCAACCCCAGCTTCCCCAGCCCATTCCTTAGGCAAGACACTGAACCCCAAATTGCTCCCGAGGGCTGTGCCTTCGGTGTGTAAGTGTGTGTGAATGGTTAGTTAGTTAGTTTCTTTCAACTGATGAGCAGTTGGCACCTGCCATCAGTGTGTGAATGTGATATGAAGTGTGAAGCACTTTGAGTAGTTGGAAGACTAGAAAGGCGCTATACAAGTACAGTCCATTTGCCCACTGACACCTAAGATGCTGGATACAACATATTAAAATTTTGCCAATTACCTTACAAGTAGACAGTCAGATTGCCTATAACAGCTACTGAACACAGAAGAGCAAATAATGAACTTTTCACACCAGCAGGAGTAATGTCTTTGTGTATTTTTAGGGATGATTTATGTGAATCCCAATCCAGGACAGCCAACAAGAGAGCACAATCCATAAGGGACTGTGGATGGAACTGAATGGGGTCATCCAAAAGAAAAATAAACAAAAACAACTGGTGAATGTGCAGATCCAGTAGAGTGCTTTTCCCTGTTTCTAGTACTTTGTGTTTAGTAGAATTAGAGATACGTATTTTGTTTTATATTTATATATACTGTATATATTGTCTGTTCATATGATTTACATTTGAATTATATCCATAATGAGTTTTTTAAAATTGTATTAATGCTGCATAATGCATAACTTTGTCTCATGGATCGAGCAGAACCATCTGCAGCTCAATGCGAAAAAGTCTAAGGAGCTGGTTGTAGACCTACGAAGGGCCAAGGCACCAGTGACCCCAGTTTCCATCCAGGGGGTCAGTGTGGACATGGTACAGGATTACAAGTACCTGGGACTACACATGGACAAATAAACTGGACTCGGCTAAGAACACTCAAGCTGTTTACAGGAAGGGCCAGAGCCGCCTCTATTTCCAGAGGAGGCTGAGGTCCTTCAACATCTGCCGGACAATGCTGAAGATGTTTTATGAGTCTGTGGTGGCCAGTGGTATCCTGTATGCTGCTGCATGCTGGGGCTGCAGGTTGAGGGTAGCGGACACTAACAGGCTCAACAAACTGATCCGTAAGGCCAGTAACATCATGGGGGTGGAGCTGGACTCTGGCAGTGGTGTCAGAGTGGAGGATGCTGGCCAAACTACATGCCATCTTGGACAGTGTCTCCCACCCGCTCCATGACGTGCTGGTCAAACAAAGGAGTACCTTCAGCGAAAGACTCATCCCCCAAAATGCACCACAGAGCGCCACAGGAAGTCATTCCTGCCTGTGGCCATCAAACTCTTTAACTCCTCCTTCTAAGCGTCAGTCTATATGACCTTAAGTCGATAAACTGGACATTGGATCATTAACATCACTGTAATACTTGAAATAATTGTGCAATATTCTCTGTTTAATACTCCGGAGAAATATACTTATATATTTTCAGTTTAATTTATTGATATTTATTCATACGTCTATTACTGCTGTGCAATATCCACCGTCTCATAATCATCTTAATAAGCTACACATTACTTGACAGTATATGCACTACTACTTATTACTTATATTATTACATTGTATTATTATACCGTACATGCTTATCACCAACCAGTAATTCACTCTGTACTTTACACTTATTTTAATTTTATAGTTATACCCACTTGGTACTTAATTTATCTTGCCTGTATTATAGTGTATTATATTTTTTGCTTAGTACTTCTATTCCTGTGTGCACTGACATGATAGTGAGCTGCTGTAACAAAAGAGTTTCCCCTCGGGGATCAATAAAGTATTTCTGATTCTGATTCTGATAATGTTATCCTTAATTTTTCTTAGACCTGCAATATCTAATTTGGCCACTTGGGGCAGCATAAACAAGTTGTGAACACAGCATTGACATATCATCATCTTTTACATGGCAAATTTGCTATTTTTTTATTTTATACATCCAGTAGTTAAGGAGCAACATTCATTTGGAGTTGTGTTTCTGGTCACCTGGTGAATTTAAGTCCAATATTTACTCTCTTTTAGCTCTGTTTTTGTTTAGCTGCTAAATGCTTCACTAGCTAGTCGCTAACTCTATGTCTGCCATTTGGTGCTGAGCAGGTACTGTACAGTGGGTTTTTAGAGTTTTTTCACTGAAAACCGCTACCTGCTGCGGCTGAAAACGACACTTTGAGAGCGGTGAGAGTGAAGCATAAAAGTAAAGTTGCGGGCCAGACACAATGAGCTGAAACTCTCTTTAAAGCTCTGTAAAGCCGAGGGGAGCTGCAGATTCAGGTGATAATTCTCCGTAGTTTCATCACTACTAGCGACCCCTTTCACATTGTGACATTGCTTTCACATTGTCATTTGATACGTTATAATAATTGTTATAATATCGATTATAGCTGCTTTAAGTACATTGTATTATGCCTCTTGCAGTTATTCCCAAAGTTGCTTAAATACTGAGAATATTTGTTGCTTTCTAGTGATTTGGTTGACTTGATGTCTTTCATTTAGGCAGTGGATAGCATATTTAATGTCTTTGGGTTGGGGACCGTACTAGAATTATTGGGGTTTCATGCCCTTCAGAACGACACATGTAAGTAGACAACATTGCTGTTTCAATAATAAAGTTTTTTGATCTTACAACACTATGGTTAAGGTTTGGTTAGATTTAGGCACAAAAATGACTTGGTTAGGGAAAGACGACAGCAGTCAAGGTTAAAAGAGACCAACGCTGACTGTAGGTAGGAAACTGGAAACAAATAAGTCAGACGTTTTGCTGATACAGCCCTCCTCCCTCTGAGTAGAGTGTCTCTGCAGACTTTGAATGGGAGGGGTAAACTGTCAATGTTTTTTTAATTTAGCCAATCAGAGGCTTACAATCCTCTGGCTAATGAGCTACCACATGCTGTATGCAGTAAACTGGAAGCTAATTTTATTGTTTATTTTATTGTTTATTGTATTGCTTTTGTGTATGTTATGTATTTTATTTCTTTATATTTCATCATTCACTGTGATATTTTATTTCTCTTCTTGTGAAGCACTTTGTACTTTGTTTTGATAAGTGCTCTATAAATAAAGTTTTATTATTATTAATATTATTATAATGTTAGCTAACTCGCTACTCTATGGGAAATTATAGTAGTAAGCTAACAGGCTAGAAAAGCAGTGGAAACTGGAAGTACAGTAATGCCCTTGCCTTATGAAAGTCAGAACAAACTTTTAAATTAGGCCTTGTAGATCTAATATGACCTTTTCTGTTTCTCAGAACTGACATATTGGTCCCACAAACTAGTTTGATGACAAAAATAAAACCCTGTTACAGGGACAGTATTGTTGTCCTCTGCATGTGACCAAATGCAAACACCTTTATGACCCATGGCTTACACAAAAGCCACCTTTTAGATGCACCTATTTGAATTATTATACATTAAATTACTTTTTTTTACTGTAGCTCTCACAAGGTAAAAATTAAATTAAATCTGGAATGAGAAATAGTTAAAGGCCCTCCCTTGCTTTTCCAATTAATTTAAATGATGTGTCCTTTTTATTGGCACATGCACAGTAAAGGATTTCATAACTGTCTAAACATATATTCTACTGTACCTTTATCTCTGCATCAACACATTGTGCCACTGACATTTGACAACAGAGATATGATTTTTGTGGATTTAGTGTGAGGACATTTAAAAATGAAGATAATAACACTGGACTTTAGGTGTTCAAGGCACGTCGCTGTTGTTGTTGAGCAGACATTGTTAGTAGAAGTTTGGCTCGATCAATGTGATCAGCCATGCACATCCAGGTGTATGGCGAAGCTCAGCGAAGCACAGGGACAGGGTTTATAAATAAACCAAATAAAGGACGGTGCCGTCAGTGACCCTTGAGATGTGGCTTTGGAAGGGGTGCAAAGGCAGACGTTTATCCTGAAGAAACTAATAAAGCACTGTCTGTCAGCTGGGAGGTGAGTCAGCCCAGAATAGCATCATCAGAGAGAAGCAGCGCTCTTATCACGTCTCTGAGGGGAGATGACCACCATGCTGCACTACACATCCAGCTGAGACCACCGAGCAGGCTCACAATACAATCTGTTCCTGCAAACAGCAGTGCTGCAGCACATGCAGGCTCTAAAAAAGAAAAAAACACTTATATTGTTACAGTTAATTGTCTTGTTGATAACTTCCAAATGGAAGAAAAAAATCATTCATCTTATCAAGCATCTTTTGTTGGACAATGATGTGTTAGCTTGCCAAAGCTGTCATTACACCTCTCTCACAATAATAGTCATCCAAAGACTCTTTACACAAGGATATTCTTCAACTTTTTAAATGTGACAGTTGACAAATAACCAGAAGATTGCTACAGACTTAATGTCCAACACTATTGTTTTGGAAAATACAACATATCATTAACCATCATTGATCTACTTCCATATACCATCCATCCATTCATCCCTCCACTATCTATAACCACTTGTCCTTTGCAGGGTCGCGGGGGGCTGGAGCCGATCCCAGCTGACACTGAGCAAGATGCGGGGTACACTCTGGACAGGTTGCCAATTCATCACAGGGCTTACATATAGAGACATACAACCATTCACGCTCACATTCATACCCACAGGTAACTTCACATTAATTCCAGGTTTCTTGTTCCTATTGGTCACAGTGTCCAAATTGAATTAAATTAACTTTTAGTTTTTTTTTATTAGTTTTGTTTTAAAATCATTACAAATATGTGAACACTATTTGTGCTTGACAGTGTTTTTCTTAAAGCAATAGTTCGGAAATTTGCTAATTTGCTTTCTTTAGGAGTTAAATGAGAAGATTGATATCACTTTCATGTCTGTACTTAGTTTAGCATAAAGACTGGAAACAGGGGAAAACAGCTACCCTGGCTCTTTCCAAAGGTAAAAAAAAAAATCAGTTAAAAATATAAATTTTTAACCTTTAGAGAGAGCCAGGCTAGCTGTTTCCCCTTGCTTCCAGTCTTTATGCTAAGATAAGCTAATCTCCTGCTGGCTCTTGCTTCATATTTAGCGTACAGATACGAGAGAACTATTGATTTGCTCATCAAGCGTATTTTCCAAAATGTTCTTTAGACGTAGACTATGAACCTGGCTTTATTCACACTGGCAAGTCTGCATATGTATGCTCGCTGGTTTGCTGTGCAGGGCTGCAGTTTCTTCCAAATACCAGGCATTTTTCCAGCAGTGCTGGTACATTTTTCAGAGCTGATGAGAGTCAGAAAAACTGCATGCTACTGCAGATATTAGGTACAAAGAAGAAACAGGAGTATTGAGGACGTGATGATCTACTTTAGGCTCTTCCATATTGCTGAGCTGTCCTTGAGTTGTGTAGAAGTGGAGTGATGAAGTGAGGTCAAACTGGAATAAAAGCAGTACATTAGAAGTAAAACTGAACGTGTGTCACTTTTTGACAAGCTGCATCATTCTTGATTGATTTAAGGATAGATAGAGGATAGATGATGCATAGAAGATGGGATTTGCACTGTTTTTATGCTGGTAAATGTTTAAAGGGGAGGGAGGAGCTGATCCAGTCTTGTCTTGACACTCTTCCCACACAGCTACTTCACACCCAAATATGACATCTAATGATGAGACTCTTGTTGCTGGAGGTACAGCTGGCATCATTCTGATTAGCTTGTTTTTGATGAAATAAATGCAGGTCTGCTTGAATCACCCTGCACAAGGATAAAGGTTGTGTGTTTATGAAGATTTACAGCATTGTAAAATTTTCAGGTAAAATCCACTGGGTTATATATAGTATAAGAGAGTTTTTTCTGGTTAATACATTTTTAATGCTTTGTACAACATTTCAGTGTTTCCTTTCATGTATCTACTTTGGATATTTTTGATACATTTGAGATGTTTTTGATATATGTTGTGCTTGAGCTCTTTATCACCCTGGGAGGGTTGATTGGTTGACCACACCTGTCATCATAGCGCCTATCAGCCTATTGCTATATACACTCCAGTTGCCAGTAAGCTATATTAAGTCTGGGTTGAAGCCGTCTGTGTTACAGCTTGAAAAAGCTTTAAAGAAAACTGTGCCTCTTTTATTTTTATTTTTATTTATATGTTGGTGGGCTTACACAAGTTGTTCACCTGGCCTGTGTATGTCATATGCAGTTGAAAAGGTCAATTGATTCCTGCTTTTAGTTTGTGAAAGGTCAGTAACGTGAATGGCAAAGGACAAGTGTCCCGGAGGGGTGGCTACTTGGTCCCTATCCCTCACTTAGACTTTGTTGTAAAACACAATGGAGTGAAGGTTTTAAAAAAAAAATTATAAATTCCAGATAGCCAATGTGAGTAAAAGCTGAAATTGCTGTTTCATTCATTCCCCTGCTTGTGTGGTGGCTCATCTTTGGGTGTGAATTTGCCTTCCTTGCCTTGTTATAGTTTACTGGTCGGTATATGAAATAAGAACATTTGGCAAAAATATGTTCGTGTATGGCAGCACATCTCTTATTAGCATTTTGCCAGACTTCCTGTCAAAGCTGACGCATAGAAGCATAAAGATGTCACTGCCAGACTGCTCACGAGCCACCTCCCCAGGTCTTGTCAGCATCCTTTAGCATATGAAGGAGCAAAAATGTAAACCCAGTGTCACAGAGCATCTGGGGACCACTTGGGACCTCCGAAACTCAATTTGCTAGAGAAAAACAACTTTAACGAGGTACAGAATTTAATATGTGTTTCCAATGATGATTTAACTGAATTAATTAATGGGTTCATTCCTGTGTATCTTGTGTGTATCCTCATTATTTGCATGAGATATACACAAAGGAATTCTGGCATTCTGGATCGCCCCTGTTTTTTAATAAATTGTCATGGTGGAGTCGCAGCCCTGTAGCCTTATCTTCGATGTCATAGATTCCTCCTGTGAGTAAGACTCTGACGTAAGAGCTCACAGCAATTAGTGGCAGCAGTCGCTGTGCTGCGTGTCAAGCCATAGTAACTGCTGAGCTCCATACCAAGCAGATGGATACAAACCAGTCCCAACAGGCACAGTGCTGCTCTCCAAAAATTAATTGCCGGGCTCGTTCTCCGGGTGTCCTGAACCTACCCCTGGATTGTTTCATAGGGATGTGTCATTCAGCCTGTCCCCTGTGGTTGGCTGGTGTTTGGATGATGCATGTCTGAAAAGGCTGGTTTTGTGGCACAGTGTCTGAGACAGCGGACGCCTGGGTAAACTCTTTGCACATGGCAACAGAAGGTGGTGGGGAGCTCCATGCCACAGTGGGTGGTCTGCTGTTAGATGATGGGGATGTGTTACCCACTCAATTTAAGGTGTGCTTCATCTCTCCCCTCTTTTCTGCCTTAAAAAAATTATGAGCAGGCCATTTGTCATCTCTTCAGTACCCTGGATATAATCATATCTCATTAACTGTATTAATATTCTGACCAGTGTGGAGCTGCCATCCATTCAAAAGGACAATCATGTGTCACGATGTGGTCACGGCTGATTTGAAGATCGTGTCAAAATAAATTAGCAGCCGATATTAATAGGACGCACAGATTAAATCACAAAATTCTAGTCAAATGTATGGTGATATGCAGTGCCCTTTCTACTTCCAGAGATGCACACCAACCCGTCTTCCTTCGCCTCTGTTTTTTATTGTGTCGTCATGGTGATGGGTTTTCGTCTTTGTATCTAATTAAAGAGGGAGCTTTAAATGTATTGACTATCTCTGATCACAGAACACCTCTCTTACCTTTCCTCATGTCGTCATCAAACAGTCAATCTTTAATTAGAAACATGCACATGCAGCTACAAACAACAGACAGAATACATGTGGATAGAAACTAATAGTAGCAGAAACAGAGATGGCTGTTGCACTGTTATTATCGTGGATTTACTTACGCTTTGAGAGAAGATCTTTCCTTCTGTGATCAACACGTTCACAAATAAACTCTGTATGACCTTTGCTGACAGACACTGGTGTCAGCAAGCCCGTTTATTTTTTAGAAATATACATCTCTGGAAGTGCGAAAATCACAAATTTATCCCAGAGCATGTCAGCAATCAAAAATCAAGTTCTTAATTAAAACACATAGTTTCCATAGTTACCAGGAGAATAGGAAAGGATGAGCCAAAGCTTGTCCAGTTTCAACATGGCTTTTCACGTCATGTTTTCAATAGCTCCTATTAGAAGGAACATTATGTAACACAAGACTGTTAATAATGACAAGACTGTTAATCATGACGGTGACATTTTTGCATCACCTTTTTAAAGTTGAGCTCATTCCTTAATTGGTTTTTAATGCCTCAGACTCTCTTTACCGAGACGTTTGGTAACAAAGTGGGGTAACTGAACAGTCCAAGGTGCCATAAAAGAGGAAGGCTCAATGGGAGAAATGCACCAGTTATTGTTATGCAAATATAAACACAGTTATAAACACAGTCATAATTGCCTCTAAACTACCATAAAAAATGGCAGCATGGTGGCAGCAGAGCCAAAAGAAAGACTTTAAAGCAGCATCATTGTTTTGTGTCACTGCATTATCTTTAAATAAAGTGAGGCATCTTTGTTTGTCCTATTAGAAAGGAGTATTACAATTTAATCTTTTACTCCACTGGAGTTAATCTTTGCACAACACTTACTCACAGTGCTGCACTTAATCTTTTGAAAAATAATTCCAGAATTATTTTTTTTCCCAAGCTGCACATAATATCCCACTGGCCTTATTGTAAATACGATTATAAGAGCTATTCTTAGAAGATTCAAAAGCTTGCCCATCAAGGTGTAACAGAGTGTTCCTTCCAAAGATTTTTCAAACAAATCAGGCAGAACAAAGCTGGAGAGTCCTTCACTTGACAGGTGAGGATGCTAAAAGCACAGGTTAATAATCCCTGAGCCTCAAGTCGGACCTGTTCCACGGATCAACTTCAGGGGACATTGGCTGACCTTGCATATTTGACATGATTGATGGTCATTGTATTAGATTTGGCTAATCTAAGTTGATTGCGTTCGCTCCTCTTATGGATGTCATTATAGGAGCTTTGGGTGTATCATTGGTGTGTCCTGTGCGCACAACATCCACTCCACCTGTATCTGACAACCAGCAAGCTGCTCTGCAAAAGTAGTGTAACAATACCCTCTTGTGTCAACTGATGCAGTTGCAGTCTCTGTAATCTAGATCTCAGCACCAGAGTGTTTTCTGCATACTATGTTTCCCATGTACTCCAATAATATGCCTATAATATTTGTACTGTTACATTTTACATTCACTAATACATTCTGCCACAACCCAAAAGCATAAAAGACATAGTTTGTTTGATAAAATGAAACATGACTGATTTTAATGTTGCAAGAAAAGTTTCAGGAAAGAACATAACAGTGAGCCTGATTATAGGGGTTAAACGTATTTGTGTCTTTCATGCAGAGCAAATTAGTAAACATCATAAGTCATTCTTTATGTTTGGCTACTAATGCTAACACACAGTTGCCATTGTGGCTGAAATTAACTGACTTTTACCAAAATATGCATCGGGATGTCCTGAAGACAAGCACATATTATGAGACACATGATGCACAAATATGTTAGACATATGGTTAGATTTATGATATATTTTATTGCCACAGCATATTGAATTGCATTAATCAAGAGAAAAGTTATGGCAGTTAAAACTATGGTCTACCTCATATTTATTGAAAAAGTTAAAAAAAATATATTGTTTCAGCTACAATTTGACTACATGAAGTCTGAAAAAAAGTTGGTGAAAACCTTCTTCTATCCTTAGTGAAGTGTTTTGGATATGAGTTATGTGAACTGGTGATTACAGGAATAAATTAGGGTTTAGATTTGGTGAAACAGGGTTTGCAGATAGATGTGATCTCATCTTTTTGAATAAATGCGCAGTGCTGTGTATTTACAGTATTCGCATCAGCATTTTGCAACAAACAAGCAACTGAAAACAGGATGTGCATTTTGCAACTACAAAATGTATCCACCCTTTTTGTATTTCTTCTTTATACTGGGCAGGGCTCCAGAGGTCCTATTACAGGACACATTAGGTGACAGGCAGGATAAGCTATAGACAAGTCGGCAGTCTATCACATTTTCACCTGAAAACATGTTTTGTTGATTCATCTTTTAATTGGGTGTGTACCTGCTCCATTGGTGTGTGAGAGTATGCACTGAAACATGTCTACATACTATATGTAAATTAAATCTTGCATAGAAAGAACCCTGATGAGCAAACAGTCATACACGCATGTCAAGCCTGATAAACTGGGTGGTTTGACAATATGCCACCACACTCTTAAAAATGAGACCTGACAGAATTAAACGTTTCATGCTGAAATGAAAGCTGTAGTGACCATTGTGCTTGGATTTAAATACGGTAGTTAAATGATTGAAATTCTTTATTTGAGTATGAATATTTAATAAAATTTTCTCTTGAAGAAAGATTTTCTCAGATTAAACAATGAAGTCCAAGAAAACCACCAGCTGATCAAAAATGACTTACTACTAAAACAAAGTAAGTGTCCACAAGTGTCTACCAATGCTGTATGTAGGCTTTAACAAGCGTCCAACCAAATAGCATCTGTCCGGTGAAACCTGTGTCTCCAAAATGCCAAATTAAATAAAATCTTGTCTTGTTTAAGCAATGGGACTCTAATTGGTTTTTAACTGGTTTGATATCTATAAATACACTATAATTTCTTCTAAAACATAGAGAATTATAAAATATTTCAACAGAAATTAAAACAAGATTTCATCAAATATTAGATTTTTGTATCCCAGCAATGATTTGGTACAATGATATGACAGATAAGGGGTAAAAGACAGCCAGACAAAGGTGGCCAAGTGAAGTCGATCATTGATATTTTTTAAGATTAAAACTGAAACTTGAGAAGATTAAGACCTGGTTGTCCTAATGACCCAGTCACTGGTTCATATTGTGGCAGCATATTGTGTCCAGTTATCAGTGATGGAAAGTGTCAGACACATACCCTTATCAGTTCTCCGTCCAACAAACATTTGATAGATAGCTGGGCTGGAAAAGTGATAAGGAGATGTGCTCGACAACATTATAACCTGAACAGCATTTTGTAAAGCAATAGTGAAAAAACATAAACTGACCTTAGCAAAGGTCATAGAAAAACAAAAACACATTTTAAAAAGTCTCACTTAGTCTTCATAGTATCACCAGAAAATGGTCGTCCAAAATGTTTCTGAAAGTTTTTTTGTCCAAAGTTTAACGTTGATGAACACAAAATGTCCTCAGTGGAAGCTGAACACTTCATCATCGCAGCCAAAATTCCGTCCAGCTGCAGTCTCTGTCCACTCATGTTAGCACAGCTCAGTGTCCATGTAGCGTTCATCTGCATCAAACAGGCTAAGTAACTTTGAGGACACGTCCCATGAGCAGTTTTATGTCCCTCTGGCCCCACCTCATCCCTGGTGCTGTCCTGTCTCTTACTGGTTGAAAATGAGCACTGAGATTATCTCTGTGGTCAGCACTTTGTCAAGTCATTGTGGTATGACTCACTTTGTCCCAGGAAAGATGATAATAGTAATAAACTCATTCCACGTTTACACGAAAACAGTGTTACAAAGTGTTTTGTAGTAAAACACAGATAAAACAGGAACAAGGATAAAGCAGTAAAAGTAACAAATATTTTTTTAATTATTAAAGAATAATTAAAAAACTAAATAAAATCCAAATCGTAAAAGATAAAATGAGATAATTACAACATTCACAACTAATTGCAATCTGTTAAGAAAAAGCCATGAAAGGTTATTAAAAACCTGTTAGCTTTTCTTTCTTCCTAAACAGCTGCAAAGCATTTGATAACATTGACACCCACATTACAACTGCATTTGATTGTGACTTTATAATCTGAAACGCTGCCACATGCCAGTGTCCTGATATCACAATTTTTCACGAATTCTTCATAATAATTCTATCAATTAGGTGGAAATATTAGTAGAAACTATACAGGGAATCTGTAATGGAGCTTGATTCGATCAAGTTTAAATCCCAATTGCTGTACATCCTAAAACAGGACTACATAATTAGCTTCATTATTTAATATCTCAAAAGCAGACAGTTTAGCGCTTCATCTGTGTAACTGGTCTTTAGACATCAGAGCATGTGTCAATGTATCATAAGCTAGTATCACATTTTTAGGAATAGACTCTTTAAAGTTTGGGGGTCACCTTTCATTACAACACAATCTTTTAAATGAATATCAAACAGGATGCGCATCCAGAGCAGTGACATGCTCTGACCCTTCTGCCTGTTATCTATAGTCATTCCTGGACATGCAGTTGGCAGAGGAAGGACAGCAGACGTTTCTGTATGCTTTGGTGCTGGTTATCTCTGCCTGGTTCCTCCCCTCGGTGTGAAAAGTCCCGTGCAAATTAAACACGGCTGGCTCGCTTTCTGATCCAGTTCCGGATTTCTTCTCCACACCAGCTGCCAACAGGAGTCACATGGATGAGGGGAGATCTGCTAAGCATCTCCTCTGCAGTGCTCTGCTTTCCTCTGGGATTAGCGGCACTGCATTCCCACCATCACTGGGGCCATAGCACTGGGGCCATCACACACACACACACACACACACACACACACACACACACACACACACACACACACACAATTCAGTGTAGGCAGGGGCGGGGTTGTCTATACAAACAAACACACACATAAATTCCTCTTCTTTCTCTTCTCTGTCTTTCTGTCTCCCACAGACTCACATCAGTCTGGTTTTACCTTTTCTGTTTCTCTCTCTCTCTCTCTCTCTCTCTCTCTCTCTCTCTCTCTCTCTCTCTCACACACACACACACACACACACACACACACACACACACACACACACACTACACTGAATCCACTGAGTCCACAGCAACATTAACATGTAATGTTGCTGCCTCCCAGAGACAGAGTGATGCTGTAGGTTGACAAAAGTTTTTAAAGGTTGTGGTTTTGTTGCGTCCTCCCCACAGTGACAGGACAGACACCCTGGGGACGATAGATCAGAGTGTATGAACAGGAGGTCAGCGCACACATCATCACATATCGCTGGAAGGCTGCAGCATTGCAAAGCAATGCGCAATCTTCCATTTCTGGAGTCAAACTACACACAACCACTGCTGAATTTAAAACTGTGATAACTTATTTTGAAATAAGAGAATTGCATTTATTTGTAGTCATAATATAGTGCATGATCTGCAAGAGAGCTGAAAAACATGTCATTAATCTCTGCAGAAATGTTAGTAGAGCCTGTATGTTTTCGGTCCTATTCTGATCATGACATTGTTCAAAAGCAAAGACCAGAAGCCTCTTGATTCCCACAACATTTGGTCAAATAAATTAACTTCCCCTTCTTTCTTCTATGCTTCCACATCCAACCACTACCACCTATCACTATTTATCTTCCCTGACTCTTCCTCAGCCAGTCTAAAGAGGTCACATCGCAACAGAGGGCGTCTGGAGTGACCTTGTACCCCCGCTGTGTCCTCCTGGGTTATGATTGCCAGTTGTTAAATAACGATAGATGATTAGCCTAAGACAGAGGGGGATTTCCACTGTGTTATTTTGTCTGCAAAAAAAGAGGCACTCAGTTTAGTGGAGGCTTGATTAGGCTTTTCCTGGGGAGACCAGGTAATTCCCACTAATGAAGCCCTGAGAGAGAGCAGGGGGAGCCTTTGGATTGGCTGACTGCAGGATGATGCAGGCATGCATGTGGGAAAATGTCTTTATGGTGAAACAAGCTGGCTTTCAACATCACAGAGCACAGACACAGCTGATCGATGCTGCAGTGAAGTTAAAAGTGCAAGCCTTTTGATTCATTTAGCAAGAAACAAGCAGCATAGTCTTGTGTACATGAAATCCAACATATCACCAGTCTGTGAACAGTCCTGCAGCATTGCTAGACATTCCAAAATACAGTATAGTGCATGACAGTGGCTCAAATTAATCTCCAGCAGAGGGCACCATGGATGCTTTCTATTTATAGTACTTGACTAAGATTTCTAAAGGGGATTAGAGGCTTCCTCAGGATGCCTTGCTCTGTTTTCAGGGGAAAAATGCCTATTTTCTCTGACTGAGCACTAACAGGAGATTGTGTGGCAGCCATTTATCGATTCCTCAGTACTAAACAACAGTGATAATTGTTATTTTGTTTAACATTATCTCCGTGGCTGGATTTTAGCATGCCTTTTGTGTCATAGTGTTTACCTAACAATGTAGCAGCAAATGTTTTATCTTTTTATAGGCTGTCAGGCGAGATGCTGTTCAATGCATTTGATTTTGATAATACTGTAGTATTGAATGTGTAAGATTTGTTTACTGTGACATGCAAGGCGCTGCATGTAATACACATATCTCACATCTCTGAGAAGACTTTTGCCTAAACCATTTTTGGCAGCACTAAACTTGACTCAGTTGCTATGGACACAGATGATGTTTTCTTTTTCTTTTTTTCTACCTTTTTTTCTATCTGTGTCCATGACAACAACATGGCTGTCACAAGAAATGGTATGCATTTTAAGACAAACAGTTAATAACACATAATGTAGTATAAGCAAATATAGGGACACTTTTAAAGCGTTTAAAGTGTTGCACATGTACAAATCATTTACAACACTCATCAAAATGTATCAGTATATATGACTACAAATATGTTATTGAGCATTCATACACCAGTTTTGAATGCTTCATAGGAATAATTCTAGTTGTTGACAAATAAGATAAGCCTTTATTCATTCCCAGTGGGGAAATTCGGTTGTTGCAGCAGCACAAGGACAGAAATAAGTACAGATAAATAGAGAAAGTAAAAAATAAATAATAAGAGGTATATAAAACTAAAATAAGAATAGACGTAAAAAATGGAAAATATACAAGAGCAATTAAAGACAAGTCAAGTATATGTAAACAGTGTACACCAGACTAATATATAAAATGATAAAGTAATGATACTTAGTCTTTGTCTGTATTCATATAGAAACATAATATAGTATATAATGTAGTAAAACAGTATAACATATTAACATAATATAATATAGTACAATATAATAGTAGGCGATATAAGATATAATATAAGTTGAAATGTAGTAATATAGTGTAACATAATATATAGTATAGTACAGCAATATAACATAGAATATGAAATATAATATAGTATATTATGAGTGTAGTATATTAAAATATATAAGAAATAATAAATATAGAATAATGTAATATATAACAAAATCTATAAATTAGTCAACACTAGAAAAGTCCTTACATCTGCTTACAACTACATTATAGTGCGTTATAAATGCTAAATGACAATGGCATACTAATAGTTTCCAATGTTTATTGGTTGATGCCCACCAGGACCTGCTCCCTTTACATGACCACTTGATGGCAGTGTCACGTCAACAATCGGCCAGATTGGGGCTGTGTGGCCACTAGGCTCATTATTAGCACATGATGAGGCGGCACTTCTTGATAGAAGCCAATTCAGGCTACTAGATGAATATTTAAGAGGAATAAAGGAAACAAACTGAGTAGCAACAAATTCAACACAAGTGGACATCCAAGGTCATTGTGAAATAAGAATATCATCCCTGAGGGTCTGGGCTCGGCAGCAGCAGCAATTTTTATATTCATCGAGGATAAATTATAGATCGTTTTAAGGTGTGCCTGTGTTTGTGTGTTATGAATGTTTTTATTATAACAAAGGAACAAAGGAAATGTCAGTTTTTTAGTGGCCTCCTTTATGGCATCTGTAGTTTCAATTATCTCAGGTTTTTCAGCTGACACTTAAAGTCACAAAGTTTTTGGACATGCTTATATCAGAGGGCATAAAAACCTGCTGGGTAATACTGTAAGTAGTGTTCAGAGCATGTAGGGATAAATAATACACATATATTTTAAAATTGTCATGAAAAAGAATTCTAGCTGGGAATGACTGGGAAAATGGTTAATGTTTAAACCAAATGGCATCATATAACCAGCACAATATGCAAATTTGAGCTACGTATCTTCATGCCGTGTACATTAAACAGTACTGGGTCTCAGGCAGCCAGGAAATGAGAATTGTGGGCAAACAAATTATTATGCCAGTTTGTTCCTGGGTATGAGCTTGATTTGAGATGATTGTTGCACTTTAATGATTATTTCTAGATGACAGATTGATGACAGCAGAGGGCTAATTTCTTGGTAGTTGTGCCACAAACCTATTAAGGGTGAAGGAGGGGGAAAAACACATAGAGAAATGCATTTGCACAAAATACTGCAGTAAAAGGGGAGAGAAAAGGGGTATTAAAGATCACAACCTCAAATATCAACTCTGCACAGTGTTGCCAAGTCCTGTTGCTATGGAGATTGCATCCTACTGCAGGTGTGAGTAACGACAGAGGAAGTCAACTGTGCTTCCCTCTCTGTGTCTCTTTCTGCTCCTCTGTATCTTACATGGTCCTCACTGCATGTGTGAGCGCATGTGAGTGAGTGTGTGTGTGTGTGTGTGTGTGTGTGTGTGTGTGTTTCCACATCAGACATGCTAATAAACAGCCTTGAAATTTAACCTTGTGGTAGGCCTGTGTAAATATGCTTATGTGTACTTTGCTGCACTTTTAAACTTTCTGTGATCTCTGTGTGCTCATTACAGACACCAGTATGTCACAATTAAAGGCTTCATTGTCCTCAAATCTCAACATATTTTCTTTTCTGTCATTGTGTCGGGGAGGTCTTTCAAAAGGCGACAATGGAGGACCTCTGGACGGTGCAAATGTAATTATCCCTCAGGCAGGGTGTGCACAATGTAGACTGAAATAAATAGATGTGTCCAAATACTACTAGGAGATCTCCAGTGAACCGAGAAGGCATTGCTTTGCATCAACGCTGTTTGAAGAAATCCAGACTGAAAAGCCGAAAAGATCTGACCTGGCAAGATGTGATGTGACTCTTTCCAAAAATGTACGTCTGTTTTTTCATAAGATGGTGTGGCACTTGTTTTTAGGATATGTGTCTAACAAAAAATGTTTTTAAATCACACAATCAATTATTTCTATTCTCATCTTTTTTTGTTTGCAGTGTTCAGTACAGTGACTCTTCATCACTTTATCGCCTCTCCCGCTCGAATGATCAGTGATCACTAACACACACATAATTACTAAAACTTCCAAAACCCAATGCAAAAAAAAGTTAGAGCTGAAACGATTAGTTGAAAAACTGTTTAGTCGATCAACAGAAAATTAATCAGCATCTATTTTGATAATCCATTAATTGTTTAAGCCATATTTCATGCAAAAAAAATAAATAAACAAAAACAACAAACATTTGCTGGTTCTAGCTTCTCAGTTGTGAGGATTTGCTTCTTTTCTGTGTCTAATAAACGGAATATATTTGGGTTTTGGACTGTTGGTAGGACAAAAAAATCAAATTGAACACATCACCTTGAGCTATGGGAATTTGTGATGAGCATTTTCCACCATTTTCTAACATTTTATAGATCAAATTACTAATCAATTGATCAAAAACAATAATAAAACTAATGAAAGTAATCATTAGTTGCACTACACAACAAGTTATTCGTCTCTGTCAGCTACAAAAAAATTAAAACGTTACATTTAAATCGAAACAGTATTTTTTTTCTCCACAAGAATTACATCCTCACATTGACTTGTCCAATTCTATCAGATTTGGAGCTGTTGTTATGCACTGCAGGCGGCTGCCGCTCGGCTTCCTTGTGGCTTTGAGTCTAACCGAGGCAGACTGAGAGAGGCTTATTAATCCCAGGGCTGCAGCTTCACTCTGAAGGCCACAATCAGGAAAAAAAAAAAATTCACTCACTGTGTGACATAAATAGACTTCTAATGTTGATCATCTAAATATACAGGATGAAGTGCAGACGTTAAGATCCAGCATACTTAATCCAGCATTGTTATTAATAGGTGCTGACATTTTCACAGTTCATGGCTCAATCACTCTGTGCAAGCCTTAGTGAGCCTGCACATTTGTATTATGATGCATGAAAGCTCACCCAAGTGTCCAAATTTGTTCAGAACTGCATTTTGAAGTACAGATAAAAGCTACAGAGTCTGCAGTGAAAGAGCTCAAGGAGGTTTCTACTTCCACGATTACTGCTGCTAAAATCAAGCGCAACAAGAAGGTAATGAAGAAGAAAAGAATAATTCATTTACAGCATTTCATCATCATGATAAAAACCTATGTTTTGCCACAGTGTTTCTTGTACATGGCCCATAAAGAACCCTTTGACAAATGAATGTCAAATTGAACACCTGATTTGTATATCATTAACAGCAGACTGGAAAGGGCAGCAGTTTGATAAACAAATATACATGAGAGATGCCATGCCGATCATCACCACTGTGCTGGTTGACATGTAAAATCACCAAGACCAACCCCAATCGTCTGTAACATGGACACGCTCCACAGGAGGAATGCTCCAGCAAAATGGATTTACATGTAGTGACTAAAAAAATGTACATGCTGGGTAATAGATGAAAGGACAAGGCTGCCGTTAATCAATGTTTTTCTTATTGTGAACAAATCCTATGAAAAGACTAAAAACAATGATGCATTAGTTTGTCCCTCAGAAGCTTTCCAACTTCCCCATTCTGTATCTGGCTCTCAGCCCTAAGCCTATTGTTTTCCATTGAAGACGTAAATCATTAAAAACAAGTCGCAAATATATAGTTTCACTTATAAAAAGGGCTCAGTAATTTCGTAAAACAGATGAGCACTGTAGTTTTTATCAAATGTTACTCAAACTGGAGGAAATAGTGCATTTGTAGGGGACTATTTCAAGATGTGGATTGATACACATTTAGTGCTCTAGTGAGAATTTAGGGCAGCAGGATGGTGCATGTCAAATTTACTCAAAATAAACTACAGTGTCCAGGTTCATCATAATGAAGGAATATGTCACCCAGTGCAATGGTGTGGTTCACTGATGTGAGCCATCACAGGATAACAAAATAATAGAAAAAAATATAGAATACCTCCAGCCTTGTCCTTTAAATCTGCACTGTCACCCAGATAAGACAAAGACCAATACACTGAAGAAGCTTGAAGATGGGTTCGTGCTGGTTGGGGCAATAGTGTTGAAGGAACTGTTGATGCACTGCAACAGCTGAGTTACTAGTGTTTTTATTGAGAACACTCGTCAACAGTGGTATAACCCTGCCCGGGCCTGGTGAGCACTGGGCTGTAGTGTAAGTGATGGCGCTCTGCCAGGATCTGACCATTAAGTCTCATTAGTCCCTATTGATAGCCATGATGATAGGCACTCTGAAAGGAGGCAGCCAAGGAAAAGGTCAGCGTATGGATCTTAATTTGACCTCACTAACCTGTCGCTGATTGGCAGCCTCTGTCATCCTTAGATTTAATTTAACAGTGATTGAGTGTTGCGGAGACCGTATTGGCAATAACCCATGCAGGCTGTCTCATTGCCCCTTTCTTCCAGATGAAATCTGTGCCTGCCACCCTTTATCACACAACTGTCTCCTGTGCCCATTTCATTTAGGCAGTGAATACAGTCGGACTGGTGCTACAGCCATGTACCTGCAGTGGCAACTTCTGTGTGTTTCTCATATTAGTCTTCCAATTGCAGTTATCATTCAAACACCCAAACCCAGAAATTTAGAAACTATGACTGACAATAGTTTTTCTTCGCCATAATGTTTGGTACTGTATCAGGTCAACATTTTGGTCTCAGGTGTTTTATTTTCAGTGAAACAGGTTAGTGTAATTTCCACTATTGTCTGTGGATGCACTTCTAACCATATGCCATTTCCTCATTTTCAATAGTCTAAGAGTTTACAGCCACGCTAGCAGCTCTGTGAGGCTATACTTATAGGCACAGAGGTGATTTGAGCTAAATGCTAACATCAGCCTGCTAACATGCTTACAGTGATAAGGGGGGTAATATTCTCCAGGTTCACCATCTTAGTTTAGCATGTTAGCATGCTAACACTTGCTAATTAGCACTTAACACAATGTACTTCTGAGGTTGACCAGAATGTCATTAGTTTTGCAGGTATTGATTTGTAAACCAAAGTGTTCCAGGTCTTCATGATGGACAAGAGGTGGTGTGGCTCAGGTCCTATCTCTTGGGCGGCACATGGCAGTTGCTCTGTGTCCTCATGGATCCATATTCTTCATACATGTTTACAATCTATCTATAATTTTGTCATCCTGAGTGTCCATACTGTATTTTGTGATGTTGGTCTATTATGTACACACGACATACAGCATTGCCTGTCTGTCCGTCCTGGAAGAGGGATCCATCCTCTGTTGTTCTTCCTGAGGTTTCTCCATTTTTTTTCTTATCCGAATTGTGATATTGGGCTATATAAATAATATCGACTTGACTATTAGGCAAATTTAAATTTTGACCTAATGATGGTACTATATAAAAAGTCAGAGGATCACCAAAGTCATTAGGATTCGTTGTTGGGGATCCATGAATGTCTGTACAAAATGTTGTGCCAGTGCATCCAGTAGAGTTCACGCTATTTCACTCAATAAGTGAAAACTTTGACCTGCTATGCCGCTAGAGAAAAAGTCATAGGATCACCAAAGTCATTAGAATTTATCTTCCAGAGACTTTGAATGTCTGTAGGAAATTTCACAGCAATCCATCCAATAGTTGTCAGGATATTTCACTTTAAATCACAATTGCCAACCTCATTGTGGTGCTAGAAGAAAAGTCAAGGGATCACCAAAGTCAGTAGGATTCATCCTCTGGGGAACATGATGAAGTAATGAGGCAGTTATACATCAACCATTTCCAGTCTCTGCTTTAGCAAGTGAGCAGAGAGAAGACATGATGAGGAATGTGTGTGTAAAAAAAGAGAAGATGCTTCAAAGGAAAAGGGGCTAATTATGTAATGGAGGGACTTGTTTACGTGTCCCCTCTGAGTTCATGTTAGCTGAAGGAAGACCCCCTGCCTTTGCGGCTCTTCTTGGGCTCTGCCACATTGCATTAATGTCTTTATTCATAGTGACTGGTAATTGGCCTACTTTGAGGCAAGCATTTGTGTCTTATGTAAAATTGTACAGTAAGGAAAAGGGATAGAAACCACTGTCTTAATATACCACTTAAGTGGAAACACAAATATAAGAATGGAAAATGTGAGAATAAATATAAAGTTCTGAACCTGTGGAGAACCACAGCAGCTCCAGTTCATACTGCATCCACTAGTGACTTTGAATATGCAACAGTAAAATGTGTCTATTGTGGAAGGTTGTATCAAGAGTTTGAAGTATTACTTGGCTTAATAAATTATTAATTTGTAATCACAAAATTGTATTACTATGGATGTATTTGAGCTGTGTAGATCAGGTAATGAAGTGTGAGCTGATGCAGCTCCAAGGTGGCTGGATTAATATCTTGTTTTCTCTTTGATCTTTGTAGCGTAATCGTGCTACCGAGAGTTCCTCTTGGCCCTGAGATACCACGCTGACTCCAGGGTTTCAGTGTATGTTCTTCATTTTTGGTTGTTCTTGCTTTCTTTTCTGTCTCTTCTTCCGTCCGCTCTCCAACCGCCTCTCTTCCTCCTCCTTGTCCAGCATGCTACTGTATTTAAGGAGAGAATAATTAGTTAACTGGGTTCAGCTGTGCCAATTATCTCTCCTTGATGCTGCTCACCTGAGCAACTCCCCCACCTCTCCCTCTGCAGCTTAAAGCTACCCATACCCACCTCCACAATCTTGTAATAAAGGTCCTCTGGTGCATGACACATGTGAAAGGGGTCACTCATAGTGACAAACCCACAAAAAGCTCTGATAAACCCACTGTACACTACTTACCCAGCACCAATCGGAGACAAGACAAAGTTAACACTAGCTGGTGAACATAGCAGAGCATTTAGCAGATAAAGAGCCAGATATTTCCCGCAGTAGTTTGGTGGAGACTAAAAAGGGCGTTTGACCGACACAAACCCCAAACATGGCCTCATCTTACCTACAGTATCTATTGTACTTTATACCTTATATCCACTATAATGATTATTAGAGCTGTTTGTGGGATAGCACACAGTGCCTCAGTAAAGGTCAAAAATGTCCCTTGTAGAGTGGGACAAAAGGTTTTTCATTATGTTGGTAAAGGCTTCAGTAACTATGAACAAGGCAACAAAGAAGAAAACCCTGTGGCTCTGCAGAAGAAGGTGTGGATGATTGATGTTGCATCCAGATAATGGCGTACCTTTTGCAAGTCAAGATCAACACTCCAAAATTCTGGGTGTTTACACAACATTTAAGTTTTTACTGTTTTGGCACCACACTTACTATATCAATTATAGCGCCAGTAGTTCAGTGTGCAGAGGAGCTGAAGTATATTCTCCCTCATCACAATAATTCTCAAGCATATCAAGATTACATTTTTTCAAGGTACATGCACCTTGCAGAAAATATAGTTAGGCTGACTGTGACATGTGTGAAATTCAATTACAGACCTGCTGTGGATGCACTCTGTGTAACCCAGGGAGACTGGAGGAAGCATCAGCCAGGTGGCAACCCTGTAGGTAGCAGCGAGCACAAATCAC
The DNA here is from genome assembly GCF_020085105.1 of Siniperca chuatsi. Lineage (NCBI taxonomy): Eukaryota > Metazoa > Chordata > Actinopteri > Centrarchiformes > Sinipercidae > Siniperca > Siniperca chuatsi. The sequence continues at coordinate 12,372,241 of NC_058045.1, read as the reverse complement.
AATGGCCTGGGCCTCTGCCAGGAGCTGGGATTCTGCCATCACACAGCCCACCAACACTCCAAGAGTAGCTCATGGTCACTCATCACAGACACTCTCCACACGTTTCTCTCTCTCAGTGCACTCAGGTCAGTAGAAAGGGAATGCAATACACATTGTTGGCCACTTCGCTCTATAATTCATGTCCTGCTCCTAAAATAGAGTACTCGAACAGTACGCACCATTTCATCGGTGGCTGCAAAAAATAGAATCATGCGTGTGGAGTGAAAAGATGCATGTTTTCAGATAAAAGGGGATTATATTAACACACTAGAAATGACTGTGGTTCATAGTGTATAGGATGTGATGTATACATTGACACGTGCTTCAATTTCACCATGTAGGTTAGCTAAACAGTCTGGTGGGTCTGTGTGGTTGACTCTTTACACAACTGGATATCAAATCAAAGTGTGATTGGCTGATGTGAGGGTAAACTGTAAATAAAAGTGAAATCTTTCTGGTCGGTAAAGGCTCAGCCAGGCACACATGAAATCTGCATGTGCGCAAGCCCGGACTTCCGACATGTGACCAAGGCTCAGTGGCCCCTGGGGATCCTGGAACATCTCTGTGCTGTTACACAATGGTTGTGAGCGATGTGTGTCTGCGAACAACACATGGCCACAGCCATCTCCGATAACAAAATGAAAACCAGTGTGTTTCTCCTGAAAATGTAACTAAACACTCATGATTTGAAGGTTAGATACTGTGTGCCATGGCCAATAGTATCACTGTACTGCCCGAACATAGAGCCGTGAGTGGCAGGCCGGCTAACCGGTCTTGACACAGGAGAATCAGCCTGAGTTCAGAGGGAGCAGCCGTGGGAGCAATGCCTGCCTGCCACATTGGAGACCGTCAGTGAGACATGTCAGCCTCCATTCCAGTTAAAATCCCCAAACCGCGTCATACTGTATTGCATCCCAGCTAGGCCTGTAAAACATACAAACAAACAGAAAATGAAGACATTTCAGCAGTACGTTAATTTGATGGCAGGGAACACATGCAGGGTGTTTGCACAGCCTCTAATGCAACCACAGGTGTTCTCCTCCAAGACTGTTGTCATTCACCAGAATTAAGATTTATGCATTCAATCATTCATTTAGTGGGCCACTCAAGGGGTCCTTGAGCTGCCCAAGTGCTCCCAAAAGTGCCTTTCTGGTTAGTTCAAGTGCCACTTTGATGCGACCTGAGGGTAAAAATGAAACCTAACCCGCTATTACTTTCAAATATGTCACTCTTTGTGAAGGGTTTATATGTTGTAGCTAAAGGCTTTATCAATGTCAATAAATGATATACTAATGCTTTATAGATCAGTTATAAGTAATTAGTAAGAACAGCTTTTGGGTTGCCAGGTTGTGAAATACTGGATCTGTATGTCTGATGTTTGTTCTCTTGCACCATGACACTTGCATTATCTTTGTAGCTCTTTAATTAATCAGTAAGATCCCTCCAGTAAACTGTTTGACCTCCAATCTTCTGGAAAAGGAGCTGCAGTGCATTTAGACCAAAATTAATTATTGAACTTAAATAATTAAACTTATGAACATTTACAAATGCCAACTTGAGATATTTTTGTAAACTGTATTCATAGTTGGTTTATTGGAAAATGAGTCATGTCTCTTTGTGTAACTGCAGAATTGATGACTTACACAAAAGTTGTTTTTATTATTGACTCATAACTGATCTATTAAACAATTATTAAATGATTTATTAACCATTAATAAATCCATTAGTTACTACTTAGAAACCTTTTATAAGGGAGACTTATTAGGAAGTTGTACCTCTAACCCCAGTGCAGGAATTTTCACCCCCGCTGCTTAGAGAGTCTGTGCACGCCATTTGGTTTTCCCAGCACGCACTAGGCAGAAGGTATTGAAGCATCCCAAGCAAGTCTCAAATCTATCACAGAGCCTGGGATTCATCTTGGCAAGAGAAAAATCTTCTTTCCTCATGCTATATCATTCATATGGATCTATTAGCACATGTGACGGTCATTTGCATGCAGCGTGAATGTGGCTCCACACTATTACTACAATCGAGGGAACTGTGCAGCTAAAGCAGGAGCATCGGGGAAACATTTTTGAACACTAGGAAGAAAACTTTGGTTGAAGAGGTTGTGTGGCCTCTGACAACTCTGCTTTTTGTCCCAACATTACTGCATTGCAGATTTCCCCTCACATCTCTCTCTTTTTATTTAATTCCTCTCTATGGATAATCCAGATTGTTTAACACAACATCATGCTTTAAAGGGATTTCAGATGTCTGTTTGTATGTTTGCTTACTCACTTTCAGTCAAATAGGCTGTGACTGCTACAGCAGCCAACTTGTTTGTTCCTACATGACAATAAGCATGAGGGAGCCTGGGTGAAATCCAGAAAGCTGTTTCTAAAAAAGGAAGGAGTAATTAGTAAATGTCATTTGAGAAGAGTATGGCGAATTAGAAGCCTGGTGGATCATGTAATTAGGACTGGAGCCTTTTCATAGGCGGCTCAGGGAACGACGAGGACACCACGGCAGCATCCTCTGCTAAACACTGACGGCACTACGAGCTGTTACAGAAAACACCATTTGACACGCACATACACATACACACACACATTCACATACTTGCACACTAACAGAAACACATTCCTGCACACATACACACATTCGGGGGCAGCAACGATGTCAAACAAGGCTGACAGTGATGCATGACTGATGGAGGGTTTTTTTCTCTTGTTTTACATATCTGACCATGAATGTCACATGTAAAAAACATGTGGATTCATAACATACAGTATGAGCTTTTAGGGAAGATTTGGGTTTCCATATGTGAAATCAATTTCAAATCAAGTGAAATTTTATGTAAAATGTTATATTATGTGACAATGTAATTTGTTAGTGCATTTTTTTTGGTTGTTACGTGTGACTTTTTTATGTTATCTCATTCAGTTACATATAAAACCTATTATATTGTATATTGCAGTTCATATGTACAAATGGCCTAGGCAATAAATACATTTCCCATTTTATGAATAAAAACCAACAATGATTTGATGGTTCCTGCTTCTCAAATGTGAGGATTTGTCTGTTTTATATCATTATAAACCGAGTATCTTAATTGGACAACACTGGCAATTTAAAGATGTCACCTACAGCTCTGGGAAATTTTAATGGCTTTTTTTCACAATTGTCTTGCATTTTATAGACTAAATGATTAGTCATTTAGTTGAAAAAATAATAGGCAGATTAAACGATGATGAAAATAATTGTTTGCTGCAACTCTTGTTTAACTTTACCATATAATCAGAATACACAAAACATATTTTGACCCTAAATCGTTTACATCAATACACCGTCTTCAATGGAAAAAACTTGCACAGATGTCAGCTCTTTTCATATAAACAGAATTACACCCTTATCAGTCATTACTGACACTCATAAACAGCACACACCCTCCCACCTCAGTGAGTTGTTTTCTCCAGCAGAGACGCTGAGCCTCAGTTTGATAGAAGCTCCAGCAAGAACTACTGAGGGTCTGCTGATTCAGATCACTTCAAACAACAAATTAATTTAGTATCTAGTGAGCGTTACTTTCAGAGACATCATTTCACATTCGCTGCTCTCTCAAGATTCAGTGATCCACACATTAAGCACAACAGCCCTATTGTGTTGCACCTTGGCTCATACAGTGCAAACCACAAATACCCACAGTGTTATCAGCCTCTCACATGTGTGTCTATGCAAATCTATTCAAAACTTGGCAGCATTTATTGCTTAGCTAACGCTGGATCAGTTTATTACAAAACAGATGTTCACCCTCATTTCTCTACATCTCAGCCAGGGTTTCTCTGATCACCTGCATTATTTGTTCAAATATTTGGTAAATATCTAACGAGTGAGTGACTAACTGAAGAAAAAAAAGGGGGCTTGCTGAGGAAGACGCTGCAGAGCCTGCAGGGGTTTATGGCAGAATAGATCAGAGAGAGCGCAGATAACAATGGAGATGGAGTAATAAATAAATCTCCTCTCAGAGAAGTAGCCGGAGGACTGACAGCAGCAGATTAGTGCCTTTTAAACAAATTGGAGGCTCAAAGAGACATATTGGCTGTGTGCTCGAGCATGTTTTATAGTGAAGCTCTGTAACCACTGAGACACACAAGTCTGTCAGTTGACACATGACATCATGGTTCAAACAAGCTCACGCTGCAAATTCAGTCTGTGTTGGTTTCTTTTTGCAATTACCCTTTTGACTAATTGACCTATTAACTGCTGCCTCACCCTGTATTGCAAAAGCTGAGTACAGTGTTCAGAGCCAAGGTTAACCCTATATAATGGGATGAAAAATAAGGGGACCAACCCTAATGAGTTTCTATAATCTGAAAGTGTGTTTCTATTTGGGGACTTATTTCATCTGGAAAGAAGTTTGTGCAAAACCAGGTGACAAAACAGTCAAAAATAAACCTGAAAGAAACACAGAAAACTCAGAAATATACATTTGTATTATTGTTTACAAGCACCTTCAAAATGAAAACATTCAAAATTATGGTTTTACTTTGATTTCCCAGGTCCTAAATAAAAGTTCTGTAGAAAAGACATGTTTGAAGGGATTAAGTCTCATGACAAAACCATATGTGTTATAAAAGGTATGCATGTCTCTAAAATAAAAGTTTCATAAAGAGGTATTTACAATTAGAAATGAATATTTGACAAATTGACAAAACGATCCCGCATAATCCGGATGTTTATTCACATCATAGGTTCATTCATCATCAAGGCGAAGTTTTTATGATTGATTTCATTATTGTATAATTTCTCTCAAAGACTAAGGCTAAGGTTTCACATTTAACTTGGGCTCCTCTTTCAGTGTAACTCATATTTCTGATAGCAAAATGAACCTGACCAATGTTATTCTACAGAGTCTATATCCTACTGTAAGATACCACAGAGCCAATGTGGGACAGCAGTTTATCTTCTACTATCTACTTCCTGCCACTGCCTGCATGCTTTAAAATGCTGCAGCAGCCACTCACAGCAACAGCTAATCTTAAACAGTCAGACCACATGTTAAAGGACCAGGCTAGTGTTCTTCATGTTTTAGCCTATTTACTAAAAATCACACACAGAACTTAACACTGCAGCTAATCTTTTCTTAAAGCACGCTGTGGTGTTTTAGGTGTCTTTTGTTTACTGTGGTAGGTATGTTGTCCAGTCCCTGTTAAATGTTATGTCACTTTAGCTTAGCATGGAAGTTCAGTCTTGACCTTGAGATGTGTGACACAATAATTTTAGCTCAAGGGCCATGTACCTACACTCACGCTGTATGAAGGCCGTGAGATGCAGTTCTCTTCAGAAAGCTCTGAAAGAGCTAGAAAGTGGACCCAAAACACACATTGTAGCCTTTAAACTGAGACTCATTAAAGTTTTCTTTTCTGGTTTTAAGTTATAGGCTAAAAGGCTAAACATTTTGTCCTCCAGAGGTTGAACTGCACCAATATATGAAAAATGACTCCTCGAGGTCATAGAGCAACTTCTAGTGTTCTGGTGTAACCACTTAAAAAACTCAAAATATCTACACTGATTGCTTGCTTTGCCGTGAAAAATGGGCTGAATGGTTTGAATCACAGAAACTCTGGATCCACTTGCAAATTTACATGAAATTTTAAACTAATCATTGAGGAAACTTTAACTGGTAAATGACAATCAGTGAAAGAAAAGAGGACAGACATTTACCAACGAAAATCAGGAGAAAAGCATTTATTCAGCAGCCTGCTAAATGGTGATTTGAGTTAAAATGGGGATTTCTCTCTTGAACGTCTGTCATTTTCCATTTTTCTCTTGCATCTCTAATGCTTGATGGCTTGAGAGGAAACTCAACTTATGTGGCATCTTGTCGAAACGTCCCTGTCCAAGGTCCTGAAATCTGCTTTCCCAAGCACGCGTCATGTGATTTCTCCCAGCACTGCCTAGCTCAGCACCAAGCCTACTGGTTTCTGGAGATTTCATGTGAGAAAAGGACGAACCCCGAACCCCTTCCCCTCTCATCTTGCGTTCTTTAGACTGTTTTTTCACTCACACACACACACACACACACACACACACACACACACACGCACCCCACCCCCACCCCTTCCGTCTTTTTCTTTTGTAGGATAATGTGGACCTTTAAAGCGCTCGGAGTATGACAAAAGATTTTAAGATGCTGGACTTGTGCTGCTCGTTTGGTTCCTCTCTTTATACTTAAATGCCAGCACGGTGAATGCGTCGGACAGAGTGGACAAGCCTGCTGCTTGTGATCCGCATTCAGAAAGTCAACATCTTCTCTTTCTTGATTTTTTCTCTCTCTCTGGAGTGACTTCAGAAGGATGTAACGACCGATCCACCTTGCGCAGCTGAAGTCTCCTCATCAAAATGCAGAAGGGAATACGACTTAATGATGGTCATGTCACCTACCTGGGGTTTTTGGCAAAAAAGGATGGTACAAGACGAGGGTGCTTGAGCAAAAAGAGCTCAGACAACACGAAATGGCACTCAAAGTGGTTTGCTTTGTTACAGAATATGCTCTTTTATTTTGAGAACGAGTCCAGCTCTCGACCCTCGGGATTATACCTGTTGGAGGGATGCATATGCGACAGGGCGCCTTCACCTAAACCTTCACTGTCAGCCAAGGAGTGTTTGGAGAAGCAGGTATGGAGAGCGTGCGCACACGCACACACACAGGCTCTCTCTCTCACTCACTGCTTTATTGTTTTTCAGGCTTCATGTTAAAATATTGACGAGGTGCAACACTGAATGTGAAATTTGCTCGTGCAAATGCCTTTGAACTATTTTAGTCCCGAACAAAGCGCTTTTCTTATGCATATATTCTTCCTATATGCCATCGCATGATGACCTCAAATCCAGCGCAGCAGAATAGCACGAGGTTCCAGATTGCTGTATTGCACGTTATGTAATCCATGCATGGCATTAATGATGAGGTAACAATATTAACACCTAATGATATTACAGCAGCCCTGGCACTGGGCTATGCAGTGTTTTACTTTAGGTTGCAGCAAAACCGAGTTAGATTCCCCCCCACCCTTTTTTATTGGTGGGATAGTTTTCAGTGGTGCATGAAATGTAAACGGATTTCTGTTTTCATCAGGGTGATGCATTTGCATGCTAGTTGGTCACATATTTTGCTTTTGACTTTCACTCATCATCTTTTTGATGTTTTTGGGCGGAGAGTGGTATACCTAATGCTTCTTCCAATAAAACATGAAAAAAAAAGAGTTGTTGCCTCAAGGTTTCCATCGTGTGGTGAAATGAGGAAACTACAATTGAAACTCCAGAAATTGCAGGGTTCTGCTGGTCAGCTCTGATCTAGATAACCTGAATGAAATGATTCAGTCTAATACTGGAGTTTTCTTTTGCAATATAGATAGTAATTGTTTTATCACTTTTATAAGTGGTACATTTGAATGATGACTATCACACCCTGTTACGGTGTTATAAAGACTACATGTAGCTGGATTTGTACATTGAAATCATATCTACAAATGAAGTATTCACTTGATCTTAAAAGATCTCCACTGACTGCTTCTTAAATCAACAAAACGCAAAAGTGAGGAGTAGAAGGGTTAACAGGTCTGTTAACATTGTTATTGTGAATAAACAGTCGAGGAACATAATGCTTCACTGCCACCGTCTCTCCTCTCACCAGGCTCTGTGCCTGACTCTGTAGGTAGGGCTGCAATCCAAAGTGAGTCCAGGCTCTTCCTGTGAACAGCTGCCTTTGTGCTGACAAAGCAGAATGCAACACACTGGCAAATGTTGTTCTCTCACAGTAGCTTTAGAGGCACCCAAAAAAACCTCCCTGAAAGAATTTGGATTCTTTTTATTTTTGTCAGCATTGTGCTGTTTTCAGTGCATAAACGTGAACATGCTGAGAAAAGCCTGATCCATAGATCTTGGACTGAATTCATGATAAACCAGAGAGAAGATATTTGAATCGTTTTGTTCTGTCAGTCCTGTTTGCAGAGAGTGAAAGCCCTGAGAGGTGCACAAATAATGACTAATGTGACTGATATGATAGGCCGCTGAAGAGTTATCTCTCAATGTAAACAAACAAACAAGGACAAATAAGAGTAATAAGAAAATATCACCTCTATCTCCTATTACCACCTGGATTTACAGTTTTGTGGCAATGTTTTAGCAATCCATCATAATCCCTACATTATATTTATCCTCAAATGCAGTTAGTGTGAAAATGATAATGCGTTTGAGCCCAAGGTTTCTATGGCAACCCTTATTTGCATCCTAAAGAATGATACCGTTTGGAAGAGGTGGGGTAACAGAGAGGAGAGAAGTAGTGTGTCGCATCTCTTCTATTAATGCGAGTGCTGCTAAATTTGTTCCTTGCAGTACCTTGGAGGGGTCAGAGTCCATTTATAGAAAACACAGCTTGCTCACACTGGGAAACAGCAGCACTTCAACCAGTAACACTAAAAGCTACAGGAGCAAGCAAGCTTTTTTTCATAGATTTAAGAGCAAATCATACTCTATATGATAAGTTTTATCAACGCAATATCAATCTCATATCTCTGTTAAGATCAGTAATGTTTTTTAAAGGTGCATGACTCAGCCATAAACATAAAGCAGGAAGCAGACAGTGTGCTTAACATTGCCTCACACTAGACACTAACCGCACTCTTAGAGCAACCATGAGTGAAAACTACAACAACATGCATGCCTCTCTGCCAGAAATAGATTTTCTTTGACGGTAGGATGCATACCTAATGAATATGAAGATGGAAGAGCAGTCAGCCATGAATAATGATCAGCTGCAGGTTGATAGGCGCCTGTTGAACATCTGCAGGCCAAAGATTAGAGTCTGGTCTCCCTCATATAGGAGTATCATTGTATCATGGCTCACTTTCTGAGCTCTTTGTTATGTTTTAATAAGCAATTTATGGTATATATAGCTCTCATCAAAAAAGCCTTCATAAACATGATATAAACACAAGAAGGCAAATCTGTGACATTTGAAATTACAGGAAAATTGCTTGTGGAAAATTGTATTTATAAATGCAGGTGATGTATAATTCTTTCCCTGATATAAGAACATTATTTTCACTGTTCTAGATATTTTAAGCAGCCATTTGGACCTTTTCTTGTCGGTAAAGCATACTTGTACCCACTTTGCAGAACCACACACATTTGATAGAAAGGCAATGTTTGTTCTTTTTTTACATGTATCCATATAGTTGCATTTGTGTCATTTAACCAGTGATAGCAGAAGTATTCAAGTCCTTTACTAAGTAAAAATGGCAATACTCTACTGAGTAAAAAAAAAAAGTACTAAAGTTATTATGCAGAATGGCTCCTTACAAAGGAGGAAGGCCCAGCAAAATACCTAATACCAATGACCTATGCATAATCTACGAAGCCTTAATTGATAAAAATAACTAATAATAATAATAATGATTTTCAGTTGAGATTCAGTTGCTAGGGAACAGATATCGCACAGTTATGTAATTGGCCGAGACTCCAGCCTCCATGTCTTATGGCATTTCCTCCTGGGAACCAGAGACATCCCAGGAACCGAGCTGGGGGAGGCTTCCCTCAGTGTGCTCCATCAATTGCACTGGTGGGCGAGGAAGATGTGGCTTCCCCAGGCCCTCTGTAGTTTTAAATCACTCGCTTGATGTCTGCAGCAGCAAGGCAAGAACAAACACAAAGACAAAAGCAGTGGAGAAGCTTCAGTTAAGCCACTATATAATAGATTTATCTAGAAGATATTGAATGTTCCTTTTCTGTGTAGAACAAATAACATGTCAGGTTAACGATAGTCCTGTTGTTTCTAACTAGAACTCCTCACCCTCTTCTCCCATCTGTTTCAGTACTATTTCACTGTCAGCTTCACCCATGAAAACCAGAAGGCACTCGAGTTACGCACAGAAGATGTAAAGGACTGCGATGAATGGGTGGCAGCAATATCACACGCCAGGTAAAGGCACACGTCAGTGAAATATGCAGACATGGCAATTAGAAGTTGAATTAGTCAGTAGAGGGTAAGTGATCTTTGATTGATGTGCTCAGTCTGTAGGGGATGTTGCCATGGTTTCATAAGTGGAGTGAAAATATGAGGAATGACAGAAAAATGCTTTGTTCACAAGAAAAACCTGCTTGCTTTGATGTGAGATGAAACTACATACACTGATGGGAAATTCATTACTTAAGCTACAATGCGAAACCAAGTGTGTGTGTGTGTGTGTGTGTGTGTGTGTGTGTGTGCGTGTGTGTGCCTGTTTGCATGTGTTACAGTTACAGAAACTTGGCCACCGAGCATGAGACTCTCATGCAGAAGTATCTTCATCTGCTTCAGATTGTGGAGACTGAGAAAACAGTTGCTAAGCAACTTCGACAACAGATAGAAGATGGGGAAATAGAAATTGAAAGGCTTAAGTCAGAGGTAATATTCACTGTGATGCTTTTACACTGAGGAGTAAGGATGTAAACAAATACGATTACATTGTTCAAATACGAACAGATAATGCGCTCTGAACTGATATGAACAGCATCTGAATTTTGCAGTAATATTTGCTCCACCTGTCCCTCGCCAATTAACACAATTTGCCATCACAATTCCTCTTCTCATAGAGAAGTCATACCTCAGTCAGATCTAAACACACCTTGCTACAATCAGCAGAGTTCCAATCAGTGGTGTCAGGATCTCCGATGTCAATTGAGGATAAATGTCCATAAATCCATCTAGAGGCGCTCCTTATAACTTCAGATCTTGGCTCATAATCATCAGATTCAGACTTTTTCTTCAGTAGTAAAGTAATCCAGGTAAGTGTTGTCTGTAGAGTATGAACAGGAACTGCTAGTAGCTAAACCAGCACAATTTTCCGTGATGAAGATTTGCTATGTTATCAAACAGGCCAGAGTGTAAAAACACAGAAGTTCTTGCTAACGGGCCAAAAAAGCTTTTCAGATTTCTGTCAATAGCTTTGTCATTTTTTATCACAAACACTTCAAATTAACTTCATTATCATCTGGACCTCCTCCCATTATACATATATATATATATATATATATATATATATATATATATATATATATATATATATATATATATATATATATATATATATACATATATATATATTTATTATTCAATGTGTAAAATATATTATTTTGCATATTTGTTTTCTGGCAGTTAAACTTGTACACATAAGTATGAGGAGTATAAATGGCAGTAGAAAACAATTTAACGTAGAAAAATGTCAGAGGTATAGATCCTAATATGCATATTTTTGTAAAATAAACAGATGCAGATAGCAGCCCTGCATTACACCCCTACTCAGGAAGATCCTTTTGGGCTATTTTGGCTGTACTGTTTTTTCTGATGGTGGACATTTTACAGTATTGGGGTCCTCAACAGTTATAGACAAATGTACAGCAGCCACGCGCAGTATTAGTCAGACCTGCTGTAAATAGACTTCCTGAACTAGAACAATGATACTATATTATCACTTTTTGTTGCATTGCACACTTTTTTCTTTCCAAAATTTGTCTGCGTCCCATCCTTACCTCATCCTGCCAGGATGCTCAGCAAATAACAGCTGAGTCAGTGGGAAAATGATGGATTATGTTGATTATTGTTATGTTTGTCTCATATGTGTATAAAGCATTGTGAGAGGACAGAAATGGAAGCACTACTCCATCACAGAGAGAGAGACGTGTTCAGGCCACGCTCCACTTTGCATCTCCTTTCAGAAACAATGCCTCCAATAGGGCTGCGTTCCCGGCTGTATTCTTCAGATCAAATAGTCATTTTACTTTAATGTGCAAATTTGATGCTTGAAATCAAATTATGTGCTGAATATGCATGAACACGGCTTTATATTGCATCTCTTCTATGAAATGCAATGACAATTAACTCTCTCGCCGTCTACAAAATAAATGGAAACACTTAGCCTCAAACAGTTCAAGGCAGCTCCAGTCTGTCTTTTTTTCCCAGCAGCCTGTTTACCTTTTGTCAACATGCAGGACAGTTTGGTACATAATGCATTTAAATGACCATTGTAAATAAATATTGTTGTAGAGATACCAGCCAAGTGAACACAGCTAGTTTAGTCAGGCTAATGTCTCAGTGTTGACAGTGCTGACAGGTCCTGTCCTGTTGACTCAGTCACTTTTTTTACATGCTGGTACAGTAAGTGAGAAGAAAAGAAGTGTGTGAGTGGGAATGATTGGTCTTTCTTGTGGTTGCCTCCCCGGCAGATCTCTGGGCTGCTCAAAGACAATGAGAAGATTCACGCCAGCCCTGCTGCAGCCCCAACCGATGACGACTCAGAAATCAAGAAAATCAAAAAAGTAAAGCATATGATTTAAACCTTTTGCTACATTTTTAGAGTATCTTAAGCTGAGAAACTGACTACAGCCGTTAAAAAATTCCAGGTCCAGAGCTTCCTGCGAGGCTGGATCTGCAGGAGGAAGTGGAAGACAATCATCCAGGATTACATCCGCTCACCACATGCAGAGAGCATGAGGAAGAGGAACCAGGTGGTGTTCAGCATGTTGGACTCGGAGGCCGAGTACGTCCAACAGCTTCACATCCTGGTGAACAACTTCCTGAGGCCGCTCCGCATGGCAGCCAGCTCCAAGAAACCACCCATCACCCACGATGATGTTAGCAGCATATTCCTCAACAGGTTGGATCCTCTCGTCCCACAGAGCACTTCCATTAATTACAAAACATAATCATCTTAAAGGTTGGAGTTTTATTTACCACTAGTAGCGCTATGGAGCAATGTTATTGTAAGTGGGACCTCGATTTGTTTATATCTATTCCACTAATCGCTAGTTGGCAGTAATGGTCCAAGAAACTTAACAATGTACCAACAACAGGCAGGAAAGAAGAAGACTGCTCGCTAGCAAAATGGATGTTAACAATGCAGATTTAACAATACTTCACAAACCTGCTTTGCAGATATTTTATTAGGAAGGAAATGCAGTCAATACATATGACCACAAGGATACATGCAATGCGTTTTGGGAAGAAACACAGAGTAACAAAAATAAATTTGTATGTTCACAAGAAAACTCCACATTTTACCTTTAACAAGTAATTTTGAGTCAAAAAATGTCATTTTCTTAAAGTTGCATTGAGTGATTTTCTACCTTAAGGGGGCAGAAAGACATGAGAAACACATTACTGCTTGATCTAAAAAAACAAGTGGCTAAATTGGCCAAAACCCACTTATTTCAAGTGTCAGTATTTTGATACAAATGCATCTATATGCTTTTTCTGTCTCGTTTCAAGATCGACACACATTTCTATAATTATGTCACCATTTAGAATTTTTGGTTGGTTGGTTTGTTGGTCTGTTGGTCCAACACTTCTGCCCATAGCTACATGGGAGCCACAAGTACCTCAGCAAAGTGTCTCATAATAGGGCTAACGTTAGACTGCTATATGAGATGACACCCTCAATAAAAGTCACGTTTTGGGTCTTAACATTATAATGAGCAGATTTACAGTATTTTGGAACTTTAATTTACCTTCGACATGTCACACTGGTAACATATTGGGATCCCACGTCCACTCCGTTCTTAAAGAAGAGTAGCCATCTTTTCATAAGCGGACCAGTCCACCACAATCAAGTTGCCCTGCATAAACTTGTACTGGCCCCAGGCCATCGGTTACCCTGGCCCTATTCTAAATCCCCTCTGACACACATATTTGTTACGTTACACTGTTTGAGGGAACTGTAACGTTAGGTAACTGGACGCAACCATCACTAATGCTAACATAGTTCCTCAGGGATTGAGGCTGTTATTTTTTTAATTTTGACAATCTAACAAGTGACAACACAATAGTTAAGGTTTTAAGGACTATGACTGTCAGTAGTTTGTTTATTTTGTTTAAATATGGAGAACTGTAATTTTATGGGTTATTGTTGTTAGGACGATTAAGCTAAGATAGCTAATTTGTGCTAACGTCAGTGTCCGTTTTTTCCACAACTGGCTATATATAACTACACCACGTGATACCAACGTCGTTATACTATTGGCTCACAAGCCTTGTTAGAAGCAGGAACCAAAAGTCAGACATCTCACACAGAGATAAACTAAACATTCATTTGGGCCCGTCAAAAAATGTATTAAATTATTCATTCACAATCAGACTTTTCAGGAAAAGTGATACTTTTATTCCACACCTTTCTAAAAGCTCTATGCATGTTTTTTTTTTGTTTTTTTAAATATTCGTCTACATAAAAATGTTATCAATACAACTTTTAAGTTCAAGGCTCCAGATTGAGTTTTGTGTCCCTTCAGAAAAATCTTTGCCGGAAACACAGACAGCACAATGAAGACAGTAATATGCAAGCACCCTCATTGGCCTATTCAAAATCCACCCACACGCTCATCCAAGCACGTTCATGCTCAGAAACTGCAAACCCATGCTCTCATACACACTGTCTGATATCAGGGCTTTGATTTACCACAACTTCGCTGGATGTTGGCAGAATTACTAACACAAACTCTGTATTTGTTTGAGAAGATAATATTTTAATATATTTTCTATATATTTTTTTTTTCAGTGAAACTATCATGTTTCTACATCAGATATTTTACCAGGGTCTAAAAGCCAGAATAGCGAGCTGGCCGACATTAGTGCTGGGTAAGAAACATCTCCTCTACTTTCTTCATTTCATTTTCATGCCCTCAGTATTGTTTGTGTCATTGTTTCGGTATCTTGGTATTGATCTCTCTATAGCCGACCTGTTCGACATCCTGCTGCCCATGCTAAACATCTACCAGGAGTTTGTGAGGAACCACCAGTACAGCCTGCAGATCCTGGCTCACTGCAAGCAGAACCGAGATTTTGACAAGCTGCTAAAGCAGTACGAGGCCAAGCCCGACTGTGAGGAGAGGACTCTGGAGACTTTCCTCACCTACCCCATGTTCCAGGTTAGCTTGTTTGTCTCACTGATATACACAAGAAATAAAGGCAGAGCCTGTTGTTTGATGCAGAGTTGCAGCCTGGAGCCAGATTTTGTTGTTAATTCTGAGCTCTCGCAACCATTCTGGGCCAAGTTCTTCTTTCCATATATAAATGTTACCCTTGGGCCACATAATTCACCCACTTAATACTAGTTGGCTATAGCTATGCCAATGAATATCAGTTGTAGCTGTCTATAAAGTAGTTGGCCGCTTTGTTTTCTGGATATTCAAAGCTGGCTGTGGCACTGTCCTTGATCCAAATGTAAACAAAGGTAAAGGCCCATCACCAAAATTCAAAACTTATAACTGGAATCTGCTGTCACTCCCAAAATGAATAACAGGTCTTTTTCATCTACAAGTTTAACTCTTTGAATATTCTTGAGTATTGTTTATATACTGTACCTGTAATTTATATGGACACTAGTTTCAGTTTTGAGGTCCACAGCCATTTTATCCTGCTCTCTTCTAATGTATCTTAAAACTGTCACTTGTGACTTTAAGGGTTTTGACTTCTAAGTCATTTTAGTCTTTTTTTAAGTTTGTAACCCACTGTCACTGTTAAATCAACTGACGGGTGTTTGAATTGAACGCCTAACACTATAGTTGTTTATGTCGATAATGTTGATAAACATTGAAATTATACATTCAGTTATAATCTACTGTAAATGTTTCTTACCCAGAGTATATCCTACCATTGCCCACGTTTGAACCTCTATTCCACTGCTATTAGTTTCCATTAATAGTCATTTTCAGGTTATATTTGTTGCCTTCAAAGCATATCACAGACTTGTTGCCACCTATTGGAGGTAATTTGCAATATGAATGATGAATGGTGGTGCCAGTGAGTTTTGGTTTACTACCCAAAATGGCAAACACCAAATTGGATTGAATAAAAACCATGTAACTAAATTTGACTAATTTCTACTCCAACCACAGCAATATAATAACACAATGTGTTCTGGCCTCTATTCTGGCCATCATGGCTCAGCCAGGACTTGGTTTCAAAGACCCGCCTCCTTCTTGAGCACTCATTGGCTCTCTGAGCGATGTCCCATATTGTAGCATCACTGATGAAAAACAGAAACAGCAGGCATTTGTCTGCTTTAACTCAGAATATCCCTGTAGTGTTTTTCATGTCTATAAAAAGCAGTTGTTTTTGGAGCTCAGGCTTTAATAATGGCTCCTTTCTGGCGAGGCATGCAGTTTCCCGACAGTCCACTCTGCTGGGGCCTACTACAGGCTGTGCTGCGTTGATAATAAATTTTGCTGATGAGTGTAGATTGTGCTCTCCACTGATCTACTTCTCATTAGTGTACGTGCACATGTATGTTCCTGTGTGTGCATCTTTGTGTTGTTGTTGTTACATTTATATTTGAGTGTGACTCCCCTGTTGCTTTCTGTTCTCATCTCTGTAGATTCCCCGCTACATTCTTACGCTTCACGAACTTCTGGCCCACACACCCCATGAACATATAGAGAGAAACAGTCTGGACTACGCAAAATCTAAGCTGGAGGAGCTTTCCAGGTACTTTTGTATAATATGGTTAAAGCCAAGACTATCTCATCTGAGCAACATCACTTTACACGACACACACACAATCAAGTGTATAGGTTTGGTTTCAGAAGTGGGGGGAGACACAATGAAGTCATTTTCTTTAACCAAAACAATGAATGTTATTTCCTGCACTTATACACATTTACATAAATCTAGCAAATAACAAATTGCCAGTATGATGAAAGTGATTATCATGTTTTCCCATAAAAATATGTGGAGAGGGTTGAGTAGTGAAACGCAAGGCAAAGACTGCTGCTTGTGACACCTATTGCTGTGAATGCACAACCTTAATTAAAGGTGACCCAGGTGAGTTTATTAACTTTATTATATATTATTTACTCATTCAAAACTTGGCATATGGACAGTCAGTCGGCACTATTTAGAGAGATTTTAGTGAGTAAATTAAACTAAAACTAGAAAAGTGTGTGTGGGGGGCAAATCATCATTGAATCATAAAATGAACATTTACAGGAAGACTTCTTGTGTCATTTTTGAGTCTTGTTCCATACTGGATCCTATACAGTCCTATATAGATCAAATGAGAATGATGAAACATCCCTTTTCCCTAGAATCATGCACGACGAAGTGAGTGAGACTGAAAACATCAGGAAGAACCTGGCAATAGAGCGCATGATCGTGGAGGGCTGCGAGATTCTCCTCGACACCAGCCAGACATTTGTAAGACAAGGTAACTCCTGCCTTTAAGTATTGTACTTCCCTGCGAAGAAACCTCCAATTCCACAGAAAAGCAGAATCGCAGCAGAGGGGGATTTCCTGTCCCTCCTCACCCGTCTGTCCTGATCTCACATCTTCAGCCCTGCATTAGGGGGATATACTCTGTTTTTTAAAAAAGACCCATCTTTCTCTCTCTCTCTCTCTCTCTCTCTCTCTCTCTCTCTCTCTCTCTCTCTCTCTCTCTCTCTCTCTCTCTCTCTCTCTCTCTCTCTCTCTCTATCGCTCTCTCTCTTACTGAGGAACAACATGTACTCCTCATGAGGAGAGTCTTTAATTTCAAAGTGTAATTAGACTATTCAGAGCCAAACTGATGATGAATCTGGGACTGTAAATGTCACACATCCCTAGCAGGCCTTGATAGATGAGGAAAGGGAAACAGAAATGGTAGATTATTTAATCTTAAGTATCTCATGTGACTGTACATGTATTCATATGTAGAGGAAGGTAAGACAAGGAATTTGATATTGATTCTTTATTTCATTCAGTTTCTCCACTGTCCCCTCCTCTTGCTCCTTTTTTTCAAAATGTTCTCCCCTATCCTTGCCTCTTTTCCACTCATATATGTATCTCTCTCTCTCTCTTCCTCCTTTTTCCTTCTATTTGCACACACTCTTTTATTCCCACATACAGGGTCTCTCATCCAGGTGCCGATGAGTGAGAAGGGCAAGATCACCCGTGGGCGACTGGGCTCTCTGTCTCTGAAGAAAGAGGGGGAGAGGCAGTGCTTTCTCTTCTCCAAGCATTTAATCATCTGCACCAGGGGTTCTGGGGGAAAGCTTCATCTCACCAAGGTGGGCCTGCGCTGCTGAGCTAGCAGTGGAGCTGCTCCTTATTTCAAACATCACAATCTTATGGCACCGCAAAACCTTGAATCTCTGAGCTAAATTGAACGGATTAACTGACAGGAGATGAAAGCGACAGGGTTAGCGATGTCGTGGCTTTTATCAGTGGCAATGACCACTGGAGCTACATGCGCTAATACAAGCCTACACGCACACACACACACACACACACACACACACACACACACACACACACACACACACACACACACACACAGGTTCATTGTATATGTTTGAAAGCAGCTGCTTGATGTCACTTTGATGTGTGTAATGGAGTGGTGGTGTATTATTACTCCACATTACTCTACATCATAAAGGGTGATTGATGTTTGGGGTCTAAGATAAGGCCAGAAAGCTTTCAACTGAAGGCCTAGATTCAAATTCCCCCTACACACACAAAAGATTCACAGGAAATGATGCATGCATATAATCCATGCAGTGCTATTTGTAATTTTATCTCACTGATATCAGCCTTGTTGTTTACTCCTATGGCCGCATCAGAGCTGTATTACAAAAGAAAAAAAGTTGAAAGACACAAGGGTTAATGGCAGTGGCCAATCTGTGCTGTTTCCTGCACCACGAAGGCAGATTATGTCAAAAAGTGCAAAAGTACAAGTGCATGTGTCAATCTATACAGAAAGTATACTGACAATCAAGTCATAAAAGACATGTGAGGACATGTGAGGGGTGAATCGAGTCTTTTTGAGGACTTGTTCGGTGTGTTTTGCCAAGACGTTTAGAGCAGATGTTACAGTTTTTTCCAGTTGCTAACAAGCATTGTTAAATACTGAAACCACATTTTCAAAACTCCTCACACAGTCAGCGAAACAGAAGTCAATGCAGACCAAACTGTGAACCACTTTTCATTGCTTTCAGACAAAATGCATTCAGTGACCACACTTTTCAAAATTCAGGAACTCTTTTCCCATTCGTACACCACAACATGCAAAATACTGTGTATTTTCAGCACATTTTAGCATCTAATGCTAACACACTGCATTCAAAATAATTACAAACACATTCAAAACAGAATGATGGCAAATTCCAAGCATTTACGCAGTAATTATTTTAAAATACTGAAAGTATACTAAAATACTGGAGGCAATGAAGACATTTCTCCTGAAGGCTGCCAGGGATGGATCAGACATCCCAGGAGGAACTTTCCAACGACATCAGATGTGATGTTGATGAGAACAGGGAGAGCAGACTAGAACCATCACTGTAATTTACTATAACGAACAACTACACATGTTGTTACAGTAATGTGTAGAAAGTATTTTATTTATTCTTTTTTTATTATCATTGCAGCCCTGGAGTTTCCCCCCTCTTTTTTTCACCTTTTGGTTATAATTTTCAAGTACTATATTCATATAAAAAAATGAAATTTTGATTAATTCCTGATTCATTCGTGTTACAGATGCTTTCAATAAAGTAAAATTGTGTTACAGTATTTATGTGGAAAATCACTGAAACTTTAAAAAAGAAAAGTTCATCAATCATGTAATGCTCCCTGTTGTTAGTGATGTTTAGGTCAGTGTGTTGTGAATGAAATGTGTGTTTTCTGAATGAGAAGTGTTGCCAGTGTTATGTTGGTCTGAGTGAGTTTTGTAGGTGAGATTAGCTGTTTGGCCAACATTCATGCTGGTAATGCAGACTGTGTGAAGAGTTTTGAAAATGTGGTTTCAGTATTGAACAATGCTTGTTAGCAACTGGAAAAAACTGTAATGACACCTTGCAAGTGATTGTTGTCTCTTTGACAAAGGGAGAAAAAAAAATGCAAATAAATGAAAACGTTAAGATACTTTAAATATAAAATATGGGTATAAAACATTATAGTCAATATTCAGTCAATATTCCCAATCTACCCCAAAGGAGTTTAATTTCCATAGGCAGTAGAGAAGCTGCTGAGCCTTTTTCACAATCACATCTGTATCTGCACTTTGAAAGATCATTTTAATTCTAAAATTCATGGTAGTGGTCAGCTGATGAACTTTGAACTTTGTAGTGTAAATGTATTTCAGGTTATGCAATGTTACAGCATGTTGAGTCAAATGAGGCTGGTGTGAAGAAACCAGATATTATATATTGTATGTTGTTTTCAGAATGGAGTAGTCTCGCTTATAGACTGCACTCTTATGGAGGACCCTGAGGGAACAGATGATGAGTGTGAGTGTTTTATTCATATAGCAGCTTACAGATATAGCATCGTATGTAACATGTGTGATAATGTATGATTCCTACAGTGTGCCAGAATGTATTCATATTTTATAATGAATATTTCGAAAAATTGAAAAATAGTGCTCCAAAGGCAGGCAGTGCCACTAGAAAGTAATACAGACAAAAAAAAAAGCCAAATGATGACTGAGTCCCCCATTTTTAGCCAAATATTGATCTTTACTTTGTTTTTTTATTATTGTAGAAACAGTATAAACACTTAAAATGTATTGAATTTATATATTTACTGTTTATGTGTATTCATAGAAAAATTACATCTAGTTATGTCTTTGTGTTTGCCTCAAAGCCAAATCAGACAAGAGCGGCCAGGACATGGAGCACCTGGACTTCAAAATTGTCGTGGAGCCAAAGGACAGTCAGTCATTCACAGTCATCCTGGTGGCCTCCTCGAGGCAGGAGAAGTCTGCATGGACCAGTGACATCAGCCAGGCACGTCAACATGCATCACAGTCTCCAGCAGTCAGACGTGAAACCGAGGATGTTGGCAGAAAGCCTGCATGTTACAGAACTCACTAACATTTCCTCTGTCCTCTCTGTTTACTTCTAATACATCTGTCCTACAGTGCATAGACAACATCCGCTGCAATGGGCTGATGATGAACGCCTTTGAAGACAACTCCAAAGTCACAGTGCCACAGATGATTAAGTAAGCCTTATTTTTATGCATATATATGCAACTCTTTGCAGCTTCTCCTTTTTTCTGGCATTTATTTCAGATTTTTTTTCTGAGCAGGTCAGATTCAAGTCTGTACTGCGATGATGTGGACATCCGCTTCAGTAAGATGATGAACTCCTGCAAGGTGCTGCAGATCCGCTACGCCAGTGTCGAGCGCCTGCTGGAGAGACTGACCGACCTCCGTTTCCTCTCCATCGACTTCCTCAACACCTTCCTGCACTCCTATCGCGTGTTCACCACCGCTGATGTGGTTCTAGACAAGCTCATCACCATCTACAAAAAGCCCATCAGTGCCATACCTGCTCGGTGAGTCAGATTACATTTGTATGGATTCTAATGTTGCCAGGTTGTCGACAGCATTTACAATAGACAAACACATCTTATTTGATGTGTTTGACATCCTTCCAGACCTTACCATACTGCATAAAAATGAGATTGATCTATAATAATGTGAAGCTTTGTCGTCCTCTCAATCAATGCAAGGCATGTGCAGGAGCCAAGGAGCTTGCAGGTTGAACAGGTTTAACTGCAGCCATATACATTTTTTATTTCTGTTTTTAAACGTAAGAATTTAAGAAATTATGAGTAGTTTCCCCTGAGGAATCTCAGTTCAATAGCAGCTCTTACAAGATTGTAAGCTGGATGTATGTACAGGAGTTAAACAACAACTTGGTGAAATTGCTGATTGAGGAGTCTTCAGGACTTCAGGAAAGGAGCCCAAGCAACATCCATATAAATTAAATTTCAAATGGTCGCATGACTGATGAATATGAATGAACATATGTGAAGCTGTAGTGGACAGAAAGATAGGTAGACAGACAGACAGAGAGACAGACAGACAGACAGACAGACAGACAGATTGGGTCCAGTCTCTCCTGCCTGCCTGGGAGTGTCTCAAATGGGCTCTGTCACTCTATGGAAACCAACCTTGGTGCTGCAGGACCCCACCTTCCCCTCCCTCCCTCTCTTCTTGTCTGCAAAAGATCCATAGTGTGATATATTGACGGAGTGTTGCAGTGGGGCTAACTCACCGCTCCACAGGCCTATAGAGCGAGGGCCCCACTGTAGGGTTCAGATCATGGGGGACCTCCCCCTGCCCACGCCCTGCAGCATGCTCTCCCGTGGCGCTTGTCATGTCACTGTGAGACACCTACACTTGGCTGCATGTGTCAGCAGTGGCCATGCACACTATCACTCGCTGTGCTATTTATGGGAACCCGTGAGGTCCCCAGGAGGGTGGCAGGGAGTGGGAGAGGTTTTCTGCAACACTGCAACTTGCATCCTGCTCTAAAACCATGAGACGTGGCTGCAAAGAGACTTCTGGTTGCTGAGCTGACTTGGTTTGCATAAATCATTTAGGAGGTGTTGTGTCTGTAGCTAAGCTCTTTAAACATAGAGTATAGTTACCAAATATCAAAGAAACATATTCCTATGTCCTAAATTCAAATGCATATTTCCTCCCTTGATGCAGGTCCCTGGAGTTATTCTTTGCCAGCAGTCAGAACAGTAAACTCCTGTATGGAGAGCCTCCCAGCTCCCCGAGGGCCAGCAGAAAGTTCTCCTCCCCTCCTCCTCTCGCTATCACCAAGAATTCATCCCCAAACCGCCGGCGCAAGCTCTCCCTCAACATCCCCATCATCACTGGGGGCAAAGCTCTTGACCTGGCTGCCCTCAGCTGCTCCTCAAATGGCTATGCAAGCATGTACTCAACCATGTCCCCATTCAGCAAGACCACCTTGGACATCAACAAACTGTACGTATCCAGCCCTATCGCGAGCAAAATCCCTGATGAGGGAGAGGACAAGAAGGACAAGGTGGAAGACACCTTGGTGTCCAAACAAGGTTGGTCAACTAGAGCCAATTATTCCAATTTTGATTTGCTGTAATGATGTTTTTAACGATCCGTATAATTTTGTTACGATACAGATCTCTCTGTACGAGAAGAAAGTGACAATGATCAAAACCAGAGTGATGACGGGGACCCAGAAGCCTCTCCCACCAAGTCACCAACCACCCCAAAAAACGTCAAATGCAAAAACTCCTCAGGTACATTGTGTCCACTTTTATGACTCAACAGTTTCATATCCAAGCTTGTAAACTACACACTGACGTGCCACTTGTATCCAAAGCCCCAGCCAGTTCCACATTCATCACTGAGTCCTCTACACTATTTTGTTTGACCACAGTAACAGACTACATAATACAAACAAAGCTTGTAGCTGAAACTCTTTTAGCTCTTTTTTTATATAGGTTGTGGATTAGTTTTATGGATTAGCTCTCACTTTGCAAAAGGTTGCAGTGGTCAACTTGTTAATGTTTCTTGTGTGAAAAAGCAAAACAAAACATGTTACTGTGTAGCATAATTCATATAACATATAAATTGGTTTATGATTATGATCATGTGGGGAAAGCCAATGCTTGACTTCAGTAGGTGTTAAGGAAACTTGTGTCACAGCAACTACATCGACACCGTGTTTTCCCTTCCGCCCCCAGTTATGAGGCTGTTTCACTGGAGCCAAGATTATCTGTGCCTTATGGCAAAATCACACAATAGATTTTAAAAGAATCTATTGTGTGAAATAAAGAATTAACTAAAATTGTAAAGGAATGAGTGTCTCACATGGTGTAGGATTCTTAGCTGCTTATGATCTATGTTCCCAGGATTTAAACATAGCAGACTGCAGAGAATCTGTTGATTCCTCTGTTATGCTGATATTTGGTGGCTATATTTAGCTGCAACCATCTTGAATATCAAAGCCTCTTGTAAAGTCTGGTGGGAAACAGTTGTGTTGGCCTGCAGTGCCCCCTAGTGGAGTCTGAACACATCTGCAGTCTATACAGATTCAGTTATGTAGTATAGTTTTGTTATGTTTTTCCTCAAACTGACTACCCAGTTAATTTACATGGCCCCAAAATCAATCTCTTGCCAGTTTCCAGAGGGTTATTTTCTCTTTAACTGTGCTTCCCTGCAGAGTTCTCCCTGTTTTCATACAACAATGGCATGGTGATGTCCTCGTGTCGAGAGCTAGATAACAACCGCAGTGCCCTGTCTGCTGCCTCCGCCTTTGCTATTGCTACTGCTGGAGCCAATGAGGGAACACCTACCAAGGAAAAATATCGAAGGATGTCCCTTGCCAGTACTGGTATACACACCTATCCACTATTCCATTAGGACTAAGGTCCATTACAGGTTAACATAACATTGCTGTCCAGAATTTCAAAACTCCAACATGTCAGGTCCAATTTGCACTGATTATAGATTTATGGATTTTCCAAACTTTGTTGCTCTTTGTTGCCAAAGCTGTGTGTATTATAGTGATGAGAGCTTACAGTTTTTTCCAGTTGCTAACAAGCATTGTTCAATACTGAAACCACATTTTCAAAACTCTTCACACAGTCTGCATTACCAGCATGAATGTTGGCCAAACAGCTAATCTCACCTACAAAACTCACTCAGACCAACATAACACTGGCAACACTTCTCATTCAGAAAACACACATTTCATTCACAACACACTGACCTAAAAATCACTAACAACAGGGAGCATTACATGTTTGATGAACTTTTCTTTTAACACAATTTCACTTTATTGAAAGCATCTGTAACACGAATGAATCAGGAATTAATCAAAATTTCATTTTTTTTATAAGAATATAGTACTTGAAAATTATAACCAAAAGGTGAAAAAAAGAGGGGGGAAAACTCCAGGGCTGCAATGATAATAAAAAAAAGAATAAATAAAATACTTTCTACACATTACTGTAACAACATGTGTAGTTGTTCGTTACAGTAAATTACAGTGATGGTTCTAGTCTGCTCTCTCTGTTCTCATCAACATCACATCTGATGTCGTCTCCGGCATCTTGGAAAGTTCCTCCTGGGATGTCTGATCCATCCCTGGCAGCCTTCAGGAGAAATGTCTTCATTGCCTCCAGTATTTTAGTATACTTTCAGTATTTTAAAATAATTACTGCGTAAATGCTTGGAATTTGCCATCATTCTGTTTTGAATGTGTTTGTAATTATTTTGAATGCAGTGTGTTAGCATTAAAAAATGTGCTGAAAATACACAGTATTTTGCATGTTGTGGTGTACGAATGGGAAAAGAGTTCCTGAATTTTGAAAAGTGTGGTCACTGAATGCATTTTGTCTGAAAGCAATGAAAAGTGGTTCACAGTTTGGTCTGCATTGACTTCTGTTTCGCTGACTGTGTGAAGAGTTTTGAAAATGTGGTTTCAGTATTGAACAATGCTTGTTAGCAACTGGAAAAAACTGTAATATATTTTCTGCAGGCTTCCCAACAGATCAGAGAAATGGAGACAAAGAGTTTGTGATCAGACGAGCAGCGACCAACAGAGTCCTGAATGTCCTGAGGCACTGGGTGTCCAAACACTCTCCGGTAAAACATCCCAACACAATTCAAGCCACATTTATAGGCACAGTTCTTAACTTCAGTATGGCTCCCGTGCTGGAACACTGCCATATTAACACTGGTCTTGTTTACATATTCATATACTCATTAATTAATGGCCTCAGCTGTTGTAGCAGTGAAACATGAACCCCATGTATTTTGACTAAACAAAAAACTTGAGCACTTGATTTCCACCATCCAATCGGTTCAAATAAAATGAAGGTTCCTTTCTTGGAAGTGTAGAGATTTTATCCATGTACCAGGATGCCTTTGGCCAAGCTGCTGAACCGAGAAGTGCACCATCTGATTTGTCTTTGGTAACGTGATATGCAAAACCCATTTTCATTGCATACGAAATTGCATATGTTCCACCTAGTTATATATTGCACAGAGAGCCCTTTTCTTTGAGGACTGTTAAAAGTATCTTTGGGAAATGTTTTACCAGTAACAGACGAAGAAGTAGACATGAAAACTGAGCAAAAATGGATTCTCTAAAAAATACATACATTACAGTTTTTCTCAGTTGCTTTGGTACATTTCTCGAATCAAACTCACAATTTGCAAAACAGTAAGTGCATTTCTCAAAACAATTTGTACAAATAGCAAAACACCATGGATAACCTGCAAAAGCCAATCTCTTACTCAAAATCCTTAGTTCATCTCTCAAAAGTAAATATCTGTGTCAATGAACATGTCAGTGCCATCAGAATGACAAGTCCTTGTGTCATTGTGTACGGATAAGACAGTCAAATTGTTTAGTCATGTTGTCAATATAACAGTTTACTCTGGAGGGACGTTCTGATGGAAACTATGGCTAAAGTTTTGATGACAATTATTGTCAATTGTAAGTTACATCTCAGTGTATGTGTGAGTGTAATTGCAAGAGAATGGAAAATATTCAAATTTACACTCTTACTGTTTGTACTGTATTTTATTGACAGAACATGTCATTGAGATACAGAAATGAAAAGACAGCACTGAATAGCACACAAAAAAAAAACCTAAAGAAGAAATGTGAACATAGGAAAAACTGTACATGCGGTGCTGTAGAAATTACATTAAGGAATTACAATCTTCCTACACCTCTTGACGATCCTGTCTGTTAGGCCACAAATTCTCATCCACATCACAACGAACATCTTCTCTTGCAATGCAGCGTGGAAAGAATCTTTTTGAGTGTCTCATCCAGCCTCTGCAAGCATCTGCTGTGATGTCGTCACATGCTGCATCCATGGCAGCCAGAAGGGTCGTTTGTGTATGTGGCTGACGATCGTATACTTTCCATCTCCATGCTGAGAAAAATTCCTCAATGGGGTTAAGGAATGGAGAGTAGGGTGGGAGGAACTCCATCAGCATCCTGTCATGGGCAGCAAACCATTGCCTGATGATGTTGGAACGATGGAAACTGACATTGTCCCAAACGATCACATACTTTGGCAGGTCATCTCCAATCTGACCCCTCTCTTGTTCAGGGATGAGATCCCTGTAGAGAGTGTCTAAAAAGGTGACAAGACGCTCTGTATTGTATGGCCCAATAATGGGAATATGCGTTAGCACACCATTCTCAGAGATTGCACAACCCATGGTTATGATTCCGCCCCGTTGGCCTGGCACATCAACTGTAGCTCTGTGGCCGATGATATTTCGACCACGCCTTCTACGTTTTGTTAGGTTGAAGCCAGCTTCATCCATGTAGAGGAAGCTGTGCGGTGATTCACTTGCTTCCAGTTCCATTGTACGCTATATCCAGAAGACACAAAATGAGTTTTATGAATTACATGCATTTTCATTTTGGCCAAGATACAGTTACATCAAATGTATACAGCACATATTTGCTATGGCTGTAGAAAAGAAGATGCAATGTGTCAAGTTCACACTTACTGTACTGTATATCACTATACAATGTTGTACTGTTTACTCTGAGGTACAGTTGCTGCATGCTCATACATGTTTTACCTGTACATATTGGTAACGCAGCTCCTTCACTCTTTCACCATTTCTTTCAAACAGAACAGTGTAGAGCTGCTTCATATTCATTTGGTGTCTTTTCAGCACCCTATCAATGGTTGAGATGCTGACTGTTGTTTTGAAAGATGTTGTTGTCCTGTATAATGACACTTTTTATCCCCCTTAGTCTTATTGCATTGTTTTCTATTACCATGGTGCAAATGGCCTCCTCCTCTGCCCTGTGAATTTGTCTTGCAGTCCTATGTGGGAAAAAAATTAGTAAGGAAAGTACAGTGTACAATGCCTATTGTTAGATTACATACCTATTCTGTCGACGAAAAGTCTGAATAATCGAGGACACAATTGTTCTTCCAACATTTGGCTGCACCCTTCGACCAGCCTCGGCCATTGTAAGCCCATGATTGAGAACGTGGTCTACGAGTGTGGCTCTAATCTCATCAGGAACGCGCATATGTCCTCGGCCTCTTCTGCCTCTTCCTCGGTTTTGCCTTCCAACTCCTCCACCACGCAGCCTCACTCCTCTTCTTCGTCTTCTCTCTGGCTGTTGACCCCGTCCAATTCCTTGTCCTTCCATTGTCAAACATTGTAACATTCTGTTGCTCCGGCTATATATATACCTGCTAGTTGATGCTTCATGAGAAGCACCTTCGTTAGAGAAAGTCAAGATTCACCTGGGAGCAATTTACCAATTCAGGACAGATTTAGAAAAAAGTCTAATGGAAATATAGAAAGTATAGAAATATGCTTGACATATTATGATAACTTGTTCAACCATTTTGCATGTAAAGACTTATGCTATGAGCTTGTGCCTAAATGTTGTGGGGGGTGAGACTATTCAACAGAGACCCAATATAATACATTTTGATCAACATGACATGACAAGCAACTGATAATGTAGGAAACAACAGAGAATTGTACATAATCATTTGCATGGATGTACCAAAGCATTTGCAACTTATTCAAAGAAATGACAAACTGCTTTTTTGATGTGCACAAGTGACACAATGATGTGAGAATTGAACAGGTAGTTTTGAGAATTTCAATTTTGATCTGAGATATGTACCAAAGCGACTAAGAAAAACTGTAATAAATACATTATAAACACAATAATATATTTTAAAATTGCATCTAAAAAGAACATCACAAGTTGATAATTTTTTGAGAGACAAGTTTTAAGTATCACTAATTATAAAAAGTTAAAAGTAATTATACAGTAGTTTTCAAGCTACCTGTATATGTGATGTGATGTGATGTGATGTGATGTGATGTGATGTGATGTCCGTCCCTCTCCAGGACTTTGAGAGTAACAATGAGCTGAAGACAAAAGTTATCGCCTTCCTGGAGGAAGTGATGCATGACCCTGAGCTGTTGACCCAGGAGAGGAAAGCAGCAGCAAACATCATCAGGTACAGTTGTGTGCCATTTGATTGTGGGACTACAATTTATCATGTAAACCCAACATTTGAAAAGATGTATTATACTGTACATAATTCAGTGCTTGACCTTCTCTTTTAATGTCTGTCAGGACTCTAACTCAGGAAGATCATGGTGACAATCAGATCACCCTTGAAGATGTGACACCACTGGTGAGTGAAGTCAGTAGCTCCTGTCCATATACAGTGAGTGTTAATGTTTTGTGTGGAGCAGTTTTAAAGCTGCAGGAAGAAAGATTGTAACAAAAATATGCAAATATAACCACATTTATACAGGTCAAAAGAAGCACAAGGTTGGGCTATGATGGATAAGAGCGCTTCCTCCACATTAGGGCTGCAACTAATGATTATTTTCATTTTCAGTTAATCTGGTGATTATTTTCTTGATTAAGTGTTTGTCCGAAAAATGACTGATTTCCCTGAGAAAAAGGTGACATCTCCAAATGCCATGTTTTTGGGGGGTTTTTGTCAACCAGCAGTCCAAAATCCAAAGACATTCGGTTTGCTACCATGTAAGACTAAGAAAACCAGAAAATATTCCCATTTGAGAAGCTGGAACAAGATAATTTTTGCTTAAAAAGTTACTTAAATTGGTGCCGATATTTTTCTGTCACTCGACTAATCTAATTAATCGACAAGTCGTTTCAGCTCTAATCCACATTAAAGGTAGGGTATGCGATTCTAATCCATTACACATCTTTTTGTCAAATTCAGCGAATATCTCCTCACGGTTCAGTGTGTGCGCTGAAAAAAACTGGCTCTGTAAATGGGAAATAAACAAAGTGGCCAGCCATGATTTGTGTGTCAAGAAACATTAAATGACTTGCCCATGGACATTCAGCTTACTTTATAGTTTGCCAAGATATGCTGTTGTTGTGATGTTAGCTATAGTAGCAGGAGAGTTGTGAGTATCACTGTCTGTCTGCACTGTTTGCTGGCTCTGGGAAACCGTGTCGTCCTCTCTGGCTGTTAGCTTCAGCACAGTTTGCTAACCCACAACCTAGCTAACATTAGTTTTATTACTTACTGTGTCGTTGTTCACCATATATCATAAATCAGTGCACCCTTGCCAAGTCTAAAGAAAGCTTAACATAGATAGTTTTGTCACTCATCCATTTTGCTGATCACTGATGGACCCGTTTTCTAAACATGAGCATTCTGGTGCCATTTACCAACATCAAATTAACAGATGTTTGAGTATTTATGTTCTGTTTTTCACTTACCTGTCACTTTGTGCTAAGTTGCCACAGTTTTAATCATTTTCGGGCTGATTTGTGTCTCCTAGGTGGAAGGAGGGAAGGCCGATCCCTTTGAGAACCACTCTGCGTTGGAGATCGCAGAGCAGCTCACTCTGCTGGACCACCTGGTATTTAAGGTCATCCCATATGCGTGAGTGTCAACACATCTCAGCTGTACATGTCTGTGGCCAAGAAGAAAACACAGACCAATTCAGTGTTTGTTAATCTATTCACCTCACAGGGAATTCTTTGGACAAGGCTGGATGAAGAATGACAAAAATGAGAAGACGCCGTACATCATGAGAACAACAAAGCACTTCAATGATGTATGTTTCAACCAAAAATCAGCTTCTGTAACTTTTATTGGTTGTCAAACATAATAGTGAGCGTAAACCATTTGTTTCCTTCTTTCCTCTGCAAGATAAGCAACCTTATTGCCACAGAGATCCTGCGCTGTGAGGATGTGGTCACTCGAGTAGCGGTCATAGAGAAATGGGTGGCTGTAGCAGACATCTGTCGCTGTCTCCACAACTACAACGCCGTGCTTGAGATCACCTCCTCCCTCAACCGCAGCTCTGTCTTCCGCCTCAAGAAGACCTGGCTCAAGGTTTCCAAGCAGGTGTGTATCTCCCTATGTGTTGTTTGTTTCTTCCTAATGCACCTAGTGTTATCAATAATTGTGTTCTTGATGACCTTTTCTTCTAGACAAAAGCATTGATTGACAAGCTTCAGAAGCTAGTCTCATCAGAGGGGAGGTTCAAAAACCTCAGAGAGGCTTTGAAGAAGTGAGTTCAGTTCAAGGACACAGTTTTGTACTGGATCAATAAAGCAAACATGCAGTACAAGTGGATGATGTGTGTTTCTTTCCCACCAGCTGTGATCCTCCCTGTGTGCCCTATCTGGGGATGTACCTCACTGACCTGGCTTTCATTGAGGAGGGAACGCCAAACTACACCGAAGACAACTTGGTCAACTTCTCAAAGATGAGAATGGTGAGATGTTCAATGTCCTGTCACATTAGAGATTTAGTGCAAGTGTGTGTTTTACAGTCTGAATTTAACATCTTGTTTCTAATATTTTTCAGATTTCTCACATAATCAGAGAAATCAGGCAGTTTCAGCAAACAGCATACAAGATTGACCTGCAACCAAAGGTAAATAAATACCAAAACTGTAGACTAGTCGTGCGCAACCTTTCTGGCTTGAGACACCATAAGAAAAGCTATTGTCTGTAACAAATGCAGAAGTGCTCTATCAGTTTTGCAAGTACCTGCAAATCCAGGGAAACTTGAGGTGCTCTTGAAGAACTCATCACAGAAAGAATGTGTTCCTCAGGCACTCTTAGGCAGACCAAGGAGAAAAGTTATATTAAAAGCTTTAATTTTGTCAGATATGTTGGTTTTAAATGCTGACAATTTTAATCTCAAAGGATCTTTCAACCAAAGAGATTATCTTTCTTAGTTTGTTTTATTTTAATACTTTTTAGATGCCTGAAGAAGTCAAATTATTACCAGTATATCATTATCCACTAATTCTCAAGAAAATGGCAAAGATCAGAAAAAATCTGAAAAATATACCTGATTTTGTGTGGCAGAAATATCAGAAGTGCAGAACTTTCACACACCTGTAGATTGACAGGTGCATATGAGAAGACCATGGGTCGACAATGCAGATTAAAAGCACAGAAATAGCAGTAGCAGATATATAAAATATTTCTATCCTATTAACCATCTTGCAACCCCTCAGAAATCTCATCTGCTTCACAGGATGTCAGGCCAAGGTATTGCCAGACAGATTATGTGTCACTCATTAGTTGAACTGGTCATAACCTATAGACATATGCTACAGGCGATGATGGGTCACAAGTGATCATTGCTTTATTAAAGGGGTCAAAAACCAAAAAGTAGACAATGAACAGTATTGGCTGAAAGAAATTTCCTTAAACTTGCCTTTCTTTGTTTCTTGTTTCAGGTAGCCCAGTATCTACTGGATAACAGCTTTGTTCTGGATGAAGAAAGCCTGTATGAAGCGTCACTCAGAATTGAGCCCAAAGTGCCCAACTGATGGGGAAGCTGGTCCTCCACATTATTTTCTCTGTTAATATTACACATCATTTAACATACACATCAGCTTTTGTATAGTTGTACATGTTTAAGATGTTTGCTTCTCTGTATAGTATGTTTAAGGTTGTTTAAGGACACAAAATCTTTAAGTGTTTATTTTTGGTTTGTTACTGTTGCTATGGCGCCACCTGCTTTAAGGATTTTTATTCATTTCTTTGGGGTTTTTTCAAGCATAATAAGAGAGGTCACTTTGGTTGCACGCAACTGTGTCTTCTTAGTGACCAATGACCTTATTTTGCATCATCTCATACTGTGTCGACTTTGCACTTTCTGAGCACTCATGCTCAGAAAAGGGCCGTTGTTTGAGTTTTATCGATGACTGAGTTTCTCTGCAACCAATGTAGCATTGTAAAAATGTAACTGCATCAAATCAGGTAAAAGAGCACAGAGAACTGTATTTAAAGATAGAGAGAAGATGACAGTGAGGTACCTGAAGCATAACTGTTTCTGTGCTTCACAAACTAAAACAAGGGATGTGTTTGTTCTTTACTGCTCGCTACTCTAAAGTTAGGGGTTCCCAACTGTACTGCGGACTGTTTTTATATTAACAATGTCATTGTGGACCAGCCCAGTCGGATGGAAAACAAAGTTACTAATACTGAATTAATGCTCAATGTGCTGATGATGGACTGGTTACCTCACATACTCATAAATGTCTTTAATTAAGAGTCTACTGCCATGCTAGCAGCTCTGTGGGGCTTTACTTAGGCACAGCAGTGCTTTGAGCCAACTGCTGACATCAGTATGCTAACATGCTCAAACTGACAATGCTAACAAGCTCATGTTTACCATGTTCACCATCTTTGTTTAGTGTGAAAGCATGCTAACATTTGCTAATTAACACTAAACCATACAGCTGAAGCAAAATATTGGACCAATTAAAATTTTGACCCAGTCACGGTGCTAGATGAAAAGTCAGAGGATCACCAAAGGTATTATAATTCATCCTGAGAGGGACATGAATGTCATTTGTCAATTTCAAGGCAATCCATCTAACAGTTGTTGAGACACTTCACTCAAAAACACAAAGGTGAACCTCATGGTGGCGCTAAAGTAAAAGGTAAGGGATCATCCTCTGGTAAGCATGGGTATTTGTACAAAATTTCAGTGCCATCTCTCGAGCCACACCGCTAGCATATGGCTAAATATATCAAAATATATCACTATATCAACATATTGTTGTTGGGAACGTGACAAGAGCTGATGAAAAATGCATTATTTTATAGTTATTCATGTTTTTTCGCAGAATTAAAAAAACAGTTTCTTCACTGTCCGGCAGCAAATTTTCCGAGGGCCAGTAACGGTCCACAGGGGTTGGGAACGTCTGCTCTAGGATACATGTCTTCATTAACCTAAAATTTACCCAAAAAAAAGTATTTTTGTTTGTTCTAAAGCAATTCACTCCTTCATAGCCAGTTGTCACTTAAGGTGCCCAAACTCACCTTGGTTACCTTATTTTATTTTATCTAATCAGTTATATGTTGTGTTACAACATACAGTGATAAAGAAAGGTTACATCTCTTTAGTTTGCTGTGATTTAAGGTGAGAGATTAGTCATCTGAAGTTACTGTTACACTTAAAATACGCCGGTACAGAACAGTGAGTTCTCCATATGTTCAAAATTCAAGTTTCTTGGTTTTTGAGTTCAACAAAAAACGATCAAATGCGGTGGAAAATGTTGTACATAGAGGTTTGGCGATACTTACTGTAGAGTGAAAGGTTGTTGCTCTTCTGTAATTAAAAGACAATCTGTCCTTTTTGCTGTTCCAGTGATTGTGGAACGTGACTGTATATCACTCTGTTATATGCATTGCTGTTTAAAACTATGATAAAACGTATGTGAATGACCTCTGCCTGCAGCATTCAAACACTATTTTTGTAGTAGTTAAGAGAGAGTGACTTGCTCTTTATATGAACATGGGAAAGTATTTTGTACTTTGTTGTTAATTCACCTCACTGAGATGTGCTGTACATTTTGTACATGCAACCCTGCATATTTCTCAATGTGGAACAGTGTAATCCTTTCAACAAAAAAAAGTTGTATCTCAAGCTTAAACACAAAACGCTACAACAGTGTGATCCTGAAACCATGACTTAGAGGTAACAGACAACTTCAAAGTGTTTTGCATTTATACTGTAATCCTGTCTATAACCATTTCTGTTAGCAGGAATATAGTAATGTAGTGCTTATTCTGTGAATATTTGTATGTATTTTTACTATGTATGTACAGTACACTTTTGAAGCTCATACGGCAGGCATGCAACACCTTCACAAACAGAATAAAACTATATACTTATACTGTATACACTTATACATGCACATACTCTTATAAGGTATATAAACAAATAAACATTTTGCTGTTAGCAATACCCAGTGGTATGAAAATTATCTTTCAACCCTCATGTTTCCACACGTTAAGAAATATTCCCAGTTTTGTAAGGAAAAAAAAAAAAGAAAAGACGACAAAAGAAAAGATTTGATGATGATAATAACAACAAATAAACAAAAATATGTTTCCCAGTTACCTCTTGCTAATAAATCCATTTTATATCAGGGGCATTTTGTCTCAAGTGTTTTTGTAGATCATCTATCAGTTGACATCATGCTCGCTCAGTATGAAATAAAATATAATCTAAAAGGCTGTCCTAGCAAGCATTGCATAAACTCGCATAAAATGTACATTTGTTACATGTTAAAATACATTATGTTGGACACACAGTTTGGGCCAGTGCTGAAACACAAGTAATGTGTCAATGTCCACAGAGTTTCACAATAAAGTGAAGATCACTTAATTTTAGGTCTGGAGGCATTACAAGCGTTTGAAGGAGGTGGTGCTTCAAGTTGTCCTATATCCCTCAAGCCAAAACATTATCATTTCACCCGAACACATCCTTATACATTATGTCCTATTTTTTTTATATTAAAATGCACATTAAGAATTCCACATCTTAATAAAGTAAGGGTTGGTATTTATTCACTGGTTGATTCATAGAGACACTAGTCAGTAGACTTGATTAATTAAGGATTTTTTATGCCTTTTGTGCACAGTTTACTGAGTCATTAATGGGGAAAATGGTGCATAAAATGTATCAAATCATTATCAAATGAACCTGACTTTTTGACTATTTGACCTTTAGCA
Organism: Siniperca chuatsi; assembly: GCF_020085105.1. Taxonomy (NCBI): domain Eukaryota; kingdom Metazoa; phylum Chordata; class Actinopteri; order Centrarchiformes; family Sinipercidae; genus Siniperca; species Siniperca chuatsi. The sequence continues at coordinate 12,336,877 of NC_058045.1, read as the reverse complement.
CCTTAAAATACCTTTAAACTAACAAAGAGGGGGTTTTGAGGTTATTGCAAGTTCTTGTCTCCTTCATTTCATTTCTCATGTTGTCTCGAAAATGAATGTAAAATATTATCAACTAATTAAGTGGCTTTGGCATTAGATTGATGTGCAAGTGGGTTATTTCAGAGGTTCAAGTTTTGCAGAAGGGCAAAGCACAAGATACTAGGCCTATTCAAAAAATATCCTAAATAGGGAAAAAAAAACTATTTAGCCTATGGGTATTAAGTTTGACACTGATAGGCTGACTCATTTACTGCTGTCGTTTATTTTTGTCAGTAGGGGAATTTGAACAGGCGGCGGTTCACCTCGTGACTTCTCATCTGCTTCGCTTCACTTTCAGCCGTGTCTTTGTTAGGTACCACCGGCTGGAGCTTTAACAAGTGATCGTGATGAACACTTTGCTTTTGTTTGCTTTACTGTCCGCAGCTTCAGCTTTTCACCTGTCTGAACGAGGTAAGATGCTGCGATCGTCCGTTTTTGTACAGTATACACTTACTTTCGCAGTGTTATTATTTGTGTTAAAACCTAGCTTTCGCTTTCATAATATGCCATGGCGTCTATTCACTTGTTGTCATTGTTTAATTCTCCGTATTACATCAATTTTGACAATATGAATTGTTTTCAGACGAGTTTCACTTCAAGTCATGGATGGCGCAGGTATGTTATATCTATCAAACGCTGTGTAACAAATGTGTACAGTAGATGTTTATGAGGAAGTTAACTGCAATGAAAAATCAGTGTAACCGTGTAAGTTTGATGCATAAACGTTTGCTACATGAATAGTATAAACTGATCACTAGCCAAATATACCCATAATTAATCTTTAATTTAATCTTTTATCAGCACAACAAAGTGTATGGCATGAAGGAGTACTATGAGAGAGTCCAGATATTCACTGAGAACAAGAGGAGGATTGACAAACACAATGAAGGAAATCACTCTTTCACAAGTAGGACCGCCTTTTTATTGCATTTACTCTTTTTTTCATATAGCCCAGACTAAAAAGTGTTGAGCCTTTTATTGTCTCTTCCTGCAGTGGGGCTGAACCAGTTTTCAGACATGACTTTTAGTGAATTTCGAAAGTCTCTCCTCTGGTCTGAGCCACAGGTAACGCCATAGAGGAAGTACAAAAATGTTTACAAAGATGTTTGTGATGTTTTGTTGATAGGCAGGGTAGTTATTTTACATACTGCCTTTTACAGAACTGCTCTGCTACCAAGGGGAATTACCTCAGCAGCAACGGACCACATCCAGACTCCATCGACTGGAGAAAGAAAGGAAATTATGTAACAGATGTGAAGAATCAGGTTAATTTTAACTGCACAAACGTCCACACACACACACACACACACACACACACACACACACACACACACACACACACACACATTTTCAGTTATTGATCTCATTTGGTCACAGTACATTGTTGCTGGGTAACACAGTAGATTAAAAGCGTTTCTGGTGATAACTGATACTATAATTGTCAATAATAATATTATAATCCAGTGGTTCCCAAAACAGGGGGACAACCTCTTTAGTGGGGTTGCAGAGACAACAGCTGTGTCCCAAATCCATACTACATACTAATTCCAAGCAAGTTTTGAGCCACTCACAGCTGGAAAAAACATCCAGCGTATTGTGAATAGTGATGAAACAGCTCCAGGAACACCTCAAATAACAAAACATTACATTTTTAGGAAAAACATTTTGCTGTCTCTTTAAGTTTAATTGGAAGTTTAAAGTTGCAGATCATTTCCTGTTAGTATAAAACAGTAAAGTATGTTTCTTAACTTTAAAAACAGTATACGTTAAAGATTAGTGTATCGTACATACTGTATACAGTTAGTATGTTGCAGTATGTTTACACAGATGTGACTAATAACGTTAATGGCTGCATTGCATTGCAGTAATTGCTGGACCGGTGCCATCGTTACTGTTATTATTTCAATCTGTGCTCTTCCTGCTGTAACATGTCAAAATGTTTTGTGTGAAAAAGGTTTATGAAAATGATTCATTTGGGAACAATAAAGAAACAAAAGTGCTCCGACGCTAGCAACCCTGTCAAGATTCACGTTAGCATGATTTGGACCTTTCTCAGACAGTAAAAGGGGCATGTAAAGAACAAAGTCAACAGATTTTAGAGGGAAGAAAAAACTGGTGATACTCATCAAGCAAACAGGTCAGTCAAATCCAAAATATACTCTTAATATAACAGAAGAGACTTTGGTCTTTTGGGAGCTGGGTGAAGTTTAACTTGCATTTTCATTGTTGCTGTTTGCACACACATTTCCATGCATTCACCTCACAAAATGTCTTATTGTCTTAACCTTTTTTTTTTTGCACCAAAGGCAAATTGTGGTAGTTGCTGGACTTTTTCCACAACCGGCTGTTTGGAGTCTGTTACTGCTATCAACACTGGGAAGCTCATACCACTGGTGACTATCTTTCACTTCTCTTTCAAAACTGCAGCTCTTGTAAAAAAAAAAATTTAGTTCCTTTGTCATAGTAGGGCAAAGAGTAGGTTTTTTACTGTAATCTTTAACTAATGTTTATATTGCTTAGTCTGAACAACAGCTGGTAGACTGTGCCCAGGACTTCAACAACCACGGATGTAACGGGTGAGAGTCAAATATATTCCCTGTAACTACCTCTGTGTGAATCACCACAGACAAATTTTTATAACGAGATCTTAATTTGTCTTCTAGCGGCCTTCCCAGTCAAGCATTTGAATACATCATGTACAACAAGGGACTGATGACAGAGAAGGACTACCCATACACAGCTATTGTAACTAAATAACTTGCCACCCTACATTATTAACAAACTGAATAATAAGCAAAACTGACTTTGAAATTACTTATGTAATGGATTTTGATTTTTAAATCAGAACGGTACTTGTGAATATAACCCAGAACTGGCAGCGGCCTTTGTGAAGGATGTGGTTAACATTACAGCGGTGAGTGAACATCAGTGTCTTTCTTCAAAATCGATGTCTTTATTGAACGCCTGTGAGTGATGAAGTCTTTCTGTTACAGTACAATGAGATGGAGATGGTGGATGCGGTCGCCACACGCAATCCTGTCAGTTTTGCCTTTGAGGTGACCTCTGACTTCATGTATTACTCCCGGGGTGTGTACACCAGGTGAGGAGAAGTCACGGAAACATTGTCATATATGTTCTTGGAAATTGATTTGTATGTCAGTTTTTATGCTTGTTTACACTTATACTGTAAATTGGTGATCAATAAACATGTGTGGCCACTAGATTGACACAAACATATACAAAGGCACAGTCCATTTCATGGCAATATACACTATACTAAATGGTTGAAAAAAATATACAGAGTTTGCTGTCTTAGGGGGAAAAAATCCTATGTTTTTCCCTTTTGTTTTTCTCTAGCTTTGAGGTGTAGGTCACATCTTTAGTAATATATATCTTATAGAAAACTCACTTTACTTGAACCTTCAGGAACATTTTACTATTTTAAATCCAGCTCCCTCCAACTAAGACTGGGGAGAATTTGTCTGTCTTGTATTCATTTCTGATGGATATGATATCACCTCAGCTCACAGCTAGATTTATAATGCTAACACTTCTTTTTTTTAGCTTTGTCAGAAATGATTATACTTTATAATCACATTATACATTAAATGGCTACTGGTCATATCTTTTCATTAGCCATTTGACACCTCTGAAATATTACCTGTTTCTGCTTTAGTGCTTTAGTTTCTCTGATTTATCAGTTCTGGATAACACAGAGAAAACTGTTACTACTGTAAGAAAAAGGCTATTTTTATCCTTTAAGTAATGCAATTTAGACACAAACACATAGTGTGTGCCCACTTACTTGTGCATTAATCAACATTAGTTGAGTTTTATTAGGATCAAATTTAAACAAATGTCCTGCACTAGAATTAAAATGGAAGCAAAACAGGAGTGGAGAGGCAAAGCCAAATTTAACTCCAACCACTACTGTCGCATAAATAAGGATTGGGAAATCTTGGCTTCTAAATATTTAGCTTTTTAAAAACATTTTATCTGTCTCTGTGCATTTAAAACACCCATACAAAGGCCTTTTCTGTGAGTAAAGCTGTTAGACTTCAAAGTGGTTTAGTTCCTCATTCTTTATCAAAACAGTCATGTATAAAGTTGTCACTTCTCTTGCGCCGTTCAGCACTGAATGCCACAGCACCACAGACAAGGTGAACCATGCTGTGTTAGCAGTCGGGTATGGAAAGGACAATGGCACCCCTTACTGGATAGTAAAGAACTCATGGGGATCCAGCTGGGGGATTGACGGGTATGTCTTCTATTTTACCACATACAGAGACATATTACTAAATGTATACCAACCTGAGAAAGATAATAACAATGTTCTCCTCTTACAGATATTTCCTCATTGAACGTGGGAAGAACATGTGTGGACTTGCTGCCTGCTCATCTTTCCCGGAGGTGTGATTTCTGCATGATAGCAAACTACAAAAGGGCTGAAAAGGGAGCTGAATCTAGACTTTTTTTTTTTAATTTTTATTATACAGGTTGATTTTTATATAATAAATAGCCTACTGTGCTTCCATCTACAGTGGGGTTTTTTTGCACAATGGAGTAAGCACTATGAAATGATATTCAGATTAGTCAAAAAATCTGACATTATCTCTTAAGTACCAATCATTCAATTCATTGTAGTTAAATTCACAAATAAAATCTATTAAATCAGTTTGTTTGAGTCTTTCATCACAATGTATTGCAGCTGTGTGCAAGATACCCAAAAGTGATGGCTATAGTATTAATGATTGAGGAAGGTATAATCCATGATGACATGGTGCTATCTATGATTACACAAAACAACTCTAGAAAGAGAGTTCACACATTAACAAGAATGATGTTTCCCTCTGTGACATGTAAGATTAATTTTAACATGCAAACATAAAATACCATTTTTACTGAGCTTCTAATTAAGTGATCATTACATCAACAGACAAGACCTGCCTAGAGTCATTTTGTGGTGCAAAGACCTTGGTAAAATACTGAAACTTTTTAAGTCCAACTCCTAACCGTATTATATTGGGTTAAAATATGGTTTTACAACTGTGTGAATGATGTAGGTATTAACATCCCACTACTTAGGGTTTACCAGTAGCATACCTGTGGTACAATTCAAATATTTCACATAATTTTAGGAGCCATTGCCTTTGAGAGTGATGGTCAGTCGTGCTGCCCTAGCAGGCTCCGCAGAAAATGTGTCTAAAAAGAGCTTGAGCTCTCCATTGGGAAACTATGTCGTAATACTACATTTCCCAGAATCCTCATTACTGCTCAACCTCGGCCAATAAGGAGTCAGTTTGTTGAACAGGCGCTAAATCTGTTGTCTGTCTACCTCATACTCCAGGAGAGAGTAAACGTATCGGTAAAATTAGTAGTTAAGACTGTCTAAGTTTAATGAACTTTACTGAATTACAACTCCGCGGCGAGACAAGCTCAGCGCGAGTCTCCGGGCACTTATCTCACTCCTTGTCGCGAGCCATGCTGAGGAAACTGGCCGCTATTTCGTGAACTGAGCTCGGACTGCTAAATTAGCTAGCTTAATCTCGCCAGCTCAGCCTCTTACCAACAATGTCTAGTCTGCCACAAAATAACTTGAAGGAACAGCTGGCGAGGCACAGCAATGCGGCTCAAAGCAAGTTGACTTTGGCTAAACCTAAACCTGGGTAAGTTTACAGGGCAATAACAGCAGCTAACAGTTGGCTTTGAGCTGTCAGCTGTGCTAACGGGTAAACATCATGGATGTATGGTAAACACTCGTCTGTATTAGCTAGTTATTAGCACAACTGGGATACGTTAGCTTTGTCAGAGATGACTGACTATGCAAAAAGTGCATTTGGTTATCCTGTGGCTCCAGCTGGCTCAACTGCTGTGCAAGTGGTACCTGGACTCTCATATTAAAATGAAATGTGACATTCAGAAACAAATTAGCCATGTGTCTCTGGATACTCTGCATATTCTGCTTATCAAGCCAATTGTTACCAGTTGTTAGCATCAGCTGCTGTGGCTGCTATTATTATCAGGCAGTTAAATACAAAGAAAAAATACAGAAAAGGCAGTTTTGTTTCCAGATTAAAAGAAAAAGTTAGGAAAACACAAAAATAGAATTTGACTATCCTCTAAAATCATCAAATTTCAAGGTGAATGTGCATGATGCCCTTGCGCTTTACTGTCACATTATGTTTTCATAATTTCTCAATGGTTTATTTTTCAGGGCCTTTTCTTTCAAAAAGAAGTCCTCATCGGGTACAACCAAGGTGGAAGTCCCAACCAAGGTAATCAGCTGTAATGTTTTGGCAAACAGGAATGTCAATGTCCCTAAGAACAGTTTGGTGACTAAATCTCCTTTGACATTTTCAAACAAGCTTGAGAGACCTCAAAAATCCCAAATCAACAACTTCTTCTCTGTAAGTTCAAAAGGCAAGTCGGACTTGATCAGCCCAGCAGGTAACTGTGCTCCTGCAGGCCACACACCTTCAGCAGGGTCTGCTATTAAGGTGACTACAGCGGCACCTAAATCTGACCAGTTTAGTAGTGGCACACGAGACAATCCCACAAGTCTAGATGTATCGCTTGGATTCCCGATGGACGACTGGGATGATTTTGATGACTTTGAAACTCCAGCCAAAGCAAAAAATGACTCATTCAGTTCAGAAGTATCAGGGAAGAGCTCCAATCCACTGTCATCTCCCAGGGAAGAAAAAATACAATTAACAGGGAAACTAAACCATGATGCCTCTCTTATGACACCAGAGTTAAGCAACCGTTTTGCAAACAAGTATGGTCTTTCCAGAAGTGAACAATCTCGTATGGAAACAGATGAACTGGAGAACAGTGTTTACAAAGCTGCAGTTTCACCAGGACCTACTTTGAATCAGGACCCAGCACAGTGTGAACTTGAGGATTCTCCAGTTAAAATGACCAGAAGACGTCCTCCTGCTCATCTGAGTGATAGTGAAGAGGACAACGATGTTGTCCTTGAGCCTTTTAAAGGAATGAGAGGTAACAAGCTGTTTGTTGCAGCATTTGTATTTTATTTGTACATTGTAGGGCAAATATGGGTCTGGAAAGCATTGAATTATACATTATACAAAAATACATGCTGTATCTTTTTGCCTTTTTAGATGATAATAAAACATGGATTGACCCAAAGGTAATAGAGCTTGATGGTAACTCAGAGCCTGAAGATGACCTCGATTACATTCCCCCTTCTCCAATCCCTGATGAGATCTCTTACACTACTTCTGCATTGACGATGAGGTCAGTTCTTTCAATTTATTATGTATTTTGCCACTGTTCACACAAGTTGCTGTGTATACATGGTAGTGAATTCGTTGACCCTTAAAATATGTGTATTTTCTGTAATCAAAACCACTATGATCACAGTTAATAAGTTGTACTATTAAAAGAGTACCCCACCACTTCAACATTGTCAGACTCACAATGGGCAGGGTAAAAAAAAAAAAAAAAAAGATCAAAATTGATGCAGCAGAACAAGAGATATCTTTTTATTCAACGCATTCTTCTTCTTTTTCAAAACCTGGCGCCTACATTACCCACAATGCAACTCGGCTGCCGACAGTTTGGTTGGAGATTCATGTGTGTTGTGCTAGTAGCGGCTCGTGTAGCCTTGAGTTGCTAGCCTCAAGCAGAGATAAGCAGCGGGCTACAGAGGTCTGGTAATCTTTCTAACTCCACACCTCCATTTGTTCAATTTCAAACTTTTAGTTTTCAGCCCCAACCGACACTGAAACAACCTGAAACAGCCTAACGGAGCCACAAGGCTTTTTACTACTTTTTTCTCATATGTGGTAGTACTCCCCAGGACCTGTAAACAGACTTTTATATGAAAAATTGGTGGAGTTCCCTTTTAAGCTATGTGATATACATTTATGAGCTTACTAAAACCTGAATTGTGTCTCTGTTTGTGAAACACAATACAAAAAGTAGCTTACTTTGTTAATAGTGATGCATTTAGACATATGACAAGGTAAATATAAAGTTACTATAGTAATACCTCACCACACAAACATACTGTAACATTATCGGTTTAATTGAGTTTTCTTTGTTTTCTCTGGTAAATTCAGAGCTCAGACTAACACAAGGCACTTTACAATGTGCACTTTTATATACGACGTAATGAGTCAGATTCTGACTGTGCAGATAAGCACAGTGAAACATATCTAACTGTGCATTATTGCTTTTTATCCAAACTCTTGTGGTAAACAGGAAGCTCCTTAGCTATAGTTTTTTTGGGGGGGGCGGGGGCTTATGAATTGAAGAAAAGGTATCAGTTGAGATACACATGTTGGTATAAAAACCATATTACTTTTGATATTACAGTGATTTATAGTGGGTACATTTTTGCTGCTACGGTTTCATACTATTTGTATTACTGTAATAGTCATCATAGCAAAGTCTCCCCTCTTAACTTTTGGCCTAGATATTGGATATTAGATGAAAAGGAAACAGGACATAACTTTTCTTTTATTTCAAACAGATCAAAATCAGCTGATGCTGAAAGCAGAGACAGTCCTGTGCAATCAAAGGGACCCATCACAACACTACAAGAACCATCTGATCACCACTCAAAAGACAAAAGAAGTGGGTGTTAAGCCTTTTTCTGATTTGAGGAATAAATTGTTCACATTTTATTCATCAAATTAGGACTCTAATCTTTGTCCTGGTCATTCATTTTGTTGTTTCTTTCTTCTGATCACGTCACAGATGAGCAACTCTTCAGTATCATGGAGTCCATTTGTGCTCTGATTGATTCCATCCCTGAACATGAACTAATAGGTCTGTCTTGTGGAAATGAGCTTTTGCTGAAGAGGGCTCAAAGGTGTGTACATTTGAGTGGAAAAACAGTGTCGTTATTATTCATGACACTTAATGATATCTCAGTATGATTGCAATCATCTGCCTTTCTCACGCAGGAAAAGAATTCTTGCAATTGGTGGTGGCGGTTTATTGAGGATGCAGCAGCCCGACAGCACTGTGATTTCTGAACCCAGCTTTAAAGACACATCATCTTTTAGCTGCGATACGTCTAGTGTTATGTCATCTAGCAGCTCTGTGCCAGTGGACTCAAAGAAGCCTCCTCAGATCAGGAGATCTTCAGCCATCTCTGTGGACTATGACACTGATCACTCTGACAGTATTATCAATGTGAAACCCATGCACAGTAAGCACAGCAGGACATTATATATGGAAAATGAGACTATCTGTGATTCTCCAAGCCACAGCCTCACAAATCCATCTTTTAATTTCTCTAAGAAAACAAGCACAGACCTGGATGGTTCAGATCTCTTCTCACCCAAGAAGCCAGATACTGATTTTCAGAACCAATGTAATACCCCTGCAACCATTACAGCTGCAGAAGACATAGAACCAGATGACTTTAACATTGACGACTTTGACATAGATGACTTTAATGACTCTGATATCCCTGATTACTATGACGAACCCCCAACCGTGACTCCAAGAGAGAATGAGGGGGGACCAAGCAAGTCTTCATGGGAGAAGAAACCAACAACACCTGCACCCAAGCCTTCAAAAATCTGCTCTCCAGGTATGTCTGTATGGCATGGAAAAATGTGGGCCTGTATTTATCAAATGTCTCAGTAAAAATTCGTCTTAACTGGTCCCAAATTCTCAGAGCATTGCATGTCCTACTGTTAGACTGTAAACAACACTAAGTTAAAGTTAGTAAGAAATATAGTTTGAAATTTATGTCATACATATTTATATATTTTTAGTGTTTCCCCCTCTCAACTTTTTTTGATAGACTTTTTTTTTTTTTTTCTTTTAGGAAAAATGCCAAACATTTAATGGAAATTAAATATTTTCTGGTTTTCTTAGTCTTCTATGATGGTAAAGTGAACATCATTTGGGTTTTGAACTATTGGTTGGACAAAACAAGCTAACTGAATATGTCAACTTGGGCTTTAGGGAATTTTGATTGGCATATTTTACTATTTTCTGACATTTTATAGACCAAACAATTACAGATTAATTGAGAAAATAATTGGCAGATTGATCGATAATGAAAATAATTGTTAGTTGCAGCCCTACATATCTTTCACTCTCAAAGTAGGGATAGTAAGTAGTTGTTGTTTTTTTTTTGTTGTTTTTTTTTTTTACCCTCAGCAAATGTGATTCTGAAATTATGAATACCTGATAAATACTCAATAAATACAGGTGCTGATTTTGAGAATTTATGGAGTAGGTTGATGGTCTTCTGCTACATTTTACTGACTCAGCTTTAATCTTTTTACATTGTAGAACCCACCTTCAGAAACCCAGCCCATGATCGCTTCAGAGGGTTCAACTTCCCCCACTCACAGGAGATGATGAAGATCTTCCACAAGCGTTTCGGTCTTCATCAATTCAGGTTCAATCAACTAGAAGCAATTAATGCAACGCTTCAGGGAGAAGACACATTTGTTTTGATGCCCACAGGTTAGTAGTAATCAAAAGTTACAAATTTTATTTTAGCCATGTGACAATAGATTTAGGATGTCAACTGCAGTAAAAATGTCCACATTTCTCTGTAACTGATGCATTTGTAGGTGGGGGTAAAAGCCTGTGCTACCAGCTGCCTGCCTGCGTGTCACCAGGAGTCACTGTGGTCATCTCCCCACTCAAATCACTCATTGTAGACCAGATCCAGAAACTCACTACACTGGATGTAAGTATATTTGCTCCTGCTGGTCTGCTGGATCAGTATGAAGTATGATGTTGTTAATAATATGTGTGGTACTCAGAGGGTGCATCAGTTATTTTGTAATGTCCCACATTTCAGATCCCAGCAACAAGCCCTTCTGGTGATAAAAGTGACAGTGAAGCAGGGAGGATCTATATGCAGCTCTCCAGGAAAGACCCCATCATTAAACTGCTCTATGTCACTCCTGAAAAGGTGAGAAATGGATGAATCACACCCTAAATGTTGGAATCTGTAAGCGTGTTTTCATGTTTGCTATAAATAAAGTTAGCAGTAACTATGATTTTTACTCAAGACTGGTGCATCTTCTCTTCTCCCCAAGGTGAGCGCAAGTAACAGGCTGATCTCCGCCCTGCAGAACCTGTACGAGCGAGGCCTTTTAGCCCGGTTTGTCATAGATGAGGCCCATTGTGTCAGTCAGGTGTGTTCCTCTGCTTTATTCGCAATCTGCAGTATACTTTTATTTTTGCAACAGTCACTGTGAATCATCCTGTGAAATACAATCTTTCAGTGGGGCCACGATTTCCGTCCAGACTACAAGAGGTTGCATGAACTACGTCAGAAGTTCCCCAACGTGCCGATGATGGCCCTGACAGCCACCGCCACCCCCCGAGTTCAGAAAGACATCCTTAACCAGCTGAATATGACTCGGCCGCAAGTGTACGTGCTCCATCTCAGGCTCTGTCTCAGATTTTTAAATCACTTATGTTTTAATATTGTTGAATTCACTGATTACCATCCTATATATTTTCAGGTTTACCATGAGTTTTAACAGAACAAACCTGAAGTACGCCGTGCTGCCCAAGAAACCCAAAAAAGTTGACGAGGACTGCATCACCTGGATCAAGAAGCACTACCCACGTAAATAATTCAGAAGAACTTTTTCTGATCCCGGTTATTTTCAGAACACTGCCGTAACTGTTTTGTTGAAAATTCAACTCAGATTTGTATGTGAACACAGTCTGAAGACTGTCATATCTGAATAATGTTGAAGGGACAGTTAGTCAAAATCAGTCTGTAGTTCAGAAGTCCAGTGGAATACATTATGTCTAATCAGTTAAATTCTGACACATCTGTGTTGTTACTACAGATTTAAGGACTTTTATAATGGAAGCATGTAAAATTCTTAAGCTTGTGTCAAAAATAACTTTAAAACCATGTTTCTGTCAAATGATTTATTGCTTTTCTAAGTAGCCTTGTAAAAAATAAAAGAATGACCATGTTTTGAATTATCCCAGTGGGGCATATTTTGTCAGTGATTACAAACCCCCTCTGAATTTGTCTTTTGTTTATTAACCTGCATCTCTGCATGTTGCAGGTGACTCTGGCATTGTGTACTGCCTGTCTCGTAATGACTGTGATGCCATGGCTGAGAGTCTGCAGAGAGCAGGGATATTAGCTCTGTCGTATCACGCAGGTCTGCATGACGGTGACAGAGAATATGTGCAGACCAAGTGGATCAATCAGGACGGCTGCCAGGTGAGGTCATCAATCAATCACAGATATGATATAAAGATTACTAGATAGTACTGGATACAAAGCAAGTAGCATAAAAATCAAGGTAACATTCTGCAAACCAGTAGCGGTTTGAAGGTTTTAAAGTGTACATTGCTCTTGTTTCACTGTTTCCGTTTGTCTGCCAGGTCATCTGTGCCACCATAGCCTTTGGCATGGGCATTGACAAGCCTGATGTGCGCTATGTGATCCACGCCAGCCTGCCTAAATCAGTCGAGGGTTACTATCAGGAGTCTGGGAGAGCTGGCAGAGATGGAGAGATCTCTCACTGTATTCTCTTCTACTCCTACACCGACGTCCACCGCATCAAGAGGATTATCAGCAGTATGTGGCAAAAATATAGACCTTTCTTATTGCAGGCAAAATGTATGTGGATAGTCTGGGTTTTGATTTTGTGATATTTTTTTTTATTTTATTTTTTTTTTAAATACTATTTTATTCCTTTCTCCTGCAATCCTCAAGCCTATGAAATCGTTAAAAGCACGTTTACTTTTCCAAATGACTAACTTTATATATTAGTCATGTAGACTCAGATGGTTCTTTTTTTTATCACAGTGGACAGAGAAGGTGACAGACATGCCAAGTCGACTCATTTCAACAACCTACACAGCATGGTGCACTTCTGTGAGAACGTGATGGAGTGCAGGAGAATTCAGCTGCTTGCATACTTTGGGGAGCTGAAGTTCAACAAAAGCTTCTGTAAGGAGCACGCAGACGTCAGCTGTGACAACTGTTCCAAACCCAACGTAGGAATCATTTCTTGTCATGTCTTTCTTTATTCATTACAATTTCAAAACCTACCTGGCCGTTTCTAATTGAGCAACAATGTTTGAATATTCCTGCAGCAATACAAGATGAGAAATGTAACTGAAGATGTGAAGAAGGTTGTGAGGTTTGTCCAGGAGAACTGCGAGAAAGTTGGAGCAAGGTTTGGCAAGACTGCTCAGCAAAACCGACTGACACTGAACATGCTGGTGGATATCTTTGTAGGTAAAGTACATGCACGTGCTTGCAATGAAAAGGCATTTTGCAGCTGTGAATCTTGCATGATGTATGTAATTAGAGTTGTCTGTGAATGGTCTTATGTGGGGTATCGTTTCTTTCTGTCAGGGTCTAAATCTGCCAAGATACAGACAGGAATGTTTGGGATGGGAGGAGCTTACTCCAGGCATAATGCTGACCGTCTCTTCAAAAAACTGGTTCTGGACAACATCCTGGTGGAGGATCTCTACATCACTAACAACGGCCAAGCTGTGTCTTATATCTCTGCTGGATCCAAAGCCATGAACGTTCTGTCTGGACACATGCAGGTAACCTGACAGATCGACTTAACGACAGTATGAAGAGCTAGAAATATAGCTATTATAGATATCAAAACATTAAACACTCTCTCGCACTTGTCTCATTGCAGGTGGAGTTCTATGAGACAGAGAGTGCGTCTAGCATCAGGAAACAAAAAGCTGTGGCCAAGAACGTCTCTCAGAGAGAGAAGATGGTTCAGGAGTGCTTGAAGGAACTGACCGATCTGTGCAAGCAGCTAGGGAAAGCGTTTGGCATTCACTATTACAACATCTTTTCCACCGCCACCTTGAAAAAGATAGCTGGTAATTTCTGAAACAATTTAACTTTTTAAATGTTGCAACAGCTCATAAAATAACTAGCATTTTATAACTTGTCAAACTTTCTTTCACATGAACAGAGAAGCTTTCTTCTGACACCGAAGTCCTCCTACAAATTGATGGTGTGACAGAAGACAAACTGGAGAAGTATGGAGCAGAAGTCATTCAGGTCTTACAGAAATACGCTGAGTGGCAGCTGCCTGGTAAGGGACCCAACTCAAGTTTTTGCACAGTTCAACTTTTTGCACCTCATTTCATTTACTGGTTTTATTTTATTTTTAATTTTTTAAATGCACATTGTGGTATTAATCCTACATTGCCTCTGTAGAGGAGCACACTGACAATGGTGGAGACGGGTGGATAGACACGACACGAGGACGCGCACAGGGAGATTACGATGACGAGGACGACACAGAGTCCTCCACCTACTTCTGTAATCAGGCCGCACGGGGACAGAAGAGAAAGAAAGCTCCATTCTTTAAATATTCCAAGAAGAGAAAAGGATATGGCAACACAAGTGGCAACTCCTATGGGTCTGTAGTGTGTTTGTCTCACATTTTAGTATCTAGTTGGGGATCATATTTAGCAATAATCTTCACTTCATAGCTGAAACCTTATTTCCTCATTTCTTCTCTTCTGTCATGTTGTTGTGGATTCAGTCGTGGCTACAGCAGCAATAAATCGTCATCGTCCAGCTCCAGGGGTGGATCCAAAGCTGCAGGCCGGGGGTCCAGGAGCTCAGCAGGGGATGCATCAGCAGGCAGGAGACCGGGCTTCCTGTCCGCCCCAACCCCTCAAACAAACCAGCGACCCTTCTTAAAACCAGTCTTTTCACACTTGGGCTAGGGCCATCCTCTTGATCTGCCTTTCTAGGATAGCAAAGTACTCAAACGAGTTGATGTTAGTAATTGTTGTAAAGTATTGATCTGTCTATGGAAACTGCTAAAATTGTATATTTATGTTCTCCAGTCATTGTCATGGGGTCTTTCCAGATTTTGTATTGATTGTTGTAAATTGTTTGTAAATGTTTCACTCTGTTTTGGTGTACATCTTATTTTTTTATATTAAAGACAAATTGAAATTTTATCAATGACTGTTGTTTCAACTGGTCTACATTCAGAAGAATTTGTTTTGCCAGAGAAAAGCAAGCTGTGAGCTGTATCTGTGTTGTACCACAAAGCCACCAGGAGCCGTATCACATTTTTATTCAATGTTTATTTCAAGTTTGGATAGTTTTATTTAATGGCACCAGTTACAAGGGACTATGGGGGAGAAAAACAATATTTTATACTGACTTGTACAGAAGGTTACCTACAGTACAAACATGGGTTCGGAATGGATCAGACTGAACAAGAACTGGATTTGGCACATGGATGGATGGATGGATATATATATATATATATATATATATATATATATATATATATATATATATATATATATATACACTTGTGTGTATATATAACATAATTAAACAGCAATCTCCAATCCCAGGATAGAACGATGCAGATTACATAACGCCACCAGATATGTATGCATATACACTTATTGACGTGTATGCACGGTCGTGTGAGGGTCTGTCCACTGGGAGCTTGCAGAGGGGCAAAAAGCAGATCAAGATGTCTTCGGTTATGACTTTCATCTATCAACCCCTCAGCCCTACTTACATCATCCACATTAATGTGACGGATTTTGGCCAGGAATGAAATTTAGGAAGCCAATTGTGCATAAGTCACTTGATTTCAGTCATCTAAATTGATTATGTAATTCTTTTTCATCACATTAATATCAACAAAAACCTTAAAAAATGATGTTGCCAGAGAGCTAGTGACAATCTTTGAAACTATTCCTGATTATGTCATACATACATGGGTTTTAGAGACTTTTTTAATTAAGATATCTGATGATTGCTGAAAATGTGTATCAAAACACAGGCAGTAGACAAAATAACAAGAACACCTCACAGTACAGGTAAGTCCAGTACAATAACACCACAAACTGCGACCTCAGAAATTACCTGAAACATTTGACACCGCCTTAGGAAAAATTTTATTTCACAAATGTAGTTTCACAAATTTGTTGCTTGGTTATATGGAATTACACTTTACCATGCGGGTGTCTCTGTTATTGAGTCCATCCCTTGTGTATGAAATTTACTGCACCACTTTGTATTTACATGGCTGTAACTTCACTGCTGCTTTTCAGGGATGGACAAGCTGTTTCTGATGTATTATTATTCTTGTTCATCAAAAGTCACACATCTGGCCAAAACTGTAGCCATCTCCCATGAGGTAAAAGAACTGTAAAATATGTAAACATGACACAGCAACTGAAATTGCACAAAATAAAATAAAAAATAAAGTCAGGTTTGTCACAGGAAACATGCCTGTAAGGACAAATTAAGACAGAGATTTCGGGCTGTCCAGTGTACATTTCAAACTGTTTGAGACAGAGGTGAACACTGTTTTCCCCTCTCGGCCTGGGAGATTTAAGGATGGAGTAGTCTGTAGTACAGTTGTTAGGGATGTTGTGTCTTTCGTTCTCCATTCCTTCATCTTTGCCACTTTGGTAAACTGCAGAGTTAGGATCCAGGCACAGGGAACAATCTGTCACTTAACAATGAAACGGCAAAAAAAAAAAAAAAAAAAAAAAAAACAACAGCAGAACAAACATCCAGACAAGAGGTCTCTAAGGAAAATGGGTTTTTATAAAAAACAATGTTATTAATGAATGCAACGGCAACTACGTTTCTCAGTGGTCACATTGAGTCAGCACAACAGCAATTTGGTAAGTGGTTTTCTAGAAACAGAAAGGACATATTTGACTTAATTCATCATTGGGTTTTCATACACAAGTTTGTAAATCACATATTTTTGCTCTCATATCTGATTATTGCTCCTTGAATAATGCTGCCTTTTTTTTATTGTTGCATGTTCAGACCACTGAAGCTACATAATGCTGATAGATGTATGAGAAACACCTTTGCGGACTGACTTTTAAAAGATGTCCTGCTAACAACTCTGGACTGGTCGGTCATGTCGACCTTTATGTCAGTAAAGAAGCAATAAATGTGAAGTATGAATGTACACAAAAAAGGTCAACCCATTCACCCTGCTCCACCCCGTTAGGAGAAATGTGCTTCATCTTTGCATCTGCTATTTACTGGATGTATCCGAGTTAAAAATGATTAACATGACATAAATAAGCTCCTGCACCGTATGTGTGACAGGTTTCTTGCCAACGTAGCTCTAATGATTTGATATTCCCTCTAGCATCGTATTGGGAAATGTCAGGGCTGCTCCCTCCGCCACAGATAACTGTAGTTTGTGAGGGACAATGAGCTACAGGAGTGGATCCAGCCACAACGCCAAAGTGCATGCTACCCCGTGGTTAGGACTACAATTTAGCAAAGGACGCGCTCGGATTACACAGGAGCAAACAAAGAAGGTAGCACCATCGGGCCTTCAGTGGAGCAGCTGCAGCTGCTGGTATGAGAGTGTGGCGTTTGAAATAGCAGGCCAAAAAACAAGCAACCCTGTACAGCCATTATGAGTGATGAGTCACCAATGTCTTCCATTCCCAATTTGTTTTTTAAATCCCACTTTCAAAGAAGCAGACTGATCGCTTCGAAGGCCTTTTATTTCCCTCGTTCTTCTCTAATCTCATTTCATACTTTTCTCTTTTCTTTCCTCTAAGTCCTTCTCGCCTTTTGCAAAAGATGAAAAAAGGACTTTTTAAACTCCTCTATGTCTAAACCTCCACTGCCATCACCTTGAATCTTGTTTCCATTCCTACATACAGACACACTAACACTTACACCTGCACTTGGTACAGTAGGTAGACACGCAATTCAAAAAAACAGATTTTACCCAGAATCCAGCAGCCGTGACAGTTATTGCTCCCTGGAGCTGTGAGGCTGAAGAGTCCAGAGCCTGACCGACAAATCTAAGGCCAGATATTATTCGCCGATATCGGCTTATCACAGATATGTTGGTATCTGCTTTTATTTTGGCTGATATGAAAGTTAAGGGAAGAAAGTAACTGAAGTACATAATTCAGAAAAAAGTGCATGAAATATCATTACTAAAGTCAAGCAAACTCCTTTCTTACCTCCACCAAGAAGGTTATGTTTTAATTCTTAATTTATTAGTGACAAAGTGTTTTGTTTAGGGCTGCAACTAACGATTATCGTCATTATCAGTTAATCTGCCTATTTTTTTCTAGATTACTCGATTAACTGTCAGAACATGTGAGAAACTAATGAAAAATACCCATTATAATTTCTCAGAACCCAAAGTGACATATTCACTTTGGGTTGGCTTTTTTATCTGACCAACAGTCCAAAACCCAAAGATATTCAATTTATTTACACTGCTATAAAACAGAGAAAAGCAGAAAATCCTCACATTGGAGAAGCTGAAACCAGAAAATGCTACGATTAATGTGACGATTAATTTATTATCAAAATAGCTGCCAATTCATTTTCTATCAATCGATTAACTAATCGTTTCAGCTCTAGTTTTGTTTCACACATTTGTAAATTAATTTTACTGTGAAGATAGGCCATGGGTCAAGGAACAAGTGCATCGGTCAGGCTCACAGTCACCTCTCCAAACTCTTCAAGTAAAATAAGATATGGTAAAGTTATGAAAGGTGAAAATGTGTTTTTGGGTATTTGGCATTTGTGATGGTATAATGATATCTCCAGATGCTGTTCTGTACAAATACATGTTGAAGGATGATTGACTGCTGGTGGAGCGATGAGGTGCGATCAGTGTTGAGTGGATCTGGATAAAAACCCTGTTTTTTAGCCCCCACCCCCACCCCACCCCCTTCCACATTTCCATATATGCTTCTGACCTTACTTGAAACACAGCACTAAAAAAGGTATAATTTAATCTTCAATAACAAAATAACATTTCAGTTCTGTTAAAATATACATGAAAAACCTGTCAATATATATTAGGAAACAAAGTAATTTGTACAAAAAGTACATCATTATTCTTATTCTAATAATAATAATTATAGTATGATACATGAACCTAAGAGCACGGCTGATATGAAACCAAAATAAATCAAACTCTTCATACAAAGAAATTATTGAAATTCATCGAATTTCAACTTGATGAAAAAATGCAAATCAAATTAATTGGAGAAATAACAGAACAACTGAACAAATGAGCACATTCAAAAGTACTTAATTATTAAAACCATATGAGCATTGCACATCTATCTAGACTATTATCTATTGGTGCCAGTGAATTTTTGCTCGTCATGAATATTTCTCTAACCGCATCTGACACTACTGGATCACATATCACTATTGGTACTGGTTTATTTTACTGTATCCTTATAAAATGTTAGAAAAACAACTTTGATCTTCAC
Organism: Siniperca chuatsi; assembly: GCF_020085105.1. NCBI lineage: Eukaryota > Metazoa > Chordata > Actinopteri > Centrarchiformes > Sinipercidae > Siniperca > Siniperca chuatsi. The sequence goes on along the minus strand of NC_058045.1, from coordinate 12,317,557 downwards.
CAGTTAATTTTGTACACCCTTTGTATACTAAAGTGTTATTGTGGATAAAACAATCCTCAAAATTCAAAACTGCCAAAAGTCATCGACATCTTCTCAAAAAAGGCATTTGGTAATCTGTTTCATGAACCTTCACTATTATTCCCTTCAGATTGTTCTGTTTTTCCTGATGAGGTGAATCTTCTGTTTGTCTAGTTGAGTTCTGATGGGGATGAATCAATATCAAAAGATATTACACTACTTTACCTCACATACTTCACAGCATTAGGCCTATCAACTCTAACATAACTTCCATCTTAATTTTTAATGACAAATCAACTTCCTCGATTACTTTTCATCATCTCTTTTTCTTATGCAAATACATGTTTAAAAGCAATAAATAATAAATGAAGGCAGCGTTCATCTGTTGCAACAAAATTTTCCGTTCCTGTAAAAGGAACTGTTTGAAAATTCTTCAGTTCTTTGATTTCAGTTTAATTTTTTTCCTTTGTGTTATTTGAAAAAATAAAATACCTGAAGTGACTTGAAATTAAAACAAAAATAATGCAAAAAATGTCTTCTGACTTTGTAGAAAAAAAGAAGAAAACAAGCGAAACGAGGAGGTGGTTGGGTGGGGGGTTAACTCAAAGTGGAGGAGGGAAAGAGAGATCCTGGCCCGGTGTTACCAGGAGTGGTCCAAGCTGTATGTCTGCAGGAGGATGATGAGAGAAGCAGGGTTCATGGTTGGGACGAGGCTGCCCTCCATCACTCCGGAGTCTTAACCATCATCTCAGACCCCCGAACGGCCTTACGAACTCTACGACCTCACTCTCACTTGTTAATGAGCAACCCGCCCACCCAGCGGAGCTTGCAGGCAAACCACCGCCTGAGGGGACAAAAGTATTCGTAATGGAACTGCTCAAATTCGGGGGTCTGGCGGATATCACGTAAAAATGCAATATCAAGGTCTGACTCGGTGAGGATGATGAGTAGGAGGAGCAAGACAAAGAGGAGTCCAATGGTCACAAGGAGCAAACGGAGGACACTTAAGACAAATTTATTCACCTGTTCCACCTCGCTGAGGGCCGAGTCCCCCCCTGCACCTCCCTGTGCAGATCTACCGTCCGCACCAAAATCACCCCCTTCCCCGCGCATGGGGGTACCCGCCTCAGACTCCTTCTCCTCCTCGATGCTGCAGGGCGCCCCGTTGATCTGACGCGAGGCAGCCAGCTCCATGCTGTGCTCGGCCACCGGGGTGGGCAGGACACTGTCGGAGGGGCTGTAGGCCTCGTCCGAGATCACCGCAGTCCTCTCGCTGGCGTCTGTGGCCTGGCTCCGGGAGCGTGGCATGAAGGATTCCCCATGGGACACTGAACGCACCGGCGTAGAATGGGCACTGTCACGCAATGACTCCAGACCTTGTGGAGTGGTTCAGGGAGGAAGAGGAGGAGGGAAACAGACAGGAAGAAAGGAATATTACACACATTTACAGCATGAAAAAATATTACTGACATGACATGATGTGGCCATTCATACTCTTCATATACTTCATATTCACAGACACAATATACTGTAGTTCTGGTTCTGAATGCTGAGAGGTCCCTTCTTCTCTATTACAGAGCACAGACACTGAGTCTCCAACTTGAGAGTAGAATTCTGATCATGCTTTCCCCAGAGGCAAGCCGACAAGGGGGAGTATTGTCATTGTACAGAATGCTGTAATGGAATAAATCATCATGTTCCACTTGCACTGGAAGTGTAGAGCTACATTCAACAACCACAGAGTGTAAAAACCCAGATAAAGTATACTTTAGAGACAATAAAATAAATCAAGCCTGCTTCCTGATACAACAGCCAACATCCTCTTTTTATCTACTAGCACTTTCTGAGCCACAATCTCTAAACAAACAGATACTAGAGGTTACATTACTGATCCCACTTTGGATATTAGATTTTTCTGTATGTATTAGTTGTTTAGGATAAGGATGCCTAATATTCTTAACAGAGCCTCATTGCCTCAAACACAAATACAAACCATACACTCACATGTCCATACTGGCTCAGAAGACATCCCTTTCCAATGCAATTCCAATATAAGAGAAGAGGGACGAAATTCACAGTCCTCGTTGAGTGCAAAAATGCAGTACAAAGTTAAGCTGTACGTTAAAATGAGGCTTCCGGTCTTAGTTAGACAAGCCAAGTTGGTATTTTCCAAACTTACAGTGTCTTTAGTACAAATTTCCCTCTTTGTGGTATGATCCCTCCACCATAGGAGCAATTGCAGCGACCAAAAATAGTTTCAATGCGCATACGGGCATGTGAGTGTTGTTTTAAGATATTATTTATCTTAAAACAACACTATCCTTTAATGCCTGTAGAAAACGTATAATCAACCTGATTGCATTAGCACCAAAGAGTCAAAGATTATTTCCTTATTAAATCAAACTGAAAATGAAAAGGCACACAAAAATATTTTAACCTACAACTAGGAGTGGGCTATCTGGATAAAATCTTCTATCACAATACATGTAATCTGATATTGTGATAAAAAGAATGTTTGGGGAAAATCTGTTTATTGGATAAATAACAAGACAGGGATGTCTGCTAATTTTAACAGATTAAACACCAAACAAATGAAGGTACAGAAATCCAATATTGCTATTTGCTCATGGACTTGCAACATTGCCCACAGTGGTCTTATGAAACTGTAGATATTAAAGGGAGTACAGTACAGTAGCTACCTCGGTAGAAACGGTTGACAAATTTATATCTACCTAAAACTTTTCAAGAATACATTAGCTTCAAGGCACGACAATTATACTCTACTGTTACTATACAAATGTACTGTTCATTCTGCAGTAGAAGTTACAGTACAGTATTTGAGATCCTCACTACTTTGTACATGTCAGCGGAGACGAGCTGTGATCGAGCCCCTTGCTGACGATATCATATTCTCCAGAGTGTCAAAGCAGCAACATTACACCTTCACTATAAAGAGAAGGGATTAAAATTCATCTTTTGATGAGGAAGCAAATTATGAAAAGGACTTTTTAAAAACTGCAGGACGAGTAGGACAGATTATGTCCAGCATCTAAGCCTCTGCTGACATGAAACTCCTGTCAAGTGAAAAGAAGGAGGCATAAAGCCTGGATGAGTGTCAACAGCCATCTTCACTCAGAGTTGATCTGCCTCAGCTTGTCCTACATTTTGCTTACAGTGAGGCAGCAAGCAGAAAATGCATTGTCTTAATTTGTAGTTCCCATGTTTAGAGCTTTTAATTTGAAACACTATAACATAACTTTAAAAGAAGCACATACACCATATAAACACACCATACCACTTGAAATACTGTATACTGGTTGTAGCCAAATATAGCTGCTACATAAAGAGTCATCCAATCTAAATCAACAAAATGCACTCAACAAACGCACCAAGAAGAAAAATCAAAAATGCCTTTCCAATTACTGAGACCTCCAGGAGACCCAGACAACCACAGGAATGGTGCTGCTCCCTCCCCACCAACATTGATGAGGCAGAGACAGATTTAAAAGAGAGAAAGCCATTGGCACCTCCATGTAAAGAACACCCCTGGCTGGTCTCTGTGGTGAGTTTACCTGGAGGGTTGCTGGGCTGGACGCAGGGCAGCGGAGTGCCAGGAAGAGGGGTGCCGCTGGCAGACTCCTGCTGCCCCGTCAAGGCAGGGTAGAGGGGCAGGACGCCCAGGGCCTTGCCCAGCATGCGAGGCCCCAGGCTCAGCACGCGAACCTTCACATCCCGGTAGCAGTGGTTGATCATACGCAGGTGGACGTTCACCCGGGTGGTGATCCGGATCAGACACTTCACCATGGCTGCAGCATGCAAGTGTTTATCCCGTCCTTATGGTCCCTGTCCCAGAGTCCAGGCCACAGTCTCACTGTGTGTGTGTGTGTGTTAGGCCAAAGGGTTTTGCCTTAGTTGCAGTTTGGGGAGAGAGTGTGTGAGCTAAAACAGTGGTTTTCTGCAGCAGTGCTACAAACGCCAGCATTGGCTTGGCCTGGTTTGGCCCCACCCAGGCCAGTGACATACATGGAGTAGAAGACCCAGGCTATTTTCAGCTGGGGTATTAATACCGCTGTAAGACACCCAGTCAGCACACACTGGGGGTGGGAAGCTCTTATGGCTCTCTTGAACCCACAGAAAAAGACCCTCAATATACACAACACACCTGCTTCTGATCTCTGTTTATCTCAGTGTACAAAGAGTTACAGTATGTACTTGAAAGTCCAAGGGTCTCACTGCTGGTTTTACCCAGAGCCATGCAGGACAGTACACCTGCTGTGTCAATCTCAGTAACCGAGGAAGAGAGGCCACCTGTTCTGGGCCAAGAGCCTACAGGTGGGTTGAATAAGTGACTTTAGCTGCCACTGTGTTAGCACAAAGAATACACAATCGTTCACACACACACAGCTCCGAAACCCTGCATTGAAGTGGAGCAGGCTGACTGACGCACACACCTGCAGTATGCCCCACCCGTGCTATAAGCATAAATTGGGCCAAATGGCTCTAGTTACAGTACAGCATGTGTGTGTGTGTGTGTATGTGAGTGCATGCACAAGTGTGTTTTCTCCAGAAGGGGAGGAGTTCTTACAAATGTGACTAATGGCTCCCTGATCCATTTAAAATTTTGTGCCAGCTTGGTTGTTGTTGCAATAATGGCATTATCCCCTGATTATATCTGAAGAGTGGAATCATAACTGCTTCCTGGACAGTACTGACACAACACATTATGTGTTTCAGTGGATGCGGATGAAGTGTAAACAATACCATACTCACTGTGAGGCCTCTAAAAAAACACATAATGCCTTGTGAAAACACATTTTGCCCCCAGCACTTCCATGGCCCGTAGGGGATTTGTTGCTTGCTTAGGCCTGGTGAAGCATGGTGGTGAAGCTCAGTTCTTACCCTCCATGATAGATATGTGGACAGCTCTCCGACGCGTGCGCGGTACACTGCTGAGGCGAGGACCGTGGGTGATGGATGGACAACTTCTGCTGGGCACGAGGCCAGCCCTGCAGAGACAAACACAGAACCAAATGTACAAACATCACTGCACAGAGAGACAGCTACGAGTGGAGGTAACTCATACTGTAGCCAGTAGGTGCTGCTGATATAAAGACATCTACAGTAGCTTGGTGCCTAAGAAAATGGAGGAAAATTAAAGAAATATCTGATTGAGAACATTCTGACCTCTCCTGAGTTTACAACTCTACCTGTGTATTTCTGGAGGTTCGCGTTTGATTTTGGCACTCTGCTCCATCACCTCTTTTGCCACTCGTCCACTGTTAAAGCACAGAGACGATGCTCAGGATGAGTTTCACATACACACACATACATACACACACACACAAACACACACACACATAACCAGGCACCCTGGTGTCACCCAATGCCATGAAAGCCATCACTGCAGTGGATGAGTACAGTACATGAGCATCATGATTGAATTAACCCGGTGAATTCAGCTTTGTGTAACTGAATTACCTCCAGTCAGACAAATGCACACACAGACTTGCAGGCAAAAATATCAAAACAATGATCATGGTTTGCTCTTCAACAGTAAACTCAACATTTAAGTGACTGGGCTTGTGATTTCAGTTCATATGCAGTCTCCATATATGAATATTATCAGATATTTTTAATGCAACATTACTTTCCATTATTAATCTTGACCTTTCAATAGTCAAATATGACTATTTTATTCGTAAAGGGGCAGATTATCTTAATTAAAATATATTTTCTCATATAACTCTAGTTGTATGTAGCTATGCAAATAGTTTGTTTTAAGTGCTGAGGTAGTTTCAGCAAAGTAGTAAGTAGTTTCAATGAAAATTCTTCACAGCAACGTTTGTGAATTGTCAGGGCATTGTTTTTTTTGCAAACACGTTTCTGTTAAACAATTTAAATGTAATTTTTTTAATGCTGAGCACTACAAACTAAATTTCTTTCACCTCTAAAGGCAAAAAATCTCATCAGATATCTCAAAATCTGAGAAAGGCTAGATACCACTAAAGTTAAGTGAGAATTCTGTCATATAATTTGGGCGAACTGATCCTTTAATAAAGGACAATAACTTGGCCATACTACAGGTTTACAGCTCATACAAGGTGATAATGCCTCATGTGATCATTCCCCTTCATTTTCCCCTCTGTCCTCTATCTGGTGTCAGTCCTGTCCCCCAGGCAACAGAAGGCTGACATAACAGCACACAAGGCCAGGAGGCCACGTCTTCTGGGAACACCTCTCTCCGCTTCCATCTGGGGGTTTTCTGCAGTGTCCTCCCCTCCCTGTCATCAGTCATACGGTCTTGTCGTGTACTCTACCTGTAACGGAAACGGCTGCCCTTGAAGAACAGGTTGCTGCTGGAGACCGTGCGAACCTGACTTGACTTCTCAAGCCTGTTGGAAGAAAAAAAAAAAAAGAACAATGAAGCCTACTGTACCTAAACAAGGGAAACAGGAAGGAAAACTACTAGTATGAACTTGAAAATATAAACAAATCCTCCATCCTCGACACGGCTCCGTACAGTATTCAATATGTTTATTTTGTCATAGCAAGTTAGCCATTAATGTTTCATTTTGTTTTCAAATGATATGCGCGCTTCTCCACAAGACACAAAATCTTTATCACCTATTGTCTTGCCTTTTAGTTCCCCAGAATCTTTATAACAGTAAGATCTTAATAAGTGGGAGGCTGATAAAATATTATCTGTCTGCCACTTCAGAGAGTCATCAAAAGGTCACATCATATTAACTCCATCAATGTGTGTGCTAAGCTCTGCCCTTCCTGTGCCCCCTCTCTTTCTCTCTCTCCATCTGCTAACTCCTTTACACACCCTTCATCACCTGAACCATCAGCCCGACTCATTATTACACCACTCCTGGGCCTCTGAGCTCACAGGCTGCTTGTTTTTTGTTTGTTTGTTTTAAAATCACCTTTTCTGAGCTGGAGAGAGCAGAGAGGACCTGCGCTATTATTCATGGCTGCGACAGGGGAGCTATATCTCAGAAGGAGCGCTGAAGTGCTTGCAGTCTCGTGCCAGTGCACACTCATTCACTAAAGGTCAGAGGCAACTCACACCTCATTTTCCCACTGACAAACAACCTGGAGGGAAGAGCTTTTAAGGACACCAAGGTACCGTGACGGTAACCTGCCCGACAGCGCTCAAGGATGCAGAGCAGATTACTAAATCATGTCATTGCAAGGGGGGGAGATAAGAAAATATATGTATGAAATTTGTGGACTCACTTATAGAAAGCTTGATTCTCCACTCCGCACTTCCAAAGGTGCTTGCATGCCTCTGGTGTGGGTGCAAAGTACGTCAAGATGATCTTTTCGTCCTGCACGTTGAAAATAAGAGAACGTGCAGGAGAATATAACAAACTGAGATGGAAAACCGCCCTCTACAGGCAGTGTCATTAGAACAACCCAACAATCCAATAATTCATGCGCTCACCTCCTTCTGATTTGCATATACGTGGAACGTCTTGCCTTCGAACTTCAGTTTGGTCACCTCGTTCCTGTCCAGGAGAGATGGCCAGCAACAGTTACACATACAGCGAGCGGAAACAGAAAGCCACAGCTTCTTTAAATATTCATGACAGCCACTTTGAGATCACATAAACAGCCACGGAGCTCTATGTTTGGCTGACAAAACAAATAACTGATAATATTCCCTGCAGACAGGAGAATGGAGAATGGGGGAAACTTGAGCCCTGCTGAAGGCAAACAAAGCCAGCATGAATACTGCAAACATAATAAGTCTGTCTTCATTACAGGAACCTTCTCAGTTAAAAGCAAATAGACCAAAAGACAAATGTTAAATAGAAATGCACCATGTTGTATACATTTTCAATTTGTCAATAAAGCATCTTGCTGAATTCATGTCAATAGGCGTCTACTACAAGTAGAAGCTACTGGTATCAAGCTAGTGTCCTGGTCTAGAATATAGCTGGTATAATTAGCCATCTGTGCGCATGCTAGCCACCGGCTCTTGTCACAGGTAGAGGCAGATGGATGAGCTTTGTTGACTGTGACTGTACAACCAGCTGTAGTGCACATGCTGTTTCATGTAGAACGCCCTGCATATAGAGCATGTATGTCTTTGTCTATGTCATCTGCTGTCTTTGGCTCCCATAGGAGAATGCTGCACATTTGGCTCACCATTTGAGAAAATGAACTCTCTTGTTTCCCTGAAGCACCACAAAACCAAATGGTGTGAAGGCAAGGAAAGCTGGGTTCCCAGACACATCCTGAAAGAATTTCAAAATATAACTTAAACACACACATTTAAACACAAATACAAACATAAATCAGATGCATGTTTTAGCATGTAATGTATATCCCATGAGAATATTTCAATGTTCAAGCTGGACAGAACTGTTTTTCTGAAATGTTTACTATCTAAAAATAGTACAGCAGTGCTTGAAAAACCTTGCATGGATGCGGATCAACACCATATGTCTCCAGCATCTGGGCTTTCTGCAGGAAATTTCGCTCTGATGTTTCAGGTGTCTGTCCACTGAGGGGGAGCAACAACACACCGAACATCTGTGTCAGTCCAAAATACGCATAAAAAATGCAACACAAAAGTCTTGAAAGGCCAAACCCTTCTGAGAGAGGCACAAACAAATTCATTTCCAGTGATGTGATACATCATATTATTTATCTCAGCGTCAACTAAATTACATTCAGGCAAATCAATGTATTCATAGTGAAACACAGTTCTTAGTACTTGGTGGTGAAGAAAGAAGAAACCACTAGTGGGCAGCAGAGTCTCATGCTCTTTATCCTTCTGCTCCCACGGCATCAAAACTGGACTTTATTGATGCCATTCTACCTCTATTGTGTCTAACTGTACATCAGTAAACAGACATCTTTTGTTTTTTCTTGAACTTTATTTCTTTGAACCAGAATTAACTTTTAAACTACCTCTTAACAAATGCAAGATAACACAGTGGCTCATCCACATTAGAAATGATTAAATACTTGTTTTAGTGCAAATAAGAATCAGTTGGGGGAGTTGGATGGATCAGTGTGTGAACACTTCACACTTCATCAGCTCACCTGCTGTCTGTGAGAGCAGTGTGTGTTTGTGCATGGACCTTTTATTATTGTGCTCTGCGGCTCTTCTAGCTCTGGCTAGGACCCATCACTAATAACTATAATAATGGGCAGGCTATGAGCTCGAGACAATCTGACCGAGTTATTAGAGTGGATAGTGGAGAAGAGAGTGTTTTTTTTCTCCACTATCTGCTCACAAAAGCAACAATAATCTGTCTGGCCAACCCAATACAGACAAAGTGTGCCTCATTACTGCAGTCAATTACATAAATGTCAGAGGAAGCCTGGTGTTTGATCAGCCTGTTTGAGTGCAGGATCTGCAGGTATGTGAAAACAAGAGAGAGACTGATAGTGGAGGTGCATTTTTATATTTTGGCGCTTACATCAGCTCTGTCTTGTGTATGTCTGCAATCCGGCGCTCCAGCTTCTCCGAGTGTTTAGGGAAGAACTGGAATTTGGAGCTGTAACCTTCAGGGTGCTTCCCAGGGTCGTAATTACCAATCTCAGCTGGAGGAAGGATCAGAAAAAAAGTGAAATGTTAAACATATTCACAAACATTCAGAGCAAATAAAAGTTAAAACGATGTCTACAGTTTTCAGCACAGTGGTGCTTGTGTCAGTGGAGACAGGCTGAACATGCACAGGATTATTTGTGTTCCTTCATGCCACACTGCACTCCCTCGGATGACCCTGATGCCAATTTCTCTCTGTAAGGAGGAGCTGACCAGGCAGCCCATCTTTAATTCATCAGCCCCTCCTCCAGAGGACCTGCCTCTCCTCAAACACTGGGCTTTCAGTGATGTTAGCTGTGCCACCATACCTCATGTGTGTATGTGTTTGTTTATGTCTGTATTTGCATGTGTGGCGAAAGGATGATAAGATGCCAGATAACCACTTCAAAGACTTTATAATTGAGTGTTATTTCTTGTTTACGAAAGAGTGCGCAAGTCACTGAACTAGTTATCATGCAAAGTACAAAATAACCTTTCACTTAGTTTTAGAGTCAATATCAGTATGAAAGATCACATCTGATGAGCATGAAATGCTTATTAAAGCATAGACAATCTTATGTGTGAATAAAAAACCACTGCAGGCATATTCTTTGAGGAACATTATACTATACATTCTCACCTAATTCAGCTTCTTTCCACATAAAAATCAATTTGCTTGGCTGGCAGTATTTATCAGATTGGTGAATTGCAGGGCATGGTAAAAACAGAGGTCATGAACACAGTGCAAAGCGGGGAGTGGTGCAAGTCATTTCCATCAGTCACCTTCCATTACCTTGAAGGATGTGGGCAGCCAGCATGGCCGCATCCGAGGTTTTACACAGGAGCCGACCGTGGTAGAGGTCTCTCTTTATTTGCAGGAAGACAAGATATCTTACAAAGCAAAGGACAAAAATCATGTCAGACAGTCTGACAGGCCTGCTTATAAGATTACTGATGATTTTCATAAATACCCCAACCCACTCATCCAGTTACATTTCTCAGTGAAAACATAGATGGAATAAAACAATAAGAAAAGATGCAGTAGGTGCAGCAAAACAACAAACCTCAAAGGCTGTTGAGTTCCTGTTCCCTATGGATGGTTTGAATATTTCTTTTTGATTTAGCTGAAATGAGGGTTTTGTTTTTGGGGAAAGGAGGATAGGAAGGCCCTGAGGGCAAAACTGCTACTGACGCTGTGCTTCTCTTAAAGCCTCCAGCCTAGTTTCAGACTCACCCAACCAATCAACTCCTAAAGCATGAAATTTACTCTGAGACAACACCTGAAGCAAATATAGTGATGATGATGATGATGACTATTATTATTATCATTACTGCATCATTATTATTATTATTATTGTTATCATCAGAGATAAAACAACACATTCGTTGAGACTATTAAAATTCTTCTTTTACAAATACCCCTAACCTTTAACAGGAAATAATCATTGTTTTCCCACAACCAGCCAGGCAGACCTTTCTCTCTATCTAGACCATTTCCACAAAGGCTAATAATGCTTGTATTACAAAACATCTGTACAATACAACCATAAACTTATTTCACCTTTACAGTATTTACAGTGCGTAGTAAATTATTTCCTAAATGTCAGTTGAGAATTGTCTGTATTTGGCGAGCACTTTTTATTTATTCTCTTTTTTCCCTCTTTATTTGAAATTTCTTATAATGAGCTGATTCTTTCGCTTTTTTTCCCCCACCGGAGCGGCCCTAAATTTGTTTTGGGGAAACACACCTGGAAAGGATGTTAACAATACTGAGTAGGCCCATTTCACAGAGGACCTTTTGACACAAAGCACCGGTGTAAATAATCAAATTAACGATGCCTGAATTCCATTTAGCTGCTTCAGTTTCAGGGTTCTGGTATTGTGCATGCTGTCTCACTGTCACACTGTCATGGTTTATTGGGACACTTCAATAGAACATTGTTAATGTTTTTAGTAACACTTGTGTTTTTCCTACTATGTCAAGTCAAAATGTCTGCTGTGACGAAGGCCTATAATAACAAAGACATCACTATATTTTATGGAAAAGCTGCCTGTTTTTTTGTGTCTATAGCATTTTAATATGGCATTAACTTGCTTTCCAAAACAATCCTTACACAATGTGATGAGAGGGTGCCCCCTCTGAATGAGCCTTGTATGTGATTGATTATTTACCCTCTCCCTCCCTCTGTGGTCTGCCCTCTCCACACTCATCATCATGTATCACTCTCTCTCCTCCTCACCCCCACTCCCCAGCCTTTCATTCTCCCTCCTATTCCTTTCCACTCTCAATCAGCACCCTTTGCCCTCCTATCTCCTCTATCTGCTCTGTTCATTATGTACACTCTACATGTGGTGCACATTTCATCTCATTATACCTAAGAGAGAGAGAGGCCTCCCCTCCCTTGAGTGATGAATGCATCAGTAAACTGTACATGCACACATATACCAGCTGGCTACTCTCAGTATTATCTGGAGGCAGTGTAAACTCACTGCTGTTCACTCTTAGTTTTAATTTGTCACTTTCACCTTTCTGCAAATTAATTCAAAAAAAATATTATGGACCCCATTTAGGAGAAATTACCATGGAAAAAATGTGTGCATTTATACATAAAAATCTGGAGACTAAGTTACTAAGGAAGGCTTTTACATTCCTCTCTGCCTCACAACTCCTCTTGCAAACTGTTCTGTGTATTTATCATAATGTTTTTGACAGTAAAGTCCTCATGCACTTGAGGCATTTTAATTATGAAGGCACATACATAATGTTTTAGAAAGATACATGTTTGCTCTGATTTTAAAGCACAGTCTGTACTACATGCAAATCTGAAAAAAGCAAGAACCATGCACAGCTGCTTTTCACAGGTTTGTCAAATGATGGCAGTCTCTCCATAAAAAACTGTCTCTCTTCCTTACTGTTATATTGAAACAAAGGTAAGCTGTAGAGAAAAAAAATGAAGAGCCCTTATCAACTCATCTGAAGTGAAAGCAACAACAGCAGGTCATACCGAGTGATTTCCTCCTTGAGAACAGCAGGCTCAGGAGGGTAGAACTTGACTCTCAGACACATGGTGAATGGAGGCTGAGCTGGAGGAAACACGAAACAATTAAGAAATGGACAGGAATCCTTCCATTGTAATGGATCAAACAATCAACAGGGGATTGAGGGAGACAGCAAAACTGTTTTGAGACTCATAAATTAGAAGATTAAATGTCTTGCACCAACTAAGAGTACTCCAATATCAAAAAGCTTATTAGGGCAGCAACTAGTTGTTTGTATTGATCAGTCCTCTGCTATTGTTGTCCATGTTTTTATTCTTTACTCACTAACTTATTATGGATTGTAGGAAGTACCTACAATCCATGTGGCAGTACCACATGTTATACTGTGGCATTATTTATTTACTGTACTATCTTGTGCATATTTACTATGTTACTTATGTTACTTATGTTTATTCTGTTTTTAGGGTGCCTTTTAACATCTGGCCAGGAACATCAGATGAAAACTCAGTTATGTTTTATGTTGTTCAATGTGCATCATCACTGTTAAATTAACTACTGAAGTAAATCCTAAAAATAAATATATTGTTCAATATAGAGCAATCTATTTTTTCTCACTTACTATAAAATGTCACAAATAATGATACCCGTCCATTACAAGGAACAGAAGCCCAAAGTGAAGTCTTTTTTTCTGGTTAACAGTTAAAAAATCCAAAAGTACTGAATTTACAAGAATGAGAAAAGCAAACAAGTTGCACTTGTAGAAGAAATATTCAGATCATTTACTTAAAGGCAATAGAACAATGTAAACATACTCCATTACAAAAGTCCTGCATTAAAAAAAGTGTAAAAAGTATCAAAGTAAAAGTACACAAAGTAAAACCAGAACTATGGCCCCTGTGAGTGTTTTATTATTATACAGTATATTATGCTATTAAATTATTTTTACTGCTGCAATTATGGCGTTTATAAGCAGTATTTAATGATTTAGTTGATCGAGGTGGAGCTAATCTTAACTTCTTTATATACTGTTGGGTAATTTAATCTAATCAAGCTCATCTGTGGATTTGTGTTTAAAATGTTATTCTGCAAATTGAGTAAGGTAAAAAGTACAATATTTGCCTAACGTAGTGAACAAAGTCTTAAGTATCATAAAATGGAAATACTCAAATGAAGTACCTCAAAATTCTGCTAAAAGGTATACTATGTAACTTTTCCGAATTCAAATGTCTAGAAACGACTAGACCTATGTTATATATTTTGTTGAGTTGTGTTCTTACATTATCTGAAATGTTTCCAACAATTTTCAAATCTAAAGAAATATGTAATTTTAATCAAGATAACGGTGCGTTTCATTTGGTCGCCTGTCAATGGCGTCATAACCCCTTTGCATATGCGTCAGAGTTGTGGTTGTCTGCCAGAAGCTCATAAATAGACTCTTTAACCAGTTTAAAATCACATTTTTACGATACACTTTTTTTAGATCTCGGTTGTTTTTAACTATATGTTTGAACCGGATGATGGATTTTAGTCATCAGATATCTGGTAAGTTATCAGAGAAACAAGCTGAGCAAACGTTAGCGACAGCTCAGCATACCTCCGCGACATCCTGTGTCCGCTGAACAGCATCGGAGAAATACAGATTTTTAACGTGAAACTGCTTTATTCTGTGTTTTTACCGGTTTTATTCACCTGGTCTGACTGTTTTGGAGGAGAGGAGGAGACCTCTGCGGATAATTCAGCTCCTGGTAAAAACATCCTGAACCATGAACACGGAATCCTAACGGGGGAAGCTGACTGCAATGAAGGCAATGGCAGTGAAGACAACAACCCCCATGATCCAACACTACTTCACAACGTCATCAAACTACGTCTTTTATTATTGTTAATTTTCTGTTGCTAAATCAACTCCACAGTATATTATATAGATCAAATATATATGAAGTTATTCATCAACATCAGTGCAGACTTCGTGTTGAGGATGATAGATTTAATCACCCAGCTTCCAAAATTATAAACATAAACTCAAAGTACTTACATTTCATTTGCTTTGCAATTGATTTTGTGAACTCCAACCAGTGCTGCATTAGAAAGAAAAACAGATAAATGTAAATAATCAAATGTCTCAAAAAAATCCTGTGAGTAACCCACACATCAAATCATTCAGCCGACACTTTCAATATCAGTTGCCATGACGTTCAGCTGTTGCTACTGACAGTTTTCCGTGAAAACCTGTTAGTGCCACATATGTTGTTACAATAGCACGGTTGAGAAATATGCAATATACCAAAGCTGCATCGAATATAAAGAGTTTGCAGGGTTTTCTTTTGAAAATATTACAGCAGAGGTCTCTTGAGACACTGTTAAAGCAGGAAGGCCGATTAGACAGCAGTAAGTTCCTGCTGGTGGTGACAGTTACACAGAATCTGTGTGTCTATGGCCAGATTCAGATCCTTCATTCTCTCTGGGAGCATATTCTCTCTCCATTTTTCTCCCAGGTTGCCTTCTCACCAACCTAACCCACCCACAGCAACAGCCACCAAAATAGTCCTGAGCGACAGCATGGGAAATGCAGCATCAGCAGGCCCTGCTGTTGTCTGCAGGACTACAACATGATCTGTGAACATGTGAATACTTCATGAATCAAGCAGTGCTCACTACATGCCTCCCAGCAGAAGAGTCTGATGGAACAACCATCAGTCTGAAAGGCGGCGTGAATAAGAGAAACTGAAGAACACAACTTTTCACTCTGGCCCACAGTCTTACTCTCACTCTTCCAACTAAATCAAATCCGATCCATTTTTAACTATAGCCACGCAAGTGATTTTTAGATGGACATAAAGCAACACAGTCATTCTGAGTTCACATTCAACCACTTCTACTTTTAAAACAAAGTTTGGCTTACCTGGTCTTACAACAAGAGTAGGAACTATGCATTTGTCTTTATTATCAACAAGGCTCTAATTTTGGAGCCCATTGCTGACTATTAAAGGAATAGTTCAACAGTTTTGGAAATACTTTTTTTCACTTTTTTGCCAAGTTAGACGAGGAGACTGATACCACTGTCATGTCTGTGTGTTAAATACGAAGCTGACGCCAGGAAGCTTTTATCTTAGCTTAAAGCTTAGCATAAAGACTGGAAGCAGAAAAAGTACACCTACCAGCACCTTTAAAGCTCACTAATTAACATGCTGAAGCTCCTTTGTTTAATCCAGACAAATACAGAAATGTAAAAGCAACAATTTGTGGTTTTAGAGGGAGTTGTGTGGTTAAATATTTCTTCCAGTGTTTATGCTAAGCTAGGATAACCACCTTTGGACTCCAGCTCCATTCTAAACGCACAGGTATGACAGTGGTATTGATGCTTTCATCTAAATCTCATCAAGAAAGCAAACAAGGGTATTTTCCAAAAACTATTCCTTTAAACACAGGACTGGTTAATTTAAAAAACAAATGAGTAATATGATTTTTTTCTTAGGTCTCTCTTAAAAAAATAGACTTCACTCTTATTAAAAATACAAATAAATGCACATAGGAATGCAGACAAAAGACCTCTTTCATGCTCACACACACACATACACACACACACACACAAACACTTACCCGCTGCTTGTCTGGATCCACATATCTGATGCCAAAATAGTCTTTCTCCAGCAAGTTGAGGTGGTGGCAGATGAGGTCAAACAGATACTGTCCCTTTGCATCCCGCTGTTATAGAAGAGAAGAAAAACAAAAATTCAACAAGCATACCCACGACAACAAATCACAAACATATTTGAACATGTGGCCAGGAAAACATTTAACAAAGAAAAGGCACTGTCCTGAGTTCAAACAAAAGAAATAATTCCTGCTAGCAGAATGTGCTTCAGATTTCTTTAAACCCTGCCAGAGTTATCTCAGATTCATCCAATATTAATACACAGCCATCTGAAGTGTCAGAAATAAGCCCCGTCCACAGCTAAAACAAGAGCTCAAAGAGAGGATAGATTAAATATGCTGAGATCTCACTAGGGTTTTGCTAATACTCTGCATTCTGAACCACATGAGGAAGCTTCCCTGAGAGAAACACTTGTGTATACTGCAGCACAGATCTAAGCCTGGGTGTCCTCCACTGTGTCCAACACATATCTGATACCCTCCTTCCCATTCACAACAATGGATCTGTGTAACGCCACTGAACATCCTGGCTCAAACCAGAACATTTGGATCAGACTGGCATAGATTTTGTTGTAGAGATCCAACAGTAGCACATAATACTGTTTGAAACGTCCCACAGCATTCACTGTTTAGAAACTCCTCTCAAAAGATGGCAGGACAGAAACAAATTAAGTGCTGCTACCTCAAAATAGCTTTAATTAAGTAAGTAAAACTCTGCTGTCTGATATTTCAGCATGTTGACTTCTGTGGCATTAAAGGACTGCATGTGATGTGGTCAGAAGGTGGGTGTGATTAATCAGTATCAGGGAGAGAGCAAACATTAAACCTCCAGTGTTGTTACAGTTCACTGTCTCCCTCCATGCCAGGGGAGACATCATGCCCAAGTCCCACATCCCAGACTTGTCCTAATGGGGGATTATTAAGAGTGCTTTAATGGGTCAGTAAGCACACACGCAAACACCCATGAGGAGTCACACATGATCACATGAGTCACATGATGTTTGTGAGCATTTGGAGGCAACTGTCAAAGCAACTCTTTATTTAATTGAAAGGATTTTTTTAATCCAGTATTTCCAGAGTATTTCTCTTCTTTACATCTTTGTACAAGTTTATGTGTAGTTACTGTACGTCCATGCGTCTGTTAAAGCTGCACTAATCCACATTTTTATGAACAATGGGTCAAATGACTATGTGTAATGTGAAAGGTGTCGTTCGCCTCTGCAGTTCCCTTCAGCTGTATGAAGCATTTTAGTGTATTCAAGCTCATCATTTTGATTATCCAGCCCACAACTTTACTGTTTTGGTTCACTCACATCTCTCTCATCAACCTTGTATCCATCCGCACCAGGCAGCTGTTTTCAGCAAAAAAATTATATAAACACACTGTACGCAACCCATCCACATAGCAAAGAGACAAAGTTAGTGACTAGCTGGTGAACACAGTGGAGCATTTAGCAGATATTTCCCTCGGGAGCTGGTGGAAACCAAAACAAAGTTAAAAAGAGAGTATATATTGGACTTATGTTCATCAGGGGGTTAAAAACATGACTGCAAATGAATGCTAATGTTACTCTGTGAATGTGTAAAAGACATCTGCATCAACTCCATAAAGTGATATCACTCCTCATGAATCATAATCATAATGATTCATGAGGAGGTCAGCTAAGGTCAAGGTTTTACAGCCACAGTCGGATGTCTCACTCCTCTCCGTCCACTCTCTCTCTCTCTGCTCGTTTACCCTGTGACGGCAAGTAGAAATGTCACTGGCAGCACTCTCCTCCATGTCATTACTTAGGCAGCAGATAACATGCACTTCATTAGGACAAAGGCCTGTCGATGCTGGGCTTGTCCCTTAACCGCAGTGACTCTGTGACCAAATGACGATAGGAGCTCCACTACTGGAGGTAAGTGACCTTTCTGTAACGAGACTGAGGGGCTTCATGGGTGCTCGCCACTGTCACTTTGAGATTATTACCTCGTTGTAACATTACTAACCAATCTGACGTGCCAGCTAACTTTGAGGGCTTCGATAAATTAAAGAAGCAGGGACCCTTTTGGTGTGCACGGACACTTTAACAATTTTAGAAGGATCACAGACACATGCACGCACACAAATAAAATCTTAAAAAATGCTCTGAAGTAACCAGGTTTCAACTGGCTTTCTACAGTAACCTGATTTCTCAAAACATCATGTGTGTATTTGAGAAACATGATTTTTCCAGCTTGATTTATCCTGGAGAAAGCTCTGTCAAGTAAACACGTAAAATAATCTGCCAATCCTACATAATCTTAATTAAAGATCTTCAGGCACATCTGCGTTGGATGGAGATAGAGAAGTTCTTTACATCTCCTTTTAGATTTATAGATGCTCTGTCTCAAAAGCCATCACTGTCACCTACTGAAGGGGATTTTAATCCATTACTTCAGCACTCACGGTAGGTTTAGAACAAAGTTCATAAAATGTTTGGCCTGTGTCAATATAAACAAGGTTACACATCTATATGGGAAAATCCTGCGATTAAGATAAGAAAACAGTATGTTGGAGGGCATGGCACCTTAAGGGTTTAGCCACAATTGCTAATCAATTGGGGCTAAAAGATCGATATAATTGAACTAATCAAGAGGACTTTTGGAAATACCTCCAATTACAGAGTTGTGTACAGTCAACAGGTTACAATATAGGACAGAATGAAAGTGTATTGCAAAGGTTTTTAAAGCTTCCACATAATGTACAATCATCCTCTGTATTTTATAAAATGGCAGCGACTGCTCTGTATGGTAAAAGTGAAAGTCTGAGGATAATATGGCAAAGGGACCTGGACACTGAACTTGAGCTTGTCCATAACATGGGTTGGCCAGCAAATTTATATATTATAAAATGATTCATAGATATTATTGGCCAAATATCATGATATGGAGCGAACAACGACATAGCAAGTAATGTAACTAATGTTAGCTAGGTTGTGGGTTAGCAAACTGTCGCTACAGTTGCTGCTGCAAAGATAACAGCCAGAGAGGACGAGACGGTTTCCCAGAGCCAGCAAACCAGCTCCAGAGAGCGATACTCACAACTCTCCTGCTACTATAGCTAACATCGCAACAACAACATATCTTGGCAAACTAGAAAGTAAGCTAAATGTCCGTGGCCAAGTCATTTAACGTTACCTGACACACACACATCATGGCAGGAATGGCTGGAATAGTGTTTGTTTCTCATTTACAGAGCCAGGGCCAGAGTTTATATATTCAGAATGACAATGAAATCTAAAAATGTTGATATTTTTAAAGTGTAAAGCCTGCTTCCTCCTGTGGTTTTATCATTGGGCTGAGAATGGGGAGCCAAAGGGAGCGACAAAGTCAACCACAAATTAAAAAATGGTTCTCTATGGAGAGGACACACTGAGTCGGAAAAGACATCTGCTCTTTTGTTGCAAGGAAAGAGCAAGTTTGTTAGTATTCAACAGCACTCCCACCCTCTCCCCCTTTTCTTGCTCCCCAGTGTCCCCTACCTCTGTCTCTGCCCCAAGCCGAGCACAGCTGCATTATTCCCCTGCAGACCTCTCTAATTACAAGATTGAGGTGATTGCGGGAGAGAAAGGATGTCCTGAAATTTCTAATTAACACTAATGAACCTTTTCCTCGTCTTGAATTTCCTTCTCAATATAGCCCTACAGGAGTCTCAAAAGATTTACAAAAAGGTTTTGTTAGTTTGAAAGAATAAAAAAAGTTAAACTGTGAGAGAAGAATTGGATAAATTGTGAGAATGCAAATGTAACAACAAGCCTGCAATGGGGGTGGATTTGTCCACTAGGAAATCACCTGTCATTGCCAAATGTCCCTGTTATGCAGAAAACACAGTGAAATAATAAAACCTCCAACAGCATCACTGAATGATTTCTGTTGAGAAATTATTCAAGAGATGCTGCCTGATGCTGAGTCAACAGAGGTAAAAAGAGCTCTTATTCAAAAAACAAATGCTATGTACATCAACAGATCTAGGCTTCAACAAAGAAATCAAAAGCTCAGTCTTGTTCTGAAAATTCAGAATTCATCAAGAATGCAATGTTTATCCATGTAGTCTATAAAGAGCTGCTCCTTCCTAGTTGCTTGCTCCAACAATTTTTATGGTCTTTGTCAAGAAAGACATTTTTATGCATTTGTCTATGAGAAATCTTTAAGAAAGATGTTTTCACTTATTTCCAGCCCCCAAAATCTTTTTTAGATTCATCTTGTGACCCGTTTCGGGGATCCGATCCCTAGTTTGGGAAACACTTCGCTAACACTAACATGTTCGATATTAAATAAATAAGACATAATAAAACAAACGTAGTCGATTGACAGAAAATTCATCTGTAACTAATTTGATAATAAATTAATAGTTTTGAGTCTTTTTTTTAATAGCCCAAATTCTCTGGTTCCAGCTTCTTCAATGTGAGCATTTGCTGCTTTTCTCCGTATTATATCATTGTGAACTGAATATCTTTGGGTTTTTGACTGTTGGTCGGACAAAACAAGACATTTGAAATCGTCACCTTGGACTCTGGGAAACTGGAATGGATGTTTTTCCACTGTTGTGTGATATTCTATAGAGTAAACAATTAATCAATTAACTGAGAAGATAATGAACAGTTAATTAAAAATGAAAATAATCATTAGTTGCAGCCCTAAAATAATATGAATAAATATAATGTAACCATGGAATTGTGAAATAATTCAATACATTTTTAAAATTCAGCTCATTATCTCATTTGTATGTATGCTTGAAATAGTGTGCGATCAATAAATTAAGTCTAAATATAGTGATAAATGTTTCCCTCACAGGCTGATGGGACACAATATAATTAAAAAAATCTTTCTGACATAACTGAAAACACAGTGGTTCTCTTACTTCCCGAAAGAGCCCCCAGTGTGCAATGGACACTTTCCTTTTCAGATTAATCATTGAAATGGTCTCCATGTCAATGAAGGAGCACAGACCATTAATAAAAGATTGTATCACTTTATAGTGAGAGGAGTGGGAACACGATGCTATTGACTGTGTGGGACTATGTGTGTGTGAGCAGTGTAAGGCTAAAGGTACCTTGAACCCTGAGGTGATTTCTTTGGTTTCATAAACAGACTACTTTCTTTTGTCCCAGGAGGCTGAGTGGATGCACTGGTTGATGTGTCGGAGCGATTCAGTCTCCTGACCGAACTGCATGGAGTTTAAGTCGTGACCCTGCCACATCAGCTGGGACGGGGAGCACACAAAGGCCAACCCACAGCAACTGACAGTTAGAATGAAAGGCATAAACTGAAATGCTTCAATGAATCTGGATCAAGTTAATTCATTACACATTATAACAATAAAAGGAAGGTCATTGTTTTATCAAGTGCACACATCAGTAGTTACTACCTAACAGGTGTTTAAATAGACCACATCATGTCAGTCATGCATTTACAACAATTTTAGTTGTGAATCATGTACATTATTAATACAGTAAGTATTTTGGTGCATGTCATAATTATGCCATTCTATTAATGTGGCCTGTTGCAGTATTAGAGCAAAAATGTCCAACAGTGATTGAACACGTTTTAGAAATCCAGTCTTTGAAAATTATTAAATGATGCCACTTCATAGCATTAGTTTGAAGCTGATGTGGGCAGGGGAAGAATTTGTTTTGTATAAAATCTGCTGAGTTATGAAAAACATTGGAGAGAGTGCTACTCCGATGTCACAGTACTGACACATAAAGCAGGCTTCTGTCCACAAGAAAGGACAGTCTTACAGTTGTAAGACTGCTGTGAATTTCATTTATGGGGTATTAGGCACAACATCCACTAGGGACAGGGGGGATATAATCATAATGTAACCCCCATAATAAAGAGTATAAAGAGTGCTAGACACTGGTCTTGAACATAAACAAAAGCTAACACATTCAAGTGACTTCTTATGATTCTTCTTATAATTATTAAACTAAGCATGATAGCCTTCTTAATCATAATGTGTCGCTTTTAAGTAGCTGAGAATATGATAAAAGAATGTAGAAATGCGGAAAATGGAAGACCCTCAGACCCCTTGCTTTGTGTCCCTCCCAGTTTACAAACCAATGTTACACCCTTGTATGGGCTTAATTCTCAAACAGTCAACACATTACTGCAAATACACTTCAAGATAACTCCAGTGGGTGAAAGCAAAAAAGACTTGTGTTTAATATAAAACTCTAAAAACTTCCTCTCCCATTGAGCCACAACCAGCCAGCAAATATCTCAGTAGTTGAGGAGGACTGGACCAGATAATCACAATATGATTTCTGAGACAAAATAACATAATCAACAACATCAGCCTCACAGGGATCCACTGGTCAGTAGGAGCGAAAGAAATTACAAGCTTTATCTGATATCATATGATACGATTAAAGAAATGGTGAGGCCAAATACTCCATAAAATGCAATAAAACAAAATGGCTTATCTCCCTAAGGTGTGGAACCAATTGTTCAGCATATGGTCGAATATTTGCTGCCACTGTAGAAGCTCAATGGCAGCTCTTAAATAGGGTTATTAACTTATGTACAACCCTGGGCGGTTGAAGGAGACACATAACATGTAATTGATAGTGACAGAATATCTCAAGAGTAATTAAAATGCTTCACATCTAAATCATCAATCATGAAATACGGATGCTAAAGAGAAAAGACAAAATTGACATCACAATGTCAGAGTGACACGTTGAGGAACAATACAGCATAAAGTGCAAAGACAAAGCCATGCATATTTTAAGATTGAACAAATATTGACCCTAAAAGTCACAAGGAAGTGTACACAGAATACGCATCAGTTTCTTTTTTTCCAAGTAGTTAATTCATATAAAAAATGGACTGGTTTAATAGTATACACATACATAATGAGATGCAGTTGTAATGAGTCTTTGTACAAGACAATGCTGTGAACCAGAGAAACAGTTTGCTGTACAATCTCACCAGACGAAAAGTGGGCCATCATAACATGATGGGAATGTGCAAGGATTTGCCCCAGAAATGTAAGGAATCGAGAGAATAAGTACAGCAAAAGACAGCGATATGCATAATTGCTTTTTAAAGCTTCTCAACGGTAGATAGTTTGAAAGGGTGAAATGTGAGTTGGCATTTATGGAATTAAAAGAGGAATTCATGAGAGTAATGTTCTATTCAGTGAAATGCCTAGGCATCTCTTGTTCAAAAATGCACTAAAAAATGATTCATAATTGATTTGTATAACTGTAACCCTACTTTTGGCAGGGCTTTCAATAAATCAATACTCTGCATTATGACCAGTGTTATTGCACAAATAAAAGCAGAGAAGAATCGATTCAGACATCTGCCAAATGAGGCCAACTGATATCCTCTAGTTGTCATGGGTTGTCAATGTGGTAACACTGGGAATACAAGGGGTTGGACCCAAACACAGGCACAGAGGCAGAGCTGGTAAAGTTCAATGATTTATTGGAGAACAAGAGGCTTATGTGGTGGTGAGGCAGGCAGAGATCAAAACACTGCTTTAGGATATAGGATGTTAAGTAATTGTAGGAGAACAAAAGGGTTTCATTTAAAGTCAAAGTGAAAGTGATAGTTAACTGCATGATGAAGTCATGTAAGGAAAAACTGCAAACAACAGGATGTGTTAGATTAGTCAAGGTAGTATTTCTCCTAGCTGCCTATAATACACATTTGAAAATACTGTATCTGTCCCACTGCTCTATGTCTACTGTTACAAATCATGATTACAGCAGTATTTAAGGAATTACTTGTGTTACATTAGCAAATTCAAATAAATGTGTTTTTTTAAACTGTTTGCAACCAAAGAAACATCTTACATTTGAACTGAAGAATCTATCTTAAACAGGCATAATTTAAAGGTTTTTGAAGCTAACCAGTTACAAATATTTCCAAACAAGACTAAGAAGCCTACAGCCACGCCAGCGGCTCTGTGTGGCTGTATTTAGGCCTGCCAGCATGCTAACATGGTCAAAATGACAATGCTAACATGCTGATGCTAAGGAGGCATAATATTATTAATATATGTTCGCAATCGTTTTTGGTGATTAGCACTAAACACAAAGTACAGGCTGGTGGGAATGTGATTAGCTTTGCAGGTATTACAGGAAAAGTCAAGGGATCACCAAAGTTATTACAATTCATCCTGAGGGGGACATGAATATTTGTGCCAAATATGGCAATCCATCCAACATTTGTTGAGATATTTAAGTCTAGCCCAAAGTGATGGATTCACTGACAGACAGACATTGCCATCCACACAGCCATGCAGCTAGCATTGCTAAAAAGGCATAAAGAGAAGTGTTTAATAGCTAATCACTCCCAAATGTTTTCAAAAGAAATGTTGCTTTTGTACAAACAGATGCTGTATTAGGAAGACGTCTTTGCCACACTGTAGCTGAATATGGTTTTCAGTCTTCAGTGGAGAACTTAATCCTGTAAAGTTCACACAGATTTGGAGGAGAGGAGTGACTACTTTTGCCTGTACATACACAGTGCCATCACTCTTAAGTAAATAGCATTCATAACAGCATTCACTGTCATTCATAAATAACCAATGCAAAACACTCTGTACATACATGACTACTGACATAGAAACAGGATGTACCCTCAGCACCTGGCTCTAGATGTGCCTAAATGATTCTGCGCCTTCCTGCAGGCACGAGGAAATTAATATGTTTCTCAATCAGGATTTGAGTCATTAGTCCGTCAGCCCACCAGTGATGGATTTCACTGCCAGCCTGGCTCTAATAGCTTTTCTGTCACATCTCTGAGCTGCACAAACAGCTGAGCATTGTGGGTACAACTATTTTTAAAATATACCCCAATGTGCAGAGCTAGGTTTTAAATAATCAAAGCAAGGATAACACAAAAAAATCACCCAGGCATTGGAGTGGTCTTTTCTTGGACAGCTAAATACTTAATTAAATGTTTTACTATCCACATCTCTGCTTACTATATATATTTTTAGTGAACTTCGAGTTGTCCCCCCTCTCTACAACAGTTAGGTTTTTGTACTAAAAAGTGTGACAAATACCCTCAAAACAGAATGAGCAGCACAATTGGTGTCATGCTTGGGATTTAGCATATAAACAATGCTTCATTTTTTGGCATTTGCACAGCTCTGGCGGTGATGTGCCAGTACGGTCTCCCCCAGTGTAGTGAAAGGCTGTCGGGCAATGACTCAGTGTCGCTAATTCAGACTATATCAGCCCCTCAGACCTGACATTTACTCTCATGCACTGTTAACCTCTACATTAAATGAGAACTGGGCAGTCTTACAGCATGCAGTATTATCATAACTAAATCTAGGTTTAGCCCACAGGCATGACGCGTTGTACCAGACATGCACATTTGAGTTGCTGGCAAAGACTCATTCACACATTGACTAATGTCTGTTTATTAGTGTAATAGCTATAAGCACTGCACTATTGGATTTCTTGGCAGGAGCAGCTATTAATGACTCTGAGCCTTTAGTGTTTTGTTTTTTTATCCATTTCATAAATACCATTTAAGAACATTAGACCTTAACAGAAACTATTTCCAAGCAGGTTCATTGTGAGAAGTTACTGTTAAAGCTGCACCACATGGTCTACTAATTGGTCTTTAACTTCCACAGTGTGTCTCAGCCCTGGGCTTTTTTAAAACAATGAGGCGACCAGTTCACTGCGCTACAGCCTCATCCTCTTTGCCAAAGCTAACCCCCTTTCAGGCAAAAGCAGCTGGAGCTTACCAGGAAGTCTTCATCACTGGCTCTTTCTCTTCAGCCTGCCGTCTCTATAACATGCATGGACACCCATCGGGCCTAATTGTTCCACTACCACGATACCTTCTGTTTGGCATGATTGTCAGTGATACTGTGCTGATAATGCCAAACCCCTTTCTGTGAGGGGAATTCTGATTGCCTTCCTGTGTCAGAGCATTTCATCTGCACATTTACTGACTTTACTTTCAAATGAGACTTTCAATGTTCCTCCTGTTTATCGCACTTAACAGTGTCCTTGCAAAACTGTCCTTTTTGCTACTACTTAAAGAATCTGTTGACACAAACAAAACATCTGGTTAAAGCATTGTGTGTCTCTATACTGCTGCCGTCAGATATTTAATAAAAAGCAAGACTGCGCGAGATAGAGGGCAGAAAGGAAAAGGCTTTCTGGGAAGAAGAGAATTAACTCAGACACAGTGATCTTTTTACTGTCAAACTGTAATTTCCCTTCTGAATTCTTGGACTTTTTCTATCGTTTTTGAAGAGGGATATTTCCCAGCCGCAGCCTCTCCTATTTTTGTCAAGTGGGCTAATTGAATGTGAAATCACAGGAGAAAACATCAGTTGGGAATGACCCTTTTGCCATCTTACCTGTACATTTGACAAAATTCAATAGACTCGCAGTTACATGGGAAAAATAGTTAATCTTGAATATTAGATCAGGATAGACAAATGCTATTGTTCCCAGCAGTTTGCAAACTTTTCCTAAAAATACAGAACAATGACTCTGATTTGTGTGCTGTGTTTGGATACCTGTGAAGAATAGTTTTGCACTTCAGAATCAGTTGGGTTGCAGTGAAGAAGAAGCCCCAGGGCTCCATCTATGGAGATTTCTGTTCCTGAGATTTTCTCCTCCTCTGTCACATTAAGTTAGTCTAATGTGAGGCTACCTTTTCCAAAACAGTCAACTCGTCTGAGAGCCTAGAACCAGTGTTGACCAGAGAGGTGATGACAGGCAAATCACCTAGTCTAGGGTGTCTAATAAATAGCTTCAGCAGAGCATAAGATGGGACCTGTTTATGTCTTGTTTCATTGCAGGTATGGGAATGTGAAAAAGGGAGAAATTATGAGGCAGAAATTCCAGAAGAGATCCTTTGTAATGGAGCACTTTCTTGTCTGGCTGAGCTTTAGTGTCATTGTTTGTATTGTTTGCTCAGTAGGGAACCATTTAAACCAAAGCTTGACTGACACCCGCAGACATAGGCTCTGCTTTCTTGTTGCCCTCAGTGTCTGGTATATCTGCAGATCACGGAAACAATGAAAACAGTCTCTGTGGTGAGAGCATCTTTCCATTTTGCATAATTAAGAGCTTTTGAATACCTCGACTAATTTATCACCTCAGTAAATGGACATGCATAGATTGTGGAGAGGACTTTAAATCTTTTTATATCTCAGCAAATGCATGAGTCTCTAATGTAAAAGCTTCTGGAGACAGGTTCTCCAACTTTCCTACTTTCCATGCAGCAAAAAACATGCAGAAGCAGCACACCGATAGCACTGTGCAGCCTATTGACAGATGCCTTTAGAAACCTAAAAATTATATTGTGACAGTAATCCCTGATTCCTTAAACCCAAGGCGCACACAGGCTCTATTACTTGACATGGCAATGTAAGTAAACTGCACATTTGCCAGCATGACACGGTGATGAGACTGTTGCTGTAAAGTCAAAGGCAGCACATTAAAGTGAGCAAGAAGAGGCAAAGGCAGCAGAATCCTTTTGAAAGAATTCAAGCTTTTCTGTAGTGAGTAGGCGGAAGCTTGATTTTTCTGGCTCTGCTGATGAAGTCACTTCCAGATGCAATACTGTTTGCTCAACAGACACACCTGTTTTTCAGTGTGACTTTGCAGTGTGGACCCACTGAGGAAGTCATTGTCAGTCAACCAAAAATAACTTGTCAGATATTAAAGATGAAATCCTGTTTTTAGTTAAAAAATCTTAGTATTCAGTATCATAAAACAAAAAAATTTAATTTACTGTTGTTCTGTTAAATGTTGAGATGTTTTCTATATTCTGGTTACATCTTTCCTACTTTATAGCACAAACAGAGTACATAATAGGGGTGGGCGATATGCATAAAATCCTCTATCATGATATATGTCCTTTTATATCTCGATATTGATAGATATCATGACATAGTTAATAGATTAATTAACTGGACAAGACTGACTAATCAAAGTACACCACAACACATCACATCATCACATTGATGCAAAAATCATATAAAACCATGAAGCAGTCCTGCTCATTGATTTGTGTTTCTAATACACCCAGAGATGTTAAAGGGATAGCTACCATGGTATAAACGGTTTGGCAAAATCTGTGATGGAAGACAAATTTAGATTCTCTTTCCGTATAAATCACCATATCGCCACCCCTAGTACTGTACATAACATATTTAAGTCAAAGTTATCTGGTTGGACAAAGCCATTTTAATCAGTCTGATAGCTGGACACAATCAATACGAGCACAGAGGATGAGAACATTACACAAGATGTTCTGCTGTATTTTTTATATATATATATATATATATATATATATATATATATATATATATATATATATATATATCTCATATAGATAGATATATATATATATATATTGTTCTTTACATTGTCAAACAATGCAGATATGAAGTAGTGCTTCTTTGTAAGCTGCATTCAATTGCCCCTTCACTGTAGTGATAACTGAATTTCACTCAGTGTGCCTTTAGTACTTATGATGACCGTCCACATATTTTGTAGCTGCGTCTGACTCCAGCATGCCAGAGGCAATCAGTGCACTGTAAATCAGAGCCTGTTTAGCCCTCTGATGTAAACCACTGCTGCTACAACATGTAACAACAGCTACTACAGTTGGTTGTCTACTGGCCAGATTTACTGTAATGGGCACGTATCAGAATATCTGGGTCTGTATATGGTGTAAGAGCAGTACTTGTGTGACTGGCAGACAAGCTGGCTGATTGACTGGTGGAAAGATGTTAAGCTCCATTTCTTAGAACTGGCACCCTTTGGCTGTTTTAAACATCTCATTCTGAGCAGAGGAGCCCTCTGTGGTGCCACTTCACCCTTTCCATTGTCTTCAGAGCCCCAGGAAAGATCACTTTCCAGTGGCGAATCCAGCCATAAAAATGCACAAAGCTGTTTGGCCCTGGAGACTAGCTGCCTGTGCACACAGGCGTGAAAAGCCCACCACTGCCCCTGCGTGTCAACGCTCTAATGGAGGCCCAAGGGAGATGCAATCTTCCCAATAAATGATTCAGAGAAACAGGATTTTCATAGAATGCAGTTCCACATAATTATGACAATGGTAAATCTGGCTAAGAGTGGGTCATCAAACATCCTGCTCCTGCCCCTGAATGGTTGGAGAGAAGATTGACAATTCAATTCAGCATTGAGGAACAGTTCAGCACAGAGAGATTATAGAGAGTAGATAATCTTATTTTAGGAGTCAGAGGCTGATTAAGCTTGCTGTAAGAGTTTAATATTCACTGTAACTGTCTACACTTAAATCTGCATAACTGTGACAACAATAAAACCAGATATTATGTTCACTGTAGCTACTAGGTAATTACAATTAATTGGCATCAGTTCTGATAATCACGTAATCAGTGAAGTACATTTTTAAAGCAAAAAAACTTTTAAAAAGGTCACTGGTTCTAGCTTCTCAAATGTGAATATGTGCTGGTTTTCTTCTCTTCTGTGATACTAAATATAATTTTGGAGGGGTTTTGACTATTGGTCAGAGATAACAATCAATTGTATTATGTCACCTTGGGCTCTGGGAAATTGTTATTATTCATTTTTCACAGTTTGATATTTATAGACCAAAACTATTGAGAAAATAATCTGCAAATTCATCAATAATGAAAATAATCGTTAGTTTCAGCCCTAATGTTCACTGCAAAGAATTACTTAGCTGAGGAAAGATTCAAGTCTCTGCAAATTGATTTCAAATCTTTAAAACACTGTGGCTTGCTTCAAACAATGGTCAGCAGTCATATAAAGTCTGCATGATTTGTAGTACAAGGGCTAAAACATGCCAGCACTCCCTAAAGTCTATTACTATCAGGGGCTGCCTTAACGGGAGATACTACAGGCAAAAAACATAGTTTTTTCATGCACTGGTCAATTTTGAGATTTTAGGCTACTTTGCTTCCATAACATGTCTTCATTCAGACTAGTTTAAAGAAATAGACATTTAGGTGTTATTTTACTATACTTTGTCTATTTGCATCTGTAGATTTCTCCTAAATTCACCAAAAGTTAACATTAGATAATGCATATGCATATTTACACATACAATTTCAGAAAACTTGAAGTAAAAAATATTGTCTTAATGTAAGTAATCAATTGGGATAGTTTCATGGTGATATATATTAGTTAAATATAGACATATCCACTTCAGTAGCACTTACATACACCAAACTTTCCAGTTTTATTCCTATCTATATTCCGAAGGTTTTCACAGAGGGGTTTGTTCATATATCATTCATAGCCTGATTTATATAACATTTTATTCCTAAAAACATGGCTTTTTTTTTTTTATGGCTGTTGACAGTATTTTCTCATTTATAGAGTGATAAAAAGAGATATCCAAAATTCCCTCAGTAAAAACCTTTGACTCTAATATGTCAACAAAATGACACAAGAATTGTGAACCTGGCTTTATCCAATGTTCAGATTTCTGTTCTGGAAATGTATGCAAATTAGCACATTTTTAATTAGATAATGCCTCATTTTCATATTATACATTAAATTTCAGAAAACTTAAAATAATTGTCTTAATCAACTGGGGAAGTTTCATGGTAATATTAGTTACAATTTTTACCCTATTCACCCGTAGTGTCTCCCCTTAAGGTGGAATAACCTAAAAAGTCAGAAGCTCTCATTAAAGCCAAGTAATGCCAGGCTCCACTGTAATGGGTGAGATTAGGAAACCTTATTGGTCACACACAATTGGATGGCCTACTGGGAAACAAAGGGCCATTTCAGTGCCGCTGAGCTCTCCAGTGCCCTATAAAACTGAGCTGTCTTTGAAAACTCCCAGAGGACACTGTAGCAAGGCCTTGTACTGTAGGCGACAAAGCCATTAGGCCTCATCAAACCCACTGTCATGACCATTTTACAATTCTAACCCAACATATTTTTAGGATTGCAACAAGAACAGATATAAAAGCACACCACAAGTTTTTAATTTATTATTGCTTTAATTTAAAGAGATTTAACTTTAAGAGTAATGTTCTGAAAATCTGTAAACCCCGTTTTGTTTGATCTAATCTGATGTGATGTAATCTCTCTCAACTTTTCATGGCAGGCACTGCACACTCCAAACTGTCCAGAGGAGGTTGCTGAGATGAACTGAGGGCACAGCAGCTCTCTCCTTACTTTTCACCATCTTATAGACACAATGGCAAGCAGAATCATTGCTTTGAGATTGTGTTATTTTCATTGATTATTTAGTGTGACAGCCGTGAAGAATTTAACTATGAAGGCGAGGGCGGCTGCTGTTTGTGGCCCACTGTGCTGTACTTGGCAACCAAACAGCGAGGCAGGACAAGCTCAAAAGTGCTGTTGAGTTGTCGGCTGGGGAGTTGGAGTGACAGCTTATTTGAGAGATTTACTGTGGTGTCATTTATGAGGCTTCAAGGAGGAGTCTCACGATTGCCTGATCCTTGACACTGTTAGAGCTAAATTGGACACACTGGAAATATTTTTGTTTGATCAATGTTTTAATGAGGATAAAAGTAAACAAAGTGGCCATCCGTTGCACAAAATGTGAGAATTAACTTGATCCCATGACAAGTTTTTGCCATCTCTTCTCGAAAAGGATATACTACAGGCCCATATCAAACCTCACTTTATCTGCAGTGCTATTTATTCATCTAGAATTATTGTGAGTTGCAGAGTTTTGGAGATGTCAGCCGTAGAGATGTCTGCCTTTTTTTAATATAATGAATATATGCACTTATTATACTCACTTAATATACAGTGGTGTGCAAAAGTGTTTGCCCCCTTCCTGATTTCTTATTTTATTGCATGTTTGTCACACTCCAGATCATTAAACAAATTTAAATATTAGTCAAAGATAACACAAGTAAACACAAACGCAAAGGGCATCAGGTCAAAGTCCTGACCTGAATCCTATTGAGATGCTGTGGCATGACCTTAAAAAGGCAGTTCATGCTCGAAAACCCTCCAATGTGGCTGAATTACAACAATTCTGCAAAGATGAGTGGGCCAAAATTCCTCCACAGCGCTGTAAAAGACTCATTGCAAGTTATCGCAAACGCTTGATTGCAGTTGTTGCTGCAAAGGATGGCCCAACCAGTTATTAGGTATAGGGGGCAATCACTTTTTCACACAGGGCCATGTAGGTTTGGATTTTGTTTTCCCTTAATAATAACAACCTTCATTTAAAAACTGCATTTTGTGTTTACTTGTGTTATCTTTGACTAATATTTAAATTTGTTTGATGATCTGAAACATTTAAGTGTGACAAACATGCAAAAAAATAAGAAATCAGGAAGGGGGCAAACACTTTTGCACACCACTGTAGGCACTCGGCTTGTGGTGCTCAAAGCGCCACAAAAATACATTTGAAAAACTCAACAGCAATGTCTCTTTCCAGAAATCATGACCCGGTTACTCAAGATAATCCACAGATTTGTTGTGAGCAGTTTCATGTAGGAGCTATTTTCTTTCTACCGATATTTCCTACATGAAACTGCTCACCACAAGGTCAGCTGTGACAGATACGGTTAATGTGTGTGTAAGTCACCTGCATGGAGTGCTTGACAGGAGTTTTCAATCAGCTGACATGGCTTCAGCTTGTTCACTTTAAACTAGAGAGGCTTCTGAATCTGAGCACAAACCCTGTGAGAGTGGACGCCTCTGCAGCTAACCTTGTCTGAGGTTAACCACAGGGAAAATGAAGAGGAGCATAACTTAATTGGTTTGCATGCTTAATTAAAAGCTGGTATTTTGAGAGCAATCTGATTGTACAGCTAATATAAAGTAAGCCTCTTAGGATGAATCTCCAGAAGTAGAGCAAAAAATAGAAGTTTCAAAGGCAGCTGTGAGAACTCTTTTAGCCGACTTTCAGTTTCAGTCCTATGCAGCTTAGCTTGTTCTCCTCAGGGGAGACATGGTGCTGATTGTCTTATGGCTCCACAGCAACTGAAGGTTAAAAACCTCCCATGCAATCATAGGGGATCCAGTATCATCATGTGGTAATACAAAGCAGAGACTGAATATGTTCCAGCAGTTTTTCAGCAGAGAATGACAAATTGCTGAGCAGGTAATAGGAGGATATGTTAACAAAAATGACACACTGAAGCACAGGTGGTTAACTGTGTCCTTTAGCTTTTAGTAGACACAGTCATTTCAAACACATTATGTCAAACCATCACTGACAATCTGAGTGTATTCCCGTAACCAGTTCCCTCAACCTCCTAAAACTTAACACAAACCCGGAGGGACAAACATGGCCTTTTCTCTCCCTGTTATTCATGCTGTGTGAAAATATCGTCCCTCATAAGCTGATAAGACAGCAGTCGACAGTGAAAGAGACAGGAGGGGAGCTGAGCAGAAAACATACAACATACAGTGTACTATTGCAGCACCGGCTTCTTATTCTTGCCGCTTATAGGCACACTATTGCATGTTCATAGCAGAGGGTTTAGCATAACTCTGTTGCACATCGGCCTAAGCATTAGGTGTTAAAAATATTTGAACTTTTCTCAAAACAGAGCTGTGCTTCAAACCACAGTCTCATGGCAACAGTGGTATCTGTGAGTAGCACTTCTTATAAGCCTCTCTTACTCAGGGCCTTATTCTTCAATGCATGCCCTTTGAATGAAGGTAGGCGACTTCTTGCAGAACATACACAATGTAAAGATAGCACTCAGTCTTCTTAAGTAACAGAGTCTCAAATACATCTTCAGCTGTCTCCCACACAGCTTACATAAGGTATTGATTTGAGTGTGCCAGACTTCAAATGGAAAAACAAGTGAGTAAGACGCAACTCTAAATAGCTTAGCGAATAAAATATTTAAATCTTATCAAAGAAGATCTGTTTGACTCAAAATTATTGCTTTCAAACTCACTGTAAAGTGACAGCAAACTGACGTTTCAAGATTGCGAAGAGTGAGCTCAGAAATAATCTTTTGCCTGAAGCAAAACACTGAGGTGCCAACCTCACCCAAAAACTTAACAGTTGAGCAAAGAACTGTTCATTCGATCAAGATGCGAGTGGGTCAACAGAAAAGACAAAAAACAACGTAACTGATATTTAGGAAGACCATTTGAATTGATGTTCAGAATATCAATCATGTAAGCTTAACATTTTTATGTATAGTGGTTTAACAAGAGATGTGGTATTATTTGGCATAAATCATTTGTACAGTTGAATGAGTTGAAAATGGAAGATGAAATGGCATCGTTACACCGAATAATGTGACACTGAAAGATCATAACAGTGCAAATGCCATGGGTGAGAGAGAAACATCTCAAATGTGGAAGATACTATAAGGGCAAATACAGAAACATGTTTGCCTGCTGCTTGTGAGTTGATCATTGTTTTGGCACTTACAGTACACACTAAGGTTGTCAAAAGTATCGCTACTTCGACCACAACCACATGTTTAAAATGGCACGATCTTATTAATTATACATTCGATAGTATAGAAAGTACCGAAGCTATAAAAAAAGATCTACAATGAGATTTTTTTAACCCAAGACTGCACAGATTTTCTGTACCAGCACTGTTTGCAAGTTGTTTTTAAAAAGTGAACATCTACCAGCCACTGACAGATAAATGTTCAAATTCATCAGCCACTCAATAGTAAATCATTATTTTGTGTCTGAAATCAACCAGCCTTTTTCATATTTTACCAGCATATGGCTGGTGGCTAGTGCTAATTTCCCACTCTGGTTGTTAGTAAAAAAAAGAAAAAATGATCCTATTCTGTGTGCCTAGGACTTTTTTTGTTTTTGCAGTGGTATCGAACGAGGTATTGAGTATCGTTTTTTTTATACTAGTGTTGAATCAAAAAGTTTAGACTAGTACAAGCTTAATTGTATAGTTGTATTTAAAGTAAAATTTTACATTTAATTTAACACACTTATGTTCTTATTTTCTTATAAAATTCTTATTGAAAATATTCATATTTTGTACATTTCTGATAAATGCTAAAGATATGCACATAAAAATCTTAATGTGCCACAAACATTGGTCAGGTTGTATATTTCACCTGAAAATACCTATTATCCTTCAGAGAACATTGTATACACAGGAAGTTAGACCATAAATAAAACAATGCATACAAGACAAAGCACTAACAACATTACGGCTTATGGAAGTCTCATTCTTCTCTGAGTAAGAAAATCTTCAACTTCTAATTAAGATAGCTGCATCTTCACATTTGAAAGTGTCTTTACAAGAGCCTTCTACTTCACTGGGTAAAATGAGATTCTTGCCCACAGTACTGTAATACCACACTGGAAAAAGTAGACTCAGTGTGACTGAGTCAGTGTGACCAAAAATGGAGAGCTCCTTTATATTCCCCTTTTGAATACCCAACTCCAACTAAGATTGTAGTGCTGTTAAGAAAGAGTTCTCACCGACAGTTGTTACAGCTTGCAGTCATTGAACAGGACAGATAACCAAATTAATAGAATTAACAGAACTGGGATTTTTATCTCAAAAAAAGTTTCCCAAATTGCCAGATGATAAAGAGTTGAAGATAGTGTAATGTCAGCACAAAAACTCTTTTCATGCAAAATGCAAAATATTCATTGTTAATTTATTGCTCGATCAGTCTTTCTTTAAAATGCCTTTAAAATGCTGTGATGGATGTATTAATACTCAGGTCAGGTTTTCTGTTATCTGGTCTAAAAGCTATGACTCTTTGCTGATGAACAGGAAAAGACAGGGTACTGCTGAAAACCAACAAGTCAATATCCTGACAAATACATCTTACTCAGCTATTGATTAGTTTTCAGAATAGATGAGTAGCAAATTACCTAATGATAAAGAGAGAGTGTGAGAGTTTAACACTAAATAACCTGTCTATGAAGAAGAGTTAAACATCTACAGTGACTATGGTTCTAAACTAGTGATATTTCCCAATCGGACATTAGTGAAATATTATTATTCCACTTTTTCTCCTTTGCTTTTAATTTGCTAAATTTCCCCTTTGTCTTCCTAATAAAAACTGACAGTTCACGGGGCTGCGATTTACTTCATTCTATTGCAAACAAAAGCTTCTCTGATAACCTTAAAAACATCTTGGGGGCTCAAAGGCTTTTTTATTTTGTAGGTCGAGGCTTCTTGAACACCTTAACTACTGCAGAAATTGACTGAATGAGGCCAGTGAATTGATGCTGCAGGTAGAAAGAAATGGGAGTATGCTGAATGATAGAGTGGAGATGTGACATCACCCCAGAGGGCTGATGGGAGTACAGGTGCATGCTGGTGAGGACTGGCCAGTCTGGACATCGTCAGTGAAGCAAATAGCATTCTGGCCCTGGAGCATCCTAAACTATCAAAAGGAAGGTGAGTTCAGGAAAGTCACTCAATGTCAGCGAAGTACCTTCAGCTACTGTTCCACTTTCTCACTAACAGAATCCACATCATCAAAGGCTAAGGCTGCAGGATATGAACAACATATGTGGTGTGTGATAAATGTGATGGACACTGCAAGGCCAGTATACAATGCTATAAATAGGTTGATGAAGTAACCAACTTCTGTTTTCTAAAGGACACTCATCCAATGATGGTGGTCAGTAAATTGCACTTTCATTTTACTGTTCTCATACAGACAGGCCTTTAACTTTTTCCAAATAAAAAAGCTGTAACTCCCTTTTCTCAGTTTTTTTTTCTGGTCAGAGAATCTGTTAATTCTGGCACCTGATTTTGATTTAGTTTTTAGTTGGTTTTTCTGTGCACTGGGGGATTATTAGCAACAATTACGGATGTGTTCACTCTCTGTTTTACCTCTGAATAAAGTGGTAGCTCATCTGGCTAAACTGTTGGCTTGTTTACAACCTGTGTAATTGTCTGACCGCTTGTGTTTCTTTCCGCGTTGGACCTATTTTTTGCGATGTCGCCGCAAACCGATGACATGAGTTACAAAAAGTAAACCTGTTGTAATAAACTGTAGTTTGCCCTCAATCATTAGCTTGTGGTTTGTTTTAAAGGCTATAGACCGTGGACCTCTGCCTCTCAAATCAAAACCCACACAGAATACGCTGATGCATTGCCACAGACACTTGAGGGGATTTCTCATCTCAGCCTCCATGCCCTTTCCAAGGCAGACAGGACCAAACAGAAAATTCAACAAGCAGAATCAGCCTGGCTGGTTGAGCGTTGCACAAATCAGTAAAGCTGTAGCAAGGAAAAGGCTGGGTCACTTCACAGTGAGCAGCCAAGAGGAACAGATTGCTTCTGCTCTGCATGATCACAGTAGGGACTGGCCTGAAAGGGGTCTTTGTTTGCCCAGGGGGAAGCTAGATTGGCATGGCTTGGCTGCACAGGGTGGCATGTGGTGTGGTGTAACTGGGACCGGGGTGGTGTGGGAGGCTGCACTTTTTACTGCAGGCCCTTTCCCCCTGTCTTTCCAACCTCTACACAGTCATGCAGCTCTGGGAGCGATGATGTCATCCAGCGCTGCAGGCAGTGGGCAGTCTCCCTGGTGAGTCTCATTAAAAAATACTGTGCAAAGTCTGAGATTTAAAGAAAGGCTCAAATATTCCTGTGTTTATTTCCTATGCCCTATGCTAAAACTAAATACCTTTCAATGGTTAAATGAGAACTATTTGCTTAGTCATCCTTAATGTCAACTGGTGATGTATCTGTGTTGTGCTCACATGCATAAACATTTCCCTCAAATCCCAGCAGAAGATGGTCAGGAAACCAATTAGAAAGTTCCATCAACAGAAAACTGCAACGTGAGCTAAGGAAACAAATCATTCCATCTGTACACAGTACTGCTGCATATAAATGTTGTTCACATCTTGTCCTAAAAGTTAAATCAAGAGTTATCCTTTTACACACCATGACAAGAATGAGTACTGAGCTGAATATGACGTTTACAGTGGTGGTTTTGCTAGAGAACATCCACCACCTCAGAATAAAGCGCACAGAGAGCATTGGTCCCAGAAGAAAAAGGTGTGTCTCAACATTATCATCACCTTCGTCGCCCACTGTGCTGCTGCTGCTGTTCTGCTCTAGATAGATGAGCTGTTGGGTGAAAATCTCACAGCCCATAAAATGAGAACCTCTCTAGTCAGCAAAAGAAAACTGCAACTGGGAAGTATACTGATAGATTTATCAACATGCCTGCATTTATGGCTCTATGGTTATACAGATTGCTCACCATCCAAACGACTTGACTTTCAAAAATGAATAGAGCCAAGTTGTTTCCATCCCACAGAAACATCACAGCCACTACATCAGTTTTAATCCTGTCACACGAGGCCCTTGCTTCTTTTTGACTTTGCCTAATTAATAAATAAGTGTAATCAAATTGTAATCCCTGTTCTAGGATGAATGAGGGCGCATACAGCCATCTATCCATTTTCATTATTTTAATTCAATGACAAATTCCCTCTAGAGAACCACGACCTCGAGTCGAATGCACTAGAAAAATACTTTTAAGACAAAAGTCATCTAAACCCTGGTGTAGAAGCCCAGAGAGAACTGGATCTTCAGCAAACCGCCAGCCCAAAATGCTGATCTCATTACCACCATGTAATCAGCCTTTTTAATGATCAGGGCCCCTTTCAGCCTGCCTCGGATCACGCCATCCATCTGCTCCACTAGGATTCAGTCCTACTCTCCTAGCCCTGAGCCCACTGGAGCACCGGCGCTGGATTAGCAGAATGTGTTAATGCTGCACCCTTCAGGCACTAATTACTGTACCAGAACAAGTGGATTTTCATCTGCGGGCTGCATTGCTCACTGTGATGTGCCGCCACTTGCTGTTGTTTTCCAGTCTTTACTGGCATGCTGAATTTGTAAATACAGGAAGGGAAGACAGCAGTTTGTTTAGTGAGCCAAACGGAAAATCTTAGAGATAACAGGTCAGGTACCCAGCTTGCCTGTCAACTATGGTGATGACTCACAGATTTGGTGATATGGTGAGAAAACAAAAGGAAACGCTTAGCGTAAACAACGAATAATCATTAAATCATGAATGTAATAACATCTAGCTCTGTCATGATGAAGGTATCAAGTGTTACATGAGGTGAGCGAGAAAGTGCAGCATGAGGGGAGACATAGCTGGGAGCAGGGAGAGAGTTTGGGCACACATTACACAGCACACCTGGGGAGCAATGACGAAATGAGCAGTTGCCATGGTGATGAGGTGCAGCATCCCAGAACTCCAAGGACATGGAAATGTCATTTTTCCTTGGCTGCCACTCAGGAACACCAAAGATAAATGAGAACACGGATTACAACACAAGTGCATGTTTAAGCTACTCTACATCAATTTTAATGTCGGCATTTTGGCCGAGAAATCAAGGAGTGTATCATTTCTACCTGATATTTATTTTCGTAAATATTTAATGATATATTAAGTACATATCCAGTGATGCCTTGGAAACACAACCAACCATGTTTCACACCAGAAGGATTATTATTCACATACAACATACGACAGAAAGTAGGGTCGCATCTTCATGGTTTATTGGACTAAATTCTAAAAGCGGAATGTCTTTCTATAATCCTCTCAGGCTAGTGGTTACATAAAACATCTTGATTGAGAGAAATAATCCACTACTACTAAGAACAGGGTCACAGAGAAATAAACCTGCAGAGTGGGTTGTGATCCACATACCGGTCTGTGTGCAGAAGGAGACGGAGACTCAGAACATCTCTCTGCTGTTCATGAACAGCCAAAAACATCTACTTTGTAAGTGTGAGATGATTATGGGGTTCAATTAGTGAAAACCTTGTCTTCTACTTGGAAGGACAGTATAAAACAAGAGAGATAGCAGTAATATATAAACCAGCTTTCAATATCACGCATATTTGATTCTCTGTGAACTAAATTTCTGGTGCCTTTCTGTGACCTTATTCTCTAAAAGGAATGAGGCATCCATCTGTCTTTCTCCGGTGGTGACATATTAAAGGATTTGTGACCGTGCTTAAATAATATTATATTGTTGGCTTGGCAGTCTGCTGTGCCCCCTCTCCCTTTCTCTCATTGCCTCCCCACGGTGACTCATCAGGTAATGACCTTGACAAAAGACCTTCAACACCCACACTCAGCATAGCAACACTGACAAGATTTACAAAGCACTTAAGAATTGGCCTTTATTTCTTTCCAATTATATAGGTCTCCAAGCATTTATATAGTCATGATTCTCCTTCTGAACATCTACCAGGGAAAAGCTGTGGCTTGGTGCACTACAGAGATGTAATATTGCCTGACTCAATACAGTATTAGAGGTGATTTCATGCTGTACCTGGTGCAGTCTTGTTGACCAACTTGTCAACCTTATATATTTATTGTATTTGCATTTCACACAGTACAGGGCTGTGGAATCTAGTTTCTTTATATTTGTGTAAAAATGAGTAAGGATTACTGTCAGTCATGAGAAGAAAACAAAGCCACCACTATCTGTGGTGTAGAGCACGCAAGGAAGAAAAGTGGTGCAGTGCAATATGCCAAGCACTGTCCTGAGGAAAAAATGCAATGTGCTGTGTGTATATTATTGCCAAAAATTCCTGTGCCTGTTTGAATTGGGCCAAAGAAACATGCTTGTGTTGAACACCTCATGTAGTTTAGAGGAAATGCATGTATTCTGAGGACACTCTGCTGTTTTGAGTATAAAATAACCAGAAGTGTAAGTATAGGTCTTCATTTTGCTTTCAAATAGCAAAAATTGTGTGGTGTAGGTGTAAACCAAGCCTCCAAAGACAGCACTATCGTGTTCAGCCATTTTAGCACACAGTCTCAAACTCGTCCACAAAGACTCTTTGCCATGCTCATCCATTACAAAATGTAAAGAGTAATGTGGGCCAGCAGTCAGCCAGGCTGAGCCAGAGAACGGCGCTAATGCACATGCATTATGGACATGCAAATAAGAAGCAATAGATAGGCTACCTTTTCAGCAAATGCTGTGCTGTCTAAGCAGCTTTTACTGGAATGGATGGACTACTCAATTTGGATGATCCATTTAATGTTTAATACATCCATAAATCATTATGTACATCATAAAGCTATGAACTTCTACAGCAGAAATGCTGAGAAATTAACAGACGTGCATAAGTCTCCACTGACAGAGACGGACATAGAAGGGATTTGTGTTGTTTAGCAACAACTGTGCCATTGAACAGAGATCTTAATAGACCTTTTTCACAGCAGATAGTTTGACTTGTTGTAAAAGGAAAGCACAAGTGTAACTATTAGAGTTGCAAAGTGGGAAGGGCAGCTGGTTCCAGAAGTGTCCCAATTCTATATTCCCGTTTCAAACTTTCTGTAAACAGTATCCTTCCTCAATATTACTTAACATAGAATCATGGGACTCTCCTGGATAATGCAACAACTCTATAGGTTTATGCTATGACCACCAGTTTTAACTATTTCAACTTTGTTTCTGAGAAATCATGTGTTGTTCGTCATTGTGTGTGAGCCGTAGAAGAGTCAAAACGCTTTGGCACTGCAGTTGGGAACAAAAGACGGTGCTATAGTTGGTGAATTCATCCAGAAGTGACACAGAAATTAAAAGTGAATTGGTTTAAGCTGCATGTTGTAGAATCACTTTCCTCAACAGCGCAATTTTTAGCTTCCGCCCGCTGTTAGCAGCGCATGTAACAGAATTTTAAGCTCTGTGATTGAATGTTTCTTGCAGCACAATGCACCTTGGGAGTTTTTATGTACACGGGCTTGTACCTTCGACTTTTTATCAAAGAACCAGATATTTTCTAACACAGTTCTTAATCTTTTGTACTGATGATTCAACCGGGAGAGTTTCATGCTGATCCAAGCCGTAGAAGTGTTTCAACTGTGAGTCATGCAACATTGTCTAAGGGAACAACTAATGGGCTTTTACTTCTGGAACTAGGGGCGCTCAAAATAGCTCCTCCCACTTCACAACTTTATCACATTAATGAGGATTTTGTACCGTTTAGATGCAGCAGTAAGCTATACCAGTGATCGAGCATGTGCAATTACAGAGCAGTGGGACTGGCACACCTGGCATGGCATGCTGCAATAATTAATGTTACAAGTTACACCAGTGATTGGAAAGTCGAAATGTGCACCATAAAAAAAGCCTTTTGCTGTAAGAAAGGCCAAAAAAAATCCCAAAACAAAATGTTGCTGATCCTCCACAATCCTTGTCTTGTGTGCTTTGATTCAGAGACAGGGGTCTTAGCGATAAATCAAATCAAGGTGATGTTTGCAGTGAATGAAGTGGGCAGTGAAGTATTGACTGCAAAGTCTGGTCAACTGTCACAGAGCAAACAGGGCCTGACAGCTGGGTGGTAATTACTCCACCATTCGCAGAAGGGCACAGCCTTGGCAAAGACTCAAACGCTAATAGTTTGCCCGCACTACAGTTAAAAAAGATGAAAGCGAACTATTAGAGATAGGCAATGTGTTGGTTTCTGCCAAATTAGCAATAACCAACATTGGATTTGATCAAGAAGAGTGGCCTACATTTACTGCATTGCCAATTTCCTGGTAAAGTATACTAATGTCTGAATATCAAATGTCCCCAGTATTCCATAAAAAATACATAATTCACATATTCACTCCTCTATTATTTAGTCGCTTGAAATTTTAATAAACATTCTGGCTGGGGCAATGATGTAATTAATGCAAAAAACAGAGAACCTGCTTAATTGTTGTTTCTTTTCAATTATGTCACTGTGTACAGATGAAAATTTCTCTATAGTATGAATTAGAATCAAGCTTATCGAGACCTGTGATTGAGGGATGAAAAGGTTCACAGCTGTTGCAGTAAATAAAAGTAAACATTCTTTTTCTAAAAGACAAAAAAATGTACTGACAACAGTTACACTAGATTTGTAGCTATAACAAAGAATAATCTCAGCTTGATTGTACTTCCTACAGACCGCAGCACCCCTCAGCCATAACTGCCACCACACTACATCATTACCAAGCCAGCAACAACAGTCAGAGTCTGCTTCCACCAGGGGAGAGGGGTAATGGGATGTCCTGAAGGGCACTCTTGGGGGCTTTCCATAAAGCTCTGGTGCCACTCTTCAGTTAGCTACTCTCATTAATTATAGAGGCCAGTTAATTCCTTCCGTATAAGAGGCGTTTCAGGAAAGCCCAAAGGAGCTGGGAGTGAGAGCAGTGGTCAATGAAGATGGTGCAGCAAAACTTAGCTATTCATTCAGGAGGGAAACTTGTGAAACTTGTTTCTCTGCTGAACACGCTGAGAAAGTATAAGCAATAAAGTATGTATGAGTATGAGTCAAGCAACACAGATAAACCAAATGTACAGGAATAGATCAACCTCACTATTATTACAGTAATGTCTAGGGGTGACAATATTGTTCTGAAAACAGTTTGTTTTGTAAGCCAGACTACAAACTGATCATACGGCAAGAGACTAGCATCTGTTTTCTATACAGCACTATTAAAGCATCACATGATGCTTAATGCTCCACATGTAGAATCAAGTTTATTGGCCAAGCGTGTTAACACATACTTTACCCCAGTTCTCAGTAGCTCACAGAATAACAGTATTATATCTATTCTCGGAAACATCAAAGTATTACAGTGGCTGAGAGAGCTCAATGCTCTGCAAGAAAAAACAAGCAAATAGACACCATTTTGACAACACATACATCACATCCAAAAAAACTAGAAGAGACACATTTACAAATTTGAACAAAACAAAACACATGCACGACATCAAGAAATACAGAAAACAAGCACACAGAGAAATACTGCACGTCTTACACAACTAGGTAGCTAAAATCTCCAATATTATCAGAATGTTAAATTTGTATTTGCATCACATTTCTTTACATAGCGTCTGTGATGTCAAAGTGGCAAACATGTTTCTTAGGTTGCTTGTTTGTTTTTGTTTGTTTGTTTGTTTTTGCAGCTTTACTGCTGATTAGATGTTTGCAGTGTTGCATCTTATTCATGTTGTTATGTCATGATTGCTGTCACTGGATCGGCCTAAAAAACAGCAACTG
The DNA here is from genome assembly GCF_020085105.1 of Siniperca chuatsi. Classification (NCBI taxonomy): domain Eukaryota; kingdom Metazoa; phylum Chordata; class Actinopteri; order Centrarchiformes; family Sinipercidae; genus Siniperca; species Siniperca chuatsi. The sequence continues at coordinate 12,273,372 of NC_058045.1, read as the reverse complement.
GAGCATCTGCTTTGTGCCTTGTTGTGAGCTTTCTATCAGAGAAGAAGGCCATGGGCTACATATTATGCAATGTGGTAAACGTCTAAGACTCCTTTGGCTTGAAAGGCAATAAAACTGTAGCACAGGATGAGCAACACAATCAATCCAAGATATATCACTGAATCTTCCCAGAGTGTTTGTACACAGGGCACCGGCAGATCAGATAATGATAGTCACAGAAGGTGCATGATTCATTAGCTCTGCATTGTGCTTGAGGCAGCATGTGGGAGGTGGCTAGGCCAACTCCTCTGTAGAATTTATTCTCTGTACCTGCACAGAGGAATGACTTGTGTTAAAAATAGCTAAGCTCACCACAAACTGGACCACAGCATCATCAGCATCATCAGTGTCTCCACAGCCCACAGGATACCTAATAGATCTCTGTAGTGATTGGACTGATCTATACTTAACTGCATTCCAATTAGGATAGCTCCTATGATACATGGACGGTTATGATATAGGAAAACAAGCTCTATTTGCAATTTAGATTTACAGCCTTGCCTCATAATGATCATACCAAATTTGGCATATCAGGCATACCACTGCAAATGATTAAACAATTATCCCAATATAAGAGAATAAAAGCTTAATATTTCATCTAGTTTAATATATTTACAAAATATTATGCAAACAGGAAAAACTGAGAAGATGTATGAGGTTTTTGTACTGTCCTCTTACCATTTCATATTATATGAAACTCTATTGAGGCAGCTCTTGCACTGTATATGCAGCTAGAGAGGCCTGGGGCAAACAATCACTCTTCCCTTCTAAATGAGTTGGGAGACTGACGGGCTGGGTAGCTGTGCAAACAGCCCTTTATTCCCCTCAGCAGCACCTGTCTCCCACCCTGGGGACAGTGGGGAGCTCCATGAACACCATTTATTGAGAAAGAAGCACCACTGTTGAAACAATCCCCTCCAGATTGCTATTCTGCTGCCATATGGCACACCTCTGTCTGTGTACTCAGCCAAAACAAAGACACAGCCTGCGACCAAAAGCTAAATTTATTTCCTGAGGTCTTTTCTTTGTACAAAGTCTGCAGATTTTCAGTACTACCAGAGCTCATATCATATGCACACAACACACAATGAGAAAAATAGGGAGACGGTTGTCTACAACTTCTTTTATCAAATATTGCTGCTTGAATGGTCATCTTGCAGCCACAAATGCAGCTGTGTTTTCATCTAAAGGGCATTCTTTTTTAAAGCATCATCATGTGCCCTCAAGTCTTTCTCATTTGTTTTCAATTACAAGCTCAGACTTTGGAAAGCACAATATACTGAGTATGTGCATGTCACAAAAATGGACACTCTTAGGATGCTTGTGTTATTATATAGGGACAGCAATGTCAGTCTGATGGTTGAGCTGTCCACCACTTTGGTCCTGCCTGAAATATTTCAACAGCCATTGGATTGATTGCCATGACATTTTGTACTGCCATTCATGGTCCCCAGAGGATGAACCCTACTGACTTTGGTGATCCCCGACTTTTCCTGTAGTGCCATGATCAGGTCAAAATTTCAATGTGTCCAATAAATTATTGTTAATTGCTAATTAACAAAGGTTACCATGCTAACACGCTAAACTAAGATGGAGAACATGGCAAGTATTATACCTACTAAATATCAGCATGTTAGCATTTTCATTGTGTTTACATTCCAGCATTAGCATTTAACTCAAAGCACTGCTGTGCCTAAGTACAGCCTCACTGAGCCACTCTAGGCTCTCAGACTTTAACCACACACAGGACCTTTGTACCTAAATTTCTACAGTTTTGAAATAATTTTATGGATTCAATTTTCATAAATTTGACTTTCCCACTGGTGGACATCATATTGTTGGGTTGTTGAGGACACTTGGTAAATAATATGGCTTTAAGGACCATTATTCCATATCGAATTCTTACAACAGAAAATGCTGGCATCAGACTGTGCTGAGAACTCTCAATTTGATATTTGGTTAGAAACAGACAGAGTACAAGACAGGACACAATGGCAGCAACTCATCTCTAGTTTTACATAACAGAGAGCAGGGGAATGCATCTGATGGCTCAGAAGATATCAGATGCTCTATTCAGTCAGTCATGACACAAACACCCCCAGAGAGACTTTCATAGTGACAATCTTATGCACAACTGTTAAACCCTACTTCCATGTCACTACTCGGCCTGAAAACCCATTTTCCTCAAGACAGCAATGCAGTTGTTCAGCACTTATGCTGTTCTTAATGTGATTTTCTTGTGCTAGATGTGGGAATATCACCTTGTTACAATTACAAACATTATAGGGCACAGAATGGAATTTTCTGAACCAAATGAAAAGATGCCTGTGATTGAGTCCGCTATATACTCACTCTCCACTATAGTCAGTGAGGCATACAGGCAAATGGAGACAGAGGCCACTGAAAAGAGGGGAGGAGAGGAGAGGAGATACCCAAATAACAAGTATTTTTCTTGGCTTGTTGTCTAACATATCCAGACACACAACCTAATGAACCAGGAATAATGAGAATGTTTTTCCTTAACTGATTTCTAGCAGCTGTTGCGGCTAAAGGACGAGGACACCTGGGAAATAGGTTGTGACAGGCAGTGGTTGTCCTGGTCATTGAGGCCAGCCTGGCTGTTTTCCAGGTTGACCAGCTAATCAGAGACTGAATAGATGACTTAGAAAGACATTCCACAGAGAAGTAATGTGATAAAGGTATACACATTACCTCGGATATCTCTTAGTGATGCTGTTATGTGCGGGCTAGACAATTTCTTACCAAACCTGATGAAAAATAAAGTAACAGCTAGGGCTGCAACTAACTAGCTAACTAATTAATTTACATTACCGATTAATTTGCTTTTCTCAGTTTTCTCAATTAATCAATAATTCTTTATAAAATATCAGAAACTTGTGAAAAATGGCCATTACAACCTCCAAAAGCCCAAGGTGACATCCTCATATTGCTTGTTTTGTCAGTCTCATGCCAAAACTTATTTGGTATACAATCAAACAAGACAGAGAAAAGAAGCAAATATTTGGCATTTTTGCTTGAAATGTGACTCAGATAATTAATTGATTATTTAATACTTTTTGCCAATTAATTTTCTGTCAATTAAAAAATTGACTAATCATTTCAGCTCTAGTAACAACACATTTATATTGTATGAGCGTTACTCAGGAGAAATAAAAAAGCCCCAGCTCAGCAGCAGCAACATGTTTGCCAACTGCAAATCATGTCACGAGCCATCTTTTCTTTTTGACTTCAGCACCAAGACAGCAAAACAATAGTGGTGTTAATGGAACCATCACACAAATCACTCAAAAGAAGTCCACATTTTTGTGTTTTGCAAAGTTTCTTAAAACCTAAAAATTGTGGAAAATAAAATGCTTTTCTGCTCATTTGTGTTAAAAGAAATATTACTACAACAAATGCTGCAAATTAAATACATCCTCATGTATTTTAAACACTAGACGAAATGTCAAATAGAAGACGTAATCTTCTAATGCAACTGAGGGTGACATTTGGCTGGAGCAGAAACAGAAATGTATGTTACATCAGCTGAACTATGAACTAAAAAAACACTGTTGCAGACATAAACATCAACAAGGACTGAGTGAAAATCCAAGATCCCTAAAGGCAACAGCACATGTAGATGCCTGCCCTTCTAGTAAGTGTTAGAAAGTGTAATGGGAGAATCTTCGCCCTCATTTATTACATAAAAAAATAAATATCATTACAAACTGGACAGAACAATGTTTTAATGACAATCACTACACTTCTGTTACTGTTTTTTATCAAAACACATTTGCTGAAATAACCCAGAACCTGCAGTGGACAGTTGGCTTTGTGTCTGTGGCTTCTTGTGTATTTCCACTGGCCAGCCTCTTTGTTTCCTATGTGTGTTCATCTATCTCCTCTCCAGAGACACTCATCTCTTCTGACTGCAGCGCTGACACTCACACAAAGGAAAAGGAGACTGATTGCATGCACGAATGGCTGTTAGTGTAATCTGCAGGCCCAGATGCACGTGGAACAACGGGAGCCACCCAGGCCTTTATTTGACTATAAGATGGAATAAAACATTGATTGATGGATGATATGGCATGCAAATATATATGCACACAGACACACAAAATGCAATCATACAGTGCTAACACAAATAATGACTCTCATAAAGCAACTCAGCCTGTCATCTATCTACCCAGCGGAAAACACAACTCTTTCTCTGGAGGAAAATTATCCAGAGTGGGTGGCAAATTAGACTTAGATGAATTAAACATTCACAGGGTGATTTTTCAAGTCTAAATACCAAAAACAACCAACCCACCTCGTCTCAACGTCTTCTTGCACCAATACACACGGCTCTCTTCAAGCTCCTCCGCTGTCTGCCTTTCTCGTTTTCATAAGCAGATTTCTTCAACTGTGTGCCGTGGCACACCTGAGAGACAGCGTGTATTGCCACAACGGAGATAAAAGACAGTAAAGGAGAGCAGGAGTGAGATCTGCAGAGAATGAACAGACCTTGTACTCTCAGCGCAGCTCAAGTAGCCCTCTTCAGAGGCTCTTAGCCACATCTGTACGAAGATGACAGGATCTCGTATTTATTTTAGAGCTAGTCACTAATTTGTGAGAGTGCAGATGGCTTTTCTTAGTGACCACTTTTACTGTGATGCTCAAGATCAGCCACCGTCCTCCTGGTAAACAGCAACAGAAAAAGACATTCTGCCAGGTGCTGTTGCTTCACAGGAGATACCTTTTACTTAATCATGAATATCAAGTAGATATTAAAGAGGGATAAATTGCCATTCCTCCTTCACTTCATTACAACTATACATTATTGTCAAGGGGATTATTATTGTTATTGTTTTAAGCATGCAGTGGTGTTAAAATGATGATCATTTGGCACTAAAGAGCTCAATGTGTGCCAGCAAAACATGACCCACATTACGTACCAGCAAGAATTCGCTGTTTAAATCAAATTCTGGCAATCCTTGAGATTTCAGTCCTGTTTGATTTGGCGACACCTAGTTACTGGTGGTAACAGCAAATGTAGTTTAATAATACAGATCACAGAAATCTGGGGGCAGCAAAACAAACTATTGTCGTCTTAATAAAGAATAGGGAATAATTGGCCTTTTTCCATCATTCTGTGAGCAACTGTGATCTGATTTTATGCTGCACATGATGAGTCTGTGAACAGCAGTGCATAGTGATAGCAGTCAGTGTCAAGCTCACAGACAAACGCATTGCATTTCCTGTGACTATTTCATAATAAAAGTCAACTCGTGTTTCGCCAGTTAAATGCTTTCAATGTGAAGCTGCAGCAGTAGGAAATGTTTGGTTTGCATGAGCAGTAACTCACTTCCCAGTTCTTAATACTGCAAATGCAAGGACTTTCATATAAATTCATCAGTGGGCCCATAGGCTCAATCACCATTGTGTTAACTCATTTGGCGATAGATAGTGACTTAACAGACATGTATTTAAATGAAAGTCTTCGAGATTGCCACTTTAATGTCAGCATGTGCTTATTTACACTAGGCACTGATGCACCAATATGATATACGGCTGAATTCAAAGTTCCATGCAGAGAAGTATACAGATTGTAAATTTAAGAGAGCACTCGTTTCGGGTTGGTATTCAGAAGTAGAGAAATAGTTGTATCGGTGCATCCCTAGTTTAGACATCTTCATTTTCCAAGTTCTGCAAACACCAGCTCGCAGTAGTTGCTGCAGGAGCTGAAACTTCCATTGTCCTCTCCAGCTGCAGTGGACAGGTTGTGCATTCTGAGACATCACTAAAACACCAAACATAACCTCTCCCATCAATGAAGGGCTTTTGCTGACATTGTGCATTTTGTTTATCGCTCCACTTTTGGCAAATTAATATCATGCATCAAATCTCAGAACACCAGTTATCTCTAAGAGGCCAGAAGCCAGTGCATCTGGCAGCAATCATCATATTACATGAAAACATGTGCACTATTTAGTCTGCTGCTGAACTTCTCAACCCTGTCGGCATGCTTCATACTCACTGTCTGGTGGAGTTACCTGCTTTTTTAAACAGAATAGTGTACAAAGTGGATACTGAGGCTATAGATATACAGTGGTTAAGTACTGTTTATATAATTAGAAAACAAGCTGTTACCAAACAGTAATTCTGTCTGCTACACACAAAGCCTGGAGGACCTGACAGCTCTTTGTTTGAGGATCTTTTTATGTGTGACCTTATCCAGCCAAGACAAAGTGATCCTTCCAGTCAATTGAATACACCGTAAGTAATAACTAAACCTCCTGAAGCTAAATCCCAGATGACAGGAATTATGAATCGAGTTGTCTTATGAAAATCAACTGAACCACAAATCCAGTTTATAAGAAAACTGAAAGCAAGAGGCTACTGTCAGCCTTGGAATAAACCTTGGCCTTATCACAGAAAACAAACTAAGTAATGTTTATTTATTGTATGTGTAAGTGCTTTCTTGTTTATCTGATGGACAACAGCATAGCAGGAACATTTATAATAACAGCAAGAAACTAGTTCTTGTCACTATGCCCTTAAAAACATTTGGCTATCCTGACATAAAAAATGATAACAGAAAATCATCTGTTTCTTGAACAGCGATGACCACACCAAAAACATTACAGAAGCAAGATCCCACAGAGCACACTGAGTAGGTGAATCTGCTGAGGACACAAATACGACACAAGACACTGAGGCATGGAGGCGGGATAAGGGAGGTGGAAGAAGGAGGGGAGGAAGGGCAATCATTAGCTCAAAAAACCCTGCAGTGAGGCTGTGTGCAGCAGAACCACAAGCCTGATGACACAGACAGAGAGAAAGAGGTGACCCGTGGAGCAGATGAGGGCAGGATGAAAGAGAGAAATAGAAGGAGGACAAAAGGGAAAAAAGAGAAATATGTCTCATAAATAAAACGGCTCACTTTCTCTTGAAAAATGCTCCCTAGTAGGACATCAAGCTTAAGTGAAGACTGAACTGAGAGTTGAAGATTAAATTAATCTCTCTGCCTCACTCTCTATCAGTTCTTCTCTGACTTTCACTCTTCTGTTGGCCTTCTGTCAGCTGGTTGGCCAACAGACGAGTGTCACGGCTGTCAGACCACGTCTGATTTCAGCTCAGCACCTGGCCTGAGTGCTGATGACACCCACATTATTATTAATCTCCATCACAAAGCAACGTTTGTATTGGAGAGCATGACCAAGGATTATTCACAAGTAACAGCATTGTTGGACTGACAAAGACGAAATATACACATGCTCTGTTAAACATTTTATGAACATGAAAAAATATCTTAAACAATATCCCACATAGCTGATAATAAAATAAGAATCCAAATGCACACAAATATGCTGCAGATCACAACATTTTCAGCCTGCTAAGCCAACTAAAAGTGCAGTTCTGCTGTTTTTCACTGTGAGTGTAGTAGTACGAGCATATCCCTGTGTTTCCTCATTAGTCTGCAGAGGCACAGGGCCTTGAAGTACAGAGCGAGACAAAGGCTGGATTCTCATACAGCAGAGAGCACCAAGGCCCAAAGACAAAGCGAGGAGAGGACAAAAGTAAAGTCTGACAATGGATATCAGTACAGTGACATTAAAACTTTTTGAAGGCATGAAAGTAGTAACACAGCTGCATACATAGAGCAATCACATCAGAACAAATAGTAAATAATCAGAATTTATTTCAATTTCAGATTGCAACACTGATTACTTTTTGTAGAAAAATCAAAACAATGTATTCTGCACTGTGTAAAATCCCTAAACATTTTCTTCCTCCTTCTTCTAAATTTGTATTTGTTTAGACACCATAGAATAATACAAGGCAGAAAACATATTACAGTTATATCAGTTATCCGTTATATCACGACTGATATAAAATCACACTTTTGTGCCCTCCATTAGCTGCTGTCTACAAAGGTGCAATTAAGCACGCTATGGTCCCAAAACAAAAACATTAGGGCAGTTACAAAACAAAAACTGCTCTGCACAAAATGTGTCTCATTATAAAAGTTGTTACGTTGTCCTCCTACAGCAAATGCTGAGCCTGATATAACATTGCAATTAAAATTCTGTTTGAGACCAAATTGTGCTCGTAAACTTTTGAGGGCAACGTTTGAAGACAGCTCTAATCTGATTAACTCTCTGGCTTGAGGTGGTGCATCACTCCTGTGCATCATAACTGCAGGTTACAAACACCCTTTATTATCTGTAATTGATCAAAGCTCAACTCGATACTGTTTTCCCCCTTTTAAATTTGTTAAGCTATCCGAGGCTCTCCCTTTTGCAATCCCTACCAAGAGGTGCACTGCACAGCGTTAAGTCATTTATGAGGCCACTGAAGTATATAAATATCACCAACAAGCTGTGCAATCTGTTTGCATTACTATGGCTGTAGGCTATCTCCTTTTAAAGTAAACCTCAGCCTAATAGGGGAACAGGATCATCAACATTGCTCTGCTCTTGTCCGCTTTGCAGAGCAGTCAACACAGGAATATATTGCTCTGGTAGGAGGTTTAATATTCATGCTTTCAGGTGGAGAATAACCTCAGGCCCCTCTCTGTTTCACTTTGTCACACAATACATCCCAGGCAGCACAATGGAGGGCTCAGCAGACTGCTACCGACACACACTGACAGACTGCCTCCCTGCTCTCCATCCAGCCCACACACACACACACACACACACACAGACACACACACACACACACACACACACACACACACACAAAGAGACACTGGGTAATATGAGAGATCCATTTGGTGAGACAAACCCAAACGAGCTCTGCACCAACATTTAGTGGCCTCAGCATCCTGATACAACAAATCGAGAGAGCTGATGACATTTCTGAGGGAGAAAAGTGTTAATGTGCGTGAGCTCATGTTTCAACGAGTGCGTAACAAAAGAGTCATTTGCCATCTCGACTTCAGCTAAGCTCTTATATGTAAGTAAGTCAATGTAGGTCAGGCAAAGTTTAATTTCCCTGTAATACCCCGCTGGAATATCAGAGCTGTGTGTGAGACAGCAATGAAACACAAGAGTGAAGACTAATAACCACATCCAAAGGCAGAAACAGAGCAGCAGCCCTTTGCAACCTTGACAAGATGCATCAGCCCTTCCATTAACAATCAGACTTGACTGATAAAGTATGCCCAAACTGGAAAGTGGCTGCTCTCACATATCAAATTCCCATGAAAGAGATTGGAGAGAGCTGCAAGCCAGGGTGGTCCTGACCTGCTCTGCTGTGTAGATAGGCGCTGCACTGATCTAATCCTTAATTGCAACCAGCCATGTGCCACAAGTTCAGCCAATCATGATGCTGGTGTGCAGTGATGCTGGTAAACACAAGTGACGTTCTCCTGAGGTTACCCCTCATGAAACATTCAGGCCTAGCACACATTTTAATCATTCATATGAAGCATAGCAACAGTGTGTCAGTCACCGTGAGCTCTGAACACACACATCTGCACACACAAAAGTATGCACTCTTTCAAACGACATATTGTATGCCTAGTGGACCTGGTGCAGGCCACTTCTGAAGGTCCTGACTGTAAAGTCAGCAAAGACCTGCAGTCACCAGGGATCTCTGAAGTGTCACACTGGACACTGGCAGTTAAAAGTGTAATAACTATACGATAAAATATCGTTGCTCTGAGCTAGCTACGTTCACTAGTGAAGACCTGGAGTTACAATTATTTTGTCAAAAACATTTTTCTCTTTTTTGTTATTATGAATATACTCAAATGTATTGATGCAGTCTGTAATGACAAAACACAAGCAAGTCACTGAAAACAAAAACAGTGAAAATCAATTGCACTTAGGGCTGGGTATCAAACCTTAATACTTTTTTGGTATCGAAAACTGTCCAAAAGTACCAAAATCTGCCAATGAAAGTCGGATCAGATTTGTACTTCTATTTGTTTAGTCTTTGATCACATAGTTCCTGATTTTTTTTTTGCCAGTTCTAGACTATTTTATTTAAGCAAAGTTAGTGACAACATGTACATTGTTTTGTGTCTTGAATGAACTACTTATACTTTCTATCATTTTGATATAGGCCTATTTCATAGCAGACATTTTGACTTGTCATAGAAAAGCACAGGTGTAACTAATAACACTAACGATGGCTCTGTTCTATTCTAGTTCCCCAGTAAGCCATGACAGGAACCTAAAACTGAAGCAGCTAAATGGAATTCAGCTATTATTAATTGTAACATTTACACCTGTGCTTTTCCTACTGTGACGTGTCCTAATGTCTTCTGTGAAAAAGGCCTTTTGGTACCAAAACTACAAACAATTTAAATGATACCCAGCACTTAATGCACTTGCCAACTTTCTAACACATCTAGCTATTCATGTGAGCTTTAACAGTAAGCACAGAATATCTACGACAATAATGACTTCACAGGAGGTACGAGACTGAATGTGTGTCAGGGGAACAGTGGGACAGTCCCGGGATCATCCTGGTCAGTGTGGGCATGGCATCAGTCACCTCACCACCAGTGCCCTCCAATGGCATTCAGGCAATAAATTACCTTCCTGTGAGCGCTAACAGCCAAGTCTTTGTCAGGGCTTTTGGAAGGGTAATCCTGACCAGTGAGTGATCTCACATTTTGTTAGAGTAACTGTGGAGTCGCCGTAGCAACAGCTGAGACCCTGGCACCCCTCAATACACACACACACAGGCTCCCATCCCCCGGGAGTCTCCTCACCAAGATGTCAGCAGACCTCAGGAGAACTTGTAAAGCATTGACTTTGGTCCTACACTAACTCTTTATTATATTATGTACATTTTTACTTTTGGGTTGACATAGGTTACTACCCTGAAAGCTGGTGGTTGTGGTTTCCTCGAAGAAAAAAAAAACAGTTATCAGAAAACCAAGGCAAATCACAGGTTTCACAGGGTGTAAGCTATAATTAACTCTGTATCTGGATTAGAGTGGGCCAGATCACTGTGCTGACAGCTATTCATTAAATCCGTAATTAATTAATAATGACAAAATCCTGGAGGTTTTCTGAATGCGTAACAGATTTACACAAGTGAAGGAGACAATAAGTCTAATCTATGTCTTACATCATCACACTTTTTCATTGTAAGCATTTGAAGAAGTAATAATCAGCAAAAACATGAGAAAATGCAAATCGTCAGAAACAACAAGACTTGGGTGGAAGGGAGCTTAAACACATCCTACTCTTTCTATAAAAAAGGCTGCTCAAAAAGCCCAACAATCCTTTCAGGGATAAACAATAGTTTCCCCATGTCTGTAGAGACTGTCTTTCTCGCTCTCTTTGTGCCTCCTCTCCCCACACAAAATTCACAATACCTTTTCAACTGTTTTACTGTGACAACAGACATACCAGACACTTTACGAATGGAGATCCAGAAGAAATATTGGCAACTGACTGTGCAACAGTGGCATATTTTAGACTTCTTTATATGCACAAGCTGGAAGACAGAACTTTTAAGGCAAACTCAGGATAAACAACCTGCATTTAGATGTCTTAAGACTCATTAATAATGAATCTGACAGAACTAAATTAGAATAATGTTAGAGTTTTGCTTCAGGAGCAGACCCATAGTGGGCGAATCCACTTGGTCTTGACTTTGAAACTATATAGTATTTTCTTTACATATGATTTATCTGTTACTCTGACATGTAAATGTAAATTAGAAAAATGTGAGGCGCTGCTGACTCTCTGCTGCAACATTGCATTAAAATCAGAGAGCAGAATAGTCCTGAGGGCAACAGAGGATTTCAGGCACTTCCATCAACCTGCGACTAGATGAGAGCTAAATCTACAGGGCTGTGTAATGATGAGTGCTCACTCTTTCCTCCCCCAAACATAGTGGAAAGATCCATAATTCATTAAAGCAAAACTTAAGTCCATGCATTACAGCTGCCATTGCTTTAAAAAGGTGGACACATTTTCTGCCCTTCTTCTGAAAGCCCTCAGTGCTCAGCTGTTGTGCATGCATATTTTGTGTTTCTAATTTCTGCTGAGGATGTTTCTGCTGAAGGTGGCTTTATTAACGCAAACACCATGGAGTTATCCCTGTCATTTAAGAAGTTGACACCTGGTTCAATGTCAGAGAAAGGAAGGAGGCTAACGTAAGTCAGGGGCAAATCTGAATTTGGAGCGATTAAACAGTTTAGGAAAAGGATAAGAGTGTAATGGAAACAGGTCTAGTGGGAATGAAATCTCCGCACACTGGAAACAGGATAGGAAGGTGAAAAAGAGAACGAGGGAGAGCCAGAGAGCCAGAAGGAGAAGTAGAGAGAGACATATATGACCTACTTATGCCTCTTACTTTGCATTCCCTAGTCTAGGTGTCCTGGTATCCGGGGTGATTTTGGTTTCTGGCAGGCCAGAAGCCTGGGAGGAAGGAAGGGCAAAGTTTGAACTAAATGAGGAACATGCTCCAGCGGTGTGACTAGTCAGGTGGGTTAGCCTGCTCCCTCAGGGCCAGGTTAGACAGAAAGATAGTCAGGATGCCAGACAGTCACAGCAGAGATGGAGCATTCTCCTCTTTCACTCCACTCCCCTCCTTCCAGCCTGCTGACGTCAGCCACCCAGGCCACACGACTCTGCTGCAAACAGCACACCTGCTGGCTTCACTGGCCCAGCTCCATCTCTGGCCCAGCTCTCCAAGCAGAAATGCAGGTTTGTTTACAACCTGGGCACACAGTCACGATCCTAAAGTAATTGCAGTATCTATTTCACGCTTGGTCATAGGAGAAAAGAGGAGCGCTTGCAATATAGCCTGCTGGTGATAACAGATATCAAAGTGACAAGAATCTTGCATGTCTTCTTAATGTTTCATTGTTTCACATTGCAGGTTAAATGTTCCTTTGGGATGTTGTGGAGCGGCTTTAATGTGTCGACATGTTGCTGACTAGTCAGAGAATTCTCTATGGATCTCCTTACACCCCTTTCCTACAACTGAACCGCATCCACAAAGGGAACAGTTTTGTCTTGTAATTGATGTGACAGGCCCTCTCACCTACTTTTTATGAAATCAGCATGAACATAAAACTGCACAACCATCAAAGCAATGCTTGTAGTGGTGAGACAAAAGGCAGAGAAAGGCATTTTTAATATCAGTTTAAATATCTTTACAAGCAATATGTGTCACTGTGGTCAATGATCATTTTTATGGAAGAAAATGCCATACATGCACATACGGATGCTATGGTCACTAATGATAACATTCAATCCTGCACAAACATCACAACACGAACATGTTAGCTATGCTTCTACCTGTGTAGATCTGCAAGAGCCACATTTAACATGGTAGGCATGTTCTCCAGAGCAGCAACGGGATACCCCATGTGCATTATTGATGTCAGGGGTTCAAGGGAAACTGCATGAGCAACAACACTAAATCATGAACCAACAAGCAATAATCCAGTAAGCAACACTAGTTTAAACTAAGAGACAGAATGACACAGAAGAAAAATAATCCTGCCAAAACGCTCTTTCAGTCATACATTTCAGAATGTAAAATGCTTTTGACATCCCATCAACCTGAGCTTGAGGGAAATGCCATGTCTGTCCTACAGAGCTCCCTGACATCTCAAAGCCTGACACCAAATTCACTCGTGTATTCTGGCAATAGTGGGTCATGTGAGGGAAATGCATTCCCCTGAATCAGCCTTGTGTTATTTGAAATGACAAAAAATAACTCTACATAATTCTATTCAGGGTCTGTAATTTCTCTTGGTAGACACCAGCAGCGGGACATGCAGGCACTTGCAGTCCCTCTGCTCAAACACTCGCTTTTCTGTCTGCCAGGTCAGACACAATTGCAGCGCTACTCAGCGCTATAGTGAAGAAACTGTGGTCGACAGGTGACTAACCTGAATGGTGCACGTATATTCCGTATCATCCAGCAGTCTGACGGTGCAGCTGTATTCCCGCTCAAGATTTCTAATGCTGCCACTCATAAATCGGCTCAACATCTTCTCGGAGAATCGCTGCTCTGCGTCTAAAACCAGAACAATAAACTCAACACGAGCGTGCAAGTGAATGTCACATTGACCACAATCCCCGGTCCCCTAAAAGACCAGCAGCCACGGATTCCGCCGCCGAGGCGTGCACCATTGTTGTCCTCTTTAAGTTTTCGTGCGGTGGGCCCGTGCTAAGAGCAGAATCCAAGGATGCCCGCATCCAGATCCAGAGGCAGCTCAGCCCTGTTGTGTGTCTGTGGTAGAGCCGAGGATTATCTCTCACCATTAACCACTGCCACTTGAGCGAGCGGGCGGGTCCCAATGAAAACTGACGTCAAAGTGAACCAACGGGAGTGTGTGGCATTTTCTCTGCACGTTAATATCCAATATTGTTTTTCTCACGCCGCAATTTGTCCTGACTGACAGCTACCCATATCCGGAAAATATTAAATAATGTCTTCTGTTTGTTAAATATCCGCCATAGACTTACAATTAAATATAGGGTCATATTTTATTAATGCAAAACTACTGGGTGATGACTGCAGTGCCTTACCCCATTTTTAACCAAAAGCTGTGGTGACAAAATGCATCCAGTCCAGAAAACCCAGGCTAGGCTTCTTTGGGCTGAAGTATTAATTATTAATTAGGGGTGTGATTGAGCCTAAATACAAAATATCCTCTTGGTTAATACTGTGAGGAGGTCCAGAAGAAACACCTGAATAGAAAATATCTGTAGCACTTAATGTGTCTTGTGGGGTTGACTAACTGGCTTTCATGGCAATTCTTTGCAAAGGAACCAAAACCATGCCAGACTGATCTACGCCACTGGCCTCGGGTTTCATAGCACTCTAATAGGTTTGTTTAAATGTAAATAATTTTGTCAAACTTGAGGTAAGCCATCCGGAAAATGGGGACAAGGCATTATTTATAATAATTCTTCCTGTCATAGTGGGTGAATATGAAATGTATTCGACTGCCACCTGCAGGCCAATCGTCGTTAGTGCACTTTAAACATCCATCAGTGCCCCCGTGTATGAAAATCATTAAGCAGTTTGGTGTGAGGACCCTATGGGGTCTCTGAGGGGTGGTTGAGGATCTCCAGAACAATCAACCGAGGTGCAATTTTACTAAAATTTAATTTCCACTTATTTCCACTATTACTTACAGCACGACTATACAATAAGACGGCATAAAAGCATTAACTTCTTGATTATAAGCCGAATTTATAGCTATATTTCACTCGCACTGGTGTTATCTCCCCTCCTAACGTTTAAACTACACGTAATAAAACTCAGCTAAACATTATTCTTAGAGTTGAACAAGTCTTATCAGAGGGAGACGACTAGCTACTTATGGTTGGGGAGTCTGACATGAAAATTCGAAGTTTGTATTACAGCATCCCACATTTCACATTAACTGTGGTCTTGTGTGCCGGTGCTGGGAATATTATAACATTGAATAACTAAAATCCAAAATGGAGGCCCCTGATTGACTCTCTGCCGTGACCCGGATTCGAACCGGGGTTGCTGCGGCCACAACGCAGAGTACTAACCACTATACGATCACGGCGAGCTAACGGGAGCTGGTATGGCAGGGGCACATTATGCCTATAAAACTAATACAGGTGACTGCACAGGGTTTATGTTGCTATGAACAAACAATTTGACATTGTAACGTTTATCGCAGTTATCGTTAGGTGTGCTAACTTCAGCTAAGGTTTAGCTAGCGCCGTCACTGGTGGACCAAAATTGCTAAACTCGTGTATTTTGCCAAGCTTACATTAAAGTTAATACCTTCTCGCAGTATTTCGTCTTGTTTTTGTTCGACATAGGCCTAATGCAGACGCCAGCTCTGTAAGATGCTGTAACTTAGCTGCGTTTTCAATTTAACGCTATGCTAAGTTACCTTAGCGGGTTATTCTTTTGTGTTTAGAGTTATTAAACATTTACAGACAAATTAATGTAGTCAGTTTAATTCAACAGATTTTAATGAAGAGTTCAACTGGCCATTTACCAGGTGTTTCCAGACTTTTTGGAGTTAATAAAAGTAACCTTTACCCAAATTAAAGTGCAAACATGCCTGTTAAGTTTTTATAGGAAATTATATTGACCAGTCCAGAGGCATTGTCAAATTGCTATGGATCAGAAAGCTGTTGCCAACACAGTAAACAGAAATCATCAAAAGGGTCATAGATTGACTCACAAAGGCAACAACACACTAGAAGTCATTCCACCTAATTCTCTTAAAAACTATGTGTGCATCCAAGGCTGTATTACAAACAGGGCAAAACATGTCATGTGGCCCCAGACCGAGTCAGAGTGGCTATTACTTTGTGGTAATTTGATTCATTTTGATTAAGACTACACTATAACCCCACTGAAATATCTTATTTCCCTTTGGGTTACTTACCGTAACTAATCTTGACATGACTAACCGTTTCTGATCATTTTTGTCCAGGTATCTCATCACATAATGATGGAAATACATTGTCTTTAAGTCTTTAGTCATGCAGTGTGGTCAAAATTTTGTCAGGTTTTAAACAAATCAGCATTCAGCAGCATAACAAACCATTTACATGAAGTCTATTAAAGCACAACCTTTGTAATCCATTCAAACGGTAATAACATTTAAATGGTTAATTTGACAGTAAGACAGATAATTATAGATTGGCATGTTTCAAAAGACTGACAATCAAAATAGTGAGGAAAGTAGTCTTTATTAGATAAATTATTAACAGTAATTGTGTTTATTAGATAAATTATTAACAGTAATGGTCTTTATTAGATAAATAAGGCTAGCCAGCTTGCCACTGATGAAAAAGTAATGTTTTTAAAGTATTACACAATTTATGATGAAATCAGTTGTTAGCAAAAGTAAGTGTTAATGTTTCTAAAGTGTTGAGCTAAGAATTGAAGGCTGGTAACGCAAAGCAAACACAAACCTCAGTCATTCACTCACTCATTCATCATCACCAACCACAGACAAGAAAGATGCACGTTCAGCAACAGAGTCATTTCTAATCACATCAGTACAAAACAGTCCATTTTCTAACTAGTATTTACAATAATCGGTACAGAAAGGTCTACTGTCGAAGAGTGAAGTCTGGCAGTTCATTCTCATCGTTTTCTTCAGGTTCGTTGCTCCTTGGAACTGCAACTTTAGCAGCACACACTGCCTTTCTGGTGAAAGGGCGACATGGACCAGCCGGAGTCTGATGCAGCAGTGGTTTGCTGCTTGGAATGTTGCCCATACTTTGAGCAGGAGCACCTTCTTGTTTCTTGGCTGTTGATGCATGATTCCTCATGTACAGTTTACATGATGCCACAAGAGGCTTTCCTATGTCCACCTCTTGGCTTTCTGTCTGGCGCAGCTTACTGTCCATGTGAGTATAGTGTAGATCCACCTTGATAACCAGTGATTTCTAACAAAGGCAAATAATAAACAAAATATTTTCACATTTATTGTACAGACATTATTGTAAAGACTTACTCTGTTTTGTTTTTAAGTAACACTTCATAAGAACAGAATTGGGACACATATTATTGACTGCATACCGTAAGCTTTTGAAGAGCACAAAGTCGCAGAGTACAGTCTGGGTTTTTAGATTTCTTAAATAGTAGAGAGTCCATCTCCTCTGACCTGCCAGGTCCGGAAAATATGTCTTCCATTGGCTAAGGATTGAAAGCATAAAAAAGGTCTTATCAGCATCATCAGAATGTTCATCAAAACAAATAATTTCACTCTCAATAATCATGTCCTGCATTTACGATTTATGAATCTTGACCCGCAGTACTTGCTTTATATTGATACATTCATATACATATACTGATGCATTCATAAATCAGCCACTAGATGTCAGTATGCTCCAAGATTCTGTAGTGGAAAGCACGCATGTAAGAGAAGTAAAGCAGATTACTATTACTACTTCCTGTTCTCTCTTTGTGGTTGCAGCAGGCTGGAAGTCTATATATGGACAGACCTTCCTCAGACATGTGAAACATGGGGGTGAATGGTCATCATTGAGAAATTCCTTCTGGCTAATGGAAAATGACTGTTCTATGGTGATCAACATGGAATTTATGATGTAGATACAACTTGCAGTTTTTAAACTCTTAAAAAAGAAAGTCAGACTTCAGTGAGGTGCCAAAAAACTAAAGGCAGTTATGTACTAGTGGAAAGGTGACATTTCTGTATGCTGTACATTTATTTTTTACCTATAGTGTGTTCTGTGTGAGTCTTTATCAAAAATGAAAATGCCTTGGTACAAGAATGTCACTGTATAGATCTATTGGTTCTTATATGGATGACAATAAAACTTGACAGGATGTCTGATAGTTTTAAGAAAAAAAATAATATTTACAGGTATGCTACTCAGAGTGACTGTGCAGTCCTGGGTTCGCTGGCCAGTAGTCTTTACAGTGGCAAACGCCACCAAGACATTAGAGAACAAAGCTGAGAAACTGACTTCTACTTCTACACCACAGATGAACATCAACCGCGTCTTCCGTGGTAGCTCTGAAAGGAAATATAAAAAAGGGTTTGAAAAAAAAATTAAAAATCAAGACTAAAATAACATGCTCCAAAACTGTTTTACTTTGACTGTACTTATGTATCATTATGGTATTAAATTACTGAGATAGAGCAGCTGATGTTGACAAGACTTTGATTAACCACATTAGGAACTTTCAGCCTCTCTTAATTTAAGCTGTAGACTTTGATCTTTTATGTAGTGTGAAGCACATATCAAAATTCCATTTTAAAAAGGGGTTAAGAAAATTAGAGGAAGTTATGAGGTGTCAAAAGACGACTTCCTTCCACAGACATGAAAATACACTTTGTAAAATGAACCATTTCCCTGTTTTGATTTATCAAAAACAATGAGTAGCCTTTTGAATGGTGCTGAAAACATCACATTAAACCACAATTTCTGCACTTGGTTTGTCACATGCTGGAGTGTAGGAGGTGTGAGGAAGAGTAAACAACACAATCTCTTATGTCTTACTCAAGGTGACAATGGAAAATAAACTATATTTGGACTGTGGATATATTGTACATATCCTGTCCTCAATTTGATTTGACCTATAGGTCATTGGAAAACAAACATCAGAAAAAACATGTAGGTTTGGGGAAATTTTCCTCAACTTACCATTTGCTTGTCTCCAGCAGGCATCTCGCTGGTGTAGTTCCCTTGTGTGGCCAGTGGTCCGAACTGGGTCTGCAAGGGATCGAGGTTCCTTCAGGGTGTGTTTGATCTCCACCACCTGCTTGCCTGCGACCAGAGGGTCTCTGCCTAGATCTGGTGTCGACAGAGGGAGAAAATGTGGCTAAATGTGATGTGTAAGATCTGAAGACAAGACAAGACAAGACAAGACAAGACTCACAGACCCATACACATTTCCTGGGCGTTGTTCCCATATTTACTCAGTCCACTTCATTAACTACTAAAACCTTTATAATTCTTTACCAACTACAACAGCCTGTGCAAGCACACTCTTTTGATCATTTGCAATAGCAGGGGGAGAGGAATTAGTTTTAGAAAAGTTCATCAGATTCACATGACTGGCTTTGAGGAACTTTGGGAAATGTGAAAAATTAGATGGTTAATATTCACAGTAATTGACTGGACTAAATTAGTTTTGGAAAACCCCTCCTCACAAGATTCAATACATGCAAACAGGAATCATTAAAAAGGTTAACAGGGTGGAATGGCTAGCCAGAAGTGAAGCCACGTTCAAATAATTTAATATAGATTTATGCTTGGTTTTTGAGAAGATTTGGTGTCAGGAATATCTGGGACAAGCTGTCTTCACAATGTTCTCTTAATGGATGAGTAACCAGCAGCTCATCATTAACAGCTCTTTTTCCATCTCTAAAAGTCCCAGACATGATGAGCAGAGGCTTAGGAATTTTTAAGTTACTGACCATATTGTGGCTCTGGGATTTTAAATTAAAAGTACAAAGAGTTAAAAGTAAAGCAATAATAACCAGTGGTCTAAATCTAAATGATCTAAATATGTCCACACACAAACGGAAACACAGAGTGCTGTCAGCAGGGCGTCCTGCTAGCGCTGATTTTGTGAGTGAACCCATGAGAGCAGTGGCAGGAGGTGCCCAAATGGCAGAGCAGCTGTCTTGCACTCTGCAGCTCTCAGGTTTCTTGCTGTTCTCTGGCCAACAGTGTGAATTTCCAGAGAATGAGGTCACATGCTAATGGTACCTTGAAAAATTATTCTACCAGAGACCCATCAAACAGACAAACACTCTGAAGACGGGACAACTTGATAACTCCCCACATCGGCTCCGTCACCGCTATGCTTGAGTAAAGTCCTGAGTAAACAACACTAAAAAGAGTTGCCAACGATTATAAAAACACCCGAGAACAACCTGTTCCCTTCAGATCTGTTTACCCTCAATCTGGAAGAAGTGAATGGATAAAAGTAAAAACAAAAGCTGAAAAGGTTTTGTACTCTTTGCACTTTGAGATTATATAAGTATAAATCTACTGTAAATCAACTCAAACACTAATGATTTTAGTATCAGCCATAAATTTGTTCACTTGAAACAATCACTTCTTCTATGGTGCACACATGTCCACTCACCTACTAAAAAAAACCCAGCATGGTCAGAAAAAAAACAACACCTATCCTTGCTACAGCATCATTTTAGGTTTGTTCTTAGGCTGATATATTTTGGATTTAGCATCAGGTTTTCAAAAACCAAAACCGCAGCCGTCTTTGAAATACTTACCCTCAGACACCTTCTCTAAAACATGTGTGACTTTCTCGGACTGCAGGATGTGCTCGTTCAAGTACTTAGTGAAGATTCCAGTACTTTTCCCCCCATCCTGGACCTCAAAAGCCTCAGCATCTTCACATCTGCATTGGTTAATAAAGGAAGTGTTCAAAAACAGGTAGCAAAAGATTAGTTCTGCTTTTCTGATATATACATACCTAACTTTCCATTCTACAGCATGTTGTCTGAGAAAAAATATTGAAAAAATATTCTCAGGTGACAGGCTAATAATAATTGTGCTTGCACTGTTGAATCAGTGAGTTGTGTGTTGGTTTGGGCATCGGTTTCTGTATTTGTAATGAAATATTTATAAAACAACTAATAAAAAGTACATACGTGGCATAACCGTAAACAGTGTTCCCACTGGGTCCCAATGGCATGATGGATGAGGGTATGCAATCCTGGTTGTACCTTTAGTAAGTAAAATACAGTTTCCAGAAGAATGAAGCAATTAAAATAAATCCTGATAACTTCCGTATTATGACAAAATCAACAGTATGTACATGTACGGTATATAATAGTTTACATTTGTGTAATAAAGTATGTATAATCATCAATTTACAAATAAATGTGAAAATCCATGTGTCACGGTCATCTCTTAGTGAAAACAGAAATTAATTACTGCACCCACCATTTTCTACAGGTATCCAGTAGGATTACACTCAGTGCAGTGCGTCTTTCCTGCATGCTGAGCATGATCCTCTGCACGCAGACACAGTTTTCAGGTCGGTACGGTTGTGGAGCATCAACAGCTACCAAGTAATTCCTCCCAGCGTGCTCATACCCATGACCGGCATAGTAGAAAAGGCCTGTGAAAAGTAATAAAATAAATTACACATCTTGTTACATTTGCAAGAAAGTAAGAATTGTAATCATCACATTTTGAACTGCACATATTCTGCAATCCTGGGGCAGCTTAGAGAAAGATCACACTGAGGAGCAAAAAGATGCCTGATTTCTTTACAGTATGATATGTTTCAAAACACATGGTTTCTCAATTCTCCGTCTTTGTTGTGTTATTAGCAAGAGTAAGTAGATAATAGAGACAGACATTATCATTCTGACACATCATGGCAGTTCTTTTGTCATTTATCAACATAATTTTCATATTACAGCTCTGTGATTAAAGTGTGTACTTGTGTAACTGTCTGCTGTTTAACGACAGTAGTGGTTTAGCTCCCCTGAACAATATGACTAGTTGTTGAAGCTATATGCTCTAATTATTAATCACTGAATGTTTTTATACACTACAATGCCGCCTTTCTTTTTTGTTTAACACTGTAAAACTGATTATCACACACAGAGACAGAAGTTTGACTGTTTTGCCTGAATGTCCATTACCCTCTACAAATACTATGTAAATTGACCCTTAAATCTAATCTAACCCTTAAAGTGTTACAGGCATTTAGGAAGTGCCATACCTTGCATGCAAAGTTGTTAAAAAATGACTAGGCTTCTTTTTACCCCTCATCTGCCCAGTCAGCCACACGTACGTCTAAAGCAAAATATACCGCAATCCACTCATGAGTTCATGACCGATGATAAGTGGACAACAGATAAGGGCCACAGAACATGACAAAGGAAGTTACAATGTTATATTTCAGATCCAACAGAAATCTTGAAATGACTAAGTCAGCATTTCCCCAAGGACAACAACTGAAAAAACAAATGTAGCTAATTTAGGAAAATGTATGTATGATGTATAGGCAAATTACACTCACCGTAAACTCCTCTGTTGAGGAGCTGAATGAACTTGTCAATAGCGGCCAGCATCTCCCCCCTTGTGAGATCCAGCAGGGAAACCACTCTGAAGCCAAGCTGCTGCAGGAGGTTGGCCAGCTCATGTACATCCATAATGGGGGCCATCAAGCCAGGGTGGTTGGAGTAATTCAGGTTGCCAATAAGTAGGGCAACTTTATCAGTGGCTAAAACAAAGATCAAAGTAGAATTCAGATTGAAACACACAAGGAAATTCAAATACATACCATGATAGTTTTCCTCTCTAGCACACTTAAAATAGCGTGGGTGGAGATTCTTTCCATACAACTGTACCTGTGGTTGCTGCAGGAGGAAGCTGATCAATTTGCACTAGAGGATATAAAAAAAGAGAAGCACAAAATCAGTTGGGGTTTTTTTTTTTTTAAACAAAAATCTGATCTTAAGTACTATCTGTTCAGAAGGCACATACAGGGCTGTACATTTTGACAACTATCTTTTGTGATATGCACTGTACATACTACAACATAAGGCGAAACACTGCAAGAACTAGTTTCACTTTACATCACTTTCATGTTGTGTGTCTAAGGATCGTATCAAGTACTAATAGGAGTCTAACAACTTCCTTTTTAGTCTGTAGAATTGGGAAAGTACCTCCAGCATAATGGAAACAACTTAAAGCCTAAAGTGCTAAATGAGTGGAATGAAAGGAGTGTAAAGAAAACGTTTTTTTCTTCATAGCCCTTCCATTGGAAATGGAGGAAAAGCCTGAGAAAATACAATGATAAAAAATAAGTAGTTTCAGTTATGACTTACCAATGTCAACATCAACTGGTTCAGTCCATCTCTCTGATAGCACGTTAGATATGGAGCACAGGTATGATCCTCCATGTTCGGCTGTTGCACGGTCAATCTGCAAGTACCACAGTAGATTATATTCCTACTGTGCTACTGCTATTCCCCCACATGTAAGATTACTCAACCATAAATCAAAACACTGGCAAAATATTAACCACATTTTCTAAATGAATTACATGATTGGTGAAGGAGTCTGTGAAATGACACAGCAAATAAAGCACAGTGTAAACAATCACTATCAGCAGTGAGCTAAGTAAACACTTGCTTGTCATCCTTCCCTACCTGCAGCGTGCCACTAGTCTTGTCCAGCAACGGCTGTCCATTTCTGTACCACTGATAGTGTGGAGTGGGGATGCCAAAGGCAGCGCAGCAGAGAGTGAGTTTTGTACCTTGTCGGACTGTCTGGGGTTTAGGGTTGATAGCAATGTGTGGCTCACCCTGCCAGTGTACTGGCAAACCTGATGATATTTGAAAAGAAAGAGATAGAGATTCAAACCCACAGCAATAAACTACAACAACAAAAAGTACACAAGCACGACACTACTACAGTATAAAATCAACATGAGAATGGCACAACGCATACCTGATTTATCAATGTCCAACACCTTCACTTTCACCCAGTCGCTGAACACGTAGTTACAAAAGTGGTCATTCACTCGACACACATAGAGCTGAATTTTTTTAGCTCTGAATGTCAAGTCTGCTTCAGTGCCACCACACACCTTGAAAACAGACAAAAAAACACAAAAGAAAATAATAATTAAGTAAAACTAAATACAGAAACATTCATGGCAGGAGAACATTTTTTTAATTTAAATTAAAATGACATTTTCAGTTGTCATTTTAAGTAGCTAGTTATTTGTTATTTATCCTTTATTTAAAACAGCTGGTTTCATTGAGATCAATATCTCAGATCAAAACATGTGTGCACCAGAATAAACATGTACAGTACAAGCATAGACAAACACACAGAAATACACAACACACATTTCTTATACAAAGTAGACATTATTTCCACATTAAAGAAAACATGAACAAGTGTCACTCAAAAGTGTCATGTTTTAAAACCTTCAAAAAGAATGACATAGTTTAATCTCAAAGTGTTATGTAACTCACACACAGTAAAAACCACATACCTCCTTTTCATCACCAGTGAACCACTGGTAGTTGAGGATTCCTGTGCCCTCAGCGCGGACGCTCAGAGTCACCTGATGGTTCACAGGTACACACACAGAAACAGGATGGCGCACTATGACAATTTCTGAAACAAATCAAGTGAGCATATCAGTCATCTGAAATCGTCCTCTGTTTTTTCAAAAGTCACAGTGGGCCTATGCTAAAGCTGTAGTGTGGTGTGGTGTAGAGATATGACATACCTCTGATCATTATTCGACAGGGTTTGGGTGGGGATCCAGTCATAAGCGCATTTTCTTCTTATAACAGACTGTAGGAAGTTGAGGCAAAGCTTAAAATTAGTATTTTTCAGTAACTCTCTATAGTGCCGGCCCAAATCGAAAAACTAAGAAAACTACGACATGACTAGCATTAGGAAATCACTGTAAACGTGATGCCTAGCCTCAGCCCCTAACTTCTCATTTCGAGTGAAGTCGCCTAAGCTTTAAATATAAGTTACACCGCAGCAAACAATAGGCTACTGTAGATTCAGTTAGAGGTGTCCTAATTTAGACATGAAAATGATTAAGTGTTCAAAATGTCCATAAACACACATGTTTTAGTGGATACCTGCCGTCAGCCTCGTACCAGTTGAGCAGTCGTCGGACCTCAGCCTCAGTGTGTTTTCCTCTTCTCAATCTTCATAATTTAAAGTATCGGTTAAACTCTTCCTTTTCCTGGAATGAGTGTGTACACACACACACACACACACACACACACACACACACACACACACACACACACACACACACACACAAACAAACACATTACCGGTAAGCCTATGATATGGGAGCATCTCATAGAACAAAGAGTCTCTCACCTATGATACACTAAAAAAATAGAGAGATTTATTTTGATTTTAAAATAACAATATGTCTTAACTTGAAAAAAACATCCAAACAGACGAACTCTACGCCGGTTAAGTCGATAGGAATCATGCAAGTAGAGCCACTTTTTGTGACATTACGGTAATGAGCAATATGGCTTGTTTTCAGGCGCTGTACAGGCTGAGATTGAGTTTAAGATAAAGAATAAAGAAATCATACAGATAAAGAAATCAAAGGCTATTCTAGTTGTAGCCTGGTTTGTGTTCAATTAATTACAGAGATGAAATAAAATCCATCATCATCATCATAAAGATAAATTCTTCTACTATTGGTTTATTTATACAGAAAACAGCCTTTTAATGTCATAAAATGCCCTACCATGTACTATGACCTTTTTAGTACACAATATTCAATGTGTGTAAAGTATAGAACACATTTTGTATCAAGTGTCTCATTGTTGAAGGGTAACACAAGACTAAACATTTTAACACAGCATAATGTGTTATGTCTTTAAGAGTCTTTACTCTTTTGTCATTTTTTTGTATGCATTTAAGTATATAATTTTTAGCATCCCTTTCACATTGCAAACATAAAGGTATATGGTATTTTTACAAAAGGGTTTTAAGTTTAAATAAAGATATTTGCTGGTTTAGTCAAGTCAATATTATTTATATTGTCCAATATCACAAATCATTAGTTTGCCTCAAGAGGCTTTACAATCTGTACAGCATACGACACCCCCTGTACATAGATCCTTGATTCACATAAGGAAAATTCTCCCCCAAAATAAACCTTTAACAGGGAAGTGAGCAGCATAAAATCTAACTTTCAAGAGTGTCTTGGCCAAGATAGAAATGAGATGCAAACAAACCAGTATTACCTGGAAATATTAACCAGGAAATGTGTTTATAAAATCATAATATTGTACAAAAGATTTCATCCTAGAAACAAACAAAATATCACTGTAGAACAACTCAAGAACTGTCTAAAACCATAAAAATAAATAAGACCAATCAAAAACGACAACATAACTAATCAATATACTAAAATACCCTTCCATCATTAAATCAAAGTATAAATTTTGTCAGCTGAGCCTGTTTTGTGAAATGTGAGCAGCAAGTGGGTGTCTATGTTTTGACCATGTGTTGCAATACGAAGTGAGGGGGGCAGTCCTTTAGCAACTCTTGAGCAAAGCATAGGACATAGACCATTGGTTGTCATCAGCTACATCATGAACCATATTCCACAGACATGTTTTGCAATTGCACATCCACTACAGTGTATCACTAGGATGGGACACACTTTTTCCATCTTATTAAGATGGATCAAAACAAAGCAGTGAAATGATTACAGTATGACCACTGATGAAATGACAGATTTTTTAGGAATGTGTTCTGGTTTAAATGGTTAGCTTTTACTCTAAATTCTGTTTAGTTTTTAGACTTCTTTGCTAAATCTAAAGTCTAGTTTCAGAAAATCTGATGTGCTCTTGCACCTATTTGTAGGGCTGCTATAAATAGGCCCCTGCTGGCAACACATGCGTGTCTATGATAGGCAGTTACAGAGATTTTCTTCACAGACTCTGGCTCCAAAGCAACACTGATAACATCTCAATGGTAAGTTGGAAAATTTACCAAGTTTTAAGGTGACCAAGAAACACCTGAATTATATTCCTAACACGTACAAGTAAATAGCACGTCTTAAGTTTGTGTTTGACCACTAACAACCCTTCCACAACCTGATAGCGGATCCTATTTATAACTTGCTCCAATGCAAGTACTTTGCTTGGTTAGAAAGGACAAGCATTGAGTCTGAACTGTGTGTTTGGGTTTTGTACAAGCAAATAAGTGTATCTTATACTTTCTGTCATAAACTTCCAACAGGTTTTGTTACCATTCTGAAGTGTTTCTTTTTTGTTCTCCAGGGGTTTTTACATGGATAACACCATTAAATTTGAGCCTTGAACTTTGACAAGCTGTGGACGTGAACACGGAGTAGTTTTATACTGTGGGTAATACATTTATCTCGGATTTTACATTTTTTGTGAATTGCTTCAGTGGACAATGACTTCCAGAAGGCCAATGACTCGCTCTTATTCTGGCAATGGAAGGACAAGCAGCTTCAGTGAAGAGGAGGGCAGCTCTTCCAATGGTCGTTCAGAAAGCCGCAATACTTACCTCTCAAATGTCAGGCCTGAAAACAGGTAGGCAACCTCATCTATAATCCATGTATTTGCAGTGCATGTAAATCTTTGTTTCTTGTGAAGTAGATTTATATTTTTTTAATAGATTTATATTGCATCTGGGTCAGGCAGATCAAGTTAAAACAATCATAAAACATAACTGAACATTTCTCTGCATGTCTAAATTAATTTAGCTGGAAAGACTGAATGATGAAGCTAGTCAAACCATAGATTGTTACTGTATTGTTCAGCACATCACACTGTGGGTCAAAAATCACATTTATCAGTTATGCGTGTTTCTGTTTCTAATCTACAAACCATAAGAATGAGAAAGTGCCCCTTTGTCAAAGAGAAGGGCAATTATTAAAATATATTATGTAGGTGGGTTCCATACACGCAGATCTTAATTAATCAGTGACGTCCCTTCATTTGCCTCCTCTCTAAATAGCTATTCAAGGTATTCTCACTACAGGCCAACGAGGTAATCCATACTTTTGAAACATTCCTCCCAACTAACATCTTAACCACAAAAACTGGTTTACCCCAAGAATAAAACCTACACACGTTCTTAACTGTAATGTAAGTGTCCAGGTTGTCCAGTGTTGCGTTCAGTTTTAGCGATGAACATCGGTTTTAGTGTTGGATTGACAACTTTGTTTTGCTTGACATCTCACAAGTCTCTGTGTCACTCTTTCACACTCTCGTCACTACCAGAAATTTCCATTAACATCTTTTCCTCTTAATTGAGCAAGTCATTGGAATGTACTGCATAGAGGTGAAAATGTCACTGAAAT
The DNA here is from genome assembly GCF_020085105.1 of Siniperca chuatsi. Taxonomy (NCBI): domain Eukaryota; kingdom Metazoa; phylum Chordata; class Actinopteri; order Centrarchiformes; family Sinipercidae; genus Siniperca; species Siniperca chuatsi. Next base: position 12,245,040 of record NC_058045.1, on the reverse strand, counting down.
GATACTGAAGTATAAAACTGTCTACTTTTTGAAGGCAAGAAATTGAGACTCTAATGCTTTAGTGTTTGCTTCCAGGAGCACATTGTGTAGCATCATGGCTCAGCTGACTGAGGACATACAGCCTTCCTTTGAGACCACCTTGAAATCAAAGGCAGTGTCAGAAAACTGTAATGTGAAGTTCATCTGTGTGGTATCAGGTTGGTCTGCACTTAACAGCCTTTTTCATTTGTGTGCCTCTGCTTGTCGTTTGTTGGAGTAACTGAAACTTTTCAGTTTGTTTGTGATGTGGAGCGACAGGAAGTAACTAATCTGAAAACTGAAAGAAAGGGTTTCACTTTGAAGGCACCAAAATGAACTGCTCTATTCTTCCTGAGCTGCTACTGAAACACAACATACCACATCATATTCAAGTTTTTTCAGGATGTTGTGTTTTTAACTGCAAGCAGATTGGATGGGTGGGCCCATCTGACAGCAGCAGCTGTTCCCCTGTGTGACACATCATAAACATGATGCAACAGCCTAAAGCACATTCATGCCAAAGCTTCTATACTGTATTTTGTTTACTGTATACGTTCACAAAACTAATTATTCATATAAAAAGATATTTAGAGTAAACTGTATCTTCAGACATGGTCCCTATGAAACAAATATTCATAAATAGTACTTTGTGGCACTAGGAGTTTAATGTTTGTAACCCAGAGGCAATCAGTTCATCATAGTCTATCCATGTCTTTAGGTTACCCAACTCCAGAACTGAAATGGTATAAAGATGATATGGAAATGGACCGCTATTGTGGACTCCCAAAATATGAAATTCGTCGTAATGGGAAAACTCACACTCTCCATATTTACAAGTATGTAACACAACCATGCAAGAGTAATCTATTACATCTGTTCAAATGATTTGAAAAGCTTTTTGGGGGGTTTTGTTGCAAATTTGAACACTGTCAGAGTACCTATACTATGAGATTGATAAGTGTTTCTATTTTCAGCTGCACATTGGATGATGCAGCCATCTATCAGGTCTCAGCCAGCAATAGCAAAGGTATTGTTTCCTGCTCAGGAGTTTTGGAGGTTGGCACCATGAACGAGTACAAGATCCACCAGAGGTTCTTTGCAAAGCTGAAACAGAAAGCAGAGAAGAAGAGGATGGAGGAGCAAACCAAGAAGGGGGATAAAGAAAACATTCAGAAAGAGAAACCGCAGAGTAGCCCAGAGCGTCCTCAAAGGAAGCGGCATGTCCCACCACCAGAGGAGAGGCCAGCAGTCAAGGAGCCTGAAGCTGTGGAACAACTGGGAGCTGCTGAAGAACCTAATGGAGTTAGCGCTGAAGTCAAGGAAACAGCCCCTGTGACATCCAAAGATAGTGACCTGGAGAAGGCGATATCTCCATCTGAGGAAACCTTGGCCAAAAAGAAAATAAAGATCTCAAATGGTGTAGATTCTGGGGTTAACACTAGCAGCAGCAGCAGCAGAACCCACATGATGGGGAATGGAGGTGAAAACTGTTATGATGGAGGATTAAGTTTGGCACAATTTCTGGCAGAGACTCTGCAGTCCCAGGCTGCAGAGGAGAAACAGAACTCATCTCGAGGGGAGAAACCTAAAGAGATGGATATACCTATTGTAAGTGCCAGTAAAGAAAAAGAGAGAGGGAAAGAGAGGATGCGAAAAGAGAGGGAAGAACAAGAAAAAGCACTAGAGGAAGAGTATGAGAGAGAAAAAAGGAGAGAAGAAGAATTGGCCATAGAGAGGGAGAAAGAAAGGGAAAGGCCATTGGAGATGTCGCATACAGTACCCTACACAAAACATGGTTCCGAAGTCAAACTTCACAGCAAGGCTCATAAGGACCACGACCACCACCATATCCAGGCTTCCATTTCCTCAATGCTCCACACAGTCAAAGACTTTTTCTTTGGTAAGAGTAAGAAGGACTCTCATGATCACGTTGAGAACAAGGAGAGAGAGTTTGACCTCTCACCTGCCTCAATGCAGCCTCCTCAACCAGAAACGCCACCATCATTTCGGGTGCAACCAAAGCGTAATCAAGTGTGCAAGCCTGTCACAGAGGATGTCGTGCCTATGGAAATGGATAAACCAAAGGAGCCTTTAGGAACTGTGGATATAGAACAACTGTCAGTGTCGCTGGAGCCGCATGAACATAAGCATGAAGACAGTGTTCTACACACAAACCTGCCACCAGCCCATAAATTGCCACCTGAGAGCATGGAGGAGTCCACAGGGCACAGTGTCGAGGAGGCTGATGATGTTGTGGAGGCCATGGAGGTGTCTGTGGGGCCAGAGAGCAGCGGTCCAGGTGAAGAAATGCCATTGTCGGGGCTTCAAGTTCTCACTGAGGTATGTACACTGGTCTTACAGGGCAGCTGGCTGCCACTTGAGAGTTATATATAAACTGCATTTGTGTGACAAGATAGTACAAGATGAGCTACTTCAGGGCCAAAGCCTGAACTATGACATAGTTTACGCTTTGAGCTGCTGTTGGTTGAAAATGTGGTAGATAAGAAGCACATGACAACTCATAGCTAGCTATGTTATAGTCATGGGACAGTGCGGTACAGTCAAACAATACAACCACTCTAAAACATTACAGTATTATATCAGTGATTAGCGACTGGTGGAGTGAGTCAGCCTGGCCATGTGGTTTTACTGCATCAGCTTCACTCAAGAGCGACAAGCCAAACAAGAGAGTGTGGGAGAAACAGGGAACTATAAGACCTGGACAACTTGCACTTAATTCATGTGGGGGTGGGGGATGTTGTGTATCTACACTGCACACTGTAATATAGGATGGGCTGTGATGAGTGGGACACAGTGCGTCAGAGATCATGATGAAACCTGAATGTCAGAAGAGGTTCTCACGTTACAAACAACGCTTTGCATGACAGGCGGCTGTGTGATGTGGATGAGCGGGAGTAGAGCGAGTTCTGCGGCAGGTCTCAGCATGAAAGGAGGGCCTCCTCACATTGGACCCATTCCTCCTGCCCCCCCCTTCTTAAAATAAACCCCTTCCTCATCTATAGAAGAGGGAGGAAGGCATTACTTGTCATCGCAGTTCAGCTTGGAGAATTGTTTCATGTCTGTTATGTGTAGAGAACTAGGACTATCATGCTATGATTAATGTGCTGTACAGTATAGGCCCATTCAGTAAGAAAGCTGATAGGGATACTCAGTGACTTATCATTTTTGCTATATTCGAGGCTCTGATTTAGTTTAGTTTGACCATTTTAAAGTGATAAGGCTGAAACTCTTTTTTTGTTGTTGCTGCAAATACATGATCATGTATCTTCATCTAAAGCCATGCCTAGGTCTTTCCCCCAAATTTTAAACAAAGACATTCAACAGTTAGACTGAAAACCATAAAATTCTCAGATTTTACCTGCACTCTTTTTAAATGAGATGAATTTGTCTCTGTTGATGCCAGAGTGACACTCATTAAATAGTTTATGAAAAGCAGATAAAGGTGGGGCATGCGATTCTAATCCAATACACGTCTTTTTGTCAAATTCAGCAAATATCTCCTCACGGTCCACTAGCTGTCCGTTCTGTCAAAAATCACTCAAATATTATTGTTAATGTTATTAGAATGCTATTTCTCTTTCTTCATATTTTGTTCAATTTGCCTATTTGTTTAAGGAAAAAGTTGGGAAGAATTTGATGAATTATGTGATAATGTGTGATAATTTCTGAAAGTCTATGTGATTATTTTAACCCATCAAAATCAAACTGTCACTGAAAGTTAGATATTTGTTGTTGCCAATAGACAATAAGATCTCATAATTGATTCAAATCCAAATGTATTTATGAGTTTATGAATTGTTTTGTTCCGTGAGGTTTCATGGATTACTAGTTGGGGAAGGTCAAACCAAATATCTGAACAATGTTCTCTCGATGTAGATGTGACATCTATTTACACACAGAGGTGTAGTGATGACCACAACTTCATTTTTAGACTGAGTGTGACACCAGTTCCCTTGCATTGAAAGCAGCAACTTCTTTTTTTCTTAGTAGTCACTGCTTGCTGGCCAAACATGTTGTCACGAGGCGGCATGTGACTTCATTACTTATCTGCATACATTTTAATGGTGTGAATAGCAAAAACAGGTAGTAAGGGGGAAAACCCAACAAAACTTCTATATGTGGCTTGAAGCTTTACCTATGCATGATCAAATTTCTTTCTTTCAGAAATATCTGATTTTTTTACAATTTCCCATCAACGTCAAGTTTTGTTCTTCTTTGTCAATTATAGTTTGGTTCCCTTAAGAGCTTGATGATTGATCCAAATGTGCTCAACATATTTATGTGAATCATGCATGTTGCATAACTGGTCTCTTGCTGAGAAACAAGTCATTTGTTCACTGTCCAGCAGGTTCTTTCTCTGTGTAAACAACACACCTGTGGCAACAATGTGGGAATTCCCCTGTCCATGTTTCAACATAAGAGTCAGAGAACACGAGCACTTTCAAACTCAGTTTGATGGCTTAAATCATAGACAAAATAGTCAGTAGAAAATGGATATTCGGTGAGGGCTTGATTCAGAAAAATTTAATCTAAAAAAGATAAACCCTGTTGGACCCCTGTTGCATGTGTAAACACTTGGTTTCCGTTACCTTGCATGTGACATGAAGTAAAGAAGTTCCTGAAATAAGTTGACAGGTCATAAAACACAAGAATATATTGACTTACTGTAGTTCCGCATATTTTTTTAACTATTTATTGTTAACCTTTCAACTAGTATTTCATCAACTTTGTTCACAGAGTGACTACAGTGCTCACCGCATTGCAATATCAAGTTTTTCGGAATCTATCACTGTTTGTGCTTCTGTTGATTTATGGTAGAAAAACGTGTCTCATTCTAAAAGTGTCGCAGTGTCACACTGTCAAAGGTCACTGCAGTAAGTTTGCTGTAACAAGCTTTTTAAAAATACTTTAAACTCCTCAACATGACACTGAATGTTTTTTTCCAGTAGGTTGTAAGGTCTCTTTTCCACTAACAAATCACACTCTTAAAAATATTTTGCATGTATAAGAATCAAAACCAGCAGTGTAAGGCATGTGTGTTTCATGGAGTTCATTGTGAAAGACAAACACTGCTGTAGCTGCAAATGGTATGAAGTACTAAAATGCTTTATTTGTTTACTTTCCATCAGGCTGAAGAGAAAGATTCTCAGGTAGTCTCAGTTATCAAAGACGTTTCCATATACCAGCAAGAGCCAGATCAGCTGATAGTTTCACCACAGCCTAATCACCAGTCTGCAAGAGCTGAGTCTTCACCCATGGGATATACATCTGTATTGCCACAGACCCAAGTCCCTTGTGAAGAAAAATTCTCCCCCACACCCACACTCACTAGTTTGGCAGAAAGCTGGACTCCCTTTCACAGTGTTATCTCGGCATCAGATAGCCACGGCCTTGGAGAAGAATCCACTGAAACATTGCAAGAAGAGGAGATGAGTGTTGATAAGATAGGCGATAAGATAGGCAAAGAAGGTGAACCTGACACAGAAGAGGACTGTTCTTCTGATAAATTATGTAAGGAAGAGAAAGCTGAAGTGAAATCAAACCAAAAGCCATACCCAGATATAAACAGATCTGAGATTACTGAATTAACAACATCTTCACTGGAAGAGATAATAGAGCCATGTGAATCTAAAACACCAGATCAGGTGCTTTCACATCTGTCTGCTGTGGCAGCATACTGTGTGGAGAGAGATAATGTAAAAGAAGAGACTGTATGTACTTCATTGCTTCAGGAAATGAATGTAGGATTTCCGCCCACTGCGGCCCCAGAGAGTTTAGAGATGGGTGGCCTAAAAATACAGCAAGAATGCGCTACTTCTGTAGCAGAGGAAAGCACAGAAGTCCCCACTCTCAGTGCCATGCAGAGTGCAAACTCAGGTTTTAGAAATAGTGGAGAGAGAAGTGAATTGAAAGAGGTATTGATTTCTGCTTTAGAGAACGATTTAGACATTAACTTGTGTAACAATCTAAAAACACAAGAGCAGGTAACCTTAGACGGTGAGAGCACTCAAGCAAGGAATGAGAGTTTACAGTCTGAAGTGGAGACAGGAAAGAGAAATCCAATGAAAGTAGAGGAGTTGGATGAATCAAAGAGCCTTTCAGTAACACAAAACAAGGAAGGTAATGCTAATGTTTTGGAGGAACACAGTAATGTTGCACATCAAGACAGCAGTGAGAGGCAGCAGGGTTGGCCCTCAGAGAATATTCCACAAATCCAGATATCTACTGTAGAAGACACCCCAGATATTAAACCAACTGTTCCACATGTAAACCCAAATGAACATTTTATAATCCCAAAAATTGAAATAATGGAGCCTGAGCTCAAAGAGTGCACTCTGCCACTAACTATTTTAGCACTAAACAAGCAAGAATCAATGCCTGCTGCTTTACAAAAACATGATGCAACTCATGCGTCAGCGGTAATAATCCAAGACCAGAGCGTGGCTGATTCTCCAAGCTTGTTCCCCACACAGAAAGGTATGCAGAATGACTATAACCCCTCTCTTACTGAGGAAGTAAAGGAAATTGCGCAATTAGATGACAAGACAGAAATGTTTGAGCAGGAGCAGCCACGTGTGAAAAGCAGTGAACAGCTCCCTCAGATGGACTACGTATCGATTCCTGTTATAAATGTTTCATGTACTGATGACAAGGAGGATGCTGTAAATGTGAACACCCATGTTTCAGATACACCACAGCCTTTGGAAACTGTGGTGCCTTTGTCTGTGGTGCCACCAATCTCTGTTACTTGTCATGAAAGGGATTCTGGACTCAGACTGCCCAGTCAAAGTGAGTGGACAGCAACAGAAACTTCAGCTACCCTGCAAAGGGGAATAAAGCAGGATGTTGACAATAATATGACCACTAAGCCTGGAAAAAGTCAAAGTAGAAAACAGAACCTAGACGAAAAGGCAGAGAGGAGTATAAAAGAGAACACTCCCTCTATGCTATATAAGGCTCTAATACCAAAGGTTGGTGACAATGTGCCATCATTCAGTAAAACAACAGAAGACAACATTGTCCCTGAAATATTGAAGACAAAACCCCAAGAGGGCAAGATTGAGAATTCTGTGTCTGTTGAGGACTTCCAAAGAAACAGATCGCCTGTCGAGAGACTCTGCTCTAAACCCCCAACACATGCATCATTGAGTCCTGCCAGTCTCCGCAAATTCATGTCCAAAGCTGCTCCAGACTCAGACAATGAGGCTGTGACGCCTGTCCCGGTAATCACTGTGGGCGACCGTCCGAGTGACAAGGCAGACGAAGATCTAAGTGGAGGCTCAACACCAACATCCCTCTCCTGTGAAAGTAGTCCCCGGCTGAAACGCAGAGACAGTCTGTCACTCATACGCTCCGCCACGCCTGAGGAGTTGGCCTCCGGAGCTCGTCGCAAAATCTTCATCCCAAAACCTAAAGAAGATGGAGAAGGAGCAGTGGTTGGAGCACTAGATACTCAAGGCAAGAAGGAGACCCCCTACATGTCACCAAGCCAGGCTCGCAGAGCAGCGTTACTACAAGCTCCCACGGGACAAAATACCCCACCAATGGAAAGGCGCTCTCCGCTGCTGAGCCGCAGAAAGGTCACGTTGGAGGTGCCAAAAGTTGTGGAGGAGACTCCCACAGAAGAACCAGTCAGCACCAAACTAGAGGAGAAACCAGCTGAAAAGAAGCTGGACCCTTTGAAAGGTAAAGAATCAATCACTGAGTCCTAAAAGATGGATTTTTGTTTTTATCTTGTGAAGATATTATGTTGTGGGAACAAGTTCTGCATGTTTTCCAATAACGGCTTTATCAACTTGTTTGCACAACAAAATATCTTGTTTACACAATAACTTACTTATTATCTTACTTAACTTATTAATATAAACCATAGAAGTTATATACAATATGGCTAAATAGTCAGGCTCTGTATAAAGTAAGTAGGTGTTAAACAGCAGTCTGCAGTGTAACATATTTGACCTGTTTGATTCCACTTTTTCGTGTCGTTTTCATGAAATATCACAATACAAATGGTTCTGTGAAATACTTTTTTGTTTGCCAACACATAAGTGTGATAAGTACACCAGTGCTTGAGGAAGTGGAAACATTAGAAAGTCTCCTCTCTCCAGTACAGTATATATTTACTTTGAGCCTCTTGTTGAGCACCCTCTCTCTCATGCACCACCAGCTCCACAGGTCATCCGTAAGATCAGGGGAGAGCCGTTCCCAGATGCCTCCGGACACCTGAAGCTGTGGTGCCAATTCTTCAACGTGCTCAGTGACTGCACCATTAAGTGGTACAAAGATGAGGAGGAAATACTAGAGGTGAAGAGAAGGTAAATGCCCTTCTTGTTTTCAGTATCAACACTACTTGAACCACCTGTAACACAAATCAACAGCAATGTCACATGGTGTTCAATTTGTTGTAGGTATTAACATTATTACATGTGACTTCTTTTCGCTGCCATTATTTTGAGGATTTCTAGCCAACATGATTAAAATGGACAGGCTCCAGATATGAAACAATAATACTTCATTTTTATTTGGGCCTCAGAGTGCATCCCATGGCCTTCTGTCATTCTCACATTCTCACTGCAGAGACGTCCAGCTCATGTGACTGTGAACCCTCACAGCTGTGACACGGGGAGGTGAATCTCTGGCTAGACACAGAAACTGTAACCTGACACAATATTTTTCCCATCTCCGGGGGGCGTTAAAAGTCTATATATGTGCTACTGGCTGCTGCACCAGCACTGCTGCCACACAGTGTGACCATTTGTCTCACAGTGACACCTTGTGGGTTGTTGTTGAATAGGTTAGGTGCATCAACTTGTCATGTTCACAATGATGTGTTTTTCCCTTTTTTGTCCTCAAGTGGAGGAGATGAAAGCCAAGTAGCACTGGCTGTTGTTCTAGCATCCAGCCAAGACTGTGGAGTATATGGCTGTTCGATCAATAACGAATATGGGACTGACACCACTGACTACCTGCTCAGCGAAGACAGTAAGATACAGTATGCCTGGCGAAATCAAGTGTTCAATCTAAATCTTATAATATCAATTGTGCTTTTATGAGTCTTTGTCTGTTTTCTATTTTACAGTTCTGTCTGAGATACTACTAAGAGATGATTTGGAAGGTACATTTTTAGATATGTACCATATCAGCCTTTTTTTGGTACATTTTCTGTAAATTACTGCTCATTGTAAATATCTGTTTTTGTTTTCTTTTAGTTGGAGAGGAGATCGAGATGACCCCACTGCTGTTCACCAAAGGCCTGGCCGACTGTGGCAACTGGGGTGACAAGTACTTTGGCCGCATCATGACCGAGACGGTGCACATCGGGGAGGGCTGTGCTCACAAAGCCAGCAGAGTGAAGGTCATTTACGGCCTGGATCCCGTCTTTGAGTCTGGAAGTGCTTGCATCATCAAAGTTAAAAACCCCATCGCCTATGGGACCAAACAGGAGAGCAACCTTACAGAGAGAAATCTAGAGCTTACAAAGAAAGTGAGTAGTGGATTTACTGTCTAAGAATGTTCGTTAAATTGCTCCCAATAAATTCCTAGTGATTATAATTGCAGTACATTAATCTTTATTAAATTACTTGCGTTGTCAGGAATGCAAAGTCCAAAACATGATTCGAGAATACTGTAAAATCTTTGCGGCTGAAGCAAGAGTTATCGAGAACTTTGGCTGTTCACTGGAGTAAGTACCACACTTATTATACAGTAGCTCTGATAATTGATTCCTGAAATGTACAACACTGCCTGTGATCAAGCCACAATTTTTTTTGTGTTGCCCACAGAGTGATTCCTCAGTATCTGATGTACCGGCCTGCAAACTCTGTGCCATACGCCACAGTGGAGGCTGATCTCAAGGGTGTCTTCCTCAAGTATTGTATGGTGGATCCTAAAGGCAGGCTGGTCACACAAACTGTTTCTGAGGTGGAGCAGAAATGCAACACCTTCCAGCACTGGATCCATCAGTGGACGCACGGCAATTTGCTGGTCACTCGGCTGGATGGTAAGACACACATACAAGCTTATAATGAAAGCAATCATTTATCTATTTGTGGGAATAATAATATTAATAATCCTCTGTGATTTATTTTTGCAGGTGTTGAAACGAAGATCACAAATGTTAGAGTTGTGACCAAGTCAAAAGGGTTTGTATCTAAACCAGTACATGCAAATGTTATTTGTTTGTTTTGTATTAGAATAGCTGAAATAAAAAGTTGACCCCTGTGTTTCAGATACCAAGGACTAACAGAGTATGGCTCTCCTGAAGTATTCGAACAGTTCTTGACACACCACCAATGCAACTACTACTGTGGACTTCTTGGCCTGCACCCACTTAAGTCTATGGATAGTCTTCAGCAGCCCACCAAGATGAAGGGTTCCAGGAGCCCCCTGCTCAACCGCAAGTTGGGCTCTAACAGCCCACAGCTGCAGCGGAAAGGACAAAGCCCTCAGGTGTCTAGAAAGGCAAATTCTAGCCCAAAGGTGACTAGAAAAGTTCAGGAGACAGAGGACAATAAATCAGACACCAAATGCAAGTCTGCAGAAACTGTTCTTGAAATGAGATAGGGAAAAGTGCCTCTTTTGTGTCAAGCAAGATTTTATTGCTTTTAATGGTTTAGTATTACCTGTTTCTTTCCAGTTACCAAAGCCAGCAAGGACTTGTAATAGTTAAAAATAATAGTTTGTTGACCTGACTTGTCATAAAGAATTACTGTGAATTTCTCAGTTAAAAGGTTTATGAAAATGTTTGGAGCAATGGGCGCAGGGTTTTTGACCTTATAGCTCCCACGCTTAATTTAAACAGTATGAAAAGCAACACCGGGCTACAATAGAGTTGACATAACACTATTAAATAGTTTGAAACACTTGCCTCAGAGTCTTATCAGCTCTATGAGTGGACAAACAACTCTCCAAGCAATATTTGTCAGCTCAAATCAGCCATACTTCACGCAATAGAATTTGCAGTGAAGTTTTGCTCTTTTCTTTTAATGAAGAGATGTTTTAGTGGTTTGATTTAAAGAATCATGGAGAATAAGACCACAGCCACAGAGGGGGTTGAGGTAATGTATGCATATGAAAGCTGCATGTTCATCTGTGATGTACAGTATGTGTGTAGGGCATAAAGTTTATTTTGGAGATGTTATTTATGGTTTGCATTAGAACTGCCTATGCAGAATTTATTTACATGGCAAGGTCAAAGATGTTTGTGTGGACTTTGTTTTTGGCATTACTTTTTAGTAGTTTTTGAGTACTTTGTATCCGTTGTGTCTGTGTCTTTAATCAGTCCTCTTACAGTATTTGAGAATATGTGCTGGTGCATGCCACAGTCAAAGCAATGAGCTCCACACAGTTAATTAGACCTGCCCTATGGACTGTGGGATAAAAGCACACTGAACAAAATAACCAAAAGGGCAGGCTCAGGACTTTCAGAAGCCTTTTGATCACTAAGTAAGGCTCCCTGCAATCACCCTGAAATCTGTAAAGTTTTATGGCAGATTAACCAGTAACCAGACCAATCTTAAACATTGCCTATTTCTTTCTTATAAGTTGTAAAGCCAGCATGGACTTGAACATAAATTAGAATAAGAATTTGAATGAAAACTATTCAGTTATCTCATGAGTTTGCACAGATATTCATGGTTAAATTCCAACAGGAGTCACTTGCCTTTGACAAATAATAAAAAACTGACAAGAAATATTTAGGAATTTCTGTAATGGATTATTGGTTAATGATTAATGAGAGTCTTGAAATGTGTCCAAATAGCCACTCTTAAACTTCAGCTGCCATTACTTAAAAAACTGTAATTGTATGATTGTTTATGATAGAAAACCCAAATTCTAAAAGATGTGAAGTTGAAATATTGACCAGCAGATGACAGTGAAAACACTTTAATGTTAAGGTGTGGTGTCATGCAAACAAACTGTTGTATTGTGTTTATGTGTAAATACATATACATACATACATATAGTCAAAGGACTGAATATCTAAAGTAGTGTGCAGTAAAAATTATAAATGTGGGAGTGAATATGTGAGTGAGTAAATGAATGAGTAATTGAGAAAGAAGAATAAATGTGTTTACAATGTGTGCTGTCGTTATGTTATATCATGTCAGCTAATGTTTTTTTTAAATAAATGTAAATGCATAAAAGCATAGTTCACATTTTCATAGTTTTTTGGGTTTTTTTTTCAAAAAGTATGACTATGTATGTATAATTATCAATAACATTATGAAATAATTTAGTTACTCAATTTTATTTGAAATATTTACATTCATTGAACCGCTGATGCCTGAATATTTCCTGATTTCTGGTGTATATCTTAAGGTGTGTCCTTTTAATCCTTGGTTTTAAGTAAAAGCCCATATCTCAAATAAATTTACAATATAATACATGAAAGATATATTCAACTTTAAAAGATATGCATATAGGCTTTACATTTTTATATTAACTGTGACACAAATATACAAACATGGAGATACATGTAAATGAACTACAGTATAAAAACAGACAGTGATATGTATTCTTCTTCTCTAGTTACAAACTGCCACATCAGGAAAACCACAACACTGACAACATTTAGAGAAAAACACAGAGACGTTTGCTACTGTGCTCCACGATCCTTCAAATGAGATGGTCCCATTGCTTACAGTGCTGCAAAAGAATTCAATTGAGGTGTAAGTTCAAATAGCCCCATATCACAGAGAGATACTCAACTGCACATTTAAGAATTTGTTAACCCTGTGAGTCACTGATGTTTTCCATAACATTTTAATACAGTCACCGGAAAGCAGTTTTGTAATGAAAATGTACATGCTTACCTTCCAAGCAGGTTTTCACAGCAAGTTTGTATATTTACATCTGTGGCATTGAAAGCAGATACCTTGAACAGCTCCACACAGTCAAGTGGGGGAACAAAGAGGATCCCTGAGAAATAAAGTGAAAAAGCTACTCAGTTACAGTACAGTAGGAAACAAGCTAAAGTGTGCTGCCAGTTCAATTCAAAAGCTCTTACCTGCAATGCAAGCATTGACAAGAGATACACAAGTCCCGGTGAGCATAGCTCTCAACACCAGAGACGAGACATCAGCTCTTCTGGATGGGCATATGGCGGCTATGAGAAAAGAAAATACTCTGTGTCAAAAATCATTACTGAGAGAGTGATGATTAAAAAAATATTGAGGATGGGATGATCAAATACTCACATAGGCCTCCAATCACAATACCCAGTGAGCTGAAGTTGGCAAACCCACAAAGAGCATAAGTGGTGATTATTTCTGATCGGACCTGAAATAAGAAAAAACTAATTCATGTAACGTTATTTTGCGTTTCCTTTCCATTTCTTGTGCAGTGCTCATGAATTTATCCTTGTACTGTAGCACACCCACACTGACAATATTCAAACTCCAATTTAAAACATTTGCTCACAGATATCCACTGTATATCATCTCCAATAAGTCCATTGAGTCTGTTGTTCTTCAGCTTAGATAGTTTCTCATAGGCCAAAAACTCATTGAGGAAGAGCTTTGTGCCAATTAGTTCAGCCACAATGTAACTGTCATCATATGGTACTCCCATCATGAAGGCCACAGGCATGAACACATAAGAGCAAATAATCTATGAACACAGAGAGACTTAAGTTTAGTTGGATATAGACTCACTTATTAAATTTACAGTACATGCAAGCAAAATCTGTGAAATGTGTGTATAAATAAATATATGTGTCCGAATAATTAGTTATTTTGTATGATATTTAATTGTAAAATATCATCAAAATAACAAAATACTATTATTCTTTTACATCTACTCGTTTTTGTTTTTGACAGGGATTGTCATAAGCTCTTATCTTTTGACCACCTGCGCATTTTTGGATAACCCCTTTGATATTACACTTGTGCAAAACGAATACATCTAATTTAAAAAATCAATAAAAAATATTGCACATTATCAAAATGTCACACTTAAGTTATCAGTCTTTTGCTAAAACATACCTGAAATGTGATTGAAGGATATCCCACCATACCTCCAAGCCAACTCAAAGCTTGATTTATGAACCCAAAGATGGCAAGAAAGGCTATCAAATTTGCTGCAATGTTAGCAACAAGACCAATTGAAGCAGAAGCTCCGCTGCTAGCAGCCTCCAGAATGTTCTGTTCATCTCTAAGGAGTTTTTTTAAAAAAAAGTTATTTAATTCACATAAGTAGAAAAATCCTGAAAGGGAAAAGAAGAAATTAAGGGACAGATATACCCACCCACAAGCTATTTTGATATTCTTCTCTGACTTGAAGGGACTCTCCTCTGTCTCTGGGTAAGAAAGTTTGGAGATGGCCAAGGCACAAGGAGCAGCCATCACAGAGGCTGATAACAAGGAAGAAGCATCGATCTGCAAAATACAACGAAATGTCATCTAATTTGGGGTGCTGTGCTGTGCTAAAATATCTCCACTGGCACTCCCCAGAATTTATTTTAAGGCGCTTCTCATTGTTTTCAAATCAATTCACTGCCTCATTCCACATTAAATCACTGGCCTCACAGTTTATGTTCTGAACAAATCATTGATTTGTGCTGACACACACATTAACTGTTCCTCCCTTCAGGAACTAAAGCCTGTGGCAATGCTGCATTTTTTTATAGCGCCAGACTCGGGAGCAGTCTCCCTCTAAACTTAAGAATGGGCACCTAGCTTATAAAGAAAACTCAAACCTGCTTTTACCAAGAAACTTTGTCTTTTGTGAAACACATTCTGTTGCATCTTTTTATCTGAAATTTGCTGTATAAATATAGTTATTGTATGTATTATGTGGTGGTATGAAAACAGCTTCATCTCACCCCAAATGAGATGAATGCCCCCATGACACTGCCTGCAATTGTTGCAAATCCGCCAGTCAAAACAGAATGGATCTCAGATTTGGTCATGTCTTTCAAATAGGGGCGGATCAGTAGCGGAGCCTCAGTCTGATAGTCAAAAAACATGGAGCAAAAATAAACAGTAATTGTAATTGTAACTGATTTGTTTATGTAATCATAAAACTAAAGTACAGAGAGAATCGAGCTCATGAAATTTCAAGCAAAATGTAGTCAGAATAGAATAGTGTCAAAGATAGTGTTGCAAAGACATCTAGCTCTGCCCAAAGTACCTGCCCAACAAATATATTGCCTGCCACACTCAAGGTCTCTGTGGGAGAGGTTCCCATCGTTATCTGCATAACCCATGAGATCTGCATGGGCAAAAACACATGGTTCTTGGTCATAGTATGTTACTGCAGGCGTAAGCAATATACACCCAGACCTACAGGAAGCTACAATGCTGTGAGGTACAAGTTTGAACCTTTCTTTACCTTCAGAATGAGCCACTGCATTATCCCTAAAAAGTAAAGGACTGACATCACGCTGCTGAAGAACACAACAATAGGCAAAGCCTGAGGAAGAAATCAAAACTAAAGTTAAATACATTCAATTTCAGTAACTTAAATATGGACTCCTAACTGCATTATCTACTCATCCACTTACTTGAAAGGCAAAAATGTCGGTCAGATCCCCAAAAACAAATTTTGACCCTTCTTTGGTATAGTTAAGGAATGTCTGTAGATTTAAGACAAAGAAGAAACATGGCTTATATTATTTCAAATTATTTCTTTCCTCAATCAGTAATTTATGGCACAATTACTTATTATTTAGATTTTACAATAGGAAGTCATGGAACAAAAGCAGCAACATAGAAGAGACAGCAGGCACATTAAAAAGTGATTAACAGACCACCTGCATGTGCGTACACTACACTAACTTAACCCTTGGATGACCCAAGAATACAAGTGAACAGCCTGAAAGATAAGCATATGATCCACTCAGTTAAAGAATATTATGCCCTGGTAGATAAGTAACACTGTGTGCTATACAAGTAAAGTCTGTTGTGCAAACAAAGAGCTTCAGGATCACATATGATGTGACTGGTTAGAAATGCTGGATCACACATTTCCCAGTACTGCCAAAATGTAAATTTTGGATGTTATTAATATAATACAAAATGGATGGTATTTGCAATCAAGGTTCCTTATAAAATAATTGGTTTTATAATGTGGTTTTACAGTGTGTACCTGTTAGTGTTATGCTTGCTAATGATTTGAGAGTTGCATGCTGAATGTGTGTGATGTCGTTGGAGGAGGAGGACTGGAGCTGAGCTTGTGTAATAATCATCCGTGAGTATCCTATTATTATTCAATATATTGAGGTCACACACGTGCCTAACCTTTGGCCTATACATATGTGTTTCCGTTATTCTTGGTAGAATACACCTTTTCATTTGAACAGAGTTTATTTTAGATAAGGAAAACATCCAAGTGTAATACCTGCACTTGATGTCCAAGCCATCGGAAAGCTATGAGTCCGGGCTCTGTTCTTATAACAAAAATGCCAATACAGAACTGCAACCCGAGGCCCCAAACCACAGGCCTCCATGATACCTAAAAAAAAGATAAAAAATAAAAAATAAAGTAGTTACACCATTATCAGGGAGTCTGCATAAAGCCTTATGTTATGACAAGGAAGCACTTCTGTTTAACGCTAAGATAATAGAGACACAAAGCCAAATGATATCCAAAGTCTCAGCAAAACGGACCACAGATAACTTGAGATAACGCCCAAGCATGTTTCGAAACAGTTGTCACCACAGGAATTAGTCATCTTTGAGCAGAGTTAGTGGTTGACACAATGCAAAACTCACCGCTGTCCTGTGTGCTGACAAGAGGAATATAAGCACGATGAACATGCACACTCCTCCAAATGAGATAAGCTGCTCAGGACGCTGGCTTGTGTCGAAGATGATCCACGCCACAAGCAAGGCCACAACCACTAAGATGAAAACCCTGAAAAACAATAAAACACACCTTCGCTCATGAACAGATTCCATTATGTGTAGTTCGTTATAATACAGATGACAACGCAACTGAAAACAAGGCATCCACTCACCATTTTATCCATTTCAAGTTAGATTTAAAGCATCTAACTGCGGGTCTGAAACACTGACTGATGCTTTCTCCCTTGTACTCCTTCAAAAGTTCATATGATTTAATGACAACAGCCAAACTTGTTAGGACTACAAGAGCGATGGCCCTCTGGAAATCCAATACACAGGCTGCAATGAAGTATGCCACATAACCTACAGAACAGAAGGGTGCTTAATCAAAAATCATTGTCTATATTCACATGATTATTCCTGTCTTGTCATAGTCTTCAAAACAAATATCAATATCAAATTGTGCAGGACACGACCATTGAATAAACTGCTACTGATTGTAAAATTTTAACGCAAATGAACAGACTTTTGATATTACCTGCTCCAAGTATGCCCAGCACAATGTATTTGAAGGTTTTTAAGTGAGCCTTGATGTAATCCTCTGTGGCATTAATTGGCTTGGAAACGTGGCTGAAGTACAGGACAAATTAGAAGTAAGGTCTAATTGTGCACTACTGTCCTTTTGAGTGAATAAAAAATACAGTGGAAACAAAATCAACATTGCACCTGTTGTTATGACTGCACCCAGAAGTATTGCACTCCCAATAAAACAATTACTATTTTTGTTTTACAAAATGCAATAACTTGAACTGACGCACCTTAAGTATGATCCCAATCTCTTTTTAGTCTTTCTAGACTGCCTTTTGACACTGCTAGTATCTGTAATGTTGTCCTCCTAAGAAAAGAAGGCTTTTTACTTTTTTTAAATGATCATGTTGTACCATTTTCTTTAAAAATGAAATGTGATACATACCTCTATTTCAAAAGCCTGGTTGTCCACACCATTTCCGTCAGCGTGGGTTATATTTTTGAGCTGAGCACTGTTGGTTTCCGCTGAAAAACACAATCATTGTTCACGTCTATGCAGCAGCCTTTGGTAAAGCATGTTCAACTTTAACAACCAGTACTGCCAAACAAATAACAAGCTGTGTTTCTATGTACTCTGTGAGATAAAAGAAGTCCACACAAGAGTCCTCCTGGCATATCTTGTGAAGAATGGTGCACAAAAATACCAGTTCACAACTGCAAAACAAACAGCTTATTTCAAGGAAAAACAGAGCTGATGGCTTACTCATTGTGCTTCCTCCTAACCCCGGCTGTCAAATGCTGTGCTGTAAAATACACTGTGGGAAAATATACTCTGCCCTCTATGAAACACCTTATTATTAATTAACAGACATGCTGCTCTGATCTGTCTCAGGAAGCAACATTTGATCAGACGTGATGTTGATCAAGTCTGACAAATTACGGGAACAACAGGTGTGAATTCTTGCTGGCAAATATGAATTGGGTCAGACTTTGAGCTTGTAAAGCTGATATTTGATCATACAGGGGAATACAAAGTGGATTAATCATGAATGAGTTTGTGGGAGGTGTGCTCCACCCATACTTTAAGTAAGTCATAAAATGTCATGCTTAGTGCTCTTATTTTTAAAGAAGGATTTCTAAAAATACATTTCTCAGAAGCATGTAAATCAACAACATGATGAATAGCACATTTACTTTCGTTTCTAAAGTAACTAAACATCTTGAGAAAAAAACATTTAGATTATGGTGGATGCAAATATTTTCCCCTTAGATCCAAATTTAAGTAGCTCTCATACAGACAGACATACAGGTATATTATACTATAAATTATAAATTATAAATCTTTGTTTGTGGCAAATGACCCTTCACATTTTCAAAGAGGCTACAGTGGACAAACCCATTTTACATGACTAGAATAGAAAGAACTAGTTATGTTATGTGGAATTTACCACACATTACTCTGATAAAGATAAGTATATGAACTATACTATATAACTATGTGAAGTTAAATGCTACCTTGTGTGCTGTGATACACACAATGTCTAATTAACTTGTATTTTTATGACAGAATCTCATCTCTTTAAACGATTCTTTTAAAGAATAAGTATGCTAAGTATTTGCTGCAGAATCAGATAGCCTCGAAATCAGTTAAAGCTGTTATCTGGACCATTAAATATATTGCAGTGCAGTTTGTACTTTACTTCAAGGGTAATGATTCATGATTGGATATAATGGCAGCTATTTGTTCTACTCACTGCTGTTCAAATTTGATCTTGTCACACACAAAATAAACTCTTATCCCTCATGAAATGGCATTTGTCCATGGTTCATAACACTCAATGGGGGCTCAGTCTGTCTGAATGGGTATGATAAACATTAATTCTTGTTTTTAAAGTACAGGATTTTTGTATTCGCTAAGTTTTCAGAAAGCCTTGCAGACCATGAAATTCATTGGCAGATGTTAATGACCTAATAACAGATTTTGTAGCATAACATTAAATGCCTTGGTTCAATGACCCAAGTTCTTTTTATGTACATCATCAACTTGTTTGCCAACAGACTGAATTTGACCATTTAGATGTGACAGTCAAAGCTGTGACGACTGTGAAAACACTTGTGGAAGGATGACTGTAAAGCACACAATACAAAAAACTCCTAATTTAAGCAATATTAAACTTAATATATGCAGTATCTCACCATTCAGTGTGTCCATTGCTACCTTTTAATCTTACTTATGTATGAATGATTCTCTACAAATTAACAAATTAAAACCTATACATAAAATAAATAGCTTCCCAAATGTAGTTTGTTTCATCTCTCAAATAACATTCGGCTACCTTGCTGTAACCACTGACTATACAGTGCATCTGGAAAGTATTCACAGTGCTTCACTTTTTGTTATGTTACAGCCTTATTCCAAAATAGATTAAATTCATTATTTTCCTCAAAATTCTACAAACAATAGCCCATAATGACAACGTGAAAGACGTTTGTTTGAAATCTTTTCAAATTTATTAAAAATAAAAAATGAAAAAATCACATGTACATAAGTATTCACAGCCTATGCCATGACACTCAAAATTGAGCTCAGACGCATCCTCTTTCCACTGATCATACTTGAGATGTTTCTACAACTTGATTGGAGTCGACCTGTGATAAATTCAGTTGATTGGACATGATTTGGAAAGGCACAGACCTCTGCACCTCTGTCCCAATGAGCACAGTGGCCTCCATCATCCGTAAATGGAAGAAGTTTGGAACCACCAGGACTCTTCCTAGAGCTGGCCGCCCGGCCAAACTGAGCGATCGGGGGGTGAAGGGCCTTAGTCAGGGAGGTGACCAAGAACCCAATGGTCACTCTGACAGAGTTCCAGTGTTTCTCTGTGGAGAGAGGAGAACCTTCCAGAAGAACAACCATCTCTGCAGCCCTCCACCAATCAGGCCTGTTTGGTAGAGGGGCAGAAGGAGGCCCCTGCTCAGTAAAAGGCACAAGACAGCCCGCTTGGAGTTTGCCAAAAGGCACCTGAAGGACTCTCAGACCATGAGAAACAAAATTCTCTGGTCTAATGAAACAAAGATTGAACTCTTTGGCCTGAATGGCAAGCGTCATGTCTGGAGGACACCAGGCACCGCTCATCACCTGGCCAATACCATCCCTACAGTGAAGCATGGTGGTGGCAGCATCATGCTGTGGGAATGTTTTTCAGCGGCAGGAACTGGGAGACCAGTCAGGATCGAGGGAAAGATGAATGTAGCAATGTAGAGACATCCTTGAATAAAACCTGCTCTGGACCTCAGACTAGGGCGAGGGTTCATCTTCCAACAGGACAATGACCCTAAGCACACAGCCAAGATAACAAAGGAGTGGCTACGGGTCAACTCTGTGAATGTCCTTGAGTGGCCCAGCCAAAGCCCAGATTGAACCCGAGTGAACATCTCTGGAGAGATCTGAAAATGGCTGTGTACCGACTCTCTCCATCCAACCTGATGGAGCTTGAGAGGTCCTGCAAAGATGAATTGGGGAAACTGCCCACAAAGAGGTGTGCCATGCTTGTAGCATCATACTCAAGACTCAGATTACAAGACTTGAGGCTGTAATTGGTGCCAAAGGTGCTTGAACAAAGTATTGAGCAAAGGCTGTGAATACTTATGTACATGTGATTTATTTTTATTTTTTATATATAAATTTGCAAAGATTTCAAACAAACTACTTTCACGTTGTCATTATGGGGTATTGTTTGTAGAATTTTGAGGAAAATAATGAATTTAATCTATTTTGGAATAAGGCTGTAACATAACAAAATGTGGAAAAAGTGAAGCGCTGTGAATACTTTCTGGATGCACTGTATATAATTACAGTATATATTGTGTGTATGTGTTTATATAGTCACTAAAACTCCACATAGATGTTAGATCCTGTTACATCATTGCTTCTGTTAGGTTGATAGTTACAGAATCGTTTCTTGTTTGTTTTTTTAAATCTGATGCCGAAGTGCTGCAGGCCTGTGTGCCTGTAAATTTAACAGGAATTTGTATCATCATTCCTGTTTTTAAAGTACAGGATTTTTGTATTCGCTAAGTTTTCAGAAAGCCTTGCAGACCATGAAATTCATTGGCAGATGTTAATGACCTAATAACAGATTTTGTAGCATAACATTAAATGCCTTGGTTCAATGACCCAAGTTCTTTTTATGTACATCATCAACTTGTTTGCCAACAGACTGAATTTGACCATTTAGATGTGACAGTCAAAGCTGTGACGACTGTGAAAACACTTGTGGAAGGATGACTGTAAAGCACACAATACAAAAACTCCCTAATTTAAGCAATATTAAACTTAATATATGCAGTATCTCACCATTCAGTGTGTCCATTGCTACCTTTTAATCTTACTTATGTATGAATGATTCTCTACAAATTAACAAATTAAAACCTATACATAAAATAAATAGCTTCCCAAATGTAGTTTGTTTCATCTCTCAAATAACATTCGGCTACCTTGCTGTAACCACTGACTATACAGTGCATCTGGAAAGTATTCACAGTGCTTCACTTTTTGTTATGTTACAGCCTTATTCCAAAATAGATTAAATTCATTATTTTCCTCAAAATTCTACAAACAATAGCCCATAATGACAACGTGAAAGACGTTTGTTTGAAATCTTTTCAAATTTATTAAAAATAAAAAATGAATGTGAATGTGAATGTCCTTGAGTGGCCCAGCCAAAGCCCAGATTGAACCCGAGTGAACATCTCTGGAGAGATCTGAAAATGGCTGTGTACCGACTCTCTCCATCCAACCTGATGGAGCTTGAGAGGTCCTGCAAAGATGAATTGGGGAAACTGCCCACAAAGAGGTGTGCCATGCTTGTAGCATCATACTCAAGACTCAGATTACAAGACTTGAGGCTGTAATTGGTGCCAAAGGTGCTTGAACAAAGTATTGAGCAAAGGCTGTGAATACTTATGTACATGTGATTTATTTTTATTTTTTTATATATAAATTTGCAAAGATTTCAAACAAACTACTTTCACGTTGTCATTATGGGGTATTGTTTGTAGAATTTTGAGGAAAATAATGAATTTAATCTATTTTGGAATAAGGCTGTAACATAACAAAATGTGGAAAAAGTGAAGCGCTGTGAATACTTTCTGGATGCACTGTATATAATTACAGTATATATTGTGTGTATGTGTTTATATAGTCACTAAAACTCCACATAGATGTTAGATCCTGTTACATCATTGCTTCTGTTAGGTTGATAGTTACAGAATCGTTTCTTGTTTGTTTTTTTAAATCTGATGCCGAAGTGCTGCAGGCCTGTGTGCCTGTAAATTTAACAGGAATTTGTATCATCAGTTACAGCCTGACTAGCGGGAAGGTAGAGCTTTGAGTATATTAATACCCTCAATTATGTCTTACAGGATATAAAAAGTAGGCCTTCACTAAAACATAGAGTATGTTCTGTCCCAACTCAGAGGCTCTTGAGGTCATGGATCTTCCTGAGAACATAAAAACTGAATCTGGCCCTCATCCCCGAAGGAGACTGGTAGATTTGGGCAGGCCGCATTAAATCACAGACAACAATTTTAAAGTGACAATTGCCCTTAAATGGCCCAGAAAGTGTAAATATCACTGCAAAACTAGGACAAGTTGCAGTTTAGTGCCAGTTCTTATTTTAATATTGTTTCATTGATAATCTATCTAAATTAAATTCAACTTCACAAGGAAAATCCATTCAGTATCAATACTGCTTGCCAGAAAATCCTCTGTGTACACATTCAAAACAAACAGTAAAACAATATCTTATCTTTCTCTGTAATACCACGTGATTTACAGCACATCCAGGCTGCTGACAAAAACAAACAGTGGAGTTGATGCCTGGTTTCCTTTATTTCCACCCTGATTTTAAATTTACATGGATCAACAAAACACTATTAAAGCACTGACTGCTACAATGGATTGGAGGGCACTGAGCATATCAAAAGGATACATCGGTTGTTTTGCTGTTAACATCAACATCCAACTGGTAATGAACACAAAACACTGTGTCTGAAGAACACGGCCAAATCTCCCATTTCAGAGTAACAAAATCTTAATTGAAAGGCTATGTACACTATTTTAATTTAAACTATATTTCTGTATTTCACTGCATGTGCAGTATCATCACATTTACAAGTCGTTTGAATGTACCTCATTTCATTTCATTTGGACTTTTACAAGGCAGGGAGCGTCTAATGAAAGAGAGATATTGAATGATGGAATTGCAGTGTTTTTGGAGTTTGAGCTATTCTAGGGACTACAGGTCAGCATATCCAGCCTCTGCTGCTTCAGTTTTGGCCTGGCCTTTCTTTTTTCTCCTGTGAGTCCCCCAACTTATTGGAAGGGCAAGACTAAATTGCTGGAGTACCTCTTTAATTACCCTCAGAGCAAGTCTGGCATTTGAGACATCACCTGAGCTTTAAGAAATGTATAATATGAGCAATCAATATATTTTGTTTACCAATTTATCACTGAAAGAAAGGTTACAAGCAAGGTGAGAAAGAGTAGACAATGTTGACTGGTGGCAATGGCAAATGGGTGGTTAGTTAGCTCTCAGGTTGTTGGCATGGTCCATAACATAGTTCCAGCCATGCCAAGGACGCTTATGTTTTATATTTGATTGTGGTGTAATTACGGTATAGCATGATGCATTACCTACCTACCTCTGACTATGCAGTAATACCAACGGTTGTGTATTGTAGCAGCTGAGCCACAGTACACAATCAATTTTATTCCTCTTTCTTTTAAGGGACATGTGGTAGTAACGTTCAAGTGGTGCGTGGCACCGCCTCTCGTCTGTAAGACAGAGCCGAGGGCTTGAATTACCCAGAGACACGAAACAACGTTAATGCTCGTAGCTTGTAGCCTAGCTATGAACCCCTGCAACAGCTAAACCTAGCTGGTACACACTTAGCGCCAACAGTTAACTGACTGTATTGCTAATTTACTAGATCTGTTAAACATAACCAGATCAAATGGTAAGCGCGCTTATGCACTGATAAATGATATGCGCGATAGCATGTTGCTAAGCTAGATTGCTAACTTGCTATCTTGGGTCCGTTATGTAGCTAACTACTCGGCTAGCTGACTGTGTCTTGTTAGCAGGTATCTATGTTATGCTAGCTACGCTAACAGCAAAACAACTTTCATGTAGGTCGGCATATGGAGGAGTTGATATTTGATCACGCTAGGAGCATAGTAGTCTGTATTAAATGTTTACATGTGTGTTAATACATGCCTTGGTACAAAATAGTAGCTGCATAGACGAAGACCAGCAGACCTGGTTAACGTTTAGCTTGCTAGCTAGCTAGCTAGCTACGTTTACAGAGGACGTCACTCAGCTGCTAAACAGTCATTGTAAAATAACTGTCTTATGCCAACAACTGTTCCATGAGCTCTGCCTGCAGTGCCCACTGTGTAAATTGAAAAATAACATATTAAGCTAACTCTGTATCTGTTTCTGTAGGTTTATGAGCCTGTGCAGCCATGGGTGACATGAAAACCCCAGATTTTGATGATCTTCTGGCTGCCTTTGACATCCCAGATGCCACAGGGTTGGATGCAAAAGAGCCCATCCAGGGGAGTCACGAGGAGACAGAGAGTCAGCTGAAACACACAGGGATATGTCTGGATGACAGCTTATTGAGTAACCAAGCTGTCACAACAGCAGATATTCCTGCTGTAAGTGTTATTGTGAAAAACACAAGTCGCCAGGAGTCGTTGGAAGGTTTTGGACCAGTATTACAAAATGGATTTAGGGGACAAGAGACCTCCATTGACTCTGTTGAGACAACTAATACTGGCTTTTCCAAATCATTTGTCTCTGCTTTGAATGGGGAGAGTTCAAGAGAGCTTCTTGGAAAAGCACCTGTTCAGCACAAACCTGATGGAACACCAATATTTTCCCAGTCACTTTCTCATTTTAGTCCCATCTCCAGTCCTGAGTCTGAAGACGCTCAATGTAGTAGAGATGAAATGTATCCAAAACAAGAGAGACCCTGTTTCCCAGAAGCTTCAGTTTTGGTGGAACCTTCAATCCCAGACATTTCAAAAAAACTGGATCTCAGTATGTTTGATGACTGTGCAAAGGACTCTTTTATTCCCAAGAACACTCAGAGGAGAAGAGAAGACAGTAGTAGAAGCGAGGAGCCCGCTGACGTCTGTGTCGGTAACGAAATGGATAAAACACCTAAAATACACAGTGCACTTCCCCCACCAGGCAGTATCCAGAACTTTATTGAGACCAACTGCAATTCAGAAACCACAGTGAATGTTCCCACTTCTTGTCCACATGTCAAATATCAGACATCTGAATTATCCTCTTACCTTGAGGCTCTTGTGGCTCTGAATGCTAGAAAAGATCCCAGAGAGCAGACAAATCCCAGAGAGTCATCAGCGGTTCAAAATGACTGCATGAAAACAAGCCCCAACGTACCTATATCCCCACGAAGCCCCAGAAGTCCAATTGAAGCTGTGAAACGGTTAATGAAACCCTCTGATAGCCCCGTAAGCATCTGCAGTGATAGCAGTGGCAAAGCATCCCCTGCAGTGGCATCTGGGTCACCCCCTGCTATACCCAGGGTCAGAATTAAGACCATCAAAACCACATCTGGGCAGATCAAGCGCACAGTCACTAGTGTGCTGCCGGATTCAGAAACAGATGAAGTTCATTCTGCATATGAATCCTCTCCATCACAGAGTATGATTAGTGAAGATTCTTACTGTAATATGTCTCCTCATCAGTCTCAAATTGCAGCTGTTGATAGGATTGTTGGAATGCAAACTAAAGTTACCCCAGCTAGTACATCTTCACGGAAAGTTATACACAACAGATCAGAGGCTAACTCCAGGAGGTCAGGCACAACGCAGTCTGCAACAATATTCCATAATACTAGTGGTCCTGTCAAACGATCTGTTGCACATCAGGGACAGAAACCAAAGAGAGGATCAGCCACATTAGGCCATACAACTAGCACAAACTTCCTTCCCAAAGCAATGCACTTAGCTAGTCTGAACCTGGTCCCTCACAGTGTTGCCGCTTCAGTAGCTGCACGATCCACCTCTCATCAACAAAGCCAACACACACTCTCCTCTACAGTGTACAGCACTGTCCCACTGGTGCATCAGGTCAAAACAGCTAAACCTTATCCTTGCACGTCCATCCCCAACACAGCAGCGGGAACCTTAAACAGACTGTTGAACAATGCCAACCCTGTGCCTACATATGTGCCAAACCTGAACCCCCCTCCAGAGAGCAATATCAACCTTCCACTGCGCGGATATTGCTGCCTCGAGTGTGGGGACTCCTTTGGGGTGGAGAGGAGTCTTGTGTATCATTACAGCAGGAGGAGTGTTCACATTGAAGTAGGATGTACGCACTGCGCAAAGACAATGGTGTTCTTCAACAAGTGTGCCTTGTTGGCACATGCGCGAGAACACAAGAACAATGGCATGGTGATGCAGTGCACACAGCTCCATATGAAACCCATAGCAATGGAACAAATGTTTGTACCCCTGAGTACTGAATCTGTAAACATGGACTCTTACACCTCACCCTCACCTAAAAACCAACCTGTCCTGCCCCTATATCCAGACAATGTCATTCGTCACCGACTCCGTTGCCTGGAGTGTAACAAGCAGTTACCTGACTACAAAGCACTTGCAGGCCATTACCAGAGGCAGTCAGAAGATGTGGAAGGACTAGTGAGTAGATGTTTTCTTGAAATATTAAAGGATATAGCTGACTGATATTGTATATTTTTGTTACTGTCAACAAATCCAATGAAAAGATCTACCTGTCTGTCACACTCAGCCCCAAGCCCATTTGTTCATACTGAAGATATAAATCTTTAAAAATGGGTCATAAATATATAGATTCATTTTTTAAAAAGGTTCAGTCTTTTCTTAAAACAGCTGGGCTTTGTGTTTTTTAGCAAAAATTACTCAAACAGGAGTAGCCTATAAAGTGTATTTTTGGGGACTATTTTCAGCCGAGGATTAATACACATTAAGTGCTCTTGTGGGTATTTACGGCAGCAGGATGGAGTATGTGGGATTTGTTGACAATAAAAGAAAAATATAGAATATCACCAGACTGATCCTTTAACGGCACTGTGACCAATATTTATGTATTTTCCATGTTTCACGTTTATCTTTTTCGACTTTTCTCTCCTTTTCCTTTATAAAACAGATGTGTAAGGTGTGCTCAATGTTGTTACCCAACAAGTGCAGCTTTAGAGCTCATGAACGCATTCATGCACACAAGTCCCCGTACTGCTGTCCTGAGTGCGGTGCCCTGAGTCGTTCTGCAGACATACAGAAGCATGTCAAAGAAAACTGTCTGCACTATGCTCGCAAGGCTTGGTACAAGTAAGTGAGCAAGCATGAAACGCAGGCCTTATTGAAAACATACAGTACATTGTTACAGAAAAGTGGCATTATGTTTAATTTTCTTCCAGATGTCTTCACTGTGATATGGTTTTCAAGACCCTTCAAGGACAAAAGACTCACATTGAGGAGAAACACTGTGAAGTCTTTTACAAGTGCTCCATCTGTCCAGTTGCCTTCAAGACCTCCGGCAGCTGTGAAGTGCATTTAAAAAATAAACATAGTGCTAACAAAATATCCCCTCAGTAAGTTAACATCTCATGACCTGACAGTTGAAAGTTGTACATTTGTTTTTACAGTTAATTTGAACTGTTTTCTCTTTCTTATGCAGATTAATATGTAAGTGTTCATGTGAGACAGTTTTCAAGAAGAAGCAGTTACTGTTTCAGCATTTCCATCAGAATGCCAACAAGCGTGTTACGTGTGTATTCAAGTGTCCAGAATGCAACTCGGTCTTTTCACAAAAGCAGCTGTTAATGCAGCACTTCAAGGTTAGCTCTGATTGTATTTTTTAAATAAATGAATTATTAATAGATTCTGTGTATATTTGTCAGTTTAAAATAAGCTACCTGCAAGGGATCTATTTGGCATGTATTTGTGGGTTGGATTTCATTGTGTGTTTAGAGTTTATGTTTATCCACGTACTTGGTTACCTATTTGATACTTGAAACTTGACAGCAAATAGCAACTGGCTACTGATTTCCATTATTCCCATGAAAATTGCATGTTAAAACTGCAAAAAGTGAAATTTAACCTGAGATTTTTGGGAGCATTATTAAATTTGCCAGCAAAGCTTAGCTGTTGCTGTGTTATGTTGGCTTTTGTCACATTGTTTAATCTACAAATCATGCACATGATGCAGACTCTTTTAAATGGCACTGGCAAATAAGTAGTCAAATATTGTCTAATAAATGATGAATATTGGACATCATCATTAACGTGGAGGAGAGGATAGGTCTGATATTTGTCACCTCTTGTGATTTTTGCCATGTATTTCCTGTTTTGCAGGATGTTCATGTAGGAAACATGACAGCAGAGACAGAGAGGAGCAGTAAACAAACAGACAATACTGACTGGTACAAGGGTGCTCATTCCGTCCAGCAACAGAAGAGTCACAGCCCAGTTAAACACACAGACAGTCCCAGAAAAAAGGCTGAGCAGGACAGCGGACCCCGCATGAAGCCCACCGGCTGGACATGTGGGGTTTGTCTCCAATGGTTCCCTGAACGAGACTCCTATGTTTCTCATGTGAAGACCAAACACGGAAAGGTGATTATGAATTCCTCATGCTGGAATATGTATGTGTTCAACCAAAACACGAATGACATGATATGCATTTGTTTTTTAGTTAATATCTTGGCATCTCGGAACCCATTGGCTATGATCGTCTGATGACGATTTAGCCTCTGGGGGCAACAACCAATATTTCGTGGTTTCCAGTGTAGCCAGCAGATATCCGGATAATGGATATCCAGGCCAAGACTTCCTCTTCCGTGCGCCGGTCATTGTTTACAGTCCGATTAGCAATCTCGGAACCCATCAGCTATCGTCTGACGACAATTTGAATGCAGATGAATAAAAAATAAAAATCTAATCTCTAGGGTTCCGAGATTGATAAAAAGCTAAATCGTCGCCAGACGATAGTCGATGGGTTCCAAGAATACATTTGGGCCAATGCGTTCCGCCTCTTTTGCTCTCCACACGGACTGTTTACCTGCATGCAACCAACACTCACTCACTACAAACGGAAACCAGAATGCTGATACCAAAATCCTGTCCCTTGCCTACAGATTCTGCATTCATATGCAGATATCTGTTTATAGAGATTAACATCTTGGCTCACTTATAATAGAGTACACTAGCTTAAAAATACACTTTATAGCGTATATATTACAGCGTGAGTGGAACCCGAACTGTTACACATGTATTGAATAAAATAGAAGCGTATCAGTTACGTCAGCAGAAGAAAAATAATTGAAACTGCTTATGTCTTGATTCTGGTGTGAATTTCAGTTTATAGCCAAACGGGTTTTGCTAAAGTGTTGCCCTGTTGCTAACTGTCAGCTACATGACATGATGTCATGTAGCATGACTGTTTCAATTTGGTCATCTAGATTTTTATTTGGTTTTTAGGTGACCTAGTAATACAGATTAAAACTACCCTTTTGTAGATGAGTGTGGCACATTTATAATAATTTCTTAATGGTTACTTGTGTATAGATAATGAACTCATTAGACGTTCATGATTACCTCATAACTCAAGTTAACAAGTACAATAAAAGTTGGAAGATACCTTTACTGCTATTTGTCAAGCTCATATCGCCATACTTTTTTTTCAACAGTCAGTGAAAAAGTATCCATGTAGACATTGTGAGCAGTCTTTCAACTCTACAACCATTTTGAGAAGACATATTCGCAATGACCATGATGGAAAAAAGAAAATTTACACTTGTTGGTAAGATTTTTATGTTTGAAAATTAACAAGTCAAAGTTGTCACAGTTGAGTGTTTTATCAAATTAACCAGGAAATAATTTAATTCCACTTCCATTCCTTTTTTTTATTTTTTATTTTTACACTTGAGGTATTGCATGGATTCCAAGACAATATTCACAACGAGTGTGATGTTGAAGAATCACATCAGTCTAATGCATGGAATCAAAAATCCTGATCTCGGCCAAATGCCGAAAACAGCCATCCAGGAATCAAAAAAGGCTTTGGGCAAGGTAGTTATTTATTATTTTTTAACACAAACCACAAAATAATAACTTCAGGCACCAATGCAAATGTTATGAACCTTACTAGTCATCATTTTAAAGTGTGTAACTTCTGTGTTTTGCAGGGGCTTGTATCAGAAAGACCTGCCGTGGACACACAGGAGAGGGGGCGGGATTGCACTTTCAGTCTCGAGGCTCCTTCAGCGAAGCGCCAGAAAACTCAGTTTCGCTGTTCAAAGTGTGGTTTCATTACAGACAGCAGTACACATTTCCAGCAGCACATACCACAGCATAAAACTGATGAAAACACTCCTCAGTGCCTTCGCTGTGGCCTGTGTTTCACATCTGTGCTGTCTCTCAACAGACATCTTTTCATTGTACACAAAGTCAAAGATCCTGAGGAAGAGGGGAAAGAAGAAGAAGAAGAAGAAGAGGAGGAGGAGGAGGAGGAGGAGGCAGAGGTTAGGGAGAAGGAGCAGGATAATCAGCCAGTTAGATCAGCAGATACTGATGAGGTGAATGACTTGTTACTGGAGCAGAGTGACAAGACCACCGACTGTAATTTAAAACTGAGCACTCACTCTCAGACACAAGCAGTCTCTCTACGGTAGTGACAGCCACCTCAATACCTCTTTTTAAAGCTGCTTGATTATCTTCAGTTTTCATGTGAAAGTAACAAGGGATGTTCGATGTTCTGCATGGAGGTGGTACAAAGTGTTTAGGCCTTTGTAATTTTGAAATTTCTTTCAAGTTATTCAGAGATTGCGCAGTATATTCAAGCAGATCCTCAACATTTAGTAAAGAGCAGTATTTTCCATTAGTGAGGACAAATTAATATCCATTTTTCAATTGTTTTTATTTAACTTTGCATGTTGGTAGTATATTCGTCTTGCCTTTCAGACATAACTGCATTCTTTCTATGTCTTTATTATTATTTTTTTTTTCAAATGTTCCATCCACCCTGACAGGAGACTCAGGAATTTCTGTTAGT
Source organism: Siniperca chuatsi (assembly GCF_020085105.1). Classification (NCBI taxonomy): domain Eukaryota; kingdom Metazoa; phylum Chordata; class Actinopteri; order Centrarchiformes; family Sinipercidae; genus Siniperca; species Siniperca chuatsi. Next base: position 12,213,551 of record NC_058045.1, on the reverse strand, counting down.
TCTTAGGTCTGATTTGATTGATGTAACAGTGAAGGGGTGGATTTTCACCTTTGTAATCAACTGTAAATTTAATTGCTAGGATTTTGTGTGAAGTATTTAATGCCACACACTTTTACCTGAATGGGATTCAGGTTGCAGTTTGTATGACATGGCTGTGTTGCAATTAATTTGCAGTACAAAGCTAGAATTTGATTGAGCATTTTTTACAAAACATAGTATAATTCAATATTCATTTAAAAGCCGTATTTCTGCGTTCTTGGTAAACAGTTATCTGAAAAACTATCCTGTGAGATCAAATTCAGGCGAGTTGTCTTGCTAAGTAACGTCTATTAAAGTTAGGCTACACTTAAGAACAAGACTTTCTTTTGACTATCTAAGCACTCTGAAATGCTTTTGTTTTTGTTTATTGAACGTGTTTGATTTGTGGGTGCATGTGCCTTTTAAAAAAAAAAAAAAGAAAAGATTTGTCTTTCTTTTTTCTTTGAGTGTTCAGGGGAAGCATGGAGAGGTATTAGATGTGTGGTGCAGCAGTAATGAAAATACCTCAAATTGCCAGAAGTGTATTTTTCAGGCAAGTGAACAGTCAGCGTTATGTCAAATCAGGGTACATTGTTTTGGATAATCCAGAGCAGGTGTGAAAGTGAAGTTTGGCTGCATATCGGAGATAATGTTTTGTAAGTCAGGACCTCTTAACATGAAGTTGCTCATAATAATAATACTAGTAGGATCTGAGGAATTTGTTAAATCCATGAGGACTTCAGAGGACAGACATTTCTTAGATCAGTGCTCATAATGGTGGGTGCTTCTTGTTCGCAGGTCCTGATTTGTGAAGCAGCACTTATTGTTTTGTATTGAATACATGACAGTTCCTACCTCCATGGTTAATGGCAGTGATTGTTAAACGACGAAAGGCTTTGAGGTGTCGCAGGTAATCTCAGTGCAATGTAAAGATTAGTTATAGAATGTGTATTATTCCACAATATTAAATTTTATAAATTATTTTGGGAATGAAATTAAGGCTATGTGGTCATATTGACTTGATTTGGCAAGTGAACTTTTCTATGTAAGTGCTATATGAGCTCTTTATTTCTCTGTTATGTTAAGTCCTTAAATCACCACGCTGCAGCCATTAAACTGCAGAGGCTGAAAAGAATGACTTGTTCTTTTGTACTGCTCATTGAAAGATATTTGTACTTTTCATACTGTGTACAGTGAGGACTTGTAAAGGAAAGTAACCTGTGTACATACAGTAGCCAGTGAACCCTGGATTCACAGCATTTCTTAAGCCATTACATCTATTCAGCATGCAGTGGCCCGTGTGCCTTGCTGTAATGTTCACGTAAAGTACTTACAAATAAATTGGTGCATATAAACATATATCTGCTTTGTCTTTTGTCTCGTGTTAAAGTACTGGATGCGGGGGAGGAAATAGTTAATGGTATTTGGATGTGATTATTAAGGTCATGTAATCGTCATAGCAAGTCAGAATGGCACAAGGCACTCTAATGTGCATCATTCATCCAATAAGAAACCAACCACAGACGGATGACTTCATACCATAAGAATATTAAGCCCATCCTATCTCAGTATAACTGCCTGTCCCCAAAGTAACAGAAGAGCAGAGATTTTAATTAACCGGCACCAAAGTGCATAGAACACCTTTGCGGAATGAAAGGCACTTTGACAAAAATCTGCAGAGCAGGATTCCTGTCTTCTTTCATCCTTATCTCATACATTGCCATGACATCTTCAATGACTCTTGATTTAACTGAGCTGAGAAATAAAGTTTCAAAGATCAAGGTGAATCCAAGGGGGAATCTGTGGGCAACAGGTGAGAGAAATAACACTATTCTGGCAAATGATTTCATATTCTTGTGCTATTTAAAATATATATATATTTTGACAGGTTATATTGTTGTATTTTGTATTTATTAAGGGCATTTCATGGGAAAGAAAAGTGTTGTGGACAGTTCCTTTATGGAGTCTGCCTGTGAAGATGTAAATGTTCCCACTGAAGTCAGAGCTGTTAGTCCTCTGTACCGCGTGGAAGACCTGCAGGCACTGCTCATTCAGATGTTGAAAACTAGCCAACAAACACAACGGAAACAGGCATTGGACATGTAAGTGTATTATTAGTAGTAATATTAGTTGTATTATTATATTAACTGTACAACTGATTATTTTTTCCATCCATTTAGAGGAGGCGGTGATCCTGCTTGAGGAACATTTCAACCAACAGTTGTTACACCATTACTGTAACAATATGAAATACTACTGATGGAGAGGAGGCTTATAAAATATTCTTGTGAAAAATTAGCTCTAATTTAAATGTTTATGTTGTTGTTTTTTAATGTGATGTTACATTGTATATGATGTCAATCTGCACTGCTTTGTTTTGGGGTCCTGTTATTTGAACGTAATATTTCTGTAGTGCCACCTGTTAATAAACCAGTACTGAAAGCCAGATCAGTTGTCAGCCCTTTTTAAAGTATTTTCACATAATAGTTAAAATATTACTAATTGATATGGAAGAAAGGCCAAATCAGTAAATTGTTAGCTTTGTGGCGCCCCCTGTTGATCGTCGTAAAAATGGTTGTAGTAACCATATCCGGGTGAAAGTGGCAACATGCTTTTTATCAAATTTTAGGCTAGTTTATTTGATAACACGGGAGTTATGCCTCTGATAGTGATGTGTGGTTACCCCTGTAGTGGTAAAACACGAAGGGCAGAAGAACTGAAGGTGTGTTTTGAACAGAAAACTGACCGAAAGGTTCATATTGTGGGAGACGGAGCACTGGGCGTTGAGAAAAACACTGTTTACGCAGGCAAGTTAAACTAGCTATGTCGCCATTCAGTTATTTGTTACGTGTTTGTATCTGTTAATATTGTGTGAATATTCAGAGTCCTGTTGGAAAGTCCTCAACCTATTGGCTATCCATCAAACCGCAATTATCTACTGGATGAGCGCCTTCGCGGTGAACTGAAGCTTAACTGGGGAAGAAACGTGATGAATAAGAGGGGAACCAGTTCGCTAAAAAAAGATAACCTGTTATTAAAATAGACCTGTTTCTGTAGCGTTGTTAGGTGTCTGAAAATACTGTATGCTGAAATCTGATAGGAGTATTTAATTCGTGTTCTACGGAGTATGTGTGTTTATAGAGGGTTTGGGCAGCATTAACTTAATTTAATGGTATTTTGAATGGAGTTTGGCGTGCGAGTGTCATCACTGTCGTATGATAAAGGTTTTCCTGTCAAACCGTAGCCTTTTCCATACGTAAGTCGATATTCTCTTTACAGAAGAATCTATAGTTTTCGCTTCTTTTACATACCGGTAATACTACTATAACTTAAACCACTTAGATATTATTACATTTGGTTTACAAGATCATTTTCTCGCCAAGAAGTTCCAGATATCAGCAGCTAAAACGTTTTTAAGCTTTTCAGCAATTAAAGCTTAAAACTAGTCGAATAATCAATTAATTGATAGAAAAGAATTTATCACCAACAATTTTGATAATTTAATAAGCAAAAGAAATACACAGGTTCCAACCTCAGATGTCAAAATTGGCTGCTTTTCTTTGTCCGCTCTGATAGGAAATTTTCAGTATCTTCAGTATTTGGACAGTTTTTTAGACAGTCAAGCAAAATAGCAATATGTCAACTTGGGTCTGGGAAATTGTGAAGGCCATTTTTCACAATTTTCTTAAATTTTATAAATCAAACAGTTAATCAAGAAAATAATTAGCAGATTAATTGGAAATGGAAATATTTGTTAGTTGCAAAAACAAAAACCCACTTCTGTGGTTTGAGATCACTGCCACAAATAGACAGTCACAAAGAAGACTGGATTACTAGAAAGTAAGTAAGGTAGTATTTTGCTTACTCCTGTAATTTAACCTTGTTGGATATGTTGCAGATTCCCAAAAGGAAAAAAATGTCAGAGCATCTCTGAAAGCTGAAGTAGAGAGGTGGGTTTTTCAGATCTGTTTTTGGATTAGATTCATCAGTGTTCTACCATCTCAGCCCTTTTAACCTTTTATATATTTGTTGTTTAGGAAAGTCAACAAGGATGACATTGTAATTCTGGATTCATTAAATTACATAAAAGGTAAATCTTGCTAACAATAGTATGCTATGCAGACATAATTTGTTTATGCTTTCACCTTTTAAAGTTGAAATACCCTACAGGCTACCGCTATGAACTGTTCTGTCTCATCAAACACGCACAGACACCACACTGCCTTGTAAGTATACTAGTGAAATAACTAATGGAGTTTTAATATCTAAAAACTATTATCCAAATATTAATCTCACAAGTCAAAATTGCATGCTTTCTTTTGATGAAGGTATACTGTCTGACGTCAGATGAAGTGAGCTCAACGTGGAATACCAACAGAGATGCTGCTGAGCAGTACACCCAGGACATGTGAGTAAGAAGCCTCTATACATACAGTAAAAGTGCATGTCAGTCTCTGGAAGGGGTGTCTTTACCTTTTGGATAGGCTTTAAAAATACCTTTTATGCCTTTTTATTGTCAAAAATGACCTCCGTCCAATTTTGTTTTTGTAATTTTTTGTAGCCTTGATGCGTTAGTGCTTAGATTTGAAGCTCCAGACTCCAGAAACCGATGGGACAGTCCTCTCTTCACCATCCTGAAAGACGATACACTTCCATATGAAGCCATTTCTGACGCACTTTTCAAAAGAAAAGCACCCCCACCTAACCAGTCTACACAGAGTGTAAGTGACATACATGCTACATGTTACACGCATACAATATTCAGTAGATGTATGTGCTGTCATGCTGCCTTTTTGACTCTCTAATGTTAATAGAGATATTCTTTTTCTCTGCAGCAGCCATTGTCATCTGCAAACTTCTTGTATGAGTTGGACAAGATCACACAAGATGTGTTAATGGTATGTCATCTTATGTTCTTTTGGATTTTCTGTTCATTTGCCAGTCAGTCAGATTTCTTCCTGGGATATTTTGCTGGAAGCAGTCTGTCTTTGGAGTTATGTCATATTTCAAGATCACCAAAGTGAGACCTGCACATTGAAAAGTAAAAATAATGGACTGAGGAGACATATTCAGAAAAATAGTTGGGATTGAAATGTTTGCACTGTTGAACAGGTGATTTGTAAATTGAAGTTCAAGCCAAGTCGTAGACTTTCTTCAGTGCATAGTAAGATAATGCAGGTGTTTATAGCCCACTAGCAGGTGTACTAATGCCATGTTCATGTTATATCAGAGTTGTCGTAATTACCAGTTTCCAACTTGTAAATAGTGTTCACGTCAATGTCCAAGACGTATTTATGACTGGCAAGCTCAGACACCTCTGGAAACGTCGCTATATCTGGCTTGGCACTTTTAATAATGATAATACGGAAATGCCTGAAAACCAAATGAACATGGACATCTCACGCCAGTCAAAGTCCGCCGTTCACAGTAATTAAACCCAAATATAGTGATATATTGTCAAGTATTTTTTAACCCTGATGCAGTCAACTCATCATTCCATCATTCAACCATCTTGAGTTATCTGATGACGTGAACCCTTGCAGGTTGTAAACATGGGAATCTTTCAAATGTCTACCATCCATCCCAAATGATGTGAACATGGCATCAATAGCACATCAAGAGAACAGAGTCAGTGGCAACTTATTGGCGAATAGCAATTAGCAGACAAAAAGCATCAAATATAGTCAGTAGGTAGGCAAATAATTACAGTACAGGAGCTAAGGTGTTTCCAAAAATACGATATAAAAATGTAATTAAAAAATGTGGTAATCTTTGTTCCAAATTCACTGCCCTGCCGCTGGGAAGATTCTTATCAATACTGCAGAATGTCAAGATGTACTCTTGTCTACTTGTATACATGATTGGAGGGTGTGTGGAACGTGACTTCCATGTCTGCCTGAACTACCATGAGGCTCTATTATTGCGACATGTGATGCATATATTGATGCTTTTTCCCAATGCTTAATGCATTTCTATTATAAGACAGATAGGAGGAATGGCAAGAAACCAGTCATGTTGTCCAAACATGACGTCAGCATTGACGTCAGAATCTCTTAATGTGTTGGCGCGTACAGGAGCGTCATAATTGTGTTAGGTATCTTTTTGTCAGTATGATCAGTAGACAACATGTTCCGGTGCTTTATATCTCAGCCAAGTGAAGAATGTAATTGTTTTGATTTCTGCTTCACTTGGTAAGAAGTTTTTGGGTCAAATGCATTACAATCACCAGTTTGTCCTCCCTCTGTAAACGGGTGACCTCATGGTTGCTTCCTGTAATTATATATCTACCTATTGATGTGCCTGAAATAGTATGTTCTACATTGCATTTTCTTCCATTCTGAAGTCTGTATGGACAGTAATGTTTTCATTTTTGCACTTGTCATTTTTTAAAACAAATTCCCTGTAAATGCAATGAATAATTAGAAGAACAAGTACTTTTCTAATCTTGAGTCATCGGTCCATTTAATTCTCATTGAATAATGATCTTGAGCTCCCTACAAACCAAAGCACCAGGGGAGCTGCATTTTTCAGTAAAAACATTACCCTCTGTATGTAATGTGTTTTGATAAAAGTAATTGAAATGTTTCAGGCAATTTTTAACGCACAGAAGACAAGTGTTCCTGGGGATCTCATTTCAGTTCCAGGAGCTACAGAAAAGATATCCTTTTTACATATCCTATGTCCTCATGTTTTATTTAAAACACAGTTTTGAAGAATCATTTCACATTAAACAGATTTTAATAGTTCTGTTTTCATATGTGATGTCACAAGGTGTCCGGGTGGCAGTAATCTTTCACAGCTAATGTCTGTCTGTTATTTGTATTACCTCTGTTGTGATGACTCATTTTCATCATCTATCTCCTAAGGAAAGTCATAGCAGCAGGAGGCAAAGTACTCCATATCAAATGACTTGTTAGAAGGGGAAGGTGGATGAATGCATGTCCATCAAAGAACTTAAATGCAAGGCACAGCAACCAATCACTGTTAAAGGTCTTGCCTGTAATAACATACTGTGGGATACGTATGGAGGAGAGAAACCAAATTGCATAGATTAGTAGATTTTTATTGGCAGCTGCACTGTCCGACATTCTCAGAAGCAAACACTTTGATTTTCCTCTTTGAACATGTTGGCCCAAGCAGAAACTGACGCGCTGGTCAACCTTTAATGACAGTTGCATTATTTAAATTTGAGATTACGTCAAACATTCAGTACTTTGTGTTGTTTCATTGTGTTGCTCTCCTTAAAGGTTCAGATGTGGTACTGTGACCTTCACATACCTTTGGTCTGTTAGTTATCGCCTCCTCAGTGTTCAGCTGTACTGTAGAAAACTTTTTCTCTTTTCATGTGAGAACAGCTTGCGCACAGAAAGACTTGTACTCAAATGACCTTAACCTGATGTTTAACATTGAGCTCACCAGAAGCATCAACATGGCAGAGCTGAGAAAATTACGGCGCCAGTTCATCAGCTACACCAAGATGCACCCAACAGAGAACACTGGACACATTTCCAACATGTTTGTGCAATATTTAAATAAGAGTCTTCACTGAAATTTTATAGCATTTATTTCTTTTTTTTTTCTGTGACAAATAAATATATTTAAATATTTGTTGCATGTTTGTGTGTTATTGGCCATTTTGAAATGATCCAATTCGATTACAAACATTTATGAGCTGAAATACCAAAAAGCACTGCATTTTTTAATGAGAAGAAATTAGTATCAAAGTAAATATTTAAGTCACCTGACATATGTAATACTTACATATTATATACAAACAAAGTCAGTCTGGAACACTTTCCAGTCAAAGCTCAGCACTTTCTCAAGTACAAGTTAACATTAATTCCCCTTGCGTTGTACTTGACCTCTTGGTGACAAGAAAAACAAACAGTACTTAGCTTTCTTGTTCAAAAGCTCCCTGTTTCTTCGTGGAATTTGTAAGCAAAATATTGCTGACTAAAGCGCCTTCAAAGATTTTGTATTATGTAAGAAGATTGTGAGAAAAGCAAGAACAGGAAGTTGTTTACAGGAATTTGTACTTGCTTTGCTTGCAAATATAACTAATTACTGTTGATTACTTCACTGGAATGACTTGAATAAAGTGTGATTATGTACACAATGTATTGAGAAAAATGTATTGAATATGTCAACATTTCTGACTTATTCCATATAACACCAATAGAAACAATAGTGGGAGAATATGTAAACATGATTTTATTGAATGAAAATACACTTTTCAACACATTTTATAATTGTATTTCACAAGGTCAGTCCATTGAGAAAGCAGCCTCTCAGAAAAAAAGAGGAGCATCAAGGAGGCGGCAAGTGGTATAAAATTAATAGTAATTAAAGACAAGATAAATTATGAATTTCACAAAGGGAAACAATGTGATAGTGCTAAAAAACATTTAGCATTCACTTGTTTTTTTATTCACTTATGTTCTCATAGTTTTTTTCTTCAGAGGAACGGCAGTGCCAAAGATTCTGTCCCAGTGGCTGAAGAAAGGAGCGTAGTTACTGCTCGGCTTCTGGTGGTGCATGTCATGAGCCGGTGCACCACCCAGCAGACCAAAAGGCACCAGGTGGTTGAGGGTCCACGGCAGGTCATAGCCTGTGTGGTCCTCCACAGACATCCAGATACTGAAAACTGTGACGCACCATGTGGTCAATGGGTGGCACTTTAAAAGAATTGGGTCCTGGTTGCTCCAGAGTCCAACAGTAATCAGCTCAGGAATGCTGACCTGCTCTGTCAACCAAGAGAAAGGTGCCATGTATTCATGGTGGATTGCATGGATCCACCGGTAGAGCTGTGGATGCTTGTGATGTATGAAATGCCAAATATAGTACTGAGTGTCAAAGAGGAGAAGTACAGCCAGTCCATCAATGAATACCTCATATAGAGTAGGAGCATCCTGTGGCAGTGTTGGTGTAGGCAGTATGAACATGCCAATTATTACAGTTGGCAGAACAAAGAATGTGTGGTTATACAGCACTGTCGTGAAGCTCTTAACCATCATTCTCACTGTTGGCTGCTTGTCTGGTTGGATCTTGTACTGATAGACTAAAGGCACTCTTTCTCCCAAGAGGTCTAGTGCAGCAAAAGGTATACTGAAGAAGAAATAGCTGGAGAAGGCGAGTAGGATGGGGAAAAAAGGAGATGAGATGAGAGGCAGGTGGTGAAAAAGCAAATAATCCCAGAATGGCTGCAGCAGATGGTCCGAGGCCCTGGAGGGCATGAGCTGCAGAGACCGCTCACTGATGTTCAACATCTCGCTGTGGTAACACTGAAGGCTGCTGCTGCAAGTCTCAGGATCATGAGAAAGTTCTGCCTTTATATAGCGGAGTTCAACGAAGAGAGGCTTTTCTCTCGATCAGAACAGACCAGCACACACACACAGACACCCAGCAGCTCAATGTTGACAAACAGACCTTCACAAGAAGATTAACCAAAACCATTCAAGCACATGCATTAGATAAAACAAATTGATAAGCTTTAGAATCTGTTTATTTAAACATTTTAAATCATGGAAGGAAGGATGACAAAAACATTGTTTGTAAAAGTGAAATATGCCCCAAATATTTGTTTTCTAATCTGAGTTGCAGAATAGACCCTTATTTGTGTTTTAGAGAAATTTCCCAACATTTTAAAATTAAACTACAAAACAACCGCTTATTTTAGTGTTGATGAAATCATTCACATGGCATATAATGTTGTGTCAATACAGTTTAGGAGAAATCATCAGAATGCTTTTTGTAACTATTTTTCAAACGAAGAATTTGGATACCTTGAGCTGATCATCATAAAATGGTCAGACCCATTTTGTATTTTAGTACCTCTTTTCTTGCACTGTCCATTCTCCTGATATAAGAGGATTAACCAGGAAAGCTAGATTAGAACGCTGGACTACTTGAATTGACCAGGTTATCTTTTAATACACTTTGTAATCTGATCAAATGACCTGCATGCATTTCTTGTTTACTAATTGTGTCCATCCTATTATTTGTAATAACTTGAACAGTTAAACCTTGATAGATGTGCCAGAGATGAATACAAACTCATAAGTCCTCTGATTCAATCCACACTGAATCTTCAGACTTTAAATGTCAGATCAAAATATTAACACTTCTCACACTGAATGATCATAACAACACGATTTATTGGGGAAAATGCACAATTTCATTGAAATCATGTATCAAATAATGTCTTCACAGATTAAGGCAATAATGTTCTTCTTCACCAACTACTTCTTGTCACTGGTTGCCTTCCTTGAAACCGTTTTGTTGGTGTTGGCATATTTTTGTCGATCATTTCTGAAGAGAAAGAAAAAAAAACTCTTATCCCTTTAACCACAGAAATAAATGCCATTTTTTTTAATGAATAAAACATTTCTACTACTACCATTATGTTTTAATCAGTAATGTTAACAATAAACTTGCGTGGACCTTGATGTCATTAGGTGGCTGTACCTGCTCATTTTGACTTTGTTTCTGCATCCCAGTCCTCCCTCCCAGTGGCAGGTGCGTGCACCTCTCGTCATCAGGCTTCCACAGCTGATGCACGGCTTTCCGTTGCCGTACGGCTGCAACAACACACAATGTAGGTATAAAATTTTCAAAATGTTTCCATTCAGAAACAAAGTCTAACATTAGCATTTATACAACCCCTCTACTCCTCTGCCTACACCTGGTCTTTAATAAATACTTTACACTTCCTGCCTGGATCTTAATCTATATGCAACACTTCTCTACTTAATGTAAACAATGACAAGGCGTGGGAATATTTGTTAATAAGTTTGAGATGTGCATTATTGATCTGATTATGATCTTCCCCTACGCATACAAAATGATTGATATGAAACTAAATAATAGGGATAACAGTATAAGCTCCGTGGCTAAAATGTAATGTCATGTCAAGTATATAGCTCACCTGTTCTTTGGCACAGTAGCCACAGATCATCCTGGTGGCCAGTTCCATGGGGTGGTCCTGGTCCTCATCGTGGCACCCATCACAGGGGTAAGCCCGGCCACAGCAGGGAAACCTGAGGGCAGTCAGTGGCACAAAGCTTTCACGATATTCTACATGTTCTCAGAGCTCTCAGAGAAGAAATGAGATGGGACACAGTGATGATCATACCTTAGCCAGCGATGGCTCTGTTTGTAATGTTTGCATGTTCCCTTTTCCGGCAGTGGCTTCCCCTTTTGCACAGCAGGATCTCTTATCGTTTTATAATTAACAGCACAAGCACTTGAACCTGCACGGGGATTAATGTGTAGCTTTTTATATAACAATATGATGTAACATTGTATAGAGAGCCAAGTGTGGCAGTTTGTTTATTTTAAATCTTTGCTGATCCCTTTGTTGGCAAATGTAGGTTAGATCTGACCTGTTTTGTTGGCACGTGGCTGAATATACTGGAATCTTGTGCTGTCAGCAAGAATACTGAGTTTGCTGTGGCAGTGTTCACAATTAAACTCCTTTGTTTGACCATAGGAAATGTTCTGATGAAAATGAAAGACAAAAACTCCTCAAGACATATCATATATCAGTTATTTCTGGTGACATTTCACACAAAAGCAGGACATGTTTCATCACCTGCGCAGGGCCCTCCTGGGAGCAGCTGAGGCAGCCCACAACGAGTTCACACTCCTGAAGCACAAGGTCAGCAGGTGCTGCATTGTGAAGGTCCAGGTATCCCAGGACATCACTGTAATGGTGCAGCATGCAGGGCCTGAATGCAGCATTGATGCTTGCACTGCACTTTTCACACTGAGCTGTGCAGGGTGTCCTTCCTGTCAGTGGCAGGTCTGCAGTTACCTTACACCTGCAGAAAGTACAAATACAGTCAAGCAATTGTAATTTGTGATGTGGATATGACATTTAGCTCTTTTTCCTTACCTGTTACATTGAAGACAAACTGTGATTTGCTGGGCCACAACAGTGGCTGTGTTCTCTCCCAGCCTCAGTCCCAGCAGCTTCACCTCTGTGCCTCTGCGGGGATCACTGATCTTAATGTTCTCCACCAGACGACTGGCTTCCTCCTGCTCCAGCTGCTGCCCTTCATCACAACCTGGATCCTCCTGCTGCACTGACTTCCCTCCCTCCATTGTCCTCTCGCCTTCTGTCTTTCCCAGTTTTCCTTCATCACTGACATCCTCATCTGCAGCAGCAGTGTCAGAGGCAGGGTCAGATGAATGATCGTTCCCAGATTTTTCACACACTGTTGCCTGGAGCTCCTGGTATGGTATGAACTGCAATCCAGCTCTTTCTAAATCAATGTCTTTTTTCAACTGCAAAAACATTCAAAACAAGAAAATCTTACTATCAGCATTGATAATATAAAGCAGCGATTTACAAGTAATTTCACTAAATTCAAAGAGAAAACATACAATCACAATTCACAATCTGTACGTGCAGGTTCTCACCTGCCTGGCGCCTTCAGTGAACAGTCTCTCCAAACTACGATCTAGCCAGCGAAGAAAAGGCCGGAAGAGCAGCTCTACCTTTCCCAGAAGCTGATTGGTTGCATGCTTGGCTTGAAGCCACTCTATTGATGCTTGCTGTACATGTCTGTGTAGCCAGAGATTTACAGAAATGTCAACGCCAATTACTCTAAACATTAAATGTTAAAATAAACTGCACATGTTTTTACCTTGCCATTACTGGTGGCAGATCCTGGTCCAACGGTACGTCCAATGTGAAAATCTAAGAAAATGTATCAAGGTGATGAGGAACTGTTCTTTTCATGTAAACCATTCACTGTATAGTATATTACAGAACCTGTCATGTAAATGGAAGAAGTGGTCTCTACCTCCTGGGGGTAATTGTATGGGAAGCTCATCATGATGACGATTTCTTTCAAATCAAAAGGCTAGAAATTGAAATGCAGAGTTAGTATATTTCCAGATAATACTGTAGAGTCATTTCCACCTATGTAACCTACTGTCAAACCAAAGCATGACAAGCGTAAGAAAAGTTGGTTCATTAATGATTTACAGAAAATACTGGTGGATGATGGCCTCCGTAACAATGCTGATTAGGTTGATTAACAGTTCTGATATGCCAATAATATTTATTCAATTAAATGGTTGACTATGTTTTACCCTATACTGGGAGGTACTGGCTACGAAACACCATAAGTGAACAGTGGAATAGCAAGTACTTGTTTTCAAATCAGCCAAGTTTTAATCACCGCTTTATCCCATTTCCCATTTAACAAATAGGCTCAATGTAATCTCAGTGGTGCATCTTTTTTGATACAAATGTTATCCAATGTTATCCTGTACTAATTAACAATCATTCTATAAATCACCATGGATGCTGAAACAGCATAGTAGGAATTGTTCTACAATTTATTGTCTGAAGAAGCTTCAGTATTTGTCTTCAAATACAGTCTCACTCTGTTAATCAATTAAGAAGAGACTAGTTCTAATTCACAAATTAAAGTGAAACTAAAACTCTATTATAGAAATAATAATATGTGGGTGGATTTTTGCTCTAAGCTCTCAGAGGAGGAGAGGGAAAAGAAGGTAGAAGAAAATGTTTACCCAGTCTGGATCAGTGGCTTCTACAGTTGCCCTGAAATAAGTAACTTTCCCATCACTTCGTTCCTGAATAATCAGCTGGTCTTTGGGAAAACGTTTCTTCAGCTGCTCGATCTCGGTGTCTCGAAGCTGCTTGACGACATCCTCTGTCAGGTCACACAGCTTGACCTCCTGGAGGATGCTTGGATGGGGTACTGGTAGCATCCTCTGCGCAGGTCTTGTGTAATTGCTGGGAACAGGCTGGCCATCCAGTGGGGACAACTGTGGTGGATGCCAGAAGCGACATCTGTCTTCCATGGTGCAGTGGCCTGAGATAAAGTAGCGACAGGGGCGGCGGCTAGCTGCTGGGACAACCCTGGAGTTGCTAGTGGGAGGAGGCCTGCGCCCCACATTTCCCACAGGGACCTCTGAGTTTAGAGATGCTACATCTGACTGGCTGGGTGTCCTGATGGTTTTCTTCTCATGAGCTTCAGCATCATCTCTTATGTGTACGAATCTGCATTTCTTCCCAAAATTGCAGTGTCTTCCTTGAGAGAAGAAGCGACAAAGCGGCTGTGTATGAAGCACAGGCTCTGATTCACCTGTCTTCTCTGCAACACCATGGTCCATCACTATTATCACCTGAATGAATGAATACAGTAACACAAATTATAGACATGTATCTACTTCTTTTACTTACATATAAATACTACAGGGCCAAAAGTAAGTGCACAAACATTACACCCATTTGTGATTTGTATGGGCATTAATAATGCTGCTACAGTTTTGGAACCTGCCTACAGGTATTTTGCTCTCACTTAGCCAAAAGAGCCTTTGCGAGGTCGGGGCACTGATGTTGGGCGACAAGGAATTTGAAGTTCTTCCTCACCAAACTGGGAAAGTCATTTCTTTATGTGTACAGGGGCACTGTCATGTTGAAACAGACAAACTGCTGCCTCAAAGTCGGAAGAAAACTTTAGATGAAAACATTGGTTCCCAACCTTTTTGGTTTGTGATCCCTTAAAATAAAGTAAAGTAATATCTACTTGAGACCCCTCATCACTGGTTATAGCCTTAGTGTGCACATGAGTTGTGAGCAGTTCAACTAAGGAGTGATTTTCCTTCTCAGATTGTTTAATTTGAAGGATCTGTGGAGGCCTGAAGAAGATAAAGTATCCAGTATTTCACAAGAAATACTGGGGTCTTGGGACCCCTTGAGGGGTTGCAAGTTGCAAGTACAACTGAAATAAAAAAATGTGTCTGCTACAGCATACATATCCGCTCTGTGAATCACTTGTCCTGTATTCTCCTTTGAGAACAAATCTAAAACCAAAAGGGAGAAATGTACATTATTTGGTTTCATGATGGCGGTATCTGTTTATCAAATCAAGTATCTTCCCTACAGTGTAACACTGGCACTCTGGCAGCCTGCCAGCTGCTGTCAATCAGACACAGACACTAACACGCTCCTCCAGCTAGCTGAGACAAAGGAGCATTTCTGATATTTCCCCAAAGACCTCCTTTCTTCCTTTTAGTAATACAAAACGATTAACTAAATGTGATTTGAGTTGGACTTTGGCCATATAATGTAGCTTCATGATCTGTAAGAGGCCTGGGCAAACATCAACATCAGACTGGTCTCTGTTAAATATCTCAGATGTTTAATGGAATGAAACAGTTTTATTGCCCCACGTGAATGATCTATGTGAAATATCTATGAAGCTAGAATTGCCCATAAACATTTTTGTTGGAACTGATTACATTTGGCCGAAGAGGGGGCCATTTATCGTCCGAATCAGTATTTTATTTAAGTAACGTTACCCTCCTATTTACGCCAATGTTAACCAGCCTAGTGTTCACTATGGACAGAAAAAGACCAACGTTAGCTATCTACTTAACTAGCTAAACTTTACGTACAGTTGACAGGGGGACGTGTCTTGCTAATGTTAGTCATTTCATTCAGATCAAAGGAGTTATTATTGGAAAATGACATTACCTCAAATATAAACAAGGCTCGGCGTAAAAGTGTATTCGGTGTAATGATGAAACTATAAGTGTTAAAAATACTTCAAATAACCTTTTAAAGAGTGGCCTTACCAGTTACCTGTCCAGTGATTACACCGTGGACTGTAACCGTTACGTGCTACACGAAACGTATTCGTGCAACAACAACAGCGCAGTAATATTGCGTCATTACGTGCGACAAAAAGGTTCCAAAACGGTTGCGATAACAATCCGGTCCGTGATATAACCAAACGAGACTACCACGTGTAAAGGTTATGAAGATTTTAGTTACAGGCTGTCTGTCGAAAGGTCCTCTGTTGTACACTGGATAGAAATTGGTTTTGTCGCCCTCTACAGTTTGGGAGTGGAAATGGACGCGAAGAGTGCACTTTTTTCCCCAGGTTCAAAGTTTATTCTTGAACATAGCATGTTGAGAAAACAGTCTCACCACAAGGTCCATTTAGTAGCGGCTCTGGAGTTTTCAATCATATCACATGATCTTTATCAGCAGATGGAGTTTGCCCTTAAGGTCTTAATGGAACTGTAGATTTCCTTGTAGGTCTGCGTAGTAGTGAGCCTGTTAAAGTACTAAAACGTTTCAAACATCAGAATGATGAAAAATGAAAGCTGTTGTACTTTCTCATAGATCTAACATTCACTTTATGTATAGGAATGTTGGTATTTTATAAATTTTCCACTAAATATTATCCAGATTGTGCACTTGGTTTGCATGAAAATAGACCTGCTGGTAAAATCTGTACTGCATCAGTACAAGTGCTCACTTGAGCGCACCTGAACACACCAAAGAAACACTACATATACTATATGTTTTTAATATTTTATTGCATTTTGTGTTATTTTATTCTATTTTTGTTTTTATTTAAAGTGTGACTTGTTTGATTGTTTACTATTCCTTTCTCCCTTTTCCTCTTTGTTGGTCTTTATTTCTTTAAGCGACTGAGTGAACAATGCAAGAATTCCAGTGTGCTTGTACTTGTGTATCCCTGTAAAATGGCAGATAAACTCACAAGAACTTGAGCAGAGACATGGCACTAACAGAAAGTTTGAGAGTGAAATAGGATTTTGGAATAATTTCCCATACTGAACAATTTATCATAATGTGGAGAGCGATATGTTACCAGTTACCCAGGGTGTATGAATAATTTGCTGTATTGTTGCACCCAGCTGTCACTTGATACCACACAGTGAGCAAAGCACAAGCAGACGTTATAAAGATGTTATAAAGTCTTTATCGTAGCAGTTGTTTCTGGTTGGAATGTCTACATTCCTCATTCATAAGATATTCACCTTGTGATTGTTACGTGGGGATGGATCTTACAGATACCAGTGTAGATCTTTGGATAAGATGCTTAGGAAACAACTCTGCTGCAGCCTCTATGAAACAGCCTGAGGCTCAGCTACAGAGACTATTTGAGATCTCCACTCTTCCCCATTCTTCTGACTGTGTCTTCCTACTTTGTCTTGTGCCTTCCTTTCTTTGTTTGCGACATCATAGGATAAAGGTGGGCATGGGTCCAGCAATTCAAGATCCAACCCAGCTGTTGCCACAGCCTCTATACTACTGCACTGTGCAGGTGTCACCATGTTCAACCGTGCGTTTCTTGTGCTGCCAACATCAGTGGCCCAGTGGGCATGGAGGCCACCTGTGGACCTGCCGCACAGGGCTCCGTCCCTGCTGGAGCTGATTGCTGGGGTGATAGGCAACCTCCTGCTCTTTGACTTCCAGTACTTCATCTGGCACCTGCTCCATCACAGGATCTGCTGGCTGTATGTCACTTTCCATGCCATCCTTCATAATTACTCATCTCTCTTTGCTCTTGCCACTTAGTGTCTCAGCGGCTGGGAGCTGGTCTCAGCAGGCTTTTGGATCATTCTGAGTCCTGTGATCCTGAGATGCCACCTACTCACCACATGGACCTTCATGGTGTTGCATGTCTACGTTTCTAAAGGGGATGACTGTGGCTATGATTTCCCCTGGTCCACATCACGTCTCATACCGTTTTGCACCCCATTTCAGCCACTGGGATAAAATATTTGGCACACATGCTGATTTCAGCTTCTCTACTGCTATGAAATAGAAGTCTATAACACTATTGGTAGCAGCTATAGATAGAGACTGGTGCTTTTATGTGTTTGTTTTTACAGATTATGTGGATATTAAAATGTAAAGAGGTGAATGTTGAAGAGAAATCTACATTTTCCTTTACACACAAATGGAGGCATGTTAGTTTATTGTATTTGAAAAACAACACTGTCAAAATAAGATGTGTTAGAGTTTCCTGCAGCTTTACTGGTAATGAGCAAATCTGCTCATCATATCTTGAAGAATTTGAACTATGTGCACACTCTAAATAATGCCTAAATGCATCTGTCTCCCAGTGTGTCTGGTTGCTTTACTTTGAAAGTGATCCTGAGGTTTAGACATGGCTTACATTACCTTCTTCCTCACGTAAATAATACATCCTCTGAGCCACTTTCCCACTCTTTACCAGTGTAATGTTTCAGAATCAGAATCAGCTTTGCTGGGCAAGTATGTGTACACATACAAGGACATTGACCCCGGTTTTTCATGTCAAAGTCCAAGTCAAGTCAAATTTATTTATAAGCATGTTTACAAACAACAGATGTTGACCAAAGTGCTGCACAAATTAAAAGAAACAGGCTGCTGGGACAAAATATATGAAACAATAAAATTAAATATATTTAAAACACAAAATAAATAGAAAATATATAGGGAAGTTTTAAAAGTGTCCACTGTAGGTGAGGTCCTAATGTGGATTCATTCATTCATCATTGCTCTCAGTGTTACACACAGTTCCGAGGACAATTCACAGGAAGGAAGAAATAGACATACAGCTAAAAACAAGGGCAACAAAGCTGAACAAAGATAGGTAAAAGTAAACATAGGACTTTTATGTACATACAAGTAGGTGAAAAAATAGATGCGTATATAAATATATATGAAAAGCAACAATGACCAACAACATACAATGTCTGTATACAAGTCAAACTGTTTCTGTAACTTGTAAAAAAGAATACAATAGTGCAAGGGTGCAGAGTGCAAAGGGTGCTGGAATAAATATTGAATGATTAATGTAATAAGTTACTTAGGTTTCCTTTCAGTTGGTTTTATTTCATTTGACTGTGTGGACAAAAGGGACAAAATAATTTTCTACATTTCCACTTTAAATCTTCATTGCAGGGGTGTCATTAGTTATACATATAATGTATAAATCACAACAAAATGCACATTTGATGATTTAGTGACCACTGACTCAGGTCCCCTTTATTTTTCAACCATAAATTACTTTATTTTAGGATTTCTATTGTGACAGCGGCATGTTTCTTGTATTTTTCAGGTCATGTAATCTGACCAGTGATCCCAGAGAGGTACTGATACTTCAAAATGTTTTATGTATAAAGGACAAGCAGGCAAAAGTCAAATTATATTTTTCCAACACTAGATGTCAGCAAAAAACTCCAACTACCATTTCGATTGAATCTAACATACTTTTATTTTTTTATAGTTGACTGCATATATCACAAATAATATATCCTACTGCTTATTCTGGTAACTAGTCTTATAATATTCACTAAATGGGTGGTTAACTCGTTTGTTTGTAGAGGGTTTGTTATTCTGGTTGTGTTGGTGGCGCTGCGTCGCCGGTGCAACCAGCTCCAGTGACAGAGTTGGGGAATGGCGTGTGAGTGTTGGAGCTAGCCGGGACATGTCTGAGTAGAAACCTGCGTTATTTTCTAACACGTACAGCATTAAATCCCCGTGTTGAAGATGGGGCAGTGCGGCATCACGTCCTCAAAGACGGTCCTGGTGTTCCTGAACCTGATATTTTGGGTAAGTTTGGAGATTTCTGACAGTTTTGAACGTGCGTCACAGCCCACCAGCTAGCTAGCTGTGTGTCCAGTGAGCAGCTCTGCTAGCTGCGGCAGCCGACCTTTGTTTAACCAGGGAGGGATTAGTTTGAGAATACAGTATGAAAGACAGAGATTTAAGAGATACGATTTGTTAGGTTTAATGATTTTCCGCAAACAACACATTGTTAAATGATGCACCTCTCATTGCGTTTCAGAGTAAAAAGACCCTCTGTCTGCTTAAAGAAATGCAGTGATGCTTGCTGAAGTCAAACTATCACTTTTTGACCCTCACTGTGGGTAGTAGGTTAAACTTAATCAACCAGGGAGCAGAGATTGTGACTCAGCTATACGTGCTGATAAATGCATAAAAATGCCAGAAGACAGTTTAGCTAACCTAGTTCAAAATATGTTGAAGTTGTTCATCTTGTGTTGGTAAAAAGCCCTCAAATCCTTCCCGTAATCTGCAGGTCCAGTCATTATGAATGACGATGCAGTTCGCAGGTGTTTAATAAGCAGCGGTGGAAGATGTATTCAGATCTTTTACTTAAATGAAAGTAGCAATACCACAGTGTAAAAGTAGTTACATAAGTTAAACTACAAAATTATTAGCATTAAAATATGCTTAAAGTACAAAAAGTAAAAGTAGTCATTATGCAGAATGGCCCATTTAAGAAAAATAAATATTATATTACTGGATTATAATTATTTATGCATTCATGTGTACATCACGTTAATGTTGCAGCTGGTAAAGGTGGAGCTGATTTTAACTACTTTATATACTGCAGGGTAGCTTAATCTATTATAATACATCATCATTTATTAGTTGATTTATATTTTGTATTAATAATCGGAATCTGCAAAGTAACTAATAATTAATGTTGTCAAATAAATGCATTTGAGTTCAAGTACAATACTGGCTTCCAAAATGTAGTGGAGTAGAAGTATAAAGTAGCATAAAATAAAAATACTCAAGTAAAGTACAAGTACCTCAAAATTGTACTTAAATACAGTACTTGAGTAAATGTAAATCACTACCACTTTTAATAAGCAGTGATGGAAGAGGTTTTCAGATCCTTTACTTACCTTAAAGGACTCATTTACACATATTGCCAGCAAAATGTACATAAAGTCTTAAATACATTTATTTTTAGTGTGTAATTACTATATATACTCTAATAGTACATTATGGTTACTGATGCATTAATACATAAGTAGCTTTTTAATGTTGCAGCAGTTTGAGGTGGAGCTAAGTTTAACTACATACTTATGGGTAGTTAAACCTACAAAAATCAGTATGTTTTGTATGTAAAATCTGAACCTGCAAAGTAACTATAGCTGTCAAATGAATGTAGTGGAGTAACAAGCTTTTTTCTCTGAAATGTAGTGCAATTTAAAGTAGCATAAAATGGGAATATTCAAGTGAAGAACAAGTACCTCAAGCTTGTACTTAAATAGAGTTATGTACTTCACCACTGAGGATACATGTACTGTCAGTGATGATATACTGTATGCTGCTGCATGTTAGATACTGAACAATAACCATCGGAAAATTGTTTATGGTCTATATACTATATATCTAGTATATATATATATATATATATATGTATATGTATATATACTAGATATATATATCTAGCTTGGCTTTGCCAGACTAATTCACAAATGCTTATTAAATGAAACATGAGCTCTGCAGATTTGTCTGGTTTCCAGGCTAGTGAATTGTAAAGTGAGTTCTTCATGGTGTGTTATCACTTGATTTCCTTTTTGCTGTGTTTTGTCACCCTCAGGCCGCTGCTGGTATACTGTGCTATGTTGGAGCCTATGTCTTCATTACATACGATGACTACGATCACTTCTTTGAAGACGTGTACACTCTCATCCCAGCAGTGACCATTATTGCAGTTGGAGCCCTCCTTTTCATTATTGGGCTCATTGGATGCTGCGCTACAGTGAGAGAAAGCTACTGCGGACTTACAGCGGTCAGTGAACCAGCTTAGAAATTTACCTCAATAGATAGGGTACTAATGCCCTTGTGTAATAAGTGATTAATCAATGATGAGCTTTGAAACGTCATGAAGAGAAAAGTGGAATTTTAGGATGCATTAGAACAGGGCATTAACATTTCAAATTTGACTTAAAAGCATTTTATTATTTATCACATCTAATTAGACATAGCAAAAGTAAAAAACTTCAGAAGGTATGAATATGTGATTAATATATATATGAAGAGATTAAAGATATTAAATAACTGACTCCATATACTGTATTCATCCATGGAGCAGAAACTGCACAAAAAGCCTATCGTTCAACCCTTTTCTCACAAGTGGTGGTATTCTGTCTAACGTGAGCAAGTGTCAGACAATCCACTTTTTACTTATATGCATGTTAGTTTCCCAAAGTGTCTGTTGTCTGTGCCTCTTAAATCTTGAAATTCAATCCACAGTTTGTCGTCATTCTCCTGCTGGTTTTCATGACGGAAGTGGCAGTGGTGGTTCTCGGATACGTTTACAGAGCAAAGGTGAGAAAGTCAAATACAAGTCAGTACATGTTTGTTTTTCTTGGCCTTGTTTCATGCTTTAACTTGTATCCCAGCAGATCACACCCACCCAGAAGAGCAGGGACAATCTGTCAAACATAGATAACCTAATGTAATCTGCTTGTGTTTGCAGTCATGTTGGTTTGTACTGTTCAAGGAGATGTGTATCAAATGTTTAGTCTCACCTTTCTTAACCATTGCCAGGTTGAAGATGAAGTTAATAGTTCCATCAAGAAAGTGTATGATGAGTATAATGGCACCAACAGCAATGCCCAGAGTCGTGCCATCGACTACGTTCAGAGACAGGTAAGGATAGAAATCCTGTCTCTTCTGTAAACCAGATATAATGATTTTATTGTTGTTTTACCTGTATTTCTGTTAGAATTGTTCTGACTGAGCAAGTAGTTGACAGTAATCTTGAGTTTTTATTGTTTTTATTTCCACAGCTTCAGTGTTGTGGGATCCACAATTACTCAGACTGGCAGTATACACACTGGTATGAAGAATCCAAAAACAACAGCGTACCCATCAGCTGTTGCAAAGTTAACGTTGGAAGCTGCACGGGGTCCCTCACTCATCCTGAAGATCTCTACCAAGAAGTAAAACAACCTCTAAATTTGTCATGTTTTTATAGCAAACACCACTTATTTTTAAATAAGAGTGACTTGTTATAATTTCATATCTTTGAACATATTTCTGTGTGTGTGTGTGTGTGTGTGTGTGTGTGTGTGTGTGTGTAGGGTTGTGAAGCTCTGGTTGTGAAGAAGTTGAAGGAGATCATGATGTATGTCATCTGGACTGCACTGACATTTGCTGCCATCCAGGTATGTAACTTTCATCAAGATACCTTGTTTTGTTGAACATCACCAGTTTTTAATTTAAAAAAAGATATTAACTCATGACTTCTGTAGGGATGTCCCGATTGGGTTGTTTTTGACAGAGTCCGATCCGATACTTACATATTAAATTCTTTATGATATTTATCTGACACATTGAAATAACATGTGTAGCCTCCTAAATTTGGCACACCTTATTTTTCACGAGCTACTTAAAATCAAATACATTTAGTTGATAAGCTTAAATTATTTATAATGATATGAATGTGAGATTAACTGGGAGAATGCGACTCCTGAAACTGATGTGACATGATCAGCTAGAGAGAAGAGGTATCACTGTTGGAGTTGTTTGAACTAGAAAAACACTGGTGTTTACAGAGTGATGATTCTTTTACCTCATAAACAATCTTTGGCAGATTACAGACAGAGAGCTTGCAGAGAGCACACACGCCCAACAACAGCCAAGTTTTATTTTGGCCTGCCATCAAGTTACTCACAGAATTAACTTTTAATTCCCGACAGCTGATATGGCCACCGGTGACACTTGTCATTCTAGCTGGTGAAAGCGACGGCTAAAAATGAGAAGCTGCTAGCTGAATGTTTTGTATACTGGTCTTTGCTAATAAGAGAGCGATAAAAGATTTGTTACCATCTGATCTTATGAATCCGCAAAATGCTTGCAGTGTAGAGCTAGCTGTCATTAAGGAGAGGAGCGTGCTTGCAACACTAAAAGGCTGAGTACAGTGTTTTACAACAAAGAGATACTTGCAGTATGATTTAAAAATCCCAACACGTACATCATTTTCTACATGTCTGAGAAGATAAATACCCCTCCTATGTCTGTCCAGTAAATAGAAGGCTACAGTCAGCAGCCGGTTAGCTTAGCTTAGCATAAAGACTGGAAATGGGGAAAGCTAGCCTGGCTCTGTCCAAAAATAACAAATATTACAAGATAGCTGTTTCCCTCTGTCTCTAATCTTTGTGATACGCTAAGCTAACGGTCTCCTGGCTCCAGCTACATATTTACCATATAGACATGAGAGTGATATTGATCTTCTTATCTGAGTCTCAGCAAGAAAGCAAATGTATTGCTTGCAATTGTATTTTGTAAAATGCAAGCATATTTCCCAAAATGTTTAATTATTCCTTTAATTATTTTGGTCTATTTGTTTTCTATCTCAAGTCCAAACAAAGAAGCGACTACAGTGAAATTCTGAAGGCTTGTAACTGGCTAACGATAAAAACATTTCACATTTCAAAACTAAAAACACTAATACGGCATCTGTCTCTTTCTTCTAGATGCTGGGGATGTTGTGTGCTTGTGTTGTGCTGTGCCGCAGAAGCAGAGGTCCTGCCTACGAGCTTCTCATTACAGGAGGCACCTATGCATAAAGGAGACCATAACACACACTTTTAGAATTTACATGTGTCATTGGTGAGATGAAAATATGACGTGAAAATAATCTATTACCACACTAACCTTAATACACTAACCACACTAAAGTTATATATTTTACCTGTTTTTCCAAAAAAGCTATTGACCAAATTCTTTAATGGTCAATGTAAATGTAAATTCTGTTGCTCTGAGGATGGCAGGAGAGCGTGGGAGACCTCATTCTTACCAAACTCAAACCTTGTTAGTCAAACCTTGTTAGTATGGAGGAAAAAGTGGACAGGGTAATTTCCTTATATGTTAGTTTGCACTATGTGTATGGATTTGAATATTTTATATTTAAATCTGTCATGTACTTGAATGAAAGACTATAATTTTACCTTGTACCTTCACTACTACTGCAACTACTATTCTACTTCTACTACTACTACTACTACTATTACAGCTCAGTTTGGGTTAAATTCTCACCTTTCAGCAGCAGTATTCTGTCAAGAAATAGTGGACACCATAGCCCAAGTCAATGGCACAGCAAGTTTTTGAGTAATACTATGTAACTTAACTTTTGCTGATCTTTCGTTTAAGAATCAAACCTTGTAATCCCCTTCAGTATGTGGGATTTTTCAAGTAGTAATGCATTCTTAACTCTAGATACTTTGTCCTCTAGCAGTTTTGTTTGTTTTTGTCTCAACAGTCTACTGATGGTAGTTTTAGGATTTGATTTGCTGATATGTAGCAATGGCAAGACTCAAAAATGTAAATAAATTGTGGGAAAAGTTTGAAATTAAATGAGTGTGTTTTCTGATTTATTGTTTTAATTTCTCAGACAGAAATTTCACATCTTTACAAAGAGATGAAGTTACTGCACCAAGTGTGACTTTTTTATCTATACTGACAAAGCTCATATTCACTGGCTGTCGTCGGATGGAAAGGTCAACTTGGTCCCAAAAAAGAGAGGTCAAAGTTCAGGTGTTTCCCATGAGGGAGGGGTGTAAGGGGTTCACATATTTAGTCAGATGTTTTGATCTTTGTCTATCTTTTATGCTTTGTAGCTTTACGTTTTCAAACAAGGTCCTAGATTACCATGGGCTCAAAATGTAACGTGTATGAATATTATAACTCTTACTGCAATCATTAGGCCTAGTTGTGTCTGCTTCTGGAACATCTTGTGACCACAGAGCAACCATTTTGGATCTTCATAAAATGTAGGTAAAAGGGCTCAGCTTTGGTTACTTGATAGACTTGATTAGAGTTAGCAATGCATCACCCGTAGCAGAGTAACCAGATACCTTTGAACCAAAGAGAGCAGACTGCTCAGGCACAGCAAGAATAGTTCCTGGATGTATTTCAGCGACTTTGTTTGGATTGTTCTGGTCTGGTCTTCTTATAATCTACAGTATTTATCCACAGAAAATGGGGCATGAGAGAAACAATAGGGCAATGAGGTTTCATCACATGTTCAGTTTTGTTAATTAGCATTGATGGTGTGCAAAAAACAAATTAAAACCTGAAGATTTGTCTTTAATATTGAATAAATACAAATACAGTAAACACACTATTCACACTTTTTGGCATTCAGAATAGAAACAATAACACATTGAAATCAACATTTAGGACCTCAAATATACAAAAATACCACAGTATATGCATAAACTTAGTGCATTGACCTTGTGGAAAAGATCACTAAGTCTCTCAGCTGTCATTGGTATGAGGAGCACTCAACACACAAGCAGTAAGGGCAAAGTAATGTGAATATGTGCCATAGTAATAAATAATTCACCATTCAACGATGTCTCATGCTATTGTATGTGTAAGCCCCTATCTGTAGGATTATTACATGATAAAGGTGTCTTTCAAATTATTCTAATGGCATGAGTTTTTGAAGAAAAACAAGACAATCATAAAAATTGGAACAGTCAGCCCTTCATTCACATGGTCTCAGTAGTGATGGGCAGATGAAGCCTTATGAAGCTTTGGGGCTTTCTTTCTATTTGTGCCGAAAAAGATTTGAAGTTTCGGGGCTTCAAACTCAGCAAACACAGTAAAGTCATAGCAGCCCTTCAAGACTGGGGCCGAAGCACCACCACACATCGCTGATATTAACACTTTTAGTCTTGTGTGCAATAAAAGTCCAAGAAGCCTACGTGTTATTATTAAATCTGTATACCTTTGTTCAGAAGTGCTGTACTAAATATAGATGTTATTGTGCATCGCCATATTTCTCTGTTACAGTAAAATAATTATGCATTGTCCAAAAAGCCTAGATAAAATATTTTTGCTGACACGAAACATTAATGTACCTTTTTGGTGTAGTTTAGTCCGAGTGCCACCGTGGGCTCATGTTTTTAAACTTCATCGTTGATATTTATGTGACATTTCATAGTCGTGATGTGATTGGTGAGTGATATTTCATTAAATTACTTTTATTACATTATTACTTGGTATCGGGAAGAAATGTTCTCATACTTATGATTGTCTTTCTAATGTACATCGGCATATTTCTCAATTATTCTCCTCTCTTCTTATCCCACTAATGTGCAGATCACATACTTTAACTGAAAACTGTCAAACTGAATGAAGCACTTTCCAAAGCACCAGTGACGTTTGAAGCTTCGGATGTCATCAGTCACATGATATTACCCATTTGACAAAAGCTCTATCACAATGTGTTGAAGTAGTGCGCTTCACAGGAGTGAAACAAGCTTCAATATCATCTGCCCATCTCTAGGTATCAGGGTCACAACTATGGGGTGTACTCTCTGCCACAGTCCTTTATGATACTAACATAGCGGGTGCCAAAGTTGGAAATGATCAAATCCTACTCATAGGGGCTTTAATGATGCATGTAACAGAAATATGAACAACAGATAAGATCAAACTATAAGGTCATTTGAAATGACAAGGCAAAATATTACATGAGGAAATGTAGTAGTCATACAGTCCTACATACAGTATGGCTGTCAGCTAAACTCATTCTTTGGCAAGGTAAGAGCCTGGAACCAATCCAGTAAGTCCATTTCGTTGTACCGTCCACCAGCCGTCCTCACCTTGATCTATGACAACCATAATGTCCCCAACAGATACAGAGAGCTCATCGTCCCCCTAAACAAGGACAGAAACAATCAATCAACAGATATCCCCTAAAATGAACAAGAATTAGAACAGTTGAATGTGTCTCATGTAGAGGTTAGACATCCATGCCAAGACGCTGACCTGTGCCTCATAGTCATACAAGGCCATGTACTGGTCACTGCTCAGCTGGGTCACCGGATGTCCAGGAATGGAAGCATATACTCCTTCTGATGTTTCTGCTGAGAAGTTTGACAGGATTGCAAATCAGCACTGTCTCAGTTGTTGTATGAAGCCACTTGTAATTTGCAACTTTTTTCCGAAACCAGTGACTAAGTTGATAGTACGACATCTCATCAGATCATTGGCAAGCTGAACAAATGATCTGATGCTGGTGGTGGTATAAAGCAATGATTCCCAACCCTTTTTGTCTGATGTACCCCCACAGGTGAGCTCAAGTATCCCTTCATCAGCACTACCTGTCATGTTCCAAATGTGTTCAGTTGTACTGATTTCAACCTGGATGTTTGAGACTGTTTATTATGTAAAAGTGGATATTGTTTTTTCTTACAAAACATGTGATCCTGCAATTGTCAATGTGTAGGTTTGGTCAAGTTTGCATTCGGACTACTACCACCTGGAGTGGCAGAAGCTGGACGTTTAAACCATGTATCCATTCATTTTCCATTCTCTGCTTGCTTGCTAACTAGTCTTGAGAGTTTTCACTCTCAATCAACACTTGTTAAGTTAAGTTGTTAAAACTGATTCAGGTCAGTAGCATGTTGGAGGCACGTCTGTCGTAGAAGGTAGTTTATTGGCAATTGTGACAAAAATTTACTTCACGCCTTCAACCAAATCATAACTTCTATCTTTTTTAATTAGCTGAGCTACTCCACAATGTTTCCACATACCCCCTCAAAACTGCAGAAGTGGCCCCTGGAGTACAAGTACAAGTAAAAGTTAGGAATCACTGGTGTAAAGACTAATAACTACAGTATATAACTTATAGTTGCTCCACATCGTGTGTTACAAGGATCAAGTGGCTTTCACAGTCATATCTGTCATCATTTTGGAAATTGCAGTGTTACTTGAATGACATTAGTACTATACCAGTAGGTTGTGCAACTAGTTCATTGATGCTCATTTTGGAGCCACTGGAACAGTTCCCCTGCAGAAGATTTGAAAACCTACGAATGAGGGACAGCACTCAGTAAGAAATACATAAAAATGTATTGAGAGGATAAAAAACATTACGTAATAATCATTGTCATCATCTTCATCATCATTCATTTGGTCACAGTGCTTTCCATTGTGTAATTCTGACCTTTTCATGACTCCTCCTACGAATCCAGCAGTGCCATTTCTTTCAGCCGTGGCATCCCTCTCGTAGTAATTTTGGTATTCAATTGGAGCTGTGGAAGGACCATTGCAATTCAGTAAATAAAAAATCAAGTGCTTCACGGGTTCACCTGTTTCCAGTGGTGATTTCTTCATTTTTAACAGGGTAGAATATTATAGATCAAAGATAAAACTGACAGAAGGGCAGGACTGAGAGAAAACATTCCACTAAACAACCCCTCTGCCCCTGCACTCTCTCTGCTACTAGGGGATGGAGAGGGGGGATGACAGGAGACAAACAGGGATTCATTTTGGTCATTTTGCTAACAAGGGGGATGGCATCCCCCCTCATATCGCCTACTGGTTGCATGTTTTAGCACTAGCTGAGAGATAATATTAAAATTTCCCACTTGGAACATATTCAAATCCAAATCAGGAAGGCTGCAGGGAGGGTACCTACCTGGGGGGGTTGAGCCAGTGCTTTTCATCTCCACAAAGCAGTTGTTGTCTGTGATTATGCAACACTTTTCCAATGTTTTCCTCACATCCTCGTAACACTGAAAGAGCAGTTTGTCCAGAATGAATTTTAAATATACAGTACAGTATATTGCAAGGGCTTGTTGAGGGTCTATCCCGATACAGATGTGCAAGAACAGCTGCACACACCTCATCATCTTTCACACTCTGCATTGATAAATGGTTACAGTGCACCCACAAAGCATTCCTTAGCACATTGAGGCGGTCCTCTTCCTGTTGCTGAAACACCTGCAAAACAGTGTGATTGGAAAAATAGTAAATAATCTAGAAAACATTGAAGCACAGCACATTTACAACACTACACAGTACTGTAATATAGTAATGCAACAGGCGACTTCTTGCACAACAACGTCCAGCATGGCCTTTAATCTCTCTGTGATCTGTCAACTCAAAGTTTCATAGCTGTCATGTGAGTGCTTTTTAATACTTCATACATACATTCAAATTTATGTATTTCTCAGTGGCACTGGCTTTCCTGTTTTGTTTCCTGCTTTATTGTGTGTGTGAGTTGCCCTGTGTTGCAAGCTTACATCCTTTTGAATAGGGATGAATAAAGTAGTTAAATGGCTGCGTTAGCTTTGTTGATGTTATCACATGTAGGAAGATTTTGTTGCCTGGAAACATTTTCGTAGATTAGTGACTCACTTCATAGCCTGCTTATAGGAAGTATTACACATCCTCGTTGAAACAGGCCTCTCTAAATCTGTACATTTTAAAATGCATCAAGCTATAATGTGCATTCTTCACTTGATAAACACAGTAAGAGGAGAAATACTGTGCATGTTCTCTGCTACTTTACCTCACAAGTGTTGATGTGTGTTGATTCCCATTCTTGACGAGTCTTGTCAAGTTGTTCAATGTTTGACATGTACTGTTTCTCTAAAGATAAGTGAAAGAGTTCATTTTAAAAACTTTAAACATTACATAAAAAACATAACAGTATATGGATTTAAATAGTGCATCTAAACCTATTTCTGGAATAAAAGGGAAGTAAATTTGACCACCATCCTTAAAAATATTGTTTCTGGTAAACCATAGCAGCTTCCTGTATGAAACAGTTGTCATTATTTCATCTTATTATTTGTCCCTACCAGCCTCTTCTGCAGCGTCTCTGCACTGTTTGGATTTGTTGTTCATCTGAAAAAGAAAAGAGAACACAAAATGACACATATATTTATACTTTATATCTGCAAGCCTGTAGTTTTCCCAATAAAAGGAAATATAGTTTATATAAGTTTATGTTTTTTGACATAATCTTTGTAAATGACATTTTAAATCAGAACAGAAACTGTAAAACAAACTCACAGCTTA
Source organism: Siniperca chuatsi (assembly GCF_020085105.1). Classification (NCBI taxonomy): domain Eukaryota; kingdom Metazoa; phylum Chordata; class Actinopteri; order Centrarchiformes; family Sinipercidae; genus Siniperca; species Siniperca chuatsi. The sequence continues at coordinate 12,183,100 of NC_058045.1, read as the reverse complement.
TAATGACTTAAATAATACAGTCCAGGGCAAAGATAATTGAATTTCCCAATCTCTGTCAGTGGTGTGGAGTAACTGTGGAATAAGTGTCAGTATTGTTTGAGAAACAATCCCTCTGGTTGCCAACAACAGCAGTTCTTTTTAAATATACAATCATTCTTAATAGTAAAAAGTAGTCTATGTAAAATGTACCTACATTTGATGTTAGCGTTTGTTAATAGCATGCATTAGGTGCCCCGTAGATTCTCAAATGCCAGTGACAGTTATGATAAAACAAAAGACTGAGACATTCTTATTGTTACTTCAGTTGGATGTTTGATCTTCACTGTGCAGAATGATGCATGTGCACAGTTTGACACTTGAAGACTGTTTTCAAATGAATCTGCTAAAAGGGAAAAGTTTCTCCATGCTCAGAGTTTTAATCTGAGTTTAAGACATGTACGTACAAGCAAGTTGTGACATCACAACTACCTTGGAAGCCAATCGTGGTCCAATATTCAATTTACACATGAGTGATGTGGAAACTTGAAACCTCCAGTGCGCATACTGTATGCTGAGGATGGATTTTTCAGTGAAGCAGGAGACATCTTGTGTCCAGTAGTAACTTTTCAAATGAACAATATTTGCATATTCATAGATTATGGATTTTTAAAGGAGGGAGAAGGAGTAGATCTAATTTTAAGAATTTTTAACTAGGAAATTGAAAAAAACATATCAGACACTATTTATTATTCAACAGAGTAGTTTTATATTTCTTAAAACATGTCTAGTGGGGATCTTTCAAGATTCATTGGATGGATTTATTAAGAGAAAAAACAATCTCTTTATCTGTGCCCAGAAGAAAGGACACTAATAGTTACAATAAATTAGATGAACAATCAAAAACTGGGAAACAGCACTCATCCTTTTAGGATCCTGCATAACTTTTCATTACTGAACTGAAATTATTGCACTGGACCTTTAATGAGTCATACCACAGTACAGACGTACCTTCTCGATCTGTTTGGGAGTGGCTGTGGGACCCATCTTCTCTGAGATTTGCTCTGCCTCATCTGCCTCCTTGCAGCGCTGCTCATAGGATCTTTTAGACTAGGAGGGAAACAGAACAGAAACTATATGAAACTATGACACCCGTGCTATATGAACTCTTGACAGGAAGGAGTGAAGATGTTATGTATGTACAGAAAAAACAAAGTGCATCAAGTCAAACCTCACTTCCTTCTTCTGAGCAGAGAGAAATATCAGCTCAGGCCTAAGTGTCTATCACACTAGTGTGACATGGCACACACACTTATTTTCTTTCGAAACCATCTTCTTCTTACAAATCTTAAATATATGGAGCAATGCTTTTCTCCAAAAGTCTTTTCAGAATGAGGCCTAGGTGCACTTCATGCACCTTTCTTGCACATACAAGCAGGATGTAGCTGCACTAAAACTGCACCTGAGCTGATTCATGCTGTTAACCACTGCCATAATTATGTAGAGTAATATAAATACATTCGCTGAAACTGAATTGACTTTTTCTGTAAAACTGTTAACAAGTGCCGTATGAATTGACCTTACTTCTATAGTTTTCTTGTAGAGGGAGACTTTTGTCTTCTGGACCTTCTCCATGATGCCTTCAAACTAAGAAGTGAAGGACAACACAATTTTACTGAAAACTGAGACACTGAGAGAAGCAACTCTTTTTAGATTTCCGCTGTATGCAAAGAGAGAGAGAAAAAAGTTTTTCATGGGTACCTTTCTTCTCTGTTCTTTCTGTCGCTCTCTGAACTGCTCCATTCTTTTCACCTCCTCCTTTAGGAATCCAGAAAGCTGAATGTGCAAGTTTCCTACATTTTCAATTTCTGAAACACACCAAAACATACAACTAAAAACTCAGAACTGACTGGGCCATGTATGAAGTACACAAGCAAAATAATGCAGGAAATAGATGCTGTGCTTACGTCTTTTCATTTCATCAAAAGATGTTTTCAAAGTGCTGTGAAAACAAAATGAACACAGGACATTTTCAAAAGATGCTGAAATTTCATGCAATAAATGTATTGCTTATAAAGGTAGACTCAGAAATACTGTATATCAGAGTATATCAGTGCTCAAATGCACACACACACACCAAATCTCATAAAAACCCCCAGCCTTGCGGGCGATTGTGACCAGTTCTTTGCCATATTTCTCCTCTGCTGATGCCCTATGCAGACAAAACCACAACAGAGCTGAACCACATTGTAATGAGCTCACTTTATTTACTCACGTACAATTTACAGAAAATTTGGCAGCCCACCTCATTTTCAAGAGCTCCTCCATGTCTTTGCATGTCCGTCGACCGTCATGAAGTCTCTGACTGATAATCTCATACCCAATATTACTGATGAAGTCCTCTCCCTGGAACCATGAAACCATAACACTCACACTTTCAGTGACAACGGAAAATGTTCACAGGGAATCTCAGCCTTAATTCAAACCACACACAGTGTTAAATTTTGGAATAAAAGTCAAAATAAATGCTGGTAATCGAAAATGTTTTATGTCCATTGGAAATAAAAGTTTCTTTATTGCTCGGTATTTAAAAGACCTAAATGATCACTTTTAGGCAATAGCTGAGGATTTAAATGACACTCAACAGCAAGTTTTACTTTGATGACTTCTGAGACTGATTTTTTTTCCCACGTTGGGGTGTTATAGTTGTATCTAATCTAGAATGGAAATTGTTACATGCTGCTGCTGAGGTTTGAATGGAAAGCAGCTGTGGAAAAAGTACCAAAAACCCCTTTATGTAAAAGTATTCTTACTTTGCTGAAATTTGACTAGTAGAAGTGAAAATACTGGTGTAAAAATCTCTGACGTTGATCTGATTTGTATTGCTATTGAGTTACATTTTACTTACTGAAAATAAGTAATGATAGGATGAGAATAAAGAGGGAAATTGAAGCACACAACTTCACATAGAGGTCAACCGATTGTTGTTTCTGATTAGCCCGTTCCTGATGCTTTGCTTATAGTTATGATAAAAAATGACTGTGTAAAGTATTGTGTTGGCAACTGGTGACATGAACATTTTGAGTTCTGGTCTGTTGCATTGTTGCAGACACGTGTTAACAGGTGCTCTGTACATTTCTGGAAAGGCAGAATCAAAGGCACATAAGGAAGATGAGATTAGCTTGACTGACAGGAAACCCTCAATAATGATGCAGAACACACAGTTACCACCATAATGTCGTTGTATTAAAGTGTTATTTTGGCCTTCATACACTATCTAAAAAAAGTTGTACTGAGAAAGAACTGTTTGTGTGAAAGATCTGGTTTTAGATAGAAATTAGAGTACACAACCCAGAGATAAAAACTTTTTTTGTTGTTGCTTATCAGGGCCTCGTACATAAAAGAAACAAAAGTTAATGTTTTAATCAAAGCAACAAGTCACTACCCATTCAGTGAGTTTCAAAGTAAGAAAAAGAAAAGAAAGCAAAGATGATTAGAAGTCTAAAGACAGGACAAAGTGTCAAAGATAGGCTACAGATAACTAAATATGTTATAAGTACATGGTATAGTAGATACTGTCCAGACAAAATGAAAAGCATAAATACAGTAGAAGTGGAAAAGTACACAAAAGATATTACCTCAAAACTCCAGTGAACATACTGAATACAACACTGACTTCATAACTCAGTAAAAACATAAATGTCAATAAAAATGTAGGGATAATCACTCTAACTCACCCAAAAGGCATCTTTAAATTGTAATGTCATCGTGGCAGTGGTCAAAAATAGTCCCTGTTGGTGAATCTGCTCAACTTTAAGTCAATGTCTTTACGCCCAGCAGTGTAAGAGGCTGTTGCTCGATGCAACTGAAACGGATCATGACACATTCAGGAAACCAGCCTTTCAAACAGCAACACTCACTCATTAAAATGAGGAAGAGCTGCAACATGTCAGCGCTTACCACAACTGGACTGATACTCATGTCAGTTCACTTTTGGCACATGTGAAAGTACAACTAATGATGATATATCGCCACAATTCAACAAACCTGTTCTATAAATGTAAATCAAAATAAACCTCAATTGCTCCCAAACTGGTTAAAATCATATTCCTAGTTGAACCTCCCTATTCTTCAGTATATGCATGTAGGGAGTGGACAAAATAACAGGAAAGCTTTACAATATTATGCAATCCAATATAACAGACCTGCAACACCTACTATTTTGTAAAGCTTCTGATGGGCAGATTTTGTTGAAACATTGTCAGAGAGGTGCTGCCACACCACTGTGGTCATTTTAAACGGTGTAGCTGGAGAGTTGGTGATGTATTATGTGTATTGTATATTATGTGTTGCAATATATGCTTCCCTGTTATTTTGTATAGGTGATTTACTATCGCAAATTGATTACAGACACTGTAATGGCAAGAACAAACGGACTCTCTGATATAATAACATACAGATGCTATACGTAATTGTTTGGCGTCAGTACTTGACTGCGTGATGAGAACAGTACACTGATAATGATGAGATGGAACTACAAAACATCCTACTGACTGTTATGTCCAGACTTCAGGGACACTCTTCCCCCCCGGGCTGAGGAGCCTGACCCTAAAGACTGGATAAATAACTGATGCTCCTTTCCCACTGTACTCATTCTGAGCAGATTATACTGATGTATGTTTTGCTGCTGTGAGTCCGTCTGCAGACGTTTGAAGTAAACCAACAGAAAGACAAGTGGTTGCCGTGAGTGTTTCTTTATTCTGAAGAATCGCCACTACAACACATAAGGTCAACAATCTCCAGGGAGCAACGTAAATCCCATGACTAATGTCAAAGTACAAAACAGGAAATAAACTACACTGCACCTTCATGGAAACAAATAAGAAAACTCTACAATAAACAAGAACATACAGTATTGCTATAATTCATCGTGTGATACATGCAGCTGTCTGCCATAGTCTGTCACCTCACTGTTCATGAATGTTTCTTGATTTTTCAAAACTTCAGCCTCTGAGATCTGCCCGTCCTCATCATGGTCCATCTCCTTGAGGAGATGAAGAGCCTGTTGATGACACGAGAGCAAAGCCAGGAAAATAAATTAGTGAATACACTGCCATACCATCACAGAGCGAAATTATATATAAACCTACTAAGCAATAGCTAAAGGAGCATCCAAATACACTATTTGCCCATGTATTAAAACGCAATATCTTGTATTAATTGTATCTATTATGCCAAAACAAACTGGGCACACGTTGGAACAGTTGAGTCTTACCTCTTCTCTTGCTGAACCGTAGCTATTAGGCGCAACCCAGCGGAGCTGCTCCTCTCGATTCAACTTGCCATCCTTATCTTGATCATAGAGGTCTTTAAACCGCACCGTTTCTTCAATCTCCCACTGTGAAGGAGAATCCTCTGATAGCAAAATATAGTGTTAACACCGCGTAGGGGATGGCATAGCAGAAGGATTTAAAAACAATTATTCTGTGACTCAAAATAATCTCTGTGGTCTTACCATCACCCCGAACATCTCCAATAAATTCACTTAGACTTATGAATCCATCTTTATCTGTGTCATATTCACCCAACACATCTTCAATGGCAAAATCCTGTTAGAGAAAAAGGGAAATCAATCAATTTTAACATGAAACACAAAGGGAACTCTTGTAATGGGTGGAGGAATGCATAATCCTATCAGGTTCTGCAGTTCTGAGTAGGAGCTAAACTCATCTTACAGCCATGTGATCCACTTCAGATGGGTGGGTGAAGGCAAGAAACTCTGTCACATTAAGCCCGGATGTGCCGTCCGCATCAGCAAAGTCAAAGCGCCTCCTCTCCTTCAGATGGAGCTAATGGGCATATAAGCCTATATTAAGGCATTATAGATAAATTAGGCTGTGGTATAATGTGAGTAATAACAGGACAATAAAAGTATACTTACATGTCTGAGAGACTCTTGCTCTGGATCCTCCAGAACAGTGCTGTCATCAAAAGTAATTAGCTGGTCATGAGCGACCATGTTGTATTCCTCCCATGTCACAACACCGTCTTTGTCAGTGTCAAACTCAGGGAACCGCTCCTTCGCATCATCCAGAGCATATTTTCTGTAGACGTGCTGAATCCATAGCGTCACCTCCTCTTTGGATAAAACACTGGGTATGAACTTTTATCACCTCTGTTTATGTTTGCTTTCTTTACAAATGTTGAGAGAGACATACATTTACCTGCACTTAGCAGATTGTCAGCATTTGTATCAATCTTCTTTACAATTTCCATGATCTTTTTCCTCTGTTCTGCTGGGCTAAGTTTCTTTATCTCCTCAGTGTCCTAGAAGTGCATAAAATAAGAAGAGCAAAGAGTGAGCAGGTCATGGATGTGGAGTAGAAATTGGGTTAAAAATAATTACTAAAAATATTTAGAAACCTTGTCTCCCAGCAGGACGTTCATGTCATGTTCAGGGTTGTGCTGCTGGCCAATATAATGATCTTCCTGAAGATGTTTATGGGAGCTTTGTCCAAATCCAAACTGAAGTACCAGCAACACCAACAAGGCAGAGGATGCCATCTGTTGAGTAACACAGTTCATTAATAGTAAAATAAAATGGGCTGTGGAATTGAAAACACGAGAGAGTGCTATTAATTAGTTTTCAACTACTAGTTGAAAACTCAAATGACCAGGGCAAAACAAAGCTGTCAAAGTGCAACTGCGCGACCTTGTGGTCAGCTGGTGGAAGTTCAAACAAACTAAACTTCACATGAGAACCTCGTCCTGTGTGATGAAAATAAAACCAAAATCTACCAGGAACAACTGCGGCTGAGATGAAGAGAGAGGGGGACAAAAAGGCAAAAAATAAAACCGCCTGGTAGAAATACTAGTTCTTGTCTAGTTTTAATTAATTCCTGTTTATACTTAATGTGTTTGAGAGAGAATGAAAATGAGACAGATAGAGACACAGGCAGAATCGAGGACAAAATCGACAGCGGTGGCCAAAATAAAAAGGCACAGTTAAAGACAACGCAAACAAGCCAACAATAAAGTAACTGTGACAAAGCTGACAAATAATGTAAGGGGAAGATGTTGTTATTACCGTGGAAAGTTCTCCGTACAAGGGTTGACGCCAGTATCATTCACACGAGAGGCTAGAGGTACTTCCGGTCACAAATTTCAAAATAAACATTTTATTATTCTGGCGTATGTCAAACTTTTTTGGAACTAAAAATCTAACTAATGCATGTAAACCCAGGCTTATCTATGATACCATGCATACAGGGCTGATAAAAATATAGAAAGACAAATTAACAAACTGTATACTTTGAAGTTTCCACTTAAGAACATAGAGGTATGGCTACTAGTTTTGCATGGAAACATTTCCTTGTCTTTGCAACTTGTATGTATGACAATCAGAGGATATATTATTGATGACTGAGTTTCCTAATACAAATCTATAAGGGCAACTGAGAAATGAATTCTGTTGGTAGATGCATGTGCTTTTTCCAGGTTTGTTGTCTTCCTTAAAATATTTTATCTTTCAGTATTCCATCCTAAAGTGACATTTGTACTTGATTCAAAGCTGTAGACAACTGTCACTTTCCCCAATTTATCTTTCCAGTCTAGTTTTCAGCTCAGGGCCTGTTTCACAAAGCATGTTCATTGAGTGATCTGAATAACTTTGGTGAGTTTGTGTGCAGACAGGGCAAACCAAAATAAAATGTTGACACTGAGAGTTTTTCTCTGAATTAATGTGTGTATTTGACACTTTTTGGGTGTTGGATTACTGGATAGACTCTTTCCTTGGGGGAAATTGTTTTTACAGCCTGTCTCAAACAAGTTTTCCCTGTAGATTTTAGCAGCCCTTTAGGCAAGGCATTGCAAGTGAGTATATAGCACAATCAATATTCTGAGGACGTTTTAGTGTGCTTTACAGACACTTTAACTTTAAAAATGAATGCAAAACAAAAAATTAAAACGCAATGTCAAAGTGAAGAAAATAATAGAGTGAATTTAAAACGAAAAAAGAAAATAAAAATTAACACATATATACAAATTTAGAGGCAGGCCTGATTTAATAGGGTTTTAAACCTGCTTTTAACGGTGGTCATAGTTCGGGCACACCTTAGATCCTCGGTAATTTGTTCCATAAGTATGGCACATACAACAAAAAGAAGCTCACCGATCTTTGTTATTGCTCTATGAATAGTATCAACCTATTTCCAGGACATCTGAGTGGCTTGGCAGTTTCATATTGTACAAGCAGGTTAACAATATATTTTGGGGCTAAACCATTTAGTGATTTATATACAATTAGATCAGAATCAACTTTATTGGCCTAGTATGTTTAAACGTACAAGATAGACATACAGCTAAACTGAGCAACATAAGGTAAACATAAGCTATGTACAGTAGGTGAAAAAATAGACACAGCGATATAAACAACAAATAGATGACACCATACACTGCCTATAAACAGGTCAAACTGTTACTGTAAACTGTGTAGCCTATACATGGTTAATACACAAATAGTGCAAGCAGATAACATACTGTTCTGAAAGGTCTAAAGAACTAGTGAGCTGTTAAAGTACTAGTGTAATGTGTTCTACTCTCTTTAATTGTTGCAATATTTTCATGCTTGGTGTATCTAGTTTCATAGTTTCAAGGGAGGAAGGGCTGCTCCCAAATGTTTTTATTTTGAAGGCAGGTTCACTTCTCTTCTGGGTTTCCTGTTTTGTCTGTAGATTATGTGACACAGTGAGAAATCAACCTAACGTCCCGCCCGATCTTCATGGTTGCCATGGTAGACAGTTTGAAGTCCCGCCCAAAGAAAGTCTGTTCCACCCTTTGACCCAGACTAGACTGTACATGATTGGCTGACGCGTATGTTGTTTCCATGTTACGGTGAATTTATTGGATAATCCCATCGCCAGTCAAAAATGTAAACTCAACATACTTGCTGCTGTTAGGTTGTCCTCACTGTCATGTATTTACCTGACATGTTTTTTTCAATCAACTCTGACAACAAGATAACTTCGACCTTCGTAGACTTTTATTTCTCACTGACAGATCATTGAACATACCGCTTGTCGATGTCCAAAGACAACCGCCATGATGGACGACGGCGTGGCGCTGGGCAGCACCGTCTCGGCCCGAGACTTAGCCAAGGTGGAGACGGGAGGGAGAGGTCTGGTAGCAACAGCTCGGGATCCTCTCATGGAGGAGGCAAAAGCAAGAATGCATCCATAACCGCTTTAAAGGTACGTAATGACTTATTAGCTCGTTGCTTATAGCTGAAATAATTGTCAAGAACAGTAGAATTCCGATGCACTGTTAGCTAGCTTGAGCTAAGTGACTGGATAATTTAGAATGGGTTCACTTAGCCAACAGTTCCAGCAGGAAAGGAGCATTTTTGGATGACAGTACCTTCTTTAGGTGTGATGGTGTCAGCTCTGGTGGTCTCATAAGTTGCTGAAATGTTTCCCTCTCCATCAATACCCTTGTTAAACACACCCACTGGTGCATTGTTACCAAAGGACGATAATTGGCCTTGTGAGAATATATATATATATATATATATGTCATATCGTCATAAAAACAAGAATGTGACAAATGCTCTCCCTGTTTGTCTCAACTTCTTCTTGCAGACTTTGTAAGTTTGTTTCATTCGTAGGCAGTAAACCATGTGGGCTTGTGTGTTTTGTTCCCCCAGCAGCCTATGAATCATTGAATGCTGAGTCAAATCAGATCCAGAGCATCACCCTGTGTGGTTAATGCATGGCCAGGCTTGCGTTAGCACATACTGTCTCTGAGCCTGCAGCTACACTCTCATCACTGGCAACACAGGATGGGAGGCAGAGCTGCAGGCCTGCTGTGTACACATGACCGCGCAGTGTTGTGGCAGAAGGAGAGTGAGAGATGAGAAACAGAGAGAGTGGGGGCTCTGATGCAGAGCAGGGAAAGCAGAGAAGCTGTAAATATAGGAAGGTGCATGCAGTGGAGAGCAGAGCAGAGGAGAGTGGCAGACAGATAGACAGCAGCAGGCAGCGAGTCGGGCCTAAGAAGTGGCTGCTAACTCAGCAGAGCACTGAGGGCTCAGGCTAGATTACAGACAGAGTTACAGACAGAGTAGTCAAAGTGAAAGGCAGGACTGGTGGACTACTGAGCACTTGTCTCTCTCAATCGCCACTGGGAGAGGAGTTGGCACTGGGCAAGTTGCTATAGCAGTGTGGACTACACAGTAGGAGTCTATTTTGGTCCTGTTGTCAGATGACGATGTCACCTTGCACAAGTGGCAGTGCTGGTGAGGGGGAACAGGTTGTCTGAAGTGGGCTGCAAAAGTATGTCAGGGGTGGATAAGGCCGAGGAACCTGCTTACAGACTGTACTTCTATTCTGTATGTATCCTCTAATCTTTTGATTTTCTCTGTGTCTCTCCTAATGAGCTAGATCTCACCCACTGTCTTGCTGCTTGCACCTGTTTGTAGACCTTGCCAAAAGGGAAACCTTACACTTGCCTCTTACTCTGCACAGTGCATGGGGAAGGATTGCCTGGCTAGAGAATATAACCAGAATTATGCTCCACAATGTATCTTATTCTACAGTGCAGCCCAGGAGACAGCTTGTTTGCAGCTGATTAAGTGGATCAAGGGAATGTTGCTGTAAGCCTTTTTTGCCTCAGGCTGCTGCACACAGTTAGCCTTGAGTTGTGAGTAGGTAAGGTATTCTCACAACATCTGTCATCCAGTGGTTGCCAAGCCCAGGAAACACAGAGTAAATATTTACAATTTGTAGATGGGAGAGGGTGCATTGACGCTGACCCACCTCACTAGTTCTTGCTCATTATAGCTGTGTTGATTGATGTTCTTTTATCTCTTTGTAGTCTCTTTCTACTTGGCCGAATAAAACCCAGGCCAGTCGACATGTTAAGAATTTTGCTCACCAAAAGTAGGTCAGCTGGGTATCTCCCTTAGGGACATTAAATAGTATCAGACCAATACACGCATGCTGTTTCTGCATGTGTAACCCCTAATGAGCCATGTTCACATTATTCCACTAGCTTTAAAGGATAGTCTGAAAATATTGTTACATTTTATTTTTACATAAACCTTGGCCTAATTATCACTTGCTTTGAATTACCTCAAAGCCTTGGACAAGACAGACTGTGTCCCTCTTCTGGTAGAGGAATAATTTTGCTGTAGCCTTCTTGTCTGAATAGTGTTGCTAGTGAGAGGCAGCCAGGAAAAGAGAGAACGGTTTGTTCCATGACTCATTTGCTATTAAGAGGAGAACTGGCTCTCAATTTTTGTGTTGGTTTAAGGTAACAATGTATTTTAAGTCTTAAACCACATATTATAGTTGTCTGACCAAAATACCCACATTTTCTCTGGATTAGTCAACATTAGATTAAATCATTTATGAACAGTACTGTGGTACAGGCTGTTTTGCTGGGAGAGGAAACACAGTGAGTGGAAGATCCAGAATGATAAGCCTCTAGGTATTAGCTTCTGTGTTGTTTTGTAATCAGATTGCCAGAAGTCAGAATGTTTAGTGATTTTAAGATTACAAAGCCAAATTATATCAAATAGACTATTGGGTACACTGTGTATTTTTGTCATTGCCTAGCAAAATTGAGTTGTAGATGTTATTGCTTGTAGGGTGTTAAGCAGATTCGGTCTATGCATTAATGCATAAGCCGTTTCACCAAACTGTTATGTGAGAGAATGCTTCTCTGTGAGATGGTGATGCAGAGAGATGTTGATGTCATGGTTCATCACAGGGCATCTTAATGTCCCATAGGTAAACGATGTGTTGAATTACTTCTCGCAGCATTAAATTTGGTTCACAGTATCTGCTTCACCCGAGGTTACAGTTAAGTTCACTGATGCATATTCAATGTGTAGGTCAACCATGATGCATGCTGGGCATAAAGCCGGTTTAGAGCTCCTGCCTCTAGCTGTTTCTTGTCACAGTCAGTGCCAGTAGACCTCTTCCATAAACTTGAAGTATTGTGGCTTCAACCCCCGGCTCAAAACCACACACCAGGGATGGGACAAATAATTGAAACAGCATATTGCAATACGCTCTCTTGTGGTACTGCTGAGTATTGCTATTTTTCATTGAAATGAAAGGATTCTTGTTTTCCTTTCGGCTGTTCTCTTTCAGGGGTCGCCACAGCGAATCATGTGCCTCCATCTAACCCTGTCCTCTCCATCCTCTTCACTCACACCAATTAACTTCATGTCCTCTCTCACTACATCCATAAATCTCCTCTTTGGTCTTCCTCTAGACCTCCTGCCTGGCAGCTCCAACCTCAGCATCCTTCTACCAATATATTCACTGTGTCTCCTCTGAACATGTCCAAACCACCTCAATCTGGCCTCTCTGACTTTATCTCCGAAACATCTAACATGAGCTGTCCCTCTGATGTCCTCGTTCCTGATCCTGTCCGTCCTCGTCACTCCCAAAGAGAACCTCAACATCTTAAGCTCTGCTACCTCCAGCTCTGCCTCTTGTCTTTTCTTCAGTGCCACTGTCTCTAAGCTGTACAACATCGCTGGTCTCACCACCGTCTTGAACACCTTTCCTTTCATTCTTGCTGATACTCTTTTATCACACAACACACCTGACACTTTTCTCCACCCGTTCCAACCTGCTTGCACTCGCCTCTTCACCTCTTTTCCACAGTCTCCATTGCTCTGAACCGTTGACCCTAAGTACTTAAAGTCCTGCACCTTCTTCACCTCTGCTCCCTGTAACCTCACCATTCCACCTGGGTCCCTCTCATTGACGCACATGTATTCTGTCTTACTGCGGCTAAGCTTCATTCCTCTGTTTTCCAGAGCAGACCTCCATCTCTAGATTTTCCTCCACCTGCTCCCTGCTCTCACTACAAATCACAATGTCATCCAAAAATTGGCACCAGTACACTTCTCCTCCATTCCTCGGGCATCCTCTCACTCTCCAAGATCTTGTTAAACAAACTAGTCAGAAACTCCACTGCCACCTCTCCTAGACACTTCCATACCTCCACATTTATGTCATCAGGACCAACTGCCTTTCCACTCTTCATCCTCTTCAACGTCCTCCTCACTTCACTCTTGCTAATCTTTGCTACTTCCTGCTCCACACCAGTCACTTCTTCTACTCTTCGTTCCCTTTTATTTTCCTCATTCATCAACTCTTCAAAGTACTCCTTCCATCTTCCCATCACACTCCTGGCACCTGTCAATACATTTCCATCCTTATCTTTAATCACCCTAACCTGCTGCACATCCTTCGCATCTCTATCTCTTTGTCTGGCCAACCTGTACAAATCCACCTCTCCCTCTTTAGTGTCCAACCTAGCATACAAGTCCTCATATGCTCTTTGTTTGGCCTTTGCCACCTCTACCTTCACCTTACGCTGCGTCTCCCTGTACTCCTGTCTACTCTCTTCAGCCCTCTCAGTGTCCCACTTCTTCTTAGCTAACCTCTTTCTCTGTATACACTCCTGCACTTCCTCGTTCCACCACCAAGTCTCCTTGTCCACTTTCCTCTTTCCAGATGACACACCGAGTACCCTCCTACCTGTCTCCCTGATCACAGTAGCTGTAGTGGTTCAGTCATCTGGGAGCACTTCCTGACCACCCAGAGTCTGTCTCAGCTCCTCCCTGAAAACTACACGACATTCTTCCTTTTTCAACTTCCACCACTTTGTTCTCTGCTCTGCCTTTGTCCTCTTCATCTTCCTCACCACCAGAGACATTTTACACACTACCATCCTGTGTTGTCTGGCTACACTCTCCCCTACCACTACTTTACAGTCACTGGTCTCTTTCAGATTACAACGTCTAAACAAGATGTAGTCCATCTGAGTGCTTCTACCTCCGCTCTTATATGTCACCCTATGTTCCTGCCTCTTCTGGAAGAAAGTGTTCACTACAGCCATTTCCATCCTCTTTGCAAAGTCTACCACCATCTGTCCTTCTGCGTTCCTGTCCTGAAGACCAAACCTGCCCATCACATTCTCATCACCTCTGTTCCCTTCACCTACATGCCCATTGAAATCTGCACCAATCACCACTCTCTCACCTCTGGGGATGCTCTGCATCACTTCATCTAACTCACTCCAGAGTTTCTCCTTCTCTTCTAACTCACATCCTACCTGTGGGGCATAACCACTCACAACATTGAACATCACCCCTTCAATTTCCAGCTTCAGACTCATCAACCTGTCTGATACTCTTTTCACTAGAACACTCTAGAACATTCCTCACAAACTCCTCTTTCAGGATAACTCCTACTCCGTTTCTCTTCCTATCTGACCCATGGTAGAACAACTTGAACCCTGCTCCTAAGCTTCTAGCCTTGCTACCTTTCCAGTTGGTCACCTGGACACACAGTATGTCCACCTTCCTTCTCTGCATCATGTCAATCAACTCTCTAGCCTTCCCTGTCATAGTCCCAACATTCAAAGTCCCTACTGTCAGTCCTACATTCTTAGCTTTCCTCTTCTCTCACTGCCTGCGAACACACCTTCCTCCTCTCCTTCTTCGTCTTTGACCAACAGTAGTCCAATTTCCACCGGTACCCTGTAGGTCAACAGCACCGGTGGCGGTCGTTGTTAACCCGGGCCCCGAACGATCTGGTATGGAAGTCATTTGCACGATTCGCATTTTTAATTTGGCATGTGTTTTACGTCGGATGCCCTTCCTGACACAACCCTCTGCATTTATCCAGACTTGGGACTGGCACAAGAAGACTATAAGACTTCTGCCCCCTTGCGGTTGCATTAAATGAAAGGATTATGGATTTAATATAATAATTTTAATGGCATTTAGTACTTTTGATTAATTTTGAATTTTCTGTTAAGCTTGTTTTGCACATATTGGAAAGGTTTGCGTTACTATGAAGCACAGGTTAGGTATATCTTCCCTGTACTACAAACATTTAACAATCTTGCCTTTTTGTGGTATTTATGTCTTTATGTTTTAGATTTGAATGGTGTGTCTTAAATGGACTATAGGCCGTCTGTTACGCACTGTTTGATTTCAGTTACCTTTTAAAATTCGTAATGCATTGATTAAATACACAATATAATTGATTTCCTTGATTATTTGAAGGGCTATGAAAACACACTGTACTGGTGTACACACTACTTTAACCACTGTACAAAGTTAGTGTGCAAGGTGTATTAAAATGGAGGTAACCATAGCAACAATACAATCCCATGAGGAGACCAAAACCAGCAATGTGTTAGTCTGTCTCTAAATACTTTCCAACATCCCCACCATGTCTGTGACACTCAGCCCCAAGCCCATTCATTCCTACTGACGATGTAAATGGTTTCATTTTGAAAAAATGCTAAGTAATTTCCTGTACTGTAGTTTTTAGCAAATGTTACTCTAACAGGAGTTAGTCTATTTATTGAGGACTATTTTCAGCTGCAGATTTGTTGTGCTAGTGAATATTTGCAGCAAAAAGAGTGTATGTGGGATTGCCTCAAAATACTACAGTGCCCAGGTTCATCATAATAAAGGAACATGTCACCCAGTGCAACTGTGTGACTCATTGATGTTTATTTAATAGTTTTCTGACAACAATGGAGCTCTATGCCATGGAGAAACAAGTTACAGTATATCAGGCTTTGGCTACACAGGTTAATATTTTCATGTAATTTGTGGACAATAAGAGTATGACCAAAGTTAAACTGACTACAAACCAAGTTTAAAAAATGTATGATGTTTTTAAAAAGCATCCTTTCTTTCTTTTTATGTGTGGCCATGAAATAAGCCCATATTGCATTCTATGGTGTCACAACTTGGAAAGTAATGGAAAATGCCCCTCAGCTTTGTGTCTATTATTCCACTGAAGCTTCATTGAGAATGTCAGGACACCTTGTGTTTGTCTTGCAATACATCATGTTTCTCAGAATTTCCTAATGTCAAACTAGCCGTAGCCTGGGCAGCATATCGTGATCATTTTCAAATTCACCTTATGAATCCCACATTTGTTTGTCACATATGTCATCTTGTCATGCTCTACACCATCTTTCCTTTGCTCTTGGATAAAGTGCAAAATTGATGTGTTGAATCTGTTTCTCCTGCAGGCATCTTTTCAGCGCTCCAACAGCCATGACAAGGTGAGGAAGATAGTTGCTGAAGAGGGCCGTGCTGCTCGAAACCTCATTGCCTGGAGTGTACCTCTAGAGAACAAAGAGGAGGAAGGTTGGTAGCTGCATGCAAAACAAACTTTCTTTACATGCTAATATGCTACATTATTGCCATACAGCACATCACAAGAGTAAATGGAGTATGACATTTTTATTGTTTAGGTCTTTATTCAGTGGTAGGTGTTGCTGATGATGTTTAGCAGCTACACCTACCTTCCTATATCTTTGGGCCAGTGGAACATGTTTAGTTGTTTTTGGTTTTTTTGGAGCATTACACTGACTGTCTTTGGCAATGTCATGCACAGTCTGTGATCATACCCAAACCAGACAGTGCTGTTCATTGTAATACAATATCAGCTGGAACACAATGATCATTTTTCATCTCATAGCTATACTGATAAATGAAGATAGAGTGCTGAGAATCTCTTATGCGGGCTAAAGCTTAAACCGACGCCTGGTCCTCTGTTATGTAGAACATTACATTTTTGGTGGCACAAGTCCCCGCTATACTGTGGTTTACTGTGTTTGGTTAATATACTATTATGTAATAGGCGTTGACTTGTTTTCACAAAGCTTTTGATGTAATTTTTGAAATCCCTAAATTTCAAAGAAAAATAACTGGTAAGATAGTAACTTTCAACTTGTCTGTTCAACAGTATAGTTTCCTGTATAGCATTGCAGTGCTCCATCACATTTATTTACGCTTTATATCAAAGAAAACTTGTTTTAGACCATCCTACTCAGAAACCCCCACCACAGCCTCTCACACTTTCTCAGTTTTTCTCTGACTCTCACTCTTTTTTGTGGGCCTCATGTGGGTTGTTCTGTTGACATGCATCTTCTGCAACTGAATAGTCAATTATTTACCTTCAACACTTCAATTAGGGTTATTGTTTTTTTCCACTTTTCTGTTATTGTACATTTGTGACATTTGGATTTATCAACATTTATCAACACAATAATTGTCCATGATCATCATATATGCATGTTGATTGTTACCTTCATCATGATCATCAGTTACTATATATAAGCCTATTTTTTGTCTTTTTCATATAGCAAAGTCCAAAAGCAACTCCAGTGGCAGTTCCAGGGCCCAGAGGATAAATTCTGGTCAACAAAGGAATAAGAAACAGGTTGGTATATCATCTCTTTTCACTAGAGGGCACCATTCACTAAGCTAAGTCATCTAATTCTTTTGCCTAACACTGCAAGTGGATCTGTGATGATCATGAAACTTCCTGTTTTTGCATTGTGTAAGTCAGTCTTAGAAAAGCTGATTTCACGGGAAAAAGGGGAGAAATCCTAGTCTGCAATTATAGTATGGGAAGTGCCTGAATATTCCTTTGCTGCTTCTGAACTTCATTTTCAATATAGCCTTATGTCCATTAGATGTTCTTACATAAGGTTGTGAAATTTAAAAAAAGATATGCGTTAGATTGCAGCAGGCTAGAAGGAGAATGTTATGGGATGGGGCATTATAGTGTGACAGCAATATTGTTAACAACAATTTGCCACTGATTGGGCTTGTAAAATGCTATTTAACCTAATGTAGTATTTTCTTTTAGTTCCCATATATATTGATAGTTTCTATTTTAATATTTAATACTTCCTGACGCACTCTGGTTGAAACCACTGGGGTAATACGTGGTGTCACCATTGCTGCAATTGGTTAAAATCTCCCTATTTTCCTCATGTTATGCATGGTTGGTAATAAAAGGTATATAATATCTGCACCTCCTGTCCCAGCCAACAAAAAAAAAGTGCTGTGGCTGCTATATAACAACTAGAGACTTACATGACACTGTAATAAGTTATTATTAATAAATTATTAAATTAGATTGATATTAATAAATTATTACTATAATGTTTGGTCCATGCTTTGTCTCCACAGAATGCTGGTGTGGAAAGTAAAGGCACAGCTGGTGCCTTGTTGGACAAGGGGGCAGAGAAGAGCCCCACCAAAGCCAGGCAGCCCCGCAAGGTGGACCTGCGAGCACGCTACTGGGCTTTCCTCTTTGACAACCTCCGTCGTGCTGTGGACGAGATTTACGTCACCTGTGAATCTGATCAGAGCGTCGTGGAATGCAGGGTTAGTCTGCTTTGAGGAGAAAAAAACAATGTCCCATGTAGAAATGCAAATTCTAATTTCAAGATCAGTGGGTTCATGATTTGAACTGACAAAACAGAAATTCCTTCTTTGGGGAGACTGAAGGGTGTTAGGATTTATGAACACTAGAGGGGGACATTGAGATCATAACAAAGAGCTCACATTCTTCTTGATTTCTGCTTAATGTCAGAGGGGCTCTCTGAAGGCTTTCTGGTGAGAGAATTATCACAGGACTCTCTCTTGGGCCTGGCTGATTGAATATTGATGACAGACTGTAAACAATATTGTATATGGATTGTGTTTGTCATCAGGCATTTGCTGAAATGGTGCTTGGCCATTTCGGCTCCTTTTTGGTCTACATCCTGGCATTTGTGACATTTTTCCCTGTTTTGTGGATCTGTGTGTTTTGTTTTGGTGAAGCCTTGCGGTGGCACTGTGATGTTGCTCCAGGGCGTACTGGTATGATATTGCTGGTCCTGTGTTTTATTGATTCTTCTGCCATGCTGCATTATGCTGAGCATGGTTCTGGTGACATTCTGCGGTCAGTACCGTAGCCCAGTTCCCTGTGGTGTGGTTGGCTTGCTGTCAGTGCCACAGCGCAGCTCCCTGTGGTGTGATCAACATGTTGTCACTTGGCCTGTGTCAGACATCTGGCCAGTACGTGTTTTTTTCCCCCCATACCACTGTATCTCTCTACACCCTAATGCTGTCTAATAGCCATGGAGCTCAGTGCTGTTCATAACCCCCCATCCCACCCAGCTTGGGCTTAATGGACACTGATAGATGAATGAGTCATCTGGAGGGGAGGCAGAGTGCTCTGATATCCCCCAGCCACAAACCCCCAGTGTAGCTGTGGGCAATCTGCATTGTGTGCTCTCGCACAAATAGCTAAAAACTTTCAACCCCAAAACGTATGGACATAAACATAACCATTGTCAGGAAGTGATGCCTAACTCTCTGTAATGTTACTGTAATGCTTTGTATAATTTTAAATGAGAACTGACCTACTATTAAATGTTTTCCCACTCAGAGGGAAATTGTTCACCCAGCAGAATGATTCATATATGCTTATTAATAAAGCCCACACCTCTTAAGTTATTAATATAATTTTTAAAGTGAACTGAAATAGGCTATTTTGGTCTTAAATGACTTACTTAAAAAACAACAATCAAAACTGTGAATTATTTACTTGAGGTCACTCAGTCTAACCTAGGCTGTACCTGTTCATTCTTGTTGTAAGAACCACAGGCTTTTAGCTTTTGGAAGGTTAAACTTTTTGTCATTCCTCATGAAATGTTATGTGAGGGCTGTATTTAGGTAAGTATGCCTGTTAACATGCTGAAAGCCACTTTATGGTGCCTTCACTCACCGTTGGTTTATCTGTCAGATAAGCAACAAACCTCTCTTCATCTTGGCCTTCATTACCAAATGAACACCAGGCCATAGCAGTGGTCTTTGCCTGTTAACCAGCTCTAATCAGCCGACCTGCTGCTGGACACATCTTTCACTGGCCTGACTTGTCTATTAACTAAAAGCACTGTGAAGCTTTACTCTCAATTACCACTCCCTTCACGCTCCCCATCAATCAGTTGTGTTCGTTTCATTAGAGCTCTGGGAAAAAGCTCCACACAGCCCACCACCTCTGGATAACCAACATTGTGAGGCAGTCCAAGTGTAGATAATAGACATTTGCTATAAGGAATTTGCCTTCTCTGTTCTTCCTCAAACTTTTTCAATCAATTGTTTGTCTTTGCACATGAACATGTGTGGGCCAGCTCCTGCGTGCCAGCAACACTCTTGATCTACCTACCTCTGTAGCAGTTTTTACACTGACTTGAAGGCAGATTTGGGCTCTCAACAAGCATTTGAAATGCCAGTTATTGGTTTTAGTTGAAAGAAATGACGCCTAATTGATCCCAGAAATAGTTAATATCACAAGCCTGTAGAAAATACTAACATAAAGATATAATGCATCATTTTATGCTTAGATTATGCAATGGTTATACAAATATCAATACAAAATCTACGAAAACATAATTACATTGAGGTTTAAAATTACATTCTGCTCTATGATTTAAGTATTTGTTTGAGTGCTACTTTTTTTTTAATTGTTGTGGTATTTTCTAGATTTATGAAATGAAATATACAGCTTTTTACATGAATATTGTCCAACAAATATTCTCAAGTGACACAAATGCATACAATTTATCTTTATTTATTTTTAAACCTACCTTTCTATTGGTTTGTACATTGTGCCATTCTTCATGTGTTTATTATATCTGTGTAATAACTCTCCATCCTATTGTAACCGCTGTCTTTAGGAGGTGTTGATGATGTTGGACAACTACGTGCGGGATTTCAAAGCTCTCATAGACTGGATCCAGCTTCAGGAGAAGTTGGAGAAAACAGATGCCCAGAACAGGTGATCTTCCATTTATTTTTCTCACTCCCTTTCTTTATCACTCACTCTCATTCACTCCCCATTTTCAATTGTTCCCTGAGGTGAAACTAGAAGTGATGGTGTCTGGTCCCTGGCTTTGAGTCACAAACAGACTGGATCAATAGCCTTGGCTTTAATTCAAAGAGATCCATGAGTTTATTGGCTTCTCTTTAACACAGTGACCACTGCAACCGTAAATTGACTAAGAAAAGAGATTCCCGCTGCCTCCCAAATTGTTCATTTAAAGCGTACTGTTAATCAATAAGACAACCTGAAACTTTGACATGCTCAATTTATTGCATAAATTGCTGCAAGTGAATCAGCCATTTAACTGATTTGCCAAAGTGTGATCCAAGTCAGTGTGTGTTTAGCAACTAGGAATTAGTGTTAGTTAAGTAATGTTCGCCACTTTCACTTTGTTCAGGCCCACATCCTTAGCCTGGGAGGTGCGTAAGATGTCTCCGGGACGCCATGTGATGCCAAGCCCCTCAGCGGACAGAATGGTCCCTTCTCCCGGTGCACGTCGCACACTCAACTTTGGGTAAACTCTGTCTCACTGTCATTATCTTTAGTCCTGTTTTAAGGCCTGTATCCTGCACCAAACCCCATTTTTCATCGTCACCATTAGACATTTGATTTTGTTTTAAAGATCAACGCAACATTTTATGTGATTAAAATTGTATCATAAGGCATCCTGAAGGGGTTAGAAAATGCAGACTACGTTATCTAGCAATACAGACATTGATTGCTGATGGTTAAGCATTTGTTTAATGCAATTTGTTGAGTCTCTCACTCTTTGGCCACAGAATCAGTGGAAGGTGTAGATGAAAGTGTCAGTTAAAGACTGCTGAAGCATCAGTTCAATATGTGCACTGCTCTGTAATCGGATGCTGCAGGAAATGGATATTGATCATGACGGAGGCCTGTTGTCCAATACAGTCCCATGTTATCTCAGAGTGGAGAGTGCAGGGTTGTTAGATAGGCACTGTCTTCAGTCCGCTGAAGTGTTGTAGACAGGCAGCACAGTAAGAGCCGCTCAGAGATTAGATGTGATAGCATAATAAAATTGAAAATCCTACCTGCCGACAGTAAAGGCTCCACTGCACAGGTGCACATTTGTTTGTTTTCATGCAGTGTGTGTGTGTGTGTGTGTGTGTGTGTGTGTGTGTGTGTGTGTGTGTGTGTGTGTATGTATGTGTATATGTCATTCAGTGGTCCTCCATCTACACTGACTGCAGCCCGGCTCTCCCACACAGGCCCCAGCTGGGCAGACCGAGTGAAGTGTACTCAGTCCGTCCCTAGCTCCAGTCAACCGACCACCTTCCCGGTAGAAAAAATGGGTAAGAAATCTCCTCCTGCACAGAGCCAGAATGCGGTTTCTTCTAACATGGAGAACACAGCAACACATCTTCTTCTTCTTGACTGACACAGTACGCCATGTGTTTTCCAGGTAAAAAGGATGCTGAGGGCTGGGAGACCGTCCAGCGAGGACGTGCTGCCAAGCCTCGCTCTGCCGCCATAGTTGCTAAGGTCAGTCCTGTCTTGGCTCATGTCACCCCAAAACAGGACAGCGCCAAGTGTAACCAGTCACATCTGCCGCCACAGGAGAAGCAACAACTCCATCCTCAGTGTCCCCTGGACAAGGACGTGACCCAGACGGACACTGAGCAGCAAGTCCCTGTGGAGCCTGACCCCTTGGAGAAGGTTGGATGTCCAGAGAACGGACACATGATGGAGGTACTAAGGTTCAGTACCTTGTGACATCTTTCTCCCTGAGCAGTCTATGGATATCAATTATTCACGAGTAGCAGAGTAACACTAGACCATTTTATCAGCCACATTTGTTGTTGTTTTGGGCTCCATGGTATTCATAGACAGACTGTCCAGACAGGCATATCAACTTTAAGGCGATTGATTGTAAACTGACATTTCAGAGGCAGAAAACCCATTTTCACTCTCATGAAATAAATGTTCTGTCGATGCCTCAAGGCACACTTGGTAAGAGTGTGTTATAGCCATCGGTTGACTTTGAAATACAAATCATTATTTACAATCTATCAGCTTATTTTAATCATAATTGGATGTTTAGGGCATGTCAGTACCAGCTTTCCTGCATGACTTGTGTTTTCAGCTATGTGTTGAGTATTGACTGGTTTGGTTTGGGTTTTTTTATTATTGCTCTCATGAATTGCTTGAAATATGCATGTCTTTAATTGAGTTTGCGTGTGTTTGTGTGACTGTTGGTGCAGCCCCCAGCAGAAAGTGTACAAGACTCGGGGCAGTGTGTCGACGCACCCTGTGAAGACGCGCCTCCCCCCATAGCAGCTCATACCCCTTCCCCAGCCCCAGAGCCCACCACATCCTCAGTCACAGTCCCACCAACAGACATTACCTTATCAGTCCCAGTCCCTGCTCTGGTCCTCTCCGCATCCCCAGACCTTCCCCAGACGGATGTGCTCGGTGCACTGTTGGCCTTGGGGGACAGTGGGGCTGAGGGGGGCGCGTCGCAGGGCATGGCCACATCTGCTCCAGGACAGGCTGAGACTCCCATGGCAGCGGTGAAACTGGAGAGTGTGCTGGACCCCACAGAGCTTTCTACTGTGAGTGCTGAGAGATGGAGGAGCAGAGGGAGGGGAGGGCGGGAGGGCAGGGATCCCTAAGGGTCCTTTACCGCCTAAACAAAGTCAAGCTTAAGAAACCTCCAGACCAAATGTGCAAGCAAGACTGCATAGCTCTGTGTAGTGTTGTTATAGCGTCGTTCACTGTGAAGAATAGTTGTGAGTAAATTACTTTTGTACTCGAGCAAGTGCTTCCAGGGAGTTGCCCAAAACTAATCTCTCAACTGGTTTTAGTTATTTTGGCCACTTTTAAAATTCTGTGCAAAAAAATAATAATGCTGCAAAACCTTTACTGATTTTCCAGTTTGTATTCAACCCAGCATCACATTTTAGGCAAACATTGTCTGCCTAAATCAAGTGTTGTCACTATTATTTAGCATCATGGAGTGTGTAAACACAGAGCTCCATACACTTAATCAAGGATGACTACACCTCTAAGTGGGATGCTGTCAGATTTTGACAGGTGGTGAATGAAAACATGGAAAAAAAGTAGTAGTTGTGAAGGCTATTTGGCCTCTAATTTAACAACCGTCTAGTCTTTGACCTTGTCCAGGCGATACTTGTGTGCCTAAGATTTAGACCCAGAACTGTTTAACCTTCCCATACATACCTCACGTAAAAGACACATACTGTTGAGAAAGCTCTTTAATTGATTTAGAGTAGTTGCTGCTCTGGAGTAATCTGTGAGTCATTCCCCTTTATTGCCATGTCATGAAAATATATAAACTCAGAAAATACTTAAAAGGTTGAAGTAAACAGTTTCCTAGTGCAAAACCATCAGTTGCCTCCTTCCACCATCTCTTCATCCTCACAGTAAATGTGCCCTGCATGACTCTTGAATGCGTCCTCACTTGTGATTCTTGTGATGATTGTGTGGTACAAACTGTGATTGGGTTGATATGGTGTTCCCCTCAGTCTTTGGATTATGCACCCAAGTACAAATCAGAACAACTGCACAGAAGCTAAAATTTAGTACTACAGGTGCTACACATCAAATACTTTTGATTCAATTAGAAATATTTACCACATTTGTCTGTTTTAAAATATTTCATAATTTCCACTCAGTTGTGTCCCAGTAAGGTATGACAGTGTGACAGTGGTCCAGCATGCACAATACCATGACCCTGCAACCGAAGCAGCTAAATGGAATTCAGCCAACTTAAATTTGACTATATATACCTGTGTTTTTATCAACTGTGACATGTCAAAATGACGGCCATGAAAAACGCCTATTATATGCCAACAACAGATTTCTGTTTTTCTGGTTCCTCAGTGGTTGTTTGTATGAACTCAACATTTATGAAGTGTGAAATGCTATGTGTGTGAGGTGGTATCTGTGTCATGTGTTCAGCCCCAGTCCATGGCAGAGGTCCTGGCCAAGAAAGAGGAGCTTGCCGACCGTCTGGAGAAGGCCAACGAGGAGGCGATTGCCAGTGCCATCGCTGAGGAAGAGCAGCTGACCAGAGAGATTCAGGCCGAGAACAACGACCTGGAGACTGACAACGAAAGTGACTTCTCCGTAAGATTAATCATTCTCATTTATACTGTAAATGCACCTTTTGTTTGACAGCAAGTTAAAGTTTGGATTTAGATTTTTTTACATGTTGTATGTTAACATATAAAAAAAAATCTTTACCACAGGCTAGCATCGGCAACGGAGGTTGTGGAGCCAATATAGATTGGAGTGACATGCTAGCAGATTATGATGGTATGGAGGTCAACAGCTAAATGAAAACTGAACTCTCATTCTTTGTAATGGTAAACATTACACTGAAGCCTATTTATTTCCCTTGCTTGTCTTTTCTGTAGCTCGTGAGCCATGGCGTCAGAGTACCTCATGGGGGGACATTGTAGAAGAGGAACCTGCTCGACCTCCTGGACATGGGATCCACATGCACGAGAAATTGTCCTCACCGTCACGCAAAAGGTGCAAAACATCTTTAACACACCCACACACACTAACACACATTGACAGCATTCACA
Source organism: Siniperca chuatsi (assembly GCF_020085105.1). NCBI lineage: Eukaryota > Metazoa > Chordata > Actinopteri > Centrarchiformes > Sinipercidae > Siniperca > Siniperca chuatsi. The sequence continues at coordinate 12,157,836 of NC_058045.1, read as the reverse complement.
CATGAGCTTCTCTACTTGTCTAGTGCCTTCCTCAATCTACTCATTTGCAATCCCCTCACTTTATTTTGACAAGGATTTAACCCAGCAGCCTGGGAGTCACAGGCCCACTGATCTCTGATCTCTTTCATTTTAGGTTACCACCCAGAACGTCCGAACAGGCCTTAGTGACTAGAGTCTATGTCTGCCCCTGCACATTGTTGATAAAGAGGAAACAGACGGATGAATGATTTGTTTCAATGTTTTTGACAGAACTATTGCAGAGTCAAAGAAGAAACATGAGGAGAAACAGCTGAAGGCGCAGCAGCTGAGGGACAAACTCCGTGAGGAAAAGACGCTCAAACTGCAGAAGCTCTTGGAGAGGGTGAGTAAGCTGTGCCAAGTTGATGGAAAGTACCCTAAAGAAACTCCATGCAAGCTAAGCCCAGCCTGGCTCTTAACGAGAGGTTTTGTCAGCACACTGCCTGATAGAATCACTAAATATTATAACCCCTTCCAGTCGCATTCAGGCCAGCTGGCCGCAGACACTCGTGAGAGAGACCCCTGGCCAAAATCAACAGCCTTTCATGAAGTTTGTTTTGGTTCTCCAGGCCATGGCAAGATGAGTGAGTCCTAGAATAAATCAGGATTAACCACATAAATACATGAAGTGTTGTGTATTCGCATTAATCCCCACATGGACAAACTGGAAAGGGTAGCATCTGATAGATTAAGAATCCATTTTCTGTGTTGTCCTGGAGAATGTACATTATTTTATTTTGTTTTTATTTTCACCCACTCCTGCTTCTCACTCTTTGCTCTCTGCAGGAGAAGGAGGTGAGGAAATGGAAGGAGGAGTTGTTGGAGCAGCGTCGGAGGATGATGGAGGAAAAGCTGTTACATGCAGACTTAAAGCGAGAGCTACAGCTCCAGGCGATTGTGAAGAAGGCCCAAGAAGAAGATGCCAAGGTAGAGGAGGGGATCTCCCCTGAAAAGCAGTAACCAAATGTGTGTGACAGCTGAGGAATTTTCTGGAAGTGGGACATTTGCAGTCATACGTTTTCTTTTTTATTTACACGTGTTAAGTGTTAAATTACATTAATGCATACACAATGTCCCTATAAAATAACTGCTGTGGATTGGAGGTGTGTCTGTTCGACTGGTTCTAGCCAAAATATAGTTCCTATTTTTTTAACACATTTCATAGGTTACAATATTTAGCCTAGAGACAGCCAAACTGACCCCTCCCCCCCAAGCTTCTCTGTGTATATGCATTTATGTTTATTTACACATTATATACCCTTGGTGTGTTTATATCCTCGTTCATAAGCATATGTGTCTGTACAGGTGAATGAAATCGCATTCATCAACACTCTGGAAGCCCAAAACAAGAGGCACGATGCCCTGGCCAAGTTAAATGAGTATGAGCAACGCCTTAACGAGCTGCAGGAGGATAGACAGAGGAGACAGGAGGAGAAGCAGGCCAGAGATGAGGCTGTGCAGGTGCTACAAAAACCAATGCTCAGTTCACATAAAATTTTTCTACTTGTAATTTTCACATTTAGGTGAATCTCAATCTCTTCTACTTCCTCTTTAGGAGCGTAAACGGGTCCTAGAAGCAGAGCGGCAGGCACGGGTGGAGGAGCTGCTGATACGGAGGAAGGAGCAGGAGGCTCGTATTGAACAGCAGAGGCAGGAAAAAGACAAAGCTAGAGAAGATGCAGCGCGGGAAAGGGCCAGGTATGTAGTCCCAAATCCCGTCAGTATGGAAGTATATACACAGAGGTGGCTGCACGAATTCTCATTTGATTCCAACAGTCACTTTGATAAATGTGAGACTGTATTTACATGTGCAGTTGTTTCACACTGCTTTTCTATGTCCTATCTGAAGAGACCGAGAGGAGCGTCTGGCTGCTCTTAGTGCTGCTCAACAGGAGGCCATGGAGGAGCTGCAGAAGAAAATTCAGATGAAGGTAAGTTTATACCGTGCCACCTTGCATCTCCATCGGACACCATACAGGAATCCCAGCTTCCTATATGACCCCTGGTTTTTTGGTCCCTTCCATAGCATGATGAGAGCAGCCGTAGGCATATGGAGCAAATCGAGCAGAGGAAGGAGAAGGCTGCTGAGCTCAGCAGTGGTCGACATGCTAATACAGACTACGCCCCCAAACTGACACCGTATGAGCGCAAGAAACAGTGCTCTCTGTGCGGCGTTGTGGTATGTACAGTTTCATCATGTCCGTCTCAGGGCTTACTGATGTCCATTGATATCACTAACTCGTATGCACTATGTTGAATCTAACAGTACAACTTCCATGGCCTCTATTATCGTAGAGAGATGGGATGTTAAACCTCATTACTTTCAAATGGGCTTGAATTGTTCTCCAACCTTTCATTTAATTATCTTATTCTCCTGAACTAATATGTGTGTAACTTTGTGTGTGTGTGAGGAAAAGAAAACACAGACACAGATGCTGCAGCAGAACAGCTCTGGGCACCTCCCCTGTGTTATTTTGCTGACTGTATATACATAAAAATGCTGATAGAAAGGTGATTCAGAGGATTTTGGAAGAGGGCACATTCAAATGAGGATTTAACTGCATTGATTAAACGTGGACTCTTAAACAGAGATTTATGATTGGGCATGCTTATGCTTTTTCAAGTGTCAGGCAACAAATCCACAAGCAGACACATTTATCTCTGATGGACCGGCTACCATGGCAACAAGATTGGGACACCTTGAGGCTTCAAACCAGCATCAGATAAAGAGGAGGGTCGGGGGTGAAAGAGGGAATCTTGTTAAATGTTAGATGACCTTGGCCAGCATCTGACACCAGAGATCATAGATTGGTCAGCAGCAAGCACTTAATTTAATGACATTAAACACAAACCATTTTAAATGGGCTTGTTTCCAGAGATGGAAGAACAACATTGCTTGCTGTACACCTGCTTCTTGTTGTGGCCATTACTCAGACCTGCACTACTTTTATTTAGACATTTTGTAAGGCATTTTGATGCCCCCCCCCCTCCAGATATTGAACTTTTCTTTGTTCCCAGAAGGGAGTTATTGTGTTTCTCCAGCTACACTCTGCTGACGTAGTCTCAATTAGTATATACAGTGGTCTGAAAAAGTGTTTGCCCCCTTCCTGATTTCTTATTTTTTTGCATGTTTGTCACACTTAAATGTTTCAGATCAACAAACAATTTTTTTGGATCTCGGCATGATCTCTAGCTTTTGAAGATCTTTTGGTCAACTTCACTTTGTCAGGCAGGTCTTATTTAAGTGATTTCCTGATTGAGAACAGGTGTGGCAATAATCAGGCCTGGGTGTGGCTAGAGAAATTTAACTCAGGTGTATTAAGTTATGTTTTAATAGGAGGGGCAATCACTTTTTTCACACAGGGCCATGTAGGTTTGGATTTTGTTTTCCCTTAATAATAACAACCTTCATTTAAAAACTGCATTTTGTGTTTACTTGTGTTATCTTTGACTAAGTGTGACAAACATGCAAAAAAATAAGAAATCAGGAAGGGGGCAAACACCACTGTATATATAAAAAAAAAAGATAATACAATGAAAATACAACCATAAAGGCATCTTATTTTCTTTCAGGTTCAGGAGAGGCAGGTCATGTTCCAAGCCCATGTGGAATATCATTTCACCATGTCCCATGGGGGTCTGTTGACCCTTTCCTGCCTCTGTCTCCATTGTTCCCACAGCAGTGACCCCTGACCACTGTGTTTGTATTTGTAGATCACCTCGGAGGTGCACCTGTTCAGCCACACCAGGGGCAAGAGGCACCAACAGGCCGTGCGAGACAGTAGCAGTATCCAGGGACGGGAGCTCTCTGATGAGGAAGTGGTGCGTATCACCCACACCCTGCCAGGAACAAACATTCACTCATCCTGTCAAAGAATACTGCCCTACTGCTTCTTGTGTCATGTAAAAAGACAAAGAGACATCGTGGTTGTCTTTTATGACATGGTCATTATTATTGTTTATGCATCCCCTTATATACTGCCACGGTTCTGTTGCTGGCTTTGTGAGATTACAAATGGGCCTTGAAAAGTACACAGTTAGGGTTTAATGCTTGAGTGGAGGGGTGACATCACCCCCCTGTCTCCAGGCTGTTTTTGTCATGGAGTGCTTTTCCATGGGAAGGCAGCTCGTTAATGCAAGGTAACCTCTCAGGCTGCAATATGAGATTGACTTTTCAGCAGTGCTCATTGTGAGGCTGACAACTGTTGGTGCTATACGCAGCACCTTTGGCCCCAGCAATTCCTTCATTCAAAGCTTTTTTCAGTGGGGAATAATTGATACCCCCTCCTTCCTTTCCGCTAAATCATTTCCTTTCCAAATGCAGGTCATTTTTTTGTTTGACAGTATGATAAACAAGGCAATGGAGAGAAACACTTCACCAATATAGCCCTATAAACAGTTCATATATGAGCACTACTTCATATACATTTGCAATATGTCTCCTACTGTATGATATAGTTTTACCAATAACCATAATGTCTAGTTTAAGCCCTTGCTTAAATTGAAGTCATCCTTGTCCTGTTCTGCATTTGGCTAAATCTAAATGTTGTACTTGACAATTTGTATTAAGCGTGTTTATTACTGGATTGGGTTATTAATCATTGTAGTATCTCTAATAGATTATATAATTATATTAGATGTCCATAACTACTTTTTCTTATTCTATGTGAAAGTTAATCAAGTTGTCCAGTAGGTCTACGGAGACTTTGTTTAGATAGACTTATGTGGCCCCTTGTTATTTATCTCAAAGCTAATTTTGGTGTCCACTATTTCATTCATACCACTGCCAACTATTTTCCAGACTGCTGCTCCATAACTCTTCCTGCAATGAAAGATTTTTAATTAAAATGAAAATGGTTGGTTCAACTGTGCAGAGGTTACTCCATAGTTTTTCAGCAGAAGCGGGCAGCAAATGCCCTGCGCCTTCATATTTAGTAATTTTCTTTCATTCTGAAAGACTTGCGAATTAAATTAAAAATACAATGATTATCAACAGGGCAGGATCTATGTATGGGGAGAAGGCTTGAGATTGCAATCGCTCTTTATACTCACCATCTGTCCTGGTTTAATAAGATGCAGGTAATATCCCAGACCCATGGCTTCCGACATATGGACTCTATTTATTGATCACCTTTAGCCACAACAGCTCAAAAAAAAGGTGGCTTCTCTTGAGGAAAGGCTGTTCTTCTGTTCTGCTTGTCTGTAGTGCTTGGCACGCACAGCCAGTGGATAGATCACCAGGCAGCAGAGAGTATCAGAGCTGACCTCCCAGCGGTACTGAATAGTCCTAAAGGTCTTGTAGTTAAAGCTGCACAAATTGAGAACGGTGATGAAATATCCAGACTGCCAGCTGAAGCGAGCCTCTCCCTCCCCACACTGTTTTGAGATCTGACATTCGTCTAGTTATAGCAGTGAAGCTGCTGTTGAAAGAGAGATCTAGTGAATAGTTTTGTCTTTGTGTGACTTGTCCCCTCCTTAAATGTCACTGATAGGATGCAGTTCGATACAAAATTGTCATGTAAACCATTGTAGTGATGGTAACTCAATCCAGTGTAGTATCATATCTTACTTAACAGCCAACATGAAATACAGCTGTTTGTTTCACGCCAAATGGAAAGCCTACCTCTCAGACCTTTGTATGTGACAAAAGAGGCAGTGGATGAAGATATCCCATAGTCTCTGTATTTGTTTTGGCCGCCTTTTAGATCTGTTATATGTCTGTTTGTGTCAGGGAAAGGGAGAGATGTTTAGAGTGGTATCATATTACTCCCACCAGAGGCAGTCTGTGGTATTGTGAGGTAACATTGCCCTTAGACCAGCGTCTTTGCTTCTTTGTTACAATGGTTCAGTGGTAATCAAGTCTGATTGTCTCAAACACTGAATGTCTACATAACATTCATTCTAACTAGCCGCCTAGCAACAAGAAATGGGATGTAATCATTATATATTTATTTGCTAAAGGATGACATGTCAGCATTGTACTCTATTTGACAGCTCAATATTTCAGGTACTCTTTTATGTCACGTGTGATTTTGAAGATGTTTTGTATGTGTTACTGAAACAATTCCATTAAGTGAGTGGCTAGTGCACTGGATAGCCTCTCAGAGAGATTACTGAACAGCTGCCCCCCAAGTGAGGAACAGCTACAGTCATGAGTCATGACTGACCTGTAGTATCACGGAGTAGAGGGCAGAGGTGTGCTCATACAAATACACACATCCTTCCTAGGAAACCCCATTGCTCATAGTAAGAAGCTCAATTAGAAAATAGGTATTCAGGGCCTTTAAGTCAAAAGGGTAAAGAAACCTTTTAGATTCGTTTAGAAGTTTTGTGGCACTAATTCACTCTTGCACACTTTAGCCCACCTAAGTGAAACGACCCTAAGTGAAAACCTCTATTCAGGCAGCAGGTGCACTGACAACACTTGTGACCAAAGGGTATGGCATCCCACACACAGGTTAGCTTGACTACTGAATGGAAACCCTTTATCTGTGAGGCCATCCTATCCTCTGGGGTGCTGGATGACAGCATAATTGGGTAATTGGTTTCTTGCCCATGCATCATGTTGTTCAAATTGGGTTACATTCCCCTGTCTCCTGGTGGAAGTATCAGAATCATCTGACAGGGCCAGACAGGAGGCAACACCTCCAGCCTTTTAACATGTACATGGGTGGGGGCTTCAAAAGACTGTAGAGTATTGGAAGTAATTACAGGATACAATGGTGTTATTGAGACGTGTAGATCTACATGTCACACAATATATTCAGTGCCACATCTTAAGTGTATAACCTCTACTTAGAGACATTTAACAAGTATTATATTTGCTGTTCTATTTCCATAATAATTTTGACAAAAATTGTTTTACATGGTAAATTCTCACTGAGAAGAAGACAACACGTCTTAATGATTAATAGTGTCCAATAGACAGACACAACTCTTCATAGAATAAGGCAATATGGTCTCCCTTTTGCCTTTTGTCATCCTTTACTTATTTAAAAGTAACAATACCTGATTGTAGTAAAAGCCGACCAGGTAAAGCTAATTTTACCCACTTTGTATCCTGGGTAGTTTCATCTATAACAATGCATCATACTGTATTTTATTTGCTGATTACGTATTTCGTAAGTAAAATCTTAATCTGCAGAGTAACTAGCAACTAGAGCTGTTAGATAAATGTAGTGGAGTATTTCCCTCTGAAATGTAGTTGAGTAAAACTACAAAGTTGCAGAAAATGGAAATACTCAAGTAAATTGTGAGTACCTCAAAACTGTACTTAAGTACAGTACTTGAGTAAAAGTACTTATTTTAGAAACTTAGTAAGTAATAGTACAAACATTTGCAAGCAATGTCTTTGATGTATTGATTTTGTCTACTCTAGGAGCATCTTTCCTTGAAGAAATACATTGTGGATATTGTGACGGACAGCTCTGTGTCTTCTGAGAGCATGAAGGATGGAGAAGAGAGGCAGAAGGCACGGAAGAAGGCCAAGAAGCTCCGCGCCAGGATGAACTCCAGGTAATACATCCGTTTTCTCTCTCTTTCTGATAATCAGTCTGCCATTTCTCTTTTTCTCCCTCCACCCTCTCAGAGGCATAGAGGACAAAACTGTGCCAGGACTTTTTTATGAGTGACAAGGAGATGGAAAGCAGATGTTATGTGCATCCTGGCTGTCCACACGGTAACACTGATGAGCTTAATTTATGACCACTTTCTGTGATTGGGAAGCAAAACTGCAAATCGATCTGTAGGGCCCCGGCTTTCACCTGTAAAGAGCTTTCCTCCAAATTGCTGCCATGGCATTGCCAAATCTGGAGCCTTCCTCGGTGTACAGGATGTATGTTAAAAGTATGTATGAGCCATGCCTATTTTTCTTCTTCTGAGCTATTGATTTTTAAATGAAGTATCAAAGAAAATCAATAGTAATCAACAAATAGGAGGCAGAGCTGCTGTGTGTCAGAACCTGGACCTGAGCTCAATTAATTTAACTGGCTGTCACAACAGGGAGGGAGAACAGTGGAAAGAGACACAATGTTGATAATACTTACTGTAAGATGTTATTGATGCAGATTATTGGAAGTATTCTACTACTAGCAGGATAACATTAATGTCTGAGATGTACACTCTAAAGACAGGAACGTTGCATACTAAAAATAATTAAGAGGCATAAAGCAAGATATGGCCTCTATCAACCTCAGTCAGTGGCTGAGGAATCACTAGCATAATGTAAACAAACAACAAATATGTGTATAGTAGACAAGTAGAGTAGCCTATAAATGTCACATTTTTGTAGTTAAGAAAGCAACCTAAAAAGAAACCTTCAAATTATAAGTAATTAGTATATACTGTACACTGGATCAATGTATTCATCAACACTAGGAACCGTATTTCCTTCTCCTGTCATCTGTAAATAAAATACATCTAACATGCCCCAGTATTTTAATACTTAGTTGCCTCCATATAAGTTTCTCCAACTTTGTATGAAAAACTGTTTTTAGGAGAGGCACAGAGGGACGACTCCAAAATGTCAAACTGTCAAAATTGACTCGCCTAAGATCAGTCTAATTTTAAGACCCCCTCCTTTGAGCAAAGGTACAGAGAAACCAAACAACTTCCTTAAACTCTCTCCAGGAGTTTGTTTTCTGCTGTTGTCTGCATATGCCCTCCCACTCATGAAGTATATGTGGGCTACTGGAATAATTATTCAATTTGTAGTTAATAATAATAATAATAATAATAATAATAATAATAATAATAATAATAATAATACAGAGTAATAATGATAATAATAAATGTGTGTATTTAAAAGATCTATAAAGGGCATTTATCATTTCTAAACTTAGGTACGGTATTAAATCTTCAGATGTGCAGAAGATAATTATGAAACAACTTGGCAACACTAACTGAATTATTGCAAAGAGTCTGCTCTTTATTATCTTTATGATTTAACATGAAGATGTGAGTTATTTGGATAGTAACATCAATTGTCTATATCATTTGCAAAAAGCCGAGTTCTGTTCACCTGCAATCATTTTTATTCTGTTAATTGGATTGTTTTGTGTTATCCATTGTGTAGAACGTTTCGAGAAAATTTGGTGAGAGGAGTTAGCGAGCAGCCCTGTCTAGATGACCTCTTTAGAACATCTTTCAGACTTTTGTACCACTCTTGCGTGAATCTCCCTTGCCAATTGAAGTCCGGCCATGTTGGAGGACATTTCTTCCTGGGTCATATTATGACCCTGAGTGAGATTACTAAAAAGAGAATTCATTATTATTATTATTACTATTATTATTATTATTATTATTATGCTTTTCAGGACAAAGTATGTATTCTCTTTATTCAAAAGAGGAATAAGAGGCAGCTACAGACTGACACACTCATCCCATTCTGCTACAGTGCTTTATTCTCAGTGCTGCTGTTTTTGGCTTTGTGAGGCTCAGCGGTACTGAGAATGTGACAACATGATCTGTCTCTGTTCACCGTCACTCCTGCGCCAGCCCTGCTGAGACTAGCACTCAAAGGCAGCAGGCTTTCAGAGGTCATAAATAACACAGAGCCCCAGTAAACATGAAGGTGAGCCGCTTCACCGCTGGGTGGAAATGAGCCATTTTATTGGAACACCGTATGGTGTCCGTAAAACGTGAGTGGTTCTCACTAGACTTTTCACCAAGCCAACATGCAGCCCTGTTCTGTCATAAAGCGGTGCACACACATTTTAACCCACATTTTTTATTTTTTTTTTGTGGTTTGGCTAACCCTCTCTAATAATAAGTGTTTTTGGGAAGGAAAATATGCTGTTAAGTTTTCATGTAAGTAGCCTGTCAGTTAGTGTCAGATGGGTTCTGAACTTTTTAGGCTCTCCACTTAGGCTCTGGTACGAGCTGCTTGCCTGTAGCTGGTTGCTTGTGGTTCGCTCAGCAGGGAACAGAGTGGCCAGTGTGTTGTGGTGTGTGTGGACCTCAGATAGTGGTGTGTATACAAAGACACTCCTGTATAGAGTATGGAATACAGTGAGGTGGTAAGCATGGCCCTAACTCATTTTACCCAGTCTGCTGTAAGGTAAAAAGGTCCTGATTGTAAATGAAAATAAATCCTTAGCAATGTACATACAAGCTAAATGGATTTTAAGTACATTAAGTTAAGTATTAGTATAATTTTAGGTTTCTGTAGGTTGCACTCATCTTTATTGCCGTTGAACTGATGCCTGGCCTCCTTTTCTAGGTCTGTGTTGTGTACATTGTAGTCAAGGTTTGAATGTGCTTCAGGGGCACTGGAGAGAAGTGTGTCTCTGTAAAAGAAATAGGAGTATAAGGAATTAAGATATGTTGTGTTATGAACTGCTTATAGATTTCTGCTTTCTCTCTTATTGCTGATCATTGATACGTATTGCCTGAGGTCCATTTAACACGGGCTACTTCTGACAATAATGAATTGCTCAGCAATTGCTCCCTGTTTAAGATTAATATTGTAATATCATGAATGACAAACAGGGCGGATATAGTTCAGACCCTTCTGAAAGCAAATCTGTGCCACTCATTTATCCTACTCACAGGACACGGAAAATGACTACCTAGAATTAATACTGAAGAGTGGCACAAAAGTATATTGTTATCCTCGCTCACAACTTGGTCTATATTCATTGATATCTATCACAGAAAGAGTGTACTTTTTTCTCTTCTTTCTGATAGTAGTATGGCTGATCTTGTAGATTGCTTGTTTAGATTTAACCTAAATATTAATTTAAAATATAGCTCCCAAACTGGTAAATATTTGATACGACAAGGCTGCATTTTTTTATTCTCGTCTTTTACAAGAGTTATGTAACAACTACATCTGTACAAATAATAATAAGAATAATAACTTTATTTGTGAAGCACTTATCTAAACAAGATAGTAAGTAAATAATTTAAACCATGGAACAACAAATTAGTAATAACACTACTATTTTTCTGAATGCTAGAATATATTCCCCAGTTTTTGGTATCTCAATGTCCTGATCTAGCTGTGAGGTGAGTTATCAATTGCTGTCAGATGACTTCCCTTGAATACAAGAGATTGTGATTGGTTGGTCCATGTCCGGGCTGCCGGGACAAATCCACCTGTCGTCTTCCAGGAAGTTTTTGATCCTATCAATGTAGAGATGGGTAACCGGAAGGCGCTCTATCTAACTGATCAATAGTTACTTATCATGTCTGGGAATGCCTGATTGACGGATAGAATCCTCCACCTAGTTTATCACGCACGCACACACACCGTTTGTGTTTCTCAGACTCAGAGTCTGGCTGTTGGAGTAACGCCACAGAAATACCAGTCCCCTAATGACCATGACCTTTTAGGAGGTCACACATTCAAAACACAGGTTGCTTGTAACCCTCATTAACTGTTTATTTGACAATGAGTGGTGAAGAACTTGAGCCTCCCTTGTTAAAAATGAAATAAAAAAGGAAGGTTGATTTTAGAGGTAGAATTAAGTCTTCATGATATGAGCAAAACACCCGTCCCTACAGAGCTGGTGCCTGATTATTTTAAGCCAAGTTACTTGGCGAATGTCTGACAGGCCAAATAAACAGATTCAGCTTGAACTTTTTCCTCTCTCTTTTCACACTTTCATCCGTTGTGTTCTTTACTGACAGACCAAACACTTTTGGGATTCAAAGACTTTTTCCTACTTCTCCCTCTGCAGGGCAAAGGAATATGAGACGTCAATGGAATCAAGGACACAGGTCCCTGACTCCCCATACAAGGCCAAGTGAGTGTTTTTTTTTTTTTTTTTTCATAATTTGAAGTTTTGTAGTTTTTCTTCATTTACTCTAATGATTATAAAGCTGTGATAGGTTAGTAGGGCTGCAATTAAGTTGATCAATCTGACCCTTATTTTCACAATTAATTGATTATTTGGTAAAAACTTCCATAGTTTTGTCAGACCAACAGTCCAAAACCCAAAGATATTAAGTTTACTGTCATTTACTGCAAATCTTCACATTTGAGAAGCTCAAACCAGCAATTTTTTTGTAATATTTGCTTGAAAAATGACTTAAACAATTAATTGATAATCAAGTTTTTTTATTTTTCTGTTGATTGACTAATCATTTAATCAACTAATAGTTTCAGCTCTTCTGTGGTGGATAGGAGATGGCTGAGGTAGCATGGAAATATGGTTTAAGAACTGATGTTTGTAAATAGATTTGTAATAACTATTTGCTCCTGCATGTTCAGGTTGCAGCGCCTGGTGAAGGACCTGTTGAAACAGCTGCAGGGCCAAGACAGCGGCCAGTGGACCAACAACAAAGTGTCTGGACTAGACAGAACTCTGGGAGAGATCTCTCGCATCTTAGAGAAACAGGTAGAGCAACAAATGGTTTTTAATATATTGGTTGTATATTAATGATTAAATAATTTTTATGCACCTATACCCTTACTTTTCTTTAACGTAGATGTCTATTACATTGGTTTGAAATTGTCTGTACTACGTCACGTCCTCTTTGGTGAATTATGTGCTGGTCTGCAGAGAGTGTCCCGCTTTGTTGCTTGTCTGTCAACTGAACAGGCTGCAGCAGCGCAGAGGTCATGCCAGCCCTTTGGCATGTCTCTTCAGTGATGAGTTGTGTTTGGCTGTGTCTCCCTGTGCCTTACCCTCCCAATGTAGAGTATCACTTACTCCAAACCAACTTGCCTTTGGTTATTGGCTAATGAAAACCAGATAAACTGTGTTTTCATTGTGCACATGGTACCAATAGAGGAGCTTCCTAGCACGAGAGCAAGCATTGTCTCCTGTCTATGTGGCTTGCACGACTCAGATGTCACTGGTTTAGACAATAGTAAATTGGATTTCCAGATGAAATGCCATTGATGCACAAGACTTTATTGAACAAAGGCAAGCGAATTTGACATTTTTTCAGAGATTTTGCTTTTTTCTTACACTTCCTTACAGCTGTATAAATATATATAATTGTCAGATATAATGGCAGACATTTATAACTATAGTTGATTTGAAACATCTGCCCCAGAGGTTTTGTTGCATGGCATTTTTTTTACAGTAAAACTCACATCAATTTGATACTGAGAGGAGGAATTAAAACACCTGCCACCGTGTTTATGATGGGGAGAATATACAGCCCACTTCCTGTAATGAGGCATAAATTTCCTGCCAAGTTGTGGTTCGAGCCATCACAACATCCCACTGTGCATGCCTCTGGGCGTGAGGGTAGAGAGATTATGGTGTCCCATCAGTGACGAGGGGGACGGCTGGAGAGGCTATTATCGAATTTCCCCAGAGAGGCAAAGAAAGAGGTGGCTGAGGTGGGTGGCAGAGCGTCCTGTAAGGAGAGAGGAGGTGACCGGTGTGATGTGAGTAGCTCACAAGCTGTCACTACATGAGGGCTCCTCCCCTCAGCTCCACATAGTCCCAGTGGGAGGTCAGAGGTCAGTAGGCCACAGGAGATGTGCTCCATTCAACAGTAGTGTTGCTGGCAAAGAGGCTGATCAAGGCTCTGTCTGAATGCTTTTGCTTTGTTTTTTACTTCAGTTTAAAAGCTAATTTTTAAACTATTTTGTCAAGTTCTGCTTCACCAACTTCTTACAGAAACATCCACCCAAAACTGAGTGGAACAATGTGATTGGCCAATGAGGCAGCCTGGGGAGCACTTCCCTCTGTAATCCCTGGACAAAGTCAAATAAATAGAGTCTCCGTCAGCATGGCTGTCTGGCCCCTGAGTCACGTCAAGTCGGGCCCGTTTAGATTATTTGACCTAACAAGCATCTCTCATGTCATTGACTCACCTAGAGATTTGTTTTTCTCCCCCATATCTGATTCAGTCTCCACTTTCTCTGCTAATTCCTTAGACAACACCCAACACTCCCCCTCCTGCACTGCTGTTTGGGTCCCACCCCTCTCACTCCTCCCCTGCTTTCTAGGCTTCGTCTAGTCTCTGACCCCAGTGTGTTTCTCCCTCTGTGGCCTCTAATGGTTTATTTTGTGTCAAACCTGATTTTTTTTTTCTTTACTTTCGGTGATTGAGAATAGCAGTTTTCCCAGTGTGCTGTTCTTTTCTTTTTGCTGCACACTTGCCTTATTATTAAGCACTTGTATTTAGACATTTTTTCCAAAGTGTTTACCACTGCTTTCAGTTAAAGTGTATCTAGAAAAGGGCAACACGTATGACAGATAAGGAACTGCATAGAGCATGGTGCTCTGAGAAGCAAAGACTTTACATTTTCATTTGCCAGCTGTCAGAACCTGGATGGGCCAACCAGGGAGACTGGTGGGAGTTGTATCTGGGGACATGGGGGAAGGTGAAGGGCAGAGTGGCAGGATAATAAGGTTTCTTGCTTGGGCCTCAAGTAGACTGACAGATACAGCCCAGATCAGCAGTGTCAGAACTTTGTCAGAGATAGCAAAAGTGAGCAGCATGCTATTCAGTTCACTTTAGAAATTTAACCATCTTTATGAGCAAAATATTCTTCTGCCACTCTTGAGTTAAAGTGTCAGTGTGTTGTACATTATTTACTTACTTACTTGCTTACTTGGTTTTAAGAAAACTGTATAGCATTACAAAAACAGATGCTGTAATTACAGTATGTGTCAATAATATGGCCATATTCCTTGTTTGTCTTCTGTGAATAACATTGACCATTACCAAAGTTTTTCAAAAGCATCAATTCTAACATTATCTTAAACATGTATGATTGTTAATGGATGAATATTTAGTTTTAGTCATTTTTAAAATGCTCTGTATAACTGTCCTTCATCAAGCAAAACTACCAAACATTTGTAAGTTAGCTTGTAGATTTGCTTGTAAAATTTGCTTGCTTTCTTAGCTTCATATATTTAATACTATTTAATATTGAAACATTCCTTTGGCCTCTATAATGGTCATTTGTCATTATTTTGGAAATTTTAGAGAGAGAGAGATTATTGATCAAATAAATAATAGAATATTTAATATTTAATAAAATAATTGTTAGTTTCAGCCCTAATATTTACATTTCCTTTCCTGTCACTTTGACCAATCAGACCTGTATATAATTATCATGGAGGCTGCCGTTTGGTTGTTGTATAATCAAATGATTAATTGAAAAAATAACTTGTACATTAATGGAAAATGAAAATCATCTATGAGTTTCAGCCCTGTGAGTTGTTGCTTTTTTCTCATTCTAGGCTGTCATTTGTTCCCAAACAGCCTCATTTTTGTTTCCAATAGGGAGTGAAATAGTTCTAAACTATAGTTGTAACTAATACACCAATAGTTACAACTAGAGGTTGTCTGTGGTTTCTGTGGCAGGTTTGATTTTGCACCACACTGGCCTTTGATTAATCTTGGTTCATTTTATAGAATAAACACAGTTTGTAGAATTACCCATTTCCATATTTGCACTGCACTCACACAGTCTACTAAATCATATGCCATTATGTCTTGTAAACACACAAGTTTATACTCAACCTTAAAATGTTTACTCCAGCAGCCTTGTTGTGGTTTACAGTCTACTCGGCCCACAGAGCTTTGTTTATCCACTATCAAGCTTTTCTATAAGGCTGCATAATGATGACATTCATGTGAGGAGAGAGCGATCTGTCATACTCATCTGTCATTATTAAGTTTTAGTTGCGAAAGAGTGAATTCATGACTTGAAGGTGCAGATCAAAGTTGAAGCCAGTCCTTAATGAACTCTGCCAGTTGTTGTCCATCTGTTGGTGGGGCAGGACAACTGAGGCTGTGCCCTCCTCTCTGCTTTAATTAAAGTGTCTGGGATGAGACTACAAAGTGCAATCTGGCTTGTCTGCTGGTCTGAGGACACTGTAGCAGGAATTGCCAGCTGCTTTGGGCTTCCCATCAGCTGGGGTAACAATGGTCACCCTGGACAATAATTTAATAAGATTCCCCCTGTTGTATAATTCAGGAGCCATCCTTCTTGCTTGTGTCTTAATGCTCAGCTCTTGGTGGTGGCTCTTTTTTTGTTTTGTCTGTTTGAGGGAAAATGAGTTGCTCATCCTGTTTAATGTGTTTTGTTGTAGCTTCTGTTGGGGTGTGACACAGATTGGAACTTAAAGGAACACAATGTGAATTTCATCTCTGTGCTTTCAGTACAGAGATGCTGAAAATCCAGGACATGTTTAGCCTAGCATAGTGCAAAGAATGAGAGCAAGGGTTACCAGTTACCAGCCTTCATTAAAAAAGCAATTTAGTATGTCACTTCATTAATTTTTCTCAGACTACAGAACTTTATATACCCATTTTCAAAGGCTAAACAGTACTCCTTGTGACTAGTAAACTGACTTTGACATGTAAAATCTGTGCAGTGACCCTCTGAAAGTAAACAAGAGTCTACAGTTACACTCGCAGCTCTGTGAGTCTGTACATGTGTCATTAGTTTTGCAGGTATTTAGTCATAAACCAATGAATTGGACAAATAAAGATTTTGTCATGATGATGTCACTAGATGAAAAAGGAACACCAAAGTTATCCTGAGGGGGACATGGATGTCTAAACCAAATTTCATGGCAATCCATCAGTACAGAGATGCTGAAAATCGTGGACATGTACTCACAACCTCAAATCTCATCCTCAAGGTGCCACTGGATGAAAAGTCAGAGGATTGCCAAAGTCAGTAGCATTCATCCTCTGGGGATCATGAATATCTGTACAGAATTTCATAGCGATCCATCCAATAGTTGTCAAGATATTTCAGTCTGGACTAATGTGGTGGACCGACAGACCAACCAACCGACTAACATTGCAATCCCTAGAGCCATGTGGTTAACGTGGCTGAAAAATATGCTCTCTGACAACTCCAATCCTATATAATCTATTCAGTTAAGTGTTCTTCCTCTATAGACACTTTTAAGGCTAAACTTAAGAGCCACTTGTTTTCTCAGGCCTTTGAATGCCCTTAATGGTTTTATGCATCACTTTTAGTCCTCTACGTTTTAAAAATTCTCCTTTACCAATTCATTTTTTGTATCCAATAGGGTTTTTATGCTACCACGTTATGTGATTTTGTTCTGTCTATGTTAAATTATTGTACAGCACTTTGGTCAACTCTGGTTGTTTTTAAATGTGCTCTATAGATAAACTTGATTTGATATAACTTACATATTCTATCTTGTCAAGTAGCAAGCCAGCCACCTATGCATCTAAGAGTCTCTTGGGTTTTATTCTTAACTGTGAGAGTGTGCAAATGATGTGCCTCAATGCATAGGGAGGAAACTGATCTTCTTATCTAACTTTGACTGCAAACAAGTGTATTTCCCAAAGTGTGGGATTATCTCTTTAAGAACACTGAGTGGAACTGGGTGAAAACATTGTTTTCTTCCTAGTTAAGTTTCTATGCAAATTCAGCTTACTGTATAAATACGCTGTCACTGTAATTATATACAAACATGATTTCTGTTGCCCTGTATGGTTAGGTTTGTAGAAAGGATATATCATCACTAGATGCTGTCTCCCATTTGCTCAGAAAATCAACTGCTTTGCACAGCACAAAGATCAACATTCGCAGAGCTGTTATCATGCTAAACAAACCTTTACTTTAAACATTGTGTTTCTGGTGAAATGTGTGTCCTCACAGTAATTCTCTGGTGCCTTCTTTGTTTTCTGTGTACCATTGCATGCACAGACCACCTAAAGATAGTATGCCAGGTAGTTTGAACTTAATCCTCTTCACTCGTATTGTTCCATTATCACAACAGATAAATCTGTCAACAGAGTAGAAAAGGCACTGACTAGCCAAGAAACTCTTGTCTGGTTTTCACAGGAGACAGCCAGGACTGGGCAGGTCCCAATTACCCCCTTTAATACCATTTGATAAGCTGCTATGAAAGAGCTGCCTTTTCTCATTTAGCATTGAAGCTTTTAGGTAGGTGTGTTGAGGGGAGGGTTAAGAGAGGGGTTAAGCCAAGCTCACTGACTGAGACCCAATTGATTAGGCATGGAAACTGCTGGCAACATACAGAAAGTAAGTCATAATGAGGTTTTTTTTTGTTTTGTTTTTTTTTTTTAACAAACACTGCTTAGACTCTTGAGACTCAGACATTTCTCATTATGTTGAAGGCAAAGGGTCTTTGGTGTGTTTGTTAATGTTTTTGTCCCAAACCCTAAATGATTGTTCAGAGCGTCTTCTGTATGTGTCTAACACTGGTATCGAGGAGCAGTTACCTCAGCAGCAGGCATGAATGACAGATGAAGAGCTTATCTGTAATTTGGTAAAGCGCTTCTCTCTCAATGTGTTCAGGCTTGTTGGCAATTTCCTATCTGCGGAACAAAAGCACTATGAAGTGGCTGGATTTTAGTGCTGTCACAGCACTGAGGAGCCTATAACCTCATTAGTTCGAGGAGTGACCTGCAGTGTAACACAGCCCTCTGCAGTTGTGTGAAGAAGGCCCTCCATCAGCAGCTTCAGCAGCTCCCCTCCAGCTCCTTTCCTCCCTGTCAACCCAGGCACAAACATGCCTGATAGTCAGCGTTCGCTCCTGGCTTTGTACTTGTTGATTTATAAGACACTGTAGCAACAGCATCTGACCTACTGCCAATTACTCCATCATCACAGGAGGGCAGAACCTAACTATTTACATGTGTTCATAAATCTAGTGTACTGAACTGATGTATTTTTCCCTCTACTGAGTTAGTTTATTTGTATTACATTTATTATATTGTAAGTGAAGTGAGAAAAAATAATGCAACTTAAACATGACAGGAACTAATGCACTCAACTTGAAGAAATAAAATAGTAAAAATTCCTTTATTCCCTTATCAAGTTCTGTTTACAGAAAATGATTTAAAATAATGATTATAAACATGGTAGTATGAAAGAAAGTCATTTTAGCCAATATCCTCATCCATGGGACTACTGCTGACTGGATGTTTTTTTGTTTGTTTGTTTATTACACCATTGTGTGGAAACATTGGCAGTGTAGTTTATTAAAGTCCTCACTGACTGAAGGAACAAGCAATTTGTGACAGGGATGTGTACCTAATAAAGCTGTAGACCAGTATGTAAAAAAACAAAAAGAGTCAAGCTTACTCATAAGAGAGACTAATAAAGGAAATGCAAAACAAAGTTCTTGTATGGACATAAAAAACTGTTCAATGTTTAAATTAAGCAGTTTGATTGTGCAAGCAATAAATATGTTACTGGTAGCTTTACTCGAGTTACAAGGTGAATAAAAATACCCTATAAGAGTGACCAGGAAGTCAAATGACATTAACCTCCCTCATTACATTTCTCTTTAACATTTTAGTGAGTTGCGCTTTGTTGACTGGGTATTTTCAAGCTCCCCATTCTGTTTTCATAATTCCAGAAAGCCATTAACAGAAAATTAAAATATTGAAAAGCTATTTATTTAACCTTGATATTCAAAGAAATATTTTTTCCCATAAATACTTAAAACATGGGAAAAATAAACTGTACTGTATCTTTCAAATTGGATCTCCATTTGTCTAAAAGTTTGCCATCAACAACAGTTGGCCTGCTATTTACTGTAAGATTATCCACCAATGCATTTTCTGTAATTACTGTACAGTAGGTATGGGATTTATACCCTTTAAAAATGTATTGGTGTATTTATTGGTTTGAGAGCCTTCAACTTCCAGTTTCTAGCAAATAATGTGTTCAATGGCCTTACCATGTCCACTGCTATCCCCCTCATTTGAATATTTGAAAAGGTTTTTTTCCAACATACTGTCTGCACTCTTTAGTCTACAATTAAATAAATACGACTATAGAAAGGAAAAAAGTAATTTGAACAGAGCCATTAGAGGCAAAGCATCACTTTGAGATGGGACCATTTAGTCAAGCACCCTGAAATCAGGTTGTAAGAAAAGTTTGCTATCAGTGCAGAATTTTCAGAGCTAAAGTAACTAGAAGTGTGAGAGGAGCTCTTCAGCAAGCGTGTGAGGCTGGATAGTGTTAAAGGTTGAAAAAAGTCTGAAAAGGATTACATGGCTCTTTAATCCCTGTAAATGCTGACACCATAGGTACAGTAATGTAAATGCGGCATCTTTGTTACCACAGTAGATCTAATGCATTATCAATTTAGGTTTGATTATGATAAGAGTCTAATGTCTGTCTGTATCCTATCCTATTAGAATGATTGTCTTAATTTTAAAGTTCTGTAATTGCCCCATTCTTGGGCCAAGTTGCATTTTCTCCGTTTCACTTCGGTCTGTGGTCATCCATTAAGACCACCCTGGTGCTAACTGGAGCCTGCGGAGCATTTGCCTTCCACTGAAACTGTTGTGGGGCGGAGTCGGGTTGTGCACTTTTGAGATTAAACAGGAATACTTCTGGGATCACTTTGTTTCAGATTTCAATCCCTCGCCCCTGTAGGAGAAAGAGAGGTTCCCCCTCTGGTGAGAGCCATGTAATCCCCTGTCCAGCCTGTGGCTCCTTGTCCCCAGACTGTACCTCTGTTTCACTCTCTCTCTCTCTCTCTCTCTGTCCTTGCCTCCACAGAACAATGCAGACCAAGTGGCCTTCCAAGTGGGCGGCGGCCTGTCGGCTCTTGAACAAATTCTGCAGGTCATCGCTGCTGCTTCCACACCCACTGCAGTCCCTCGTATTCCTCTCAAGTGAGTACCGTCACCAAATTAAAATATTTACATTTTGATAAACATAATGATATACTTGAATGGATAAAAGTGGATGGTTTGCTTGAATATTTTTCTGTGATTTAACACACAGCTCAAAACAAAAGAACAGTTGCTATGCCTTTCAGTTTATTGTCATGACTTAATCAAGTTTCTGTTTCAAGCCAGCAGGGTGAGCTGTCTCTTTAGCTTATGATCGGAACAGTTAATTTCTGAAATGCTGACCAGTTGTTGTTCAGATCAGTGGTGACATTAGCCATGAGTGAGAGTGATCTTGTTGACTAGGTGTAAGTCTAAATTTAGGTTTATTGTCAGGATTAGAACAGGTGTGGAGTGATTTTCTACATGATGAAAATACACATTCTTCTTTTTCTTCACAGTATTCTTTTTGTTAACTTGCCCCAAAATAGCACAAGTAACTGTTATACCACATTACATATTTTAATACATGTCTGTCCATGGTATTTATCTAATGTCGGTGTATGTTCTGATGCAATATCTTGTTAGACTAAATACATCAATAGCTTCTATTAAGGCTGTACTCAAATAGATTATGAAAACGCATATGGACTGGCTTACTTGATGATTTACTAGTAGAAAAAATGATTCTACATGTTTTTATTACTACGTAAATGATAAAGAATCAGAAATGGATTAGGTTATTTATGACTGGCAGGACACCCTAATCACTGGAAAAATATAAACACAGTTTAACATTTGAAACAGCTGTTACAGTTGTTCTTTCCAATGACTTCTCTTTGGCTGTGTATAAATACACTGGCTAACATTTATCCCCACACAAAAAGCCTCCAGAGTCTTGAAAGAATAGAAATAGTATTAACAGATTTCATTTTGACATTTCTGATTACAAAACTTAAAGACAACACTTTTAAGGGATCCACACTGTTTAATGTCTGTCTACTCTGTGCTGTGTATTCACAAGGCCTCAAACAGCTGTTACAGTCGTTCTTCCCAATGACTTCTCTTTGACTGTATCCTTTCTCTGACCCTACTGATAACACACTTCTTTATTTCCTCTTTGTGATTGTTTTTGCAATTGCATAAAGTGAATGAGCTAATCTCAACTAACCTACTTCATCACTGTTTATAATTGCTTCATCTCAATAAATATTCTCAAAATGTATTAATGAGTAACAGCACTGCCGTTCTAGAAATGGAAAGCATTTCCATTTCCGTAATCAATTTGTGTTCATTCTTTTCACTCGAAACACAAAAAGCACATGTGTCCCATCTATCATTTAGAGTGCAGAGTATTTTTGAGTTGTGGGTCTGGTGTTTGCATGGCCTGCCAGTAGATAACCTCAGAGAGGCTGCCGTACTCACTAGTGGGACTCTGTAATGGACTCGAATGGCCTTGCTCTCCCATTCATTAGCATTTACTGGTCTCTGAATCTCTGCTAATGGACAAATGCTTCTTATATTTATAAGGCTTTTAAAGGGCATCACATGTATATTGATTTTTTTTGTACTCTCTCTTCCTCAATCATTGTAATCTGAGGGAATTTCAAGCAGACTTCTGAATTGAAGAAATGTTATTATCTCAAATGGAGAGACTGTCTTCTTGTACAAAGTGTTTGTTTGCACAGTTTGTTTGCACATCCGTGCATGACGGTGTGTTAGCTTAAGTGCACACAAGACCTCCTTGGCTTTTAATGCATCTTCTTGCTGTGGTGAAGGAACAAGAGGGGAAGACTAGGGCCTTGTGTTTCTGCACACTAGCCCAATCAATCTCTGGAGTGAGTTATGAATAATTATAAAAGAATAGTATTGAATTAGTTTTTCTTTCTAAAAAATCTAAACCTTTCCACAGGTTTATCTGCAGTGGAGCTTTACACGTGCATGAGATTAACAGCAGTCACACAAACACTACGGTATTTCGCAGGCCTAATAGTTTATTTTAGTAGCTTGTTTAGAATCAAGCTTGATACCTTGGTTCACCGGCTTGCCTCAGTTAGTCCTGTGCTGCTAATACTGCTGGACCCTTGACTGCTTTGCCAGCTGAGAGCTGAGAACTGAATTGGAGATAAGCCCGTAATGACACGTCCATCCAGCCCTGTGGAGACATTCATCCTGACCACATATGCTGTATACAATATGTTCTGTAGTGTAGATTGAAATAGCTTGTTCTGTAGCTTGTAGAATGTACCATAATAAATAGATTTTGTAACGACTATGTAGGCTACAACTGTGTTTTATGAATCCACGTGCAGGTTTGAATAGTCACAATTTTACTCAAACAAATCTCCCATGGCAAATACAGGAGAGGTCACACTTTGTGATGCCGCTCAGTCAGGTCAGTGTAGTTGGGAACTGGCGACGAGATACAACACAAGGAAGCAGCCCGGCTGTCTAGTTATCACTATCCGTCATCTGGATGGCTGTGTGGCCTAATGGGCTGCTATACAGATGCTAGCCCCAGAGTGTGCTACATTATCTGTTTACAGTGACGCTGCCGTATTGATCACCTCCTCCTACCAGATAAGCAGAGTGATTTACAAAAAAGGCAGCTGCCGAGATGCTCCTGCCATATCTCTCCCCAGGGAGGCTGATTCCATATTGTTACCATTACATTAATGAGCTAATTCCTATACGAGGCTCCGTTGATGTCCTGGTGTAACCCTGTGGTCACAGGATTGTCTAGGTCAGGGTTTATTCAGCTGGAGTGTTGATATCTCACAAAATGCACAATAACATCTCAAATTTTGCATCATGTTAATTATTTTTCTCGTTAATTCATATGCTTAAATCACTTAACAACAACAATTAATTGTTTCATCTATAAACAGTTAGAAAATAGTGAAAAATGTCCATCACATGTTTCCAGAGCCCACGGTGTTGTCTTCAAATTGCTTGTGTTATCCAATTAACAGTCCAAAAGATATTCAATTAACTATCATTGAAGTCTAAGAAAATCAGTAAATATTCCCATTTGAGACATTGGGACCAGTGAATTTTTTGGTATTTTTGCTCAAAAGAACAAATCAATTTTTGAATTTGTTGCAGATTAGTTTTCTTAATTGTTTACTTTAATATAAAATTATGCTTTTAAATTGAGATCTATCTATATATGTAGTGTTGTACTGTATGAAGTACCCGTTATACCCATCATATATACCAGCATCAGTACCAGTAGCATATATAATCACTATTATATTAGTTAGGACTAAATGAATAAATAGACCAACTCTTGTTTGTGTTTCAATAGTTAGTGTGGATGGAAGAATCCTTTTTGTCTTTCTGTTATGACAACTACATATTATCAGTTAAACCCAAAGATGACAAGAATCTTTGTTTGGCTTGTCCTTCTGTCTTACAATAGGGGTCACTGAAGAGAAGAGAGGAAGACTGATGTACTGCTTGCAAATGGTCTCATCACTATGCTCCATCAGCCTGCACACACCTTATGCTTTTAAAAACCAAACAGCAAAAAGAACAGAGGTGTCTATAATGTTTTGGTCACACTGTATGTTGACAATTTCCACTGAATCTTGACTTTAACAGGTGATCTCAAGAACAGGGTTTAGGAGTCCTTGGATATTGCGTGCAACCCAATTTGTATTTCCACCTCTGTCTCACATGACCTGGCGTATCCTGTGAAATCAGACCTGCTATCTGTGGTTTTATTTCAGGATGTTGTCCACCATTTGTGAGCGTGTGTGTGTGTGTGTGTGTGTGTGTGCGTGCGTGCACACACTCATGTTTCTGTGCATGATGGTGTGTGATGGCTCATCAGATTTCTCCCCCCTTCATACCTGGCCAGTGTGGCACGACAGCCAGAGTAGATGTCTTGGAAGCACTCAGAGTATCGGAGAGATCAACAGCAGAATCAAATTAAATGTCATTTAGATTGCAGTGAATGAAGGGATTGTTTGACAGCACAAGGAAATGGATTTGCTCCTCACCTTTTATTTTGGCTTAGGATTCTTTTTCTTCCCCTGAACACAAATTTACCCTGTTTAAGAGGCAGGGACTCAACCTGATCTGGAAGTTGGTCAGATTTCTGTAGCGTTGCTCCAGTCAGGCTTGACTGCGCACATAGGAAACACACTGAGGGCGAGAAATGTGAGACTCAGGTTGAGAAGCACAGATCTCAGGGTTGATAACTCAAGGCAGTGACAAAAAGCATAAAGAGCCTTTTACATGCTTGTTGTCCTGTTGTCAACTGAATTAACAGTTGGCTATTTACTATAATAAATGGTCTTTGTTGAAAGATGGACACAATCCATAACTGTATATCTCCCTGCTAGGGAAACTGTGTTTATGGTTGTTACTTCTGATTTATGCTGTAAAGTCAACCAGGCAGTGAAGTCTAGGTGCTTTTTAAATAATTTTGCATTTTGTGAACAAATCAGGAATAGTTTCTTCTTCTTAGCCCCCCCCCCCTTCTTATTGTGCATAGGCCTGTTGGCCACCCAGGCAGAGCCCCAGAGGGCTGTAGGGGGGCGAGACAGGATCAGGTGTGCTCCATCCCTCTACCTCTTGGCCTCATTTCTCTATGGCTCTGAATAGCTTTACGGGTAAAATGGTATCCCCTGGCTGTGTGAGGTTAACCTGTTTAGGTGTGTAGATTACATCGCTCATTATTTGCATCTCACATTGTTTCTCAATCACCTGTTTTTATCAGCGTCGGATCCATCATGTTCGTCCACCAGTTAAAACTTGTGACAATAGTTTATTACTTCTATTTTCAAAGCAGAATTGTTCTAAGAGAGATAATACACTGGATGGGTGGCGATAGATTGTGGCTGTGGTCATTTTGGGGACATGCGAAGCATGATCTCAATGTAATGAGAACCCCACAGTGGTGAAGGTGGAGGAATGTTGCCTGCTTAGATAGACTGGCACACATTATTCCCCACAAAGTTTTTGTGCAACATGAGACAGGGTGGCGTAGCACTTTACCGAATTGTTCCTTAAAATCTTTCACTGGAGCTGTCATTGAGGGGTATTGAGATAGTGAGATTCCCAGAGAGGGTGGACTATCAGGTGTCATGCTCATCAAGCTCAATTAGGTGGGAGGAAACCAAAGACAGATCACTGTGATGGTTCATTGTACAAGCTGGTGTAAGGGCATAACTCAAACATGCCTTTGACAGCCTCCTCATTTGTTCCGAGATGACCAAAGACAAGCCTGATTAGCTATGTTACAAAGCAATTGCATGCTCATTACATGAGCAGTTGAGTGAGTTGATTGTGAAGCCAGAGGGCCCGATCTGTCTTGACAGAAGTGAAGGGATTTAATTAGAATATGCTTGTCAGGTTGAAGAGAGAAAATATAGCTATGCCTTGAATTAAATTATTAAAAATAGTTAAATCACTGGTGTGTAATACTGCTTTCAAAGTATTTGTCTTTTTTTTTTTTTTTTAATAAAATCTATTTCTTTAAAAGCTTAACTTTTACAGTACCCTGTTTATACTCTTAAGTAATATGTGTTAATTCAAGTGAAAACCACTATGTTTTGTCCATGAATGATGTATCTATGCATATATGCATTATACTCTGGGAAATTCCAAATAGCAGAAACAAAATCTTTTTGCGAAGGCCAAATAATGGAAAAACAACATTGAAAATGGGTTACAGTATATCTAAACGTAAATATACCTACATTTTATGTGACAAGGGGAGCAGTCTCAAAAATCATTGCACCATATACCAAACATGGACAAACTGCATTTGAAAAGTTGAACGAGGGTCAAAAGGTCTCCGACATAGTTAGACCGACAGTTGAAGCTCTCTTAACATTACAAAACTACCAAAACAAAATTGCTAACAGAATCAAATTAACACACCGGTTACACAATTTCATTCTAAGTTTGACAAAGTTCATGTTGATGAAATGTTTAGATGGCAAAGATGCAATGTGGAAACTGCTTGTATCCAAAGACAAAAACAAAAAGATATGATCCATGCACATCCTCATGAGTTGTCCTTGACTCTTTTTGTCATTTGTGAATGTCTTAGATAAGAGAAAATGTTTTTAAAATTATTGTTTTTTGGGCATTTTAGCTTTTATTGACAGGAGACAGGAAACACAGGGAGAGAGGGGAATGACATGTAACAGATGTCCCCAAATGGAATCAAATCCTTTTCGTTGTAACCACATGGTTTGCATCTTAACCACTAGATTACCAGGGCACCCTGACGAGGTTTCAGTGTGTCCTCTTAACCATATATTTTTACCTGTTCTGTCAAACAATCCCAGGACTCGGGGTCTCGTGAACACCAGAATGAGTCAGACATTTTGCATTGCCTCTCCAGTCTGCTAATCTAAAACTTATAAATCTTTACGAGAAGTTCAGAGTTCAAAGTAGATTACTGCCTTTTTCGTTCCTTCTTGAAGAAACAATTAAATATCCAATTATGCACAGTTTAGGACTTGTATGGCAGCATTCCAAGGAGGATTGAAGCGGTTCTAAAAAAAAAAATGGTGACACTACTGCTTCCTAGGTATACTTTGTAAAATTCACACAATGAACATTTGGCAGGAAGAGAGCACCAAATCTCAGTTGTCATGTGTAACCTGAATGCTACCATTGACCAAGATGAACTTTATCTGGCTGTCCTGAAACCGCTATTTGACAGTAATCAAGTCAGTCCTGCCTAGTCATTTTATCTCTGATAGGGCATATGATATCTCTACTATTGTGTACTACTTTACTCAACAGGGACATGATCTTAAATACCAGGGTAGTGACTGAAGGCACCTAAAGTAGCTCCTGTCCTTTTGGAGGAATGTACACAGCAGCTACCACAGCTTGAATTTCATAAGCTGTGTGAAGCATATAATTATACAATAGTATTTGAGAAAAAGTAATTGAGTTGTCGTTTTGGTATTTACATAGAAGCTGATCTTTGTCCCATGTTCACTAGAGAATCAGAGTCCTGATGCAGCATGGCTGCACACAGCATAGTTTGGTTGGGATCTCATGTTACCTCACCTCTTGCTCCATACAGACTGCTCTATCAGCGCACTTAACCATTATGGGTTTACCTTAACTTTTTCTGCCGTCTTTATGCTTTAATAAAATTACTGTCAATATAGCTGCCATATAGGACATTAACAATTTGCAAGAAGACTCTGCTCTGTTATTGTTTTCAGGTGGACAGACGTAAGCTTTGATGTCAGATTTGGACACTATCCGATCACTCAAAATATAGTGCTTCTCACATTAACACCACATTCCAAGTCTGACAGCTTTACTTTGCAATGTCAATAATGATGCGCCGAAACGACTGATCTGCCCACTTGCAAATGTATAGCAAAGAATAGAGGAAGTTATTGACAGACTTGGGTCTGCCTCAGCCTAATCTATTTTCCTTTACTATGCCAGCGTGGTTTGACCGAAAACGCACAGCAGATGTGAAGGTTTCGGTAGATATCAAAATGTTTACCAGTTGAAATAAACATGGCCTACTTTAGGCACTGGAGAGGCAGATTCCATTCTTCCAGTGAGCAGATAGGACACGCCATTCTGCCAATGGCTAAAATATACAGTTGTCAGAAAATATTAACTGATGAAACGGGGGTGAGGGGGAGTAGCAGTCACAGCAGAACTATTGGTCAGTTATCTGAAGCATTAATCTTCTCTGGGGCTTGTTTTAGAGCAGACATAATACAGAGGCATGCTGACTGGCTCAGCTTTGGCCAATGCCTGGCGGCTGTGAGGAGCTGCTGAGAGGAATAGTTTTATCTCTCCAGCGGAAATGCTGCACCATCTCAGCCAAGATGGGACTGAGATTGCACTCAGCTCCTCTAAAGGTGGCTGTAGTGAGGGGAGTCTCTGTATAAGTAGCTGATATGAGTGTTTTATTCCTCAAATCTGCTTCCTTACTCGCGCTGTCAGTGAGATATGCTTTTGACTTGTGAAGACAAACTGCACCCTTAAGGAACCACAAATACAGAAGAGTGTGTTTGGTTTCCTGATGACTGCAGATAGTCTTGTCAGTGCCCAGGGCTAGACATTTACATCCCAGTAGTAGTGTTTCTTTAACAAATTGCAAGGGGAGTAGCAGCCTGCCTTCAGGTGTGTTTTCTTTTTCGTTTTTTTTTTTACTTGTGATTAATAATGGTTTGTCATCTTTCTGTGTTAGATCCCTCTGTACTGCTGTAAATACCTACTACCTGACATGTTCCTGCTGCCCCATCAACTGCTCCTATGTGCTGTTTAGCAACAAGATAGCACTCCTCATGGACCTGCTGCTGCATCAGCTAACAGTAAGTTTATGCATCCCAGCACATTACTGAGACCTAATTTGCCATCACAAACAAAATGTTTCATAAATTATGCAATGGTATTCAATATTTGTGTAATTAGTTTGTGCCAACAGCATTATTTCAATTTGTATAAAGCACAGTAAATGTAAAGGAGATGCTGAATATGTTTGAATACAGGGTGTTCAAAGCGTGATCAAACTAATGTAGCCACACATACATTTAGCCTTTTCATTAAGCCTTCTTTGTTTTCTTTACATTCAGCTGTTGATATACAGTGCTTTGACCACTGAGAAAACCCTGCCTTTTTGCTGGTGTCAGTTCCTGCCACAGTGTTAATGAAAGACAGAGCAAGATACAAGCTAGCGAGTAACAAACCGTTGCCCAACCTCTCCACAGATGCCTCCTGACTAAGGGAATGTGAGAGCGCAGTCAGTCAGGCAGGCTGCATTGCGGCGACATGTCAACCCATATCCTTCAGCACTCTGTAAGAAGGACTGTAAACATCAGCCCACTCCAAACTTCTAACGGTGGCGGCTCGCTGGGGCCGACTACACTCACAACACAGACAGGACAAGGCACAGGGTTGTGGTACATGCATGAACTCTACTGGGGCTTCCTTCTCCAGTGCCGAGTTCCAATCCAAAGCAGTCATATTTCCTTAGGGCACACAGAGAGAGGTTATCCTGTATGCTTCAGTTTATATAAAACATATCCCAGCAGCTGCTCTGCTGACTGACATCCAACAGCACTGCAGGAGACAAACTAACTGTTCTCCATGTGTTTAATTCAGATTAAGAATTGGGCTCAAAACATATTTATGCTCCTACACACCCTGCTTTAATAAGTTGTGATTTAATTTACAACTCAGACACAACACAGCTTTGTATTTGTTATTGTTTGACTGAGTGCGTATTCATGTGCATGGCTATGTTCTGGTATGCGTGTTCGTGAGCAATAGAGTAGAGCAGTGGGGGTTGCACTGTCATTTGAGCATGTACGCTTTTAATTAGATTTGTGGAGAATGTTGGTGGATTTACCTATGCTGTCAGCATTCACCCCAACCATTAGACCAAATGAGAACTTTTACCTTTGCAAGGTTCTCCACGTTATAACAGCAGCACCATATTTTAAATGTGGACCTCTGCTTGTGTGTTTCTTGAAGTTTGTCTGGAAATGCAAATGAGAAAAATTCTCATCGGACTTCACTGTCTCTTTTCCTTCTACAGCCTTTTTATTTAGGCTTCCATCTTGTCAGCATGTAGCTCATTGAAAGTACACCTTTTTACACCAGCTTTTTTGTCATCTGTGTGGCTGAGGAAATGCCTTAAACAGCTACTATATGCCTTTATTGTAGCTATTACAAATCACAGTGAGTGTAATCTACTAATTCTTGGCCTAAAGCTGGCCAGTAAACTCTCTTAATTGAATGGCCATTTATGCACATGCTAAAGGTTAAATGGACCTGTCTTTTGTTTCTACACTCATGAAATTGTGTCTAGTGGCATTTGGATGCTGTCAGATTTCTAATGCAGCCTGTCAGCATCAGGGTTTATCAAAGAACATAGGTTTATTAATTGCTCAATATACAGGTAGGCTACCTTCTGTAAACATTCTTTTTTTCTTCCATTCTTGCAGCTATATGTCCCAGATGAGGACAAATCCATTTTTGGGCGCAGTGTGAACAAACAAGTCTTTGAGGGTTTGACGACAGGCCTGCTGCAGACCATTGCTACCATCCTGGGGTCCCTGTGGCCACATATCGCTGAGCCTGGACAAGGTGAAAAAACATGGATTTCCTCCCCAGATGCCAAGGTCAAGAGCTCTGCCACAGAGTCCTTCAACACTCGCACACAAGACCTAATCAGGTATTTTCCATCCCATGCTCTGTACTACTCTCACATTGCTTCTCCTCCTCATACATGGCACCTCTTTTTCTCATCTCACAACCGTTTTACCTCCTTTAGTACATCCTTCCTTCACTCCTCTTCACTGGGTTGAGAGTTGGTCAACCTCTGATTTCCTCAACAGCGTGCCTTATGTAAAGAATAGGCTGACACAATGTCAGATCTATTGGAAATGGTCCAACTGGTGTCTTGTTAAAATGGGAGTAGTGTGAGAATGGGGGTGTATTCCTTCCAACTTGTACTTTTTCCACACATTCAGTGCCACATTTCAAGTAAAATCAATTTCTGGGGGGGCAGAAAGTAGCATAAACAAAGAGCACTTCCAAAGCTTTGAAAGGTCTCCTTGAACCTGGCATTGGAGCTAGCCATGTGGGTCTGGGCTGTAGGAGTCGAGGCTGTGTTGGAGAAATGTGGACTATGAGGAAAGGCAGGCCCAGCCTGATGAAGCCTTGTGGAAGAGTACAGTCTTTCTACCATCCCTCCCACAAGCCATGATTCATCTGGACGGAGCAGCTGCACAAGCCCACCACTCTCATCCACTGACCCAGTCATAACCCTGGAGACAGGGGAGCGCCTGAGAAAAATGGTGTCGTCAGACTGGTAATCCCAAGTACGAGCGCAAGATTTACCTCAAGTGGCTTGTATAATGTATATATGCTAGTGAGGAAGGACAAAAGATCAAAACATTTTTAGCTTTTGCAACACTCCCCCATTATGCCAACCTATATATCACATAGAGAAGAGATCACCATTTCCTTTCCTCTCATTACCAGTGTCTCAGTTTGGCTTTCACTGCTTTTAATCCCCTATCATAAAAGTTTTCAATTCATGCTCAAATGATGAGACACCAAGTGGCAAGTTCGACCACCAAGCAGGTTGTCAAACAGAGAGCAGGAATTGAACAAAGCAGTCAGTGTGAGGAAAGATTCTTTCAACCCAAGTAAAGCTGTGGAAGAGGATCAAGTCAAAACAGTAGTACTTGGTTCAAGTGTCAGATGACCTGCAGTGGAGGTTGAAAACAGTCATAATCACCTGTTTTTGAAAGGACCTCAATGAGTGACAGCTCTAACAAAAAGGTATGTGAAAGAAGTGAAGAGTCAAGACAGTGATAAGATGAGGAACTGTGGCTTCACAGTGATCATATGAGCTACTAGAAAGCCTTGATTGGCAACTGTAGTGCTCTATAGATTTCCGTAAACTGTTGGGACCTGAGCTGAGCCCAAAGGTCCAGGCATACCGGAGCTGTGAGAAGACAGCCCCAGGTCAGCAAACTGGCCCAGAGCTGGGCTGGCACGGGGGCCACAACAGCCCTCTAATGACACTATTAGCAGTGATTTGTGGCTGAAAGAGTACAGGGAACATGATCATGAGACCTGTCATTGGCAAAGACAAATTGGAGATATCACAGTAATAGCAGGGGGTGGAGGACTTAGGTGAGGTATCTGCTTTCAGCTGCAGTGCTGTGGAAGTATGCACAGTAAAGGCCTTTGTTTGCCTTTGTGAGATTAGCTTTTTACAAAAGTCTCCCATAGTAAATTTGTTTTTAACATTTATACCACTGCATGTTTTTTTTTGTTGTGTTTCTTCCAGCTATGTAGTAAACATGGGTTTGATTGACAAGCTGTACGGGTGCTTCTTGTCGGTCCAAAGTCCTGTAGACGAGCACCCCAAGATGTCTGCTTTCCTCCAGCAAGCCTCAGCTCTGCTGCACAGCATGTGTAAGCTGTGTTTTGTCGTAACTGGACGGTGAGCATGTCTCTTACTCTATTACACACCATAAACAAATCTGTGATCTCTTGATCTTCCTCTGACAAACACACAAACACACCTTTCTCTGTGCGTCTAATCACAGAGATGTGAGTCACTGTCAGTTCTTTAATGTCACAAGGATCCATAAAGACAGGGCTCATGGTTACTCAAACAAAGACTGTGGTTCGTCTGCAATCAGCCAGCAGGTCGTTTCCTCCAACCAACTAGCTGGCTAAGCTGTCGTTACTGCAGATAGAGATAGGCATCTACTTGAGCCAGCGCTCTGTCACTCACCATAAACCTTAGCCTGCAGTGTGGGGAGAGCCCACACATGTGTGCTACAGTGACCTCCACTCAGAGAGGTTCAGTGGCGCCGCTGACAGAGGCTAAGCACACAGTCACACCAAGGGACATCAGTACCACAATTCCTCACTTCATTTTACTCAAGGAAAAGAAATGCTGACCATGGTAGCAGGGCCAGATATGCTTTGATGTCCTGCGTAACAATAAAATTTGAACTGGAATAAGCTTTATGCATTTTAATTGTATACTGAATGTGGGTATCAATCAAGCTTTCTTCCATAACAACCCCACCTCTTGGCAGTACATTACTCCAAGATCTTGTCATTGCATTTTAAGTGTCGCCCAGTGTGCTGCAGCACCTTGCAGCTGGCAATGACAATGACCAGCTGCTTCACGGCAGCACTGTAGAAGGCCGCTACAGCAGGACGTTTGTCCTGACAGCTACTCTGGGTTTGTCACTGAATATCTGTGAGAAAACATAGTGTCAGACTTTGCAGGTTTAATGAGACCAGTGTTATGATCAATACAGCAGCCAGCAAATGCTATTCTGCCAAGATTCTCTGTGTGTCATATATAAGAATGCTCAGTGGGCTTGTAGAATATTTTGGCCATGCCAGTTGCTGTGTCAGGGGATTATAATGGCATTAGGAGGCTGTGTTCTTGCCTAGCAGCATATTTCACGCAGAGCCTGTTGGCTAACATCAAGTATCAGCATGCACTGAAGGTTCCATCCAGAGGTCACACACCCTCCATTCTACATGGCTGCAAATCATAGCTGGTGCTGCTGCGGTAGTCTTAAATTGTCTCTACTAGCCGAGGGTTTTCACTGGAGTCTTTTGCAACACGACTGAAAAGAATTAATAACATTATTGCATTAATTACTTTCATATTAGGTTTTTTTTATGTCAGATAATGCAGCAATTCTGAATGTATAATCCAGTTGATCCTGCAGGCACTATGATTAGATACTTAATACTTTAACTTATTTCATGTTGTGTTAAAAATGTTGTAATTGTTAATTTTCTATGATTGGATTCTCCACCTAAATGTCAAATATCTTTTGAAGCTCCTAGCATGACAAATTCCCTTTAAAAACTAAAACCATGAAAATGTTTAAATCTCCTACAGTAATGCAAAATGGGTTGGTTAGATCTTTGACTTACTAAATGGAGCCTTTTCTCAATACTGTCATGCTTATATTCAAAGAAACTTGGTACTTCCTCTTTCCAACCAGCATTAGCCCTGGCTTTGTTGTTAAATGTGATTTTCATTGAAAGTATGATGTTAAAGGATGCCTTTAACCAATGGGGTGGCATCTTGTTGGAGCCAAACAAACATATCACCTTGAATCCTCTCAGCTGGGCCTTGATTAAGTGTGCCAGAGCACTTAGCACCTTGTCGGCTAGCTCAGTACAATCCGCCAACTCGAAGTCACTGCCATGAGCTTCACGTCATGGCATTACTTTGTTTACTGTAGCTGGAGTGGGAGCGGAAGAGCTGATCTAGAATCTTGAAGGTCCCACTCTTCAGCTGCAACCAAACTGGCTGGCATTGAGTTTTACTAGTTAAGTCAAAACGGATTGGGAGCTCCTTGCATGCAAATAATGAAAAACTGTTTTTCTGTAAATGAACAGAAGCACATGAAAAACAAAAACTTGAGAGCAGCTGTGATCCAACATGTCAATATGCAACAC
The DNA here is from genome assembly GCF_020085105.1 of Siniperca chuatsi. Classification (NCBI taxonomy): domain Eukaryota; kingdom Metazoa; phylum Chordata; class Actinopteri; order Centrarchiformes; family Sinipercidae; genus Siniperca; species Siniperca chuatsi. Next base: position 12,123,351 of record NC_058045.1, on the reverse strand, counting down.
ATTTTATACTTGGTGCTCTTCCATTCACGGCAGTCAGTTAAGTCAGGTAATACAGCAGTACTATAGTATCTCTTATCTAAAGGGTCAAAAGTTATCTCTAAGCCCTTGTCTGGTGAGTAAATCTAGAAGCCGCAGAGGTCTATACTGTTATTTGCATCCTTAGTCTTGGGATGTCACAGTAAGAGAACAGTCTGACATTCATTTTGGTTTGTTGTGCATGACACCAGCAGCAGAAAGGCACAAAATAAAGACCATAATGCTACGTAGTATGTCCTAGCATCATATCTGTGTGTAATTAATAAATGAACACTTACATTTATTTTGGTTTTGCTGACCACACAGTTCCCCTCTCTTCCTCTCCAGTGCTCCCATTATATTTGACAATAAACGCCAGGACCCAACTGGGTTGACGGCCCTGCTGCAGTCCACAGACCTGGTGGGAGTGGTGCACACCCTGTATTGTATCCTGCTGCACAGTTTCTCTCCAGAGTCTGCTTCCCAGAGTCAGGAACCCTACAGCCCCGGGGTCATCCAGGTGGCTTTGCAAGGCATCCGCTTCCTCAACAGTTTTGCCCTGCTTGACCTATCCGCCTTCCAGGTATTCATAAAAAATCCAAAATATATTCTGTTTTCACTTTTCACAAATTAAAGATTCCTGAAAGATCTAGCAGATTTTGCAATTGGTGACAGACTGTTAGACATAGATTTAATTTTCTTTACGTTTCTGCATCTGATGTTTTCTGGATTGTAGATATATATTTTATAGAATGACATTCACAGTACATGGTTTGTAGAAGGAATAGCTGGGTATCTTGGCATTAACTAACATGAATTTGAATAAACAGTAGAAAGAGCAATTTAAATAACTTGTTTGACACAAACAGCGGGCGATCATAAAATTGCCTACAAATATTTAAATTATCCTCTCTGGATTTAATAAATCTGTATACATGATCAGATTGATGCTAGTTCCTCTGTTAAGCGCCATTAGAAGAGGAGTTACTCTCCTCAGGACAAAACTGACCTGTGGACATAAACATAGCTGCTCTTTGACCCCAGGTCAGTTGTTGGGGTTGAGTAGAGTCCGGTGCGTCAGCAGTTAGGATGGAGCGCGAGTGATTAGCACTGTATGCAGGGCCGTACATTACCCACCCCGAGGAGGAGAGGGCGACAGCTTCACTGTGCTAAGTCACCACATAGACGGAAAGGCACGAGAGCAAGCGAGAATGCTGTTAATTATTTTAATGTCTTGTGGTAATTACTTTGAAGCAGCTTCCTCTCACTGACCCGCCACATTCAGGCAACTCAAAACAGCTGGAAATGAAAGCATTTCACTGCCGGAGTTTTATGAACATTTTAAATAATGTTTCTTTTTTGGGGCCGGGAGTTGTAATCACCTTGTGTTTCCCATTACTTCACAGCACTGGCTAATATGTGTTGCGGTGGATGGATGATCAGAATCCAGGCCGTTAACTTGCTCTGCTGCAGCATCAATATGTTTAGAGAGGAATTTCAAAAGGGTTCAATGCAGTATAAATATCTGGGTTCTGCACTGGTTGCATTCTGGCAGAATTTGCCACAACAAATCTGTGATGTTCGAAAATTAATGTGGAAAAAGGAGCACAAGATAGTATTTTTCCTGTTTGCCTTTTCAAACTGGGAGTTGTTGTTGGTTATTTTTAATCTAAATTTATTTATCGATTGTTAAATAACATTTTGCTTTTGTTCCGTTTGACAGCCGCTTACATGGTTCAGTGAGTTGAATATGTTGCCTGCATGCATGAGTTATGAGGCCTAAAAACAGCCTTTAGCTTCTCAGGTATTGCGTTTATGGATGTTACAATGCTAACACATCCAAACTTCCAGTGGAATAGTGATGATCTTATGGTGCTCTGTCACACTGACATGTTTAATAAATACTGTCTATGAGCTGCTCCTAGCATCTCATTTCTGAGCGCAATTGGGGTGTTTAATGTTGGGACCCCGCTTCAGTTGCTTATACTCTCACACCATGTTCCCACCAGCAAAACATATAGTCTTTTTTTATTACTTTGTTTTGTTATTGTATTGAGCTCTTTTGTAACCACAGTCATAGACAATTTATGCTTAATTTACTGTAAAACATACTAACGTGCTTTGTCTGTGACCTCAAAGTCTGTTTTAGGAGCCGAGGGTCTGTCTCTAGCTTTCCGACACATCGTCAGCTCCCTGCTCTGGTACTGTACCCAGCATTCCTCTGATGAGCTGCTGCACGAAGTCATCATCTGTATTGGATACTTTACAGTTAACCACCCTGACAACCAGGTAAACCAGCTTGAACCTGCACAGAATTGAATTCAATACACAAGCAAACAAAACCAAACTACTCTAAACGTAATTTTTTTTTATAGTTAAAGCTGGAACTTACAGTTGTTTTGTTATTAATCAATCTGCCAATTTGGCAATTAATTATTTAATTCATCAGTGTGTAAAATATAAAAGGTTATGACAAATTCTCATCTTAATTACCAAAAGTTTTATTTGTCAGGCCAATAGTAAAAACTTTCTTTCTTTTTTTTTCATTATATCGTACTCAGAAATTATGTAAGCAAAAAAAAAAACTTGAGATCATGAGACCAACTAACATTTTGTCTAAGAAATGTTTGGAAAAGGTTGAAAATGTCCATTTTAATTCCCCATAATTTAAGCTGATGTCTACTGATTGCTTGTTTTATTAAACCAACAGTCTGAAACCTAAACATATTCAGTTTACTATCATATATGGAAAAGACAAGCATGAAATCCTTATATTTTGAGACGCTGGACTCAGAGAATATTTGGGCTTTTTACTTGAAAAATGACTAAAACAAGTAATTGATTATCAAAATAGTTGCCTATTAATTTTCTGTCTACCAAGTAATCAATTAATCTACTTATTGTTTCAGCTCTACTTAACACAATTTAAACACATAAATTGCTAAAATTGTAATAGATACATTTTCTGTCAGTCTACAAATCGTTTAATTGTTTCAGCACAACTTACATTTAATGCTTTTAGTTGTGAAAAGCTGTCTACTGAGTTAGAAGAGTCTGGTAATATAATCTTACTATTGTTCTGTTCATGTATTATTTGTCAGAAAAGGGGTGTAGTTTGTAATTGAAACAAAAAGCACCTGTTTAAAGATTCATGCCTTGGCACCTTCCTGCTTTTGGTCTGTGTGTCGTCTATTGTCCCACAGAGTGACCCATTGTTCCCTCCTGGTAAAGCAGAGCAGCGTGCTGGCCTCGGTGTTACAACTACTTAGGGGGCTGTATGGAAGTGAGTAGGATGTGATGGAGCAGACCTGGCTGCTGTGTAATTGGCTGTCATGCGTGGCCCGTCTACCGGGCCCCTGATTAGCCATGCTACAGTTGGCTGGGCTTTGATTATGTTAAGTCCGACCCACACAGGCAGCAGTCACAGCTTCATTCTCAAACCTCTGATGTCATTTATGTTCGCGCGGTCGCAGTCAACCCCCTTCACAACAATTTATAGGCTGATTACTGATTATAATTTACCAGATTTTTTACTTGTAATTAAAGGATCTCTCTCCAGTCTGTGGCGCTTTCCTTACCTCTCAGCTCCTATTCAATTTAATTATTCTGATGTACAGAATTAGCATTTGTTGGTCATTGTAGATCCAATTTGCATATTATATTGAATAATTGAATAAGCACTGATGATTAAATTAAGCGTGTGACAGATGATTTGTCTTTGTACACCCACTGCGAGCAGCCATGCTTGATTTTATTTGACAAAACAAAAAACATCCTTACCTTGCTTTCAGGTTAAGGATTTAGTTAAAAAAAAAAAAAATCTAATCGAGATTGTTGGGAAACAAGATCCCACACAACCTCCACACAGAGTTGATCTTTGCCAGTGGTCCAGTTCTTGGAATGTGTCCATTCAGTTCCGCACCAAGATGGATGGCGTGAAGGAGAATATTTAGAGCAGCTTGAGCTTTTCTCAAGCTAATGTAAGCATTGGCAGAACACAAAAGCAGCCCGACCCGAGGCCTGTGCGGTCGCGGAGACTGCTGATTCACTGTCGGCACACCAGCTTTTGTGTATGTGCGTGTGTGTGTGTGTGTATATATATATATATATATATATATATATATATATATAATAGAACTTTGAAGCAGCACCATACGTAGTGATGTATTCCCTCTGCTCTGGAGGGCATGAATAATTTACCTTGTCACACGAAAAGCCATTGGGAGAGTGACATATGTAGGCTTGTGTGTTTTTCAAGTGTGTCTCTGCTCATGGGGGCCACTAAGCCATGTAGCCATATGTTTCATTGTCTGTTTGGTGCGTCCGTAGAAACCTTTTGACAAAAAAAAAAGCAGAACGAAAGACACCTATTTTGTAACAGACATGTTACTATACTTCTTTTTTCCCTGAAGAGATATGTGCCGGTAATCTCCTTGTCTTTAAATACAGTGATTCATTTGTGAATCATCCAAGGTGATGATCTGCTGAATGTGTGAGCTGACGTGACTGTAATTGTAAACTGTTGACATGTTAACCCACCTGATTCCTGCTTGCTTTTTAGAAAGACACAAGCAGTTTGAGAGTGTGGAAATCTTAAGAAAACTTGGCTTCTTTATTTATTTTATTTTTTTCAGTACATGGAAAATGGCTACACACACGCAAGCAGAGTGAGCTACACACACAAACACACATGCTTTTGCCTTTATAACACACACATACACACAGAAGCAGGTCCAATTTCAGGTAGCATATGGACGTTTTATAAATGTAATTGGATCGTTGCTACACTGGCTCCTGAGATTACATGACTCCTCTGTGCTTATATTTTGTAAACTGTTTTCTTTATACCAGTAAGCATCACATGAGCTATGGATCATCTCTAGACTGAACATCCCACACACATTTCCGAAGCTCAACCTTATCTGTGGGGTCATTCCTCCTCTTCCCATTCTCTACGAGGGCGTTTCCTCTGCCCCGCAGGCCCAAACCAAGCTTTAGGCCTGTAATTCCTGTTAACCTGATGTTGAAACGCTCCCTTCAGGAGTCCATTACTGCCAAGACAACCAAGCCCTCACTGCCTGCAGGGTAAGTGCAGCTCGTGCAGACCATAGGGAGCCAGCACAGGGGAATGCACACTCTGTATCACCCAGCAGAGTAAACAGAGGCAGAGAAACGCAGACATACACACTCTCCACTGACTGGCAGGAGAGGGTCTTATTGTTAGCTTGGTAGATGATTTATTCTCTGCTTCAAGGGTGAACGCAGTTCCAACTGACTTTAAGTGAAGCTGAGGACATTTTTATCCCAGCAAACCTTTCAGTGAGGAGTTTCCATTTGTCTGTAACACTGTCATCAGGTTAGTTTCAGAGCAGAATTATCAGCAGTAGGATCTGGGATGGAATGACGGCGTCAGCTCATAGAGATAAATAAAGAGTTATTAAGCTTTATTGTGTAAACAGCAGTTTTTTTATGGGATTTTAAAACAACTGACAATTGCCTTAAAAGTCAAGTTAGAGTGTGTATGTCAATGTCTGCGTCGCTAGCACATAATCGTCCAAAGGCAATTTACACAGCATCCTGTGCACATCTCTAGGCCATTGTAAATGTTGTAAAGAAGCACTAAACCATTATTTGACTAACTTTGCTTTGTGGTGTCTGTTGTGCTGCTTGTCTTATCAGTAAGGCAGTTGCACTCTGATTGATCTGGTTTATCTTGTGGATTCAAGTGTCACATATATGGCCCAGCTCTGGTTCCTCCTAAAGTGTTCAAGCTGTCTAGAGAGGAGGATGGAGATTCCTCTACACGTTCAAGATTGTCACTTTTCTTCTGTGTGACATTAAAAATGTATAATTAGATTTGCAGTAAGAAATTTATTTTTTTTAACATTTCTTTGCCTGATCCAGCAGTGCTGCAGCTTCATGCACACAGGCTAATTATGCTGTTTGAGATTTATACTTTATTGCATAGCTGGATGATGACTCTCTTCTTTTTCCTCTCCATTCTTAAATCTGCTTTAACTTTGGTTTCCGCTTCAACGCTGGGTTTTCCCAGGAATTTGTTTGCGTTTCAGAACATTAACTTTACACACTCTTTGTTGTCATTGTGACAGTGAGGAAGTTATGTAATGGAAGCATCATAAAACTCGGCACTGTTTGAAAATGCCAGGTCTCTGAACTTAAGAAAGAGCAGAGCAGCCAAGACACTTGAGTTTCTACAGGGTCTGGGTTATACGTGGGCCAGATGCATGGGTTCAAATGCTTGTTGTTAGTTTTATGATGTCAGGCTTTGAGCTGCAGATACTTCAGCTGAGCTGGGAGAAGTAACGCTACGGCATAATCTCTAGTTGGAAACCATTTCGGGCTCTGGTGTTGCTTTTCACCTGGTGGAGGCGTGGAAAGTTGGCAGGGACTGTGTTTCTTTGTTACCTCCAGACTCTTGCTGCCACCAGTCTTTGTTTTATGTCTTTCTGCGTCAGGCACTCGAGGGTGGACAATTTGTTTAGGCAGCTGAAGATGGAACTGTGCGTAGTGGAGGATTATGAGATCGCTGGGTGATTTGTGGGTTGGATCTTCTCAGAGCAGCACTTGCTTTAGTGTTAAATTATGATACCTTAACCATAAATGTTCTGAATTAAAACACAAGAATGAAGGGATTCTTTAGCTTTTGCAGAATCATGGTTTTGACTTTCTAATGAATTCTGCTGCATAAATGTATGACATCCCCTACCCGCCAGTTTGTCTTTGGGCAGTGTTGCAACAGACAAGATAAATATGATGTAGGATTTAGTGAAAGGTAGCATGAAAATGCTAAAACTACATGCACTGAAAATAAGCAGCTCTACTTTTGAAAACAACCAGAGCTTGCCTTTTTTTCCCCCCTTCCTTCAGTGGATGAATTTGTCCAACGAGTCCCACATTCCTTTGGGAAAACACTTACTGAGTCACGCACACATATTCACAGCATGGTATTCATCTTTGTAATGTCAAGACCATTCTTTAATTCAATACTACACTCAGTAAAACACACCAGTGCAGAAACGATGTGTTCTCTTAGCTTCAAAAATTAACACTTACATTTCAGGTTGACAAATTCAGTGCTCTTCACATTTATAAGTATTTGTAATGCATTAAAGTTCAGATTGTTTGAACTGTCCATATGAAGTCGTTAAACAAATGATGATAGGAAATGGCACTGTTTTGTGTCCCTTTTGAACGCTGCTGTAGACGGCAGCTCTGAGAAGCTTCACCTTGAACTGATAAAAGCGGTGAATTATCGCTTTGTTTATCCTGCTGCTCAAACTTGGAGTGCATTATCAAAGGAGAAGCCAATGGAAGAGTATTAGAGAGTGTATTTTTAAAATCTTGTAAATCTCGTGAATTTATGTCACCATGACTTGGGGACCTCACCTTGCCCTTCTGGTTTCCATTGGCATTGAGCCCCCAGTCCTGTAGTCTGTACCTGTAAAGCAGTGCAGCGTTTTTTCAGCCAGGATTTAAGATGCTGACCCTGTGGCTCTCAGAAGGGGGCTGATGGGCTTCCCAGGCTCAGGGGAGATGACCAGAGCATTAGGCCAGGACCCCTTCCTTTGCATTGGTCCCCTTTCTAATCAAATGAGGCAGGGAGTGATTTGGTTGGAATACTGGTGGCCCGGATGTGATGGTGTGTGATTGACGGGCTGTGATGGAGAGCAGGATGTCGGCAGGGTGAAAATACCATTAATGTTATTGCTCATTTCTTAAAGTGGGGGTGGCCACATTGTCAGTGGAGGTTTGCTCACCCTGCCTTTCACCCACCACCCCACCCCTTCATTTCCCTGTTGCACTATGAATGCCCTCTCAACCTGAGCTTCACTCCTATAAGGGGGGTAAACTTTTGCACTGCTTCTGTGCATCAGTGTTGCTTAAAGAGCTTAACACAGAACTTGAAAGTGAAGTTTTAATTGCTGATAATGACTTCATTTCACATTTCTCTTTTCCCTCTTATGTTACAGCAGCTCTGCTATTGCTGTTGGTACAAAGGAAGAACAAAACATCCCATCATTGTGTTTTATAGCCCATAATTGCATAGTGGGAGGCTGTGCCCCCGGTCTCCTCCTAATGGCTGTTTGTGTGTTGTTTTAGTGGCAAGATTTACATGTGGGAGGGGCACAGGGCGGTGATTTACAACCAGCACTGCCACTGACTGGCCGCCTGACTGGCTTAGTGACTGACTGGCCCTGCTCCCTGTGTGTTCCAGGTGATAGTGCAGTCTGGCCGCCAGCCCAGCGTGCTGCAGAAACTGTGTCAGCTGCCCTTCCAGTACTTCAGCCACCCGCGCCTTATCAGAGTGCTCTTCCCCTCCCTCATCTCAGCCTGCTACAACAACTCCCAAAACAAGGTCATCCTGCAGCAGGAGATGAGCTGTGTGCTGCTGGCTACATTCATACAGGTAAATATGGGAACATGGTCACACACACAGTATATGTATGCACATAAATGAATCTGAGCCCCGGTGAATCTGTAACAGGCAGGCTTTTACAAAGATAAATTGTTTCCTTCACAGTGGATTTACCTGCCACTGGTTCGACTCTCAGTAAACAGCTTGTCTCCTTCATCTTCCTCTGACAACCCGCCCCTCACCCCTCTGCAACCACCACTGTTTAGACGCTGATTAACTTCCATTCAAAGGGAGACAAGCTATTGTCATTTCTTTCAAACAAAGCAATAATGCATGGTGTCTTGCCCCGCTGCCCTCATTGTTGAGTTAACCTCAAGAACATTCCTCGGAGTGAAACAGTTTGATCCTGGATGGTTCTTTATCACCCATTATACTAAAAACATTTAGTTTGATTAGTTAAATTCCAATGAGTTGTAGTAGCAGCTTTAAATTTTGCTTAATATTTTATGCGTGGGGGTTTGCTCAAAGGTTGAATTAATCTTAGATAAGACAAATGAAATTGTACATACAAAACACTAGTAGTACCTGCAGTATACTGTTATAGTAAGTGCTAATACTAATTAATTCCTATAGGACTGTGCTGCAAATGAGAAGGATTCAGACAACAAAACAAAGCAAGCAGGTAAGTTATTCTGATAAATGTATCAAATGCATGATAAAAATTTGAAGAATTGTATTGATTTCATATTTTTAGTTCTATAAAGATATTTTAATTATTTAAAATTGCTTCATATAAAAAGAGCTATTTTTGACATGTAGGTTCTCCAATCGATTTCCAATAATATTTTTAATTTACTTTCAGTATGAAGAATTTCTCTCAGCATACGTTGGGCTTGTTTTGGTGAAATTCTGATTTAATTTCAGTTTTAAAAGGATTAAGGATTTCTGTTGGACACCCAGTATAATGTAGTTGTTCTTTTCTTTCAAAGTGTGTAAAGTTTCCCAGCCGCTGGATTACTGTGAGTTGTCTAACCGCTTTCCAAGAGATCAGTGGGACTCAGCGTTGCAGTTTTTTCTCAAGAAGCAGGACGAGTAATGGAGTCGCACACTGTCCTCAGAATGGATAATGCCCAGTATAAATACTACAGAAGAGACTGAGATGTGGAGTTGTTTTGGGATTTTTGTTTTGTTCTGTTTTTTTCTTGACATGTAAAGTACGTTCTTTCAGACGTTGTCAAATGTAAAGATTGTGAAGCCTTATCCTGTGTCAGTGCATCTGTTTTGTCTTCTTGGAAATCAGATGTTTATGAGGAATTTGCACAAAATGTCTTGTTTGTACATTGTAGCTATAACACACGCACAACTATTGCATTTAATGTCTAAACAAGCCATTTGTTTCTCTTTTTGTTTCTATTGTAGATAGAAATGAAAATTTCAAAGCAGAAAACCTGAAACATTTACTTATACTGTAATTTATGATTTGCCAAGCATTGTCATCAATACTGTTTGTATTAATTTATTGTATTTGTCTCATTTTTTAATGTGAATGACCTGAATGTTATCTCTTGTCTACATAATGTCCGTTACAATTTACATGACCTGCCTTGATTGTTAAGAGTTATATTTTTCAAGTTCACATCTTTTTCTTTCTCTCTCTCTCTGTTAGGAGGCACTCACAAATTAATATAATTTATTGAGTTATTTACCTTTATCATACGAAATAAAATACTTATGGTTATGTATTGTTGTTCTTCAGTTTTATTTTGTGTAAACTGCAAAGTTAAATTAATATCATGAGTATGACTTACCACAAAGTGTTGATGTTTGTTAAGTCTTGCATTTCTGTCACTTAGACCCTCATGAACTTGGATAATGAAAATGACCTAATTTGGTCTATGATTTAATGGACAAACACAATTTGCTTGAAAACAAATTCCGTTATTGGATCTGAAAGAAACATGAATATATAAGAACTGGTGTGAAAGAAATGTGTTGAGAAAAGACAAAAAGAAAAAAATTCAAATTTACAAAACTGCCCTTTGCATTTTCTACAGTGTCAAACTTCTGGAGCATTCACCCAGCTTGTCTAATTTTCGTTTGAAAGCAGTGTTTGTGTTGAAAATTTGGGACCTATTTAATATTTAAAGTCCTCTGTGTCAGGTGTGACGAAAAATCAGTAAATTTCACTATTCAAATTCGTACAAAGTGTACTTATTTTAAAATTAATAGTGAGAGCTTCCTTGGGGGGGGGGGTGCTTATCATTAGATAGCCCTGTCTAGTATTTTCCTAGTTAACATTTTCTTTTTAAATGAATTACTGCTGCTGTTGTACTCTTGCACACCGTTTAAAGATTAAGTATATCAGCATGTCTTAAAGCCTTAACAGGATTTTGAATTTCAATTAGACTCCCGTTCCCGTCACTGATAAAAGCCGATCCTCCCCAACAAATTGAGGTGTAGTGTGTCAGTCCCGGCTTGACCTGCATGCTCTCTTGTCCAGCGGCTATTTGCCGTTCAGGATTCCTACTGGAATGAAAATAAACTCAAGACACGCCAGGATGCGTCCGCAGCCTGGGAGTCCCCTCAGCGCTGCGCGTTTTGTTGTGGGTCCATTCAGTGTATCCTTTGCAGGTGATGCCAGATGCAGATAAGCGGCCGCCGCTGCCTGTCCTCTGTCTAGACTTGTAACTATGGGCCTCAGGTTGGTATGGCACTATGACATTTGTCTAAATAAGACCAATTTTATCGTTTTATCACTATGACGGGAACAAAACATCATGCAAAATGTGCTGTATAGGCCCAGGCTATTTGTAGGCCAAAATTTCAACAACAACAACAAAATAACACCAGGAGGCGAATTAAACCGCCCATTGTGTTTGATTCGGTGACCTATGACACATTGGCCAAATAGTTAATAATATCTTGTCAGCCACCAGTCACTGATCCACTTGGCTCAGAAATTGAGCATGTCTAAATATAAGCAGGGTTTCTAGGCTATACCCCAGGGTTTTGTGAACTGAAGCTTGCAGCTTACTGACAGAGAAGGGCACCCAAACATTTGGGCAGATGAACATTTGTAACAATTAAGTATTACATTTCTAATTGCCTAAACGTGTATATGTATGTATTTATTTGAGTCTTTACTGAATTAGCCCTTATAACAGGTTGCATTGTAGTGTAAACAGGGGAGCTCCTCCAGCTCTAACCTCCACTTAAAAAGTTTCAAGCATTAGAAGCAGCAGATTCCGTTGACCTTAAAGGTGATTTATTTTGCCGACCGTAGTTAAAAATCGTCTGAAGGTTTACGGAACGAACAAATGGATTTTGCATGCAATAATCAGTTAGAACTATGGTTTTATTGATAAGGTCGGCTATGTCTGTCCTCATAATAAATAATAATAACTTATTTTCTGGAGAAAACGTGAACAATGCACATCTCACCTGTTTCATTCATTTACAAGAGTTGATATTGAAACTTACAAATCATGCACGTCTATACAGTTTGTAATATATCATTCTGAGTTCCTGATAAACATACTGTAAGCATTAATGTTCAGACGTTCAATACAGGCTCACGTGTTTGAATCCCATAACATATTCACTGCGTTATGGCCAGTTCAGGCATTGGCATCGTGGTAGAAGGCGTCCATCAACAGCGGTGTGCCCTGACTCCTGCCGAGGTGTCCGTGAGCAAGACAGTGAGCTAAAATGCCTAAATGTAAAGGGAATAGTCAGACCTCCAACCCTCCAGTCAGCACCTTAATGTATCCTCGAGCATAATCCTGGTTCTTTGTTCGTTTTTCTTGATTTAATGTCACTGAGGTCTCTGCGCGTCCCTGCAGAGGACACGGGTGCGCGCTCGGGGGCTCCAGCTGACCTCGAGGCATCTTCACGTGTCCACGGGACTCGGCACCATACTGTTCGGTGTGTCCGGTAACTGCGACGACAGAGAGGTCACATCACTGCCCGAGGAGTTGCCCAGAGAGCCCGATTCGGAGAAAGACACCTGCATGAAGAAACAGAGGGAGTCAGAAAAACAAACAAGAAATATTTTTTTAAATGTATGTTGTTTTTTTTAACAGCTTGTCTATCTCTGCTGGAGCCAATCTTCTCATGAACCTCCAGTTAAAGACATGTCAACATGTGAATGACCAGGCCCATGCTGTAATTTCAAGAGTAAGCTATATGGGAGCTCCAAATGGATGTAGAAATAATCACATAGGCTAGTTAATTTTTAGTTGGCCTATCTATAAAAAACATATGAAAACACATCACTTTATCAGTCTTGTAAATCTCACAAGGCCCCATCAACATATCAAGTGACTCCAAGTGGGGGCCGACACAAGGTTGAGAAACTGTTTGGAACAAGAAACAGCTTGTTTGCACGTGAATCTAAATCAAAAGGCGTGAATATATTTCGAATCAGGTCTTAAGATAACTTTGTGATTACTAGGTGGAATAATTGTTTCTAAGTGTTGTTTTTTAACTAAATGCAGCTCCTCCTCCTCCCCCTTCCTCCTTATCATCTTAATTTGTGTGTCTGAATTATTCTTTATGAGAATTCTCTCTCTTTCCCTTTTCTTTCTCTCTCTGTGAATATAAGCCCATAGCAGCCCCTTTGTATTATTTTTAATAGCCTATAATTTATTTTAAATATGATTTATTTAATATAACCCTACCAGTTGTTGGAAGGCGGGCTGGTCCAGGTCGCTCTGCAGGGCGAAGTCGCTGAGGGTTTTCCACGGTGGCTGGTAGGTTTGCACCTCCACAGTATTCCCTTGCACGGTGTTGTCGTGCCGGATAGGACTGCCTGCCACCAGAGGTGTGCCTGTCAGGCCCTGCAGATTCTACAAGAGGAACAAAAAACACTCAGTTCGAGCAAATATTGTCCAGTGATGCAGTCTGGAAAGGGTCAAGACACTTGAAGATAAGGATTTTCTGCTGTAAAGCCACATGACTCCATGCAAGGAGAATGAGTGATGCACAGATAGATAAAAATCAAGACATTGTTTGTCATTATGAGGGAACCAACAGCTAATTTTGCGCGACAACAAACACAAAAAATGCAGGAAAATATTGAACTTTATGATCATTAACTAACCACTAATCTGTGAAAAAGCACAATAAATTTAGATGAGCCTGTATAGCCCTCATTTAATGCTGCAATAGTGGGTTTAATTTGGTCTGCTCTGCTGAAAATGCTTTTATTTTTCAATTCAAAAATAATTCAATAATTCAATTTACAATTATTTTCTGATTTCTGAAAATAAACCATCTGTATACTTAAAATGAAAGTGGAGAAAATGAAAACACAAGAAGCAGTTGTTAGTGGTGTCAGAAGGGTTGATGTTATTCCTGATTCTTTAAAGACTTGTGTGACGAATAATTTTAGGTATTTTTTATTCACAATTATCAGTCTGAATGGTGTTTATGTCATGTTATCAGCCCTTTTAAATTTCTAAATCAATCTGATTTGATTTCACGTTTTTTCTCGTTCTGCCATGGCTTTTCTCTAGCACGTCATCAGGCTATTTCTTTCTTTATATTATCGAGCAAATGTGTGGCAGTAACATTGCACATGAACATTACGTGGTTACATGATCATTCACACAGACTGATGTTGAGTTTTGCATATTTTTTTCAAACCAGAGGAGGAATGAATCACAAGTTGTGCGGGGAAAGAGTGACAGTGAAAGCAGGTGTTGCCTAAGATACAGGGGACTTGAAATGGGAAACGAGCAGGCCTGCCCTATACTGTAACAATGCATTCTTTTTTAAAGTTATAGCATACTATGACAGTAAAAACATAATTAACTCACGGTTTTGTCGTTGTGTTGTTGTTGTATCTGCTTCATCAGGATGGACTTCTTCTTGTCTTTGCAGCGCTTGTTCTGAAACCAGACGCGGATCACCCTGGGGCTCAGGCCGGTCATCTCCACCAGCTGCTCCTTCATCAGAGCATCCGGTCGCGGGTTCGCGTTGTAGCAGGTCCGCAGGGTGTGGAGCTGCTTCTCGTTCAGCACCGTACGGACCCGGGTGGTCTTCTCGGACTGCTTGTGGACGTGGTTCCGGTGATGAGAAGGATGCCGGACCGAAACCGTGTCTGAGGAGAGGAAGAAAAAAAACAATTTAGAAACTCAGATCAATTATTCTAAATAAGCAAATTAATGTTTTATGTCTGTAAGAATTATAGTAAACTTAAATTAAGAAATTAAAGTTACAAATATCCAACAAATATTCTGCAGTTTATGAACATATTAAACTATAGAAATATCAAATAGTATAAGGTCACTGCACTCATATGGTGCCAGAGACATATTAGGTTTAAAACTGTCCTACAGTACATGCAGCCTAAGCCTGTTAGAGAATAAAATTGTGAATTATATTGACACGCCTCAAGCCTTGCCCCGAAAATCATTTTCAGAGTAGGCCTGTATGCACACAAAATTAAATTGTCGACTTTGTTCAAATTTAGCCTAAGAAAAACAAAACTTTTGCAAGAAAGATAAGCAGGCTTGTTAATAACAATAATGGCCTAATAATAACAATAATTATTATATAATAATAATATAGCATCCACGATTTTAGGCCTATCCAGATCAGTTTCTAGTGTACTGTGTTAGGTTTAAGTCCAGCTTCATAATAAACCAGTTTGTAGCCTACCTGAGATGTGCAGCGGTCTGGTATGAATGTTCCCCGGGCTGAGCGGGCTCCCGGCAGAGGCCCGCTCCACCAGCAAGCCGTGATCCGCCCGACACAGAAGCTCGTCGTCCCGCAGAGAGAACTCGTCCCCCGGCAAGAGGTGTCGGCTGCAAACCGAGCACCGAAAACACTCCATGTGATACACGTTGTCCCGAGCTCTCATCACCAGGTCGCTGCTGCAGAAGCCCATGTTACACTTTGCACATTTGATGCCAAATAACCTGAAAAGGAGCACGGAGACGTATTGGTCTCATGCAGTGGCCCTATGAGTTCTTGAATTAAACGAATCTGATGTTGCTCTCAGTTCATGTTCCAATCAAAAGAAGCACAAAAAAAAGCTGTGAGCTGATATAATGATCGCAGTTAAATAATATAGAAACTGAATGCCTGCAACACAAATCTGAATTCAGTTCATGATGCACACTTTTGCGCACTTTTATTTACACACCCTGCACATTTGCCATCGAAATGGACTATCATTATGTGAATGTTATTTTATCTCGTCTCAGTTGCCCCCTTTATATCCACCACTTTTCTTTTTTCTTTTCCCAGCACATGGCCCGTAAAATTAAGGAATGTAAAAAATCCTGAAAACGCCTACCTTGCATAATCTCTTTTACAGTAAGTCTTTCCGTCTCGGACGAAGCAAGTGCAGGTCTCGTCCAGGTACTGGCTGCACTCTGCACACTTGAGGCAGGCTGCATGCCACTCCAGGTCCGGGGACACTCTCAGGATGTACTGGTCGTGTATCTGACTTCCACAGCCCACACACATTGCGATTCCCAACTTCTCTGTGTATGAGGGGGGGAGGGGGGATGCATTAATGCAACACTGTGTGCGCTCTTTTAATCCCCATTACATCCCTGTTAAACCCCTTTCACCCCTTCACCTCAAGGAGTGAAAATGTTGTGCAGTATCACAACAAACCTGTTGGTTTTCCTAAGAATATTACTGAATTATTATAATGAGTCCACAGGAGCTGAAAGTATAACCAAGCAGCCTATGGCATGGGTCACTTTAAACTCATGAGCACCACAGATACAATATAAGTTTACTGTATATAAGGATATTGTATGAATATTATAGTGATTTGTCGTTGGGACAGGTCTGTTGCTTAATTGCAGTTTTCGATATTAATCTACAAACCTCGAAATTTATCAACTTCAAGAGGCTACACGCTGGTGAAATTTACAAACTCAAAATAAAACCCCAGAATAGTAACATAAGAGTAGAAAGAGGAATAACGTACTTTTTGAATGATCCCCCATATCATCCAAGAAAGAAGCATTGAGCAGGATATCCACCATACAGGAGAAATAGCCCAGTGCAAGCCGATAGATGGAGGAGAGGAGCGGCAGAGGAGACCGTCCCGTCCCTGACTGGATGATAAACTCGTAGTCCTCCACCGAGAGGTGGAGAGAAAACAAAGATCCTCGACCAGTGACGTCTGCAAACCTGGACCTCTGTGGGTCCGGGGAGAGGGTGTCATGCACATCTCCTCCTGGACCCCCCCTCCCCTTTTTTCCTCATTGGACTGGCTGTGAGAGTAGGGATTTCTTTTTATCTTTTGGTCCCAGCGCGCTGCCTGGCCATCTCTGTTTCCCAAGTAAAAGCAATTTCCCTGTTAACTCACAGAGCAGCTACAGGGACTTACCGTGTGACAGCAAGTGCGAGTTTAGATGCTATTGTTGTTATTTCCTTTGGTGTCACATTCTCTGTAGGCTCATAATACGTATTGTTTATGGTAAGCTCATCCACATCCTATATTACTATGATATTGTGTTTTATAGTTTTGTTGTGAGATTTTGTTTGTAGTAAATCCATCAAATAGTTTGGATTTCCTCTAAAATACAGTGTTGAAAATGTTAATTTTAAAAAATGAATTAATATCAGTAGTTATCATTTTGTTCCTTAGTTCTAGTACTACTTATAAATGATTAAACGGATATTATTATTGTTGTTGTGTAAGAGTCGGATTGTTTACTGTAAAAACTATTATAAAATACAGTTTTTTGTTTTGTTTTTGTTTTGTTTAAGTGACTGTAATAGTTAGCTAATATTCAATACTCTCACCCTACTGTAGAGAGCCCTCTACTGGATGAAATATCATATAGAGATCTTGGATCTATAGAGCGATCAATACACTGCACAATTTAAAAAGTATTTTTCTTTTGCGTTATATGGATTATCCATAAATTCGTACACCAGAGCTTCATACATTTTGTGATTGATAGCTGAAAGGAAAGAAATAAATACTGTAAACATGTATACACCCGATAGATGACTATTCATAATTTCTTTACTATTATTTAAACAAGAATCAACCATTTATATCCATTAGCGTAAAAGAGAGGGAAGGAGAGAGTGAGAGAGCGAGAGAGCATGAGCACAATAAATTTAGCTTTTGTGGAAAAGCAGTCTATAATACCAAACACTGAAAAAAGGTCTTTAATTGCAGTTCAAAATCATCTTCAGATAAGCCTAATGGATCTGTTTCTCAGTCAGTCAGAGAACATTAACGTTCTACAAGGCAGAAACATGTAGCCCGCTGAAAACACAAGGTGCTGTTAAAGCAGTTCAGTCAAATGTATTAATATCTCCTCCGATATAGGTAATTGGGAAATAAGTTATAGCTTAAAATAAAATGTTCACAAAATATTTTATTTGATTAAATACTCTACAGCACACATTGTTATGTGGGCTTTACTGTGCAACCCACACATGTTGAGCTAATGGTTGTAAATTCAACAAAAAAGTATATTCCTACACAGAAAAACAAAAAGACAAGGGACTTTATTTTCACATATTGGATTTATTCACATATTTGTGACTATATGTGTAACGATATTTAATCATATTTATGAAATGTAATAATATTTTTCGGCCTGTCATGTTTTCGGGTTAATTATACAGATTGAAAAGACAATTTGAGACAGTAGCTGTAACAGTACCACTATAATTAAGAAAATAGGCTGAAGAGCAGCAAGATAGCCCACATGTTGGTCTTTCTAAAGCGGAGTTTCAAGTGTCGTCCTACTTTATCTTGTCTTTGAGGGAGAAATTGAACAAAATTTCACTCATAGCCTTAAATAACTTATGACTGTTAATACTCAATGAATCGTATGTATGTATCAATTTGTTTAAATTATCATAACGCATTAAGCTACTGTTTATTTTAAAATATATATTTTTAATTGTTAGATTTTTTGCAAGCTAATTGAATGTCGGAGAGAGAGGGAGCGAGAGAGCGAGCGAGAGAGAGAGCAATATGACCGGAAGTCAGCGTTCTTCTATCTCGCGAGAACTCGTTGCAAACGTCAGATAACCTTTGGCACAGTTTTTGTCTCTGCAGCGCTGAGGAGCAAGCAGCCAGAAGGGTCCAAGATGAACAGAGCTTTTAACAAAACAAGTCTGAAACATTTGGTAAGAGTGTGACAGTTATAACTTAACAGACATTTTATTGATCTGTCATAGCACACTAAGAACATGAAACATGTCAGTTAGCTTAACGTTACTAGTTGTTTTTTTTGCAGCAGCTGCTAGATGGCTAACGTTAGCTAATTTAGTCATGTCTGGCAGGTCGTGGTACTATTTTGAAATTGCGTGTGCCAGCGTTGGTTGACTTATTCTGACATTAACTCTATCTCTATATATACATCCTGATATAGCAAGGATATAAGTGAACTATTTGTTCTTGAGCTAGTGCTAGCTGGTGTTAGCATAGCTAGCCTAGCGGTTATGAAACCTCGTAACAATAAACAGCAGTTAAGAAACTAAAGCAGTACTCAAAAACATTGAATCTTCTGTGAGACGTGTAGCAGTATATAATAGGCTAATAAGTAGTATTTGGTATTTTATGTTTTCTATATTTGTTTGACTTAATATGAATGACCTTTATACACTGATAGTGGTCAGTCATACCCAGATGAGGCTGGTATTATCCTGCATTACTTTGACAGAGCCTGATACAGCTGTTTCAGAGGTTGCACTGTAGATTACTCAAAATGTGCACCGATTATTCGACATTGCATATGTAGAATGATTCGGAATCAATGAGAACTATTAGTATCAGTAAAACCTAGACTAACATTGATTAATCAAATAAAACTAATTAAATCCTTGAGGTGAGTGATATTACAAACAAATTAATGTCCTATACATCTTTGATCACACGGGAAATTGAAGGATCAAGCATGCCAGCAGAAATGACAGCCCAGAAATATGTGTGTGTGTGTATATATATATATATATATATATATATATAATTTCTTTAGTAATTTTGATTTAGTGATTAGTTTGTATTGTTAATTTATCAATAAATCAAAATGTTTTATCAAGATGAAGAAAAACATCTTTTCAGTGGTAAATATTGATACATTGCCCAGCTCTAGTCTTCTCCATTTTTTTATTTATACAAATAACTTTGAAAGTCATAAGCAGTGTCTATAATGTATCTCAAATGTGACAGGCCATTCAAAAGGCGGCCCCACCAGATCTTTTGTTTTACTGATGCGTGAGTGCGTTGTATACCGAGATGTTGACAATTTCTCCAACAGACTGGTATCCTCCAAAGGTTTCAAAGCACCTTGGTGGTTGCAGAGCACAACAATGACAAGCTGACCCCTATTACACTCAATGCCATCACTGCCGCCAGTAAGCTAGGTGGAGAGGTGTCTTGTCTGGTTGCTGGAACAGACTGCGCAAAGGTAGGCAAAGCTTTTTAGATTGATCTGCTTAAGGGATTACCAGATGTGTTGTATTTGTGATATAATTTAGATGTTATTTTGGCATGACAATACTGCATTAATATACAGATAAGCAAAAAGAGTGGATAGTTAAGAGTAGGGTTGCACAAATCATCGAAATATTATCCTAAACGCAATATGTGTATAAGTGTAATATCCAAATTGCAGAAGCTGCAATTTTTTGATAAAGGGTAAATGTGGGAGAAAACAACATTATAATGAAGTACTGTAGTGCTGCAGAGATGCCCTAGCCTACAAATCTTGTTCTCCAGATGTAAGAAAACATGTTTGTTTGGTACAGACCCGAACAAATGTCACATCATCATGATTTTAATAGTTTTTTCAGTGAAAATGAAAATTGTGATGCAAAATAGATCATTCCAGATCATTATTTTGACATATTACGATAGCAATCGTAATATGTCAAAATAATTCCAATATGATTGTTTTACCATATCTGCAGCCCTAGTTAAGAGTGTAGCATATTGCGGAGACAAGAAGGCAATATAAAAGGTCACCAGGAAATCAAGATACATCAGATAGTTTTCTGTCTTCTCAGGTTGTGGAGCAAATCAGCAAAGTACCAGGTGTGAAGAAGATTCTGGTTGCCCAACAGGATTCTTACAAAGGTTTCCTACCAGGTATGTAACGCAAAGGAAACTTCGCTCATATTCACAGCTGGATGATGTAATGCTTGACTTGCTCAAGGCAAGGGCAGCTTGGCAGTAGTAACTGAGGGAAGGGAGATTGTTTTTCATTTGATTTCCCTGCTCATATGTTTACGCTGGCTAGAACTGGCACTGCTGCAGTCACAGGCAGACCTACTTGATTTTGTTTCGGCTTTCTCATTCTATTTTCTTTCTTCAGAGGAGTTGACTCCACTTATCCTGGAAACACAAAAGCAATTCAATTTCACCCACATCTGTGCTGGTGCATCTGCCTTCGGAAAGGTAAGTCATGGACAAGAGCGATACCTGTATAATAGGTAAAGTAGGAAAGTAACTAAGTACATTTACTGTACTTAAGTACAATTTTGAGGTACTTTACTTGAATATTTTCATTTTCTGCTACTTTATACTTCTACTTCACTACATTTATTTGATAACTTTAGTTACTAGTTACTTGGCAGATTAATAATACAAAATATAATAAACAAATAAATTATTATGTAATATTATAGATTAAGATAAAATTTCCCAAGCTACCCAGCAATTTGGTACTTTAAGTATATTTTGATGCTAATACTTTTGTAAAGTAAGTAAAATGTTTAATGCAGAACTTTTACTTGTAACAGAGTATTTTTACGCTGTGGTATTGCTACTGTTAAGTACAAGTAGTCCCTCTTTCTCCTCTTCATTCTTCAACAAGTTTGATCAGTGATTATTTCCCTGCTTACTCACCACCATTTTGTTCTGCAGAACCTGCTTCCCAGAGTGGCTGCCAAGTTGGATGTTGCTCCAGTTTCAGATATTATTGAGATCAAGTCTCCAGACACTTTTGTCAGAACTATTTATGCTGGTAAGCCCTGTTATTATAGTAAAGAAGTTACATGATTTATTTTATTTATTTATTTATTTTTTTTTTAAATATTCTCATAAAATGCTTCAGAAGAAGTGTTAAATCATGTTAACTGGATTTGATACAGCCTTGGTATGACACAGATGTAACTTATACACTACTCAGTTTTGGCAGGTTCTTTCTGCTTTTCAAATATTTAATATTGCATGTTAATATTTTGATTACATAGGAAATGCTCTCAGTACTGTGAAATGTAATGAGGCGATCAAGGTCTTCACGGTCAGAGGGACATCCTTTGAGGCAGCTCCAACAGAGGGAGGAAGTGGTACTTCAGAAAATGGTACAGTAGCTCCCAGATTCATCCAGAGAGCTCTGATACAGTGCATGTTAAGATGTGATTTGATATAATGGATGTTAAAGTATTGTTGTGGGTTTCTTTGTGAGGTAATTGATTAACCACTTTTGATGTTGTTTTTATAATACAGATACAGAAAAAATCATACAGTATTCCTCTACAAATGTTTATTTGTTTATCATTACCAGTGTATCTTTAATACAAGGTTCTTCCTTGTCATTTGTGATCCTCTCATCTGTTGACTGCAGTTGCTGCTTCTTCTCCCACTGGAGTTTCTGAGTGGCTGGAACAGAGTCTGACAAAGAGCAACCGTCCAGAGCTGACCAGTGCTAAAGTTGTGGTGTCAGGAGGTGTGAAATCTTTTTGTGTTCTGAAATACAAATGATGGCCAAAGCAATGTCACCATTCAATTGCAAAGCCACTTTCTGTGTTTGTAGTAGTTGTTGGGGTTTTGTAGAGAATTCAGTAGCATGTTTGCTTTTTCAAATTTGAGTTTTTTCACAAAATAGACTAATGGTGTTTTCTTCTCCTAGGAAGGGGCTTGAAGAGTGGAGATAACTTCAAGCTACTTTATGACCTTGCTGACAAGCTGAATGCTGCAGGTAGAATAGGATTATAATTTTTGTTATTAATTACTTGGGCACTTCATTTTTACTAAGGTAGAGTTTAAATTATAACAATAATAATAATAATCTTTTTCCAGTTGGTGCATCCAGAGCTGCAGTGGATGCTGGGTATGTCCCTAATGACATGCAGGTTGGACAGACAGGCAAGATTGTAGCACCAGTAAGTTATTTCTTTTCTGAAGTGGTTATTTGGATTTAATTCATCTTGCCCAGTAAATCAAGAAAATAACAAATGGAACATTTTCAAATGGCAAAATGTGAACATTCACATTCAAAAACAGGTTTCAAGTCAGGGAACACTTGAACTCAGTTACTGTGTCAGAGTGGACAAATTTGCCTTTACACAGCAAGCCTGCAATTCAGTATGGTCAGGGTGGCTGCTCTTTTAAAAAGGTTAACTTCCCATTAAGTGATTCAGCCGGGTTACCCCAGCTGCGATTATCCACACATTAGGCCCTGCAAAATGTACTTGATGGCACATTTAGTTACCTAAGTGATTTAGCTGATCCATTAAAGCAGAGTGCAGTGGATGTCTGGTCAGAGCCTCAGGCCAGGCCAGACTGTCCAAATTAGATTTTCCACATGTTATGACAAGCTTGTTGAATTTGGCTAAGTTGATTTAAATATAATATAAACCTGGTTTGTTTCTTCACCCTACCTATCTAAAAATGTTTAGTGTATTCAGTAAAATGAAAGATTCACAATGTATTTACATGATGTATGCATGTACGAGAATCTGTTTTCTGCTGATTAAAGTACAATTTATCGTCACAAAATTTAGTGTAAACATCTGAGTCAGTGGTTAGTATCTGAATAGAGTGTGTTAAGTTGTAAAATGAGTGTACTTGTAAAATGCCGGTCAGTTATCATAATAACATGCTTTCCACCATCCAGAGATGTATGTATTGATTTAATTGATCCAGGGATGGTGTTAAAATGAATGTAAGGTGATGTAGGATCTTAGTTTAAAAAATCAAGATTCAGTTGCAATGGCCAAAAGTACCTTGCTTGGACCGTCCTTATAAGTTTTCATAATCTCATGGGAACAAGTTACGCTTTATAAACTGATAATGTAAGAATGGAAACCTGCAGATTCTGTTGCCATTGTCTAGTTAGTGGAAAATGTTGCTTAATGTATTTTCTGCAGTTATGAGACACTATTGTGTTCACACATTGATGTTCTGCTCCTTTGAGACTTCAGCTGCAACATTAAATAAGCACTGAAATATTCATATGGCAGTGCATTAAACTGAGAGGCAGAGAGGATTTCCCCAGCGGGTTTGGGGAGATGTGTAGACAGCTGACCCTTTGTACACTGGCCCCAGCACCGTCTGATAGATTAGACACCCGTGGCCATTATATCATCAGTCAGCTCTGCTGTGCCGTAGTTCTGAGGTGTACCTTTTCCAAAGGCCTGAGATTACACTTCATGTCTACAAGCAAGTAACACTTGTCTGGTTATCTTCTGTTCATGTCCACAGGAGTTGTACATTGCTGTTGGTATCTCTGGAGCTATTCAACACCTGGCTGGAATGAAAGATAGCAAGGTAAAGTCACTGGAGCCACATGAAAGGATTTTCCCAACCTCCCCTTTCTTACCATTTTCTTATCCTTTTCTATGCATTTTCTCTTACCTGTTTTTTTCCCATATATTAAACTAAACAAAATGTTTCACTTGCAATGTAGATTTTATGAAAACTGATGATATCAAGTAGCCTTAGCTCTCTTGAGTTTGGTCACAGACATGTGGCAGAATTTGTAAAACAGCTGTTACCTTGCTACAAAGGAATTAGTACAACATGAATTAAAAATGTGAAGTTGCATACCAGTGTCTGCGTGCGCACATCACACACACAAACATAATTCTGGTTGTCACACCCTTTGCCATGATGTTTGTATCTTTATGTATTGTTTACAATTAAGAACGAAATGTTAGTCTGTTGCCGTAAAATATCACATTTCTGTGAAATTCTGTATTTAAGTCCAAATTCTATTTTTATTAATTGGATGATCATTGTTTCTGTGCTTTTGGCTGAGCAGGAGACATAGGCAGGTAACATTTCAGGCAGTTTGTTCATTATGTTGTTGTGTACACGTGCTTAAATATGTTCTTTTTTTATTCAGACAATTGTTGCTATCAACAAGGACCCAGAGGCTCCTATTTTCCAGGTGGCTGACTACGGCTTGGTCGCTGATCTTTTCAAGGTAAGTGTCTGGGATAGATATAGCTGCAGTAATGTCAATCTGATCTTACATTAGGAAACAACCAAGCAGTGAGACAAAAACACCACTCATGCACCTTCTGCCTAGACTAACTCTGTATGTTTTCATAGCTAAGAGTCCAGAGTGACAGTCAGAATATAACATTTGCCTTCTCACTGATAAATTTTGCACGATGCCTTATTCCACCTAATGGAAATGTGCATCTGTTGAATTATTAAGTTCTTGAATTAATCAGAGGAGAGATGTGGTTGAGCTTGCTGTTAAGAGACAAACATATTAGCGTTTCAGGAGATATAAAAAAGTGATCACTAGTTACTTGTGGCTTCGGTTTTGTATTCAGCTTCCACTTGCCAGGCCTTTTACACGCTTAGTTGCTTTCTTGTATCTAGTTGGTACTTCGAGATAGTGAGCCAGGAGTGTTGGCATGACTAACACTGGAGTGCAGTACTGCTAGTGAAAAGCTAGTAGGTTATATTTTCATGTGTGTCCTGTTGGTCATGTTTTATTTAGCCCCTCGGTAGTGCATGAGCAGCCCAGGTGTCCTGACAAACTCTGTAGAAGTGATTAGTAATAATAGCTTGTGGCAGTAGGGTTGTGACCTACTGGGTGAGATCACCTTACATGTGATCACTCCTCAGATAGCTGATTAAAATGGATGGGCTCTCTACTTTTTCCCCAAATGGACAATTGATACCTCGGACCAACTCAGACGGTGATGATTCAGTTCTGAAGTTGCTCGACTCACAAGGAGAGACATTTTGAATAATCTGGTAGTTTGAAAAAAAAAATCCACAGTGTATTTAAGTTTAGTTAACAAGTGATTCATTTAAAAGTACACAGGATCAATTACAAACATGTAGTTTAAGTTCAAGCAACAAACTCCTGCAGAAAATATTCACTGCTTTTGGTCCTACCATAGTGCCTGTGTAAAATGTTGGTAGAATATTATATTTAAGTCTCTGCGCTGTTTTCTCTTCAGGCTGTTCCTGAGTTGACTGAAGCACTGGGCAAGTGAGGAGAAACAAAGTCCCACCAAACTTCCAACCACAGCTGGAACCCACAGTAAGAAGAATTCAGAGAGCGACCACAGGAACCCATAGCCAATGCCTTAACACATTTCTGAAGCTGTGAGTGTTTGCTTGCAGAAATAATTTTCATCATCAACATCTCTCTCTGACTGGAAACAGAAGAACACTCTCAAACTAGACATAAATACTGTTTTTACATACTATACAAGCATTAAATATCAATGAAATAAGGTTGTACTTATTGGGGGGTGTTTAATGTCTCCAGTAGTACTGGGTGTAATATGTATTTAATTTGTAATCTGGTACAGTAAAAGGCATCTTTGGGAATGCTTGACTTGTCTCTAGACCTCTGACTCTGCAAGATGTAGCTCTTCATGCTAACCTAGAGGATTCGTACTTGCTGAGATGCTCTTGAAAAATAATGTATTAAACTGACAACTAATAACTAGTCGTTTCATTTTGCCATGTTTTTCCTTTATTGGTGGAGATAGAAAATGCCTGTTGACAGTACAATAAACAGGGTTAGTTTCGATATTTAAGAGGCAAATCTTGAAGGTTCATGCTATAATTTTCTTTTTGACACTTTAATTGTAGCTCTACTTAAATTCCCTCACTATTTTTGGCTGTGATATGATGATCAAACCTATCCTGAAATATTTACACAGCTTCCAAACATTAAAATCATAAGAAGGTAATATTTTACACCTGAATGATATCAAATCTATCATGTGCAGGTAGATTTTCAATTAATTCGGTGCATTAGGGACATGCTGTAGTTTGCAAAATCTCAGTAAACACTGACTCAGCTGGGTTTGGTCAGATTCCAGTCATGGCACCTGGATAAAAACTCTGTGAATCACTTGAATCATCCACCAGTCAAAAGTTTGCCACACTCTTTCCACTCATAGAATTTAGATAAAAATGTTAACATTGCTAATATAGAAAGACAAAGATTAGAAAGAGATTAGACTGATCCAGTGTACCCTGCAGCAGTCCCATCAAAGAGGACTGTTCTTTGTGAGTTTGGAGACACTAGACTGACTAAAACAGCTGATAGACCTGCACTTGTCATAAATCCATGCCGTGTAGCTTGCACTTGTGATTCACAGTTGGTGGCCCACCAATACATGATCTGATCAGTCCAGCATCTCCAATTCCTACAAAGTGTATCAGAGGAACTAAGCCCTCAGCACCATCCCCTCACTGTTTTCACTTCCTAGAGATCAAACCACAACTTAACATATCAAAAGCCAAATTTTTCTGCGCAGACCAGTTGTTTGAAAAGTTTGGGCTCGAGCCCTGTTGCTGGTTTCTTTTGTTAAAATTTTTCATAAAAGTCAAAAAGTGTTTTTGTGAGTGTCAATTCCTGATAAATGGTGCCTGATAACAAGTCTGCCTCTTCCAGTCTTCCATGTTCCAAGTTCATCCCCACAGTCCCAACAGTACAAAGAGGATGACAGACATACAGTTTATGTGCCAGTGACTCCCAACAACACCGTTGTTTAGTAGAGCGTTAATTTTTGCGGTTGATCTGAAGAGCGAGTCCTGTGAAGTTCTACGTGTCAGGCAGAGTCTTATGTCTCTGACAGACGGTTGACTGGGGCGTCTACTGGCTCCATCATCCTGTACTTCTCCTCTAGAAGAGGCTCGTTGCCCTGCAGATGGATGAGAGGCTTGGAGTGCAGCCCCACTCTGCTCTCCTGGTTCCTCTTGTTGTAGATGTTGACCCTGTGCTCCAGCTCAGGGCTGGTTTTGGTGGAACCTGCTGGGCTGGGCGGTTTAAGGTTGACAGGGTCCAGGCCCTTCTGGGCGAGACAGGAGTCCTCGGTCAGAGAGGAGAGCAGCTCCTGCACCACAGCGCTGGGACTCCCTCTTGGCTGAGTGCCCAGGGCTAGAGGGCTGCTGTAGGGTGGAGGGTAGCAGCGTTGGTCGCTGAAATCTGTGGAGGTGGAGGCCTCGCGCACCGTGGAGCTGCAGTC
This sequence comes from Siniperca chuatsi, assembly GCF_020085105.1. NCBI lineage: Eukaryota > Metazoa > Chordata > Actinopteri > Centrarchiformes > Sinipercidae > Siniperca > Siniperca chuatsi. Next base: position 12,095,783 of record NC_058045.1, on the reverse strand, counting down.
CGTGGTGGAGCCAAGCGTGTGGCTGCTGATGCTGTGGCGGGCGCTGAAGCTGGTGCGGGACACTGTGGTGGTGGAGGCTTCGCTGACTGAGCTGCCGGTGCGTTGCAAACGGCTGGACGTCACTGCGTCAGCACTCACCAAAGAGGAGGGAAGCTGGCTGGGGTTGTTAGGCAGGTGGACGTCTATGGCTGCTGTGGTGATGACACGTGCAGGGTCTGGGATCCCCATATCTACAAGAACGACACACAATGTACAGGGCCTTGAAATATTGTGGTGCTACGTGGATTGTAGAAAAGAGTGAAGCAGGATCTTGATGATGCTCACCACTGCTTGGTTCACTGTAGTACTGGCTGATGTAGTTGTTCATGTCATCTTGACCATGGTGATCTAAAGAAGGTCAAAATGGCCACTTAAATCAACTTGAGAGACCAGACTAGTTTCATAGTCCAACGTGTGAACAGTAACTTTTCGAATTATTAAAAATCAATACAACTTATAATAATTAGATAATAGAAAGCTGTAACACTTTAACACACTACTTGTAGCCCTTTAGCATTTATTTAATAAACAGCTTTATAACACATAATGTAATTGTAAGCAGATATGTAATTATAACTCCTCCTGTGGGCACCCATAAGTGCTGATGTATAAACAGATACTGAATAGATAATATAGTAAAACAGAGTTGTAATAATATAAAATAATGATTATATTATAATAATAATAATAAACACTTAAACTGTCCGTATATCGGCTCACAACTACATTGGTATTAAACCATTTATTACATGTTTGTATACTGATCATAAATGCTAAATAGGGGGACTTAAAGTAAAGAGTTACCCAGAAAGCCCACGGTAGCTAAATATAGGGATGCAACTAATTATTATTTTAATTTTTTAGTTATTCATTTTATCTATAAAATATTAAACATTAGTGAAAAATGCCAAAATAAATCACGTTTCCAGAGCCCAAGATTATGTCTTTAAATTGCTTGTTTTGTCCAACCAACAGTCCAAAACCCAAAGGTATTCATTTACAATCATATAAGAAAAGTACAAAATCTTCATATTACAGAAGGTGAAATTAGTAAATGTTTTCCATTTTTGCTTGATAAATAACTTTTTTTGTTGATCTACTAATAAATCAATCAACAAATTGTTTTAGCACTACCTGAATGAACACTTGGTGTGGATGTGGTTCACACATCCTAAGTCAGTCCAAGTATTTCTCTTAAGTTCTACTCAAGGTTCCACAGGACTGTTGGATGGCTTATATTCATTTATGTTTGGGTTTCACATATTCATTTTATGAATGTCTCAAGAGGGGCCACTCATTGTTAAGCCTTAATTGTGACAGGCACCATCTCCAGATGATCAATACAACGTGAGTATATGAGGAGCAGCCCCAGTTAAAGGGATGTCTGACTAGAAACACCGTAGCTCAGATGTATGGCAGGTCGCACTATGATTTATAGCTTTGATAAAGGAAAAGCCTCAGTGTTTTGAGCCCTGACAGCGCTTTGTTGCTTTAAGCCCTCTAAGTTATGACCTGTCACTGTGTGAAAGGTTTATAGTCCATCTGGATGTGGCACCAGAATTTTGATGTGAACTGTGAGACGAATGTTTCTGAGAAAAGGACACCAACACTGTGTCGGTGGGTGATGTTCACTATTAATACGCTGTCCCACCCTCCAACATGGAGCTTCAGAGCGAGGGGTTGTTTACTATTTGCAGATGTGTCTAGGTTGCAGTGATATGTTGTGCTTGTCACTTTTAATAGCCATAAAGGTCTGTTACATTCTTTTGAAACATTATAAGTATTGTGTTATTTCTGACAGATCAGTGTTGCTGCTTAGGAAGAGGAAAGATTTCTCATTTAATCTTCAACAAGCCCAAAGAATTTAAACCTGCAACCTTCCAATATGAGCCTATGTCTCAATCATTTTGGCCATGTCTTGCCTAGAAAGGCTCAAGGCACTGAGGACGTCTCTGCATTCAACCAACTACTTTGTGTGGACACGATGTACCGTAGAAAGCACAGTCTGGATTCCCCCTGATGCGCAGAGGTGTTTGATAGCCTGTAATACAATGGAGTTGGGTGTTCCAGGCGGTTACCTGCAGTACCCCTGGGCTCTCTAGCTTTAGCTGGCCTGTGATGCTCGGAGGCCCCAGGGGCCAGTCCGTCCACCTCCTGGAAACTGCTGCTCTGTTTACCCCACATATGGTGGATCTGCATGGCTGCTTCACGCTCTGCTACCAGATCCAGGTCCTGCTGGGCCAGGTGGGCCCTCAGCTGCCTGATTTCAAACTGAAAGGAAAGAGGGACAAATGTGAGAACTTTAGACATTCAAAGTAAATACACACAGAATTTTTTAAGACTGTTTAACAACATTTTGTATATTCGACTTGCTAATATTCCATCCACTTAGGTCCAGGCATTTTATTTGCATGTCATGCCATGTGTTTTATTACATTGCTGCATTGCTTACATCACAGTTAACCATTGTATACACAGTACAGTATGCAGGTGCCAAACTGCACATTTCCAGTCTCTCTAATAGTTACAGTATAACTCTCAGACATACAGTAGACACTCTTCCCTTCTGGGTCGACATCTGAGAAATATAGAGCACTCAGTGGATGCACTCACAGTTACACTTATAAAGTTAAACTTATTCTTCAGCTGAGTAATATGACTTAAAAACAATAATTGAACTACCATTATTAAATTGTGAAGTAGGCAAAAGATTGCTTTGCGATAATGCACAGTGCTGGCTATCTGATATCCACAAGACTTCTGTAAAACTTATTATCTAGTGATAAAATGGGATAAATGCCTTTTTGAGTAGATTACATTTTTTTCCTTGCATAGCACTTTGCTGCCCCCTGCTGGTTATGTGCAGCTATAAATTGTAGACTGTAAGAAGGCAAGAGATATGAGACAGATAAGAGGACATACTGCCTGTTCCTGGCAGATCTGGGTGAGCCGGTCAAGCTGTTCCTCCCTCACTGCCTTGGCCTTCTCATACTGCTGGATCTCCAGCTCCATCTCCACCTTCACTTGCAGCACATAGGCTAAAACAATAGGGGATATTATAGTCAGTTTTCCTACAAAAGAAGCATTTAATCTTGTGTCTGTCAATTTTAATTTCAACAAAACACTACATTGACTTCATTCATTCATTCCCCCTCCCAATGTGGATCTTGTAGATATAAAGTCAACCACTGTTTTCTTGAAATTAAAGCCTGCATGTTCTCCACATTCACTGGCACATGATAAGTGACCACTACCAGCGTACTCTACACAAGGTGGACAAAATAACAACACAATGGCCTTGCAAACGATGGGTTGATGAGGCTTCAGTCATGTTTGTTGAGGTTGTGTCAGAAAAGGTGTTCATTTCACGGTAAGCTTTTAGACATTAGTTTTGGTGGTGTTGTATTGGATTGTGTTATATCTGAATGTGTTAAAAAACTACCTCTTTGAGCAGTTAGTGCAAGAGGTGACAACAAAGTTCTTTGCTCACACTCACCAATCATCTCTTTGAACACGTACTGTACTATATTCAAAAACCACAAGGGGGAGCAACATAGTTTAAAAAAAGCATTCTTTCCAATAAATAACATGCTCTGCACCTATATGATAAAATAATTAGCATGTAGCAGCTGATGTGTGAGCTTCAAAACTACATGTTCATTATAACAAATGATGTGCTACCATCGTTCCTGGTGTAAAATAATGAAAAAGGAGGAAAAAATAATTGAGCAAACAACCTCAAGGTTGTGTAGCTGATATTGCATAGAGCACACTGCAGTATCTATCTCTGTGACCTGACAGTAAAGGACAGGACGCAGGGGACATCAGCCCCGAGCCCCTCCCAGCCTCACCATCAATGATCCTCTTGACCCTCCAGATGCGCAGTGTGATGATGAGACCGATAGCGTCCCAGGGGCTGCTGGGGCCGTTGGCCACTGTGGAGGCCACCATGGGGGCCAGTGAGAGGACGATGACAGCTCCATCAAACACCTGAGAATATACACACACACAAACACACACATACATACACACACACACACACACAGTTACAGTTATATCTGTAGCTTCCAGAGTGGTATGACATTGAGGGAATGACACTGCAGTGAAAGGGGCCCCGAGTAGCAGGACTAATGGGACCCATGGGAGCTTACCTCTACTTTGTTCTCTATGTAATCCCATATGCCCAACACCACGATCCTGAACACCGTCTGAGACAGACAGAGGGACAGAGATGGAGACAGACAGCAGGTTACACACATGGTAAGATGGAAGAAAACAATGACAGCTAAACAGGGAGAAACTGGATGATGCACGCAGAGCACACTGGGTAGTAATACCCACTAATAAACCTGACATTCCCAGTAAATGGCATTTGCAGTTGCGATTTCTTTCATCCGTCCACTGGTAATTCATCAATGACATAATATACATACACATCACAGGCGGCGTGATAGCATTTAGCTTCTTTTGCTGATGCAGCAAGGGTTGCAGAGGGCAAACAACTCTCCCTTTGTCTCTGTTCCTCTTCTGCCATCCCCAAGCCCCCATCCTCATTTTAGATATTCAAGGTTGCACTGGAGCCAAAAGCAGCCTCCCTGCAGTTTCTACTTCATCAGTGTATCACTTTTATTGGTAAGTAAAACTCCAGTTACACAAAAGTTAGCAGTGGGATGGTCAAGTGTAGGCAACTAAGGCAAATGTGGCTGGCTGTAAAGAAAACGGTAATCAATACAGCACACCTGCGGCCTTGAAATTATTTAAAACTAGCAGCACAGAAAAGCTGCATCTGCATTTTAAAGTGTTTGTGCTGCGGATCAATCGAATAACCCGAGAGGGACCAACTGTGCCAGCTTTAACAACAGCAGTTACACAAGTCTTTTCAGAACACTAACGTAGATCTTAGTTGTGTGATTTCATAGTTGCTTCCGTTAAGTACACTATTAATGGGGCTGTACTCATGTTCACCTCTACTAATCAGAATCTAATCAAGCTATCAGAGAGGGCATGGGGCGTTTCATGGTGTTGTTAGTATTCGAATGAAAATCTGTGCACTTCACTGGCCCCACATACTGAACAACATATCATTAATTGACAGGCCGCTGCATCAGCTGTAAGTGAGACTGTTTTTGTGTTGATCGAGGAAAATAAGAGACTCACCTCAGTGAAGAACACAGAGAGAATAGTCAGGCTGATCCAGTGGATGATGCTGGCAAACTGGAATGCATTATTAACTGTAGGAATAAAACAGAATAACTGGTTATTTTTTTAAGGACAGTTTCTGAGACATGAAGTGGTGAAAGATGGATGCTGCAGTATTTTTTTTAAACACTGACAAAGTGCAATAAAGTGGTAAAAATAAGCACATTCAAGCACACACACACACATTCACACACACACACACACATAAATGCACATGACAGAGGCATGAAGCAACATCATAAATATGAATTCACCACCTACTGTACATTCATGTGTCTGTATCTTCCTGTCTATTCATCAGGCTAATTGTGGACAGCTTCAAACTGCACTTGGCTGTCAACTGAGGCATTTTTCTTCACGCACCACCTCTCCCCCCATCTGTCTTTGTTTGCCGTGTTCAGTGATCTGTCTATCAGTCCATTCATCTTCCTCCAGTCCTCCCCACACTCATCCACCAGCCAACTCTGTATTGCCTGATTTCTTTGTCCGCTAATCTCTCTTCACGCATTTGTCTTACTTTCCCTTTGTCTGCCCCGTCTTGTCAGTCAGTCAGTTCCCGGGGAACACTAAAGACTTGAATGTATTTGGATACGGCTGGAGCGACATTTCTGCCGTGTGTGTTCTTCACTCAGCCACTTCTGATAAATGAGGATGTCTGCACCATGCCAGATAATGCAGATGAAGGTGATACAGTAGTATTTCGACCACCTGACATTTTTGTGTTAACTGTGGAAAGCTATGGTAATGGGAGGATTATATTTGCCAGACCATGATTGATCAGAGCCTCAGGTGCCAGGATAGATCTTCAGTAACACAGACTCATTATACAGTAGATGTATAAGACCAGGTTAGCATTTAGTATTTACAGGCCTTCTGTACATGCTCACATACATGTATGTATGTGGGAGTCATTCTCAATTGACAATTGAGAATTGAGAATGACTCCCGAATGGGAGCCGAAACGTCTTGATTCTGAAAACAGTGTCCAGATGACTACGACTGAAACCTTTTCTACGACAGAACACTCTTGGACGAATGAGGGACTACACCGTCTCACATACATGTACTTTTTTTTTTTTAACAAACGCAAAAACATATTTGATGAGGATCCTTTAAATTTGAATAGAAATGTGACCACAATGTGACATTTTGCAGTTAACTTTTAAGTTATTTTGGTAGACAAACTATGTAATGGAGACATTTTCTAAATTACTATACTTAAAACACAAATTTGTTTTTGGTTATTTATTGGCTGACTATATATGCCATTATTTATGTATCTGCAAAAAGCTAATATTGGCTGATATATTGGCCTGGTTAATTTATTGGTCTAGCTCTAGTAAGTATAGTATTGTATATATAGTACAGTATAGCATAATATAGTAAGGGTGTGCTTCGGTGCACATATTCAAACTAACACTGTTAATGTTACCATTGGCTGTGATATAATAAAGGCAGCTCGCCAGAAAAGGTAGACTGTTGGCTGCTCGTTTACAGTACATTGGTAACAGCTGCTGCCAGCCTTATATTGCTAGGTGTAGATAAATAGTGCCTATCCTTAATCAAAGAAACAGCTTCACATATGAAATTTCTATTTCCACACCAGAGTTTTGTCACACTGTGAGAAAATGGTTTTATATTTTTTTGTTTTTCATTCTTTGCTTTATACATTTCTGACACCTTTAACCCTTCTGCCAGGTACCCTTCCATCCAAACTGCAGATCAGTCTAACAAGATGAGTGCATGATCTATCTGCAGCTTAGTTTTTGTGCTAATTAAGTTCTTACTCCTTTGTCATAGGTCTCGAATCTATGCATTGACCCAAGGCATTGGGTCAATGCATAGATTGTATAATTGTATAACAATTAATGAACAATTGTGCTGAGCAGTCAACTTTTTTCCCCTCTCCAAAAATGCTATTGCAAGCCAGGACTATAAACAATGAGTGTAACAAACCACCTCCCCACTGCAATGCCCTCAAAACCACATCCTTATTATATTGAAAATCTCAGGTGAAGTCACGCTGACTTGGTTTCTACCACTCACACTGCAACAGCTTGGTGTCTATGAGCAACTCCAGTGTCAGCAGCAGCACGACCAGAATGACACAGGCCACCAGGAAACAGTTGAAGCCCGCTGACAGCAGACAGACCTGCCACAGCGCTGCCCTTCGCCCACAGCACGGCTTCAGCCAGTTCGACCTGGGGGAGGTGAGAGACGGAGATGGGGAGGAAAGGCGGTTAGAAGAGTTGTGGGTACAAAGACAAATGGTGGGTCTTGTTGTGCTGTTATTTTAAAATGTAATACTGCTCCAGAGTGCGGATCTGACAGGAAGCATCCAAGGTCTAATCAATAAAACACAAGAAACGTCAAGATACACAAATCGTGAGGTGTATTCAACCTTGACTTCCGTTTTCAATCAGTCAACGTTCTTCTAAATATTTTCAGCAGAGGGTACTATTCTGCATGCAAATCATACGAATTCAGCATGCGTGCGTGCTGAAATTAAATTGCACTCCTGAATTTAATGTGAAGCATAAATACTTAAATGTACATAAATGTTCTGCTGGCACTGAGATGTTATGATGATGATATTAGTATGAAGTCATTCTGTTCAGGAATTCATGGTGTCATTGCTTCCTTGCCTAGCCATTGCCTTGCTTTCCTCATCTCCTCAAGAAACCCTTCATTCTGGCCTTTTCTGCAACCTTCCTCTACCCATTAAAGCTCTCCTTTTGTGCATCACCAAGCAGTGTAGTCTACTTATTATAACAGCCATTAGTTTGTTTGTGCCTATTTTTGGAGACAGATTACATTACATCTGTTGTGATCCACATTCAAACATTAAATAATTTGTTTTTGTCTCATCAGAACATGCTTGTATACATAGCATTAATAGATTTAATATCAGAACATCTATAGAGGAGGCGATACCTGAGTCAGTAGATGTTTTATAATCTCTATATTTGTTTAGACATATTACACATCTATAATCTTACAGTCAATAAAGTATGGTTCTAGAGAGATTAGAGTCTCCTGTGTTTAATTCCCCTCTCTGTTGCTTCACTGGGTGGTAGGACAGGGTAAAAACTGGATAGCTGACTGGCTTAATCCATCTGGGCGACTGTTTTGCTAACAACCAGGCTGGTAGTTATCTCACTGGTTCTACTCTTGTTTGAGCTCTCCCGGGATGATAGTGGGGCTGCGTGTGCACCATCTGGAGGGTGCAGTCACACACAGACAAAAAGATGATCGCTTAATTGAATGACAATGCCTTCATCTGATTTTTCCATCACAATGTTTATGCTCTCATACCTGCATGCCTAGCTGGTTTTTGAGAGAGCAGAGCAGAGTGAAGGGGTGAGGGAGAAATTTGGGACACCTATAATTCCTGATCCCAGAATATGTGTTATACACGCTGTAATTCCTACCACTGGTTTAGCAGCTACTGCTTTATACATCTTCACATTGCTATATATTGTCCATTAGTGTGGAGTGTGCTGATGTCCCTTGTGTGCTTGCTCCTTGTCCAGGTACATAGTGCCTGAAGTGTCAGACCTGCCTTAATCCCATCCCTACTCTCCCCTACAAGTTCTTCTAATCAGAGACTGTGAGTGACTGGGACTACTGGGGATTTATGGTCAGTAAATAATAACAAATCTCCAAGTGACACACAGGGTTTTTCCCTTCCTGTCACAGCTCTGCATTCCACACACACTTGCTTTCCTTTCTCCGAGGCAACACTGAGAAATGCAGTATGCTTCTTTGAAAATAGCAGCTATCCATTGCCACCTCTCTCCCATAGGAAGAAAGCTATGGGCAATGTCTGTCAGAGGACAAGAGAGGATGCAATTTATTCTACTCTCCTCTTGGTTCAGCTCAGAATGAAGGAGGCAAACACAGAGAGGAAGCGGGGTGCAGCCGGTTCAAAGGCACTGGGATTCGTCCAAAAGTGAACTGGAGAGAGAGCCAGAGAGGAAGGAGGGGGAGTTGGAGAAGGAAGAATGAGAAAGAGAGAACAGAGAATGCTGCAGATTGAGTTAAAGGATATTTCTGGTTTATTATAACTTGGGTCTTATTTGTTGTCATTTTGGCCATCATTCCTATTTTTAATGATAGTGCTGAACTCATCAAGTTAATTGCTAGGATTTGTGAATGTGGTAACATTACTTAAAAGAAGTCCAACAGGGTATGAAATACAAACGGTCAGAAGATTAAACTTAAACAAACCCCCAAGATAGCTAAACTTATTTGGAATTACAGTGGGGCTGCAAACAATTATTATTTTCTCAATTAATTGATAAATAATAAATAAAATAAATAAAACTGTTTTGATAAGTGCCATATTAATAAATAACGTAATGCTTCGTAACAAGAGAAATAAAATACCACAGTGAATGATGAAATATAAAGAAATAAAATACATAAAATACACAAAAGCAATAATATAAACAGCCAGTTCAGGTAAAATCAGGATATGCTTTCTGATAAAAATGTGTTTTGAGAAGAGACTTAAACGAAGACACTGACTCAGACAACCTAATTTCTTCAGGCAAGTTGTTCAAGAGCCTCGGGGCCCTGATAGCAAAAGCTCTGTCCCCCTTAGTTTTCTTAGACAGAAGACCCCTGACTGAAGATCTCAAACTATGTGAAGGTTCATAAGGGATTACAAGATCTAAAATATAGTCCGGAGCCAGGCCATGAAGAGCCTTAAAAGTAAGATCTTAAAATCAATCCTAAAACAAACAAGGAGCCAATGTAAAGAGGTTAAAATAGATGTGATGTGATCGTACCTCTTTGTCCTGGTTAAAAGCCTAGCTGCTGAGTTCTGTACAGTCTGCAGTCGTTTCAGAGTTTTTTTGATTAAGACAAGTTAGGCAACAAGTAAGACAACAGGCTGCTAAAATAATCAAGGCGTGAGGAGATAAAAGCATGTCCAACAATTTCTGCATCACTAAGATTTAAAATAGATCATACTTTTACAATATTTCTGAGATGATAAAAACATGACTGGACAAGCTTAATGATATGTTGCTCAAAACATAAATTGCAGGTTACCAGTAGACGGCAGCATTTGTTTAGTGATGTGTTGGGGCCCAATAACAATGATTTCAGTTTTATTTGAGTTGAGCTGAACTAAATTTATTGACATCCAATTTTTTATGTCAAACAGGCAGTCCTGCAGAGAGCTCAGCATACTAAGGTCAGTGGGCTTGACAGGGAGGTACAACTGTGCCTATGTCTGCGGATGACATCACCCAAGCGAAGCGTGTATATGGAGAACAGTATTGGTCCCAGAATTGAACCTTGAGGCACACTGTACTTGATATGGGAAAAGAATGACATGAAGTTATTAATGCTGACACAGAATTTCCTATTGGACAGATAAGATGAGAACCAGTTTAGTGCAGTAACAGATATGCCCACCCAGTGCCTCTATCTAAGAGAATGCCATGATCAGTTGTGTCAAAGGCAGCACAAGAATTGAGCACATGCCTGCGTCTGCATTCATTAAAAGGTCATTAGTGACTTTGAGAAGGGCTGTCTCAGTGTTGTGGTGTTGACGAAAGCCAGATTGGAACTTTTCATCGTTTTCGATCAATCGGTTAGTCTATAAATTGTCAGAAAATAGTGAAAATGCTTGTTACAATTTCCTGAACCACAACATGACATGTTCAGATGTCTAGTTTTGTCTGACTCGCAGTCCAAAAACCCGATTTTCACTTTACTATCATATAAGACAATGAAAGGTATCAAATCCTCATATTCCAGAAGCTGGAAACAGGGGATGTTTGGTATTCTAGCTTTGGTATTTTTGCTGATGATTATTGTGTCAATCGACTAGTAGTTTCACCTGTACATGGAAGAGAAAACAATTGTAAATGGTAAAATTATTACCCAAATTGTCCGTTATAAAAATCCATCACAGTTTACTAACTGACTTTTTGGTGCAAGTGTGACCTACTTATGCAATGAGGGGTTATCATGGACATTTCAGGCACACTTATTTGGGGTTTTTCCTCCAAAAAATGTTTGTTTATAACTTGTCCGATGGGTCTCTTGTTTCTTGGCCCATTGGACTGCATTGCAACAATGTCCCTATGTTCCCAGATCTCAGCAATGAATTTGGGGAGTGCAATGTTACCGATAGGAATCACGGCCAAAACCATGAAAACAATACCTAAAATGTAATAAACTAGAGTTATCCTTTGAGGTGAAAAAGAGAGAGGGGATCCTTGTGAGTGGCATCATTTTGCAGTTGCAGCTGAACCTCCAGTGTAGCACAGCTACACATCCTCTCCATCTCTCACCAAGGTCGGCAGAGAGGCTGGAGCTCGGCCACGCTGTGTCAATGCTCTCCCAGAGGCTAACCAATGCACTCAGCCCTCTGCAGCAACCATCAGTACCAGCCAATGCCAACAGATTAGGAGCTCAACACCTGGGGTGGCAAATAGGTGGTGGAGGGTAACGGTATCATTAACAGATACCATGGAGACTTTCCCGGCACTGATTTGTTCCCAAGGAACATTGTCAAACCCTATCTGCCAGTGGACAAGAGCCAAGAAAAAGAAACATTTACCTAATGATACTCCTAACACACAGTCACCGGACATTTGTGGACCATTAGTTAAAAGATGGAATGAGCAGCACACACTCCAAGAGACACTTCACTTACCTTCAGGACCGAAAAGCATGATTTAACTCATTCTGTGTGGAATCCAAATTCATTCAGACCTCTCCCAAAAGCCAGGCAGAAAAGGTATTAATTTAATAAACCTGTAAAGAAAAACCCTGTCTGGAAGCAGAGTAAATGGCAGTGATGGATTACTCCAAGCTCAGAAACTTAATTTTAGGGAAATCACTTTAAACCTTGAACGCTGAGGACCTGAAGTATTTATGAGGAAGTGAGGCTGCTTTAGAAGAAAATCACCTCACTCTCTCCCAGGGTCATGGCAGGTGCAGATCGAATGGGAAATACCTTAATGGTTGGTCGTGCACGTATATGTGTGTGCACACACACACACACACACACACACACGCGCGCGCACACGCACACACACACAGAGAACATTGTGTGTGGAGGAAATGAGAAATGCAGGGTGGCATGTGCTGTGGACAGGTCATAAAGACATTAACAGGCCAGTGGCTACAATGGTAACACACTGAGGGAAGATCGAAGTGCACCCGACAGCAGCACAGAACGAGGGGATTAGATCATGAGAGTGATCAATAGTAGCCTGAGATGGAAGTGATGGCACGCTGTACATGATGCCGGCTGCAGCGGCCCTTGCAGCAGAATGGCCAGATAGGACAGAGCGGACAAAGACATCAGGCAGAGTGACTGGCACAGAGGAAGGTGTTTGGTCGCTCTGCTGGGGCCCATTCACACAGACAGGACAGAGCTTTGGCTCCAGCCCCAGCTAAGTAACTCTCACTGAGGTGGGGAGCCTATCACAACGAGTATCTCTTTTATTATACTGTCTCCTGTAATTGAGACAGGATAAAATACAATGTAAACTCATTAGGTACAAGTTAAATGGAAATTAAATCAGAGAGGTGGTGCTCTGTTTGTGTGTGTGTTTGTGAGTTAAGTGATGGAGTGAGAGAGAAGGGAGGGGCTGCAAAGAGGAAAATTCATTCAGAAGTAATGAGTCTGAAAGACTCTATCAACTCATCTGAGGTATTGATTGTAACACACATACACACACACACACACACACACACAGACACACACACACACAAACAACTAATGAACAAGTGCAAACACTAACATCTCCCTCAAAATGTTTGCAAAGGAAGGCCTATAATAGTGTCGCTCTAAACGACTTGCACTGCTGTGTAAGGCCTCTAAATAATTGATTGGATCTCTTGATTGATTGCACATTTACAACAAAGCAACTTTGCCCGGTGAAAAACTCCAGCACATTTGGGTCCAAACCTGTGGCAGCTGTCACACAATTACATTTGGTTCCAAAACTCATTAATTAATCATGCGATGAGGCTAAAAAAAATTCTCTGGTCAAGACTCAGACCACTGTGGCTGGCTGCTAGCCACAGTGGTCTGAGTCTTGACCACTGTGGCTAGCAGCCAGCGGCCATTCATTTATTCAAGCACAACTGCAAATTATGCTTTTGGTAAAATGTTAAAATTATTTTTAGGATTTTTTTTTTCAAATTTGTCACTTTAGTACAGTGAAAATGAAGCTGTGTCTACACGTGACCCTTAATCTCAGGGTAGGGTCTATTCAAAACATGAGTTGTGAGCAGCAGAGTAATATTCCCTTTTCATATTGAATCAATTTTTGAAGAATTTTGTGTAGGCTTTAATAGGTGAAAGTCAGAAAAAACAAACAAACCTTTAAGTCATCTTGTGAGCCCTCATATTTATCTTGGGACCCTTAGGAGGGTCCCAACCTGCAGCCTGGTACAGTAAGACTTTAAAAATTACAAACTAAATATATTTTTGAAAAGTACTTGTATGTTCATTTTATAGATTATTTTGACAAACTATGTTCTTTATCAAGTGGCAGACATCTCATGAATCTCTTGACTGACTGTCAGCGAGACATGTGAACACTGGCTTTTGAATTTAATGTATCTTCTTTGAAGGTGTAAGGGGCAATGTCAGATACTACTCCAGCAGCATTTTAAAATGATACTACTTGACTCAGGTTTTCTGTCTCCTCTCAATTTCTCCCTCTCTGTACTGATAACTATATAGCCCCATGGTTCCTTCAGTATAAAATTCAACCAATTCACACCAATCTGCTGAACTCAGCAGGCTTGGGCAGGGGAAAATGGACCACAACTGTGTGCCTGCAAGCTGCTGAACAGCAAAGGTTGGAGGACTTCATCTCACTCAGGCTATGTTACACTTGTTCCTTAACTTACTTTATACACTTGAAGAGGATTTCATTTAATCTCTGATGTATGCCTTTTGTTTTTTACCTGAAAGCTTCTGTTTCTTTAGAAAGCACAGGTGGGGCATCTGCCTAGATGGCTTGAAAATCAAGACAAATGCCAACATAACAACTGTCTAAATCCTTTATTGTGTAACCACTGCTGAGTCATCTGTGTTATCACAGCGAAGAAGAAGCAAAGAAGCCCTGAGAGAGGAAAACCAGCTAAGCAATAAATATGCTGAATAACGTGAAGTTATCATAGATAATCAATTGTACATTTTAGAGCTTCCATGTCTCATCGCTATTAATCGATTACAGATGCCAATAAATAAAAGTTTAGGCTTTAGCATTCTCTCTGAGTAAGTAAACACATTTTTTTATCTTCATATGAAAATGCATGCAGCTTTCCAGTATAACCAGACCTTTCCACTGGTTTCAAAGTGCGATCAGCTATCATCTCTCCACTCCTTGCATCCTTCACCACGGTACAACCTAGCAGAGGGGACTCAGAGCTGGTCTTTGCCAGAGAAATGGGCCACAGATACAAAGAAAATGGAGATGGATGGGGCTCCATGTGCAGAGCAGCAGACAAGCTGTCCCTGATAAATGGGTTTTCACCAGGACACTTGATCTCTCTCGCTCTCAGCCTAAAAAGCAATCTCACACTTTGCATGTCTGTGAATATTAACAAACCCTCAAACCCTGCACTCAAATGTCATCTATTGTGTCGCACATGGTGCCAGGCAAGAGAGCCAATTTGATGGAGAGTACTGTTCCTCTGTGTGTTTGAAAAGAATTGGGGGGGTCCTGCTCTCTTTTCAGACATCCATCAGCACATAACAGGTAGAACAGGTATAGTATGGCTCTAGTTTCAAAGTCTCATGAAATATTGCTGCTGCCAAGATTCATACTAGACTCTGGCAAGGTCCTTCAGTGCTATATTCTACACTCAAGATTTTTCAAATTTTACCATTTAACTTCAACTTTGAGTAATGCCAACCTGGGTTTGATTATGTGCATGTTGATATACTGCTATATTAATGCATTTTAGTGAGTGAAAAGTGGCAAGAGAATTTTATTTCTTTGGGGAAGCCTAAGCACTATGTTGAGTAATGTAATCAATCTAGGCTGGTCTGGGCACACTTAAGCTTATCTAATATCCAACATTTCACCCGACACTGTATCAGCTAGCAACTGTGGCTGTCATTATGCAACACGGCACAGGGTTAATCCCACACTGCTGTCCAACATGGACAGATATTACATTCATCAAATGGAGCCATTTCCTTGTGATCTGCAGCCGGCAGCTTTGTGAATGAAAGTTTGGAGGAAGGTTGTCTGCTCCATTCCTCCCTCCATCCTTCTCTTTATCTCCTCTGCCTCCTTTCTTCTCCAGTCAAAGCAGCAGGTTGACCCATATGAACCATCTGTCATTGCTGCATCATTGTGCCTCACACCTCTCAGTCTGTCCCCTGGAGATCAACGACATATGCTACTGCAGCTGTGGGCAGCAGGCTGATCTGGGGAAGATAAACCAGGACAAGCGCATGATGTGCAGCCCGGGGTCCCAGAGACTGGGGGCAGGCAGGGAGAGACTCCAACCAGTCTGGAGGTCACAATAAGAGTTCAGGATTAAGGTAGAAGAAAATCTCAGCACACCACCTTGCTGCTGCACCTTTGTTCAGATGCGTAAAATTCAATTGTATTCACATGTACAGCGTCTAATAAAGAAATACACAGCTATATTATTCTTTTAATTGCCTCATCTAAAATGTCCTCTGAGTATGCTGTGATCTATGACATTCTGAAATGACTGTAGAAGGAAGGTATTGGTGACATTCAAAACTATTTTTTGGCAAATGCAGGCAAATGAAAATAACCTCTGATTAAAAAAATAGATTAAGCAGATGCACACTCCATTATGTTGTCATAGTTTATTACAGCTTCCAAATTTTAACCAAATTTGAAAATAATTAAAGCACCAACATATTTTAAAAGTCAATTTGTGTATGCTTTGCACACACACAAACAGCTGTTGTCACTTACACTAATTACACGTCTATTAAAGACCTGCTTATACCCTTTTTTCAACCCCTATTAGGCATGGATTGCTGCAAGGTTGGTTAGGTTGCTACAGCTTAATCAAAATAAAGAAACATGACAAAGCATGCAACACCAAAAAAAGATCCACTATTAAAAAAGGCAGAATTTTAAAATTATACAATAACATACATGAGACAATAATTAAGTGACCAAAGGTGGATGTGAAATCACACCACCCTCATCTTGGACTTTCCAGTAAGTTCTGGAGAAGATGGTGCTGCCAAAATCTATTAATATTTCCATCCAGCTCACTACTGCACAGAATCTTGTCAAGTACTGCATGTGCCCTTTGTAGTCCGCAAGAACATCCACCTCCTACATAATCGCCCACATCTCCTGATAAAGAGCCATGAGAAGCTGCCATGCAAGACTAAATGCGCTTCTCTGGTGTGTATTCTTCTGCTCTTTTTTCACAGCCATATGGAACAAACAAAACCAAGGCGTCATCATCAAAGATTTAGGATCAATTCACAAGTAATGAGCCCTTTCTTTTCCCATCTCTGACCATTGGTATAAGGCCATTCCTTTGACCTTAACCTTTCACCATGTCCATATCCAAACCAAAGCACTGACCAGAGATCACTATAAACTTTACAAACCGAACAACAGTCATTTTTATGATGAAATTGAAATCAGAACGCACCTGCTCATGTATCTAAACAGGACAGTCACAAAATGACATAACTAAGATATAAAAACATTTCAGGAATGTAAATCATAGTAGCTTGAGAAAACAAACAAAGCCACTCCAACATCAGTAGCAAGTCTAAGAAAGAGGGTTTACATTCTTGCATACAATCATTTACAAAAGACTAAAATTAGCCTACAGTATGCAGAGGAGTCTCTGTGACTATACATTCCAATAAACAAGAGAAAAATAGTTTTCAGAGCAATGTAAATTAGTCAGTTCATTGCTTTGCCATTAGGTTCTTTGATACTCTTGATTAATTTATAACCATGCAGCATACAACACATCCCATTTTTGTGTCATTCCTCTGAGGTTATACACATGAGTCACAAAGGCAGCCAGAACCTGTGGCGACAAGCTGGCTCTGTTGCTTTTTCCAAGAGTGCTAGAGTGCTTTCAAACAACGAATGTGTGTATGAAGCTGTCATGACAGGTATGTCTTGGAATGCTTGTGACCTAAAAAAAATAAATAAAAAAAAATAAAAAAAATAAAAAAAATAAAAAAATAAAAATCAGGAATTCCAATCTAAAAGGCTCATTGAACATACCAGGGCGCATGCTCGTGCAGCGACCGGCTGCAAGATTTTTACCTTACTGTTTTACAGCTGGAAGCATACCATAGTAATCCCGGTGGCCAAAAACAATCACCCCAAGGTTTTTAATGATTATAGGCCAGTTGCTCTGACTTCCCTAGTCATGAAGTCCTTTGAAAAACTGCTGAAAAGAGAACTTCTCATCAATACTGAGCACCTGCTTGACCCATTACAGTTTGTGTACAGGGCTGGCGAAGGGTAGAAGATGCTACTGCCTCTCTGCAAAACCTTGTTTTTAAACATCTTGAAGGTAGCAAAAGACATGCCAAGCTGCTATTTGTGGTTTTTCCGACTGGTTTTAACACAATCCAACCCCACCACATTTTAATAGACAAGCTCATCAAGAATTTTGGTTTAGATTTTAATGCTGTGGGATGGATCCTTGATTTTTAAACTAACAGAACCCAGAGATTGAGGGTAAATGGATGCATGTCAGGGGAATTGTCAACATCCACAGGCTCCCCTCAGGGCTGTGTCCTTTCACCTCTCTTCTATATTTTCTGTATTCTGACGACTGCTGCAGCTGGCACAACAACAGATACATTTTAAAGTTTGCCGATGACTCTGCTGTAGTCAGTCTCCTCCATGCCGATGAAAACAGACACGGTCCTGTTGATGATGAATTTGTACATTGGTGCGACACATTTGTACATGATTTGTATATTAGTTTCTACAACTAAATGTGACAAAAAGGACATGAGTATTGATTTTAGGCATCAGCTTCTCAGAGTACAATCATCAAGGGACATGTGGTAGACTCTGTAGAGAACTACAAGTACCACAGGATTTTAATTGATAACAAGCTGAATTGACACTGAGATGCTGTGCAAGAAGACCCAGCAGCATCTGTCCTGTCTCAGATTCATGTTGACAAGACCCTCATGATCCTATTTTATACATTTTACTTAAAACAGACTCAGTTTTATTTTATTGAGTCTGAACTTTTTCTTTAAACTTGCTGATTCGGAAAACACAGCAACAAGGCTAAGAATGCATAACCAGGATAGTGAAAGTGAGCAGTAAGATCTTGGAAGTACAGCAGAGTATGCTTTCTGACCTGTTTAACAGACAGGTAGGGATGAAGGCTAAAGCCATCCTATCCGACAGCGCCCATCCCCTTTTCAGATCTTGTCTTCTGGCTCTCGGTTCAGATTCCCCCCTGTTAAGCATAAGGGTAAGGTACAAGCACTCCTTCACCCCCACAGCCATTTCTCTTTTGAATGCAGGCTGGGGGAAGAGTTAGTGAGTCCAAGGCTACTCACTTGTGTGTAGTATAGTGTAGTTGTGATGACATGATGTGGTTTGTGATGATGATGATGATGATATTACCCTCCTTGTGTATTTATATGGTCATATTCTGCCGCTACTTATGTAATTTGCCTTGTAATTTATTTATTGCTGCTGTGGCTTAGTACCCTGCAGGTTGGACACTAGCAAGTGCTGTATTCAGGGCACCTCCCCTTCCCCTTAATGTACTGTATGTCCATGCTCTTTTATGTATTGTACTATGCCTTGCTGGAAAACCAATTGCCCTCTGGGGACAAAAAAGTTAAAAGTTGAAGTTGAAGTAACACTCACATGGGTGACAGATTGCACACTGTTTTCACTAGTCTGCTGAATACATGAAGAGGGTGTTTCTCTGATCAGAATGAACACCTTCTTACTTTTCATGATAAAGAATATTGTTGACCAGGCAAAGTCCAGCCGGACGTGGTCAGCTGACACACCAGGGCCTGGATGGCAAAATGCCGGATGCTCTAATTAAGCTTATGCTGTTTGTCCACTTTCTCTGCATGGATGCCAGCATCGCAGCATGCCAAAGGGTTGTGAGTCATGCTTCCTGAGTGGAGAGCCATGGACACTTGCTACAAGGGTGCTCTAGGAGGGGCATGTCCTGTCCTGAGAGTACTGGGCCTGCAGCATGTTGATATGGTGATAAGAAAACAACACGAACCCTGGACAAGCAAGGCTCATGGACAGAAACAGCACCACCACAGGGCTCTGACATTTCAGGAAAGCTATGGTGCTAACAACACTCTTTGTTTTGTGCCAGAAATCGACATTATGAACAGAAGCCTGTCTGGTAGCGAGAAATTGCTGTGTCATTGAGCTGAAATGAGCACATCAGTGGAGACATTGTCTATTTAACATGGTGACACTAATAAATTCATCGCCAAATATCCTCGACTCCCGGACTCTAATATAAAATGAGGGGTGATTCAATACGGCAGGTGTAATTACCATGTGCAATAACGAGCAATGGAGAGAGTGACGGCAGAGCTTTTCTCTGCCAGGGTAGATTATAGATTGTAGTAATTGCAATTCTGCCTTAATTATGGATGTTGCACTTTCACACAACAAGCAGAGACAATGTCTCAGACACTATACTTCTAGTATCTTCTTAACTGTGGTGGCAAACATCAGGAACATCAATCAATATGTAATTACATTTTTAGGCTTTATAGTATACAAATTAATCATAGAAAGATTTCATTGATAATCATGCTACTAATTTGTTTCCAGCTTCCTGAAAAAGGTATGATGTTTGATATGCTTCAAACGATGAAATTGAAAGTGTTCTGCTTCATGTAGTTTTAGAACAAAAAGCTTAAAGAGCTTAAAATTCCTTATGACCACACTCAAGTTGCTTTTTCAGGCTAGCCAAACCAGTCATGAGTTCTTACTAACAACAACAACAATCATCTCTAGAGATTGTTTTACTGATTGTGGTCAAATTATCTCAAGCAACAACAGAAAGTGAAGGGTGGTGTCAGATGTAAATTCATGGGACGTACCCCTCTCTGTTGTCCTCTTCATCTGGGTTTGAGATGAGCTGGGATCCAGCGAGGGATATGTCCAGGGCAGCCAAAGGCAAGTCTCTGTAGGCGAAGCTGACCAGCTGGACAGGGGCCACGCACTGGTTGTCCTCCTCCACCTGCTGGGAGATCACCTCTAGCTCTGAAGCTCCGGCCTGGGGAGGTGCGCTATGGTACACACACACAAACCACACCCAGAGCAGCATTAGAGTTAGAGGATGGATGTCAGCAAAGACGGCAGAGTTGCAGTGCAAGGTTGTATGAAAGTGTGCTGTTTTTTTTAATTAGTCAGTGCACCTACTTGAAAAATGCTCCAGCTAGCAAAGTGTGATAATAACTACTGGGACTATATGCTTAATTTTGATGAATGAAAACAGAAACATGGTGTGAAATTCCTTGTTTGCAATGTTTGCTGGCACCCTCAACAAGGACACATTTACCTGGCAAGTGATGACATGCTGATCTACATTTCTTGTTAGCAGAGTATGCAGTGATGTTAGTCTCAAACCACAGTAAATATGGCAGTTTGCATTCCACACATGGAAATATTAACAGTTTCCGGATTAAATCACCTTTCAGACTACTTTCCAAAGCATTCATTAATATTTAGAGTCATTTTCCATCTTCCAGGCAGCCACTGGTTTCCATTCATCACTACAGACTGAAACTCAAACTTGAAACTTGCTTGAGGTTAGGGATCTATTACAGTGAACAATTTTGTTTTTGTTTGCCTTTTTGGTTAAAATCATGCTATTGTCCAGTTGCCAGCAGTTACCATTTTGAAAACTCTCTCTGTTGGTGCACTCAAGGACACTTGATATTTCAGAATTGGTTGCCAACTGAACTGACACAATTCTTTTTACAACATTCATTATTTCCCTACAGCATTTGGATTTCTGAAAACATAACTCATGAGTGGCCACTGAATGCTAAAAGCTGCATTATGATTTAATAATGGGACTAAGTTCCTACTTGACAGAACACGGAAATTAATGCAAACTAATGGCTGCTTGAAATCAAAATAAAAACCTATGGTTTAGTGTAGGGTATGGTGTGCATGGGTCAAAATATGCAAAACTACCGGTACCATCCTACAACAAAACAATATTTTTAAAATGGGATAAATGACATCAGAGGGCCTCAAAAACGGTTGTTTCAGCTTTGTTTTCTCCATTTTGATTTATCCACTGTATTTTCTCTGTTAGGTTAGCTATATTTGACAGAACCAGACAAAGTGTCATTTTAACTGCCTTTGAGGTCCTAAAACTTAAATGTGTAGGGACGGTTGGATCCTACGAGCTCAGCCAATAGCAGACAAGGAGAAGCCACCCTGGAACAGGAGTCTCACATGGCTTGGCAGCCGTCCCAGTGCAGCCAGTGTGGAGACATCAATAACTCAAGTGCTTAACATTGAAGGAAAGCATTGATTACAAGACAGAGGGAACAAAGGCCATTTGGTTGGTGAATTCTACAGCCTCTGTGCTGGAGGTGAAACAGAGTGGGAGGAAACAGTTAGAAGAAGATCACTGAGCAGACCCACCTTCCTGTTAAATGTTAATGTAGGCAGACCTGAAAAGGAAAATAGGCCTTTCTTTTTCCTGACTTATTTCCTGACTCATAGCTGTTTAATGGACTCCCTTGAAATGTTATTTTGTTATTCTCACAGGAAACCAAGAATCACTTGAAATATATTGTCTTAACATGGCACAATAGGGCTATGGAACACAAACTCTTATTCTCATGTCCTCACTACATGAAGTGCCTTGTCCTTCCTCCCTTTAAATATCTAATCCTTTCGTTATGTGAGTCCTGCTAGATGTGTTGTTTAGCTTGAGGGTCAAACGCCCATATATTAACATGCTCGCCACAAAACACACCTGCACATCCCAGTGTTATCTGTGGACTTGGCACCTCTGACCAAAAAGGACGCTAATCAGTCATGACAGACACAAACTGTTTAGTGCATCAAAATCACATTTCCAGACAATCACAAAGCAGGCCAGGAGCCATTATGTGCAGAGCCCAGTGGAGTGGCTGGTTGCCATCCCGGGGAGGCAGTGGAGGCTTCACATCTGAACACTTTGCTCCCTTCAACGATGCAGGCAAGGACAGCCAGTAGCATGCTAAAGGGTGGGATCTTTTCAGAGGCATGTGATATTAGGAAACGCCACGAGGAAGCAAAAAGGTTAACATAGAGCATGCATGGCTGGGGGGGAAATTTCACACCCATACAGAGTAAGAGCTAAGGCTTACCATAAAGCCCAAAAGGTGCAAAAACCCATGGTTCTACACTAGATAATGTTTCTAAATGCTGGTCTGGTATTTTTTTACATAGTATTGTTCTTAAACCCATGTCTTAAGGCTGTAGTTACATGAACTTGCTATATTATAATGCAAAACACTAAAATAAAACTGGTTATACCTCAACTTTTTCTGAATTTGCATCAATTCAGGACAGCCACTACAGTAATTATACTGTTACTACACAAAAGAGGAACTTAAACTGGTAATGCTGATTAAAGTCAATGCATTGGTCAAAAATATAACATGTTCTTAGTAATTTGTTACTTGTAATTTGGTATGCGACTCTAATGCAATACACGTATTTTTGTCACATTCTGGGAAAACGTTTCGTCCTCACTGCATGATAGTTTTGCAGCAGCAACTGTAGGGACAGTTTGTTAATCCACAACCTAGCGTTAGTTATATTACTTGCTGTGTCGTTGTTCGCTCTATATCATGGTATTTGTCATGGTATTGGATTTCTCCAGAATTGCAGACCCCATCTTTAATATAAATTTGGGTTTTAGAGAGTACAGTAGTGTTTTTAAGGAGGTCTATTTCCTTGTGTGTAATTATTGCCAGGGATTGGCTCCTCCAGAGTAACAGCGATGCATAGATATTCCCCCAGCATTTTTACATTACATCACCTTCTGTGAGAAAGGTATTCAAATACCACTAAAGACCAATACTGCTGAACTCAACAGAAAGTAAAACAAATGTACATCTTTTTACTCTGAATACTAAGACCAGTGCAAATAAAGGAGGTTTAAAATGCTGACATAAGATTCATCAGGAGTGAATATGTTTACTTCCAGGGCCATAGATGGGGCTGTGTTTACTGCCACTCAAGAGTGAGTCTGCTTGTAGTAACATGTAAAGTTAAGACATGATTAAAACCAGTTTGAGACTAAGACTAAGTCAGAGTTCATTTAATCTTTTGTTTTTATGTCAGGACATATTAAATGCCTCATGAATGTGTTCAAGTTATATTACTTTGTATTTTATTTCATACTTTTTGTTATTTGGTTAACCAGATCTGGGTCTAAAACATCTGCACAAAACTTTTCTCTGTATTGTATTGGCAGATAATAGTTTTTTGGTGTAAGATGCAGTTGTGGCAGAGTGGTCTTTACTTCAAATTCTCACAATGGCTGTGAAACTGTAGCTGACATGTCCAATAGCACAGCAACCTTCAGCACCAAGGCGTAACTGTACAGCAAGGCAAAAAAAGTGTGTGTGCAAGAGTGAACTTTCCATGGATAAATAACTGTTAACATAAAGTAAAGTCAAACTAAACAGCTTATGATCATTATAGTTCAATGCGATTCCAATGCAGGACAACAACAATGATCAAATAGAGTATAATATAGCTATTCTATCAAGGTGATAAGGGGCGAGACTGATGCCTGTCACATCATATCTTAAATCACCTATTCTGAGCAATAAATTCTCTGCTTCTGTCATGATTTTAAAGTGCTGCCTCAGCATGACCTGGTGTTTTGCAGAGGGCATCTGTATCATTGTCATTCTGAGTGCTCACTGCCACAGTATTTCTGGCCAGCTGTTTGCAACCCAGCTGCCCTGTCTCACCCAATAAGTTTGTATACGGACACTTGGCTACTCCTCGGTGCACAGCAATTCACTGTCCTGATATCATCAGGAAAGCGGGACCAATGTGCCAAATCACTTATATGGGCACCGGCCAGATTTCCCAGCAGCAGCAGCCCTGACAACAAGCTCCTGACACAATGGTACATTTGTAAGATCAGATCTTTTCTGCAACGCCCGCTCTTTCAAGGTCCAAAGGGAAATTACAGCAGTAGACAATTCCACTGCATCAATGAAGAGTGAATGTGTTTTTGTTTGTCTTTGGAGTCTTCTTTTTACTGTTAATACAGAAAATACTTCAGCTTTGAATCTGTCTTTTTATGTCCATATCGCCTCAATTAGCAGGCAGTGAAGATGACGCCTGAAACATTAAGATTTACTCTGCAGACATCCCACAGCAGATGCTTGATCTTCAGTGCCAGGCACACGCATTCAAGTAACCAACCATAACTATGTTGGATATGGACACAATAACATTTTAAAGGGCAAGGCAGTCAGTAGTTTCATTTTCTAAAACAGCTGGGCACTGTTATTTTTAGCAAACATTAACCAAACAGCAGTAATGAATAAATATTTTATTTTCGTGTCAGGTCATTTACATGACCCATCCCTCACGTACACATTAACTAACAACAAACCAAGCATTCCTACATGTTAACCCACCACCATCTAACAGCACAATACATCAACATCATCCAAACAGACATAAACCTCCCACAAATAACACTACAGGAGATATCCCGCATTGGAAATACAACAAATTTACAAACACAGCCCCCTAAGCACAAGACACAATACACAAATCCAAAAAAGACAAAAACTACATCTGCATCCAAGTGTCAAATATTGTATATTTGATCCAATTCATAAACCAATAGTCCTCAATCCATATAGAATAGTCATGTTACTTTTCTCCTCCTATCCAATGCTTTAGAAAGACATACAGAAAATGTAAAAACATTATCAAAAAGATATTCAATTAAAGCTCCATTCTCAATACCTATCAAATCTAAATCAGGAAAATGTACTTTTTTGAACAATATTTATCATAAATCATAATATATAAAATAAAATGAATTTCGTTCTCCACCTCCTTTAGCTCACAATATTCACAGATTCTTTCATCTTCAGTCACGACTCTGTATCTTCACGTTTCAATATGTAGTGGTAATACACCACATCTCAACTGTGTAATAGTGCATTTGTTGAGGACTATTTTCAGCTGCAGATTAATACACATTTGATGCGCTAGTGATAATTTATTGCTCCAGGACGGGATATGGGATAGATTCAAAATAAACTACAGTGCCCAGGTTCATCATAATGTATGAACATGTCATTCAGTCCAACATTGTGGCTCATTGATGTGTTTTTAATATTTTTTGGACAACAATGGGGCTCTATGGCACAGAGGAATAAGAATAAATTACAGTATATCAGGTTTTGTCTACACAGACAATATTTGTAAGTAGGAACAATTAATTGTTGGTTTTGGTCTTTTCATGGGATTTGTTGACAATAAGAAAAATATAGAATAATTCCAGACTTAACCATAACCATGTAATTTAGTGATTGAATGCATTATCTTAAAAGGGAATCTATGTTTGGAAAATTACTTAAATCACTTATATAAATTTAATACATTTTTTTAGAAACTTCCACAGAATAATACTATAAACACCATGACACATTATAGCCTAAATATTTTACTGTAAACTCTTTACTGGAAATGTAGTGCATGACATTCGGAGCCTCTTATTAGACTAGAAACTCTGTATTAGAGCAATATTAACATCCAAAGGATTGTATCAAGAAGGGCTTATTAATAGATTTTTTAATACATTTACCATAAATATAGTGTACGGGCATAAAACTGAGAACTGCAATTCTAAATTTCAACACAGAAGATTTAAAAATCAGAATGATGAGATGAACATAGATAACAGTTGCTTAGCAGTGACCTGCTAATCAGCAGACTTTATTCTAGTGATTGGAGAGAGGGCTTCATTATGCACAGAAATTAACAGCAGCGTGGCACTGGATCACGAGACACTGAAGTTAGTTACAGTACATTTTAGCTGACCTGTTTCAAAGCCACTGGGCTCCTTGGGGTGTGTGGTGTTCACTCTTTGAGAAGAATGAATGAGAAAATAAATATACAAACAGCTCCATACTAGGCAAACAGGAAGAGCACTGCCTAATCAGTGCTTGTGTATCTTTTTTGATAAAAATTAATTTTTCTTTTTTAATTTTATCGTTGCATACACTGTTTTTTGTAAACTACAGACAGACGTGGAAAGATTTTACTTTTTTTATTAAATTGTTTTGTGAAATATGTACCATAAATGCCTTTGAATTTGTTGTATTTGAACATCTATTAATTTCCCCATCCTGCCTCCCACTTTTTCCACATCAGAGAGAGAGAGAGAGAGAAAGCGAGAGAGCGAGAGTGCGAGAGAGCGGATTTACGGCAGCATCAAGTCTAAAAGAGCGGCGGTGAAAATAACTCCAAAGACCTTTCTCTGCATGAGAGTTTCCCATCTGTCACTTCACAGAGAGTCACCGGCATTCAGCAGCATTAAATCATGCTTTTGTACTACTAACCATTCTCTATATTATCTGGTTACAGGTGTTTTGTATCAAAGTTCTCCTTCAAACGGACTTGTAGTCATCAGCTGCACTAATCTGCTGGTCTGAGGCTCGGACAGAGATCTCTGTTGGTTGGAAGCAGCATCCTGTGCCTTTAACCAGAAGATGCAGCTGACTGAACCCATTTTGCATTCACCCTTCACTCTACTCCACTCCTCCTCCATCCACTCCACTCCATTCCCCTGCTCCCTCTCTTTTGCCTTCTCTTAGCCCCAACCCTGGTTGTCATCAGAATGCAGGGCCTGTCTGGAGGACCACACACAGAGTAATTATTAATAAGAGAAGATGACAAGTGAGCATCCCTCCTGAATGCTAAGAGATGCCAGCGGAGACTGGAGATGGCTGGCCGCTCTCTCACTCCTCAGAGATGCTGGATGAGGCCAAGCTCCACTTTCCCACTGATCCCTGTTCAAAGTCATTCACAGGAGGGGCATGAGATTATGCAGGTCCCATTCTGCTAATCATATCCTACCACGCTGAGATGTCCTTTGCATAAGACTGCATATTCATAAATAGAGATTTGAGATTTGACACTCTCTCAGACGTGGTTTCAAACAAGATTCTGGCGGGTGTTATACTTACTGGGGTTTGCTCATGTTGAGGTCTTGTTGCTGCAAATAGACGTCCACACTAAATGACCCCAAGTGTGAAATGTGATTTCACCACTGCAGACACCTGGCTCCTACCACACCTGTAGAAAATACAAAAAAAAAAAAGAAGAATGTAATTACTACAGAAAAAGGAAATCATGAAGCAAACTCCATCTGCTGAGGAAGATCGGGAGATATGACTGGGCGTTCCAGAGCAGCAATTAATAGACCTTGAGGGGAGATTGTTTTGCCAACTGCTGTTTCCAAGGTCAAAAATGAACATATAATCTCAAAATCATTCAATATCTATATACAGTTGAGTAGTATAACACAAATGCATGCAAAATTATCAATGAAGTATCAGTGCTTATGCTTTTCCTGAAGGCGCCCTGTCCTAACATCAGCTTTTAGCTATGCTCTGTTCAACTATTTTCCTGGGGAGCACTAAACTGTAATGGATTTTAAATCTCCTCCAATATACGCTCCGCTCTGTTAATCAGGGGCTGAGGAACATCACACCTCTTGCATAGCAAGTACAGCAGGATGCTAGCTCTTTGTGCCACAGGATAGAGAGCCATTGATGTCCAGGTCCGTTCAGTGAAAGCCCACTCCAGCTGCTTTGCAGGGAACAGGCATGACATGACCACATGAAATGTCCACTATTACAAAAAACAAGCCTAAATTCACAGCGTTGTAAAGTAAATGTGACACTGAAATCAGCTGTCAACAAGGGATGAATTATAACTGCAACGATTACACATTTGCATTGTTTACACCTTCATGATTTACACAATATTTCATGGATTCGGGGTAGTGTGTGACACACAGAGGCACAGCGAAAACCTTCAGACATGGAGAGGTGAGGAGTCAGCACTCACAGCCGCAGCAGACCACAGCAGAGTAATGTAGTGAAGCACAGCAGATTAAATGCTACTCAGGATAAATCAGCGCAGGTCATTCAAGGGCTGAGAGTGACTGTTTCACTGCAGCACCCAAAAATGAATAATATTCAGTAAAAAAGATATTGATCTGGCCATAAGATGAGCTGAAAGTCAAAGAGGTTCATGCAGCTTAAACACTTAACAAGGTGCTTCACTTTCTGTAAGGAATCACTGTAGAGGTGACCAGAAAGGCAAGTGGGTTAAAAGCTGTGTGTATTTGTTTCAGGAGGTGATTTACTGCAGAGGAACATATTTCTGGACATCACAGTGTCAGAGAGATCAGCATCTTGAGTTGCCACTATAAGTGCATTAAGTGCTTCATTAGCGGAGGTGGTTGTCCACAAGGCAGCATTTTTTTTTTTTTACTATTTCATTTCACTAAACAAGCACTGTGGGCCATTTCTGTCCAGGATTTCTGCATTTAACCTAATCAAGATGCATTTGCAATAATTTCCCACCAAGTCGTAGCTACATAAACCGTTATGGTGCTGTTAACATTTCCCCACTGTGCTTAGAGGCCACACGGTCTCATTCTTGTTTAAGCCAACACAAATACATCAACTACTGACTCGAAAAGAAGCACAAAGACACACTGACCTCTTACGTTTTCGTGCTCTACATTGTGTAAAATGTGGTCGTGACTCCTTTGCCCTCGCAGTGATGATGGTAATATCTCCCTCCTCGCCGACGATCAGTGTGAGGGAAGCTCGGATCTTGCTGTGTGTAGGCTGTGATTCCCCTTAAATTTGCGTTGGCCAAGCACCCGTATCGCCTCTCAGAAGACAGCGCACGACGAAAACACCTACTCCGGACTGAAAGCACCATCCTTCAGGGGAGACGACGAGGCTGTCACTGAATCAGGAAGATAACGACATCCTCGGAGGGAGGCATAATGTGCTCGCAGGGCTTCCCCCACAATCACACCAGGGACTCCATGTGCCCGATAATAAGAAGAAGAGGTTCACGACCGGGAGCTGTCCAGGTGCTGAAAACGAGATTCCAGCGGCTACAGATGTGTGACGAGCAGCGCCGTCAACGCGGAGGGAACCAAGCTACATTTACAAAACAAACCCAACACGCACAATAATATCAACTAAAGCATATATGTATTCTATCTTCCTATTAAGCCATAAGAGCCTGCAGACGTCCGTCTTTCTATGCCACCCTAGAAGCATCGACGTAGAAAAACACTCTCGCTTCACTTCACCTCTTGAGCTTCAGAGTTCCTCGCGATAACAACCCACCCGCACGAAAAGAAAAAAAAATCCCTAATACTCTTACAGTGACCTCAAGTGTTTCTGTGGCGCTCAATGGTGAGTTTATGACGACTGAGTCTGCTGTATTTAATGTCATTTATCAGTCTGCAGCGTCACTGTAATATTCCCAGGCAGTGGCGCAATGTAACTAGTAAGTTACTTAAGTACAAGTATTGTACTTAAGTACAATTTTGAGGTACATGTATTTTACTTGAGTATTTTCACTTTGTGCAACTTTATACTTCTACTCCAATACAATTCAGAGGGAAATATTGCATTTCTTACTCCACTACAATTATCTGATAGCTTTAGTTACTTTTAAAATTAGTTGCTACTCAAAATGATTAATGCAAAATATAAATCAACTAATACATTATGACATATTATTATTGGTTAAGCTACCCAGCAGTAAATAAAGTAATTAAAATTAACTCCACCTCAGCTGCAACATTAAAGTAATGTACATTTTAATGCATCAATAATTATATTCCAGTGATGTGAAGGACGACCTCTGCAGACAGGTTGAAGGGGCTGCCCGAGAAGCAGCCAACAGGTGATATTATATATGTGGTTCTGAAATGGGCCATTCTGCATAATAAGATATAATACTTTTACTTTTGGCGCTTTAAGTATATTTTGATGCTAATACTGTTGTGCTTTTTTTTTTACATTGTGGTATTGCTACTTTTACTTAAGTAAAGGATCTGAATACTTCTTCCACCGCTGTTCCCAGGTAGACTTGCTAAGATGTTTGAGTTGTATCTTACAAATGTAGCACAGGAATTAGGACCCAAAAAAGGGTAAGTGAATAAAAAATATCATATCAATGTTGTCATTGGTATTAAAATATATGCTACAACTTTCTAATAAGGACTATAAGTTGTAGCTAATGGGTTTTTTAATGGTTAATAAATAATTTATCAATGCTTTATAGATCAGTTACACTTATTAAAAGGGAGAAACCTTTTGGTTGCCAGGATATTAAAAAGTCCTTTTGGCTGGTGTTTATCCTTTCTGTTTTGTAACAATACAGTTAGAAAAGTTAGTGATCCATCAATAAATGCTCATTGGGTTCTCACTTTCTAATAAGCCATCAAGTCTGCAGTTACAAATGTTAATAGGTCTTTAATAAAGGGTTTTTACAATAATTTGTCACCTCTGCAGACTACAGTTGTAAATGTTCATACGTTAATAAATGGATTTTGGTCCAGATTTTCCGCAGCCCTTTTCCAGAAGGTTAGTGGTCCATTGAGGGGTCCTCATGATCAACTATGGAGCTAACTGAAAGATAGAGCACATTTTATGCCATATTAACAGCCAAGGGATTTTTCACAACTTGGCAACCCATAAGTTGTTCTTATCTGATGCTTATTACTGATCTATAAAGTATTAGTGAATGATTTATTACCATTAATTTATTTTTTTTTTTTTACAAAAAAAACTTTATAAAAGGGTACCCAATTAGAAAGTGGTACCAACATAATTACCCAAATGAAATATAACTATGGTAGGCCTATGAGCCTTTAGTAGCCTACTCATAACATGCTATCAGATGATCAGACACTAAACAGAAATGTCCTCAAAATCAATTCAGCATCTCCACAATGTTGCTTGATTGAGGCCTGTATAATCTGCGACAAGACTAGCCCTGTTTGCACAATCACTACATAGCTCAAGACAACACATTTCTTAATAGGAACGCAGTTAAGTATTAAAAACGGCCAGTTGAGGAGTCAACTAACGGTTCTGAGGATTCAGCAGTAGCTATTTGTCTGAAGGAAGTGGTGTGATGTGTTCTTAGACTAAAAAGAAGTTCCCACGATTCCATTCATGCCTTCTTTGCATACCAAACCCAGCCACACTGAGCTCTCGTGCACAACAGGTGATTGCCTCACCCGTCCTCTGCCTGATCTCATGATGCAACTAAACCTCCAAGAACAAAAACAAATCTACAAATCTACTCAGTCTTTATCTGTTTGTCTCACACAGAGATCAACATTGTGGGATACTTTTTAGACCTCTGAGAGCTCTGTATGTATTCCTCACATGCTGTTAAATAACACACTAACAAAAATCCTACAATCAGTTGGTAGTATCCTGCCGTTTCGCTTGCCATTTACAATGTGGACAAACTGCAATCACAACATTTTTTTAGGCGAAAGGGAGGAACACGCCCACATGACAGTTTCTTAGGAGGTCCAACAAAAAGCAGTTCTGAGTTACTTTGAAGCTTCACTATGACTCACATTGGGAACCGGCACTAACTACCAAAAGCTGGGATTTCACGAGCAGGTAAGGACAGATTTTTGATTAATTTCAGTCAGGATGATGATATATTACTCTCACAACTCAATATTACTTCATGACGCCTTTCAAATTTAAGAAGCTGCTTATATATGTAGGTCATCATCGGCATCTGAAACTTCTGGTTATGCCATGCTTTCCTTGGTGGTGAGAGATTACTTCCTTTTGTGTGACAAAAAAATGTTTCTTGTGTTCTCAGAAACAGCAAGAAAAAAAACATTCCAAATGATGGCAGGTAATTATACATCAAATAATTTGAACAAGTGACTATTAAGTCCTGTTAGAGCTATCTTTCTTGAAATGTTGCTATTATGTCTGCGTAGATCATGGAGATCCCTGTGATGGGCAGGAAGCCACCTATTGCATGAATGGAGGGACATGCTATAAAATACCTTCCATGAATACACTCTCCTGTGTGTAAGTTACAATTAAATTAAAAATGTAATATTTAATTATCTTTGATATAAGAATGAGTCTTCAGGAACCTTGAACTATATATATATATATATATATATATATATATATATATATATATATATATATATATATATATATATATATATATATATATGTATATATGTATGTATGTATGTCACAACATGGCAATATTATTGACAGACTGTCTCCTTTTTTGTACGCCATATCTTACTTCAGGTGCAATGACAATTACAAAGGCAGCAGATGTGAGCAGTTCCAGCTCTTCAGTGTTTCCACCAATGCAGGGGAAGCAGGGTTAATTGCAGCCGTGGTCATTGTTGCCCTCCTCATCTTAGTGATGCTGGCAGTTGTTATCTACTACGTACGCAAGTAAGTACATAATGGATTTAGTATTACCTACATTCTCAAGGTGTCTAAAAATAGCATTAGAATGTGCAAGTGTTTTATGTGTTAGGTCTTGGTATTATTGTACTTCAGCCAGAATATATTCTTTTAAAAATAATAACCATTACTTGTGTTCACACACACACAGGATGTTGAAAGCCAAGCAGCAGAGCCAACAGAACAATCCACAACAGTATTGGAGAGTAAAACCAAGAGTATGATCTTTCTTCTGATGTACATGTTTCTCTCTTTTGGTTATGTGTTGGATTATGAAATAATTGTGAGTGTCACTTGCCTTGTTGGACTTAGTACTGTTTTGTATAGGACAATGAAAGACCAATAGACAGATGAAAACTGCTGCACTGACCTTAACTAAAGGCCACAAGGCAGGTGAAGAACTAATAGCTTATTAATTGTCTCATGGGATTTCTGGATTCCATGCAGTTTTACAGAAAGGTGTAATTAACTAACTAACACACACACACACACACACATAAGGATGTGAAACAAGTGTGAGTGGGTGGGAATCACACCTTGCACAGTAGCCTTTTCAACACAGCTATGAAGTTGGCAATGGTGTTACTTGTGTTAAATCACATTTCAATCTATGTGCTTTGTCTGAAACATATATACAAAGCATAGTTGGACTATGTAAAAAATATATTGTGAAATATTATTCAAAATATTTAACTGGTAATATGGAATTCTGAAATAACCCCTTGTATCAATTAATAGATATGCTCAATATTCTATTAGTAAATATTTTGTAATTGTGTAAATATATGCAATGATCCCTACTGAATGGTTTGACTGTGTGTTTTTTGTGGACCACACACACACACACACACACGTTTGTTTCACTATCTCAGTTGGGGGACAGTCATTGACATGATGCTTTCCCTACCCCCTTACCCTAACATTAAACTAATTGTAACCTGTACCCTAAAACTAAGTCTTAACCCTCAAAAAGCTGTCTCTACCTCAATTTTAGTCACCATGGGTTGGTGTGCGCTCAGGTTAAAGTCCCTACCGGAATATAAGAACATGAAACACACACACCCACACACATCCACACACTTGCATTTGTATACCTGTGAGGATCCTGAGGGACAAGTCATTGCCCATCCTCTAAACCTAACCATCAGCACTCCATTCCTAACCTCAACCTTTAGCCTATTCTTAACTTAATCCTAAATCTAATCTTAACCCTAAAACCATAATTGCCCCTTGAAGTAGCCTGGACTGGTCAGGATGAGCTCACACAAAAATGTCTTCACTCTGCAGTTTTACAACTCAAACTGGCTCTCACAAAGCTGGACATGCAGGAACACACACAGTGTTAGTGATACACTGTGTGGGAGTCTGTATAATTAGCATACCCCAAGCCATTCATCAGTTCCTTTAAATCTAAAAACAGGGGCACAGGAGATCCCAGGAGTTTCATAATGAGAATGGTGGCATCAAATGTGCTTCAATTCAGCAAGCCTAGGAGAGAATTAAAAGTTGTTGGACTGCATTGCCAACAGTTCGTTAGTCTTCCTATTTTGCTAACAACCAACTGTTGAAGAAAAAAAAAAGATTTGGACTTAGTTACTCCCTAAAATTCTTGTCACCATTAATGAACTAGCTTTGCAGCAAACTCATTCAGGCATTAAAAGCTTGAATCGTTATTGTTTTGTTAAATTCAAAGACAAAGTCAGGATTGTACTCACTGGCTGAAGTCAATTTTAACACTATTCTATTATAGTGATCTCAAAGATTGATTCAGCAGAGAGTACATTGTGAAAATGTCACCCTATTGATTATTGATAGAGTGACAGTATTAGGTCAACACACAACTGGGTTTTTTCTACATATGTCATGTTGCTATGAGGAAATATCTGTACAGGGTGGGCCCTGAAACTTTGGATGTGTACCATGCTGCTTGAAATAGCAACAGACCTCTTGCCTTTGAGTATGAAATGTATTTATTACTTTCAAATGCAGAAATATATACATTAAAATGTTGTTGTGTTAGCTTTTAAAAAGGTATAAATGCATGACCCTCTGTATTAAGACAACAAACTGATTTCATAAGCCAGTGGCCTTCTTTTTGTGTTAGAAATGCAGTCATTTGCTTCCACCTAGTGGCAGTATGGCTTCCCTGCCAAGTGTTGTAATGGAAAGTAAGTAGAGTTTACTTTGAAAAATTCATAACACCTATAGAAAGTACATGTTCAAGATTTATGCCATTTCCTAAAACATCCTGGACTTATTTAAAAGCTGTATCACAATTATATAGGTAGACAAGGTTTATCTGAAATACTTTTCACTAAAATTCACTAAAATTTAAAGTCACATTTCTGTAAACAACTTGCTCTTACAGGCTTCTGGCTTTGTCAAACTCATGCGCAATTTTCAGTGCTGTGCTGTTGAGTCCCACAGACTGCATGTTAGTGATGATGGTGACCACCACCCCCTGTGGGAGGAGGGGGGTCTGTCCTTGGTGCTGGTCTATCTCATCACTGGGTAACACCAGGAGGACACTGCTAGCCCCCACAGCGCCTCCTGTGTGGGACACGTAGTGTCTGCGCTTCCTGCACTGGCCATATTTCTGTAGTTGCTCCACTACCAGCCAGCCTTGGGCATACAGTCCATCCTTATCCCAGCTGGCCTCTGTCCTGTCAACTGGTGCCCACAGATCTATGGCAGTTTTGGGTTTGAGGAAGCCAGGGAGCAAGCCCTCAGCATCCTTCAGGTGGGCTACCTGGTAGCTGTAGAGTAGAGCGTTACCGAACAGCAGCAGGTCACCCACAGTGGAAAGGAAGCCGCCTCCTGCCCACTTGTAGGAGTTGTCTACGTATGGGCAGTTCACAACACGTCCTCTCTTGTTGAGATGATAAAATCTGTGGAGGAGAATCAACAATTAATATGGACTCAGTATTGGATTTTTATCATGGTTGTGCACTCAGAAAACAAACACGAGCAATCAAAACAACCTTGGATAAATAACAGATCTCTACAAAGTTCTTCTCTGATATTACTGATACATCTCCCCTGTACTCATCTTGACTTGTCAGTAATTTGGACATAACTTGACATTGGTGATTATAGATTACCTGGAGCGGTGGTAAATAATTGGGCCATTCTCATCAGGCACAGTATTGAGCATTCCCAGCTCACGGAACATGTTCATCATGAGATCCAGGAAGTGCTGTCCAGCAGCTTGCTCCACAACAGCACTAAGCAGAGTAAAGGCGTGGGTGGAGTACAGAAAAGTGGTGCCTGCACATGGTAAAAAAAAAAATAAATCATACTTATCAAGACATTAAATGTTGAAATTGTATTATATTTAAATGGTTTAGCAAGCAAATATGTGCTTTACCTGGTTTGAAAATAAGTGGGTCATCCTTGAAGAGGTCCAAGGCCTGAGTGACACTTTCAAAGTTGTCCTTCAAGTAGTATTCCTCGTGCTCAAACTCTTTTTTCTTCTGAGCCGGAGCGGCTTCTTTGCCTTTGGTGTTCTGTTCTATTGCGGGTTTATCTTTGTATTCAGATGAGCTCTTTTCATCCTCTTTCTCTTTTACCGGTGGCTTTAAAAGTCGCTTAGCTTTCTCCTTGTCCTCCTTCACTTTCTTTGCATCCTTCTCGTAATGCCGTATACCACTTAGATGGGACAGAATCAAACGAGGGGTTATTGTGACCTGAAAGAACAGAATAAACAATGTCAATGTGAGATGAACACAAAACAGCATGATATTATTACTGATAATAAGGAAACTGACATCTTGTTCAAGTAACTTACATCCTGTCCATCAAATTGTTTCTGGGGAAATTCTGGGACATATTTCTGGACTGGGACATCAAGATCTAGTTTCCCCTCCTCACACAGTCGTGCAGCAGCTGCAGATGTGAGGGGCTTACTGATGCTGGCGATTCGCATCACTGTTTCTGGGCCGCATGGCACACGATTCTCCAAATCAGCGTAACCGATCCCTGAATTACACGAAGAAATTAAATGCATCATATAAGAATATCAATGTGTTTTCAGAGGATTATGTTAAAGATTCCATGTCTTGCACTTTAAAATCATTTACTTTAAAATCCCACTATTACATCATTTCTGAGACATTTCAGTAAAGCATAGAGACCATGGCAGAGGATGATGTTCAATTTCACATTGTGTGCTGTTGGGTCAGGTTTCTCTGTGAATCTGCTGGCTTGATTCATGGCACAAGCAAAAGGCCACTTAAGTTGACAACTGGAAGTGAACCACTTGTGTTCCAAAGCAGTGAGCTAAAGCTTAAAAGCTATTTCTTTGTGAATAATTTATTTGTCTCATGTTTTTTTTCTTATTGTTCCCAGGTTTCTCCTATGTAGTAAACCCATGCTGATAATTTGGTTGGTTTTCAATGGATCTCCAATCAATGTTTTGCCAAAAATGGAAAGGATGGGAACTTTCAGCAACCTTGACCATTGATATAACATAGCATTAATTTGTCTTCTGGACCAGCCAAACTGGTGATGCATAGGCCCAACCTGTTTACATAGCTCAAGTCCACAATTATGCAAGTGTTGGCATAACATCAATTCAATGTTGTGAAAACACGGACATACAGTTAGCATTGTACCTACACATGAAATGATTAGTCAATAAAATTGGCTTAGCTGAAGGACAAAAATTTAATCAGCAGCTATTTTGAGATTCGATTAATCGTTTGAGTAATTTTACAAGCTCAAGCTTCTCCAATATTAGGATTTTCTGCTTTTCACTGTTTAATATCATATAATATTTAGTACAAAACAAGTAATTTGAAGACATCCCCGGGGCTCTGGGAAATTGTGAAGAGATTCTTTACTATTTTCTCAAGTTATTTCTCAGGCAAAATAATTAATCGATCAATTAATATAATAATAATATCATAAGGTGGGCCCACAATACAAAATGATGCTGTGCACACCAGACTACCTTCACAGGCTTTATTGTCGTTTGTATAAATGCTACACGAAGCACCTTTAAAGTGGACTTTTCAGGCACCAACCTTCACGCCAGACTTGAACACCATCCACAGAGACCCCAACCACCAGCCCTGGAGCCCCGACCTCAGCCTGAGTGACACAAACACTGAAGTGATACAGGTGGCATTGAAGTTAGGCGTGGAATATAAGGGGAAAGCAGGGAAAGTGGTGGTCAATCAAAAACCAAGTAGTTCACAGGCCTACCTCTGTGCCTACCTTTATCCGCTCCACAAGGTCCCTGCTAACTTTTATGGCATCGTTGTATCGATCAGTCCTCTGTGCTTCCACTACTTTATCATCACAGGAACCGTTAGCTGTGTCAGTGCGGTATTTCAGTCCAACAGCTAAAACAATCCCCACACCAACCCCACATATCCAAATCCTGGACTTTGACCTGTATTTAAAAAAGGCTGTGTTTGACCCTCCGACATATCGTCTTTGTTGCTGAATAAAAACACTCCGCTTATCTGACTGCTGTGGCTTGACTCGCGCTCCGGCTCGCGGTGCCAACAAAGGAGACTTTTGCGCTGCTAGCAGGGTACATTTGGCGCAAAAACGATTTGGCAAAAACAATCGTGACATTGTTAGATATGCTGCTTCTCTTGCCTTTTGTTGGTGATAACAGCCCCTGGTTGATTAGCTCCAGTTATCAACAACTTGCTTTCTGTTAGCATCGTCGAACCAGACCAAATGAATCAAATCACGATCCAGAGACAATCGAGCTAGGTAGAATAAACCTATGACACAATGCAGTATCAGTCGTTGTTTGGCCCCTATTGACCCCCCTAATCTCCCACCTTCTGTGCATTATGTATGTAGGTCTACTACCCTATCTCTCCCATAAAGTAGGCTACACAGCACACAGCATACTACACATGACTGAGGACTGTTACTCTTATGAAGAAATAATACTAACTGACACCAGGTTCTCTTTGTCAATTAATGTGGAGGCAATTTGATCAACTTTATTTAGTAAGATGCACCATGTAAGCACAATGATAACCAAAATAAAAATAAAACTAGATTTTAAGACAGGGCCCCGCTATAAGACAGGTAATACCCACCTGGCTGATATTGCACTTTAATTCCCTAACAAATTTGCAGTTAATAAAATTTGATGCAATGTGCCAAACACCCAGTCAGTGTGGGGCTTTTGGTTATTCTGGGGGTCTGAGGCCCCAGGATTTTTGCTTTTAAAGTTTGATTATATATTTGGTATTTAAGGTCTGAAATAAAGTGCACTGATTGATTGTCATTAACAATTTCACTTCTGGGGTCAAGTCACTGACTAATTCTCAGGATGCCAACTTTACACACACACACCCTTATCTTGTGAGTGGTGCAACAAAGGACTTTCATATAGGTCATACTAACTACTTAGATGCTGTCAACACATGTGAAGAACTTTTTTTTTCAAATTCCATGCCTACATAAACTACTAAATAATACTTAATATATGGTATATATATGGTATATGTACCATGTATATATATGTAGACACACACACACACACACACACACACACACACACACACAGGATATTAGCATAAACTATATATATACCATTTTGAGCTGCTCTCCCTATAGACTATAGTAGTGTTTTACTTTGCAAGCTTTTCACAGTTGATTCAGCTACACTGATGGCTACTGAGTAAAATAAGATAGTATGCAAAATATATAGTTATGTAAAGTTATAGTTTATCATAAGGTCATAAACTATAGTAGATTATTGGAGTTTAAATAACCTGCCCAACAATATGCTGATAAGTCAGGTCCAGGCACAACACTTCTTAAAGGTTAATGCAACAATAATTCCACACAAATGAAAGGCACCTTAATTCAGGAGTAAGCTTTTACCTTGATACATACACTTAAACTGAATGCAAGACCTCTATCTTTTAGTAAGTTTCTAAATTATGGTGGTGCTACTTTTACTCAACTAAAGACATTTAGAAAGTTTTCCACCATTGCTTCATGGTTTGATTATTCTGAAACTGAACTGATATGGTCCAGTAGAGCTTAGTGAGCTCCAGTGAACCAAAGAAACACATGACAATGTTTTTCGCTCAGCTGGAAGTCAAACTGAGGGTCAAGCAAAAAATCAGTCAGAAGTAATGCAATAAAGCTGCAAAATGAACAGATTCATTTGCTCTGAAAATTTAACACATTCTACACCTCTATAGGGAAGATAAGGTATATTTAAGTTTTATTTTTGTTTACATTGCATCAGGTTTTATTCAGTCACCCCAAAATCTATTAAGACCTATGCCTAAAGGCTATGCATGCACCACAAACAAAATTAGAAAACTTTCAAAACGTGCTTTTATTTATATTCATCATTTGTACATTTCAGATATGATAAACACTTGAAACATCTACATTAATACAACGCTAAAACATTGCACAACCAGATGACTGAAATCATACTTTATAGACAAGATGAAAAAATTTTGAACCATGGTTTTAAAGAAAACTAAGAATATACTGTAATTTCCGGTCATTGCTTAACAAGACAGTAGCACCAGTATACATACTGAGAGGCAAAGCCAATGTATACTTACACAAATGTTCTGGGAGGAGGGCATGTGTCTTTTTAAACATAGTTTGTCTTACAGAATGCAAAATGTGCATAATACTGAGGTTTAACTAAGTGCAAAATTTCTCCACTTTGTCCTTTGGTATGTGCATAATCAAGGTGGAATGGAACGTACCAGATCAGCTTCAATGCAGATGTTGAAAACAATCTTTGTAACTAATGGCACATGTCATTTCACCAGATGACTTGTCAAAAAAAAAAGAAAATAAAAAACTATCTCAAGGATTGCAAAAGGCAGATGACATTATAAGATAAAAACTGGCTTGCGAAAACAATCTTGTTTCTCAGTTTAGGCTTCATCAAAGGGAATGGTTAAGCTTTACTTCCCCTTAGCTTTGCTCCTTGGTTGAGTTCTGCTGAAGGCAGGACGGTGCAATAGGAATAGCATCTGGCTGTTTGAATCTCCACCATGGGCAAGGTACGAGACGAGGGGTTTATGGTAAGCAAGGTGCAGGTACAAAAAGCCAAAACCACAGTGTGTGTGGGGTCAGACCGTGCTTTCACAAATTATTCAGTTCCATTAGAGTCTGGTCCAGCATCTGGTGCATATCGAGGTTCTCTTCTTTAGCTTGTGACAGTTTCTCTGTTAGAACATCAAATGAAGAAGTTTTAATCTCACACAAGCGAGCATTAAGTGAGTTAGGTGGTTAGCTTGCATTAATAATCAAGCTGGCTACATCATTCAGGTTAGTCATTATATCTGAGTGCTTTTAAACCCGACCTACACTGACAGAAAACAAGAGAAAAAACACTGAGTAAACAAGCTCATATTATGATATGCAAGCAACCATGCAAACAGGTTATAGTCTACAACAAAGCTCTTATTAAGACACATAAACACAACAATCCATACAAAAGTGATTATTGTATAATGTTATAATACTAGGTTGTAAGACTAGAAAATGATATATTTGAGATAATCCCTGATTTTCACTATATTTTAATTATATTTCCAAAAACAGCAACACAAATTTCAAGCAGTGCCAGCATCGTACGTGGACAATGCAAATGGAAGAGCTTTGGATCTTACACTGGATCAGATTGTCATACACACATTAAAAACAAACCGTAACAAACAGATAAAACATTCACACAATTTAGTCCTCATTCAAAGCCACGCGTAGTTCATTAGTGAGAAGGTGGTTTTTCTCAAGTTGCTGGTAGAGGCGATCTTTGCAGTCAGAAAGCAAGTTGAAAAACAGAGAGAGGACATGAAATCAGAGGAAAAGAGGAAAAGAGGAAGTGCAATGCCTGTGGACACATACCTTCTCTAGAATAGATCACCAGAGACTTTCTTAATCTTTCTAAAAAAAACATTGACAATATCTGAATAGCCTTCAAATATCATCAATCAAACAGTGTTTTGATGTTCTTGTTTTTTGAGAGGCAATCCACTTATTAGATTTCGTCTGCAACAGGTGAAGCAAGGCAGGACAGTGTGTAGAGTGAAAACAGAGGATTTAACCCAGAAAGGTACTGTGGCAGCGAACCGTATCCTTAAAATAAAATCTTTAAAATTGGATAGTGTGGCAACAAAATAGAAAAAAGAATGAACACTATGAATACTGTATCTGCCATTTTGGTCATGGAATTCTCTATCAAGTGTATCTTATCATATGCTCAAATACGGCTGGTCAACATTAGAACTGGATAAACTGTTACTGAGAATTAACCATTTTGTAGCCTCAGTATGAGTTTAAGGATTTGGCTCAAATATTGTTCTGCAGTCCCACTTGAAAACACACAACAACTGAAAATTGCTCACTTCTGCTTATCTTTCTGTGTCTGAATTTACGGGAACAACTTTAATAAAAAACACTCGGAATGTTTGATTTTATATTTATTCACGTAAATGACAGGATACTGTGTATCATACAAAGCCCATGTGTCATAATCACTGATAGCAGTTTCATCCAATTTTTTTCCAGCAACCAGATGAGGCTCAACAAATCTTACATACTGTTCTGTACCATTACACCCATTACTCTACTGCAATCTTCCTGCTAACAATCCAACACTAATTCCCTCCAATTCTCAAATCTTTCGAGTCAGCTCCTCCTGTCACAGTACTAAATGTTGAAAAGTGCTTGCATGCATCAAATGCTAAGAGAGAAGACATCTTGGCTCAGCTTTCAGTCAAGTACCTGTAGTTGAGGTTTCTGTGCTTATAGCACTACTGTGATATCCCTAATATCTCAGCTTCACAGAACAATATTTGAAGAAAATAAAAAGAACATCCTTTGCAATCTATAAAACTACACCGAAGCAGGGTAAAGCTCAACTAATGGTTTGTGGAGATGAAGAAGCAAAATCAAAAACATAATTTAAAATCAAGGCTTCCTGGTTTTATTAGAGCCATTTGAAAATAAATAGAAATTAAAAAGAGAAAAAAAGGACAGAGTAAAGAGATACAGCTTACATAGAAGGAAGGGTGTTTATTTTTTACACAATGCAGAAAGATTCTAGGATTCTGTACAAGAGATGTGATGCAATTAACTTTGACATGAGGAAGAAAACATGAGGAGGAAAGGAAAGCAAAGACAAAGAGGGAAGGGAAAATGGAGAGAAGGCTGGAGAGAGCAGACAGATGCTGCTCAGCCGGCAGGAGACGTCTTTGATGAGGTGTAAAAAATTTATCTGTGTGGGAGAGAAGAAGTAAAGTGAACCAGGGGGTTTGTGTGGGACCTACGGAAATTTAAGATGTGCACCACAATACACCAGAACCAAATGAGTCACGGCACAACACTACAAAAACCACAATGCGTAGTGGAAACGCATTGTGAGGTAGAACACGCTGAAACACAAACTGAAGGTCGGACCAATTCCTCCCTCTGATTACATTGAGACATTTCTACTAAAACGCGAGGAGCAGCGCTGGACCAGACAGATTGTGAAGCTCCCACAGAATGGCCAAATGTTGAGGGTCAACACTAATTTAGCAAAACTGGGGGATCTACCACAGTGATGCTAAACTGCAACAGAACAAAGGGGGCTCTCACAAACACACAGGGGGCCTTTCTTCTGGACAGAAGTAGACCATGTTAGTAGAAAAGGAAAGAGGAAACACTCATAACCTTGAATCACAGTGAGTGAATCAGACTCATTGAAATGCTTTCGTAACACAGTCTACAACATTTCAATAGACAACTTGCATGTGTTGCTTAGGATATCACAATATAATTTGAAAATATCATGAATATTTTGAAATCGACTCTGAAATCGAAATTGACTGACAAATTACTTGTCATTACTTTTCACAAAAAAAGTAATATAATTCGCAATTGAACCAACTAAGAAATGTAAACAGAGACTCTTACTTTTGTTCATGCATAAGATTACTTCAGTCCTGTTTACAGTGTTCTCAAACACCAGTGATACTGATACAAAGGTATCATAAAGTATCATAAACACACTACTAAAGAAGTGTGAGAGGAAACCACTTAAAGTGAGCTGGAATTATTGCAAGTGGGCTTCAATTATGCAGACACAGAATACCACAATGTCTGTTTTAAGACATTAAACTAGGAGTATATAAAAACATAGCTGCATAACTATTTTAAGTGCAGGAACAGATACAAGAGTTAGATGTACTAGATGATAGGTACGAGGAAATATAAGGGAGACGATGGAGGTGAGGCAGCTGTTGTACGGGGAAGAGAGGTGCAAGGGGAAGAGAGGGTGACGACGGAACAAGCAGGTGCAGCAAGTTGAAAATTACATGGAAGTCATGTCGTTGAGGGCGTGGTCCAGCTCCTCGCTGATGGCCTTGTACTTCAGTTTCTGGGCATACAACTCATCTATTGGTGGGCCAGGGGTGCAGGAGGGGGGAGGTGCAGTGTAAGGGAGCAAAGGTGAAGGCGTGACAAGGAGG
Source organism: Siniperca chuatsi (assembly GCF_020085105.1). Lineage (NCBI taxonomy): Eukaryota > Metazoa > Chordata > Actinopteri > Centrarchiformes > Sinipercidae > Siniperca > Siniperca chuatsi. The sequence goes on along the minus strand of NC_058045.1, from coordinate 12,051,524 downwards.
TGAAGGGTGAAGCATCCAGACCATTGACAAGACAGGGAGGAAGATAGGAAGAGGTGACAGAAAAAAATTGAAAACAGGGGGGAAAGAGGAAAACAAAGTTACACCAGAAAATGATAGAATGGAAAATTCATCAGCACCATGAAGAAATGGACCATGTATTTCACTGCCACATGGCTCTCAGCCCTTAGCCCTCACTATGACTCCTTGAACACAAAGTCATCATTTAGGCCTGATATCGCCGATAAACATCAAAGCCTTTCTTTCCTAAATTGAAACTCAAAAACAAATCAGCTAATAGATGAAGGATAAGGGTCACTGCAACAAAATTATCATGCTGTCTGAAAAAGAACCCTCATGAGATTAAGAGGGAAGCAGAAATAGAGTAAGCAAAGAATTGGCTAAAGATTTTTTTTTAAATTACTGAGCACTTACCCAAATACCATCAATGAAAACAATTTCTAAATAACCAGAGTAACACTCTGGGGTGAGGGACAAAAAAATCATACCTTCCAAGTCATCAATGGTCTTCTCAAGCTTGGCTACTGATCTCTCAGCGAACTCAGCACGAGTCTCAGCCTGTGTTACAGAGACAGATTTGAGTTAGTCTGACACTCGAACTGTGATAAAGCCCCTGTGGCTTATATAAATGACCCTGGACTCAGCCTGCAACCCCAGGTAAGGCCTTGTGAAACTTTACCTCCTTCAGCTTGTCGGTGAGGACCTTGATCTCCTCCTCATACTTGTCCTCCTTCTGTGAGTACTGTGGGACAAAAACAATGGCAGGTGTCAAACATATGGGCATGGAGTCAAACTCTGAATGTCCTAGTGCATTCAAACTGACACCACACATTTTAATACATTTATACAGATAAGTATTATGAAATAAAACTGAAGAGAAGAGATTCGGCTCCCCAGACTCTTCTGCTCCCCATCCACCCTGCATGAGGGAGTTTGACAGCATGCACTCGACCAGAAGGTTGCGCTTACCTTCTCAGCCTGGGCCTCCAGTGACTTCAGGTTGTTGGTCACAGTTTTCAACTCTTCCTCAAGCTCAGAGCATTTGCTGGTGTTTTAGATGGGGGGATAATGTTGCGAAGAAGAAGAAGAGGGGGTGGAGGAAAAGGAGGGGAGCAAGGATGGACAGAACCAGAGGTGGACACAACACAGGTAGAAGGAAAGAGGGGGAGAGGAAACAAAATAAATAAGAACTACAGGGATTAAACAAGTAGGAAACCCCAAGTACCTTAAAAATGCCTTAACAGAGCAGGAATGTGAGAATAGCAATATCACGCATCACATAAAGTGTAGTAGTAAGAGTAATGGGTTACGATGAAATCAATAATTTGGCAAACGGTATTTCCGCATCTAAATATTATGCTTTTTAATGCTTCTCTTAAACGTGAGGTGTTATTCTTGGACAGTCTCTGCCATGTTAGAGGCATGAAAGAGTCTAATATACCCAGAATAAAAGAACATAAAAGAGAAAAAGAATAAGCACAGCAAGCAAAGCAAAGGCTTAACTCAGCCACATGAGTGGCAGTGGGAAGAGCCACTCATCAAGGTGTTAGTGTTAGTTTTTGTTTGTAGTACCTGTGTGACTGAGGAGTTTAGTGATTTCATGCCTTGCTCCAAAACCCTTAGCTCATCCTCAGCTCTTCGAACTCTTCTGTTAGTGGGTGTGGCGTACACGTGCAAGCCAAAATCATTCAAAACATGGAGGAGAGCATGCAAATCAACACATACAGTAAGAACACAGGACACACTGTTCAAATGGAAACACGTCCAATACTTTGTGTGTTAGTGCTCAAAGCTCCAACTGTTGAAATGCCGGTGTACATGCAAGTGTAAGTGCAGATTAAGTGCATGTAAAGGTTGAAACATCTTACCCTTCTGACAGCTCAGCGCGCTCCTCTGTACGCTCCAGGTCACCCTCAATGATGACCAGCTTACGGGCCACCTTTAGGTGCAGCACAACAAAGTGTTATAACACAACACATACTTGATGACTGTGACACAGTTAGGACGTGGTTTAGGGTTTATTTTCCCTTCATAAGCATGATATAAACATTTAACGAATGTTTATAACACATTATAATGTAGTTAAGCAGATATAAGGGTATTTTTAGTGTTTATTAATGTACAGTATTTGTCAACAGTTATAACTTCTTCTGTGAAGACATATTTTATATTATTACAACCAGTTGTGGAGGAAGTATTCAGATCCTTTAATTAAGAAAAAGTACTAATACATCTCTGTAAAAAATAATCCATTACAAGTAAAAGTTTTGCATTGAAAGTGTTACTTAAGTAAAAGTGTGCTAGTCAGGAAAATGTAATTTAAGTATCAAAAGTATAAATACTCCCTAGTTTCTCATTTGATTTTCTGTCAGTCGACTAATAGATTGATCAACTAATTGATTCAGCTCTAATTGTATATAATGCTGGATAGTTTAATCTATAACAAAGCATCATATCTTATAAGATCTTCATATGTTTTATATGCAAAATATTAATTTGTAAGGTATGTAGTAACTAAAGCTGTCAAAAATCTGTAATGTAGTAAAAAGTTTTATTATTTCACTCTAAAATGGATATACTCAAGTAAAGTACAAGTAACTCAAATTTGTACTTAGTACATTACACCACTAATTACAACTGTGGGTTAGGGTTAAGACAACTACATTGTCATTAATTATCTGTTCATACACTAGCTTCCACTTATGGGTACCCACAAGAGTTAAAGTTGTTGACAAATACATTAATATATGCTTATATCTGCTTACAACTACATTATAGTGTGTTATAAACCATTTATTAAATGTTTATATACTGACTATAAATGCTAAAGTAAAATTAAGTGTTCAGAAAAATGCATGTGAATGCTGATTTTGGATTGAAAATTCAGAAGTATTGCCATAATTAGGCTTCCTAATCTGTCATTTAAACATAGAAAAGTTACGTAGAATTAACAGATTAAGTAAATGAGCAACTGCATGTTTGTTTCGGGGTGCCAGTGGCTGGAAAACTTGCCTCCTCATATTTGCGGTCAGCCTCCTCAGCGATGTGCTTGGCCTCTTTCAGCTGGATCTCCTGCAGCTCCATCTTCTCCTCATCCTTCATGGCCCTGTTCTCAATAACCTTCATGCCTCTGTGTGAAGGAAAACAAAGCTTAGGAATGTTAGACATCAGGAGCTGAGACCTGACAGTCTGGTGCACAGTAGTGCTGGCTGGTAAACCTTTCATATACTCCTCTAAAGGCAAATGGTTAATTGTTTTCTGACATGAAAGAGGGAGAAAATACAGAATTTGGGATGCTAAGAAATGACTGCACTATCTAACACATCTAGTGTGACAGTGTACTGTCTGACATCCAGCTCTGCAGCACAGAGGCTCTGCTTGTACCCCACACAAAGGGATAGAAACACAGCCCTGCTACATGGTCTCTGCAGCAAGAGAGCCAGAGCCAGAGCCCAGAGGCCTGAGTCCTCGCTGCTCACAAGAACCCACCTCTCGCTCTCATCAGCAGCCTTCTCAGCTTCCTCCAGCTTGGTCAGGGCAGTTGCCAGACGCTCCTGAGCACGATCCAACTCCTCCTCAACCAGCTGGATACGTCTGTTAAGGGAAGCGACATCTCCCTCAGCCTAGGGAGACAAGAGGAGCACGTCAGGAGAGTTTTGAGGTCACCATCTTTAACATACAACCTGGAAATCACACAAGTGCATACATACATGTCAGCCCAAAGAATGTACAGAAGGTGGTGAATTAGTTTTGGGTTTTTTTTGGGGGGGGGGTGGTTAGTGGTTGCTTTAGTCCAGGTGGGTGAGTGTAATCAGTGTTCAAAAGTGTTCCTGTGTACCACCTGTTGGGAAAAGCCCTCCCAGGAGGCTTGCCTGTGCTCCTCACTGACTATGTATAATGATAACAAGTCCCGAGCTGACAGAAGGTTGAATACCCTGCCTCATTACTAGGCCCCCGAGAGAACATTAACAAGGCTCAAGTCAAACGCCCTGAGACAATTATACTGAAAAAGACTGCTCACATGGTATACAAACAACCAGAGGACACTCCCTGGATACTTCTCAACTGTAGGAGACATTTAAGTGTAACTGAACTGGTCACATTTGCAACATATTGCTCCACCTTAAATGAGCTGGTATCTTGAAAATCTGCATTAATAGGGACTGAAAAAAGCAGACATTTTCTATGATTATTCCAACCTGTAGCTACTTCTGTTTTCTGGTGTCTGCTTAGAAGGTATGAGTCTTGAAGACAGCGCAGAAAACAGGCTACAACCACCTGAAGTTTGACTAACTCTGTTCCCCCTGCAGTTCATGTTAAAGTGTGTGCAGTGCTGGACCAAAGTGCAAGTTGTGTAAAGTGTGACAAGTAAGTAACTAATGCTCTATAAACTGAAGCAATGGTTTCAACCCCATTTAAAACACCTCTTGGATGAATAAGATCTATTACAAACTGTCAGACTGAACCCGTGATAGACTCAGCCCGCTATAAGCCTCAGGAGAAAGATTTATTTCCCGTCTAGGTAACTGCCGCTATGTTCACACGGAGGGAAATCACTTGTGTAGCTGTGAAAACCTATTGTCCTTATAAGGGCAAGTCAAAGAGCATAAGCTCACAGTGCAAACTGGCACCTTAAATGTTGCCACATCTTAGTTGCAACTTCCTGGTTGCTGAAGATAATTTAAACAAATGTTTAACCTACGTCTCGCGTGCCTGCAGAATATAAAAAACGGAAATTCCTTGAAAGCAGGTTGAATGGGACGGTTACAGCAAAGTGCATCAAATGAGATGCAAGTGGCACAAAGTAAGGAGATGAAGCAACACAGTGATGCAACGTGCCACGGCTGGTCAACTGCTTTGACTTTGGCATCAGCGGCCTAACGTTACCAATTATAAGCGCTTAGCCAGGAGCAGCAGGCTGTCAAACCCTCAGTAAGGCACTTTGTGGTGGCACTGCGTGGAGCCATGTAAAGCTCAGCCTGCAGCACTGCGGTGCATCAAGACAAAACCCCGCTATCTCACTGTGTATCGATTCAAGCTGTCGCCTATCATGAGCGGAACACACACAGGCTACACAGGAAAGGCTACAAGAAGAGGATGTGTCATTTTTGCGTTTGATAAGCAGCTCCTGTCCGGCTGAACGCGCGGTAAACATGCTTACTTGTTCCCTGGCTTTCCTCTCCGCAAGCAACTCCCTCTGTAATCTCTCGGCTCTGTCCTCAGCACCGTCCGCCTGCTCTTGCAAGAATTTGATCTTTCGTTTGACTGCCTCCAGCGATGTAGCTCCGGCCATTGTTTACTGTACAACTTTTTTTCCCTTTTTTTTTGTAAAGACTAGTCTATGAGCTGCAGCACAATTTCCGAGAAATTGTCAAGCAGCAAGATGACGTCCTTGATTGTGCTGAAAGCTGCGTGAAGATAGACTGGACGGTGCGCAAGCTTCGTGGAGACGCGCTCTGCAATGCCTGCTTGTTCAGGAAGTACCTCTGATTTCAAAATAGACCTAAACAAATAAGTATCCTGCAGGGTTGTGCAAAACGTTACATTGTGAAAATCTGCTGCATTGCCCCATACAATAATAAAATGTGAAATTTAATTGATTCAAAATAACAATTCATTTTTAATGACAAAAACACACCCAGTCATAATCACGCTTGTAGCGAGCTGACAGAGACACAGCGCACTCTGCGGGTCATCTGTGAGCAATACACATGGCAGTAAAATATTTCGAGACTACCAGGCCATTCAATAAGTCTTCATTGAATACAGTAATTACAGGCTACGTTTTAGACTTCGCAAATATCACAGAAAATCCTTTCAAGAATATGAAAGGGAAAAAACAAGGCCATAAAATACTGAGTAGTAGTTAATTTCACGTGAGCACTACAGCCATACAAACGTTCCTATGGGAATATTAAGGGAAAAAACTGCAGCAGTATCTAGGCCTATAGGGAATAAAGCATCAAGTGTGATAGGCTAAAACCCACTAGAATATAAAGTAGTCACACTGTAGCCTAACTCCCCGGGGGAATCCAATTAAAGGATTATTACAACGGGTTTTCCTGGAGGCAATTTATAAGCCACACTACAAATTGATTCCTCTGATTGACTCTTGTGAACAAAGTGTCTCCACTTAAAGTTGATCGTCGCCATTGTTTATCGTGAAATAAAAATGATTATATGAGGATCTAAAGTGTTTTTTTCTCCTAAGCAAGTCGAGACCTTTAAATGCCTAAATCTAAATTCTTTACATAGTTTTCCTGCCATGTACTTAAACAAAAGGGGAAATGCACTTTGAGCAACCAAATATTTTAAAACGGATCATTTATTAAATGTTTCTGTAAATAAGCTAAGTGCATTTATTTTTAATTAGTACACTGCCTGGGACATTTTGATGGGAAACTGTGTTTTCCCCTGTGGTAAGCAAAGAGCGCAGCCCGCAGATGTGAGCTCTATCTTGACCATATAAAGCAGTGGGCTATATTTATCCATGCGCTTGCTCCCTGCACTCATAGGAAGATTGCGCATTAGGCTATTTCACGTTTCACTCTGAAGAAGACTTCTTCAGCCTAAGACCTATAAAAATGAACACATCTAGGCCATACAATATATGGTATTAATATAATGCGTTAGCCTTTGGATTAATTTAGGCCTAATTTAATACATATAATGTTTGTATCAGTTAAACAGCCAATCTGACTTTCTTTGGGCTGACTTGTAAGTGACTGTGATCATTGACAAAACATAAAGCGACAGTTCAACAATAATTGGACATTTGATCAAAAAGTAAATTTGGACTTTGATGGTCAGTTTTCCAAGATGGGCGGGTGTGCAAAACATACCCATCCAAAATGGAAAATCATTTCAGAGATAATAGATGAGGGCAGTTTGAATTGCCACAGAGAGGAAACCTTTTTTCTCTGTGGTGTTGAACTGTCGTTTCCCACACTCACAGTGATGAGAGAATGAAGATGTGGAGGAAGCGTGGTGCAGGAATGGTGCCATTGTGAATCCCTTCCTTACTTACATCGGTGGCTTTCTTCTCAGCCAGCTCAAGTTTCTCCTGGGCATCTTTAAGAGCCTCGGAGTACTTGTCCAACTCATCCTCAGTTCCCTTCAGCTTCTTCTGCAGAGCTACCAAATCGTCCTCAAGCTGAGGCGAGTTTCAGTGCAGACAGTTTCAGAGGTGATCAGCGAGGAGACGGAGTTGCGTGAGCGCGCACAGGCGCAAGAGCGCGTACAGAGAGACACACGGGACAGGAGAGGACAGGACAGGGGAAAAAGAGTAGAGAAAAGTTAGGGAAGCTCATGCACGTCAGGAACAGATACCTTGGTGGCGACCTCCTCAGCGGTCAGCAGCTTTTCCTCAGCAGTTTGGAACTCCTCAAACACTTTATCTCTTTCGTCTTCAGTAACACGCAATTTCTTTTCCAACTCTCTTATTTCGTCGTCTAACTATACATGCATATAAAGGACATTATAAAGTTAAACAGAATATGAAATATTCATGCAATCATTCGCTATTATTAAACAATAGATTTCTCACATTTTCTAAATTATCAACATCATTTTCTAGGCTATATTTACATCACCAAAACAGTGGAGAGGAGGATTTGTAACATCCAAAAAAACAAAAACAAAGAAGGATGGGTTATTCTTAATTTAATCCTTATTTGGGATTATCCATGAAAGTAATTAATCCGTATTTAGGAGGCGGTCCATTTAAAGGGTAGCATCTTAATAATGCTACTGGTATTCCTGCTTTTTCTATAGATCTTTGGGATTTTCCACAAAAGAAAAAAAATCAGCAGACCTGTTTGCTTCTGTCCTCTGCTGCTTTCTTGTCTGACTCAGCCTGCTCAGCTCTGTCCAAGGCATTCTCCTTGTCGAGCTTGAGCATCTGCATCTTCTTCTTGATGGCATCCATGGCTGCTTTTTGCTGTTCGGCTGCACCAACAAAACGTCCAAATGAAAACCAAGGAGAGAGTGGGAGAGGGGCTCGGGCGTCTGTGCCTAACTGAACGCTAAGCTGGAGTGCAGGCTCTGCCTTACTGTGCCCTGTCAAATATGTACTTTCAAGGGGGGGGTGACTGGATTCCTTTGGACATCCAATACTTTTTTGGAGTAGGCGTGTGTGGGTGCCCGGGCGTTCTTTAAGGATCTGCGCTCCTATTCGTTGCTCCAAAACATTTGACTTTTCATACGCCTTTATATGGGGTGTGATGGACAAGCAGGCAGATCCCACGGAAAGGCTCCCTAATGGTAATGTACAGAAGCCATTTAACGAATGGCAGATAGATGACCATTTCTTACTAGATCATTATTGTCACCATTGTGTACAGTTTGTTTTTTCCACTGTTGCAAAAAGCAGTTGTTCAGTTTCCAGTATTACTGAAATCTGGGACATGTGTCATGTAAATGCTCTTTTCTGATTTCACAAGGACAGTGTTCTCCTATTCTTCTGTGTCTCATTTTGCCCTGTGACAGGCTGGGAATGGGACAACAAGGCAGCTGCAATAACACTTTGACCAGGCTTTTGTCAACTTGCAGCCACTGGTGTCTCTGTGTGTGTGTGTGTGAGAGAGAGAGATAGAGAGAGAGAATGTGTGTGGGTGGGTAGGTAGCTTAAGTTCCTCTGGGATAAGTTGTAGTAGTTCAAGGCAAGTGGGCTGTCTGAGAAGAGATGCTTTCAGTAAGCCAAGCAAGCCCTAGAGGCATTGTTCACAGTCTGGGGGGCTCAAGACAGGGAAGTGTTTACCTGATAATGTATCGGATATCCTCCCTGTAAACTGTTGATGTGTCATTTGACTGTGGCAGCACAGCATCCAGCACCAGCAAGGCAGGATAGGTTTTATACCTCAATTACCGCAGCTGAGCTGCTGATAGACTTGGCATTTGAGAGATGTTAATTTCTTTACGAACCATTAAAGAAGTATATTTCAGTTTATATATATGCAGTACATTTATTAGCAGCTTTAAATTGGGATGGGGTAAGAATGTGTTACATTATATTTTATACAATTCTATATTCTGTTGTTACAATGCATGAGACCCCTTTTTGAGATGTTTAAATTTAAAATTTTTATGAATGCACTGAGCTAATGTGAAGCTAAAGCACACAACTGCAGTGACTGAGGACACACCAAGTGTCTTCTAGTCTTCACAAAGATTCCCAAGGATATTTTTAGGATTGCCTTCTCTTTCATGCACCTGCCTTAGTCTGTAATATGGATCCAACACTCAGTGCCAAGAGTCCAAGGTCTAATGCTATGAGATATGTCCCCTAAAATAATCCTTGTCTTGCTTGGGCTTTGGTCTGTTTTATACATTATTGTTGCTACGTCTGGCAGACTTGTTCATGCTTGTAGAATCAAATAGGCTGCTCAGGCTTCAGACTTCTCTCAATCAGTGATAAAATATGACCAAGACAACAACAGAGAATGATAATATCAGGTATGGTGTTTACAAATTTCTCATCTTATTGTCTTGCTATAATTTAAGGTATTGTCCTGGTAATTCAGGCACCAGGCTTGTCTTAGACTTTGATTGACAGGCGCAGTAATAGAACAATATTTAGATAATCTCGGGCCAGCCCATGTTCTTGTAGACTGGCATTTGTATAATTGTGATTGGCATTGAAAAATACTGGTCACAGTTGTGGCCTTATTTCTGCTTTTCTCCTGCTCTTGTCAGAATCAGTAGTAATACATGATGTTTTAGGATCACATATCTGGAAAAGTTCTTTTTCATTTTCTCAATATGCATATGAGTAAAAAATGATTTAACTTCAATACAAAGTGTGTGCCTAGTGTACAAAGATATGCTGTATTATACATATAGTTGTAAATGTTTCTAGATTTGATACTGTATGCATACAGTATTTTATGCTGTTTATATTTTCAGTCATATTTGATGTTGTCAGAATTACTTGTCTTCATTATGTCCTCACCACTGGCAATAAAGTACTGGTTTTAATCTTGATTTGCAATTTGATCTTAATTATCTCAAGCAGTATTTTTACTTAATGGACTCAGGGGAGGTTTGTGATGGTACACAGGATTTGCTGTGGCATTCTGGGAATGAAAATAAGCTCCATTATGATGTTTTCCTTTAACATATTGGCACAGTAAAAATAGCCCAGGGCCCAGTACGCTTGCTTTGATTAAAGTAGTCACAAATCTCTCCTTCTGTCCAGACGTTATTAAAAGGCTACTGAGTTCTGAGTTACATCCCACTGGAAAAGTAAAGGCCCTCACACATTAAGACAGAGCTAAAGGGCATAAAGCATACTTAAGATATATTTTTATTTCACTACATTATACATGTTATGAGAAAAGCAAAAAGAAACTCCTTCAATATTTAAGGCAGTTTTTAGGCTGTGGTGGTGTTCTGAAGATACCACAGCTCCAAGAGTTTCTTTGTCATGGCCACTGAAGTAAAAAAAAAAAAAAAGGTTCTCCAAACATATCATTTTGTGCTCTTTGGAAAAAACTCTTTGCTTCTCAAGGACTCTAAAACCTCCTACCAGAACAGCTGATGAAAGTATCTAAAAAAGATTTAGCCTATGTCTTACTATTTACATTTTGTAGCATTTGAATTGGTACTGAAACATGAAAACTCATCATATTTTAAATAGGGAACTTACTCGTAGGAACAATATGAATTACGAACAAATAAATGTTTGTGATTGTACTCTTGCTCTTCTTTCTTCTGTCCCAAATCGTTGCCAACAGTCACATTAGTGAATAATTTATTGTCTTCAGAAGGCTGTCTGTGTTGAAAACAGTGATTGCATGAGCTCATTCAAAAAGCCAAGAACCTTCTCAATGTTCATCCTCATAGGTGGCAAACAGCTGAGGGGATAATGTCCGACTTTACTGAACGAGGAATTCATTCCTCACAACATACAGAGAGTCTGACTGTGAAAAAACCCACTTGCCATCAGACAACTGATGTCCATTTTCAGGACAGATCTGAGATACATGTTGGAATCCTGATCGTCTCTGTATCCTGATTCAGTCGTCTACATGAGTGGGACAGGTGCAGCCGAATTCATATTCACTACACTTTCATTATCTTTACTTTCCTAAAATGTTAAATTTTTAATAGCAACCATGGTTATAAACAAGGTTGTACAAATTACAGTACACAGAACCACATTAAAGCATGAGACAAATCACTATAAACACAAAAGTGTTTATAGTGATAAAATGAGTAAATATCAATGGAAACGGGGCATAAAAGTGGGCAGATAAGGTGTCAAATAACCAAATTCACATCCAAATCACATGGCTATTCAGGATATTGACAACTAAGACAAAAGAGCCCCTGAACTCTCAGACTTTCTGTATCTTTGTGGTCTTGAGGTGGTAGTGCAGTTTGTCCTCATGCCAATTGAAATGATACAGCAGCCTTTCTGAGTGCTTTAATACTAATACTGTAACACTGTGTCTGTTAATCTGTTAGGCCTGCAGTGACAACCCACTATGTATGTGGAATGTCCGGTTCTCCTCAGTTGCTGCTCAGGGAGGAGCTGAGGTTTACTTGGCTGTCGTGCCTGAAATCACATTTGCATAAGAAGACCCTTGGGAGAGATATTTAAGGTTTTCTTGTGGCTAAAATGTTACTGCATTACAGAAAGTATGTCTCTGCCTCTGTTGAGGCTCAGTCACAAAGCCTGTCTGATGCAAATGGCAAGTTTCTCTTGGAAAAAAATCTTAAACTGCTTACACCAAAATTATGTCACTTTGTGTGAAGCTATAGTATTCTGACATGTATGTGTTTATTTTCTAATGATTACAACTAACACAGAACAGCAAGGGAATATTGAGGGTAGCTCTCCCTCCATGTTTAGTGCACAGCCACTGAGTGAAACTCTGAGAAGCACAGTGTTGGCATGCTCCTTGTCAAATACCATCTTGAGATTTCTGCAGACATCATCCAGATATATATAGAGAGAACTCCTTGGCTCTTTCAGACGGTACCCCTGGGATTAGATAGCTCCATGCAGGGGCATAATCATTTAGCATAGCAAAAATGGAGAGGGAGTACTGGGAGGGTGCAACCCAAGCTGTAACCCAAGCCTGGTTGATGGCCTACTGCCACTGGGTTTATTCACTGTAATGTTCCACTGACATATACTGGTAGTCGTAAGACCCTTCACTGGTATATTAGTGAGCACAGGTGGACATAAAACCACACTGCACGGCCACAGTATTTTCCTTGATGGAGAGTTGCAATAAGGCTGTGACACTTCGACTTGCACAGTTCTGTGTGGTGATAAATCCTTCATTAAAGGTGTAAATTACACAGAAGTGTCCCTCACTCAGATGTAACTCCATTTAAACTTTCTGTTTAGTTAATGGAAACCGAAAGTGCAGTATAAGCTGGGGAAAATCCACAATTTTTACCAATAATTGCTCAATAATTTGAGGAGTCAAATTCCAGAGGTATGAAGGTCAAATATTTCAGCTGCAGGTGCTTCATTGAAGATGGGAAACATTCCTCCTGCGTCCTCCAAGTTTTTGCTACAGTACAAGTAGTTGCTGTCAAATGAAAGGATCTGTCATCTTTCAGACTGTAAAGACCTGTAATAAATCTCTTGCAGGCCAGGAATGGGGCTCAAACATTTTTAGTCTCACATGGTTTTATAGAAATCCCCATGATTGGGGTGCTTGAAAGGTTCTGCTGAGGCTGACCTTAGGGAACGCTCTAAGAAATATGCTCTTTGATAAGCTATGATATTTCTTACAGTGAATGTCTAAAAGAATTTTTGAAGCTCATATTTTGTTTTCGTACGTAAGAAGTTTAAGAAAAGAAAGTTTGCAGAGAAGCCTCAATGACACTATGCAAGCATCGACTTATTGAGAAACATAAATCTGAACTATGGAGTAAAAATACCAAAAGTGAAGACTCCCAGTACTGCCAACACAAATGTGGGATGATGGAGGAATATTTGTGGCCTCGGCAGTGCTCCTCCCAGACTGTTTGTTTGTGTTCCCCCTCTACAGATGGGGACACACAGAGAGGCAAGAATGTCAGCCATATCTGATGCTGCTCAGTCAGCTTAGACTAAAACAGGGGAGGAGAGAAAGCGTTCGGGGGGAACTGTCACGATTCATTTCAAACTCATGTGGAATGCCATGCTAGAATCCTAGTGTGAAATTAAATTCTCAAAAAGCCCAGACATGTCATAGCACGAATGCTGGAACAAAAAAGTCAATCTGTCTGATATTCTGCAATAGAAATCTGCCTTCAATTGAGGAAAACAACACTTTCATTGTGTTTATTTGTACACAGTAAAGGGCAAGTCAAGAGGGAAGTGGGGAGTAAATGATTGTTTACAGGCAGCTTGAACTTCTCCCAGTTCCAGATAAGACAAGATTCCTTCCAAAGCATCAGAGTTGTGTCCTGCTCAGAAATTCTTCCTTCAGGGATCATAAGAAATATCTTTCTAAATCGTTGTCTTAAATGCTCACTGTCTTTGCTTTGTGCTTGTTGATATCTTCACTGTCTTAATAATTGTTGCTTGCTCTTACTGGTTTTGTATCTCAGTCCACAGCTGCCCAGCATCTTGTTTATAGCCCTCTTTAAATATTTGTCTTCAATCTTTTGCCCCTCATGTCACAGGGCTAGAAGTTTCCATGTTTGCACACGAAGGGAGAATCTTTCGTATATGTGTCCATATATGGGCTCTCTGGTGTAAGCGAGGTAGAGGAGACAGAGGAGAGGGCTAAGTTGCGGGGGCTTTTTGTGAGGTCCAAAGACGTACTCGATATTTCTTTCCATTCCACAGGGCTATAAAACTTCTTGGTATGCACTTCCAGCTCAGCCACTGTTCCCTCTGTTCTGCCCTCTGGTGCAGAGACATGAAACAATGGCAAGAGGAGGAGGATGCTGGACTTCTATGGTAGTATGTTAGTATCCCTTTCTTTATTTTTGTAACTACAAACAAACTTCTCTTAATGCATCCTCTAAGTTCTACTTAGAATAGAATAATCATCATCAAAACGTTTACAATTTCCATTTTTTGGTAACCAAAAAGTCCAGTTTTCTAAATTAGAAAGAGAAAGTCAAGGTTTGTATCACGTTTCTGAACTTCCAACTGCAAAATGACCATAGCTTGGCTGAAGAAAAGCCATAACGTGGAGTGTGTGTGAGAGTCTATGGTGATGAGACATTCCATTGTGGTTTTGAGTGGCTGTTTGAAAGCTTGCAGGCAACGTTCACTGTGACCCAGTCACAGTGGTCTCTCTACAGTGAGGAATGCCACAGGAACCCACAGCTCTGCGGCACCTGCATTCTTATACCAAAGCCTGTCTGCAGCCCAACGTTTGATCAGATGCCGTGACTGTTTTCCAGTCATGCTCAGACCCACTCACTCACAGCTAGGGAGCTAGATAAAACAGTTGTGCAAAGTCAGTCATAAAACAACTGTCTGAGTGCACAGACGCGAGAAGAAATAGACATCCACCTGGTGTGGTCTGGTTTGTTCTTGCCCCAGAGCCTGGGATGTCTGAGATAACAATATACAGTACAATAAGAGGGTAATTATGCTCTGAGGTTGCCGAAAGATCACATCACTCCCATCAAAAGAATGGGAAAGACCAGAGGTGGAAGAAATATTCAGATCCTTTAGTTAAGTAAACATACCAATGCATTAAACGAAAAAAAAAACGTAAAAAAGAGACCTGCATCTAAAATCCTGCTTAAGTAAAAGTACAGAAGTATTATCAGCTAAATTTACTTAAAGTATCAAAAGAAGAAAAATGGCCCCTGTAAGTGTAATTAAAAGTAATTAATGAGTACTCAGCATTGTACTGTTATTATAGCTGCTTGAGGTAGAGCAAGGTTTAACAATACATACAGTTGGGTAGTTTAGTCTAGTGGTTTCCAACCTAGGGGTCGAGCCCCCTCCTAAGGCTCACAAGATAAATGTGAGGGGTCGTGATATGATTCATGCGATAGAAAAAACCCCAAAAAAACAAACAAAGTTCTGCTACACAACTTTACATGTAAGACAAAATAGTATGGCTCAAGTCACACTGATTAATCATTTTAGTTGTAGCCCACACCAAATCCTCTCATGGCATCAGTGTTGAGAAAAATCTGCTGAGTACTGAGTGGAGTGTTTATTCAGCTTTAACACAGGGCGGGGAGGCCACAGGATTGAGAGAGAAAAAAGGAGCCAAGGACTTTTTTTATCTGCAGAAATGTGGCCTGTCATCTAACTAGTGTAGAGCAAAGTTTCCTTATTAAGACAGAAGGTTTGGATGGTTGAGTGTTACATTTCACTCTAGACAGCTTAAATCCCAGGAGACACTGCAGATCAGTTCCAGTCGGCAGCATGGTCTGAGACAGATGGTTCCCCTGTTCCGCAGCTCATTCTCAACGCTGTTTCAGGCATGAACAAAACTGAGAAAAATCAACGTAAATCACTTGGAGAATCCTGACTTTGGAAGAGCGGGTGTTGGAGTCAGACGATATCATTTAATAGATATTTCTAATGTTACTTGTGGAGCTGTCCAAAATTAGCACCCAAGGTTTAAGTCTCAGCTGAGACCCAATATAGCCCTGCTGTCACTGCTGACAGAGAAATACTGTGCTTTCCCCACATGATGGTTAAAGGAGCTGCTGTGCCGTCATTGGAGAAATAGACAGCGAGCACTGTCACTCAGCAGAGGATGGACACTCTGACGGTGACTGCAACTAACTCACATACTTCACATAAAAGCACCACCAACCTGTTAGCTCATGGAAATGGGTGAATTCTGTCTGCTGTAGAATTACATAAAGGCCTGAATGTGGGACACCTCCTGTAATTTGACACTTCAAATATCACTCTTGTGACATTTGGCAGGACAGTTAAGTCCTAGAGTATGTGAACCAACTTTGTTTGTCATTTTACATAGAAAGCTTGGTTTTCATTTCATCTAATCCACCCGAGTCGGTCTCATGTGACTTCCATCTAATAAATATCGGTCAGATATTAAATTTGAAATAGTGAAATCAACCAGTACATCATTTAGAGCAATATTACTCTAACCTCTTGGGTTTTAACTCTGTGAAATCACGTAGACATATAGACCACACAGACAATAATCAGTTCTGAGTTATGAAAGCACAGAAGTCATCTCTACAGACTCTGTTCTGTAGAACATACATCTGAGGCTGTACAGTGGATATGTTATGGAGCCAACATGTTGGGAGATCCCCACTGATGACCTAAAATAGTCATGTGTTCCAGACCTGAGTAAAAGGCTCTTTTAGATCCATCTGGTGCTGTCTCCTAGGTTTATGTTAGGGAGCACTGCATCTCAAAGCAGGCAGAGGGGATGGTATGTGAGTATGAGTAAACAACAGGCATCCTTTTAACACAATGACCTTTGGTAAAAACCAAGTCACTGCTATATAGTGTTTCTTTCTTTCTACCTTTTCAGAGCATTTAATTGCCAACACAGTGCAAGTGTGTTTACACAAAGTCCATACACTACATGCACTTTACATGGGCCACATCCCTGGATCATAAAGTGCCTCAGAGTCTTGTTGAAGGAAACTTGGATGAAGACGGACGCAATAGCTTGTTCAGTCATAAAAGCCATCATCTTCATATACAGAACAGGTAACATAAACAATAAGAAAAAGAAAGCTGGACTTTTGAAATTTCTGGGAGGTTTTGGTAATTTCCCCCCTGCAATTTGTTAAGTGCCTTGTACCTTCTCTCTGGCATACCATCTTTGGGTCTGGGCTATGTGAAACTTCCTGACAAAATGGACTGAAGCCAAACATTAACTGGAGCCATTCAAACCATGAACAATGTTGGTTTCCACTGTTTTATCAGCTTGGGCAAGATGGAAATTTCTTGGCTTGACATGGCTTCTGAAACACTGCTAAACCCCTTCCTTAGCATTCACTATACTGTGTATATCAATCAATCTCAACATGATTATAACCACAAAAAATTTACTTTTGTAAACATAAAAATCTTGAAGAAAGGGATGGTGTGCTTGGAAAACAAGGGATGAGAACATCCCTCACATTGCCCAAAGTTTACAACTAAAACTTTTTGTTCACAGATTTTTTGATCTGACAAGGACCTGAGAAAGACACTTTCAGATTGAGATGTTGTCTATGAAAAAATGTTTCAGTAGCATGCTTTGGACAAATGGCCCAGCCCAAAACCCAAAAGCCTTTCCTGATCTGCATTTTTTCTAAACCTCACTTCCTCTTCCATCACTCTCTAGAAGTGGAGAAAACTGGCTTAGGGCAGTTTCTCTCTCTTTGTGCCGTAAAAGACCATGATGCCCTCTCGATCTTTTTTTTTTTTTAATTTTAGCCTTACCAGAATTGGGTTCCAAATAAAAAATACATTGGTCAGTTCACACACAGGTTTGTTCTATAGTGAGATTTATTTTTCTGAATATATAAAGAATTCACCATTGTTTAGTATAGTAATATAACATTAAAAGCAATTCCCCAAAAGTCAAATTAAGAAACTGATAAACACTGAAATTTCAAGGAGTATTATTAACATGCTATAAGTGGCTACATAGCTCTCCAGTGTGACAACTCTCAGTTTCACTGAGGCTGTTCTTAGCACAAGCCATGACTCCATTGCTGCACAGTATCATTTCTGGGCATACAGTAACTTGCTTGTTATCCACACAGGAATATATAAAAACATATGGATCTAAAAAAACAATATCAGCCAAGTGCATTTGTTGTTGCTCTGCCATGGCTTATTTAACATACTGTAAATTATTGCTGAAACGATGAAAAATGGAGAGTTGACCCAGGGTCATTTGGTTTAGCCATGGGCTAACATGGCTTAATTTTTGAGAACTTGAGCGTGGAACAAAGTCTGAACTAAATGGCTGCCAGGCTTTTGGGAATTAGGCATGGCACAAGTCACAGTGACTGCAAAACAAACCTTCCAACACAGTCACAAGTCATTTAGGATGCCTGAGATGTACACTTGATGATAAGGATTAGCAAAAAGAAAAAAAGACCTGCCAAAAGTCTTTGGGGTTGAGGTTAATGACATATGTCCACAGTGCAAGAAATCAGGCATCCAATCTAGTGCCAACAAGGTGCATCTGGAATCCATACCTTCATCCACGTGCAGGAAAATGACATGTGACAGGAAGTCTCTTTAATGCCAACCAATAGAAAAACAAAGAGAGAGCTTGAGAAATAGATATAAGTTGAAGTGAACAGAGGGGTGGTTGAGTGCATGAGAAACCCTAACCCTAAAATATTTTTTGATTTTTCATTTCAACCATCATGCTGACCATGGTGCTTCTTCTGCCAAATGGAAATTTTGCAGAAAAAGGCTATAAATGCAGGACCTTAGTGGAAACTTGATTATAGCTATAACAGTGTGGTTTACTAATCAGTCTGAAATTCATGAAGTTCAGGACAATAAGGGGACGAACTCGACCAGACCACGTCTCTGCTTTACATCATTCATCTACTGAGGTTTTGATAGCTCCTCCATACAAACGCCAAAGTTAACCAGACAAACGTCCTCCTGGTCCTTAGGACTGAAGGGAGGGAGAGAGGGTGAGTAGTAGATGGGCACTCCCAGTTAAACACATGGCTTCACTTTCCCCTCTCCACTGTGTGGCCTGGCCTTGCTTGAGACCAAAACACTCAAACAACCAAATATGGTGTTCATTAGGACGACTCAAACCATCCTTTAAACACTCTGCCCTCATATTGCTGCTGACACAGAAAGAGGATCAGCTGTGATCAGAGTGAAATAAGTTTTGTATCACCTGAGGAAAAAAGGCCAAGTTCAAGTCTGATTTATCAAAAGAGTAACATGAGGCTACTTCTAAACAGCCCTACAAAGGTTTTAGCTGTGTAACTGTGTAACCCAGAGTGCAAAATTAATGTGAACCAAAACATCCAACTGGGAAGCACTGCATACTTCAAGGTCTGGTCTGTGAACCAGGAGGGGAAAAAAGCACATCCACTATGTCCATATTTGGTCTGGCTAACTTTGCCAATCCTTCAACTAGAACATATTTCTCCAAACAGCCATTGACCCCTCTGACAGAAGTATGAAGGACAATACTGACATCTGCTGGAAAGAATGCAGGATAACCTTTTTCTATGAGACATCTCTTTTGTGAACTACATGCACTGATATGAAAAAGGACACAATCTTAATGGTACTAGTTGTTTGAAATTCTTTATTTTTGGTGAATACAAAAAATACTTTTGTGACCAGATAAATATTATACATACAGCATTAAATCATAAAACTAATGCAGTCTGTTCAAGAAAGCACAACACCAATTCATAACAGAGCTAGTAACTTGTTCTACTTCCATTAATACTCGCACAAATCAGTTAGACAATATATTTCAGGGTAATTGTTACATTTACTGATAAAAACTAAATTTTTATAGTGGTTAGACAATGAAACAAAGAAGTTATTCGGTCCAACATTTAAGAGGGACTTGGCATAATGATTTCAACAATTTCTCGACTTCATACACAAATTGCCACATGCTCATGGAATGCAGTCTAGTGTTAGTCTTCCGATATGGTCTCTAAATCCTAAGGTATCCACAGATGCCCTTTTATATCAGCATTATACCATTGTAGGCAAGTGGGCCACCAGCCAAGGCATTGTATTGTATGGCAAAGGACTAGGTGACAGTTCATTAAGACCCCGATGGGGAATAGACAAAATGTTCTGATCCAGAGAGGACAAAGCTCAGGCTCCCATCTAGCCTGATCTTCAGCTGCTCGCAACGCAGACTCAAGTAAGGCACTAGTACACAATGCAGACCAGACACTGGTATAGACAGACTGAGGAGATGAACTGCTTAAAATTTCCAATATA
Organism: Siniperca chuatsi; assembly: GCF_020085105.1. Classification (NCBI taxonomy): domain Eukaryota; kingdom Metazoa; phylum Chordata; class Actinopteri; order Centrarchiformes; family Sinipercidae; genus Siniperca; species Siniperca chuatsi. Next base: position 12,031,651 of record NC_058045.1, on the reverse strand, counting down.
TTAAACATTAACAAACTAAAGAAAAAAAAAATTTAATTCAATCAGGGCTCAAAGCTGTTTCCTTCTAGTTTGTTAGGAGAATGTCCTACTTAATTAACTATTTATTAACTACCTATTTAATATAATGGAAGCTTTAAATTGCCTTCTTCAGTGCGTATGTTTATGAGCAACTTCAGTGCATAAGGTATGCTCGTTTCATTCAAGAGCCCAAAGCCAAATATCATTGCACAGAACCAATCTTCCATCCAATCTACCAACAGCGCAGAGTCTCATTATTATCTCGCTAGGATAGTCAGTGTAATGTATTGCTATAGACAGTCTAAAGTGAAAATGCCTTTACCATGACAGGGCAGTGACTGGTGGAAAATAGCTGTATCTGTGTGTGTGTGTGTGTGTGTGTGTGTACAGCACAGTTGGTATCCGAACAAAATCTGGCCAGTGTTAATGGGAGAGGAATTAAAACATGAAGACGAGAGAGAAAAAAACATGACAGATAATGTAAACATATATTCCTTACACAGCTCTGTGTATGTGAGGGAAGAACTGGTGGGGTTACATGAAGTGACATGATGTACAAGCAGCATGACATATTTGGTCACATATAGTCCAGATTCTCTGAATAACACAGATTACACCTGTATGTGCTTTAAGAACAACTTTCTTACTTAAAAAATATCAGTCAAGAATAAATATCTTTATAGCTAGTGTTGGCCAGTGGTTATTTTCTTTTTTCTATTTGACATTTACGCCAATCAGAACCCCCCCCCCATTGTTTGGCATCAAGCTGAACAACATAGGTTAATCAGAATCCTTGATTTCTAAAGATTTGCTAGTTTAACAGCAAACCCCAAGTGCCTTTCCACTCTATACTACTCCATTGGTTAGTAGCTTCATTGATATGTATAGACATTATGGTGCATGCAAGCCAGTGGTGAGGCGCCCCAAGTCTTTTTATTAACCCTTTGAGGTTTTTACATTTAGAATACAAGCTATCATCAGTTCATTTCTATTTGCTCTAAACCTTCAACAATTATAGAACATTCAATGATTATAGAGGATTTCTGCATTCGATTCATGATTGTAACAGTCAGTAATGCTCATGATGCAGTAACACTCACAAAGCAATGATACGTTTATCATACAACTTTATGTCTTTACTGTCTCAACTTCCTTATAGTGACAACTGTAACAACCTTCTCCATATTGAATGTGAATGCCATTCACTGACAAATACATACACACGTCACACACACACACACACACACGCACACAAATACACTACAGAGCACAGGCACTTGTTTTTCTCACCAAACAGGCCTGTTTCAAGAGCTGTATATTCCTCGGTTATATGAGAGTAAGGCAGCCAATCATACATCGGCAACATCTCCCCATGACGAGAGGGTCTCATCAGTGCGACGCACATCCCGTCTGCTCAGCCACTCAGCCCTCATCCTCCCTCAGCTCGCTAGGCAGGAACTTGTACTGCTGCTGTCGGATCTGAGCCAACTTCTTCCGTGCTTCCTCCAGCTCTCGCTCCTTTCTCAGCATCTCCTCCTGAGCTGCAATAATCTGAGGAGAATGGGAACAGCTGACAGAAAATGTGCCTTCTACTCATCATAATCCCATTGCTGTGGATAACTGAGAATCAGCTCACACTGTACAGGCTGTTAACTTAAGCACAACACACTAGAGAAAATACAGAAAACAGCATCTTATATGACAAAGTATGGCTTATGGTATATTAAAATGAACCAAACTTCCTAAAAATGTCTATACATTCACATAAGTGGAGAAGATGCAAGTAGAAAGAAGCAATTAAACATTACAGCAAAAACTTGAATAGGTAATTGCATAACAACTTTTGGACTGCATGTGCTTTATTATTGTATTAGCTGTCAACCACAAGTGGTTCATAAATCAGATTTTAAACATTTTATGAACTGTTTTCTGATCTAAATGAATAATAGTAGTAAGGATAGTTAGCATTAGGCTATACCTTTTATAATATTAATAATAGTGATATTATTTGGGCCGTTAAAAAAATAAATAAATGGTCAATCAAAGTCTAAAGTAGTTAGAGAAACAATGTCATCTCGAGCCTCACTAGTCAGATAGAAAAATTGACAAGGTGATGCCCAGCTGGGGTGCACCACTGACTGAGACAGGAACTCAATCAATCGAGATGAAAAGTAAAGCTTCCTGTAGCACCCTCAGGTTTTAAAAAAAGAGACACTCACTCTTCAATTACTGTCAAATCTTTGCAAAGATGAAGAGGAAGCAAGTCTTCAAGAGATGTGATGTTTTGCAGCTGTGGGTGTGTGAAAAAACCTGATAAACAGCATTGAAATGAAGCTGATGGGCTGTTTATCCACAGCAGCTCATTACAATTTCGGAAAAAAACGACTGTGGCATTTTGGCATATCAGCGAGAGGTGCAAACATTCAGTGAAAAGGGCAAACTGCACAATAGGAACGATAAACATTTTTTCAGGATTTTGTCTCACCTGAGCTATGCCTCCAACAAATTTGGTCTTTACCACCACACTGTCATCTTCAGTCTTGTCAAATGCTGCTTTTTGAGCTGCCCTCACCAGGTTGTCTGAAGCTCGCTTCACTGCATTGCCAGCAGCCTTCAAACAGATAATCTCAAAGTTAGCATGCACACAATGCTTGTGTACACTGTTCCCATGGATAAATTAAAACTGTTTCAGTGTTACCTGTAGTCTCCTCATGGCTTCAGAATCCTGGTCAGCCTTCACCTTGCAGGCTACCAGCAGCTGAGCTGTGGAGGCTGCAACCTGTTTGGCGGAAGAGATGAGCTTCTCCTCGCTGGCGTGGCCCTGCACTGAGGCGTTAGCTGCCTCACACAGGTTACTGGTGGCTGCCGCTACCATACGCGCCTACAACAAGCAACAAATTGCTCACATGATCTTTACATTTAGTTTTAAACTGGGTAACATTACTTAGACATACAAGTTTATACAGTAATTTATAAACGTATTGAAGTTAGAAGTATTAGACGGCATTACTTACAGCTGATATGAGACCCTGTGACCACTGGCCGTCATCCACTGCATTGGCTAGATTGGATCCCACCTGAGGTAGACATTGGGTAAAAAAACATAACATATACTGTATGTTGTTTTACATTATTAGTAATGTATAGTATCTTGCGGAGTGTCTGAGTGGGTGTGTTGACTGACCTTGCCTTGAGCCACCAGTTCTCTCTGAGCTGCTGATGCAGATTTAACAAGAGCGCTAGTTGCTGCAGCAATGGACTTTGCTGCTTCTAAGATCTGCTCCTCAAAATCCAGCGTCTCGTCTGCCTGCTGAAAGTAAAAACACATATTAATTTAGACTTACAAGTATAGTATGTTATTGCTGTGTCAACAGGTCAACCAGAGCCATAACCAGGATTTTATAAATACTAAGATCTTGAGTCACTGAGTAAAAAAAAAAAATTCAGATTTTATTGCTGTATCTGGATTTTTTTTTCAAACCTGAACTAAATATCATTATGAAGATCACAGTGCATCACTTCAGAAACAGTTAACAAATGGCCATCTCTGACTCAGCAGTCAACAGCATGTGACTGACCACAGACCTCCATAAACACATAAGGCACACGTGGCTGGAGACAGGGCGGGACACTGTAGGAATATGTTTGATATATAGTTGGACTGAATAACAACCTAATATATCAAACATATCAGACAGAGCCCTGCAGAGAAGGCTTCCAGGTCTACAACGGCTCAGAGAGGGGGGGAGAGGCAGGGCAAGGAAGCATGCTGGGAGCAGGAGATACCTCCCCCCTTATAGGATGGGAGGGACGAAGGAGCAGAGAGGAGAGTAAAGAGGAGGAAGAAGTAGAATCCAAGCTGTTTTACACAAATAAATAAAACCATAACACCTATTTTACAGGCTTTAAGGTGGCTTAATGCTTCTAAGAATTATGTGGTATTTTGTTAGCTCTGTCTCAGTAAATAATTAACTCGGGGTAGTACATTATCATAATCTCAAAAGATTGCACATGGTGCTCTGCAGTTGTTTCAGACTGTGGACTGAAATGTTTTCTTTGTGGTCAGATCTCTGTCTTTGGATTTTATTTTGTCCTCTAAATCAGTATATAAACACAGATTATGGATGGACAAATATTAGCTAGTTTTTGAATATGGGGGATAGCGAGGGATGGTAATATAAATTGAATTTTCCTCACATGAGGAAAAAAAAAAACAGTGAAATTCAGTGGCAGTCCCCCTTTAAATGCTATTAGCCAAAGCTTGCTTCCTATTAGATCACTAGAGGGAGACACTGACATCTAAAAGAGGAAAAGCCTTTCACTCGCTCATCCCCTTTCATAAACATCAAGGTCCTCATAAAGTCAGTCTGTAGCTGTGGAATGGTATGAGACAGAGCATTATATGGTCTTTATTAAAACTGGGGTAACCTAAATATGCTTTCCTGTATATCATACGGGCAGGGGGTTGAACTGACACTTTGTGTATAGGAAGAGGTATAGAAAAGGGGGAGAGCACTACAGGTACAGAAGGAAGAGCACTAACTATCCAGTCTCCAGAGACAGATAAACAAACAACACAATCATGCAGTAGTACACCACAAACACAACCCTGTATTGCATACAGAACAACATAAAAGTAATTTCACTATCACTACCATCTTCCATATTTTGCCTATTTTTACTATTTTCTCTGCGTATGATGTGGTAAAGTTGTTTTGTTTTTTAGGCAATACCGCAGTGTGGGGGAGAGGAATAATGGGCTGAAAAAGCCTCCCTTGGTTTAGTTTAGAAATGAGGAACACTGCAATAAAACAAAGGAAATAAGACAGAGGCCCTCTCTTTCAGAAAGGGTCACAACAGTTCATCACACATTTGAACTCATTCCAACATAAGCTCGCGGACCCAGCAGTGTAATTGCGTCTCCTGGCAACACAACTCAAAATAATGTCCAAAAGTTCCTTTTGAAGAAAGTTTTCCAAGCATCATATGTTAACTCACTGGACCAGCTGCCTGAGTCAACATCGTTTGTGTAACATAGAAGCATTTTTTCTCCTTTAATGATAGAGATAGTAGCTCAGTCACTGAAAAAGATGACTCCACTTCAAAGTCAGTGTCACCTTTTCCTACCTTCGGCCCACATCGTCTCCCTGCTGATTAATGGCAAAAAGCTGTGCGTGGGTTTGTGTGGGTGGAAAGAGTTGAGAGGGGCACTTATACCTTGGGCTTGGCTCTGGGTTTCAGCTGCTCTAGTTTCTTGGCTGCAGCTTCAATGGACGCTGCTGCTCCGAGGAGCTCAGTCTCAGCGATGACAGTGGGGTCCTCGGGGTCCACACACTCGGATCCTGAACAGGAACATCACATACCCAGGCGTTGGTTAGCACATGATTTTTTTTAGCACAGACTCACAAAAGAAACACCACTGCAATAATTCTGGTGATAACATTTTATTTTATGTAACAAAGAGGTCAATATTATGCTTCAGCCATTTTTAATGCACTCTTTCACACAATCCAGGCATCACAGAGATGCTAAATCTCAACCCACTTCAACTGCAGCAATGCTCATGAGCTCTATATTGTTTGCAGGAATTGTTTGCAGTATGACAGTAATGCCTCAAAGTTAAATAAGATAAACTAAAAGTTAGAAGAAATGAACATTTGATGGATCATTGTCTTTTTATAGGTTTTTAAGTGCCCATAAAACGGAGCTGTTTGGAAACAGCTTGGTAAAGCAGATGGAACAATGTTTTCATAGATTATGTTGAGCTCTGGGGAAATCTGTTGTGCACGCGCACCCCCAAGCCATCTACTCCTCTACTCCCTTCTGACTCTATGAAAGGTGATCTGGAGGAACAAAACACACCATATCCCACTTACCTCCATCTGAGGCAGCAAGGAAAGAGAGAGGGAGAGAGCACATAGGACATTAGAGAGGTGAAGTGGATAGCCCCGCTGGGTCTTAGGCTATATGCTGAAATCTAATTCTCATCCAAACACAATCTATTACTCCTGTCAGATGCAGCAGTGCAGCTTCTAGAGGAAACACTCTTGTACTTTTGTGTCATAATCATCCTACAGATCTTAATTTGGAACAATTTGCACAGCACTCATGATATGATTTCAATATTCTAAAGAGATTTTCATGACCTATCTTTGCTACAGATGCAGACAGGTTTGGTGGCTTGACTCAGTAACACTATAATAGTATTCATTCAAGAGGATTAGGACTCCTTTGACTAATCTCTAACATCTCTACAATCCTGTCATGGTTTTTTACATTTTATCAAATTGAGTTGGCTCCTGGGAATCCCCTCTCTTCAAACTGACTGTATTCTGCAATTTAAGCTTTGCCAGTTTTACACTGCAGTGGCTATAATGTCTCGCAGTCACTTTAAAATTAAAATCCAACTTTTTTTTGGCAACAGGAAAATGGTCCATATAATCCTGACATCATTCAGAGTGGGGTCACTGGTAACTAAAGGTTGTTAAGCCTAACTTTCGTTTGTGTGCGTTCATGAGCAGTATGTGTGGCCGCACCTTTCATGGCCTCAGCTGTCTGGACGAGCTCTGTCACACACGCTGCCACGTGCTTCGAGTGTACGGCCAGCTGCTGCTTCTGCTCGGGCATGGGCTTCTGCAGCACCTGAAAATACAAAAGCCAAACACATGAACAAGAGGCACAAGTAAATATTATGTACAAGATTAACTTGATAGAAGAGTCTTCCTGTAAGTCAGTTACTGTTGGCGTATTTTTCACATTTGGTTCTTTTGTTTCTTGCGCAACTAGTTGACTGGCGAAGTAGCAACAGCACTATACTAGACTTCAAATTATAACACAAGGTACATGTAGTGGCCTAATGTCCTGCCAGAACCAGCATGTTGTGCCTGTAACTAATTATGCAAGTGAGATAATTAATTAAGCTACTTAATAATTAGCAATTATTACATGTCAACACACTTGTCTTCACATAACACATGGGGAGTGTTATTATGAACTAAGGAATTTAATGAAAATAAGTTTTGCTGATTAATATGCAGATGTATGCAACAAGGTGCTCAGAAATTAAATCAGATCTTCTGTAGAGGGGGAATGTGTTGTAAGATATAAAAAATACATATATATATATATTATTTTTAAGATGAATGTGGTTACAGGCATAAAGCAAATTTCATGTCTTCAGTTTTGTCATTCATTGGTAAAGGTTCGTTGTCATTCATGAGACCTTTCAAGGATAAGGCTGACATTATTCTGTATTTTTCTTATCGACAAAAAACCTCAAGTAAACCCCAAAATTAACAATGTGTTAGACTTCCCTCCCCTCACTGTGGCACTCAACCCCAAGCCTATTCGTTGACATAAGTGTTTGTAGGAACAGGTCAACAATATATGGTTTCAATTCTAAAAAAGGCTGAGTAATTTCATAATGAAGATCATGTCACCCAGTGCAACAGTGTGGCTCATTTGTGTGTTTTTAACAGTTTCTGGAAAATGATAGCGGTCGGTGGCACAGAAGAATAAGCTACATCGGGCAATACAGATAACACTTGTTAGTAGGATCAAATTGTTGGTTTTGGTATTGTTGTGGGATTTGTACATAGAATATCACCAGCCTTATTCCCTTAGTTAAGTTGATGCCTCAGTGAACGCCAGCATGACTGACAGGAAGCCAGGGAAGTTTTTCAAGCATCAGAGGATTTAATCCTGCAGACAAGACCTGTAAAACCTCACTTAGTAATAGTAAATATCAGGATCCACTCTTCCACACTGTTGCTACAGACACACACACACACACACACACACACACACACACACAGAAATGCAAGTCACTTCCATCCTTTATTTATGAGACTGTCTCATTCTAACCTGCAGCACTTGCTCCAGAAGGTTAATGTATCCTGTGGTGCACTCAGAGCCGTACTGCAGGGCCTTGCTCCTCAATTCCCCGCCCACTTCTGGGTGACAAGCCGCTTGCTGGAAGGGTGAGAAAACAATGCTGAATGGTAAATTTAAAAAGTGATTCCCACTGGAATGTTAAGATTTTACACAGGTCCTGAAATTAAAGTGAAAATGGGCTCTGTGATGTCTGGAATAGCCTTTATACAATTTTAGGTGTGGATATGTACATTATTTAGTGCCAATCACATTTCAAATTCATAGCTAATAAAAACACTTCACTAATTTGTTGGTAATGTCTTGATTTCCAAAATCATAGCCTACAATGCTCTGTATTCCTTCTGTTTTTGTCTTGTAACCAGTGCTCTACAGTCACTGAAGGACATCAATGACTGAGGCTCCGCTGCACGACTTTGAAAAGTGACTGAGTCACTACCAGCGGGAGCAGCCATAAAGAAGACTAGACCCTAAAGTCCTATCTGCTCTCAGCAGGCTGGGCTCACATGTTCCCTGGCAGCCTGGTGATGTCTGAGTGAGACCTGTTCTGGCAGGGCAGTGTGGATTAGCACCTTGCAGGTAGTCAGCATATCGGAAATGGCTTTGCGGCTCAGGTTGGCAGTGGCGATCACGTCCTCCTGCTGAGCAGAGTTGCCTGCAGCCACTGCCTTGGCTGTTGCTATGGTGATGCCCTTTGTCATGCGGATGAACTCCTCGGGTGTGGTGGACTTGTCTGGGATGTCCTTGGACTGGAACACCTGATATGATGAAGACCCACAGACACAGGTAGGCTCAGATATGTTAAACATTCTCAGAGAAGACATAAAGAAGTGCATATGGACTCTGTATAGTAGCAGAAGGTGCAAACAAGTGAGGAGCAGATATGGGTAGCAGAATAATCAGGAGTTAGGTAGACTGTGTTAAACTTGGCTCTGACTCCAGCTCTCGGTAAAGCCTCCTCTCGGTCTGGGGGTCCGCCAATAAGGATTAGCACTAAATTACAAAAAAACAAGCTCTTGAAATCTTCTTCCTTTCTCACTCTGCTTGCGCCTGCTACCCAGACCCTGATAAGAGCTGTGAGAAACCTGCAGGGGCTGAGAGGGAAGGGGAAGGAAAGGAGCTGGACAGATAATAAAGGAAAAAGAACAAAAAGCTCCCCTGTTTTGTTCAGAATAATAGACATAGATATCCCTGACCCTCTTTGAGCCAGCTTTGCAGAGAGGCTGTGTCTGTTCAGTTGACTTCCAAAAGACCATAAAGAAGAGGTTTGGCCGATGAGGCACTCTTACTGTCAGCTCCTGCTTGATGCACTCAATGGTGGCCTCCAGTGCCCTTGTCCCACGAGTCGCTTCATCCTCCACTGCCTTCACTGTTTTTAGAAGAGACGTCACGTTGGTCACCATGACCTGTCAAATAAAAGGGAGTAATGATGAGGCTTGCAGTCAAACCAGGAGGTGGAGCTCTTTCTCCTCAGCAGCAAAACATTACATTAAAAAAAATATTTTTGACTCCTCCTTGACTGATTCCATTACAATGAATAATGGTTACATGTGTTGAAGGTGTGTATGTAATGAAAACGAAAGACATTATCTGCTAAAGAAAGATAACACCGAGGGATGTATTTCAAATTAAAAGAGGTGATTTACTGCTGCAGTTTATTCACTGACACCTAGGATGGGGGAAAAACAATTTTTTAAAGTTTTATTCATGGTGACACATTCTGTTCTGTCTGCGCTGCATTCAGCAAATTCTATATTATTAGGTTAGCAACATGATCACCACGAGTTTGAGAGGGTCCCATTTGGAGGTCACCATATGTTGGAGGAACAGAAACAATCTGTCAACATAACCAGGTCCATGGGTGGCCCTAATTCCATTTAGATGAGAAAACACGAAGAAACCCCATGCAACAGAGTTACATGATGTGCTTGGGATGATAGTTGTGAGAATGATAAATAAATAATATAAGGATGTTTGCAGAAGACTAGTGCATCTTTGGTTCAGACGTGTCTGAGGCTCTGTCACTGATCTTTGTTACTCTATTGCAGCGACTGCAGCTGCATCAAGGTTAGATGCCAAAGGTCTGCTCTCTAGTTTTTATTTTTCAGCAGTTGGAAGGCATGACGATGGTCATGATGATCAAGAGTAAAATAACAACTCTTGGCACCTGGAAGTTGTGCAACATCTTTAGAACAACTTAAACGTACACTTTGACTGAAACTTTACTTGTTATTTATTTCTTATTGTAACATTGTTTCTCCAACTTGTAATTCTACTACTGATATTTCTGTCTTCTCTGTACATATGCCACCTATGGCATGTGTTGCTTTTTCTGATGTTTTGCCCATTAGTTTCACCTATAAAGTTTTTTTTATGTGGAGTTTTTTCTCTTGTACAGACTCAAACTCGTGTTTTTGAGCTATATAAATAAAACTGACTTGGCGTGACAAATAGAATTGTTAGGCTGATCTTTACTTGAAACTTCAGTCTTAACGATCACAATACAAAAAGTCCTGTGGTTACAGATAGTTCTCAGTGAAGCATACCAACCTCTCTCTCACGTGCAAAAATGCATGCACACAATGTACATCTTAGTGATGTGTCTAGTCCCACATACAAATATGACAGAAAAAGAGAATACCTTACAAACTCTGATAAGGACTGTCATATCATTCTTTTGAAAAAGCTTTACTTTGTGCTACCAGATACGTCAAACTACAAAGAGAGCATATCTACACGCAGTATGCTCTCAGTGACAAAGCATAAGCTGAATAATAAATTGGAGACTTGCATTGCTGAAATCAAAACACAGCTAAACCAGATTTGTCATTTGTTTGAGCGGTCTATGCCTTTACCTTGGCAGCGCTCTTCAGCTGATACATGGATGGGTCGTCAGCTGGCTTGCCGGCGGCACATTTGGTAGCACCGATGAGTTCGGCCAGAGCCTTGGCCACATCCCGCACTGCGTTTATCAGAACCACCTGAGGAGATAGAGCTGGTATCAATACGGCACAATGGCCAGAGTATAGGTTTATCAGTAGCACCCTGGGGAGAGGATTTAACACCGCAGCCTTTATCACTCCCACCTAGTCATGATACTTCAGACTTAGTGGAGGGCAGAGATAGAGGCATACACACAGGGGAAAAAGGAGACACAATCTTTATCAGATGAAACTGCAATTACACAAAGAATCTAACGCTTGGTATACAGAAAGATAGAAGACATTCATTGTTGATGACTAATATTATGGAATAGTATAATGGTAATGGGTTATAATAGGCGGTTAAAGCTCTGTGCAGCTGAATTAAAAAGTAATAACTGAGCTTTGTTAGAAAATAAAGGCATATAGCTGTGACTACATATGGCCAAAACATCTGTGGTTCTATTAGACATTCTTTAGTGTAAATGTGTTTTGGATTTTCTTCACCTGTGTCTCAGGGTCCTCGGAGCCCATGCTGGTCGCTCCCAGTTTGACCACCTCAGTGAGCTGGGTGATGGTCTTGGCTGAGGACTGGGCAGCCTGGGCCAGTTTCTCCTGGCTGGACGCAGCTCCAGCAACCAGCAGCTTGGTGTCCTCCACCAGCGCCTTGGCTGTCTTCAAGATGCTCTCCCTGAGGGACAGGACACATTTGTGTCACAATCTGCTTCACAGTCACACTCAAGTACCAGCAATATGAAAGGAAGCTGTTGCTTTTCTAATAGAATGTGTGTTTAGTAAGGACAGTTTTCAATTTACATTCATTATGTGAAATGCATCTGAATATTCAGCTTCATTGGCAAACTGCACTTCTCCTGAGTGAGTCATCAAAAGCAAAAGGGAGCTCTGGTGTTGCAGAGTAAAAACCTAGCAAATGAAATCTTAAAGTATACATACAGTAGTTATATTACCCTTGTGCTCTCGAACCTAAAAATCTATTGCTCATTTTATAACATCATCATGTGTTTCTCTTTTTTGGTGATTAGAGGCCTTCATTTCACATCATGTCTTGCTCTCTCTTTTTTGTTTGCGGCAAGGTCATTGCACCTATGGTCAGCAAAAGACTCTTCATTCTCAGGGCTCAGTGTTCCAGCTGAGGCGAACATGATGGTGGTGTCCAAGTCAGCGATGATGCCAGAAACAGCGCTGGCTGCTGTGATACAGGCCTGGGTGCCTTTGTTCCCCGCCTGCAGTGCTGACAGTACCAAGGACACCTGGAACATGTGAAGCATAGCATTAGATATGCAGAGGTCCTTAAAACATGTTTTCAGAGGTGTAAAAACATCTAAAAATAACCCCTGTTTCTGTATGCATTGCACAGGTTTAATGATTAAATATCCTCTTTACAGGATGTTGGCGGAGCCTTTATAAACCGGGTGAAGGAGGTGGCAAATGTTCAGAGTGAAAGGTCTGGACGAGCTGGATTAAAGGAGGACGCTGGGAGTAGAAAATGGAGCAGGGTTAAACATGCATCATATCAGAGTCTGCTGCACAATCACATTAAGTCAATGAGACTGACTCTGCAAATCACACATCTCCCTTGAAGACTGCTGTCTGCCCATCCCTCAGACAAATGGAAAGCCTTTGGAGGAACGCTTCAACGAGGCATGAGCTCCACATATCAGCAAACGTGAGACCACAAATTATTCAAGTTTGATATGAGCCCTGAATCAGATCACAGCCTCAGAGCGGAGAGAAATTCTAATGTGTGAGCAGCATGGCTATACTGCTGCCAGGGTCACAGCAGGGAGACATTAGTATTATTATTAACTGCACAGCGTGAGGGTGGTCAGGAGAGCATGCTCTCCTGACCACCTAAAATAAGATACATTAACCTATATTCTTCTGACTTGTTCAACATCAAGGCTAAAAATAAACCTTAAAAAATAATAAATAACGAATATAATTAAAATACAAAGCATACATGTCAGCTAAAGTATAGTCAACAATTATTCACACCTGAACTGCTTCTTCTTAAATCTTGCAGTTGCACACACTTAGATGTTCTCTATCACTTTATATAAATACAGCAACTGTACTGAGTGATGCATGAAATATATTTTCATAAAAATGCTAATGCTGAGTTGATGCTGCTTCCAAACTTCCAACAGCAGAGATGGCAAATAATGGCAAAAATAGACTTCAATTAAAAAGTCAAGATGTATAAATAAAAAGCTTCCTCCTGCAAGGGTTAAAGATGTTGTACCAGTTTCTGTCCTCGTGGCTTACCTTCTCTGTGACTGCGCGGGCACACTCGATGAGCTCCCTTTTGGAGAAGCTGTCAGTGGGGCTGAGCTGGAGGGCTCCAGCCTTCTGGACCAGGTAGATACAGCCATGGCCCAGCTCTTGCACCCGTGTCCTTATCTGGAAACCAACCTAAAAGCATAGCCAGGCATTGACTTAAACCGCATCCATCTACTCATCTTGTGTCACTGTACTACACAATTACAATCATGTCCTAAACTGGCATGTCGCTTATCCAGCGGGTGGATAACAAATGATTTCAAGCTCAGGGAGGGAGTGCTGGCACTACACCTTTAATTTCCAGACTGAGATTCACGGGTGGGTGGTACTTCATTATAAGCATCACTATAGGCTTTTAGACTTGTAGAGGCACAATGTCGCTATGGTAACCAGCAGGGTTTCAAGCAGCCTGTTATATACAAGATATTGATAAGAGCTGTGTCCTTATTAGCGCAATGTTTCCACATATTGCTGGACCAAACATAAAAGCTTTGAGAGAAGAGTGTGTGTGTGTCGAAAACGATGGATGCTGGAGGGGTACATTTCTTTTTGATCTGACACTGTCCGGAGCAGCCTTGAGGAAGGGGTGTCATATCAAAGAACAGCAAACATCTGCTCTAATCAGAGCGTGAGTGAATACATCCAAAAGCATTTTTGGTGTAAAATGCAGACCTAAGCTGATATTTCAGTCTGACATTTCAGAGGCACAACTGCAAAGAGATATATGGCGTGATGTGTTAAATCTTTCATAAGAGTATGTCATTCCCCCCCCCACCCCCCACATACTCAATAGGACAGAGAGCATGGCTTCCCACCTCCTCTGGCTCTGCAGTGGCTGCAGCCAGGCGTCCTTGGTGTGCTAGCTGTCCATAGTCCACTGTCACCTGAGAGGCAAGGCCACCAAGCTCCTCAGGGCAGGTTACCGACTTAGTCATCTGGCGACAGATAGAACATACATCGTCAGCAGAGGCAGATTAATGTTTCTCTAGCCCTACTGACAAATATTGTCATTGTAGATTGGAAATGTAATGGGAAACACAGAGTCAGCCTTGGATATTCTAGTGCATTAGTGCACTCACCATCTCCTGTGCAGTGATAGCAATGGCCTTGGAGAACTTCACCATGGTGGTCTGGTAGTCCACAAAGGAGCCCTCGGGTTCAGGAGGTGTTCCTTCATCCAGCTGTGAAGATCAACCCTTTAGTACTTATTTATTTTAGGGCTTACATAGTTATCCTATGTGTTTTTATACTAGGTACTCCCATTTATGTGAGACTTTATAATTTAGCTTGGTATTGCTTTGCAATAAAGCATGCTATAAAGGATGAGGTTTCAATTCATTATTTTATTAATAATTGTTCCACCATTTTTTAAAGGTGTGGTCTAATAGCTTAGTTAAACCTTCGGTAAGAAGCTGTGAATTTCATTCTGTATTATATTATGAATGCTTTATAGATTAGTATTAAGATGTTAAAATACTAAATATGAGGAGCTTTTGGTTTGCCAGGTTGTCAGCGCACAATAAAGTGAAGGATTACCTTGGCTGATCACCTGCCAATGCAGCTTTTTTTCGTGTTAGACCACTCCCATGGACTTTTTGCTCCCCCTAATTTTTGGAAGATGACTGCAGACCAAACTACAGCCCGATCATTAAATCGGTCAGGACAATATATCTTCCAATATTAGCTTTTTATAGATACATCTATCTATCGTATATGTTGACCGATAAGTAACAAGAAATTGCAGTACAGAAATTCTCAAGATATGCTTGAGGTAATTTATAAACAGTGTCTCCATTATTTAGTTCCTCCACTAGAGAGCACTGACAATTTTATTTGTCAACAAAAAAAAATGCCCAGCTCAGTAAATATCTTGGTCACAATTCTTTAATAACCAAATTTAAACTAATCTTTATCAAAAATATGTTTATGTTATGTGCTTATGTTAAAAAGATAGACCAAACATATATAGTTTAGTACATTTATGACACCAACCTTGATGGATGTGGCTAATAAAAGGTTAGCCTCAATGCTATGTAGCCTTCTAGAAGGTACATTATTGTAGGAGGTCAGATTGTCCGAACTTAGGCTGATTCATTTAAGAGGCCACTACAAAGATAAATTGGGTTATGCTGACAATGCCAATATTGGATGCACACCATTCGACAACCCAAGTTCTTATTTTAGTACAAATTGTTAATTGATATATCATTTCTTAACAATTAAAAAGCCATTAGTGTGAATGCCATTCGTTTTTATGTATGCATTCTTGTAAAGCTGTTTCACTTTATTTATGCTAATGGTGTTTTATTGATGGTTGCTCTCCTATGTTTAAGCTAAGGGTAAAATAAAAAACACAAGGAAGAAAAATAAAAATGAAGGATACGATCTAACCCAAGTATGCGCAGATCATCGTCAATTATTAACCGCGCTGTCAACACAGTGACATATCCCCCAGCAGGAGGAGTGACAGCTAACATCACCAGTGGGCTGTGGACTTAAAACTTGTCATCTACTGGACTAATGAGAGTCACTGACAAGGACTCTCAGCACACCCACTGTGGAAGCTCATTTTGCCTTCAGACAAATAAGATAGGGAACAAGTGTCAACCTGAAATCCATTTAAACCACCTGAGCAGACTTCTCATGAGATGGTATCACACATATTGTGCATGCATTCTCTATCAAAACACACACAAACACACCGTTACTCACCCTGCCCATGGCCTCAGCGATGGACTCCACCATGCCCCCGACCATGCCCCCTTCACTGGCCGCCTCATTCAAAGTCACCATGATGTCGTCCACAGCCTCCTTCATCAGCTGGGCTGCTTCAGAGATGGCATCGTGGGTGTGGGACGCCTGGGGACACAGTCAGCTGATTAACGTTTCTGTGATACTGTCTTGGTCTAGCCGGAAAGACATTTATCAGCTTGACAACAGCTCCAGAGTGTCCCTATAGTTAAGTATTCACTACTTCACTGGGCTGGATTCTTGCTGCTGTAAGGAGCGTGTACCACCCTATTTTCTAATAATTCAAACTCCAAGTTCAAAATTTTGCAAAGTTTACATGTTATACAACAGCAATATTTAATCACCCGAGAATAGGATTAGAAGTTGCGCAGGGAACAAGTTTTAAAAAATGATCACTAAAATCTAGTAAGAACTGCTGCCGCTTTGTTCTGTCTGAGTTTGATATGAGCAAATGACTTACAGCTGAAAGAAGAACATATAATAGAGAATTACAGAAGCTGAGGCAGATGGAAATTCTTCATGCTCAGCAGTAAAGCTAGGCTTGATCATCTTAAAAAATTAGATCTACCCTGGAAAAAACATGACTGCATTACTGTCTTGACCTTACTATCACAGGTCACCCTTGAAATAGTGGTCATGGTAGGCTAAACACACTGTAGCTATATGAACTGCTTAGTACCTTTGGGTTTCCTCCGCCTTCCTTGGCAGCATAAAGCATCTGTAGGGCAGACTCAGACAGAGTCTTGGTCTGGTCTAGGATGGTCATCTGCTGCTGGTGGTCGTGCAGCTTTGAGGCCAGGCCCACCGATGCCACAATGAGTGGATCGAAGTAACTTGCCAGCTGGGTCACCTGGGAGAATGAGTATAAGAGAGCTGAATGAGAAAGGATTGCATCACAAGATAGAAAACCGACGGAATGGGTTTTTCTTTCTAAATCCAGAGGGGATGAAGGGATATATGGCCAGACCAGCACCTTGTGTCCTAGTTGGGCAGCTTCGCCTCGGGCCGCTGTGGAGACAGGATCAATCAGATGCCCAATCTCCTGCACAGAGGATGTCAGCTGCTCCTGGAGCGCCTGATGAGTTACGGCAGCAGGGAATTACGGTATAAGTCACAACAGAAAGACTACAGATTCCATTAAGTTCATTCTCTAAGACAAGATAGAGCTGATGGGGTACTTGAACTCACTTCCATGGAGATATCATCTCTGCAGGGCAAGGTCTGCCCAACTGCAGCGAGGGAAGCTTGCTCAATGTCCCGGATACACTTATTGATGTTATCAATGGAGTAATCACACTCCCTCTGTCCTGGTGCCTTGTCCCTATCATCAGAAATGTTGAAAAATACATACATAAAAAACTTTTCTACATTATTGTGCAAATAAATAAATAAATAAGTACTTTTTTTCACATTCCTGATGAGAGTTAGATGAGAAAATTGACACCATTTTCATATCTGTATGCTAAATATGAAGCTACAGCCAGCAGACAATTAGCTTAGCTTAGTATAAAGACAAGAAGCAGGGGGAAACAGCTAGCCTGGCTCTATCCGAAGGTTAAAAAAAAAAATCCACCTTCCAGCACCTCTAAAGCTCACTGATTAACACACTATATCTTGTTTGTTTAATCTGTAAAAAAGCGGAAATCGACGAGTTGTGGTTTTACAGGGGGTTCCTTGTGCAGGACTATTTTTTGGCCAGGAGCAGTGCCTTCCTGGAGTCTTGTCATCACCATGACGAACACTCCAGTCTTTATGCTAAGCCTAGCTAATCAGCTGCTGGCTTTAGCTCCATATTTAGCATACAGACATAGGGGTGGTATCAATCTTCTCATCTAACTCTTGACAAGAGAGTGAATAAACGTATTTCCCAAATTACAAATTATTCCTTTAACGCATACTGGCAGCTATAACCAAATGAAGTCTATTCTGGGGCTTAGCTGCTGTGAGAATAGCGTATGCATGTGATTGGAAGATGATGATACAAGTGGGAGGGGCACTACCTTTGATAAAAATATGTTGTAGAGCCACCGTGGCTCATCATCTCATCACTGCTCCATCATGTTCACTAATCTATTACAAGGCAGCGGGAATCTCAGCAGATATAAACTAATGTGGCAATTTATTGCTTAGCTGAACAGACATCACAGAACAAGCCCCCTGGTTTCAGAAATAATTTTTTCCACCAACTGAGCAAACCATTATAAACTTTTATTCGAGATAATCCTGCAGAGACAGATGTGGCAGCAGGTGGGATTAATACTGACCTGATGGAGGTGATGAGGCTCTTGATGGAGTCAGAAACTGTTCTGGAGTGGCCAGCTAGTATGGACCAGGTGGGAGGATCTTTGGGGTTGAGGACCAGTGAGCGGGCTGTTTCTAAAAGGTAAGTGGAGCTATCGAGCATGGAGCGGGCTGATCGCACAATAGGCTCCTGGGCGGCTGAGCCCTGTGGAAATGAGTGCAGGTGAAACAACAGCCCAGGTAACAGATCAACAGCAAAAAGCTAGCCACATTGGTATGACATAGTTGTTAATATTCCTTGACTACCTTGGAGAGATCAAAGGTGCAATCAAAGGGAGGGATGAGATTAGAAAGGAAGCTTTACACCGATGCAGGAAGAAACACCTTCAGTCTTTATGATCCGAGCCAAAGCCTCCCTCGACAATTAGATTAACAAGCTGAAGATTAGAGCAGCTGTGCTGAGAAAGAGTGCCGTTAAACACTGCCCTCTAAAAGATTACAGCCATAAAGCTTTTAGAGGACTGTGCGAGAACTGTTCTGCTTCTCCTTGCGTCTTTTCTTGACATTAAAAGAAAAGGGAAAATTGGACCTGTCTCAATCCAATTCTGCCCTCCATGTTCACTGTACAAATCTTTCTGTGTTGACTCACATATAAGTGTCTGTTTCAAGGGGATTGAGTGCAGAACATATTTATTAAATCTGTCTGAAGAGTAGCTTCAAGATCCTCGGCAGGATGAGCGGAACAAAATTACAAATTGGATATTTCTGAGAACAGAGGACCTGAAAACAGATTGCCATTCATTTTCATTCAGCTACATCGTTCTAAATTCTAAGTTCTTATTACAAACAAGCATCAAAAAAATGGATGAATACCTCATTGCTGATCTGAGCTGGGATGCTCGCAAACTCAGGGTTGTTGGCAAAGGTTGACAGGTTTTCTACAGCCTCAAGGAGTGGGGTTGTAGCAACACGGCACCTGTTTCTGTTCTCTTCCGAAAAATCCCCATCTAAACCCTGAAACAAGATGCAAACAATGCCATATGAATATTTGTCCATTTTGGCCGTAGTTTTGCAAGCGACTGAATTATACACACATTCACAGCTTCTCACATGACGAAAAAATTCTGTAACAAATTTACACTCAACGTTTTGATCAGATGGGGAGTTGACCTTGATGGTTTTGACAAGGTTGGCTGTGGTGTTGGCCACCTCTTTGGCTGACTGGACAAACTGCCTCCTTGCCACAGGGTTGGAGGTTTTAGAAGAAGCCAGGCGACAGGCGTTACAGAGAGCTGAGGTGTGCTTGGCTACAATTGTTGCTGCAGACAAGACCTGACAAACAAAGAAACACCAACAAATAGGAAGCAGAGTTGCATAAAATTAGGCATTCCGGTGAGGTGTGTAGAGTAAACTATTTACGACATCCAGGTCGATTTTTAAGGTTTTCAAACTTAATGAGCCATTTAATTTAAGTCACAAGAGATCTATATACACTACTGTCCCAAGTGCAGTCCCCATATGCCAGGGTATGGTCCTTCTTACCTGCGAGGGACTACTGGCTGGGTCCACTAAGTTCTGACAAGCCATCTGTATAGCCTGGTGGGCCCTTGCAAACTGGATGGGATCCACCAGCCCCTCGTGGCCTGACTGACTATTGGGATCAGACACACCTACAAGATAAGAGGCCTACAGGGCAGAAAATGAAAAGAGAGTTATAATAATGCATAATGCATTGTCACAGATAAGTTAACACCTCCCACATGCAGTCCACGTTTTCTGACATACATACATAAGTACATGAATAGATACATATATAAATTCATATTGTAGACATGGTGGATAACAGGGGAGCAGATAAGCAGAGGGAACAAAAGATCTGTCAGACTGTGCCCTTTTGCAGACAAGGCAACTGAATGTTGCATGGAGGTGAGGATGTTATTTCACAGCTTTAGGGGTATGAATCTGTAAAAACTCCAATGAAACCTGGCTCACCTTGCCTCACTGTCATGGTTTCCAATGGAAAGTGTCCTGCTAAGGTCTAAATGCAATTCATGAATGCTTTCTACCTTTGGCTTTATCAACCTTATAAATGCTTAACAATTAGTTTTTCCTAATTGAAATGTTATGTGATTAATTCTAAGCATTTAAGCATTAAAAAACTATGGCAGAAAGCTGAGATGAGAGAAGCATGGGTAACTCAGAGTTAGTTAGTACCATGCTGTGATCTCACCTGTCCTGCAGCCTCCGTCAGCCCACACAGAGCTTTGGATGCCCCACCCACGCTCTCTCCGAAGGCTACCACATCACCTGTCTTACAGTGCTGAGAAATGCCTGCCATTGACTCTCCTAGGACCTGAGGCATGTGGAAATGGAGAAAACGAGTGTACAAATTACATCTTCAGCTGCCTCCTCCGTAAAATATCTCTGACAGTTAAAGTATATAGTTCACGCAATTATTGTGAAAGACTGTACCTTTGAATTCTCCATGACGCTCTCGATGCAGTCGAAGTAGGAGAGTTCGTTGACAGGCTCGTTGGGATTATCTAGGAGCCCTCTGACAGCCTATACACAGACAGAGATGATAATTAATTCAAACTACAATGGACACACCACTGAACATTCCTGCTATGATTTTACACTTTTATCAGTCACTTAATTTAGATTTGAAAAAGGAGACACTATAAATGTAAATCAAGCTGATTAGAATATACTTCCTTTATTATAAAGCCTTTAATATGCACAGCTATTTTTATCATTTTCAGTTACTTGAGTAGTAATTGAATGTAGGCTTCAGTATGCAAATTGCTGTTCAACCAGTGTCACTAATGCATTTACTGTAGTTCTGAATTTAATGTCCTTCTACAATGAATGGCTCTATGGGAGTAACCAAATGCAAAATAGATGGAAGGCAAGGGTAAAATAATGCACCTAGTTTCACTGATTAAAAACAGACAGTCATGTACAGGCAATAGAAAACAGATCTGTGTGTGGTACAGTGTTTGTGAGGACGGCTACCTCCAACTCCCTCAAGGCGTTGTCACACTCCTTCTGTCCTGCTGCTTGCTGGGTACAGAGCGTGATCAGCTGGTTAATACTCTCTGTCACTGCCCTGAAACACACAGGCAGCCACGCAGGCTTTTTAGGTCTCACATGTGTCCTCTGCATGCACACACAGCCTGGCGTCAGTTACACTCACGCACACATGCTTTTAGCTCCCCTGTTCAAGCAATACACTGCTGGCCTTTCACTGCGATAGGTTAACACAACTAACAGGAGTGCCAAGATTGTCTTGAGTTTTTGTTCAGCCTTGCTGAACACAGACAGGCTCTAGCCAAGGCTTCCATCTTCCTAATTAAACAGAGAAGTCAGTTGGGCCCAAAGCCCTGCGGGACCAGCTGCCTGGCTTCTTACTAGGAGGAGGATACGTACTCCTTCTAGCAATGCCGAACAGACACAGATTAGGAGTGATGCAGTGATACAGATGCAGCAGGGAGACGTTTTGTGACATTTAAGTATAAAATCTGAATTTTTCACAACTTGTTACAGGCTCGAATCTGGACCAGGATTTATATTTAGGACCAAATGGTTCAGTTTACTAGCAAATGCTGTTTTATATTCATAAGAAAGAAATGAAATATAATATCTGATGTCTAATATCTGGTACTATCTGCACCTTATCGTACCTTGCTGCCACAGCTAGAAGATTCTTAGCATTGGCTGCACCTGGATCCACAGACAGAGACTTGGCAGCCAGCAGCAGCTTACTGGATGCCATGGAGATGTTCTTCAGATTACCAATGACTTGGATCTGGTCGTCCTGGTTCTGCACAGGCAAGGAAAAAAGAAAAATACATTTGATTATTAAGATGGATTCAGAGTTGTATTAAATATAGTCCAAAAAAATATCCAGTATTTACTGTATCACGAACAACTGTCAAGGGATAAAGTATTTTAAAGAATGTATTTAATGTGTCCCTACCACCTATATCCACTTTCCTCACTCAGCAGGCCTCTTTGAGAATGATTAAAGCTCGGGTGTCATGCTACATCAACTTCAATCCCAGACTATCTTTCCAAATTAATGAGCAAAATAACCAGAACAAGAACATCACAAGATCTCATTACATCTGACTGTGTTAGTGCTCTTGGGGACAATCATGTGCCTAAGTGAATTAGATGAAAGGTCTAATTAACAAATTACTTAAATAGCTTAGGTAATAAAGTGACACAAAAATATGAGCTTGGCCACCAAGCATTTAAGACTTTTACGATTGTCCATCAAAGGTTTGAATGCTCCCCTCCATGTGTAAAATACTGGTGGTGGTGGATTACCATTGAACTGTTTCAGTGGAGCGTGGATCATGAAACCTACTTGGGTGTGTCCTGCCATCTCAATGCCAGCATCCAGGAACTCATCAAAGTCTTGGCTGAACTTCCCTGAGGCCGCAGCCAGCTGGCTGCTGGTTCCACGAGAGGAGTGGACGACCTCGCCTGCAGAGTGGTTGAGTTCAGCTGCTGTGTGGTTCAGATCAGTCTGGGCCTCCTGGAATGTCTTACTGCAGGGAGGGAGCTTCAAAGACAAGAGACACATCAATTAGGGCATACTGTAGTACACAGAAAATCAAAAATCAAGTCAAATGGAAATAACCTATTCAGTTATGGGGTGATATTTTAATGTATGCGTTCAGTACAGATGTTTTTGTGCAAATACAAATACACTAAATGTCAAGAAATTCCCATGTAAAAGCCTGGGCAGGACTCACAATGTCCACCAGCAGCTTCTTGCTGGCCTCTCCGATGCTCCTGAGGGCTATGTCAACATCCTTCTGGCCTGGCAGGCAATTCACACAATTATTCAGGGAGTGTGACACTGCTTTGGCCACCTGAAATGCAGCACAATGCTCTGTCAATGGACTGCCATTAGTCATTCTAACAATGTGCTACACAACAGTCCCAGAGTAAAGCTATAAGGGGAAAAACATCTCAAATGCAAATTGGGCTCACAGAGGTGCACAGTAATCCGTGTCACTAATTTATGCTGCTGTCACAGATATATGCCAAACAATATGTTTATCCCCTGAAGGGCTGCAGGAGAATGAGCAGTTTTACTCTGGCACTCCTGAGAGAGGAATACCAGGAGAGAGACAGAGCAGAGAGAAAATAGCAACGCTTAGAGGGGATGATTGTTATGGAAAGAAGAAATGTTTACAGTAGAGGAGAGAGAGAGAGAGGGGCCTGAGAGGAACAATGTGATGGCTACATGAATATCACTGCCTCTGGGGTGTACTGTATATTACTGGGAGCTATGCTACCTGTGCCAGTCTCTGCTGACTCTCAGCATCTCCTGGATGAACCAGGGCCTGATGGGCTTCATGGATCAGCATGGCCGAACCCTCCATAACAAACTGGGCTGAGTCCAGCATTGCAGCTGCAGCCTGAGGCTCCTTGGTGCTGGCTGCCACTCCTCTGGCTGCCTGAGCCAATGTCCTTAAAGCCTGCGCTGTTTCTCTGGCAGCCACACCTGCAAACAACCAGCCACACGTTGAAATGACAATAAAAAATTTCGATCATAGGGACAAAGATAGAGAGAATATCATGAAGCAAACCAAATAACAGCAGTATAATAACAGTATCAGTAAATACAAGGTGAAGATACAGTCTGACATCTACTGTAGTAACTATAGATGTTACACAGGTTTAATATTCTACAGATACATAGGAAATATGATGTTCACATTCTCCTGTGTTGAACATTGTTATGTAGTGAGAGTAAGTAACCATATTTCTGTAGAAATTGAAACTGACATTTTACTAAACAAATTAATTTCAATCTCATTAGTTTTTCTTTGCAGCAGACTCGTTTAAGCAATAACAACTGAGAGGTATGTGTATTTCCTATCTTTACTATAATTGTAATAGGATTGTGCAAATCAGCTGGCAGGGGCTAGCCATACCAAACTGAGAACAAACTGTGATACTGAAATGCCCTCATTGTTTAAATAAACGAGTTAATATAATAAATATGGCCCCGCATGGGAGGTGGCCTTAACTTATAATACATAGAGCCGAGAAGAAAAGCAGCAAATTGCATCAAATTGCATTAACCAGCCAAGTGAAGCCATTTGCTGATGGAATGTTAATTCTAGTGAAAATAAGATTAATGAGTAGCGAGCAGCACCCTGGGCCACAGCATGAAGTGCTGCCTGGGAGCATTCATTGTTAGAACTGCTATTCTCGATCTGTCTTCATCTCGCCTCCCTTGAGATCCTCAATTGAGCCAGAAAACAGCCAAGCCATGCTGGATTCAAAGAGTGCAGTTTAGGGCAATAGTGACAGCACAAATAAAGGAGACAGAATTTTCTCTGCCTGCTTTATCCTCACACTTGGCACAGTTTAAAGAAACAACTTCCTTTTTCAATAAAAATTACAGTCAACAATCTTTATATATTTATTATTATTTATATTATCTATCCACTCCAGCAATGTAACTACTCTAGACAGAAGTAAATTCTTTAACTAAACGCCTACTTGAGCTTCTGAGACCTGCTCTCTGTGTAGAATACTTCTCTTACCTGTATAATGTTCATTGCCCTGTGCAGCACATGTCAGCAACTGGGCCATGGAGGAGCCCACAGCCTTAGATGTACTTCCTAAATCCTGAGCACACTTCTCCAGCTGTGTGAGCAACAGAACACACAAATAAACCATTTGATTCATAGATCTCCTCATCATGTTAGTATTTTTACAGTACAGGATATCTACAGTATAATGTTTTTAAGTGAACTTCACAGTAGAAGTGTTGCTTTGTACTGACTGTTTCCCCAGGAAGAGGTTTGAGTTGGGCATCAATGACAGACATCTTGGCATCCTGAAGCTCACTCTTGAGTGTCTGTACAGTTTTGAGGGCTGAATCAATCTCCAGCGGACCACAGGCTTCATGGGCCTTCAAACAAGGCACACACATAAATGTTTATCACATGCAACCCATCCATTATGCATGATGCCAGCCTATATGCTGTGCTTGGTATCTCTAAATGAGATTGAACTAAAGTGCAGCTTTACAATAAACATTTCACAAGAGATAGCAACACATTCCCTGCATCAGTGAGACGAATCCTGCTATCTCTAATGGTGTTATGTATAGATACCTTCTGGGTGGCAGTCCTGAGTTCAGCCAGGCAGGTAGCCAAGTTCTTGGCACACTGGCCCAGTTGCATAGCAGCAGCCTGGTCAGCCACCGTCGGAACTGCTGACTTTGCAGACGTCACCATCTTACTTCCAGGCTGAGAGATGGTGACAGAAAAGCAACAACAACAAATTCATAAGCACTAAAGGAGCAGTTTCTGTGTGTGTATCTGATGACAGAGAGTTTGATAGTTACGGACTGTGTCATGGTGGAAAGTCTAACCTGTAAAAAGCTCTGGCTGGCCATGATGAGGGCAAGCTGGGCACCAAGCTCCTCAGGCTGGGCCTGGCTGCTCCTCATCCCCTGCACCAACTGGGGAATACTATCTGCTACTGCCTGCATTTAAACATACCTATAATGTACACTTCATACCCACATCATCATAAATGAAAGAGAAAGGTGCTGCCAAGACTACCAAAGCATACATATTTTATGACAATATATATTGTAAGGATTGAGTTTTTCTGTACATTATTTGACATTATTTTTTAATACATCAGTAAAAAGAGTACATGAGAAAGAGTACGTGATTATACCTTGCAGCTGTGTACTAACTGTTGGTGTGAGACAGTATTTTTGTTGGAAGCAGCAGCATTTTGAGCAGCTGCGATGGTCTGAGTAGCAGCCGCCGCTGCCTGCTTAGCAGCTATCTGTTCAGGAGATACAAATGGAAATCATTTAGGCTAAAGTAAGAGAGTGGCGCCTGGCTAAGAGTAACATTTACTTTTGCTCTGTGCAGTATTATGCTGTCATGTCCTGTACTCAGACAGAATTGTTCTAATCAAAGTAAGAGGGGTCACAAACCGAATGTTTTGTAAGAAGAGGGAAATGGGCGAGATTGCACTGCTCAATCTTTATTTCATGAGATGATCAGCATTGCTATCCCCTTGCTATGTTTCCAAAACTAAAGCACTAAAACTATACTGCTTAGCTCACATAAACTCATAAACACAAGACTAGCTTTGAAGTGATGACAAGATTGAAAACAGAGGGAGAAGACATTCGTTGTTGAGTGGATGAGGAGGCGAGGGAGAAAAGAAAGCCGAAATACATGATATCATTATAATGAGAGAAAAAAACAAGACTGAACTGCATGTAGAATTGACATGATAGGTAGGAGTCGCATTTTCTACCTATGGTGTAGTGTATATATATTTTTTATATTCTATACAGAATATTGTATTTACTTCTAAATAAAAGCACATCTGCACAGCAACTGAATGACAGTGTGTCAGGAGACATCAGGTAAGATTAAGCGGGTCTTAAGTGGCCTAAATGTGACTGTGATAATTGTTACATGCACACTTGCAGATTCATGACACTTTGGTCTTCATTGGCTCACACGTTTCCTTGATGGAGGCGACCATTAGCGCCATTACTGTGACCATCTGATGCAAGGAGGTGGACTGAGATATATGTCTGCAGGCTGATCCTAGCTCTGGGTAATGCATAGTTTATGTCCTGGGAAATTGAACATTAGGTGTTCTGGAGCAAAGAGGGGCTAGTCATTAGGGGCAAACTGATACCAAGGGCTAAACAGATTTTTACACTCAGATAGTTCATTCACAGCACACATGGGATTTATAGCTCACTGGCATGGGAAAAGAGAAAAAACACAAATGGGCTGAATGGGCTATATTTGTACAAATGACTGCTGAGGCATTTCATTATTCCCATTCTGGCATGTTTCCTTTAGCCTAATGTCTAAACTCTCCATTTATTTCTATTACATTTCTTCTATGTTTATACTACAGGGATGACAAAAAGTTGGAAAGAGTTGTTTGCATGACGTCTTTTCTGGTAAGGAGAAACAAGGAGGAGAGTTGTGATTTGATCAAAGTCAAACAATAGATAGATGAGAACATGTTGACTGCTATGACTCACCTCTAGCCTGTTGACCAGTTTTTTCTTTATTGCGTTCTGAGCTGCAGCATTAGTGGCTACACGTAGCCCCTCAGCTGCCTCTCTGAGCCTCTGCTGCTGGTCCTCATTCTCTGGGTAGGCAGCCGCCCCCTGTAAGCACATAAACACACACACACACACACACACAACAACACACGGTCACATATGTCTATAACATATACATACAGTATATAACAATAGCTAATAGACCTCAGCAATGACAGTTTAAAAACTCTAGTTATATACATTGTACAATAGATTCAAAGAAGCATTTAGCACTGTCTGCTTTCTGACAGTTTCCAAGGAAACCGTCACTGCCAGATTCCCACTTCCTCTATGATAATGGCAGTGATGTGGTAATTAATGTGTCACTGATCAAAAACATCTAATGTGCCATAAGCAGCGCTTCACTTGCCTGGGTATTTCACAGTGATAATATCCTGCTCGACAGTGCCAGGGGCTTATTAAAAGCCACTGATGCTGCACCCTTTTATTTTGGATGTGAAATGATGCTGGTAGCATGTGCATACAGTAATGCCAAAATGTGTATTCTATCAAATGAAAGCAATTCAGTTCATCTTTTAACAGTGCACTCAATATTACATTAGACATGCAAGAACAACATGGCAGTGCTTATAGAAAAAGAGAAAAACTGAATAAAATGCACAATATCAACAGTTGTGGATCAAACTGATTGTTTGTAACAGGGTTAAACTAATGAGAAATGTGTCTTCTGTATCTTGGAATAAAGGACTAATTAAACTACATGAAAAACTATGTGATAATGACGGAAAGCAATTCGATTAGGCTATTAAGTTGAAGTTTTTTTTTAACAAATTATACTACTAATTACATGCTTACGCAAATAATCAATCCTATTTGTTGCATTACATTGTGAGATTAAACCTCCTACTCCTACCTTAGCAGCCTCCACCATCCGAGCTGTGGCATCAGCCAGGAGTTTGGCTGCAGCCAGCAGTTTCTTGGAGTTGTCAACATCAACTTCCGCCTCTGCATCAGATCTCATGGCATTGACCAAGTCAGAGGTGGCCTGGGCTAACACCCTGGCCTGACGCACCATCTCACCTGTTCACACATACAGACATGCAGTATGTAAGCACATAAAGGCAGATGCCCCACACAAACATCAAGATTATTAACTAGGATGGCAGTACAAAGACAAGACCATGTTACAGCTGAAATTCAGTTTGTGCTGCAAAGCTGATTTGACGTCTCTGTCCATTTACATTTGTTTTTGCTTTTCAACAACGACGGTCTGTTTGTTGTGCAGACTGATGTAGATTTGTATCCATTTCGACAGCCAGAAATGTTTTGAAAGTGATGGTTACATTTCAGAGTTGTCATCATCTGTCATCTGTCATCTGCTATCAAAATCGAGGATATGCTTCTTACAGTATGATAAACGAATTCCCAAACAAACCGAGACAAACAGCAACACAACGCTCTTTGTCAAATTTGTGTCAGGTCAACAATGTATTAGTGTGGCTGCCCCCTAACACATGCTTATATTTTAACTGCCAATAGCACCTCATTAGTACTGACACATGTGCAGTGGTGGAAGAATCATTTACTTGAGTAAAAGTAACACTACAAAAATGTAAAAATACTCTACTAAGTAAGATTTTGAATAATGCAACCACAAGGGGGCACAAGCCAGTGTCTTCTTGTGCCAGTCCCAAGTCTGGATAAATGCAGAGGGTTGTGTCAGGAAGGGCATCCGACGTAAAACACATGCCAAATTAAAAATGCGAATCGTGAAAATGACTTCCATACCGGATCGGTCGGGGCCCGGGTTAACAACGACCGCCACCGGTGCTGTTGACCTATAGGGTACCGGTGGAAATTGGACTACTGTTGGTCAAAGACAAAGAAGGAGTGGAGGAAGG
The DNA here is from genome assembly GCF_020085105.1 of Siniperca chuatsi. Taxonomy (NCBI): domain Eukaryota; kingdom Metazoa; phylum Chordata; class Actinopteri; order Centrarchiformes; family Sinipercidae; genus Siniperca; species Siniperca chuatsi. The sequence continues at coordinate 12,002,534 of NC_058045.1, read as the reverse complement.
TGTGTTCGTAGGCAGAGAGAGAAGAGGAAAGCTAAGAATGTAGGACTGACAGTAGGGACTTTGAATGTTGGGACTATGACAGGGAAGGCTAGCGAGTTGATTGACATGATGCAGAGAAGGAAGGTAAACAACTGTGTGTCCAGGAGACCAGGTGGAAAGGTAGCAAGGCTAGAAGCTTAGGAGCAGGGTTCAAGTTGTTCTACCATGGGTCAGATAGGAAGAGAAACGGAGTAGGAGTTATCCTGAAAGAGGAGTTTGTGAGGAATGTTCTAGAGGTGAAAAGAGTATCAGACAGGTTGATGAGTCTGAAGCTGGAAATTGAAGAGGTGATGTTCAATGTTGTGAGTGGTTATGCCCCACAGGTAGGATGTGAGTTAGAAGAGAAGGAGAAACTCTGGAGTGAGTTAGATGAAGTGATGCAGAGCATCCCCAGAGGTGAGAGAGTGGTGATTGGTGCAGATTTCAATGGGCATGTAGGTGAAGGGAACAGAGGTGATGAGAATGTGATGGGCAGGTTTGGTCTTCAGGACAGGAACGCAGAAGGACAGATGGTGGTAGACTTTGCAAAGAGGAAATGGCTGTAGTGAACACTTTCTTTCAGAAGAGGCAGGAACATAGGGTGACATATAAGAGCAGAGATAGAAGCACTCAGGTGGACTACATCTTGTTTAGACGTTGTAATCTGAAAGAGACCAGTGACTGTAAAGTAGTGGTAGGGGAGAGTGTAGCCAGACAACACAGGATGGTAGTGTGTAAAATGTCTCTGGTGGTGAGGAAGATCAAGAGGACAAAGGCAGAGCAGAGGACAAAGTGGTGGAAGTTGAAAAAGGAAGAATGTCGTGTAGTTTTCAGGGAGGAGCTGAGACAGACTCTGGGTGGTCAGGAAGTGCTCCCAGATGACTGGACCACTACAGCTACTGTGATCAGGGAGACAGGTAGGAGGGTACTCGGTGTGTCATCTGGAAAGAGGAAAGTGGACAAGGAGACTTGGTGGTGGAACGAGGAAGTTCAGGAGTGTATACACAGAAAGAGGTTAGCTAAGAAGAAGTGGGACACAGAGGACTGAAGAGAGTAGACAGGAGTACAGGGAAATGCAGCGTAAGGTGAAGGTAGAGGTGGCAAAGGCCAAACAAAGAGCATATGAGGACTTGTATGCTAGGTTGGACACTAAAGAGGGAGCGGTGGATTTGTACAGGTTGGCCAGACAAAGAGATAGAGATGCGAAGGATAAAAGATAAGGATGGAAATGTATTGACAGGTGCCAGGAGTGTGATGGGAAGATGGAAGGAGTACTTTGAAGAGTTGATGAATGAGGAAAATAAAAGGGAACGAAGAGAAGAAGAAGTGACTGGTGTGGAGCAGGAAGTAGCAAAGATTAGCAAGAGTGAAGTGAGGAGGACGTTGAAGAGGATGAAGAGTGGAAAGGCAGTTGGTCCTGATGACATACCTGTGGAGGTATGGAAGTGTCTAGGAGAGGTGGCAGTGGAGTTTCTGACTAGTTTGTTTAACAAGATCTTGGAGAGTGAGAGGATGCCCGAGGAATGGAGGAGAAGTGTACTGGTGCCAATTTTTAAGAACAAGGGAGATGTGCAGAGCTGTGGCAACTACAGAGGAATAAAGCTGATGAGCCATACAATGAAGTTGTGGGAAAGAGTAGTGGAAGCTAGGCTAAGTGCAGAGGTGAGCATTTGTGAGCAGCAATATGGTTTCATGCCTAGAAAGAGTACAACAGATGCAGTATTTGCTCTGAGGATGCTGATGGAGAAGTACAGAGAAGGTCATAGGGAGTTGCATTGTGTCTTCGTAGATTTAGAGAAAGCGTATGACAGGGTGCCGAGAGAGGAGCTGTGGTATTGTATGAGGAAGTCTGGAGTGGCAGAGAAGTATGTTAGAGTGGTGCAGGACATGTATGAGAGCTGTAAGACTGTGGTGAGGTGTGGTGTAAGTGTGACAGAGGAGTTCAAGGTGGAGGTGGGTTTGCATCAAGGATCGGCTCTGAGCCCCTTCTTGTTTGCTCTGGTGATGGACAGGCTGACAGATGAGGTTAGACAAGAATCTCCATGGACTATGATGTTTGCGGATGACATTGTGATTTGTAGTGAGAGCAGGGAGCAGGTGGAGGAAAATTTAAAGAGATGGAGGTCTGCTCTGGAAAACAGAGGAATGAAGCTTAGCCGTAGTAAGACAGAATACATGTGCGTCAATGAGAGGGACCCAGGTGGAACGGTGAGGTTACAGGGAGCAGAGGTGAAGAAGGTGCAGGACTTTAAGTACTTAGGGTCAACGGTTCAGAGCAATGGAGACTGTGGAAAAGAGGTGAAGAGGCGAGTGCAAGCAGGTTGGAACGGGTGGAGAAAAGTGTCAGGTGTGTTGTGTGATAAAAGAGTATCAGCAAGAATGAAAGGAAAGGTGTTCAAGACGGTGGTGAGACCAGCGATGTTGTACAGCTTAGAGACAGTGGCACTGAAGAAATGACAAGAGGCAGAGCTGGAGGTAGCAGAGCTTAAGATGTTAAGGTTCTCTTTGGGAGTGACGAGGATGGACAGGATCAGGACTGAGTACATCAGAGGGACAGCTCATGTTAGATGTTTCGGAGATAAAGTCAGAGGCCAGATGGGTGGTTTGGACATGTTCAGAGGAGAGACAGTGAATATATTGGTAGAAGGATGCTGAGGTTGGAGCTGCCAGGCAGGAGGTCTAGAGGAAGACCAAAGAGGAGATTTATGGATGTAGTGAGAGAGGACATGAAGTTAATTGGTGTGAGTGAAGAGGATGCAGAGGACAGGGTTAGATGGAGGCACATGATTTGCTGTGGCGACCCCTGAAAGGGAACAGCCGAAAGGAAAAGAAGAAGTAAGGTTTTGAATATTGTAATATAAAGTATATAAGTATTAATAGCCAAATGTACTTTAAATATTAAAAATAAAAGTACTCATTATTATTCATTACGCTAATTTCATAGTGTTATATATACTAAAATGGTTTTTATAACTTATGCATTGACATGTGAGCAGCATTTTTGTTGTGGTTGGTCGAGGTGATTTTGAATACTTAATAAAAGGTCCAGTGTGTAGGATTTAGTGGCATCTAGCATCGAAAATGCAGTTTGCAACCATTTGAATACTGCTTGCATCACCCTCACCTTCCAAGTGTGTAGGAGAAACTATGGTGGCCACGAAATGGGTAATTTCAGATGGCAATACCTGTCTTTTATGGGTAATTTTAGATGATAATACCAGTATATGAATATTGTGAAATATTATATTTTCTGGATGTTTAGTTGAGACTATAGATATAAAATAACCAATGGAAATATGTGACTTAAAACAAAATACAAAACAAAATACAAAAATAGAAATATGTCATCTAATTGATGCAAAACTCCTATACAGAATTAAAGCAGTAACATTGCCCACAATGGCCTAATAGATATTAAAAGGATAATTATTTCAGTAGAAAGGGTATGACAGAATGTCTGACAATTGACAAATCATTATCATCTCATAGTATATATCATCATATCACCCAACGCTGGTTCATCACTAAGACATTTCTGTAAGTGCCCTAATCTTGCGGAGTCACATCATTGTTTTCACCTTCATGAACTTATATAGCTGACGGTTTCCAGTGAGTCATCTTCTCTCACACAAATGAAAGTCTTTGGAATATATGTAACATCTCCCCACACACCTGCTATAAAAAGCTGTGTTTCCCAAACACCCACCTCCAGCTTGAAATAACTTACCCAGTGAAGTCTATGAAAGACAAGATATCTAGGTGCTTTACAACCTACATCCAATGGCTCTTGGGAATCAACCAGCACACTATCTGTAGAACAAACTTTAATCACTGAATGCTGAAATATTGCTACAGATGTTCTTTTTTTCTTGTTGATTTATAGAAGGTAAAAAGTTTGTCCTTCCAAAAATGCCCAGGTCATGTGTTTCCTTTTAAGTTTCAAAGCCTCCCTGATGCTGATTGAGACCAGATTGAGAGCTCTGTAGTGGTTTTGGATGACATGTTTCCTACAACCCCTTGAGAATTGGCCTTTGTTTGGAAATTCTTCAGCGTCATGGCTCGAACCATAACAAATAGCCTGAGCTTTGAAAATGTTTCAACAGGATTTTTTAGATCACTTAACATGGACACAAATATGGACAATATCTTGAGGCCCTCTTAGGCAGTCAAAACACATGAGAACAAGTCAAGTGAAAGCATGTATTCATTAAAAAGCACCAGATTTTTTTTTTTACGGTTTAGTTCTTGTTGTGAGTAAACATTTGGATAAACTGAAGAGACACCAAACAACTTTAATTGCATTTTTAACTGGACTTCACCCACAACATTCTCCAGCTTCGAGTATTTCTTTTTGTACTCACCAGCATCACCCATGGAAGTGAAAATGTTTTCTGTCACGTTCATGATCGTGTCTGTGGCCTGGTCGTAACGTCCGATGGGCTCTCCACAGCTGGCGTAGTGGCGGACATGCTGCAACAGGTCGCTGAGGGCCTGGCTCACCACACCAGCTGCTGTCCCGACTTGCTTCAGCAGCTCACCGTCATCGCTGGCCGAGCGGCAAGCTTTGACGCAGGTTTCCACAGAGCGGTCCACCAGCTTCCCGGCCTCAACAAGCTGCTCCTGACACACTGGGGAGCTGATGGTTGGGCTCACCACCTGCATCACACACAGTTGTTGGCAGAAACTCAGACGGATTACAAGAGTGGAAGACTATTAGGAAGACTATATCTACAGAAATTCTTGTTTCATCTAACCTAGTACAAGAATTCCAGTCTTCAAAATGAAACATGAAACTGTTATTCATTAGTTTCTGATAAAAAATGCACTTATTTCATTCAAGATATGAAACCAAGACCTGTTTTTGATTTCCTGCCTGTTGTTATGTCCAAGTTTTAGATCAGTACCTTGGTGCAGGCTACAAGCTGTGAGGTGGACAGGGCACACTGAGTGGCAGCTGCGATCACCCGGTTCTGCAATATGGTGTCTTCGGCCACCTGGGCCACGTTCTTGGCCTTCAGGACTAACATAGCAGCTGCATTGGCCACTGCTTTGGCCAGATTCATCAGGGTGTCCTGCAACATATTAATCATTGTCCTTCACTGAAACACAGCACAGCTGCACACATGTGACTGAAGGGACCAGGAAAGTAAATGTTTTTAACTCTTGTTGTTGAGTTGATAGTGTGTGAATACTGGACATCGAATGCACAAAGAATAACAGAAATGTAACAGTAAAAAATACCTTAAGCAAGAGGCAGAGAGTGATTATGAACTTTAGGAGGTGAATAACAAATTATATCTGTGTTAGTAAAGCAATTGGATTACAAACTACATTGATTGTTGTAGTAGAAGAGTATTGGCTCAAAGTCCATGAGACCAAGCATATATATGAATTATATGAGCCCTCTTCTCCAAGGATTAACACTAAAGAGAGTGGTATCAAGGCTGTGAGAAGACATCTAAGAACTAAAACATGTGCATGTGGCAAGTAAATGAGGCAGATAGTGAAGGCTACAGGTAAGCTTGTGTTAATGGATGTGTGAGGCACTGTATTATTATTATTATTATTTTACTACTAAAAGCTCTCCTTCTGACACTTTGCTATTAAATCCACATACTAACAGTCTAATAATAAAGCCTGGTGTGATTACTTAAGTGTGTATTGACATTTTTAAAGGGGGCCTCAGAATATGTGTGTGTCTTCCTGTTTGGCCGGCAGTGTCATAGAAACAGTGAGTGGGCGGCATCCAACCTGGAACTTCTCATCGGTCTCGCCCTCCCCCATGTGACGGAGCAGGTCTCCGCTGGCCTGTCCGATGCTTCCTGCCGCAGTCAGCACCGTCTGTCTGGGCTGTACGAGGATGACATCACCACATTCATTACACTGGCCTGGCCTGTTCTCACACATGCCTCTGTAAATGATCTAAAACAGACTTTTTGGATCAAAAATCATCCCAGAAAAACTCTATCATCTTCACTGGGACACTGATAAAAAGAAAAGCATGCAGTTCAACACTGTATGTGGCTTTGTGGCTACCGAGATTACAGTGGAGGATGAAGTCCAAGTCAGTACAGTAATCAGTGGGCGTCTCACCTCAGCGGTTGCAGGCTCAACAGATCTAAGCAGATCTGACACAGCTCCTGCCAGCATCCTGGCAGCACCCATGAGTTTGTGTCCGCTGCCCACCTCATCGTCCATTAATGCCGCTAGCAGCTTGACACCCTTAGACATTTCGGTGAGGTTGGAGGAGATGGTGGTGATGGCGCAGCCCACTGCTGTGTAGTCGGTTTCTGTGGGCTCACCTGTGAAGGATGGATCGCCATTATTACAAACTACACCTCTGCTGTACATCTTGTTGTGCTACTGCCAAATGGATTTAGCTAATCCACAGGGCAATTTGCTGTGTCATATGCTGTAACACACACATCAGTGTCAGTGTCATAATTAGAATCTATTTGAAATGCTTTCACGGAGATAAGCACGTTGATGGAGCAAGTGACTGTGAAGAAGAAAATCTTTGTATTAGATAGTGGAGGGGGTAACCAAACACATGGCGAGGATAAGATTAATACCCTGCAAAAGGCAGGCAGGAACTTGACTGGCATTGTGCCAAGTAACATGGGGAACAGAGAGAGACACTGCCAGTAAGTCAAGCTTCAGGACAACAAGTTTATATATATATTTATATTTATCAGGGGAATGCACCTTTGTTTGAAATATCATCATTAGTGCGTGCTTAACACTTGGAAAACATTTTTATTGACTCACACCTTGTGGTTACAATAATGTAAAGATAAATAATATTTTTAGTAACAGGGCAATTTCCTTTAGAGCTTTGTCCAGCGCAGACTTCATAAACTGGAATTGTGGTGTAGAAATAAATGAAAACTGAAAACTATAGCATGTTCCATCATTCAGCTGTTTAGTATTCTCCTGGGCACTCACCTGCAGTGAGATTGACCACAGATGCTGTTCCAGCGGTGATGGCATCAACCTGAGAGTGGATTTCATGTTTGGATTCATCCACTTTGTTTTGAACCCAAACCCTGGATGCCTTTCGGTGGAGGAGGAAAAGGAGAACTATTGGCTTTCATCACAGTGGGTGATTTTCAGCTCATATAAACGTTCTCATGCAGGATTAAAGGACTAGGGCTGTACAACACCTACGGCTTTGGAAACACTCAAGCATTAAATACAGCTGCCATATTTACTGTCAGTTCTTTATCCTAATTATATTTGAGAAATATGATGGACTTTGATGTGATGCAAATGCTTAATTCTATCTAATCTGTCTTTGCTTTGCAAAACCAGTGACTGTAATATAAGAACGCACACATTAATAAGTGTTAGAAAAGTGGAACTCAAGGAGCCGCTGTAAATGATGGGATGTGGAGGAGTATTGTATCTATCCATGCTGCATCTATCCTAAAATATTTTTCAAAACTGTAGTTAAGTAAGTAGAAAGGAAACTTACCAAGTCATGGCCCAGTGGAGGCAGATTTTCTACATATCCCAGGTCATCTTGAGCCTGTTGCACAGCCTGCATACTGCTGTTGATGGTCCCCATCAAGGCCTGCTGGGCCAGACTCTGACAATAACAAACAACAGAGACACACAGTGTGCAAATGACTAAACATGTCATGTATGTGGGTGCAAAACTGTGAAACTCTCAGTCTTGCAATCTAATGTCTATAAACCGCAGGAGACAGATGGACTTTTAGTGTCAGTATGAGGAGCCCTCTTCATATAAAAAAAAAATTGAGAATTGAGGACAGCGGCAATACTACTTCATTTTCCCATCTCCTTGGTTAATTTTTTTTGGTTCACACAAAGTATTTTAATTGCACATATCGGCCCAAGGTTGGATGCTACGATTTCATGTCAAAATATGGTGACACAGGGGGAATACAATATTTGTCACCATATTTACTTGCAAGTGAAAATTATCTTACTCACCAGTGGGGGCATGTGTCCTCTGTGCATCTGCCCTGTGGTGATTTGCTGCTGGGCAGAGGGCATAGTACCCACATTGAAGGTGTCAGGGCCGCCAATAGACCCAGACCGAATTATACCTGGAAGTGCTACTGAGCCGTGCTCCACACGACCCACCCGATTGAACTGCTGCTGCAAAATTGTGGACCTTATATAGAAGTAAAAGAGACAGGAAGTGGATGCTGAATTTCATAATTAAACACACTTTAATCATGAAGTAGTTTCATTGTGTATGTATATTTAACATACATGCACAGGATGCATTTAGGTGCATTCAAACCGAAGGACCTAAGGATCTAAGTGAAAGCATGTGTGTAGTGGAACGATCAGTAATATACAGTAAGGTCACTAACTAAGGTAACTAAGTGAAACACTTTTATTCAGGGTTGGTGATTGTGTAATGCTGTTCATGGTTCTTTTCAACAAATTTTCTATCCTTATGATAAATATCAGATCAATTCTAAATGATCCTATTTTAATGATAATTGTCTGTATGTGTATACAGGAACATTGTTCTTTGCAAACTGACTTATGGAGGTGTTCTAGAGTTGACTATTTTCCTATGTGTTACTTGTGAGTACATGTTTAGATCCTGATAATCCAGATGACAACGCAACAATTATAATACAACATTATAATTAAAACAATTATCATGCTAACAACTGTTCCCACAGTGAGTAGGCACTGTCAGAAAAAAATATTGTATGGAAAAATGTCTGTTTTCCTGCCCAGCTCAACAGATGCTCCTGACTCCATTGGTTAATTATGGCTTGTTTTGAGAGGCAGCAATTATGTTTTTGTGCTGAGAACCACAACATGAGTCAATTGGCCCATAAGTAGCAGGAATATGATACCCCATTCTGCCGGAGAGTGGTTTCACTAAGAGCCATGTGGATTTCTAGTGACAACAAATTTCCAAGCTCTGTGTGATAGAGCCCTGGTCCATCAGCATTACCTTAATTTCCATCAGTTACTAAGCTACATGGCAAAATCAGGAGAGACATAGATAAAAATGACTGAAGACAACAGGTTCCAATGAGATGATATATTTACCTGTGTGACATCTTAACTTCCAAATGATGCAGCTTTCTTTTGTGAAACAAGATGATAATTTAGTGGCTTTACTCTGAGGCAGGTTTTGTGTTTAGGTTTGCAAAACCAAAAAGCGTACAAGGAAGCAATTCAACAAATTATAATCTGGAATATCGAGAATGGTGTTAGTGTTATTTTAAAATTCAAAGTGCTGTTTTTGTGTTGAATTCTAACATTACCTCTCTTGGGGATACTATGCTGGGCAGGCAGAAATGTAATTACATGCACAATTAAACCATGAGGTTTAAATTCATGAAGAATTACTAGACTGTGTTTGCTGAATCAGAATGGTCAGCATTCTCCGGCACTTAACAGTGCACAGACAATACAGTAGATAATACATGAGTACTACTCACTTTTTAGGGGAAACCGATTCCTCCAGCATGGTGGATTCCTCATCTCCCTCAAGACCAAAACGATCCTTACTCTGCTTCTGTAGAAAGAAAAGCAACAGACATCACAGTGAATAATGTAGGCTGAATGTATGGCGAATTACATGTATGTTGTATTAATTCAAGTTTTTACATTCAATTTTTCATTACTTGCCTTCTTAAGAATGATATCAATGTATCCAGCAATAAGTTGGGATATCTGTTCTCCCTCTGTAGTCTGGACAGAGTAGTAACTCTCCTGGTACTCTCCGAAATCCTTTGTAATGCATTGAAGACAGCAGAGATTCAGGGCAAACTATTTTAATCTATGTAGCACTGCTAAAACATTCTATACCTAATAAGAGCCTTACAGTCTGCTCTGAGATAAAAAAAAGCCTTACTGGATTGAGTTTCTGAACAAACTTGGTAACACCATTATTTCTACCCTTAATGAAAGCAAAAATTGACCGGGTTCTACGGTGCATCCTATTTCTCCAAAGAGCTGATTAAACATTAGATGTAGTGAATCTCAAAACTCGCTTCAAAGCATTCGACAGAAACACAAGGGTGAATATTTTTTGTTTAAATCAATGTTGGCAAATATACCTTAGAGTATTTTTTTATATTTGCATAATCTATTAATCTTTAAATAGAGTGCTCCTTTCCAATATGGGAGGAAAACAGACAGTACTGTTACCAACAGCAGGTAAAGAAAATTGAAAAAGCTTTCAGATAAATAAAACATCCAAATTCTGCACATTCTTCCCTGGACATCTATTGTTAACTCAGATGAAATAGCTGGCTAGCATGCTGAAAACATTCAATATTGGAGTCTGAGGTCTCAATAATTTTGAGGATGCTGTTTGTGCTGGAAAATAAAAACCAGGGGATAGATTGAATATGTGATACAGAGCTGTGTAAATCTCACTGTGCACAGAATAATTAAATATGTGCATAGGATTAGGAGTACATAACATCTGACTCTCTAAGTAATGCTGAGGGCTTGATGCACCGAGTCACACAGTACCAGAGTGAAGCTCTTGGGGGAGGCAGCCCATCTCTTGACTGTTGTCAGAGGCCACTCCTGCACCACATCCTTCGTCTTCTCTTCCACTCGCATCACTGACTCTTTGGTTATCCCCAGCAGCCGCGGGACCAGCTTATTTTTACCCTTCATCTTTTCCTGTCAGATAGGAAAACATCAGACAACTTTTATGTTGGTGCTAAACACCTACACAGATGATTCATTCAAGGCGCGAACGCAAAATCGTTGTGCCGTTCTGCTGGTGCTGTCGTAATACACACGCTGTGTCCATGGCTTAAAGCCCCAAATGGAGGAGAAGTGCAGCTGTGAAATGACCCAGCAGAGTTCAGCCTTGTTTAACTGCTGCTTTATTGAAAAGGGTCTCCACAGGCTTTAGTCACTGTCAGCACACCAGCATGCTGCTTCCACCAGTTCTCTGCCTGACCAGCTCCAGTGCCCTCCACTCTGCCCACTGAAAATCTATTACAGCTCACTTCAGAGACTGAGCCTACACTTGGCTCCCCTCCAGGGGTGCAGAGGACGACAAAAAAATTTGCAGTTTGTAGAGACGGGGGAGTTCAAAATATGTACATTTTATGTCATCACTGGGTCAAAATGATAAGCTCTAGGAATTACACAAAGGCCAATAAGTAGAACAGCTTCTACATTCAGGGCTCTTGAACACAAGGACAGATAACATTGTTCCAGTGTTCATGATATCTTCGTGTGAAGGTTTATTAAAAACTTCCATTGTTTTAGGTTTCGTTACTTGAACGTCATAATTATCAAGGCTGTATTAAAGCAGCAGGAAGTTTGATTTTCTAATCTGAAGTGGGTAGCAGAGATATTATATTATTTCAAATTGTTTAACCTTGATTATTGTTGAAGAAACTCTGCTTGTTCAAAAGATCACAACAGAAGGGGAGGCTTTCTATTGTATAATCACACACATACAGACTTATTGACTTCCCATGTACGGTATTTCCTTTCTGTGAAGTTTACAGCAATAAAGGGTTTGCCAACCTAGAACCTGCAGTGATTACAGACTGACAGATGAGAAATGGAAGGTTACAATAAACTCTCAGATGTGCTTCAACAAAGTCAGGTCTGTGCTTTTGCCTTTGCTTGCATCAAAAGGAGAGTGCAGCTGGAGTGAATTATTTAACAGTCTTGAAATCTCCATCACTACATCTCCTCATCGAACACAGACAGTGCTCGTACATGTAGATGCACACACACTCTTCCATACACACACTCGCACACAAAAATAATTTGAACCCTGCAGTCTGCTTTAACTATGGGGCCAAACATTCCATTTATCGTCCATTAAGACCCAAGCAGACAACTGCACTCTTCCTCTTTCTCCCTCTTTCCCTTTTCATTGTAACCAAATGGGCTGCTGTCAGAGAGCTTTTACAATATCTGCTGGTGCAACTTCATCCCATTCGCATGCTGCACTTCCATTCCACTTTTGTGTTCGCCAAACCAGAACAGAACAGAATTGCTATTGTCACAAGTATTTCACAGCACTGAGTGTGCTGCTGAACTGCAAAAGCACAAGCTTCCACTCTGAAGCTTCTGATTTGTTGTGATAATGGGGTTTTTGGTGTTTTCAACAAGGTTTCATACCTGTTTGACAGCGCAGTGCATAGAGCATCAGAGCAGCTTTCTAATCACAGCTGCCACTCATTAGTACAGAAGCATTACATACCTGTTTTCTATAACCAGATGTATCATTAAATTGACATTGCTCAGTAATTATTAACGTAAAATTCTGGTTTCATATCTTTGGTCCTCATTTGTATCAGTTATGGTAACATTGTACTGTAAGTACTGTGAGTTCTGCAAACGTGGCAACATTACTACAACAAAGTTACACAGGGCAAGAAACACGAGCGGTCAGACCTTCACACTTGTAAACAAGCCAACCATTTAGCCAGATTATATATTTTATATGGAGGTAAAACAAAAAGTGAGCACTGCTGAAAATGCATAACAATCCCTCACTACACACAACTAATCCAAGCATGGTGAGTCAAAATTTAACCAGGAAGTCTGTCTGTAAACTGTGATGGATGTTTTGGCTTACCTGGGACTTTGTTTACAACCTGTATGATCATCTGACTACTTGCGTCTCTTCTCCTGTCTCACTTCTTTTTAGTGATGTCGCTGCATATCAAGATCTCATGTAATAAACGTTTTGAGTACATTGTTACCATAACTAATAGGAATGATGATAGAAGAATAACATGCAAGTTGTAATTATCCTTTAATGGCAGAAATACATGTTTTTGTGGGAATGTGAGTATACTGTCTGCTGTGCTTATGAACCCAATATATGCAATAAATTTGTGAATTATTTGTGAACATTCTTTTTCACTAATTCACCTCTATACTGGTGTGAATTAGCATGGTTTTAGCTCTTACCTTCACCAAGAAGAAGGACACTCCATATGTCTGCAGGGACCTGGCGAGCTTCACATACTTCACTTTTGCCTCAATCTCTGTCATCTCTCCGCAGTTTTTATGATCCTGGACAAACAAGACTTATCATTACATATGTTATGTTACATTATGTGATCTACATGTTTTGTATTTTGTCAATTTATGCCTCAACAGAGAACAGATTACTACAATTCCCATGGGCCGCCCACAGTGTCAAACACATTATTTTCTTTAAATGCAACATTTGAGTAATCGATTGTACATACTTGGAATATTTTCTTCTCCGACCCTCTTTGCTTGATGTACTCTTTAGGTAGAAACTCCTTCAGGCTACGGAGACAAATTACATTTTTACATGGTTACCCTTTTGAGCTACAGGCATTTCCTTTTCTATTAACATACCTCTAGATATGAGGTCATTCTTGCCCTACTGCCTACATATCAGAAAACAGTTGTAACAGCTGACATCACCCCTGAGTTTTCCACTGGAGGAAATCCCTGAAGTAACGGCCTGTACTGAAACAGGAGATAACCACTGCATATGCACAGCTGTGAACTGAACATATGAAAGCACAACACGCTGTACATAGTTATTGTGAATGTTGGTGTTAATGCATCTTTTGGATACGAAAAAGCTTACTCCAGGAATCCGGGCTTGTGTTTGTGCTCCACGTGGGGTCCGAACTGGATCTGAGCCTGGATCCCTGCAAACTCACAGGCTTTATCAAAGGAGACAGGGTGGGATCCATTCAATATATCATCCCTAGCCTGGAGGAGACATGAGGAGAGGGAGGGAGGGGGAAGGGGGTAAGTGAGAGGCAAAAACACACATCCAGGAAAAAGATAGAACTACAAAGGCATGAGAATTATCCAAAGTTCACTCCAAGAGAGCTCCGTAATGAGCAATTCATTTTGTCCTTTGAATGCACTGTGGCTTCAGAGAGGATGTCTTCTACGTGAATGACTAAGTGCATTTCTAGAGCAGGGACATCATAACTGAGACTCATCCACACAGGGGAGTCAAATAGGACTTGCTGGCTTTCAAATGTAGCAGCTACAACAATTTGTCATCACAGCCCATTTCGTGTTGTTAAAAAGGAAAACACATTACAGAAATGCATCAGTCTTTCACAATATCCCATCTGCATTACAGAATGGCCCTTAATATGCTGTTAAGAAATCTAATGAATGTTTTTTTTCTGCTGAGCAATAAAAAAAAAAAAAAGGCTTATGCCCGTTTGGTGCTGCTGAGACATCATTTATGTTTCAATGCATTTTCAGCCATTTAGGTAGATGGAAAGGGAGAAGCCCTTGTTGACATCTTTCAAATGGTTGTCAGTGTGTGCTGTTTTCTCCAGGGGGCAGTCAGCTCTGCTCTCTCTCTCTCTCACTCCCTCTTTCTAGTTCACTGCTGCAAAATGAATGGCTCCAAAAGCTGAGAGGCCTTGCTGACAGTGAGAAAGGCTCCATCAGTGCTTTTAGCATTATCATATCGGTGCCCGGCATGGACTCAACTCATTCTTAAGTCCCATTACATCAATGGAAAACTAAGCAGCAGCTTACTGCTGTAATGAGGACAACAATCTCCTCCACTCACAATCAAGTCCTTTCCCCAGTGCAATTTACAGTGGAGTACATAAGCTCTTACTAAATACAAGAAGACACTCTAAAATTAGCCCTCACACATGCCATTCACTATGGTACACACAGTGTAGAGTATTTCACAGCTACTGTAGATACCAATGCTTTAACATCCTGAAATTTCACAGTTAGTGTGTTCATGCACATTAGTATTTTAGTTATTATCATGTTTGTAGCGTTGCCTGGTTATGTGTTTGCATATGTAAACATGGTTTCAGAAATCTGGACAAACCTATCCTGGTTTTGAGAAACTCAGATGTGCTAGCTGGAGCACACTGATGTAAACATCTTATCCATGTTTTGCAGATGCGTCCTCCTCAAGTGGAGTTCCCAATACTTTGTCAGTAAAACAAATAATATGATGAGAATTAATGTAATGATCTACACCCTAAAATGAAAGTGAAAGTTTAACACCGGTAATGCAAAGGATACATTTTATCGGCTGTTGCTCTTATCTTCTATTACTGGCGGTAAGATGAGGGAGCCAATATCCAACAGAGTGGTAAATGCAACAGTGGCCAGGCAGCCAGAAACCAAAGTGGGTTCCTCCTCAACTGCCGAGTTAACTCAGTCGGTCCAAAAAAATGACGGTCTGACACAAATATGATCAGCAACCTGAATACCAGTCTGTTAGAATCATTTATACAAGGAGGTAAATAACCAGTTTCTCTATGTTCCTTGTAAAAGTCATAACCTATTTATATCAAGGAAATGACCATTTGTAGTGAATGGTTATACAGAGAGAAAAGGCTCTGCTCTTTGATGAGGTTGGAATGGTGAGGGGAGTTGCGCAGCAGACTTTGCTGGTAGGAGTGTATCAGCAGAGTAAAGTGAGAAGTGTCATGATATAATAGCCGCTATACACCTGCACAAATATGATTGGAAGTTACTAATCAGCTGATGGCCACACAGCTGTGAATAAGCCAGTGATTGTGAAGCATGAATGAAACAACTGATGCCAGCTAATTCAAGCTGGACTCATATGCTCCATTTGATCAAAGCCAGAATAAGACTAAAAATTGGATACTTGGCTTGTCAAAACACTCAATGCTTTGCTTACAATATACATTATATTATTCAGTTTGGCATTGCTATTATATGAGTTTCATTCAGTGATAACCACATATAGTAAAGTTTACTATTAACATTGAATTCATAATTGGCGGTGTCATTTCAAATCAATCAGCAAACCTCAGATTAAGCAATCAATTTGCAGGTACAAGTCAAACGACTGGCCAGATAATTCTACCATGATTTTCCACAGACATGATGGTGAGGACAGACCCTGAATTTCTCATAGCGGATATGGCAAGTGATACAGGCGCTGGTTCTGGGACATTTTAATAGAGCTGCATAAGCACTAGACATCAGAAGCTGTGACACATACAGCTGGAGGCTACAACCCTGAGGTCAACCACCATGGCCCAGCAAAGCACACAGAGTATAATACAGCCTTAAAAATAAATGCTGACATAGGGATACACTAAAGCAACTAAATACACACTGTGTTCGATCAGGATGGTTGCTAATTTTATTCTGAAGACAAATCCTAAATGTTCCAGTTTGAAAAGATGAATTGGGGGCATTATGGTGGCTCAGTTAGCTACAGTACCATACCTGAACTGGCCTTGGTTCTAATCCAACCTTTGACCCTTCATTCTCTCCTATTTATCTGTATTGTTCATTTTCCAATAAAGTATTAATGATTCATGAGCTCTTAAAACGCTATTGCATACTCTTACAGACCTATTGACAAAACATGATGAAATGATGTTACATTCTGTGTAACCTTGGTTACATAGGTTACATATTATTTTGAAGACAAATTCTTAATCTGTCCCTGCTTTGGACTATGCTTTCTTGTGGTACAATAGTATATTTTCAGAATAAACTTAAGTGAGCCAAAGTAAAAGCAAAGGAGCAGGACACAGAGGGTGATGCTATTGCTACGGAGCTTTATCCTGGTCTTAGCACAAATACATGACAGAAAGGGAGTGGCCGAGTAGTAAAGGAGATTAGTGTCTTACTGGCAGAGCCTCTATTATGTGTGTGGGTGGGTGGGAGGGTTTGAAATCATGGAAGCTTCGCATCATTAATAAACATTTGAGATCATCGCTATTTTGCAGGGATGCTCTGTCAAAGAAATGCCAGCAATTATGTCATCATCTGTACAATCTGATTTCAATTATGCAATACTGCTGAGTTTCTGAGAATTACAGGAATTTTGAATGATGAAGGATGTTAAAGAGGAAAATGGAGGGAGTAAAAAGCTGTGTAAAAAAAGAAAAGAAAAGAAAGTGGAAGAGAAGCCTGGGGTATGATCCACTCTGCTAAAGATCTCTCTTCTGGCTCTGTTTGGCCTTTTTAACACAGTGACAAATTAGAGCCACTGCCATGTGAAGAGTCTCTGTGATCTGTCTGTGCAACAATCCGAGTGTGTGTCAGAGAGAGAACGAGGGAAAGATAGATGAGGAAGGGCAACGGAGAGGCAAAAGGAGGTGGGGGCAGGGGGCGGGGTTGTTATTGTGAAAGGAAATATGAGTCTGTTGAGAGGAGAGCATGATATGCACAGGGCTGTAATATGTGCTAGGGTAACAGGGTGGGGATGTGTGCGATTATGTCAGAATGTGTAGGAGATGGAGAGGGAGTGGAGACAGGCCAACTGGAAGGGAAAGAAACAGAGGGTAAGAAAAATAGAGGCAAAAAACAGGAACAGACAGATAGGAAGGAGGAGAGCAGCCGGAGCAGACAGGGAGGGTGGGTGTCTTTTATGAACGTATTCAGGAACTCCCAAAGCAGCAGGGATTGAAAAGATGGAGAGAGACAAATACGAACGACTACACATATTTCAGACATGGTTTATATTGTATGTTTATCTCTAAGTGAGAGCTGTTTTTGCAGAGCTTTTGTGTGGGATAGCATCCAACAATCTTATTGTTAGTGTATTTCTTTTAAATATTATGTTACATCCGTTTCTGTGAGTATATTAACTCTCTCCCATGCAAAAGATACATCTGTATGTGTGTGTGTGTGTTTGAGTCCAGGTGTCAGGGGGGAGCTCTCCTCCCCCGGCTGGAGGGGTTAATGTGAATGCAGCGATGTGTGGATTGAGCAAACCCTGACTAGTGCGGTACCAAACTCAGCTGACCCCCCTCAGGGAACCCCCCGAAGCCAACAGGGCTCCCTTGGTTTACAAAACTGGTAGAACTAGCACTGGTGAGTACACATACACACGAACACACATTCACAGAGAGACAGAAAGAGAAAGAAAGAAACTGATTTAATAAACAAAGACTGCCTTATCCAGACATAACCCCACAAAGCCTAAAGCCTAAAACTATCTCTCTCTCCAACCAGATACATGCTGAAAGTTGGACAAATCTGCAAACAACAGGAAGTGTTTCGATACTGATGTTGCTCACTGCTTCTGAAAACTCCTAATCCTCATGAACTATTATACTATAAATATAACCTCGTCAACCCCACTGAATAACTGGTTGGTAAATCAGTATGAACTCATTCTGTGCAGTCATTGTTCAAATCTACAGAACCTTATTTAAAGGACACCAAATATGTCAGGCTGATTTTTGGAGAAATGTGTCAGAATTAATGCACAAGACATCTAGAATATTTCCATTTGGAGGAATGGTGCAGCCATAAAAACTTGGAGTTTTTGTGTTTGAATTGAACATTGTCAATTCAAGAGTTGGAATAAGCTGATACAAAACTGTGTGGAATAAGATGATCATCCAACCTTAAAGATACTTAAAAGGTTAATCTAAGGGAAAACTGTATTTTAAGGTGATAAAACGAAACATGTTTCAGCAACTGAATAGCTTATTTCTCACCTCAAAGATTTTAACTGGATAGTTTAGTAGATAACGTGTCCAAAACGGTAGCCATGTTTTTCAAAGTTGAAAATCAGAAGCAAAACCCAATGCCATCCCATTGAGTTGTGCATTCATTCAATCAGGTGTAGAAAGGGATATTGTCAATCATGCATTGTACAGCCAACTTGAAATGATGTCAGTCTCAAGCTAAATCTTACTGATCTTGCCAAAACACAAAAAACAGTAGGATGGTGTTACATCGCTAATCCAGAGTTATCCATCTTTAGATTATTCTCTGAGATATCCAGATAGACACATTCAAATATCTGGCCATAGCAAGGTTAGAGCCCAACAATGGGCGATACAAACAGCAGTGTAATGTGAAAGGGGTCAGATTTATCACCAGACTCAGTTCCACTCAGCTCTACGGAGCGTTTTAGCCTCTTTCAGCTGCTTGTTTTGGTTTTACAGCCAGCAAATTTACTGTTTGTGGTTCACTCTCACCTCTCCCATCAACCTTGTTTCCAGCCACAAGAGCAGCTGTTTTCAGTGAAAAAGCTCTTGTAAACCCACTGTATCCTACCTACCCAGCACCAAACGATAGACAGACAAAGTTAGCCATTAGCTGGTGAAAATAGTGAAGCATTTAGCAGCTAAAGAGCCGAATGCTTTTCTGAGGAGTTGTTGGAGACAAAAACACAGCTGAAAGGAGAGTGAATACTATTGGATTGGTTCCTCAGGTGGACACAAACATGACTCCTAATGCATGCTAATGCTACTCCATATCTGCTGGATGTGTAACAACTTAATAAGATGATAATATGTCAATGTTGTTTTTATAGTTCGTTCTGCTGCACTCAGCAGCCAGACAAAATGCAGCTTTTCTAGAACTAAAACTTTGCCTTCACGTACAATGATTTACATTGGTGTGCCACTGTACAGTAGGAACCAAGAATCAAGTCAAACCTGTCTGGACCACATCTGAGCTACCCACATTTCAGTCTGTCCAGACCTGGCCACAAGTTAGAAGCATACTACAACATAGTTATTGAGCCTAATTACACTGTCTCATGTCTTCTGAAAAACATTTAAAAAAACACCCCAAAAAATTGCAGTGTAATTCATATGCTTGCCTGTTTGGGCCTCATTTTGCAGGCTGAGCTGTAACAGCAAAAAATGTGGGAGTACAGTAGGTCATCCTCTCTCTCCTCTGTTTTTTTACAGCTACACCAGCATAAAGGTGTGTGTAATTGGTTTACCTGAACATAGAGCAGGTTTAACTGGACAGGGTCCCGCGAGTCCACGTTCTGGTCCGAATAGAAGAACTTGCGCCTGAGCAGCAAAGTTTCGCTTTCCTCCACTCCCTGCTCTCTGAATGTCCTGCTGTGGTCCAGCCAGTTCACTGCCCAATCAATACACACAGTCTGTTACCACATACACTGAAATGAATAGACATTCACTTTACAAAGATGTTACTAGAGGAGGATACTGATGGTGAAATTAACCAGGAAGTTGTAAAATGTCAGACGGGTAGACAGATCAGCTCAGACAGACAATCTAACGAATGAATCACTGTGAAAATCTTGACGGGGGCATGAAAATGTGTCATTTGCATTATTTTCTGCTGAGACGAAAGCTAGTTTTCAGCCAAAGTTTGATGTTGATTTATATATTTGCATTGTTTCCACATTTAATTGGTGTCTTCTGGGCAAAAGATAACGGTGGTAATTTCATTAAACTTTTATATATCCATGCAATAAATGAGACTTGAGTGATAAAGCACATGTCCAGATGATGGCGTAGAGTCATATTCATTAATGTAAAAATAAGAAATGGGCGTAAAAGCCATCAAGATATTAACGACACTTCTGGAGGCTTTTGCAAGCTCACACTCACAGTCATCATCTGTGTGGAGTTTGGCTTTGAGCTTTTCCATCTTCCTCTCATCTCGTAGCAGCAGCGTTCTGTCTTTCTTCAGCGTTCCCATTCCATCCTCCTTTTTGTCCTCCGTCACCTCTTGAATGAGGGAGTACTCCTCATAGTTGGTGATTCCTGAAAAGGGCACCGGTTAGCCAGGGGATTCTCAGAGGAGGAGCTACTTCAAACCGGCACAATAACTAGTGATAGAGAAAGCATCTCTGCAATTCTTTTGCCCTCTCTATTTATCTCTTTCTCTCTGCTTTGAAACAGAAGTGAAGGAAAGCTGGTACAGAGCCAGCAAACTAAAATGGGAGCCGAGGACAAGAAGAAGCCAAGCAGAAAGACCTACTCTAAACAAACATTTTCCAATAAAGCTATCTGCCAGACACTCGTCCCTCTCCTCCTCACCCAATTGAGCTTGATAGCAACCCATTATAATTGAAATATATTGCTTAGGGAACACCTCTGTGACAGGCAAGGGTGGCTCGGTCTGAGCCTTAGGAAGAACACTTTCATATTTATTAGAAACAAGCTTGTTTGAGCTTGATAAATCATGCCCATCGTGCTCTAAACAAAAAGTGATTAGGATTCGTAAATTAATGCTCAGAAATGCTTAACAAATGCTGCTGTTTAAATATGGATTTAATGGCACATAATAATACAGTAACATAATGCAACTCAGTGTGAAGTTAAGTGGTATGCCTTGGACTAAAAATAAAAAATGAATAATTTAAACCTTGGACAATGGCTTAACAAGATTTATATTAGCAGTGCTATCACTTACCAATTCTACTGCATATGGTGACAAGCAGCTCCCCGACAGTTTTTGAGTCATCCACCATGATGGTTTTAACTGCACCGTCCAGCATTTTAATCTTTTGTGGCCTTTGTTTCTTCTTATACTCCAAGACATCCTGAGACAAGAGGAGAGGAAGCACAATGACATCCACAATCCCACTGCAAGCAAGGAGGCATAAATATCTCAGGTCCCACTAGAAAATGTAAGAGATGATAAGTGACACTGACAGTTCTCCACCCCAGACTATATGACTTAATCTTACTCCATTTCGCAGCATGTAGTAATCCAGGGTTCTTCCAGACTCGAGCCAGATTCCTTTCCTGGGATCATCGTCAGACAGGAAGAGGCCATAATCTGACGCTGAAACACAAAGTGAAACACAGCATGCAAATGTAGATGCCTATAGATTTCCATGATGTAAATCGCATTTTCTGAGTCATCCACCAACCTTGTCCTGTCTGGGCTTCTGGGACTCTCTCTCTGATGATTCTGCAGGCATCATACACAGGCGTGGATGGTTCAAACTGCATCGTCTTCACCACATTGCACTGGCGTACACAGATCTTTAGTGACAAAGCCACCATCTTGGTGGGTAGTATAATGGCCTCACTGACCTACACACCTGGAAAATACAAAGGTAGAAACAAAATGTAACGGTCAGAGTGTGTGAAGTCATACCGCTGGCTAATATCCTACATGGACAGCCCGTATTATGGCCATAACACAGGCTGTTATTAAAATGTCCTCTCATAAAACAAGCATGCTTAAATGTGTGAAGAGAAAGTCTCAGATGCAGAATACTACACCACAAGGCACAGAACAAATCATCACAATTATCTTCTTGAAGACATTTTTACCTGTGAAATGAATGTGTGTTGTACTGTACCCCTGCCTCAGCAGCCCCTCATTCTTTCCCACTCTTCTGATATTTAAGGGTAAGTGTATGAAAGGTTCTGCCTGACTGCAGTGTTTGTAGAATTAGCTGAACCAAGACAAGCAACATAACATTTCAGCAGAAAAAGGGAAATAATTGCAAATCTCTCTAATCGTCAGGAATAAAAGGAGCCAAGTCAAAACACAGAAAATGACATTCCACCGCTGCATCATTATTCGCTCTTCTCCTGGCTTACACTCTCCCCCAGAAGCAGACTTCACTGTGAGACAAATCAGTGGGTGTTTTGTCACATACTGCAATTAGGGTGAATCAATTCAGGTATTCTGAGCCTCATATGCGCAAAAAAGGAAAGAGACTGATACTGCAGAGCATTTCTCCTCTTCCTTGACCTTGGCTTCAACAGGGAGAGGGATGAACGTGATAAATAGGGCCATCTTTACCCAGGAGGCCCTCTGCTTCTCACTTAACCACATCATAGACCTAAAATCTAGTCATTACTTTTTTGTGAACAAAAGTTAGTCTCATTCAATGCCAAATCATCTCTTCTAGAGAAGATGGGTATAGCAGCTTATATTCAAGTTCCCAAGTATTGATGTTACTATATTCTAGAGCTGCTAATGATTATTTTCATTATTATTAATCTGTTGACTATTTTCTCCATTAATTGATTAATCAATGAATCATTTTGTCCATAAAACATCAGAATATATTGAAAAATGCCCTTCACATTTTTCCAAAACCCAAGTTGGCATATTCAAATTGCTTGTTTTGTCTGACCAATGATATTTTTTTGCTTAAAAAAATGACAACAATTATCAGAATAGTTCCAGATTAAATTTCCGGCGGTCAACTAATCGTTTCAGCTCTACTCTAGTCTAATACTTCAACAGTAAAAGAATTTTAGTATTTCTCCCCATGGGTGGCTATAAAGGCAAAAGTTCAAATCGTCACACTGACACGATTCAAAGCTCAGCCACACTTGGAAACAAAGAGTTTTTTTGTGCTCAGGATTCACAGTTCATCCACAGGCCCCTTTTAGAGCCAGAGACGAGAAAGTCTGAGAAGTAAATTTTCTGTAATGATAGAGTTGTGAATGAGTCCGCCTGTGATTGTGGCTCTGTCATGGCTATGGGTTCCTCTCCAATAGCCCCTCTCCTTCCCTGAGTTTTTCTTCATACAAAGTGGGAAAGACAAGCACAAAGAAGAAGGGGTAATGGCGCCGCATGAGCTCTCCTCTATACAGGCTGGCAGAGAAGCCCCACAGAGTTTTTGTCATCCAGCTCTTCCACAGATACTCTCTACTAGACAAGCAGCTTAAGTCCCCAGACTGACAGCACGGGAGGCCACATGGGCACAGATGTGTGCTCACAATGTTGGCTCACAGGTAGCAATACACACCAAATACACAGATATTTTTGTATACGTTTCTCAAGGATTTCAGGCAGGTCCATCTTTGCCAAAAAGCCAAAGTTACCTCTGACGACAGGTATTTGCTAAAGATTACTGTCGGCCTACTGTTAAAGCAACAGTCACTTTAGTATCTGTTGTGAGTAGCATCAGTCACTTCAGAGAGTAAGTACTGCAGAAACCACATGACGAAACCCAGGAGGATAATGATAATCCCTGAGCTTACAGTAGTGTGAGAGCACATTTTTCACTAGGATCCTCGTGCAAACACTCCAATGCAGCCAGCTCCTCATTAGCTCTGCTTTCAAGCACGGATGGATCCACGTCTGAGAGAGGAGAGATGAGAAACAACTCACTTATGTGACTCTCTGTTGAATCTTATTTATTTTATTACCCTTTCTAGGTCACTAGGTAGACGTAAAAATGTAATTTCAAAACACTATCTCCTGTGACAATCACTAGTCGATCAGAAAAGAGTCCTGCTTTGAATTTGATTTGTTCACTGCTCTAAATATTAAGACATGAAAATGGCCAAAGAGCAGCTTGCTGGGGAGTCCAGGCATGGACAATTCAATAGAGACGAGGGAAAGCAGGAGCCATCTGGAGAGGATACAGCTCTAATGATTGACTGTAATACCAGCAGCAGCGCAGAGCCTGAGAGCAACAACTGCGGCGATTACTACACCAGTCTGTCACACAACAAGCAAGGAGGTAGCTCAACAGGAAACTTAAACAGTGTTTGTCGAGGCCTGAGCAGTTTGTTTGGACCAGTCTTCCAAATGTTTCTAATAGAACAACAAATTTGAAGCAGAATGACCCTTGAGAGGATAACAGGGTGTGGATGAGAATAAATAACATTCCTTCAAGGATGACCATGCAACAATGCTCTACAGGGGTGCTTCAGTTTTGTGGTTTTTATTTCATCAATACCAGAGTTAACGCCTGTGTGTTTCACACACAGTGTGGAAAGGAAGATGTGGGACATGCAGAGTGCAGCAAAAGCCAGCATCAGTTGTTCTTCTGAAGGCAATATGAGCGGGTTATATGGAGGCGTGGCCATAATTTCCAACTGTGAAGAGCATACAAGCTCTTTACAGCTGCTTTGAACATGTTCAATGCAAAAGGCAATTACTGTACTGTGTCAAACATCCTTCACAAGATTGTCCCCTGCAATTTCTGTCAGATGACAGTGTACTGTTGTCTATTAAATCAATTTTTGTGAAAATATAAGATATGTTCTCTAAACAAATAAAAAAGCTGAAGATCCAGGAGTACACAGTGCAAACACTGACATTGACATTGTACTCTGAATTAATTACTCATTAATTACTGTATGAAGGACATAACCTTCCTGACATGTAGAACATTGAGAGGACAAACATAATAAAAAGAAAGCAACTTGACACTGGAAAATAATAACACATTTATAATGCATATAATTCCTTATTCTCAAAGCACCAAATTGAAACCATCCCCCCACATTTCTAGAGAATTTTCAAGGTCAGCCCATTAATGCGAGATCACGGGAGAAACAGTGATGATTCCATGGTAAACAAGGCATTTTACACATTTGGCAGCATTTGTGAGTAGAAACAGAAATAGAGAAGCAGATGCTAACTTCTCTGGTCTTTCTTACACAATCGGCAGCGATCACTGTGAGAATAAAAACAGTCTGGGATAAAAGGTAGATTACTAAAGTAAGCACACCTATTGTAAAGGCATTTAGATTTTAACAAGTTGTCATGCAATTGAAAATAACCCCAAAACTCAAATGAAATAGCCAGTGTGTAGCAGGAAAATACTGTGGCTGCAGCCTTCATTAATCTCACAAATACACTGAATTGGCATTTATTATGCCATATTATCTCCACCCTGGTGGACTATTATTATTATTGTTTAATTTAAACATGTAGTATGTCAGTGACATTGCATGGAGGGCTGAGAGTAATTCCGACATCAGCAGTTCTAAGGACTGTTGAGAACAGCAGGATTAAAGCATGTGTGCATTGAGAAAATGCTTATTGACTAAACTGCCTCACACCACACCACCTTTTCTCTCCTCTTTACATCCTGCACTGACACTTTACATCCTGCACTGACACATCAGCCTTTTATCCACTGTCTGATTGAAAGCAAGGTCAGTTTCCTGCAGGACCACATTATGTCTCTGGAGGCCATTTCGTTTTCCTGGAACACAGACAGTCCAATGGTGGGTCACATAACAGAAAACAAGGGTTGTTGTTTTGATCATCTGCGTATTCAAATCCAATATTCCTGTAACCCAGGAACTACATTTCTCTCTACAATGGAGAGATATGTCAAGGTCAGGTGTGTTATTTCCACCAGATGTGAAAGCTGTTTCTAAATTTAATGACTGCTAGGCTATCATTTTGAGCACTTCACATACTAATTTGAATTTGGTAAATCAGAGCTTTAACAGTACACAAGAGGCAAGCATTAATCAACCAGCATAAACACATCTTTATTATGAGTGTGAGGCATACTTAATTTACAACTAATGTATATCAAATTATTATACATCTATTTAATAGCCCAGGGCTGTAATTTAAGTAGCGCATGTGGCCACAGAGACATCATTCTGTCAGTTTGCCTTCACCACATTAACAATATGAGGAGAATATGATTATGGTACACTGATGGTTGACCTGCCGTCTGAGTGAGTCACTCAGTGGTGCAAAAAGTTGAATATTTGTAAGCTGCCAAAAGAATGATGGATGTTGCAGATTTAGTCTTTTAGAAGAGAGTATAAAAATACAACTATTATAATACTGCTTATTATCATATCTTCTTTTCAGATAGTAGATAAAAAAATATGCTTGCCCTTCTGTTACTTGTAGCATTTCCAAATGTCCACTTTCTTATAACTTGCAGATATTATATTCTTTTCCCCCCTTTTTACCAAGCTGTCCTTGCAAAGAACACTCACTGAATCTGAAGCCTACCTGAATACAATTCAAATAATTAATAAGTGAAAAGGCTTTTGCCTCCACCCTTATCACTTCCTCCATACGTTTCATAAATTAATTAATCCTTGCTCCAGCAGAACACAGCAATCATCAGACGTCATTGCGAAGCAAAACTGACCCTTGCTATTTAAAGTTCAGCAGGATTTCTATGAACAAGCTGTCATATTATCAGTGACTTGCATGGTATTATTTCACTTAATAGAGTGCTAGTCAAGCAGTGGTTGTCGATCCAGATAAAAAAGGCATCAAACACATGCTCTAAATTCAGAGCCACTCACAGTTACACTGACTTTTTTTTTTAAATTAACCTTGTTGTTATGACCCACTCTTTGGACTGCAGGCTTTGCTCCTGGGCAACACAGTCTGCCGTAATGCAATTTGAGGGTATGGATACTGACAGAAATTATGAATCTGCCCTTGTTGCGGGGAGGGAGAGAGCAGCTCCTCTTACACTAAAAATATCCAGCGAAGTAGAGCGTTCTCCATGCAGCACCGTTTCAAAATGATCCACAGCAGAAGCAGTGCAATAAACGTAACTGTTTCCTCCTAACCATAAAAGACAATGGCATTCACTAATACCTACACCGATATGGCAGCAGATTAAAAGAAATTCTATTAATTCTTCAATTGTAGATTAGACAGCAAATCCTTCAGGAAATTTAGAAATTTTAAGAGTGGGTGTTGAATGCATTTGACTCAGTTACATTACTATTGAGATATTATTGCTTTAGATTGTCCAGCAGTCCTGGAGTCAATACACAGAGTCTTACAACACAGAGTTATTCAATATGCACCATCCCTCATTTAGAGATGTGAAGAATGAGCTTCCGAATAGATGGAGACAGAAACAGCTACTAGAGGAGGAGAGTTCCACCCAGCAGCTGCAGTCAGTCAACCAGTCTTTAAGTCAGTCAACCACACAGCCAGTACACTGGCTGTGTGGTTGACCTGGCATCTGAGTCAGTCACTCAGTGGGAGTGGTTAATGGTGGCTCAGACAAACATTTTTATTTCATCATTACATACACTGATGGATGCAGATCAGCCCCAAAACAACAAAGGAGTCAGCCCATGATGGTTTCATTATCATTATCAACCACTTTTTTAACCATAAATCTCTTTTAGAGCATTTACAGCATATGGCCTCTGGTCTACTAGCCTACATCTGGTTTTTGACTGATAACTCTGCCAGACTAAGTGATGTAATGATATGAAACAGAGAACGTGTTTGGAGTCAATAGTTTAGCGTTTTGGACTTTACAAATAATTTGACTCCAAAGGACAGTTTGCAAAAAAAGATGCATTTCAACTAAACCTAGTTTCGAAAACAAACAGCAGTCAAATGTAAAACCTACCATCAAGTACTCTCTCTGTTAGTAAAGTATACTTAGCTTCATCATGTATAAGGGTGGATCACACAAATTAAATCCACTATGGCTTAATTTCTTTTTTTTTAACATTGTGAATTTCTTTACATATGTATCTCATGCCACAACATATTTGGGTATTTAAAGTTTTTATGAATATTATGAGAAAAAAATACTAAACAAGTGATTGTCAAGTGGCTTTAACCACTCAATCCACACAGGTTTGCCTAGTATGTACTGTTCACTGGATACCATATGGATGGTTTGATCTCAATAGTATGTATAAGATGGAAAGCATTTCTTTCCCACAACTACATCCGTAATATATTTTCATACTAGCAAAAATGCAACAGATTTCTATTTTTTTGGTTAAAAGGGCATACTGTGTATGTAGATATTGATTATTTAATCAATATCTATAAGCTGTATGCCCTTACTGAGCCCAGTATAAAAGGCAAAATGGCAACTTCACATTGGTTAAATAAAGTAGCACTCACACTGTAGCATAAACCTGACCTTGGTATTACTATTAGTGTCACTACATGCTTGTTTTCCAGCTGAACCAACACACATTTGCATTTTCCCTTTTTGCCTCAGTTCTCACACCAACTGTAAAACAAACTCTGTGACATTAGCTGCATGCAGTGCATTCGAATATTTGGGTTGTTGCATAACTGTTGTTTCAGGGACCAGAATCCCCAGTATGGGCATGTGAATGACAGCGGACAGCGATGGAGTGGGTTGGCGTTCACAATGTCTTGGTCGAAAAAAGGACAGCTTCATTTGATCTGAGGTGAATGAGATTTTTGTCACCGTGCAAAATGGACATGATTTATTTAGCCTTCTCTTCCTCCTCTCAGATGCATTTTGTACCCATAGACATGCGTGTTGTTTATCAAACGACAAACCAACCTGGAAGCACAGTTTACCTGTCATCTGAGATGCAACCTGTGTGCAATCAGTGAAGTGTACTCAGCTCCTTTACGGCTGGATCACACAAATCACAGGAGGAGATGAAGTGTGGTGATTGCACATTCTGCTGATGTACTGAGGCTCCCCCGATTTGCGAGGGTCAGTTTAACATGGAAATTAACCCACCTCTCAAAAGCAAGTGCAGATTTGTGCATGGATATTAAAGAAATGTTGAGGTAGGGTAAAGAAGATTTATACAAATTGACTATGTATGTTCTACAGAAATCAGAGGGGTGTAGGAGAGCTGCACTAAAATATTTCAATAAAACAATCTAACCCCTTTTTGACCAAAAAAGCGCAGTAACAATAACTAATATCCAGAATAATAGTACAATAATAATAAATTAACACAGTATCTGACCTGTTAATAACATGAGAAAAAGAGGAAGGAGTTCAGCACTCATTAAAGCTGAACTTGATGTTTAATGAGCTAATACAGTGATGACACTATTTTGATGAAGACACTTACATTGCTATGGTTTGCATTGTTTCATAAATTGTCCTTCCATCCCATCTTTTTAAGTGATTAAGCCTACTTTTCATTCCTTAACAATTCTGCATAACAACGTCTGCATTAGAATACCATGAATAAAAGTTGGCATTAGACCTGGACAACGACAAAATCTTCTCAGTTGCCATTTAGCAGCAGTTGTGAATGTTTCTGAATTGTTTTATTTCATTTAATGAGTATTTCTAATTCGGCACCACTACATCCTCATGGACCTTTGATCCAAATTTCGATTTCTGATAGGTGATAGGGTAGGTAATTTAAGACAAAGTGTGACTTTTGACCTCTCCTTCCCTTGCAGAATATGCATGGAAGCAGTGAAATGTGTACGGTGATGCTACCATAGTAAATTAAACAGTACGTGCATGCAAATTGTGGTTGCATATTGAATAAAAAGGACAGAGCTAATATACATTAAAACTTCCATATACTAAAATGTATAATTTCCCAGTAGCAGCAATCTACATTACAGTACACAACCTACACAAAACAAAAAACATTTCAGTAAAAATCACTCAAACCAATAGGGAGACTTACAGTAATAAGCCTTCTGTTTCTCCTATCTATAACACTACACAACGTGATAGTAGGACTATGTGCCAGCAATGCAGTATGACATCATTTAAATGCTAGTTCATCAAATGTAGGCAGACAAGCACAGGGAGATTAAGGAGTATCAAGAAAAGACTCCACAGATGTGACAGTAATTAGTGCAAGAATATGTAAGTACAAGGCAGACATGAAATCACTGCATCACAATTACAAAAGGTCAAAGTTAAGATACCAACCCTGCTCTCAGTATCACAATGTCGATCTGTCTCCCTGCACCATACGACAAAATCAAACTGATGCAGCCTATCCTCATAAAAAGCTTGCAAGAGCTGTCTGCCAAACATTACTCTATTATACAACAGAGTCTGACAAAACGTGAAAAATGAACAACGCAATCTTGTATTAACTGAATAACAAATCATATGGGAGTTAATGCCTGAGATTGTAGCACAAGCAAATACAGTACAATAGGTAGAGGGTGAGGTGAATGGGGGAGTTTATGTACATAACAACACATATATAGACAAATGCAAACTAAACAGGCTTTATTAACTTAAATATTCAAAATGGATCATGCTGCAGTGGGCTGTGAGCAGAAGTATTAGACGAAGCTCTCACACCTCTGTCTCCCACGATCAGTATATTCTGCCTGGGGTGTCATGTCCTGTAAATCAGGCGACTCCAATCTCCGGTCTGCGCTGCCTCCCCAGCACTGAGCCTCTCTCTCATACTTCAGTAGCCGACTGCCTACTACCACTTGCATGCTGATTACAGTATCAAGAGCAGTGGAACGGAACATACACTGGCTTCTCTCCAAAGTGTGATACACCGAGGGACTCTATCAGCATTTTATATCCTCTGGCACGCTGTAAAGGAAGAAACCTGACACACAAAGGCAGAGATTCACTGTTCTGGCTCTTTAAGCAAACCAAACATTTAGCTAAGAACACCATAATCAGACATACAGTATCAGTTTAATCGTGAAGTGCAGTTCCTATTAGTTTCTCCTGCACAATGTCTTGTGTTATTATCTGTACTTACAGTAAGCTTAGTGGAGCAGTAGAAAAGGCAGCACTTACCAACATGGTAATCGATAACCATATCAAAGTGTCTGTAACAATAAAATCCTCCTTGATGGTGAATGAAACCATGTTGTTGCATGAGAGAAGGTTCAGGCAGAGGCCATGTTGTTGGCCCATTGTTTCCAGATCAGCAACTCTGCCCACAGTTGCCATGGCTGCTGCTGTGCCCACCTTTTCCTGGACATATAAGGCTGTACACCAGCAGTAGCCACATCCACTCTGCCCTCAGGTCCACGGCTGCGACTGCTTCCAGGGTCATCTGGATGTAGGGTACACTCTGGCAGTGATTTAAGGATTTCAGCTAAAGTCAGCTTTTAAATGTCAAGCAGACAAGGTCGTAGAGAGAGCTTTAACAATGTTAAGGGCTGCTTTATCTGTGTACACGACTATACAATCCCAGCTTCATCCAGCAGGCCTCTCAGCTATCCTGTCACAAGTACATGGAAATGTTCGGCAGAAAAAGAGATTGAGGGAGTTGACTTTGATTTACTATGATAGAGTGTGTCTGAAAAATGAAAATACCTTTATGTGAAAGTGTCACTTCAGCTTCGCTGCTTTGTTGAAGGTTCTGCTGAGAAACATAATGTAACATTTTGTGTGGAGAGCTGCACTGTGAGAAACTGTGATATTGGTGCATTGATCCCCACAGTATAGTGAAGAAGATGTGCGTGTAGGCAGACACAGAATGTACAGAGAAAGCACTTGAGCAAGAACCATTTCTCTACACTCAATTAACCAAACAGCTTTCTAGAGTGTGTTCCCTCCCAACATGATGAATGATTGGTCAACAGCTAGAGCAAACAATACAAGTTGAAAGAAAACTGTGCAAGGTCAAGGCAAACGAAAAACCCCATTATGCAGTTAACTTGGGAGTACATTCCAAGCGCAGTATCATTGTGCGACTCCTTGCAACTTTGTTTTTCTCTCAGTAAGGACTAAAAGCACTGGAGAATCAAATGTTTAAATTGGCTGGAGAAGGCGTATACAACAACTTTCCCTCAGACAAATACTGTACACTTCAGAAAGTTCTTCAAGCGGAGGTTGTGCGCTGGAGGCCTGCCGACAAATTGGAAGTCTTTTCTGAGGAATGTTTCAAAGACATACATCTTTTTAACAAGATAGTTTTACTGGTATATTCTACTGCTACAATCCCCAGGTGAGGAGAGGTGCTATATAAAATAAATGCATTATTAATGTTTTTACATGCTTATTTAGATAGGCATATCCTTTTGAGAAAAATTTCAGCTTTTTAAATTCAATAAAAAACATTAATAGTAACAGCAAAAACATGACTGTGATGCTCTCCAAAGTGGTGACCATCTTTTCCTTATAAGAAAGCCTTCTCAAATATTGTGAGGAGAAAACGTTCAAAGCAAACATATGTATATCCTGATTTTGCCGTAAGAGTAGAAGTGTAGACTACTCTGATATACTTGTCTTTCCAAAAGTAGTTGAGGGAAATGTCTTGTTGAATATTTACTTAATTCAACGTAAAATTCCTGGTTTCTGAATATACTCAGAAAAATACATGAATAAATTACATAATTACACAATTACACTAACAACAGCTCTTGTAATCAATTACTTTCCACCCCTGGAATCTGTTTAGGACATGTGAAACATACAATACAGTGATAACCAATGAAATCTTCAACACAGGGAGACATTAGATATATATTGTAGAAGTCTTCCGCGATCAAATTATTTCTTATACTAGTTTTCCAACCCTCTCACTGGATTTCCACCCCTAAATGTCCATGTGATTTCTAGAGACAAACATCTCTTGCTTAAATCAGCCTCATAAACATCTGATCAACTAACCACCCACGCACACTCAGCATGCATATCCTTAGCATATTGTGCAACAGGGTCAACTGACGAGAACCATGCTGAATACTTCAAATACTTTTTGCGCACAGTTCCAGCTCAAGCTGAGGGGATGGATGGGAAACACAGTGATACACCTCTGGACACATCTTGCAGCTGGACCTATACTGAGATAGAGGCGCCACATACAGAGTAGAGCATGTAAGGGATGCTGCCATGCTTAGTTAACGACTCACAGGCTCACTATTTCATGCTCCACATCTGCTGGTTACCATAGCAACCCTGGTTTTGGGCAATTCCCAGGTCAGGTGGCTTCTGTCAGCTCCAAAGGAAAAAAGGGCCTTTTCTAAGCAGTGCAGTTTGCAAAAGAAACCAATGAATGATAAAAGGCTCTGACTTTCATTAGTGGTTCTTAAGATGGTCACTGAAGTTTCTTCAATGGCTACACACAGTCAGTGTTTAAAGAAACAACTGTCACTGCTACAGATCAACTGAAGTATGTCTGAATCACTTTAACTGAACTTGCTCTGTAGTTTCTCATGAGGCTAGATTAAAAAAAAACTCAGCCCTAAGTATTCAAGGATTTCAGTAGATATTTTACAACAGAAAACACAAAATAAAACCAAGGCACAAACAGGAGGGGCATTATGCAAGGCTGACACTATTATTACTGCTGAATCACAGCTTTTGTGACTCAGCAAAATACAAGCTACAAAACTGAAATCAACAAAAGCGACAAAACAAAGAACTCTCCCATACACAGTCATGCTACATTTGTAAATACAGTCACGATTCTATGCAGTTTCACTGTGCTACTTTTGAACATTTGTGAAGACAAACATAAGATTCATCTGTTTTTGATCTGTGCTTCATTGTTCTGTGCAAAAACGCAGTGAATTGTGGAATTGCAGGATTTTCTATTTACTAAATGTGTTAGTGTGAACCACAATAAATGGATCAGAAACTTAGAAAAGAATGGCTGTATATCAGAAGGGCTTTACAATTACAAGCTGGTCATTATGACAGCATGGGTGCAGTTGAATACCCCAGTGTGGGTTTCATACAAACAGAAGCAGCGGGAGCTGATCATTAGGAGCAGGCGTCTGCAGGGCAGCGTCCCAGTAGCTCAGCCGGACCCTTTGTGAGAGGTTCTCCATCTCACTGGAGAAGTCCAGAGGAAACATACTGCAGGCCAAATGCTCCCCAGTTCCCCTCTTTTTAACCTGATTACTGTAATGAGCTTAGAGACTGTTGTATGCACAACATCTAATGTGGATGCAGACAAACACACTGCACTCACTCACTATACTCTGACTGGCAGCTGAATGCAAGGCGCACCATCAGGCTCAAACCTAGCATAGATAGATGGCTCATTGAGCATAGAAATCGTTAGGGTAATGGTTGAGAACAGGAAATTGCAATTTGGTCGAAGGTGAAGCAGATTTAAGGGGTAGCTCAGAGAAAAGTTGTCAAAATGCCAATGAAATGATGCCAGCCAAAAAAATAAATGTATGTGCCTAGGTGAGATTTATGCATAAAGAAGCCCACAGTTACTTATCACTTCTCTTTAAATAAATACTTTTGACCATCAGACCTTGATTTAAGCACTACACACCCCATAGCCAATTCAATTCATACTGTGCCTCCCGCAAACAGGCGAGAAATGCTTAAATCAAGGTGTGTCCACCTTTACTCACTATTATAAACAGATTCTGACTCTGTGTCTGCATACTAATAAATGTTAAGGATATATTATTGAATCATCAGAGTCATATAAACTGGAAAGCAATGATTTTGGCTGTGCAACGCTGTCCGTTGGTCCATGAATAGTTGGTTGGCATTTAAAGCAATCTGACAAACCTCAACAACAAAGACACCAAGATGTACCCAACCCCTCATGTTCTTAGGAGATAAGTGAACATCCACAGAGGAAAACGTTACTAGCACACATGGAGGATACAGATAAATGGTTTAAAAACACTGTGCATCTAGTATTTCCACATGGATGGAACTTTTTGTACATCACTGTCTGTAAAAAATACATTATCTTCCTTATCTGGTTAACACCAGCGCCAGGCATGGGGACACAGAGGTTTGACAAATTTGCTACATCCATGCACATCCTGCCAGGCTGTTGCACCTGTTAGAGAGTATCAAGAGGGTGCATGTTAGCTTGAGTAACTCTTCCAGACGCAATGTGTAAGGTTGTTGTAATATATCTGCATCTTGCTGCCAGGTATAGCTCTAAATTATGATTAATAGACTCAACATAGTTTATTCACAATTGCATATGTTGACTGAACACCAGTGTAGAAATACACAAATACACAGAAATACACAACTAGAATCTCTCTAGTTGCAGGCAACTAAATCTTATGATAGCCAGGTCACATCAGGGTGCACAGAACAGCACTAAAGGAACAGGAAAATAAAAACATTCCATGAACACTATGGTATGAAAATTTGGTAAAGTATGCAAAGTTTAGATGTATTAAGCGATGCAACTGGATAAATGGCTTATTCATGCATTTGCTGAAAACAACTGACGCTGAGAAATTCATCTTTTGCTTTAAAACTAGATTTTATATTTGAAAAAAAAAACATTGTGATTTCTTACAGACTAAATTGTTTCAAATTTCGAGTTTATTATTGCATTTGTATAATTAATGTCCAAGGAGCCTGTAGCCAATTTAATATTGATGCAGTAGTTCAGAGAAAACTGAATTGAAAGTGTACATATTTAATTGCAATGCTTCAGCAAAAACACATGAACATGCTATACCAAGAAAAGTGTTGGAGGTTCTCTACAATCACCTACATAACTTTCAGAATATTCTTGCTCACATTTTATGGCATATAGATTTTTCACCATAAGTACTAAGTAACCCTAGTAGCAAGGATTTTACCCAATTTGTTCAGATCAACAAATAAACAGCATCAACAACCCTCTGAGAACCTGGGCAAGCTGTTTAGTGACCAAACTATTCTTTACAGGGGCAGTTATTTTCTTCCCTACAATCTGACTGTAATTAAGTCTGTTACCCTGCCTGTCAAAGACAGACCATTTGGTGTAGGACAAGGCGAATGTAAAAACAGTTCTGTTCTCAAATCGACAGAAACTGAAAGCGTATGCTGTCCTTGAAGAAAGTACAATTTTATGGCTTACACTGTGCTGATCCATGGAACTGCAATAATTCAGACAAGAGCGCAGTCAGTCTTGGTATGGGCTATATTAAGATACATATAGTACTTCCTGAAGGGGTTATCAGAGGAAGATGGGGTTTGATTGATGCTAACAAGCAAAAAGAGAACTTGCTGAATCTACAAATCTCTCCTCAGTGTCTGTGTACGCTGCATCCCTTGAATTACACCACTCACTATGGTGATTGGTAAGGTTTATTCTCCTTTGTCCTCCAAATGAGGAACAGGATTTCCCAAAGTGGCACAAAACGCTATCCATTTAGGGTTTGTATGTAGGTGTGCCTAATGTATATACTGTAACACAAATTTGAGCCCGGAGCAAGCATGTGAAATCTCGAGGTTAGTGAAGTTGTGAGTGAGGTTAGTTAGTCCACTCAGTGATCGGTAAAGGACATATATCCTGAGGGAATGATTAGGATCCCTGGTGCACAGTGCAGACTCCACAAAGCAGTGATGTGTTGCAGAAAGAGACATTCTACCTCTGAGAACTCAACTACAGTGGGTAACAAAGAACCATTAATGGCTTATTTACAGTCAAATTACAGTGCATCATAATATCCACTTATACCACATTATCAAAATTGCATCTATATTGAATATATAACTGGCTTGCAACTCTAAGATCTGTAGTTATAATTCTTTCTGTTGGAGATAAACCTCACTGTAAGAACACAAAAATAAAACATCTACCTGCCACAGTTGTTATGCTAATCTCAGTTTCCTTTATCATGTCTTGTCCACAGGAGAAAAGGCTCATTTG
Source organism: Siniperca chuatsi (assembly GCF_020085105.1). Taxonomy (NCBI): domain Eukaryota; kingdom Metazoa; phylum Chordata; class Actinopteri; order Centrarchiformes; family Sinipercidae; genus Siniperca; species Siniperca chuatsi. The sequence goes on along the minus strand of NC_058045.1, from coordinate 11,965,845 downwards.
TAAGACACTGCAGCTTTGCAGAATTACTTGAAGCCTCATGTCGTTAGTTAGCTTTCTCTGACAAATGCTATTCAGCCAAAGAAATTGAATTGTAGGAGAGACAGTCTTATCACTTCTGTCTGAGAACCAATTTTGAACCAATCTGACTATCGGGCTCTGTACATGCTATAGAGAAAATGTAGCATACAAAAGAAAAATAAATATATAAATATATATATAATTTGAAGGATGAAATTTACATTAAAGAGTATATACTTCGAAAGAATATGTTCTAGTCTGTTTTTAGTCATGAAAGGAGCATGGCTCTAGGGATGGCATTGCTCATCGGTCCGTCCACCATTTTGGTCCAGACTGAAATATCTCAACAACTATTGGATGGATTCATGGTTGTTCGTGTTTAGTGCTAATTAGCAAATGTTAGCATGCAAATACTCCAAGCTAAGATGGTGACCATGGTAATCGGCATACCTGTTAAACATCAGCATGTTAGCATTGTCAGTGTGAGAATGTTAACATGATGACATTAACATTTAGCTCAAAGCTCTGCTGTACCAAAGTAAAGCCTCACAGAGCCACTAGCTTGGCTATAGACTCTTAAGTCTTTTTACATACTTTGGGACAATACAGCATGAAATCCAGTATTTGACAAAATGCATTTTCTCCATTAACTCAGAACCCATACCTTTACAGAAAACGTCTGTCTCAGATGTTTTTGTACAGTTCAAACACCTCATTCAAAAGTCCAAATACTACAGATAACTGACTATGACATTGATGTTGAGGACAACAAAAGTCTCTTTCATAGCATACTCTCATCATCTGCTCCTGATTTCTAGCTATGGCAAGTTAATTGCTCACTCAGCTTAACAGATTTTCCCACCTCGCAAAACAGACTTTACACTTCATAATATCATTTCATACAGCATGACAACACAATGTATCAGCATAATGGTAAATTTAACATTTTCATGTGGCTGATTGTCACAGTCTGGACACCAGAGGTCATTCTCAGGGCTGCGTCTTGCTGATTGCAGTTAGTCATGAGTGACCCAGCTAGTGTGTATCTCAGCAATTTGCCATGGAGTGTCATGCTTTCTGAGATTCACTAATTACCTAAATGAATTCTGCCACCATAGCACACAACTCATTAATGCTGACACAGACTTCTAATTAGTTAAGTGGGGGCATTCAGCCAGCTAATAACTTGAATTCTTATTATTTCTGCTTTTTGAGTAACAATAATAACATTTCATTATCTACACTTAACACAACACCTACACAAATTGTTATCAACAGCCTATTCAGAATACATGTTATTTTCATTGACAGCTTTTGACAATTTACTATTAATTGAATAATGTAGCGATAGCACAGATCAGAACATGGCAATCATCTGCCACAGAGAGGGTGTGGGTTTGAATTCCAAGTAAAGACCACATCAGGTGAATACAAAGAACCAGGACATCAAACACAACAACAAAAGAAACACTCTACATACCCAGGACATCAAGGAGGTGATTATCTACCTGAGTTTAACATTAACTTCCGTATCCTACACATACTATTTATCCTCATATTAGTTAATGTCCTCATTAAAAAGCCTAACTGCTTGTCTCTTGATCAATTCTGAGGAACATCTGGACATTATCATTTCATGTACCTATGTTTGTACCCCCTTGGGCATTAATAAAGTTTGCATTTAATAGAATGAACTAGGCTCCAGGATGGATTTAACTGGCTCCTTTGTCCAAAATATGATTTTTACAAACTTTTATGCTCACTAAATGGCATAAATATGCTCAGGAGTGGCAGGAACAAAAAGAGAAACAGTGGGCAATAGGGCTGACAATCTGCTATCTGAAAATCGAACATGGGAAAGAATTTAATTTGCTCTGTAATGATCTGTCAGAATTCAAAATTCACAAGTGCAACAGACCATGCCTTGTATTCCAGCTGGGGGAAGTACACAGTCACTTGGATCTATTGCATGCACTATTTTAGGTTATTGTTGTTCTCTTCACTGACACAAAATGGAGGACATTACCAAACGAGAAGTAAGCATTTTGGATTCTCAACCATTGAAAATCACAATAAAAGGTAACGCACTTTGTAAAATGCAATTGCCTTACAGTAAAATTATTAATTATTAAATGGTGGGGTATACGATTCTAATCCAATACACGTCTTTTTGTCAAATTCAGCAAATATCTCCTCACGGTTTGGTAGCTGTCCGTTCTGTGTGTGTGCGCTGAAAAAAACTCTGTGCTTCTCTGCTATGCTGTTGTTGCGATGTTAGCTATAGTAGCAGGAGAGTTGTGAGTATCGCTGTCTGGAGATGGTGTGCTGGCTCTGGGAAAACCGTCTTGTCCTCTCTGGCTGTTAGCATCCCAGCAGCAACTGTAGCGACAGTTTGCTAACCCACAACCTAGCTAAAGCTAGTTACATTACTTGCTGTGTCGTTATTCGCTCTATATCATGGTATTGGATTTCTCCAGAATCGCATACCTCACCTCTAAGACAACAAATGAGTCAACTGTTAGCTTGTAACTACACAAGTAAACACAGTACAATTCCCAAATTGAGCAGCACATAATTGCAAGACAGAAATAATGGCGTCTCACACTGTGATTACTCACAGACGATGGCATTTGCTAGCAGCGGAGTGTAGAGTTTTCAAATACCCCAACTGTTTTCAGTGCCTTATCACAGAAATACACTTAAGGCATTTCAAAGCATCTGCTCCAAACTTGATTGGATGAATGAATCAGAACTGTGGTGTTGATCCTTCAAATGTTCTGCCAGCAGTGTGCCACAGAAATGTGGGACGAGGCATATCAAATGATGCACTTCAAAAATTATATCCAGGGAGTTTGGTTCTCAACACTTTAACATTACAGTACATTGAGGGAAAATACAAGGTGAAGAAGTTATTTCAACTGATTAAGCCACAAAACAGATAACGTATATTTGTGAGATTGTGCATTGCAATATTTCTTGCAGACAATACAATGTATTGATAGTCGACAATACAGAGTCGTTCTAAAATTAGAACTCTATGGAAATCACATTGAAAACTGCTGTTGCTACTGCTGATATTTCAGCCCTTACGAGATAAGGAACTACCAACAAAATGCTTTTTTTAATAGTTAAGAATAATGTAAAAAAAAAAAAAAAAAAAATTTGTTTGAAATCACAAAACCATTCATTAACAGCATTCTGTCTAGCCTTGTTTTGTCATTCTTCCACTGATAGGAAAGACAGGCAGACGGACTGTGGGCACTGGGTGAACATGAAGGCAGGCAAGCATGCAGCAGGCAATGAATTGTGCCCTCCTCGGTTCTATAATAACTGGACAAGCCATCCATTTCATCTTTGCCTCTCCCCAGATCTCTGACAGGGGTAGTATCATCCGATTCACTGGCAGAGATGTGTGGGAGAGAAAAGAACCTGCCAACCTCCACATCCAGCTTGGGTTAACAAGACAAAAAGTTACGCTCCAAAGATCTGTAGGAAAAGAGAGGGAGCCCATGGTACTGACATCTCTGCTGATCTCTCTTTAACTTCTGCATCTAATTGTGAGGCTGAGCACACAGCTATGGCACTCCAGTTGGATACAGATTCTTTAATGTCTCCTTTTATATGATATTGTCATGTAATCTCCATCTAGCTACCCAGGGAGCAGCCAGAGAGGCAGGAAATGAAATCAATGCTGTGTCTCTGCACTGGTTGTTACTTCATTAGCATGGGCAATACGGATGTAGCAGTAAATCTGATTTATGAAAGGGCGACGACGAAAGCAACAGAGACAGATGGAGGGATTCATATAAGCTGATGACACCCAGTGTCCTACGTTTCACCTCAGCTTAACCAGTATTTGACAGAGGGCAAAGAAAGGGGAACAATTTCATCAATCGATCAACAATCAAAGTCATGCTGTATGAAATACTATTAGAGTCTGATTCTCTGCTGATTTTCATTACCTGAATATCATGATTAAAAGTGAAGCAATTAAAAGATCAATTTACTGCAAACAGAAAAGGTAGGTAAAGTATGACACCCAGTGATAATCATGAGGTATGCATTACACAAAAATCAATTACAATTTCAGTGCATTAATTTCCCCTGCACTCAGTGTGTTAATTTCTTATGTGTTATTTTTCCTCTCTATACATGATACATCAGTTTCATAATACTGGCTATAAATTGCACTGTGGATGTTGGTAACGATGCTTTTCATCAGCCAGTGCATTTAAATAAACTGGGTTTAATTGGGTTCAATGTGAATCTTCACTACATCCTTTGTCATAATTTGTGAGCTTAGGATTTCTGGCAGGTTTGACATTTACCGTTGTTGGGCTTTAGCGCACACCCCTCCTTCACCACAGAGCAGAGAAAGATCCATTATGCTAATTATCTGCCAGCAATATTTCAGTTTATAATATTCTCAAAATGTAAAATAAAATATATACAAACTCAGAATCCAAATAAAACCATTTTACCTAACTCCACCTACATAATTAAGTCTATCAAACATGTGGAGTGAGGTCACATGCAGTATATTGTTATACTTCATCAAATTTAAACATTGTGCTTTGGAGAAAAGTCATCAGTCAACCTTCTAAATTGAACTCTTCTTTCATTAGCAAGCAATGCAACTTTGTGGGGTACATCTGGGCACCAGCTGTGGTGGCACCACAGCCTCAAGAGGTCAATAGGTTAAGAGCCTTCTGGAGTGATGACATCTAATCCTATGGTAGCTATGGAGATGTTATGGAAAAGACATACTCTGTACAGCTGGCTGCTCATAGGAGAACCACTGATACAACCACCCTTCCCCATTTCTAAAAAACAGAGATTCCAAATGATTAGCTGTGCACTCCCATGGGACTGAGAAGCTAAGGAGGGGGGTGTGTAATTCAATTAGTCCCACAGTTCTGCACCAAAGGGAGGCAGACAGATCCATCTCATTGAGACATCCAGGATGTGCAAGCCTGGTGTATGCACAGAAGATATTGGCAGCACATCATTAGTGCTGTTGGTTTGAATTAAAGATAGTCTCACTCACTAAAGGACTGCTGGGAATAAATAAACCCTGGAAACTCTGTACTAGCAACACCAAGCAGTTCCTCCTAAAATACCTTTAGCAATCCTTATCTAAAGAGTGGCTGAATGAGGAGGGTTTGCAGGCTGAAGCTAACAGAGAGCAGAGGGAACCGCCTTACATGACATGCCAGCCACATTCTGAGCAATGCCTCTGAGCTTGTGCCATGTGTCGAGGATGCTGTCTCCCACCGAAGTTGCATACAGATCGCCCTTTCAGAGCACAGCCTCCTCCACTGTCTCTTTGTCCCTCCTCCCAGTGGGGAATTTATAAAGCTTCACAGTGCCTCGCTCCATGAGATTCCTGTAATTTATGACAGTCTTTTCCCAGGCACAGAGAAATCAAATCAAACTGTAAATATAGTGCATGTTTCTCAGTATGAGCTCTTCACATACGTAGACCATAGATCACAAATAAATGCCAGAGATCCTGACAGTCATTAAATAACAGCATCAATAATCACACATGTGGAAGCACTACATTTGATTTTGGATTATGAAAAGGGCAGAAAGCATGGATAATGAATGAGACACAGCAAAAACAAATCTGAGGAAATGAGGAATTACCAGAGGCACCAAGCTGCACATCAGCCACTTCATAATGTTTTTAAAGGGAGGATCGCCAGTCGTAGTCATTAGTGCTAGAGTGACCCTTGACCTCAGACTGGCACACACACCTGGCTATGTTACATGACTCCATCCCAGCCAGACTGGAGTGAGGGGGTGTCATCTTGTGGGTATAGCCTCGCAGGGGTAGCATGTCCACTGCGGGTGGGCAGCTACCCTCCATTGGCTAAAGGTCCATCAATCTCCTGTCTGAGGAAACTGAAGACTCGACGGAGAGAGAAGCAAACAGCTGCCATATAGTGGACTGAACAGATGGCAATGGTGGCAAGAAATTAACACTGTATCATTTTAAAATTATACACAACATCTCCATTTGAGTGAGGAACATATATATGTCCACAACTTCAACACTTTTCTAATATTAGATCTCAAAAAATACACTTCTCAGACTGTGCCCTATATTGTTGATTGCTGTTTGTCTGATTTTTTTTTTGCATTATATATTCTTTTAGAAATAGATTTGGAACAGCACACTGCATGCACCCCTAGCAATTTGTTCACATCCATCAGTATGAGAAAATGTTTTGATGTTTTCTGGATGAGTTAGTAAGTGAATACTGCTTATTGTACAAGAGCCTTCTAGTAATAACAGTGGCGAGTGTGCAATAGCTCATGCATTATCATTCCAATTAAGTGATGCAGGTTTGTAATGAATGTTGCACAGTGCATATATGAAAGAATGTTACAGCATTTCTTGTCCTAAAACATGTAAAACATTTGTCATGCTTTAATATATTCCTTATATTGTATTCACAGAATTAACAGATGATCAAGAGAGAATTTGTATTTGCACTGTGTTTGCACATGTGACCGAAGGAGGGATAAAATGTTCTGATCTATGTGTGCTAGGCCTGGAAGTCATCCTCAAATGTCATGGAATTAGGTACTATGTGACTGCACAGTGTCCTCGGTAATCCAAACTAACAGAATCCTCTTCACCTGTATCAACTGCATTGACAGAAATATGACAAGTGCTTCAGTATTTCATGGGAATATTAACAAATCTATTGAGGTTCCAGCAGCAATTCAGCTGCTGCAGTTGGACTGAAAATGTTCAACTTCTTTCCTGAAGAAAATGGTAAAAACGTGCTCACATTATACTTGGTACCAAATTTAATAGTTCAAACTTCTTGATTAACCTTTAATATGCATAAAATATCCCTTTTCCACTGGGACCAGAATATTCCATATATATTTAACATCAACTATATTGGTAGCACACAAGGCTGCTTCTTTCACCACAGAACTGTCTGTCCATACAGCAAAGCTCATTAAGGGTTTGGAATCAAAGCTACTAAGCCATTACTTTGTCCAAGTAGCCACTGCTTTATCCAATTAATATTGCATATAGTTATTAGCAGTCAAGATATTATGCTTTCACAAAATGAAAAGGAGCTATTCTTACAGCTTGAGTGCTGGGGAAGCTGTCTGTGACAACATGCAAGCACATGCATAGAGTAGACATATAATGGTTGCCCTATTTAGGGAATTTTCAACATAATGTCTCATATTACGTAAAGCACTGTCCATTAATGTTGTGCTGTGTTGGAAAGGCAGGGCATCATCGAAACAATGACCACTTGTTTTGACGGCTCACTGACTTTGACAACATGATTCAGAGCTGTGGATTAAATTCAACAATGCTTCTATAAATAACATGATTATTCTAATGAATAACTATTTTACCGAACTGCACATGTTCACAAGCAGGTTGAACCAGTGCCACAACAGAATAGCCACAGGGAAGACATTAGAGAGCATAACAGAAGGGAAACAATCAAATAGATAATGTACACATGATATGACATTTTTGTTGACTGTGCCAACAAGCCTAGAGTCGCTTTCTTTCCTCCCCTGTAGAGGTCAGAAGATGTGATACCATACAGGAGATGAAGGAATGCTAGTTTTTCCTCATTTCTGTTCTGTAAATGCTATAGTCTACTGTCCTTTTAGTGTAATCATACTCAAACTCACACAAGATCCAGGAGGTGTTCCCGAGAAACAAAAGGTTCAATCCCGCTTCTCAGCATGTTTAACTAATCCAGCATTAGATGTTATGCAATGTCACGAACAGACCAAGATGTATGGTTATAATGATAGAGACATGAGGGATAATGTTAGAATCTGCTTTAGGAGGATGTTGATATCTCCCTCACTTCAGTGGCTCCTGACACAGTTACAGGAAATTGAACACAAACTCAAGTCACCTCATCGGTTCTGGTTTGCCAGACAATGCATGTTCTGAAGAAAGTCGACATTTATATTCAGCTCTCGTTCAGCTCTAAGAACAACAGCATACCAACAAACAAGGTTACAGTAGGAAACATCAGGATTTTGTATAATTAATGCCTGACTTGAATTAAAATTTCCTTTGCTAATGATTTTGTGCCATCAGGCCAGGTGACCTTATTCCCACAGCGACCAATAAGAATTAATGTTGCACTTGACCCAGAGGATCAGCACAACAACTAAGGTTGGATCAACACATTTACGAGGACAGATGAATTTAACAGTTATATAATTAACAAATGTTAGAAGATGTACTTGAGCTATAGTTCACTATGGAAGCCCTGCAAAATGATTCCAAGTGTTTCCAGTGCTTTATGCTGCATCTTAGTAGAGCTTCACCCTGAAATAGTCAAGTAATTGGTCTCTAGGGCTGATTATCGTTTGAATTTTTTTTTATGACTAACTCTGATGGCATATCTGAGTTTGGTACTGATACCAAAACAATAATTTTTTAGATACCTTACTTTAAGAAATATAGCCTAAATATTTTTTCTAGAAAAAAACGCTTTTCACTTTACGAAAGAAGCCAAACTTCTCATATGTTCTCTCTAATACACCAGCAGCCTTAATAATTAGTCTAAATAAAATAATCTGAATCTGGCAAAATTCTGATTTGAATCAGAAATGATCTGAACAAATTAGAAGTAAACAAAATAACAAAATCTGACCCGACATTCATTGCCAGTGTTCAGTAATTGACAGCGTTTGATACTCAATATGCATCCGTATTGGTCACTATGGTCTTGGTTGACAAAGACATCAGCTTTTTATTTTCTTTTTAAAGCAGCATTCATTTTAAATTATTTTTTATTTTTTTGGCTACCTGGGGTCAGCAGAACAAGCCGAAAACACAACATTTACATATTATCATCTTCTAAAGTTGTTACAGCTAACCTGATAGCAAACAATTGCCTTTTTACACATCTAGGGGACACAGAGAACATTAGCATTAATAATTTTGTTGTTTTGTATTTCTGGCCACCTGGCGAATGTGAGTCAGATTTCTCTTTTATCCCTGTTTTTGTCTCCACCAACTCCTATATATTGTATATGTGAATAAATGTGGCTAAATGCTCTGCGGTGTTCACTCTGTCTGCCATTTGGTGCTGGGCAGGTAGTGTACAGTGGTTTTTTAGAGCTTTATCATTGAAAACAATTAGAAATCGCTTGGGTTCAGCATTACGAGCGACCCCTTTCACATCCACATACTCATTTAATCTGTTTTTAATATACAAATATTTATTAGCGCAGATTTAAGGAGAATAAGCAAATAAGTTAAAAATGGTCACTGTAAAAGAAAAAGGTTTATGAAGAGCACCAATACAAGTCATGCCACGGACTCCTAAGTCAACTTTATCATTCCATCTCCAAAGACAGAGCAACGAATGTAATCCTAGATATTGCCTTCCACTAAGGGTAACCAGAGAGTCCCTCTGACCTTAACACAAGGTCACTGCACTGCTGATGAGCTGAATCTACAAGGCTAAAGTAACACAATCACTTATACAGTACAGCTTCCAGCTGCTAAATGCACTCTTGCCAGGCCAATATGAAATAATTTCGACAAGAGTGTGTCAGAGTAACACACAGTTCTTCTTTGAGACTCAAGGTGCTGACACTAAATAGCTCTGAGCAGAGAGAGAGAGAGAGAGAGAGAGAGAGAGAGAGAGAGAGAGAGAGTTCTTGCTCGGTCAGCAGCCTTCGCAGCCTGCAGAGGATCAGAGCAGAGGATATCAGTAATTTCAGTGCTGCTCTTCAGACAGGAGAGTCCTTTCCCCTGGGCAGTCACGAAAACAGCCTGACAGCTGCTGTACACACAAAGGACCTGACGGCCCTCAATTAACCTTGATGTGAAACTACTGCCTTGTCAATTCTTCCTAAAACAAGATCAACGGTGCCATTATCATTTTGTTTACTTTATCTGTCTGTTATGCCATCTTGCCTCTGTCCCAGTGCAACTAGCCTTTGCTCCCATTGTCCGAAAACTGTGTAAGCCTCTCAACCTCTGGACATCTCCCATCACAAGCAATTTACAGAATGGGATTACTTCAAATGCTGCTTTTTGATTTTTGTCAGTAACTGAAACAATTGTGTCGCAGGTGTAGACGAAACAAAAAAACACAGTTCACCATCTCATCAAGTGATTCATGTCTTCATTGTACTGTGGTGCAGGACCCCTACCACTCAGCTGTATTTGGCTGTCATGTATTATTGATGCAGATCAATGACAAGTGGCTGGATCACTAGGATCTCTGCCCCACTGTCATTGACCTCTGGCTCCTGTGACGCTCCTGGGAGACCCCATCCCAGTGAAAAACACTCCCAGCATGCTGATGAAAGGGGCAAAAAGATCACAACCTTTGAGATTGCGCCTCTAATGTGCTTTTTTTGTGATACTTGCCACAAAAAAGTCCCAAAAGCAGAGCAACAATTAATAACATAACATACTCTACCTAAGCTCTAATGTACTGTCTGACTAATTACATTTCTTAGATTACACATCATAATACAGCCATTCAGAAGACACTGTGAATGCCCAAGAACACTTAGTTCTCAATCTTCTTTTGAGTATAATTTTAAATACACCTCTAAACAAAGAGATAGTTTCTGGCAGTTAGATGCCCAAAGCACTAATATCTACATTTAATAAAGTAAAAAGAAGTTGGGCATGTTACAACGAGGTGACTATTCACTGGGCACTAGCAGCCATTATAACTGAACAAAGACTACCAGGTAATAAACTGTGTTCTATGGATTCTGTGACCATTAAAACCCAAAGCAGCAGTTTGCACTACAAAAACAGAAAGGAGAAGGTTGACTTCAACAGAATAATGTACATTAGCTCCTTGTGTACTTAAATGCAGAGCAATGCCAAATGAATTCTTAATTGGATTCACTGGAATGTGTTATGGAGAGATACAGACATGTCAGAGACAAAATAGCATTAGTTCAGCCACTCTCCCTTTTCAGAGTAGGTAGGCAAGGTATCACATGATCTTTAGCACTGATGATCAGTTTGTCTCAGACAGAGTGGGTCATGTTCCTGATCATTCCATTGCGCTTCTGTAACACCAAAAGAGAGATGTTTTACTTTAAACTGGACAGACTCTGTGTGTATCTGCAGCAGTAACACCTTTCCTAGCAAAATCAAGTAGTGTTAATTGGTGTACAATTTACTGAGACTTCACCAGTACAACTGAATGCTAATAAAGCCATTCACGCAATTTGCACAAGAGGAAACTACTTAAAATTTCAGCACAGATGCTAAAGCTTTTGTCTGATGCTCACTTACTGCTAAATTAAACTTCAATAAAATAGCCCTATCTCAAAAGACACACACACACACACAAGAGATTAGGTGAAAGAATATTAATTGAATCAACCACAATTGTACCTACATTTACTAACATTCACATCTAAAAGCAGCCAGGCAGCCAAAGGTAAGTAGACAGCTATTTACTTAAGCTGACAGCTGGTGGTCAAGGAACCCTCACATCTTTTCTTTTATGACACTAACCCAATTTGGGACCATGTACTGTGTGCATGACAGTGAAGTCAGACCTGTCGTCTGCTACTTCAAACTGGCATCTCATTTGACCCACTTCATTTGACCCACTGATGAGAAGTGCCACAGGCAGTGCTGCCACTGCCTCTGACCTGAAGCATACCACTCTGGCATCTACTGACCTACTTCTTGAGTGTGCTTAAGCATCACTAACACAGCCACGTCCATTTAGACCACATGTACAGTAAATACTTGATTAAGTACTGTATCAGCCCCCACTGCCAGCTTTGTGAGGACTGTGAATAAATAAATACATAAATCAAATAAATATACTTCACCTATTGTTTTTTTTTCCTATTACACTTAATTATAATAAATGACGTGATGTCCTGCATACATGATGTCTGCTCAGCTGATCTGATCCTAAAGGGAAAGAAAAAATTACAATTAACTGCTTTCTACCTTTAGTCAAAAAACAAAACCAACACATTAATATTGTTATTAACAATTCTGCAAGTTAAAAACAGTGAAATAAAAGTGTAGTACATTAAACGGCACACTTGATACATTCATATAGTGGACAACAATTACTAATCAAGCATGCCGTCAATTTAATTTGATGCCACTACAATCTTTAATTACAAGTTAGATCAACCTTGCTTTGAATCTGAAAGCACATTGGGAATGTGGTCAAGTGGTTGCTAATGAAAAAATGGCCCATCTGCATTATAGCTCTCACATATCAACTGCCTGCCACATTCATCTGTTTACAGAAAATTATGAATTCAGAATTATGTACCAGTGGAGGAGTGAGAATGGCAACTGGCTTATACATCTACCTCTTGTTTTATAGAAAACAGGATCTGTAGGCGAGCCAGGCCCTATGAGACTGAGATCACAGAGGCAGCAGCGAGAAAATACATAGGAGAGATCTATTTCACTGGTAAACACGAAACACAAAGGCTGGGTCACAGCGACAGCATGGGGTGTGTTTTTGTTTCCACCTCCTACACACTCGTGCATTAAATATGGTTCAACAATCACACTCTCCAATGACTCTCAAAACCCTTACTTCCCAACCTCCAACTGAACATTTCCTGGGGAATTCCGACCAGGAATGTATTCTTGATGACGGAGCAACTGCAACAGCTGAGAGGAAAATCACTTTCTAATGAACAGGACAGAAATACAGTCGAGGCTTTGTCTGTAACAATTGCCTGTTATCAACACTTTGAGGATCACAATACTAACTTGGGAATGCATGACCTTGTTATTGTTATTTATGACACAGGGGTCATATGACTGGGTTGCAGAATTTGAATGAACACTGACTAAAAGCACTTAATTTCAAGACCATGTTTGAGACTTGTGATTCCCAGTAAATTAGGTGCAGAGCTGAAAGTGTGAACTAAAGTTGTTGTAGCAGAGATAACCTTAATAGCTTCCCATAATACAGAACCACTGTGGTAATGGCCTTTTCAATAGCTAGCAATGAGTGGAAAAAAGGCACCATTTAAATAGTGCTTGGTTTTAATTACCACTGCAAAGGAAAATTGCAGTATTTAATATTTCAAAATCTTGGGCAGCAGGAAATGTAGAATGTTGAAGATATCTACGAATTTGTGCTACTTCTTATGGTTTAATTTTAAAACTTTTCTGATTTCTTTTGGCATATGCTTACAAACTGGCAAACATTGTTTAAATAACCTTGGGTCTTGTGAATAGCATCTAGTGTTTTGTTTGATAGAACAGTAAGCCTTTATCAGTTGCCGCTGGCAGATGCATGCTGCATATGAGCTTGTGACATTGGTGGTGCTGTGATCTAATTATATCAGTGTACTGGGTTGTGAGAAAGTGTACTGTACAATACTCTATGCAGATGCTCAGACTGGGAAGGTCTCCACTTCTGTATTAAACATGGGCAAGCAAAGGGCTCATATTGTGAACCAATAGGTGTAGTGTATCACTACTGAGGTTTACATAGCTTCAGTATTTCCACAAAATGAGATATCTGACTGCACAATGCTATTTGCTCTTACTACTGCAAACACTGGGTCCATCATAGACACAAAAACAAACACATATATGCAAACGCAATGAGCAAATCTGTTATGGCTAGTCTAAACATAAATACATTAATCCTACAGACAATCCAGCTCAATTCCATTATAAGGAAAGGGTATTTACAATTCATAAAGCCTTTCCAGCACTATGTAATCTGGAGATTATTCTATATTGGCACATTTTGCCAATCTGCCATTCAACAAATCTTTTTTCTAGACACTATAAGGGATGCATGTGATCATATTACTTTACCCTCTTTGAAAATATGTTGACATACATTACAGATACAAATATAACTAAAAATCCCAACAATGTGTAAATCATCATCTTTATCATTATCAGCAGTAGATCATTGATAAGGTACTGAAAACATAAATATGAACATGTTAGCAATGAGGTCATTTGTCAATATTTCTGATAACAGAAACATTTCATGGTTTTAGTATTTCTCTGAGACTTCTACTCCATCACACATGAAGTAGACAGCAAAGCAAAACCGGTAATGCATGACACCTCCAACTTTCAACATCCAACCTATTTAATTTTGAGACACTGTATTGAGATAATGCACACTATATGGACTGTACACTTTTCAGAAAGACAGAACACATCAAACCAGGATGCAGCCACCTAGCATCTTGGCACTTTTTACACATTAAGGTAAGACAGAGAGAGCCTATGAAGAAATGATACAAATTCATTGAGGTACAAGGTACAAGGTATATTTAAGCAACATGCAATAATGCTGAGGAGCCCATATACCATTTCCTACAGTGTGGTTGGTGGATGCTTTTATCCTACACTAACTGGTGCCGTACAGTACCACCCGGGAGTACATTTATAGTATGAGTACTCCCAGTTGGAATCAAGCCCCTGGCACCCTCAGTGGTGCCTTACTGTATAAAGAACATCCAGAATCACAGCTGTCTGCATCATGCTGATACAGCTTGACTTTTATAGTTACATCACTCATATAAAACATGTCTTCAATATCAGTTTGAAACCCCTCCTCCATAGAAAATGCTCAGCTGCTCTATACTGTAGAAGGGTGGGGTATTTTCAGACAGTTGGTCATAGCAGCCAAGAGCTTCTTCAGTAAATGAATATGTCAAAAGAGGCTGACGTGTAGCTAATGTGGTTTGGCCTGGTGAGTCAGCCCAACACTCATACATTTGTTCCGCAAAGTAATGCACTGAATGTAAAACCAAGCATGGAAAGATATATAGGGCTTTACTGTGTGCCCCCTTCACCCCACAGTCACTGTGTTGGAGTAACATTAAATGCCCTGTACCTGTGTGAAACAACCACATGTCGCAGCTCATAAAAAATATCTTCACAAGTGCAGCACACACACATCTGTATGAGGCAGCAGGGCAGCCTAGCAGTTAAGGAGACATGTCCTTCAATGCACATCCTCCCTGCTGGTGTCTTGGAGAAAGTAACAGAACTATAGCCAGGTGAGCATGCACTCTGACCTCTGCAAGCAGGCAGGTGTCAAGTTAAAAAGAAGGAATTTTCCTACTGGGATCCATGAAATAGCAGATTTTTATCACTGGGGCAAAGGATTAATGGGCTGGCAAGCTTCAGCAGTCTCAACAAACTTGACCAAACTGACCATTATAGACCACCCCTGCCTTTTCTGCCCATATCTTTGTCAGCCTACTGTAAAACATTAGTGGTTACATCGCTGCATGCGCACCACTGTCTCACATCGTCAATGAAGCTTTGATGTTGAGCCGATCCAGATAACATTCAGGTCAAGTCCAAGTTACTGTACAGCATATTTCTTTGCAGAGCAGCGAGGATGCTGGAGCTGGGCAGCATTAGTTGCCTATTTAGCCTACTTCTAAGCACGAAATTCGGCAAACCCAAATATTTAACATACAGCAACAACGCCAAACAAGTAGGTCAATCAAATATTCATCTTATCTGTCAATGTCAAAAGCAGTTAGTCACATTTTAAGCGAAGCAATCGACTTGACAAGCTTATAATAACGCACCAGGTGAAGCAAATCGACTGATGTTGAATCCAGAAGAAGAGCAAGGATATGGTGAAGTGGAACACATCACACTAACCATGTGAAAAGGTCGTCTGCAGGCTGTTAATATGAAATGTTTTCAGCGCTTCTGCTGAGCCAACATCGAGCGGTCCACCTCCCTGTAGTGAGATCTTTTTGGGAGGAACGGCACCTTGAACAATAGCGCCAGGGTTTACAACACACAGGCAAACAGCTTATCAAAAATGAAGGCGAAATCCTACCTGATGTCTGTCACTCGTTAATGCATGCGACACACACCGCAAGCGGGTCAGCTCAGCCTGCCTGCCTGCCTCCTCCACGGCATCAAGCCCCTCCTCGTTTAACGTACAGTGGAGAGAGATTGGGGGGGGGGGAGAAAAACGACCGCATATCTATGCGCCGAAAAAAGGAAGCGGCGTCACACTCACCCATGGTTTCTGATAAACCATGGGTAGATGTAGCCAGATCAAGATGGATTTTAAGGCTCAATAGTAGGCTATTGATTCAGATGAGCAACCCTGTGCGATAAAATAGACCTGAAAATGCACGCATAAAGATGAACGCACGAAATATTTGAATGATCGCTCTTATTTTGAAAATGCTTTGAATTTGTGCAGTAAAGGAGACCTACACCAGCCAAAATCGTGTCAGCAGACCAGCCATCACTGTAGGACAGTCTTCATTGCTGTGCTTCATCCCACTTTGACACAAGATCGATGGCACATGGGAGATGATGTTTTAACTGGGATGCTGTCTACAGCAAATAAAAATAACACAATAGCATGCAGGCCTACATGTCAAACTAATGGCACCTAGAAAAGAAAATGTAACCTGTTAAGATTTTTGAAAGAATGCATGGCTGTTATGGAGGGGTTTTATGCAAGCTGAATGACGAATTCATAAATTATGTACTCTAGTTCAGTGTTTGACGAGATAATTTTGATTGGATTTACAGTTTTGCAAATCTTTGTAATAATTAGAGAATATTTAATGTATCAGCCAGACTAAAATCTCCCTCTCAGTTTGTCTTCTCAGTGGCTGTACTGTTGTTTTTTAACCTGAGCATATACTGCCCCCTAATGGAAAGATATGGTCAGACACTTGAAAAATAAGACGAGATTGGATGTAAAGTTTTGTCAGCATTTATGTGATACATGTTAATATACATTATGAAGATTTCATATATTCAAATATTATAAGAGGACTGATCATCTGTCTCCCTGGTCTGCATGATTTATATTTCCCTTCTTCAGAATCTCAGAAAACGCTGAGCTATTTCCTAAAATCTATTGTTGATGACAACCAGAACAACAATGAACTTTGGGATTTGAACCCAGGCCACTGCAGTAAGGACTCAGTTGAGCTATCGGAGCACCCCTGTATTCATGATTTTGATACTTGTAAGTATCATACACAAACACAGAGCATATACACACACAGACCCACAGTAGGCATGTATGTCTGTGCATGTATGTGTTCTGATCAGCTTCAGTTTGGGGAATATTTTCAGAGAAACAGAGTTAATATTTTCTTCTTTTATAGCATCTTTTATAATTTACCTCAAATTCATTATATTCGTACACTTGGTCTGAGAGGTACGCTTGAATTACTGATGTGACTTGAACATTTTGGAAAACATTTCTGAGAAGTTCTCTCATTTAGGACTTTCCAGGTATATTGTTAGCACTGACATCATTCTGTCCTTTAGTGCCTGGTAACACATGGTAGCCAAGTTACTCCACTTGAACCTTGGCCAGGGCAGAGTGGAGCGTTTTGACAGGATCCTGCCACTTTCCCGTACCACTTTTCAATAGAGAGTGAAGGAAAGCCAAAGTACAAAACAATAGGGACTGTCCTTGTTCCGTTAGCATCTTACTGTAAACATACAAAAATAAGCAGAACTAACACAGGTTTTATTTTTTAGTTGCACTGTTTAAGTGTGTGTCAAAAAGTGTTTTTTGGAATGATATACAGTAACTGCCAAGTTATAGCTGTTCCAGTACAGACCCACCACAAGAGGGTAGTACTGAGATGACAATGTTTCAATAAAGGTTGAAGACCTAAGGTGCAATGTTCATTGTGATTGAATGTAAATCAAATCAATGCTCTTATTGTCCTTTTTAACCCTGCTGTTGACTTTTCAGAAACCACATCTCTGATAAAGAAACATTATGATCTGCCCTGCCACCAGCAGTTCTTTAGTAGTGCTGGTTGATGAATAAATACACTATATTCACTATTTATACACTATTTAGACTACTGAAACATGTGTATGTATACTCATATACTCATACTTATCATCAACCGTTAAATCCACTTTGTACTTTACACTTATTTTAATTTTATACTCATATTCACTTGGTACTTAATTTATCTTACCTGTATTATAGTGTATTATATTCTGATTTGCTTAGAACTTCTATCCCTGTGTGCACTGACGTGATATTGAGCAGCTGTAACAAAAGAGTTTTTCCTCGGGGATCAATAAAGTATTTCTGATTCTGATATGTATGTATATTTCTTTTAAAAATGAGTGTGATATAGCATCAGTGAAGTTTTGGAATAAGCAGATATAGAATATACTAATTCCAGATGGTTCAACCAATACTTCTTGCCACATTTATTTATATACCACAAAGACTTCAGTAGCAAGTTATTACCCATTGTTTTCACTGAAACACTTTTTAGAGTCCTGACTGACCTGTAGCTCTCCTAAACTCAGTAAAGCTAGGCCAGCTTTATCCTCTGATATTTTGCCACTAAAAGGTACACAAACAATTGTTAAGAAGTATTATCTTATCAGATCACAGAGTTTATGTTCACAGAACAAGGTCATACACACCATCTAATTTAAATAAATGGAAAAACAAACATGTGAATTAAAAGCCTGCCATTTGTTTAAAAATAGTTGTTCACTCAAAGTAGTAAGCTTATCTTGCTAAACAGTACAGCGGGCTACTACAGGGGAAATTGAGATCTGTTGTGGTTTGGATATTTCCATGGGAACCAGTGGCTATGGAGAGAGGGAGGATCCTGTTCGAGCAGCACAGGGGGTGTGTGTTGGATTCAGTGGTTTCCTGCTTCATTTAAACTTCTTCATCTCTCTAACAGCCACAGATGTGCTGGTCTTGACAAGAGAGAACCTTCATCTGCTATCAAGAGAGGCTTAGGGATCTCTTACAACAGCCTGAACTTTAAGGTGGAGCTATCAGTCCATCCTGTTCAGGACAACCTTGTGGATTATCCATATCTTCAGAATATAAGGTAAGAAAAACTTCCTGCAAATTTAACACTTGTATATATTATGACAAGATTTTCTTTTATATTCTTTTTGTGTGTGATTTCAGAACGCAACACAGCAACTTACAAGCCTATCCTTTTGATTTTACAGAGTTTGCTCACTTCTACCAGAGGACCCATGTGGGTGGTGGAGAAGATCCGCGTGTCAGTGGAGAGATCTAACCTGCCTATCCCATCAGCAGAACTCAGTCTTAAAATTGGTGACATCATGTTTGGAGAAAAAGGTGACAAACCCAAAAGGATTTCCCTCTGTCCTAATGTCATCACCCCTGACAACATCCCAGAGTTCTGCATCCCCCCAACAATCCCATCCCTGCAGGAGATGAAGAATACAGAGCAGAGCCGAGCTGCTCGCATTATCAAGGTGTATCCCTGTGAGAGGGCTAGCCCTGAAATAGAGGTGACGTGCCACGAGCCCATCAACCCACACATTATCCAAGTGGAGAGTGTGGATGAGAGCCCCTACGATGGTTGCAGTGATGAGGAGACCACCAATGCAGATCCCCAGAGCCAGGCTGCCTTATCCCTTCCACACCTGGCCAAAGCTCAGACCTGCTATGGCTTTTGCACCTTACTGGAGAGCCCCCACACCAGGAGGAAGGAGTCGCTCTTCCATTCTGATCCTGGCTCTTCTCCCCTACTGCTGCCCAGGAGTCGATCCAGCATGTGCTCCAAAGTCTCCCCCTCCACCTCGTCCTCCTCTCGTTCCTCATTCAGCCTTAATACCGTGACCTCCAGGCTTTCCCCAAGAGGATACACCCTAAACTGGCAGGCCACTCTGGATAGCGATACAACTTCCTCTACTGAATCCTCTCCTTTCAGCTCGCCACTGCTGACCAGGTGCCCTGCCAAGTCTTCCCTCTTCAAAGCACTGAGCCATGAACTGCTGTTGTCAAGGAACATGAGGAAGGCTATGGTATCCAGGAACAATTCCCTGTCCACAGATGAAGGCAGCTCCACAGACAATAGCCCCAATGTCATGAGGAGGGCATCAGAGGGGTTAGTTGAAGGCCTGCCCAGCAGCTACAGCCTGGCGCCACCCACCATCTTCCCCATGGACTTGACTCTGCACAGAGAGAGAGTAATGAAGGAAAGAATGGTACCCATAGGGAAAGATGGGAGCTTGAGACTCTCAGCAGAGTACTGCCCGGATAACCAAAGACTACGGGTTCGACTGATCAGTGCTGAGGGCCTCTATCCTCTCTCTGTAGACCCGAAGATTATCAACTGCAGTGTTAGCCTCTCTCTGGTTCCTGGAAAAGTCCAGAAGCAACGCAGCACAGTCATCAGAAAGAGCCGTAATCCAATCTTCAATGAGGATTTCTTCTTTGATAGTATCTCAGAGAAACACCTCAGCCAGCAGTCCCTTCGCTTTAAAGTAGTGAACAAAATGTCCACCCTGAAAAGAGACTATCTCCTGGGTGACTGTGATTTGCCTCTTTCTAGCATTGTGACATTATAAACCTAAGTACTTCCTTAACTGTATATTTATGACCTGAATTATTTATTTTCATTTTTGTATTGTAAAATTAGATTTTATAATGATTAAATTATGGACAACACTGAGGTTGTTTGTCTTTAATACATTTCAAATTAAGACCATGCTAAAAAGTTTCATTGTAATATCATAAATTGCGTTTGTGCAGACTGGAACAGTTCACCCAATTATATATATATGCATTTTCAGAATGCAATGCTCAGGATAAAGTTAATTTCAGAAAAACAAATGCACCACAAACAAAAGGTTAATCCTCACCTTATAATTGCTTAAAAACAAACACAAAAATGTTAATATAATGATTTACAGCCTTTTTATTCCTTGCTGTATTAATGTGGCTGCAGCATCAGCTGGTGTGAGATAACCACTGTCACGTATTTCTCCTAAGCCTGTTGTTTTCTTCCTGACCTTTCCAATGATTAAAAATATCACTAGAAACCAGAAACCTTAGAGGGGAGTTTTCAATGAATAGTATGAATAATTTTAATCAGTGCACAAAAAGCAGCTCTGTTTTTTTCCCACTATATTACTTACTGTTATATTTCAATAACAGCTGAAGCTGTATTTTTCATTAAACAAGAAAATGTTGTAGAAAATATTTATCAGTAAAACCTGTAAATACTTTTCTTCAGAGATAGATCCTTTAATAAAGATTATTTCCTTTTTTTATAGTCATGCACTGAGGTGACAAGACTTTGTCTTGCCGCTTTTACTATCTTGTACAAAACACTTAAACTCTGCATGACTATATGTACTAGCCTCCGCTCTGAATGAAAATATCAATTATGCCTAGAATATGAAAATATTTTAGGCAGCTAAAAGGATAAATAAGAAAATTAAGAATACAACTGTAATTTCAGGATAAACTGTTCTGCTCAGCTTTTCAGACAAACTATGGAGCAAAACATACCGAAGACGAAAAACAGCATCTCTCTATGCAATAGACATACATGTTTACCCAACTGAGCAGAGCAGCAGCTCTTAATGTAGACTGCAGGCAAGTATATCCTGCTGCTTTCAGCAATAAAGATCAGGCTTAAAAGCATCGGCTGCCACTATCGCTCCTAGTTAAAGATTAATAGGTTTCTCAGGGCTCAGAAAAGCTCTGATAGGAGACTGACGACTGCTGGTTATACAGTATATGACAAAGCAACATACAGTAATGTGAAGAGATGGGAAGCATTCATAAATACAGTGGTGTGAAAAAGTGTTTACCCCCTTCCTGATTTCCCTTTTTTTTTGTCACACTTAAATGTTTCAGATCATCAAACACATTTAAATATTAAAATATCTTATCAAAGATAACACAAGTAAACACAAAATGCAGTTTTTAAATGAAGGTTGTTATTATTAAGGGAAAACAAAACCCAAACCTACATGGCCCTGTGTGAAATAGTGATTGCCCCCTAAACCTAATAACTGGTTGGGCCACCCTTAGCAGCAACAACTGCAATCAAGCGTTTGCGATAACTTGCAATGGGTCTTTTACAATGCTGTGGAGGAATTTTGGCCCACTCATCTACGCAGAATTGTTGTAATTCAGCCACATTAGAGGGTTTTCAAGCATGAACTGCCGTTTTAAGGTCATGCCACAGCATATCAATAGGATTCAGGTCAGGACTTTGACTAGGCCACTCCAAAGTCTTCATTTTGTTCTTCTTCAGCCATTCAGAGGTGGACTCGCTGGTGTGTTTTGGATAATTGTCCTGCTGCAGAACCCAAGTTCGCTTCAGCTTGAGGTCACGAACAGATGGCCAGACATTCTTCTTCGGGAGTTTTTGGTAGACAGCAGAATTCATGGTTCCATTTATCACAGCAAGTCTTCCAGGTCCTGAAGCAGCAAAACAGCCCCAGACCATCTAACCATCTTGACTAATTTAAATTTGTTTGATGATCTGAAACACAACAAGTGTAACAAACATGCAAATAAATAAGAAATCAGGAAGGGGGCAAACACTTATTCACACCACTGTAGATATAAATAGCTATTGCAGCCAAAGTAATAATAATAACCTGGTGGGAGATTGGTTTTAAAGTTCAATGGCTGTAATGACACATGCTTTATAATGCAAACATTTTATGTGATTTTACAGTTTGCCATTGAAAAAAGCCTTCGGACAAATATATGATCCACTTTCAGTTTGAATTACAGATTCAGCGTAGCCACAAAGACCTGCAATCCCCCCTCAATTGTTTTGATGGAAATAAGGGTTTTGTGTTTCTACAATTCGTGGCCTAATACACAGGCTTTTGTGTTGCTATCATACATCAGAGTATCTTATTTCGGACAAAGAAACCTATAAACATCCCACACAGACAAACTACATTTTTCAACAATACCTCTGTGCACAGAATGTGTTTCAAGATCCTGTGAGGGGGCTAATACTCTTGGACACTTTTGTATTGAGTGTTGACTCAGCTGTGAAATACCCTGTAATAAATGAGCATTACCCATGATTCCCCTTCCTGGTCAACCACTGATAGGATTCAGAGGGGTTTCCACTGATCTATCTTCATTCAAAGGGCAGGAGCGTTGGTTTAATATAACATATTGGTTACAGCAGCATTAGGGCCTTGATCCAAGCTGATGCCGCCCATACAAAAATGTTATCTATCAATGGGCACAGAATAAACGCATCAAATAACAGCTTATTAACAATTCATATTAGCTTCCAGATCACATGAAACAGGCACTAGAACCTCCTGGAAAACACTGCAGCTTCAGTGTTGACCTCAATAAAATCATCACACATACCACCTTCTAACCCTTTCTATGAAACTAAACTGCCTTTCTCTCCATAACTAATAGCTCATTGGTATCGGTTTGTACAGAATGTCATGTACTTACTACTGATTACTAGAAGTGTTTTCATATTATCTGTAGGAAACATCTGTCTCCCTAAGAGCTGTGCATCATGAATTTAAATGCACAACAGGGGAAGTGCACTGGCTTAATCTCAAGTGTCTGAAAAAGGTTGCCTGGTTACCTTCATTCACCAGGATGCTTTTGCTCAGCTAATGCGTATTTATAATTTCAAAGTAATGAGCTGGAATTGACAACAACCACATTTAGAAATGATCAGGTATACTTAGATATTTTGAATATCCTTCTTCCATTTAGCTCTCTATTTGCTGCAAAGACTATTCAGTGTTCTCTAGTTTCTTGAAATGGAAAGAAAATGTTTTCATACCAAGAAACGCAAACTAACCCCTTCCCCCACCATATCTCACTTGTCTGTTTTACAGCTTCCTACGTAAATGAGTCTGTTCAAACCACTTTTCTTATCTCATTTCTTGTTTTACCAGGCTCTTATATTGTGCCAAAACATATAACATACACCTTAAAATGTCACTATAAACATGTTTGACCAGTGTAGTCACCAGTAGGCCCTTAACCTCACCTTTTTATGTTCTCAGGGTAAGAACTGCTTTGAAACTGGAGTGACGAAGGTTAGTGGACCTCTTTTGTAATTTGTTATCCATCTCCCACTGCAATCCATCAAATGTCCTGTAAAAATGTCCTTCAGATGTCATAGGCCTGATGTTGTCAGGACAAAGCACTTTGTTTTTTATCTCATTATGTTAAGGAAAGAAATATCCACAGTATTAGGATAAACTGTAAATTCTAGAGGGGAGGTTTTTACTGTAAGCCCCTTCGGGTTTCTTACCTCTCCTGCACAATCCCTGCTATGTTTGTTTTTTATATACTGTTGTTTTTGTCACTTCCTTTGTGCTAATAAATAATATAATAATAATTTAAAAAGCATTCTGATGTCTAACACTGACTGAACAGTAAGGAACTTCTTTTGTGAGTTAAGGAAAGGGGTTGAGCTTATTGACTGCATGTACGCAGATGACCATTAACATAGACTGTGTTTGTCTTCTAATAGCTGAACTATACTATACTAAACTGCATACATACACGTCATATATACTGTACATGATACAAGAAAGATAAATCCTTTCAAAAGCCAGATTTGATCTCCAGTTACAATATTAAACAACAGGTAATTTAATCAAATTACCTGATTAAAAGAAGTCAAAATATTCCATGATGTCAGTAGTGATGCTGTGAGTGATTGTTGTTTCAGGGCCATGACATCACAGTTCATGGCCCACTCTTCAAATTTGTAAACACTGCCCTCAATGTTCAGCTTTGCACCACATTAGTGGAAGTAATGAGCAGGCAATATGATATATTTTAGCTGCGTCATTATTTTGTGTGAGGACACATCACGTAAGATGAAACCAGATCTGACTGACACTCACACACATACTGGCAATGCCTGATGATGCCCCAAACTCACTTGAGTCTGCAGTATTTTATTGACGTAAGACATTGTAAAAATGAATTTAATTTGTTTATAAAATGTTCTTTTTGACAACATTGTCTGCTTTGTCTAAAATTACTGAATGACACAGTACTTGTGTGTTAAGATGAATGGTAGAACTGAAAAAAGGTAGTGTGGTTTTTTTTTAAGCCTTTATTTATAGTGTAGCTGAAGATAGACAGGAAGGGGAGATGGCATGCAGCCGCTACAGTAAGGACTCAGCCTTGGTGCTTGGGGAATGCTCTCTACCAGGTGAGCTACCAGGGAACCCCCTACATTATGGTTTATTTACTCACAATATTTGAGTTGACTAAATATATCCCACTTTATTGACATTTCCTTTGTATCGTCAGTTACAACATCTATTTAACAATGGCACAAAATCAACTTGATGCACCCGCCGATCATATTGTTATCTGTATAGACATTCTCAGTTTACGATAAGGCCAAGAACAAATCATGCTGTATCTGCACGTAGTAGACTCATCACGTAGCCTGTGCACCTGCCCTGTGTTACACCACCCACTCAATCACTTCAGGCACTGTATGGAGCTGAGCCCAAGCGTGACCTGTTCAGTACATAACAACCAAACATACTGTATGTTGGACTTCCTCACATCTGATCAGACTTATATAAACAGAACCATGATGTTTGAACCAAGGTGCTTGGTCTGGCTCAGGTAAGGAATTACTCACGAACATGGATGTTTGGTTATTGGGTATCTTGACAGTACGTCAGTAATAAGTGGAGGCTAATAATAACTCACCATGAGTCCTTGTGTAACACATCAGTTGTGTGTGTTCATTTCTCTGTTGCCCCCAGGGATATGTCTGATCACACTTGTGAACATGCTCATGCTGATGGGATGGTTAAATGCATTAGGAAAATCAGGACAGGACTTGCACAATATTGTCTGAATAGCCATTAACCAGTTAGGCAAACAGTCTGTCCCACCTGGCACAGGTCATGTGACAGGTGGGGTGGACAGGAATAGCTGGATTTGTTTGATTAATGCTAACTTTAGACCATCTTAACAA
Organism: Siniperca chuatsi; assembly: GCF_020085105.1. Classification (NCBI taxonomy): domain Eukaryota; kingdom Metazoa; phylum Chordata; class Actinopteri; order Centrarchiformes; family Sinipercidae; genus Siniperca; species Siniperca chuatsi. The sequence continues at coordinate 11,940,075 of NC_058045.1, read as the reverse complement.
ATCTTAACACAATCATGATGACTAAATACACAACATATAAAATAAAATAATAACTAGAGTTTCTTTTACAATTACTTTTAAGGAAAAACTGTGATAACCACACAGTGACGACCATATTTAAACTCAAGGCAAAACAAACTGCATGATTAGGTACCATACATGGAAAGATGACACAGTCTTCCTGCCTGTCTTTCTGTGTTTTTCCTCTTCCAATAGCACTTTCCACTCCCATGGCAACAGGCCCAGCTCCTGAGGAAACCATGGAGATCCTGCCTTTCATGTGTGAGATGCTTTTATTTCGACACATAAGTTGATAGAGGCTGTCCCTGTCTGTTTGATTCAGATGCATCTTGACTTCAGTCATGCTGCTGTTTGCATCCAAAGCCAGCTGTCAGTAGATCCTTCCTGTGAATCTAAAATGAAGTGGAGGCCAAAGTATGGATTAAGCATTGTGAATACTCCACGCTGTTCTGAGACAAACATGCATATAATTATATACTTTTTCTAGGTGGGCAGAACACATTTAAAATGAAGTTAATGATAAAGAGCTCTAAATCAAAATGCTTGTGACAAGAAAAATCCACCAATCAGTGTCACGACTCAAATCAGTGTCAAATGTGTTATTATTTAATTAACCAGGGACGTAATTTATCTGTTGCCCTTTTAAATTAAATGACGTTTATAAAGTTTTTATAATTAAAAAAAAAAACGGTGTCACATCATTTCAAATGGATGAAATCTCACTTTAGATCAAAGCTCTTTGTATTGTATGGTCGTGGTTATTAGCCAGTATGTTTTGTCTGCACAGTCCACACACAGTCTGGTGCTTGATCAGGTTCCCTGAGAGGGAGAAGCAATGAGCCACATCTAGGTCTATCTGTGTCATAACTGTCCTACTTACTATGATCCACTTACACAACCAACATCTAAACCACATAGGGGCTTCACAGTCCCGATTCCCTTGACTTTGTTTGTCCTTGACTTTGAGATATTATAAAAGTTGTGGACTGTAGAGCCAATTGTTTATTTCGATTTATGGTCTCCTGTATCATTTGTCAACTTAATTATCATATTTTAATAGAGAAATCCAATGTCATGGTAGTTCCAAAAACACCAAATTCATTGAATTGACATTTTCATTAAAATGAACCAGGGAGACAGATAAAAGCCTAATTTAGAAGATGCACAGGCTCATCTGCTTGCATTTTGAAGAACCAACAAATCCAGTAAAGCTTAATTTTGATTTCAAAGCACTGTAGTGTCTTAAAAACCCTCTTCCTCATTTACAGATTTAAAGTGCAATAAGGATTTCTCAGCTCATCTACCAGCACCATTACGAGACCCAAATCTCTGTCACTGCTTTGGGAAGGGGTAGAAACATGTCTCTTATGTTAGTGTACATTTAATGACAATGCCTTATCTTCAGTATTGTGTAATTTGAAGCTCACAGACTTGGAGCATCAATTCCCACTAGTACATGGACATACTGTATCGTCATATGAGTCATAAAAGGGCTGTAAATATAACAATGCATCAGGGACGATAGATAACAAATGGTCCACAGCCTCTTGTCACGTTACTTAACTGAGGGTAAACATGAAAGCTAGGTGATGGGTCTTTGTTTGCCAATTTGGTTTACTGGGCAACCGACTGACCAGGGTAAATTGCAGTCATTTTGTGTGTTTCACAACCGGTGGCACTGAGGAAAGAGTTTGCCTTAGGAAAGACGGCTGAGTTTAACCATGAAACATTCACACTTCAAGCTCTGAGACTGCACTTTCAAGTTAGCATAAGCCTAATTTTCCATGGTAGTCAACGTCAGAGACTACAGCCACAATAAATCTGATGTGGGAAGAATTGGCGGCTTTTGAAGCAGTGACACTGCCTTAATAAATGTCTCAACTTTGGTTGTAAGCAAGGTGTTGCTTCAGTTGTTGATGTTAAGACTGCAGACTGAGGTGTCTTGGGGCAGGTGATAAAAATGAAAGCTGAGATCTTGTGGGTGCAGCTTTTTCACCACAATCCAAGTTCTGTTTCAATTAGGTATCTTTAGACATGTATTCTTGTCACAAAGTGTCAGAATTATGTCTTGCCCCAAGGGACTAATAAAATGATGACACCTTTTAACACTAAATCCTCTATACTGTATTATGAATATAAAATAATGGTTTCTTTTTCAAAACAGGTATGCCATTTTGGAACAGAAATGTTTGCTTTGGTCTATATATACAGAATCAATATGAATAGTGCAGTACTTCAAAATGTTATTAATTAAATATATTTTCTCTATGGATACAACTCATAATCTCTTTGTAAAACTCTTAGTATAACATCGTCTAGAGACTATGAATAGAGTTTAGCTTTTCATATATGAAGAAGAAGGATTGCTATATCAAAAAATGATCTTGAGATCAACAAGTGCTGTCAAAACAGTGCAACCCCAATTGTTCTGTGATCTAATCTTCAAAGTTTGGGATGCACACACTGAGCAGTTTGTCTGATAAACAAGGCCATTTTATGTACTCAGTACTTTGTGAAAAATGGGAGACAGCTGGAAGTGTGGGTAGGCTAAACTAATAAGAGTGAGAGGTGGCAGCCTGAAAGAATGTCATTTCATCAGCTTTGTTTAATTACAAAAAACTGACTCCAAATCTATTATCAAAACTGCACTTTTCTTAATATGCATGCATTTTGAATGTTTTTTTTTTTAAAATTAGGTATTGTATTACCTGTGAAATTCAAATCATGACAACTGGAGCTGGGTTAAAGACATTAGCCCAGCTGCAATTTGTTTAATAATAATAGTGCAGATTTGAAATATAAAAATATAGGTGTGAAAGATCTGGGTGCTATGCTTACACATTACATACTGGAGTCAAAGTTGCTGCATCAATTATGAAACCACCCTTTGCAGCAGGGCGGTCTCTGTTTAAGATTCAATCCCCTTTTCACGCTTTTGCTTTGCTAGCTGCTGTTGTTTAGCTTTCATGCTAGCTCTACTGTATTGTTACACTTTGTGCTGCTGCTGCTCATCTAGCAAGCTAGCTAACTCTAACATGTAGAATTGCTTTCTGAAAGGATAATGTGTTTGGGGCCGATATTCCAGGACTTTTATGTCTTGTTAGTAGTTTATCACACCAGGTGTAGCTTCAAATGCACACTTCAAGACCTGAGGAGGAGTACTTTAACTTTTGGTAAGAATGGCAACTCTTCTCAAAGATTCTTCTCCTCTAACATATCACTGCTTCACTTGACCAAGGTAAGCATTTACTTTTTGTGTTAATTTGAATATCTTGAGTCAGTGTGTTAGCTACGTGCTGTGAATATTTTAGTGTTTGACTATACTGTATGGTGCTGCTAATGCTGCTGGCTAACATCACGTTATTGATCCGCTAGCGGGAAACGTTGATGTTTGCGAACCGCCAATTTAGTCCATTAAGCTGCTCCAAACTATGTGTAGTAACAGTGTGAAATATTTGCTTGTAGTAAAGCTTGATTTGTCCTCTGGTTGTTGTCATTGTTGTTTAACACATGGATTATGATGCTTTTGTGTTATTGTCGAGTTATGTAATGTTAGTGGTGAAATATATGCTACTCATCTACGACTATTTTGGGTTTTATGTGTTTGGGGCATATTTCTTAGTTGCTACTGTAATTTTGGGGCTTTTGTGTTTTAATCTATTTTATACAGTCTGTGGTTTTTGCAGGCTCTTCTGCAAATGTTATATGCTATCTAGTAAAAGTTAATATTATGTGTTGCTTCAAGCGGCAACCTCGGGCAGTGTTGCCGACTTTTTCTTTCAAATAAAGTAGCTAGCACTACCTCCAAAAGTCGCTAAAAGTCACCGGGTGACGTCATAAGCATTTGCATGTTGATGATGTCACCACGCATCAACATGCAAATACTTATTTCCACCTTAATTTAAGATATATAAATCGTAGATAGATATAAATCTTTGGCCAAATAATCACAAACTCACTAAGGGGTATATTTGAAGTAAAAAAGTAAAAAAAAAAATAATTAAAAAAATCTACAATGGGAGGGAGGAGGGAGAAGATCAAACAAACAATTTAAATATTTACAAGATCAAACGAACTATTTACATATTTACAAACTATAACATCCTAATTCGGAGAGAGAGAGTGAAGCTGCCCCACACGCAGCACACTGACTGCCTGCGTGGAAGGAGAGGAAGGGAGACACTGCTGGCAGAAAAGCTGCAGCGTGCACGGGAATTACAATATAATATATTTGAATATATTTCTTGCCTTTTCCTTGATGGTCTGAATAAGTCGCTACATTTGTTGCTAGTCGCATTTTAGAAATAAGTCGAAAGTCGATAAGAGGGTCTGAAAAGTCGCTAAATCTAGTGACAAAGTTGCCAAGTTGGCAACACTGACCTCCTGGTCTGAAAAGTGAAGCCAATGCGGAAGTGCCCTGAACCTGCAATCTCTCTAATGGCCAGCAGGGGGCGACTCCACTGGTTGCAAAAAGAAGTCAGATTATATAGAAGTCTATGAGAAAATGACCCTACTTCTCACTTGATTTATTACCTCAGTAAATGGTTTCCTAATGAGTTTATGGTCTCAATCGCTAGTTTCAAATCTTCTTCACTACAACATGATGTTCATTTTGTAAATTATGGTCACATTTAGAGTAAAATAGACGATAAAGCAGGGTATGCTTTGGGGCGTGGCTACCTTGTAAGTGACAAGTCGGTACCACGGTGACCTGTCAGTCAGGATAGAGGGATAGCAATGCGAATCCATGGCATTTAGTACATTTAAACAGCCATGAACTTGTTTTGCTTGTTGTCGTGTTTTCGTCTTAGAACTTTGACCCTTTCACAGTGTGTTTTCCGTTCATCAAAGTTAATTGTAACATTTTGGTCGCCTAAAAATGTCTTGTTCAGCGTTCGGTTGTACTGAAAGACACTCTAGGAGTCGGCTGTTAATTTTTTCCAGTAAGTACATTTTGTTTTAAGCCTGTTTTTTGCTAGCCAAAATTAGCATCACAATTAATATCACAGTCATAGTGAATTACGTATGCACCTTGCTAATTTAGCTAGCGCTAGCTGATAACTTAGCATTTGTTATGCTCCCCAGCTCCACCGCCTGGTCCAAATATGTTCACTTCCGGGCACTGGTTGCAAAAAACCAAGATGGTGATGGTCAAAATGACAATCTCAAGGTTGTGTCTAGATGGTAACCCTGGATTTGCGAAACTCTAGCGAGATTTGTACGTGTTGTTTCTTCATTGTGCTCGTTTCTAATCCTAACCAAGTAGTTTTGTTGCCTAAATCTAAGTCTCGCGAGAGTTTTTGCAAATCCAGGTTTACCACCCAATCTCGATGTTTCAAAACGATAGTCCATAAACCAATGGGTGATGTCACGGTGACTACTTCACTTCTTTTATACAGTCTGTGGTTGGCTTCAGGGATGTAAATTATGACTGGTGTTGCACACAGCCCAGTCACGTTTATTTATATTGGCTTCATGGGAAACTTGTGGCTTTTTGTCATACATGGGTACTATAAGTCACACATTTTCATCACAAACTTAGTATTTTTGGTAGCCTGGCATCGCCAGACTAATTTGCAAATGCATATTAGTCTGGAACCTCTCAGTTCATTTTCAATTTCCAAGGGCTTATCAATGGGTGCAGACAGTGTTGCCAACTCTTTTCCAATGAAAGTTGCTAGCACTAGCTCCAACAGTCACTACAGATCAAACAAACTATCTACATATTTACAAGCTATAACATCCTAATACAGAAATCTAGAGAGAGAGTGAGAGAGAAGGTGCCTGCCCCACATGCCACACACTGACTGCCTGCGCACAGCGCAAGAGGAGAGGGAGAGAGAGGGAATGAATTACAATATATTTGTATTTTTTCCCCCACCTTTTCCCTGATAGACTAAATAAGTTGCTAAATTTGTCACTAGTTGGTTTTTAGAAATAAATTTGCCATCAGGGTCTGAAAAGTTGCTAAATCTAGTGACAAAGTCAACAAACACTGGGCACAGACCAACATGCCCCTGGAGACAACTGGAAAAACCTACAAACAATCAGAGCAATGAAACGTGCTGTGTGAACGACACATGCCAGTTGGGGCGGTGCTTGGTCCGATTCAAGCAGGAAAAAATGGTGGCCTGGTCACAAACTTTCTCAAATTACAGCTAAACAGTGCAATAAAATGTGTTTCTGAAAACATTTGAGGCGGAATACAGGCAATGCAGTAACAGAATCTTCTAGATTTTCTAAATGTTATCGGACCAAATTAATCAAATTCGGATTGTGAAATGAGTCATTTCGAGGGGGTTGTGACACTCAAAAAAATTCATCCACCATTTTATAGCCGCTTCTTTCACAATGTCTTCTTTCAACAAAGTCTTTGGTAAAAAGTCTTTTGGGGGCAGTGTGCATCACGTGATGGAAGTTGTAATTCCACGGTTTGGCCACTATGTCAAATTGGCTTCAAAGCCCAGCGCACTTCCTGGGTACTTGGGCCAAACGTATCTGCTAGAGCAAATGAAACATGAGCTCGGCAGATTTGTCTGGTTTCCAGGTTATATCTTTGGGTCACCTAGCTTTACTATTCTTCATTTCACCATAACATATAAATACCTGAGCTCCTGTGATGCAGTTTATGCTGCTGCTACACTCACTCAGTCAAACTCACTGCCAACCTTAAAGGGACAGTTCACCCAACTAACAACCAAATAAATCTAGATTGATAAATAGCACTACAAGTAAGAGGAAAAATATGTATTTTTGATTTTGGGGTGAACTGTCCCTTTAAAGTACCCCTCCACTCAAAATGTGTTTTTCTTGGTCCTACATTTGGATGTTTGAGCTCCACTGTGCAAAATGATGCATGTGCAGAGTTTGACACTATAAGGCTGTTTTCACATTCATCTGCTGAAAGTGGAAAGTCTTTTTTTGCAGAAAAGTATAATTAGACACACATTATTGTTCCAAGCAGACTATTTGTGTATGTAATATGTATTAATACATGTCTTGAGGGATTCTTTAAGCTATATCCAGCAACTGATAGTTCTGCTGTTTATCAATGCCACATAAGATTTCATAAAAACAGATTGCCTGCCCCAAGCAAGGGATTTCTGTGATTGTTTACATGCAAATAATAATTTTCCTCATAGTTGAAATTACAGCTGCAACTAATAATTCATTTCATAATCATTCTGTGATTTTTTTCCCATTAATTGGTTAATCATTTGAAATTTCAGAAAACAGTGAAAAATGTCCATCGCAATTCCCAAAGTGCCATCTTACAATTGCTTGTTTTGTCTGACCAACAGTCCAAAACTGCAGTGTATTCAATGTACAATGATATCAAGCTGAGAAAAACAAATGCTCGCATTTGAGATGTTGCAATCAGTAAATGGTTTGCATTTTCCTGTCTAAATTATTTTAGATGATTAATCGACTATGAAAATTTGTTGTTAATTAATTTTCTGCCAATTAACTACTGAACAATAATTCAACCATAACAATTAATCAACTAATTGATTCAGCACTACTTGATATGTACATAGAATGTGTTCATTATTCCCTTCATGGCCCACACATAGTAGAATCCACATAATAGCAGCTGGCGTCAGCCCCTGTATTTAATGTCTCTGCTGTGCTGAGCCTAATGTATCCTTAGACGCCAAACATAAACTTTGTACATAGTCTCTATTCACTTAATTAGAAATCTGGTTTTCTTTGTAGTGGGATTAAAGTTCTTAATTTCAAGAGGTAATATATATTTTTCCATTTGTTATGGAGTCATTTTTTTATTTGAAAAACCTGACCAATATACAAGTGTTTTGAGCTGGGTGATAAGAAAAGGTTGTTAAGGTTACCTAATAATAATTACAAGGTTACCTAATTATTTTCCTCATAATAGTTTTGTGAATTGTCGTGTTTGTGAAATGTCGTGTTTTGTGAAATGTTGTTCTGTTTTGACCCGTAGGGCCACCATAGTTTGATGATTTTGCTCAGTCACTGACATTCTTATTGATGGTAGTGGTTAGTGATTTTTTTTTTTCTGGAATGTATTTATATCCAGTACTTGGCAACAGCTGGCAGTTCAGCCAAAAGACATCTGAAGCAGCCGTGACTGTAGACTGATTTAGTACAACAAAGCCTTCATAACATATAGTCTTCCACAACACTGTATCTGTTTAGTGTTGGTTAATTATTCGCTTCATTTGCTGTTCTGACCCACTGTCACAATGCACAGTGGAAAAAATTGTGTTTTGATTAGCAGGCATCCTAATCTGAATCACTACTTTGCCTCTGATCAAAACCTTAATTGATTCAATTGCTGAATTATTGCCCCTAGTTTCTCTCTGAGAGCTACAATACTGTATGTTTTCCACAGCTGGACATCCTTTGCTTCATGCAGTGAGTTGAAAGCAAGTTTCAAAGGCCACAAAGCTCAGATCTCAGCAGGGCACATGTTTCTCACCATGTGAGGCTGCATGTGTTGGAACACATGTCAGTGCTACAGTGCAGAAAGAGGGTGAGTGTGTGTTTGTATGTGGTCTTTGTTAATGCATACAGAACTGTGTCTGCCTTGGGCTTCAAAGTATGGTGAAAGGGCTAACGTCACTTGTGAACACAGATTTTAGAGTCAAAGGAGCTGAGACAAGGCAGTTACTAGTGAGATTACTTTAAAATAAGAGATGTCTCTAATAGGGTTGGGCAGATGAATAATGCCATCGTCAATTGCCGATGGCTGACAGCCATCAACCACTGAGCCCTCTACCATCGTAACATCGTGATTTAAAAGCCCCCCAACCCAAACCCCCCTCTATTTGGCGAGTAGTTTATCACTGTGACTAGTATTTAAAATATTTTTTTTATAATCATATGATCTGCTTAATGAGGTAACTTAAGCATAGTGTTAACCATTCCTGCTGCAGCTTTCAGACTGTGGTCGGGAAGCACGGGTAAGACTTTGTTTTCCTCCAGGGCTGACGTTGATGCTAACCTTGGGGCTAACCATCTTCACTTTTACCCAGCAGCTGGGAAGCAAGACATCTTCACTACTAACCTTTGGGAGGAAAAGTAAAGAAAGGCCGGGTAAGTATATGAGGAAAAACATAGGGGGCAGCATTTCACTTCCTCCCACAATTAATGCGATGACACTGTTTTAAGATTGTGTACAGTTAGATACGTGTAATAAACCTTGCAATGTCCTCAAAAACATATAGCAAACTTCCAATCTTACCTCATCTCATAACAGTAATGCCAAGTGGTTACAATATGGTGAACTGATAAACATTTTTAACTACTGGGTCCATACAATCTCAATTTACAGTCATCAGTTATAAAAAAAAAAGCCAACTACTAACTAACAGCAGGGCAAGAATACGCAAAATAGCGCCACGCCAATTTTTACTCCTACTCCTCCTTGAGAGTTTCTGTAGCTCTCCAACAGTGAAAGTGATAGTGAACAATCTAGCTGATTTTGGCATGTCAATTTCAGGAGTGGCATCAATAATGTAAGCTTATCAGCTTAATAGATTTGAATCAGGACCTTCACTATTTGAATCAAGGATGGTGTGTCAGATTTAGTAGGCCACAGCTGGTATTTCAAAGTGTTATATATATTAAATTAACATTTAGGTAGGCCTATGTATCGGATCAGACTCGGTATCGGCAGATACCCAATATTAAAGGACTGGGATGGGGACATCCCTACTGAAAGCATATTTGATGACTGGTCAAATTAAGACTTGAAAAGGAAAAGAATGCGATGAAATCCCACCACGAAGTGTGTTTCGTTACCTCTCAAATCTGTTTAGTTTAATGTTTTTCAGGGTTTTAGGACAAGCATCAGCTGATGACAGCATAATGTGTAGGCCTATTTCCACTGAAGACATTTTGACATTTCACAGTGGAAAAGCATAAGTGTAAATGATAAAATTAATAAGCTTACTGCTTTGGTTTCAGGATCCTAGTATTGTGCATACAGGCTCACTGGGAGCGTTGAGTAGAACAGAACCATCGTTAATGTTATTAGTAACACCTGTTTTCTTTTTGTACTATGACAAGTCAAAATATCTGCTGTGAAAAAGGCCTAATCAGTTTACAGTACAGATGAGCTTAAGTACAGCCGAGGCTCTCACAGTGCACCTGAGGTTAAGGTAAAGTTTGTCAACCCAGACTTATGAAGTAACAATGCAGAGGTAAGCCTGACAAGCTGAGACTGACATGTCCTAAAATGGCCACCAGATAGAGGATAAACTTTGTATTTAGGTAAAATCATAAAATTTTTGCCCTACTATTGGTAAGAATCTAATAAAAACAAAGCACACCTGGTATTAAAATGCAATCTGTATCCAGACACATTATCCAGATAAGGAAAAATACATGTTAATGCAAGGTGTAAATACAGTGAGGAAAATAACTATTTGAACACCAGGCTATTTTGCAAGTTCTCCCACTTAGAAATCATGGAGGGGTCTGAAATTGTCAGCGTAGGTGCATGTAAACTGTGAGAAATAATCTAAAAAAAAAATCCAGAAATCACAATGTATGATTTTTTAACTATTTATTTGTATGATACAGCTGCAAATACGTATTCGAACACCTGTCTATCAGCTAGAATTCTGACCCTCAAAGATCTGTTAGTCTGCCTTTAAAATGTCCACCTCCACTCCATTTATTATCCTAAATTAGATGCACCTGTTTGAGGTTGTTAGCTGCATAAAGACACCTGTCCACCCCATACAATCAGTAAGAATCCAACTACTAACATGGCCAAGACCCAAGAGCTGTCCAAAGACACTAGAGACAAAATTGTACACCTCCACAAGGCTGGAAAGGGCTACGGGGAAATTGCCAAGCAACTTGGTGAAAAAAGGTCCACTGTTGGAGCAATCATTAGAAAATGGAAGAAGCTAAACAGGACTGTCAATCTCCCTCGGACTGGGGCTCCATGCAAGATCTCACCTCGTGGGGTCTCAATGATCCTAAGAAAGGTGAGAAATCAGCCCAGAACTACACGGAGGAGCTGGTCAATGACCTGAAAAGAGCTGGGACCACCGTTTCCAAGGTTACTGTTGGTAATACACTAAGACGTCATGGTTTGAAATCATGCATGGCATGGAAGGTTCCCCTGCTTAAACCAGAACATGTCCAGGCCCGTCTTAAGTTTGCCAATGACCATTTGGATGATCCAGAGGAGTCATGGGAGAAAGTCAAGTGGTGTGTGGACAGGCGACCAACAATACTCCATCCTAGGTCTGTATGGACTGCATAGGGCTCATCGTCTCCTCCTAAAATCACCTGTTTTGGTGCCAAAGCCTTTGGACAGCTGTAGCCTATTAGGAGACCAACCTCACAATCCTGCAGTGGTGGAATTTTGTCCACTATTGTAGAGAGATGCTTCCAGTGTCGTGCTGTGTCACAAGTAGGGATGTGAGTACGGTTCACTGGAATGGAGTCCTTAGTGTAGGCAGGAGGAAGGTTGAGGACAACAGTGGAGCTGAAGCCTCTTACTTTGAGACCGGACACCTTTTCACTCGGCATAACAACATCTTTTGCAGTCATGGTTGTCAACTTCAGTGTCACAGGACAGGAGTCAGCTTGTAGCTTGTTGCTCAGATCTCGGTCGACAAACACAGTATCACTCTGGGTGTCAAGCAGAGCATAAACAAGTTTTTCAGAGGCTGGATTCCTCTCGGTTGATACCCACACTGGCACTATCATTGAAGTATTGGTGGATGGCTCATCATTCTCTACTTTGTGAGACGTACTAGTAGCCATCTCTGTGTCACCTTGATTTGAGACTGGTGCAGTGTTGATTTTCTTTGTGTAGTTTTCATCATGTAGACACGTTGGATGTTTACCTCTACAGGTGTCACAGGACAGGCGGTGACGGCAGTCTTTTGCGCTGTGGCCTGGTCTCATGCAACCATAGCAGAGCTTGTTCTCCTTCACATATTTCCGTTTCTCTTCTAATGACTTTGCCGCAAATTTAAAACAGCTGTGAATCTTATGCTTGCTGTCTTTGCAGAAGAGACACATATTATAATTTCCTTTAGTGGGCTTTTGTTCGTTTTTATCATTTTGTTTATTTTCTGTAGCTGTTTGAATGTGAAAGACGTTAGCCCTGTTCCTTTTACTGTCCTTAAGGTTTCGTTCTTCTGAAGTGGGGTCAGAGGCACGAAGAGCACTGAAGGAGGTGACTGGATTGCAAGTAACCTCTGCTTCCATTGACATGAAGGTCACAAAATCTATAAACTTTGGAAAGTCATGAGTCTCAATAAGTGTCTGCGTGACCTGGCGGTTCCACCGTGCTGCTGCCCAATCTGGTAATTTGTGTACAAGTTTCTGATTTTCATCACAATCATCCAATATTTCAAGCCCTTTGACATGAGGCATAGCTTGATGACACGCATTCAAGAAGTCAGAGAAATCTCTGAAACCTTCAGCATCTTTAGGCTGAATCTTAGGCCATTTAGCTAGTTTTTCTCTAAATGCTTTCTGTATGACAAATGGCTGTCCATACCGTTGGTTCAACTTGTTCCATGCATCATTATAAGCCTCATCATCATTTCTGTAGAAGATACCATCAAGAGACTTACGAGCTGGCCCACCAACATACCTTTTAAATAGTGCAGCTTGTCAGCAGAAGAAATGGCCTTTCCATCAATGAGCGACACAAATGCAGCCTTCCACTCAATGAACTGGATAGGATCACCACTGAACACAGATGGTTCTGTTGTAGGCAGTCTGTTCAGGGCTATGCTATCTTGGATAGCTTGAGCGAGATAAGATATATCAGATTTTGGAGGAGGTAGTGTTGCTGTGATGTTGGTAGGACATTGGATGGGAAATGGAACTACATGCTGCTGCACCGCTACACTTACATCCTGCTGTTCCCTTGTATGTGAGTGTGAAGAATGTATGCTGACTTCCTGTGCCATTTCTTGATCATAGGCCTGTAGTCTGGCTCTAGCTGCTTTTAGATCCTTCTCTGCTTTTAGTTTTTCCAGTTCACACTTTCGAGCTTCAATCTCTTGTATGACTGAGTATTCTGCTTCTTTGGCTGCCAAATCAGCTGCTGCATCTGCACGCTTGGCTGCAATGGACATAACTGTAGACCTTGATGATGTGGGGCGTGAGACTGTGGATCCATAGACAGAGCGAGCATAATTGTGATGGAGTAAATCACGCAGGCTGTGTTTTACATTTTCTCTGTCAAAGTCCTCAAGACATGCCATTCTGTCAAAAATTATCTTGAAATATCTTTTGTCACAGCTTCACAAGTGTCGATTCTGCGTCTAGTGTCACTGGATGGAGCAATGTAATCTCTGATTTCCAGGTAGACATGCATAACATCATCCCTTCCCTTCTCAAGTGTGTTAATAAGAACTACCAGTTGACTCTCACTAATGTCTGTTTTTAGCTCTTCCCTTGTGTTTGCGAGCCTGGTCCTTCCATTTTTCATACAGCTGAATGAACCTTTTTCTCCCTTTTAGGGCTTCCTCCTCTTTATACGCACGCATCTTCTCCGTGGGGTTGCGTTGTCGACCAGAACGGTGAAGCTCCTCCTCTTCCGTTCCATTATGAGGGGCCTCCACTTGCTGGTCGAGGTCCTTATTTTCAGAAGCATCCATTTTCTTTACAGGCGTGCATTGGACTAGATTATCACATCAAGTCCTTTGGTTGTCATTAGACAGCTTTCAGAGGTGAGGTAGGACTGATTAGGTGAAGCTGTTGTTCTTCTGGGTACAAGCTCTTACTGTAGCATTCCCGGCTGAACAGATGCATCTTACTCTCAGGAACTGATGTTTATAAAGAATTTAATTTCCAAAAACACCGTAAGAGCTGAATAAAAACAACAAACAAGCATTAGACATCTGCCTGCAAATAGTATACAAATATCCATAAATATATAAACGAATACACATTTGCAATTAATTGGCTTAAATCATAAATAATGTGTAAATAAATCACATTTTAGCAAACTGGCTAATGCAATAACCTATATGAATTGTTTTAATTACAACAATCTCCTTTTAGAGTGCGATGTTAACTACATTACATGAAACACCCGAGTTAACAATCAATTAATTTTGGTAAACGGACAATCTCAATTTAGAGAGAAAAACGTAAATTAATTATATAAAATTACCAAATGAAGTGCTGATTTACTGTAAACAATCTATCTGGAGTGCAAATCAAGAGAAACACTGACGAGGCAATAACAACATTAGCTAAAGAATGATATAGCTAAACCAAACACTTCAAAGTCCTTCAAAGTTTACCACACAACATAAAACTAAAACGGTACCTTGTGCCCTTCAGCCAGTAGCTAAGATGTAGAAAGAAACCTTTTAAAACAAACATTTGTACAGTGAGTACCCAAGGGTTTATCCTTTCTCTCTTAACGTTAAATCAGAATGGCGCTTCACGTAAAAAGAGCGCCAATGTACACAAAGAGTGCTGCTGCACTTCCTTTTCCAGACTTCAAAATAAAAGCATGTGAGGTAAAAAATGTACACTTAATAAAACAAATAAAAATACAATGTCCACATTAAGTATGCAGCAAGAATTATTAGTCAACCAAAAACAAACAAAGTAACATTTGGTTCAAGTTCAATAATAAAGTCCTTTCTTGTGAAAGCCTTTCTCAGGAGTTCCATGGCAACACTGCCCTCTATGGTTGGAGGTAAAGATGACGACCTACTTCAGTGATTGGGGATTCAATGGTCATTTACATAAGGAGTGGCTCTGTAAGAAGCATATCAAGGTTCTGGCGTGGCCTAGCCAGTCTCCAGACCTAAACCCAATAGAGAATCTTTGGAGGGAGCTCAAACTCCATGTTTCTCAGCGACAGGCCAGATCTGTGTGGAGGAGTGGGCCAAAATCCCTCCTGCAGTGTGTGCAAACCTGGTGGAAAAACTACAGGAAACGTTTGACCTCTGTAATTGCAAACAAAGGCTACTGTACCAAATATTAACATTTATTTTCTCAGGTGTTCAAATACTTATTTGCAGCTGTATCATACAAATAAATAGTTAAAAAATCATACATTGTGATTTCTGGATTTTTTTTAATTTTTTTTTTTTTTTTTTTTTAGATTATGTCTCTCACAGTGGACATGCACCTACGATGACAATTTCAGACCCCTCCATGATTTCTAAGTGGGAGAACTTGCAAAATAGCAGGGTGTTCAAATACTTATTTTCCTCACTGTACGTCGTGATCGGAATGTGATCGGATCTGCATGATTACATCTGGAGGTAGTCTGGCTCGCATTGTGTTTGGATCTATTGGTAGGTGTAAATGCAATCCAGACAAGGTGCTGGCATCCGTGATACAGATATTTGTTTTTAACTAAGATAAAATATAGGCTGTTGTTGTTGTTGTTCAAATTTAGAGAGCAAGCAAGAAGGCTGAAAGAGACACCCCTCTAATTACTGATAATACGTCTATTCTGTGCCATGAAAGCACCAAAAGATGCGTTAGTCAACAGAACTGCATGAAAAATTAAAGTAATAGCGGTGGGAAATGAATATGATGCACGGATCGGCTCTGACGTGATCCAAATCCGCATGTACGCATACGTCATCCACCCGCAACCCACCCAAACAAAGAGAGACCTGCACCCGCAGGAACATTTCTTTCCACCTCTACCGGTTCCTGTAGGCTATATTGCCTTTTAAATTATGTTGAGCAGCGCAAACTTTCCAGGTGATTTCTTTATTGTGTGTTATATTGATGTGTGAGTGTTTTCTTAAACGATTTACTTTAATGATTAGAGAAGCTGCTGTCAGTAATTTTAAATGTTTCCATGTGCGCAGTAATGTCACAGCAAATATCATGGGACATTTAAGCAGCAAAACTAGTTATAAACTTGACAGGACAGAGGAAACTCTCCAGAGGAAACAGAATTAAACTTTTAGCTTCTGAAATACATTTTTTTAGATAGCTCTGATGGAGATCAGGATTTACCAGGAGGACGGCTGCTATACTCCAGAAAATGTTACTGTATGAACCTGGACTGTGTGTGACCTTTTGGATGTGTAGAATAACACAGAACATTAATTAACACTAGATCCTGACCAATCCTGTCTGCGTGTCAGGAGATTTAAATCATCAGTGAAGTTATGCTGCTGTGCCTCGTGCGTAAATGCGCACAGCATCTTTCTTAATGGGGAGAGGCTTCACCCTATTTCACTCATCCGCAACCCGCTATTAATCCGAATGTTCATTTTTATCACCCGAACCACGCATTAGCCGCAATGCCCGCAGATATAAGTACAGTGTGCATTGCACTCATCTGTGCAGCTGATCTGCTGTTAACAAGGCAAATTTATCTAGTCACAAAGTAGCCTACATGCCAGTACTGCAACACACCGGGACAAACTGACACAATATTTTTCATACAAAGAAAGTAATAACTTAATGTATTATGTTTGCCAAATTTACAAGAATTTGTCGTAGACAACATTCCACAAAGTTTATGTTTAAGTTTCCCCTAACTCAACAACTCACAAAACTATGTGATTTGTTTTTTTTTTTAAGGGAGTCAAATGTGCAGGTTTAGCCCTTGAGGACAGAGATCCGATCTCAATGACGATAATGAGAATGCATTAAAAATACCAGGTGTAAACCAAAGGCAAGATTGGATCATTTATTATCCGGATAATGTATCCGGATACAGATCACATTTTAAAATGAGGTGTAAATGGGATGTTACAGCCTCAGGGGTCGCTAACAGGGCTACAGACTGTCAGTCTTGTTTATGCTTAATTCTGCAATAACTGATCTTTTTGGCCACTTGGGGGCAGTGGCAACAAATTGTGAACTCAAACATTGACATATCATCTCTTCTTAAGTTGATATGGCTTTTTAGCAAACAGTTGCTTATTATTTACATATCCAGCAATTACAGAGCAACATTATTATTCAATTGGAGTTTCTGGCCACCTGGCAAATATAAGCCCAATATTCACTCTCTTTTAGCTCTGTTTTTAGTCTCTACCAACCTGTGAGGGAAATATCTGGTTCTTTAGCTGCTAAATGTTTCACTTTCTGGTTGCTAACTGTGGCTGTCTGCCATTTGTTGCTGAGCAGGTAGTGTACAGTGGGTTTTTAGAGCTTTTTCACTGAAAAAAGCCCCCTGTTGCAGCTGAAACTTGCTTTAAAGCTCTGTAAAGCCAAGGGGAGCTGTATATTTGGGTGATAATTCTCTAGGCTCATCACTACTAGAGACTGCTTTCACATTGTTTTCTATTTTCATTTGATGCATTGTTGGTTATAGCCACTTTAAAGCAGTTCTATATTAATTTACTAGGTCATTAAGTTGACCATATAATTAATATTTTAGTTCAAATGGAAAAAAGGACAAATCAGATGGGGATGAACTAAAGTAGAGAATGGGAGAAAATGCAACTAGGATTTGTAGAAGGCCTTATAAGAACACTGTCTGGTGTGAACAAAATCATAATTTCTTAGATTTGTCCACATGCAAATGGCATGCATTGTGGTGACCCCATTGTGTGGATTAACTGCAGTATCTAAGTGTGTAATTATGCTGCATCAACAAAGAGAGATTTGGAAGAAGCACACAAAAGAGACTATATAGAAATCAAATGTCAGTGACCTACAGCTGTTGTTGGAAGAGACAAATGAAACTTGCAACCTAAGTCATGACATGATGAGCATCAGTAAATCCCCAGCTGTCTGACTGGCTGAAATAAAGATCAGGTGTTATCTGATATAAGTCATCTAGTAAGGGCCAGTATGGTGAAACATCCTGCAGCTGGCCTTTCGCGAAGGGGATATAATTTTCATTTTACCACATTAGTGTTTTGTGCTGTAGGTGAATATAGTCCTTAACTTAGGCTCACATTAACAGCAACATGAATGTGTATTGCTTTCAGTATAGAACATGAAAGAGTTCAATACTGAATTTATCTGGTCCTTCTTGCGTCTCATTGGTCCTTATCAGCTAATACACACCCACACAGTCACCTCCTTATTCTCCCAGGCTCACGGACACATTGTCACAGTTTCCATGACCAGTTTTAGTGAAGACAGAGTATAGCCTCAGGCAGCACAGCCTTTTATTTCTTCAAAAAGGAAATGACCTGCATTTTTGCCACATTAGTACGGGCCTGCATACACTTTTAACACACTCCCTTTTGGTCTAAGAAAATCTGTATGTAAAGTATTTGGCCCAGAATAGCAAATTACCAGCAATTTGGCGCAGAATGTTCCATTACACATTTCTACCGGTAATTACCTATGTTGTTAGTTAAGTTTGAGTACAACTGAATGATCAAGAACCAAGCTAAACTTAGAATATGATGCTTATTGATGAGAAACATTATTTCTCCACCAAATGCTATATAGACAGTGATTTACTGGATTTAAATTAGGGCTGCACAATTAATAGAGATATTATCAAAATCGCAATATGGCTAAGTGCAATATCCAAATTGCAGAAGCTGCAATTTTTTGATAAAGATTAAATGTGTTACAAAACAGTACTGTAGTGCTGCAGTGAAAATTAAAATTATGATGCAAAAATTATCATTCCCACTATTCGTGAATCATATCGCAGTTGTAATATCTGTCAAAATAATCGCAATATGATTTTTTTTATCATATCGTGCAGCCCTAATTTAAATGTATTTGAAATGTATTGGTTTACTTAGTATCTGGCATTTAATATGAGGACATTAATTACCCAGACTGTATGTTGAGCTTATGATATCAACAATGGTGATGTTGGCAATGCTTTAATTTTCAGTATAGTCACCTCTTAGCAGAACCTACTGTGAGCATCAGTATAATGTTGTGAGCAGGTAGTTTGCACTTCAACGGCAGCTTGATGTGTGCCGCCATCTGCTGGTGATACTAACTCAACTCAGTCTAAACCAAAACCAATTTGCCTTTGTGGAAACCTAGTGCACAAGGCCCATGTGATGGGATTTTAAAGGTACTCTCACTGCCCACTAAACATATTTTAAAAGACTTGAATATCATCAGTTTCCCTCAGCTAGACTTGCTAATTTCACACAAAACCAACCCTATGTATAGGCACATCTACTCTTGGACTCACACATATACTACATACAAAAACATACACACTCATACACACAGGCAGTAATGGACATGTACCAGCATACCCCCTGCACACAAATGCACCAAACACCCAGAGATCTCTTTATTGAGGGGTGCTAACAAAAAGAAAGAAGAGGAATGCATGACTGTTGATTTACTCTATGCACCTCAAATATCTCTTTATTCTGGCCCACAGCAATTATTTACAAGTGTTTACTCAACAACATGAAGTATGGTCTCAGCAAAGAGACACTTGTTTACACCCAATCACAGGGACTGGGCTCATGAATGTTAGGATACACAGTGTGAGACCCTTTCTCTCACCATGCTATTTTTAGTAGACACCAATGCCTTCCGGCAAAAATCACATGAATATGGATAGTGTGCTCGGCTGTACAGAGTGGTTTGCAGCAAGAGAGCAATGATTCAGACAGACAGCCTGCACGTACTGTGTGTGTTCAATAAATACTGGACCAGTGCTGGAGTATCAAAAGACTTTCAAGGAATAAAAACACAAGGATTATTGGTTACTAAATGTCTTTTAAAGAGGAGACATGTTAAGTGTCCAATAATCACTACACATGCAGTGTAGAAATCTGGATTTAGCCTATTTCATACTTTTACAGCATATCATTGAAATTAATTTGTGATATTGCTTA
The DNA here is from genome assembly GCF_020085105.1 of Siniperca chuatsi. Taxonomy (NCBI): domain Eukaryota; kingdom Metazoa; phylum Chordata; class Actinopteri; order Centrarchiformes; family Sinipercidae; genus Siniperca; species Siniperca chuatsi. The sequence continues at coordinate 11,920,312 of NC_058045.1, read as the reverse complement.
ATTCCTTTTATTATTGATTTAAAAATGACAGCTGTTTTATTGGGGGTTTAAGTTACTAGTTTTCCTGTGTCAATACCCAGCCAAAGATTATGAAGTCACTTCATTCTTAATTACTGAAGTGACAAATATAGAGATAAGAAAATTACATTTAGTATCACAAAAGACAACCACATAAAACAACAGCTTCCTCAGTTGGTACCATATTAGGGTTTTGCAGCTTGCTGCAATATTTTTATCCTCCTCTAAAGCACATAATTCTTGTGATCATTAGAGCACAAAAATAGCACCACCACACAATGAAAGTAATAGATTCATGATGCAGAAATGTACTGTAAAAAAAAAAAAAATTAACAGTAATTTGCTTTAGATATAAAATTGAATTAGTTCTTAAAAATGGGAAGTAAGCATTAAAATATTGGTTAAAATTTACTACAAAACACTACCCCATATTCATAACTAATGTTTTTTGTTTTTCCTGTGAGCTTATTTTTTATTTTATACATACCAGAAATCTAATCATTCATTATTTGTAAAAAAAAAATAGCAGAGTACTTGACTTTTTACTTTGCACTGGTCCTAAATGTATCTGGTTTACTTTCCATCACTCTTGTGCCAACTAACATGGTCTAGCTTCCTGTCCTTGACCTCAGCATAGTTTGCAAGTCAATATTATTCAAAGGCTTTCTGTGGTTATGCCTTTAAATAGGCCAATTTAGACTTGGACCACATGCATCTTGGAAGACAGGTTTATTTTGGTGCAGCTCAATTTTTCTCAAGTCTCCTTGGCCGTCGGGATATATCCTTGAGAAAGAGGCCAGAGGCATCTGTACTTTTCTAAACATTTAAAATCAAGTAGTACTCAGTGTAGCAAAAAATTCAGTGTCTACCTTTTAATAGATTATGGGTCCTGCAAGTTTAGCTATGTCCAGCAGAGAGTGCCCTGACTCTGTTAGCACCAACCACTGGCTGAAACTAGCAAGGAACATCCTGCATTTCACAAGTTAGTGGATCAAATATCCATTGTGAGATTCTTAGTGTTATTTGTATTATGAGCATGTATACAATAAAAGAAGAGAAATTTAATATGATGGGCAGTTTGCTTATTGATATAGTGCAAGTACATGTTGTGTGCTCAGGGGAATACAGTATTCACTTAGCAAATCTAAATGATTCATTTGTCATGCAGTTTAAAGCCCATGGCTAGGGTAAATCATCAACTAACACATTTTACAGAAATCAGTATCATGCCTCTGCTAGTTAAAAATGTTAACATATAGTTAAAATATCACTGACTAATGTTGACTTCACCTAGGGAACACTAAAGCATCTCCTAAAGCCCCAACACTCTTCTCTTCTCTTCTCACCCTACTCCCCTCCCCTCTCCTCTCCAGTATTCCTATTTCTTATCTCCTTTATTCTTATCTGCCTTGTTTTCTTCAACTGTCCTCTCCCCACGGAGTGGTCTTGTTCTCCTCACTTGCAGATGATGTGGTTTCGAGGGCTGGAGCTGATGCAAAGTGACGTGTCTCCCCATCACAGGAGTGGAGCTGAGGCTGGGCCTCACTTCCCCCGCACTGGGCTGTTTTTGTTCACCGCAGCTCATGCAGATAATTTGCCGGGATGCAGTGGAGGGCTGTCACAAGGACTTGGCTCAAGGGGTGTGGGAAAATAGCAGAAGCGTCTTCCATGCTCAAACCCTGCCTTAATGATGAGCATTAAATATGAACATCTTCTTTGTGCAAGCGATGCATTAGGCATCCTACATGTCCCTCTCCTTGCTTTCGCTTTTTCTCTCTTTTGGTCCCTTCTTTCCATCCCTGATTCTTTGCAGCCTTGTCTAGAATGTTGTTTGAGAATCAGTTGAATAATCCGACTGACAAGCAGCCTTTAGGTCAGGGCATCTCTGTTCAGAAAATATTCTCAATTCTTTGTGAAAGCACAGCACAAACACAGCTCTGCACGACTGAGCTAATGTTCCTTTACAAATGCAACTGAAATGACTAGGTAGACAACAGTGGCTTTGTCTTGGCATCCTTTACCATTCGCTTATCTATTCGAAGGCTTTTAATGTGATTGTCTGATTGTCATGTCTATCTTTGTAGCACTGCTAGCATATAGGACCATACCAAATGATAAATTAACAGGCAGAAAGCTCCTTCATACCTTACTGATCAGAGACAGCAGTCCCAGTTCAGTTGAACAAGTCTGTGTAGAATTGTTACAATGACAGTTACAGATAAAGTGATCTCAGGGAACTAAGGAAGAAAACACACCACCTTCCCTTAAAATAGACCTCCCTGGGTACTGAAGCAAAGGACAGAGTGACATTGTGAATGCTAACATCTGTGCAGAACCTTGCAGTACCAAATGCCCCAACCCCAAGTTTGAGCAGACTCTACCGTCATCCTCTGAGGAGCAGCCATTTTGGAAGGCTCTCCCGGCACAGATGTTGCATATTAAAATGTAGGGCTGTTTTAGCAGAGGAAATGCTGTGGAGAGAGGGGGCTGCTCCTCTGTGGGCCTCACCTGTGCCTTCATCCAAGAAGCCAATCCAAGAGAGGGTACTGTTTAACCAACCAAAAACAAAGTGACATTCAAGATAAAGTCACTCTGCCGCCTCTTTGACCCTGGGAGGCTGTGGACAAATTATTTCACACATGAACATACCTTGTTTACAACAGAGACAATTGATTCACATGCTAGTTTCAAGAAAATAATTGCTGTTAGTGTTACCATATAGATGCACTGATATACCTTAGCCATATGTGTTTCTGGAACTTATATAAAGAGTAATAACTATTAGTCAACAACATAAAGAGGATCAATGCTGTGACCCTGCCTGACCAGTGCTTAAACAGGCAATGAACATTTGACCCACAACATCTCTCATAATGAAACGAACATTGTCCACAAGATGGAGATATTCACCAGTTTAATGCTGAGCTCCGACCTGGCTCCGCATGAAACAGACAGACGGGAGAGAGAGAGCCCGAGAGAGTGAGGGAGACACAGAGGAAGAGATGCACTACATGGCTGTGTGTGACAGATTGTGTTTGCATGAGGCAGTATGTGATGCCTGTATAATGTTTGAGTGTGTCTCTTTGTTTATGTGTACAGTGTATGTGCCTGAGTGAGAAGGTGTGTGTTTTTGAATAGTGCGGCGCTCTCCAGCTGAGGTGTTGAGGGGGCAGAGTGTGCTAACAGAGAGGTTGTGAGTGGTCCCTGAGCTTATTGGCGGGGGTCCCAGGGGCCCAGAGCAGAGAAGAGGTCAAAGCAGGTCGGCTGTCCTGTGCGGTGCCGGGCCCTGCGGCCCACTGTGTGTGCAGGGGAGGGTTCAGGTGTGTGTTGACCTCTTGCTCCAGCGGGCTGTAAGTAAAGAGAATGAGGTCTGCTGCTTTTATCCAGGAGGCAAGCTGCTGCTGCAGGAGGCCTTACCCGGACCAGAAGAGGCCTTTATCCTCTTCATCCCACCTTTACCTCCACCTTTAGAGCCTGTGGAGGGTTCAGCAAATCCACAGTCACCACCAACCTTCAGCATCAAACAACAAACCAATAAATGAATGGCATTGCTTGCAAAAATCCTCCAACACTAGTACTAAAAGTTACCAGGCAGTTTTTTAAATATGTGTGTGTGTGTGTGTGTATGTGTGTGTGTGTGTGTGTATGTGTGTGTGTGTATGTGTGTGTGTGTGTGTATATATAGATTTGTGCTGACCTGCCGATTATCGGATAAACTGATCAGTAGATAGACAGAAAAATTACAATTTTGATAGTTTGTTATTTGTGTCATTTATCGAGCAAAACTGCCAAACATATTTTGTTTTCAACTTGTCAAATATGAGGATTTTCTTCTTTTCTGTGTTTTATGTGATATTTTGTTTTTTAATGATCAATCAATGAATCAAAACATGATAAACAACAACAGAAAGAAAACAATCATTGCAGTTGTAGCCATAATACATGCAGTATGATTATTCATTTGTTACAAGTAAACCAATAAACATGCTTCATTATTCTGCAGTATCACTGGATTGGAATCACTGGATTTTCATTTAAATTGGATACAGAGATACAATTGTTCTGTTACAGCATAAAGTGCAGTACATTTTGATACTTTATAACATGTTTAAAATAGCAGACCCATTAAGAAAAAGAAAGAAAAACTGAATGTCAAAAATACCAATCAAATTCATTCTTGTCAGTGAACACTAAGCTCCAAAACATCATTAAAGAGGCTGCCTTGATCGCCAAGAATATCTTTGCAAAAAAGGCCGTTTCTCTCATGCAGCATAATGATGAAAAGCCATTGTAATGATTCTACAACAATGTTACTGCATATTCTTTTATGTGGGTTGCAGTCATTTTTTCTTCTCTGTGATTGTGTCTTTATATGAGTCATTCAAGGATGCCAACTAGCTAATTCAGAGAACTGTCATAATAGCTTCTGTGGACAGTTGAGTGCACACACCTTGTCCATGGGTGCATTAATTAAGATGGTTGCTTGAAACCACTAGCAATTAATGTACTGTATCAACAAGCACAGTGCACCACAATAGTGAATGGTAGCCAAATGGTATTACTGCAATGGCACCTGGTCCTCAATAGGCATTGTTTGGCTACCTTTTGTGCCCATGTAGTGTGACATATTGCCCTCAAGCATTGACCATCTGACCAGGGAGAGGGCTGAAATGCTAGGCTAATAATAGGAGAGCATAGCCAGGCAAAGGATTCTAGTAATTATGCCCCACTGTGGGACATGATGGGTGAAAAGAGGAGAGGATAGGGCTAAGAGAGAGAAGACAATGGTGACAAAAAAAAGAGAGCAAGTGAGAGCATCAGTTGAGTTGGTATTACACACCACAACTAAAGAAACTACCACTTTTTCTGATGCAAGAGGATGACAGTCAGAACAAGTACTGGTTGGTTAGACTTAGAGGTTAAGATAGCAAGGACAGTCAAAGTACCAGAACTGGATCAACACACTTCAGCCTGATGTGGAAGAGTTGGGGCTCCTGGTCAGTGCAGCGTATATGTTCAAATCAGGCATAAAACGTGATAGGCCATTTCCAGGATCTGAAGCCAAGGTCTTGGCAAGAGTCTGTCTCTCTGGGTTACACAGACCTGCCCTTGAACTCAGTTCCCAGGGAATAGACTCATTCTCTCTTGAAAAGTGGAGAAAGGAAGCTATTATCTGACACAGCCTGTGGAGGAGACGCTGGGCGATGATAGAGAACTCAGCCAGGAAAATGAGGCCGAAGCAGACCACCAGACCAAAGTTTGTTTGCACAGTGACTTTCATATTGTTTGTGTTTGTGTCCGTGTGTGCTCTGCTGTGCATGTGAACATGTGTGTGTGTGTGTGTGTGTGTGCTTAATTTGCTGTATCACAGTGTATGTGAGCCCCTCACTGTGAGCAAAGGAAGGATGCAATTTACATTTTTGTGCACATGTACAGGAGCAGCAACAAATAAAAAATCCGTGCCTAAAAATAAAATGACTTGAGAATTAATTAAAGTCAGAGAGTGTGCAGCAACAAACAGATGTGTCCTATTTAGGGCTAATATCAACTTTAGCTAACTAGTGTGGGGAACTTGTGATTGATGGCGTCTGTCACTGTTACAGCTCCAACATGCCTTAATCCTATCCAGCGGTTGCATAGCACCCAGATACACAATGCCTGATCTTTTATTCCTTTATTCAAATCCCATCGATTGAATAGAGTGATCAGAGGCGTTGCCCTCTCTGGAAGAGCTTAATCTCTCCCTGACACATGGAAGACTTGCTGGACTTTGATGATGCAGCCGCATATCCTTTCGGGCTTTCAAACAACTCGCTGCGTGCGCTGCTACCTCCGTCAGCTGTCTGGAGAACAATCAGTCAGTACAAAGCACTGTCAAGGCTTCAGCAAGCAGAAGCTTCACCCCGCCAGCCTCTAATTCACCCCCCTGCTCCTCGCCTGGCTGCAATGCACTGTGGGATTGGATAACCAAATCCCAGATGCAATTAGTGGTGCTTTCAGAGGGTTTAAGCAATATGCTGGAATACTCTATTGTGCCCCTGTGCACTGGTTACTGGCAAATTGGAGTTTCATCAGATCTACTGTGCTGAAGACATTTACAAAAAGCTAAAATCATGGTGGACAATTCATTTTGTTACACTCATGCCGCTCAACAAGAGCAGTCCTGAAGATTTTTAATTGATGGGTCTTTTTTTTCTTTGTACTCACTAAGGATAACATAATTAGCCAGTTCATTGTTCCTCTGCGGTTATGTTAAAGAGTTTATCAGAGCCTATGCAAATGGTTCTACAGCTTACTACTCTTGACGTTATTAAGGTATGGGGCCTATTACATCTACTGTATGCATGTTTTATGGTATCTTAAGGCATTCGTCTTGAAAGAGTTAGTCAGGGCACAATGACGTTCGTTCGATACCGAACGAACAGACGATGATATATTTATCCCTCAAATAATCCTCAGGTCTGACTACTTCTCCATTAAAATGATAGATTTGACTTGAATAACACCCACACAGCAGCGGATGTCAGAGCAGAAAAATGAGCCCGTGTTGTCACAGCAGGGAGAGAATGTCATCTGTGTATCAAATGTGATCATCTTCATGGGCTTGTGGTGTGTGTGGAGCAGTATGTGCCGTCTGGTAATGTCTTGTGACAGCCACACAGAACCCATCCCTCACGGTGTGCCCAGATCTACCTGGGAAATGACCATCCCCATCAGACCGGGCCTGTCATCTACTACATGTCAATGTAAGGCAGCCTCATATGGTCAGATAGGCTGTGTGTGTGTAAACAAAGACACAAACATACCCAGGCTTCCCACATGCACAAGCAAGTGTGCAAGCACATATGCACGCTTGTACAAACACATGCACAAACACATACAAAAAAAGTCAAAACAATCCCAACAGAGTGTTGCACAGATATGACCTCATATCATAAATGTCCATATGTAATAATGCACCATAATTGTATAAATATCCATTCCAAGTGAAATTAAGCTGTATAGTACAGTATGAAAGTGCATCCCTGTGTAACAGTAACACTTACCCTGGAAATGCCCTTTCCACAGCTCTTACTGGTAGCTGTTAAATAAATAGATTTTAATAAATAATAAGACAAATGCCTTGTGAAATCAAAATGTCGCTGTTAACTACTGTTTCTTAGTGAAATAACTGATTTGTTCATGAATTTTGAAACTCCGATGCAGTTAGCATTAACAGTGGTTAATTTTCACAGTTTAATATGATCATTAATAAATAACTACATTTTACTGTAACTGGGTTCATTTGCATTTGTGCAAGCAACGTTGTTAAACTGCTAAATTCTCATAACTTCATTAGTCATTTGTCTACTATTGCCATTATTGAATTTTTAAATTAAGTTTCTAGTCTCACTCTCAGTAGCTTGCTGGTACTTTTGACTGATGTAATTATCATAAGGTTATATTGATAACATTTTTATAATATAAAAAAAAAAAATACATCCACATAGCTTTTAGAAATGTGCGGAATCACTTTTCCTAAAAAAAAATATGATTATGAATGAACTTTTACTGTAGCTGTCTGTTTAATGTTGAGCACTGTGAGTTTTAATAGCTTCCCTACAATATACACAACTGTACTCTTTGATTGGATTAAAATGTAAATATTTACCTAATGTCTTATAGTGTAAGGATGATTGAAATGTCATTTAATGGTAAGTGTTGCAATATAGGGCCCCTGTAATTATTAAATTATGGGGGAAAAGGGGGTTACTTAAAGCTAGCTAGCCATATCCTAAGATTACCATAGATAACGTTACATGAAACACCACTGCACAAAGTAACCTAAATCTATAGCTGATGTATAGCTATATGTCGCAAAATTAATTCATTACTCTATCATGAAAGATTCATCACTTGATATGACTGAGTCTGAGTCCCACTCCACTCGACCATGCAGTTTGTACAACGAACTGGCAACCGCTGGAATAGAATGGAGGGGGAGTGCGTCATCTAGTGGCTGGATGTTATCAATGTAATCAATAGCACCTTTAAGTAATTATTCATCAGAAGCTAAATTAAAAAAAAAAAAATAAAAACAATCAGAAAAGGGTAAAACGGTCAATTTCTTTTATGTTATCAAAGTCTACAACCTAAATGTAAGAGACGTTTATATGTGATTACTCTGTGACTCCTTTTGAGTGTTTGTTGATTGCTTGTTTTTATATCAATTACGAGGCAGCCACATAGCCCAGGGCATTAATTTGTCATGATTGTATCTGAACAATAAACTATTCACATGTCGAAGAACCATCTGACACATGATATGGAATAGAAAGAAGGCATAGATTATTGCCATGTGATTCAATCTCAAACAGCTGTTGGATGTAATAATTTACAACTGAAAACTAGAAATCCTTTTTTCTGTAATACACAAAGAGTTGTTACCTAGAAGTCATAATTGTAGGTTATTTGTCCAGCCTTTGTCATTTTTTTCTGGCAAGGTTTATTTTCTGATAGCACATCTTTGAAGCTTCTTCATTTGTTCCATAACAAATAAATGTTTTTCAGCTATTAAAAGAGCAACAAAGGCCACTTTGCTATTCCCCACCTGACAAATGACATAAAATTGCAAGTGCAAAAAATCATATTTATCTTGCTGTTTGCATTTTGCAACGCTGATCATATTTAAACAGGGCTTTGAACAATCTGCACTTTTTTTCTGTCAAATAACTTTTGAGCATTGTGTTGGATCATGCGAAACTAAAACTCCATCCTATGATTGTGTGCTGTCTACTTGGGTTGAGGGGCTTTACAAAATAAACTAGCTCCTTTTGGCTGCATTAGGAGACAGAAACTGTGCTGACTTGCACACTTTTGAAGAGAATTCTACATTTGTATGGCTGAATCGATACAATTAAAATTGCCTTTTGCGTTAAGCAGTTCGCCTTCCAACTCAAAGTGGGGACCTCAGCAAAGTTGTTGTTTTCTCAGTCTACACCATTTACCTCAATTCTATCATCACTGACAACCTGCTTGCAAACTTCAAGGCCAAGTGTGCATAAAACAAATCATTTCAGAGTGTCAGCAGATAATGTGGGGTAGTGATGCAAATCTGTTTACCACTTTTCTTCCAATACATTAAAGGTGCTTTTGTGTTGCGTGCTTTGACGGCATGTCATAGAGCAAAGAATACGTGTGTGTGATGTGTTTGTGTGAGAGAGACAGAAAGGCAGAGAGAGTGATTAAGTGGGAGCTTGTTTATATGCATTTGCTTTAAGTGTGAGCAGGTGGATTTTGAGGAAGCATCTGCTTCCTTTAAATGGTTTTGAAGTTTATCTGCATCACATTTCCAACTGTTAAGTGAATATGGGGACTAATTATAATTAGTCTTAATATTGTTTGTGTAGTTCTACAGAATAACAAGAATGCCTTTACCCTTTTGATTCCATGACTTGCTCTTGACTTCAGAACAGTTTTTTCAGAATATCCAAGGTGGGTGATTGTAGCCTGGATCTTTTTAATTTTGTCTCGGATCTAAGTTCAGACAACACAGGAAAGTTGTAACAAAGCTTTCCTTGTGCTGCAGCGTCTCTTGCTCACACTGTTTATCTTACAGAGCCTTAGTTCACCCTCACACCCATGTTCGGCAGCCTGCTCTTTAATTATGATTAGGCTGTTCACACTTCTCACCCTCCTCATCGCTCAATTACAGCGCAATATTGATTTGTTCCTGGAGAAACCATCAAGGATGCACAGCCAGGAAATCGCTGATATGCTCTCTAATATGATAAATGTGTTTTAATCCAACGTAACATTAAAATGCCATCTTACACTGCTATTAGTCACTAAATTAATGATCAGAATTAACTAGTTTGGCAGTTGGAACGAGACTGGCCCTTGGTCCCCTGTTGTTGGTCATTTTGCCCTAAAACTTTGTCCTCACATCTAATGAACTCATTTCTTTAAATGGAACTTATGGTAAAACAACAATTTATCATCACCCATAACAGAGGTTTGTTTGGGATCTTTTGTTCCTTTAAGTTTAAGCATCCTCCCTGAGGTACACATACTGTACAGTATAAATAGGATCCTCGAGTGCACTACATTTAATAGCAGTCAGTTGGTTATAGATAGTATCTGCAGTGGCACCTTAACGTGAGTGTATCATATAGACAGAGAACACAGGCTTGCAGGCTAGCCCGGCCACAGAAAGAGAGCATGTGGCAGTGTCAGCAGCCTAGTGCGGCGTGGCCAGGTTTCCTGGGGCGAGGGCTGTGCTGTGCTCCATACGGAGGGCCTGTGCTGGGAGCCCGGGGGCCATGCAGTCCCAGGTCAGCAGATGGGCCTGTGATTATTATTTCCAGGCCTGTCTTACCTGACCACTTCCTCACTCCGTGAACAGCTGTTTCACTCGCTTCACTGAGACGCTACATGAACAGCCATTTTTCTTCTGTTCTTTACTTTGTACATAGTATAAATCTTTACTGTGACCCTGCTCTGGGCTCCATCCACCTGTGTCTTACCTCGGGCAAAAGCTCCCCTGGAGGATTGTTTTTCTTTTTTTCTCAATCTTTACCAACCCAGGAAAAAAGACTATTAGGATTGTTTTCCAGACAATGGAACACAAGAGTAAACTTATCTTAATTTTACCACCAAAGTCTTCTGTCTGTCTGTCTGTGGCTTTGGCACAATGTTGTGAAAAGAAACGAGGTATTTTAGTGACATCCCATTATCCACAACTGCACCCATTACTTTTTCTAATGTTTGGTTTTGATACTGAACATTTATGATGACAGTCATGAAGATTGTTAGCATTTTATATAGAAAATATTATTTTGTTTGTTCTTGACAATGTGAAATAGATGTGTCATAATCTTTCAGAATATGGTTGATTTATCGCAAGTTGTAAGAACATGCCATTTCTCTTAGACTTTGTCAGGTTTAGCAATCACATATTGCAGACTATGGTGCTTTTGGATGAATACCCTCTTTAGTCAACCAATTCATCACACTGCAGGGAATATTGTTCTACAGCACCTGGTGTTCAGACTATTTCTGTGTTCTAAACACTGTTGGTACAAACCATTTGTCCTCCATCCAACAATGCTTGCAAAGCCTCATTACTGCTCCATTATTCTTGGAAAATTTTGCACCCTTCTTAAATATTATTGTTATAGAACAAATTATTAGTTATTTTCAATTTGCATTCTGTTTGGAAGTCTAAAAAGGGTAATTCACTTTCACCATTATTTAACATTATTTCTGACTGGATGCTGGACGAAAAAGAAATAATCCAGGAACAAAGCGTTAGGGACAGCTACAGTTCGAAAAGATCCTAAGCTTGAAATAGCCTTTTATGAAATATTTTCTGAACTTTTTGAGCAGAGTGTCATATTGGACATCTCAGGCTTTGGTTCAATATACCAACAGACACAAACAGCCTTTGGTCTGAGAGAACAACATCAAAAGTAATATCTTCATTGCTCTGCAATCCAAGAAAGAATTATTTTTCCAGAGAACAATTGGTTTTAGTAAGTAGTTTAACAGCAACAAAAATAAACTGGAGGGGAACATTTAACCAGGAACACAAAGAGAACTGCTGAAGCAGTTTTAAGCTCTTCAAATCGTTCAACATAGATTCAAGCGCTGAATGAAAGAGCAGAATCTGGCTTATTTATTGATGAAAATGAAATAGCTGAGAGAGGGGATTTCTTTGAAATGTGCAACATAAAATAATAGATTTTCTCAACTGTATAAACTCTAAATCCAAAGAGATTGGGGGAGGAGGCAGATCACATTTTGACTATACTAACTGCCTGCACTCTGATGAAAAAAAACAAACACTCCTTGTTAGAAAGGTAGGGAATACACCTGTAAGGTCAGGTGGCTGGCATTCAACATAAGGCCCCAACCACTGAGCTGTTGATCAGACACCTCTTTTCACACAGCTGGTACATTTAGATTCCCAGCCCCTCCCTCAAATCCCACAGTGTGCTCTCAAGGAAATGTGTGGAAATGAATTATGGAAATTTCTGATGGGAAACTTGGTGCATTAGTGTTTCATTTAGCTTGGTCGTTTCCTGAAGCGCTGCTCCAACCTATGAGGGACAGAGCTGGAAATATAACTCTCAGCGGCAGGGAAGCCCACAGGGGTGCGTCTCCCAGTCAGGGCACGGGCCAGTCGATTTATCTGCCAGTGGCCTGGGCCTGTCTGATACAAGCTCTCTCACAGGTGGATTTATCACCGTTGCCTGGAGCTGCAGGCCTACAAACTCAATAGAGGCCTCCATTTTTTTATACTGGCTAAGCACAGCAACCTCTGCTAACTCTCCTCAACCTCTGAAACTCAGGGTATACTCCTCTAGACATGTTTTATTTGTGTCGGTGTTCCATTTTGAAGGTAGTTCAGAAACGTAAAGGGAAGATATATTTGTTTATTGGGCTTATGTATCTGATTAGGTTTTTTTAGTGTGCATAAGTATTTGGGTTGCGAATACATTTTTACTGATTTTTGCCTTTTTTGAAATATCAGATTCTGGCCAGTCAGTCTCATCCCCTGGTGATCCTACATGACAGAGATTCCTCTCTCATCATAGATTAAACAGAAGTACTTTAAATATTATTTTCTTTGTACTTTTTTTTTGAGCAGTTCATGGGGACATTGCAGTTTATGGTTGGAGCCTTAACCCCTAGACCACCAGGAAGTCCCTCTTTGCACCATTTTTTATCCATTTGATTGTTAAATGAGGCTTTTTATGAAACAATTCTTAAGTTAAAGTTTAGAGTTTCTCCTGCTACTGCTACTGTGGATAAAAAACAAAAACAAAACGCCATATCATTAAAAAAAGCCATACAATTGCATTTGGTTGGTATATTCCCTCATTACAGTGAACATACTGTGAAGTTTATTCCTGCTGGTCAAACTAGCAAGGCAGTGTTAACACATACACGTAATTGAATAACCTGAGCATGCACAGTGATGTCTTTCTGTAATCTCTGCTCAAGAAATCAAAAATATAGTCGAAGATTAAACTACAGTGGCCGGAATATTGAGTGTCAGTCTGACACTCTTTAATTCTGGTTTTGTCCACCAACACCTAAAAAAATTATCAGTCTTTTTTTTTTTGTGCAGCAGCCATCATTTAGCACTGTGCAGGTAGTGTATCCTCTGCTTGTCTGAGCTTGTTTGCTTTAAACTGTGCAACATAATCATTTTGTTCAATCGAATCAAACTTTGGAGTTTTGAGGTTTCCTTTCCCTTTCCTAATAAAGTGTTGTGCACACTGTAAGCCACTAGAGGGAATAACACTCTACACACTAAACTTTGGAGCTACCGTTGTGAGAAGTTGAAGTTTTTAGTTAGCTCATTTTTAGTTTATTTGTTTTAGAGGCAAATTGCTTATTGAGTGTTCTTTGTAGAGTTTAGAATTGTATTGATTCCACTTGTGTAATCATTATTATTATTATTATTATTATTATTATTATTATTATTTAATATGTATAACTTTTCCAGTAAATAAATTACAATAAACCAACCAACCCTTGTGTATTTTCTATCATAAGAATTGCACAAATGAGAAATAAATGAGGACAATTAAAGTATTCCTTATATAATTGAATATTCAAAAAAAAATTACTACAAAAACAAAGCTATAAAAGCCTGATCCACCAAGACTGCTTAGTTGCAGGTTGTCATGAAACAAGTATGAAATGTACTGGTTTCTAGTACCTAAAGGAATTGCAGAACAGCAGCTCCAAGACATGCAGTATTACCAGCAAGCTTTATTTATTTTGCCTAAACTAATCTTTAATGGGTGACCATTTACATGTAGTAATGTCAACATATTCCTTCCATGACCCACCTGCAGCCTGTTGCACTTGACGTGACGTTAGACAATAAACAAGCTTGTTCTGTCTGGTGCTTGCAGATCTTAGTGGATCAAGAAAGACATGCAAAACATGAGTAACAATGTCTTTTTAGTTCTTTAGTATCACTTCCTGTGCAGCACCACAGTTCTGTGCATCTGTTACCCAGTACCATTTTCATTTTACTCTGCGTCATTTGATTTAATGTATATATGAAAAATTTGCTTAACTGAGCTTGAAGCCCAAATACTGTATACCAGTTTTGGTTTTGTCCTTTTATTAAAACCTATACTAACTGAAATTTTCTTAAAACCACACAATGGACCACGAAACCTGGATTTTTCTACTGTAAGTAAAATATACATAAATGCATTTTCATATTAGTAGCTTAAAAATATGAGAATTTACAACTAAGACGCAATGTCCTTAGTTACTGAGGAAAGCCTGCAAGTTTGAAGTGAAGATGGCTCACTACTTTTTCAACAAGCATTACCATATACCACTGAGGACCCCGTTGTGCCCCTTATGTAAGTGAAATAGAGGAGAGGAGAGAATGAATTTGCCTCAGGTGTGAGTTTTCCCACAGAGGTTTGGAAATTTAAGACTACATAGATGGTGTGTGTGCAAGAAAGGCCAGTGTGCACAGACCACTTTGAGGCATCACTAATGCAGGTTTTGAGTGACACAAGACAACAAGAAAATTGACAGAAAGGCAGTTTTCTTTTGAAATGCTCTCTAAAGAAAAACGATTTCTGTCCCTTTCAATTGTCTATAATTGTCCAGTCCTTTTCATTTGTCATTTTATGATCATGTGTGGTGTTGTGGTTGAACAAGTCAATTAGTCTGAATAGTAATCTGACAACAATGCGAACATTGGAACAGAAATTCATATTATTAAATATAATTTACGGCTAATGTCACAGTCTATTATTGTGTCCTACTCTTTCAGATAAATAGTAACTCAAATGGTCATGCCATCATTTACACTGGATGCAGTACACAACACCTTCCGCACTATACTATTTACCATTTTACCATTTAAAATTTTAATTAGCTGATGCTATCAAACAAAGTATTTTGTCTAAAATCATCAGCTGGCTGGCTGGCTAAATCAGCAGGTACAGGTTGTTGAAAAGACCCCTAAAAAAAGCCAATGCACATTTTAGAAAGCTTTTACTGTGATAAATGGGTATCCTCACTCCCTATTCTTTAGTGTGCTCTGTAGGATTTTAAATCACACAGGAGATTCACCTCTTCTGAGCATTTAAATTCTTTCCTGCAGCATTACAATTATTTTATGGACTTCTCATTGTTATATTATCACAAAGTGAGGGCAGGACCTCTCTGTCTGCAGTAAAACTTCAAAGGTCAGAATCGATTGCTGTAGTGTTAAATAGACTGTCTAACTAGTAAAAAAGCTTTATGGCCATGCCAGTTATTCAGCTTCTCATATCAAGGGCCATCTATAAAAAGAAACAGAGTCATAACCTTGACCTTACTCCTGCTAATACTGCATAGGTGAAAAAAAGCATATAATACATATTATTTTAGGAGTTTTAGTTTCCTGAAACTTTTGAATTTGTGCTCACTGGAGCCTTTACAGAAACACTTCATTCCAAACTGTTCACATAAATGCACCGTCAGCCGGATTCTGATGACAAATATCTGTTTTCAGAAACACATTGTAGCAGCCAACTGGTCCCCATGTAGGAAGCAAACCCTTCGGCCAGCGGCAAGCTGGTCCCAGCCCGCTGGCAGCAGCAACAGCGTGCCCACTTCATGCTTGAGCCACACCTCCACTCACAGTCCGTCACGCCAGCCTGCAGCGCATACCTGGCAAACGCCGCAGCGGCTTGCCAAGGAAGATTTATACCTGGTGTTTGACCTACTTGAGTTTGCATCTATATTAGTGAAGGAAAGGGCTTGGTTGTGGGGGAGAGAAAGGTCACAGAGATCCCAGGTTTTCCTCTGATGCATCAGGATGATGGAACTGGCTAATTTAATGAGCAACAGTTGTCCCCTTGGCCGCTACAGATGGTGCACTGCAGCTCAGCTCAAAGCCGTCTGGAAACATAGCCTTCACAGCACACATCATCCCCTAACATAGGCAGGCTCTAATACTGTACAGGTGCAAAGTAAGTATATTTTACCATTACTTTTCAAAAAATCAATATTTATAAAAATCGTTCTTTTTCTTCAAAATAACAAAAAAAAAACTTGCATAACATCTGCCTCTGATTTGATTGCTGATGTTATCAACATTACCCTCAACTTTCCCCATAACCCCAGTCACCCAAGCCATATATGTTTAAAGAAAGAAAAAAGTCTGTCAATATCACAGAATATATTCTGTATCTGTGTGTGTTCAAACACTTCAGTGAAACTATTTACTCTATGTGATGCTTATATTATATTATATGCTCATTTTATATACATTTGCCTTTAATTCAACACGGCACATCTGGTGACTTTTTGATCTTGACTGGAATTTAGAATGAAGTTCTGTGGATTTCAAAATTGCTTGTCTATATAACAGCTTATAGTTTGTAATGATGCACACCAAAAGGATGAAAGAGGAAAAAGTTTAAATTTCATCAACTGATGAATGTTCTTCATTGAATTTAGCAGCTTCATGGTCACAAGTCTCAAACATGGTCCCAAACATTCTGGCCTTGCCTTTTATGGAAGTCTGTCTCATTGCAATTACACCTTAGAAATTGACTGTATTTCATTATTTGAGAAATAATTACTTTCCCATTTGCTCCTCTTGGATGTATGTGTATTTTCATACTGAAATAGATTTCGCATGGGATGTACACTAGTCATACCAGGACATATGTTATCAAAGATAAAAGCTGCATGCCATGGAGCTGCTGGTTCAGAGTCCTTGCCCCTTTTTTGTTGCAATTCAAGCTCTGGTTAAGCTACCTTAACATTACATTTTGTCTAAGCTCCATAAACAGGTTCTGGGGCTCTGTTAAGGCCCAATACATTACACTATGTCAGTATATTAGTATTAAACAAAGGCATTGCTAAGATGGTTAAGAGGGATTCAAAAGTGGATAAGTAGCTGTTGCTGTTAATACAGTTTCTTGTTGTTAAAAAGTAAAAAAAATAAAAATATTTTGAAACTCAGTCTGGGAACATTACACAAAAAATCTCATGGTTTTTTCTACACCAATAAAAGAAGAACAAATTCCTCAATGATTGCCAATTGTTTAAGGCTTCAAGATTGGAATCACATTATCTCAATCTAAAACCAACTGTAGTTTTTATTTTTTATATATGAGTATCACCAAACAAAATTGTCTTTTTGAGAGAAATAATACATATTGAAATGATACATATCACAATTAAAAGTTGCATCTGTGTATTTGAAGACAACTTCAACATTTGTCAAGTCAAAAGATAAAACGTACAGTAAGCAAGTTAAAATAAATATTTGTTGAAGTGAATTTATTTTTAACTGCAACTGGGAAGTTGTATCACCTAAGAAGTGTTTACTTTCTCTCCTGTATATTGCATTAATCCTCACTGAAAAGTTCATGGCACAGAATGTTTTTCAAATAGTTTTAGCTGCCACAACAACAGCACAATAGCAACATTAAAACACTACAGGTAAGTCACCTGGCACTAAACCTAAAATAATTTGATGTCTGTGGAATGAGACGCAAGAGAAATGTGTTGGTGTACTGGGTAATTTGCATGATAGAATAACCTTCCTTGTGTTTGGTAGGAAAAAAGAGCTAATGTATTCAGTGTATTTGTGGTCATGCTCTTCAGTTTTTTATCACCTAGAGACTAGCATTAAATCACCTCACTGGGGGAATGAGTCGCAGGAAAGGGAAAAAAAATGAAGCAGCTTCTGGATCTAATGAATTCCTGGGAGAATAAACACGCCTTTGAATAAAGCCCTAATCACGAATTAAGTGGTTGTTGCCATCATACCTTTGTAGAACATACCCACAGACACGGGCCTGTGAATGTGTGTGTTCAAATTATTTCCTCAGCTCTGGCAACAATGAGAAAAAGATAAGAGGTAAGCTACCCAGTCCTCAGCCAGTCCGTATTTAAAGATAGGGCAGGGCTCATTTCCAGACTAATCCCTTGTTTCAATCCCCGCATTTGCTCTGTGCAGACCGCAGCTTCAAGGGTCAAACTGAAATAACAGGGAAGCTGTCCATGTCGTACGAAGGTCACTTTTGGCTCTCTCTCTTTGCAGTTTAGATCCTCCAAGTAAGCTTTGTGATGTAGCATTTATGACAAATTACCTGATATACAGTATGAAAATATACCAGTCACAAAGGGGCTCACTACAAACCGCCTGTTCATAACCACATTTTTTCTGTACCAATATTGGCCCACAGACTTGCCTCATTGAACAAGGTAGAGCAACCAGTAGAACAAAGACTGGGGTAAGTTTTTCTCAGTGAATAATCCCACTGAGCCTTCTTTGAAGGAGTTCTTACACCAGGAAGGTGGATAGGGCAGATTTTAATCAATACAGGAAAACAAGGAGCTCAGGGGACGTGAGGAGCCTACCAGTCAGGATGAAGATTAAACACCTCTGTCTAAAACACACTCAGTTCATGTCAGAAAGCCCGGGTAACTTCAAATCCATCTATCAAAATGGTATCAAACTGTGTTTTTCTAACAAAGCAATGTTATATGACATGTATTCTCCCCTACAGCTGTAGGTGAGCAAGTGGATCATAAATCATAGCAGACAAAGCTCAGCTTGACCTCTAAACGGTTGTATATCAGGCTATTCTGATTCAGTGTGGATGTCTTTTGGCCTCAATAGGTACACTTACTTTATTTGAGCTTTGAACAATGCAGACTTAATCCCAGAGGGCTGATTCTGCATAACAAACATTCTCTGGTTTTCTCCAACAGCCCTTGCTGTACTTTTCAAATAGACCTGAGAAGTGAGAGTTGGCTGCACAATTTCTCAAGTCCTACAGTGTACATAATAGTTCTTTTTTGTATTTAAATGAGCTCATGACTGATTAACAATAAACTAAGCCTTCATTGCAATATTTGTTGTCCGCACAGAAAGCTCTGAGTTATACTCCACATGCTAAAATAGCCAGAGCAGATAAATTAATCAGACTGTGAAAAACAGCATTATAGGGGAGTGTAAGGCTTTCTCAGATGCAGTGACGGAGGTCGCTGTTTTGAGCACAGTGTTTTTCTTTTGTGTTAATTAGACACTCCCAGTCATGTTGGCTGCGAGGCTGGTTTTGCTGTGAAATAATGTCTTTGATTAAAAGATCCAGCACTCATGAGAAGGCCTGTGTGATAAAGCTCAGTCGGGGGACCCCCCAGCTCTCTAAATGCCCCCCCCCCAAACCACCTCTTTCCCCAGACTAGAGGAGAACAAGGAAAGAACAGAGTTGCCTGAAGTGGCCATGCTGCTCATTTCATAAGCAGCCGTGCTACTTTGACTCATTTAAGAAGATGAAAGACAGTTACTGTAATATTTGAAGCGGTGGCCACAGCAGCTGAACAACATAAGAGCGTTTCAGAGAAGAGTTTGAGTGTGTTCTATGAGATACACTGTATAAGAGCATGCTGGCTGGAGCATGAAATGCAGCACAATAAAAGAAGCACACGCTGTCACAGACCCATCTTAGGCTGAGAAGACTCGGGCCTCTTCTCAGAACTGTGGGTCACAGTCAGAGGGCCCGGCTGAATAATTGATCAATGAATGTGCAGTGAAAACAGAAACACAGCTTAGCACTATATTTCCCCTCTCCCCCTGTAATGTGCATTGAATCCCACAGATCCATCAGCTACATGCAAAGCTCCGCTGAGCTGAAAGGCCTCCAAGTTCACTTCAATTATTCAGCATCCCTCCAAGATTATGAATTATTGAGCTAAAAGTATGTTCCATATATGGCCATGTACTGTAGCTTGCTGTAGACAGCACCCACTCTGTAGATGAGTGGGAGATCGGTGTTTGTGTGAAACAGTGGGCAGACAGGAGATATTAAAGCTGTCACAACTATAGATGATAGCCTAAACCTGTAATGCCACATTTAACTGGCTGAATTAAGGAATGATGAAATCAAGAAGACTGTTTGCAGTGTCAACCATTACAGCTTAATGGGGAGACCAGGCATGAGGAAGCACCCCACTTTCCAATTTATTTAATTTGGTAGGCAGTATCCAGAGTGGTAAATTCATAAGTAGACTATTAATTGTTTCCTCCACACCTTGGCAAAGTTCTGGGCTCATGAGTCTGTATTCTCGTCGGGGGTGAGAGAGAAGTTGTTTAGTTTTAGCTGCCATCTGCTGACAGCTTGCACAGCCAGCTTCGGTCCAATCACCTTCTCTGATGATATGAATTGTGCCCAGGCCTCTGATGAAGAGTTGGGGTTCGCTTTTCTTGGCTTGAGTGGAGGAGCAAACAGATGATACAATTAATTATCAATAGGTCCCTCAGTAAATCAAAGCCATTTTGGCAGCCTATGACAAAAACCCACTGAACTGCCTGCGAGTCTTCGCCATCTCTTCATTTCCCATTCTCAACAACTGCTCTCTGGCCGCCTGCCTCCAGTACAATCCACAAGGTGTTTGAATAGATTGTTCAAATATTTTTACTGTTGATTCTTTCTCTCTTGTTTTGAATATGAAGGCAGTTTTCTCTGTGGAAGACTGGAGAACCACTTGACTGAGTGCATTTAACTCTCCTGCCCATCACCCAAGCTCTAATGAGCATTGGCTGTGGCCGAGGCAGGGAGGCAGATAGTCGCTCATTATCTCCCTGCCCATGCTGGCCTCTGTATTTCTGTTTGTGGTGAGCCTCTTCTTTTCTTATTGTAGGGTAAACATTTACCCAGTGGAGACAGGCCTTGACCATTAGGCGCTAGGGAGCTATGGTAATGGAAAGAGGGCCCACTGGAGTTTGGCCCACCACCCTCCTTAACAGAATAACTCACTCACGCTCACTTTGGCATGAACCTTTTATTGGAATTTACAACTGTCTGGGGAGTACTCCTCTGCAGAGGTTGAACTATGGCTTTGGCCTTACAAAGCAAAGGCCACTAAGCAGGGTTTTTACAAGCCCAAGAAAACTAGATGGACTTCATGGACAAGCCATGAATTTTAAAACTGCCAAGGAAAATGTGTTCATAGTGTTGTTAAACACAAAGCAGCATCCACCTTTGCCACAGTAGTGTTGGTGGTCATTTGTAATGACATTTTGGTGCTTTTATTGTGAAACAGATCCCCTGAGTATGTTTCATGAACACAGTCCTGGTGAAAGCTAACACAAATAAAAACAGCAAGGTGAAAAATGGCTCAGTTGTATGTGTATGTATTTGTGTTGATAGGTATCATTGTTTTTTCTGTAGTTTAAGACAATATGAGCGTGCCGCAAAATGATGAGCAAGTGACCGTTTTATAGACGAGGATTGTGTTTTCATCAGCTCCCCTGCTGTGTGTTGGAAAAGCAACACATGTGATAGTGATGGAGTGTGTGCAGTCCTTCATCCTTATATTAGGGACTCTAGGGGGAGGAGTGGGGTAAGCTCTCTAGGGTAAGAGAGGCTCATTAGGCAGCCACTGCCTCCCCATAACCCAGCTGGGTCTGAGTGCCAGCAGACTGGGCAGGCTCCTCTCTCTTCATCTCTCTCCTCTCTCCCTCTTTATCCATCCACATTACACACACTGAACTGCCTTGTTTTTCAGATTCACAACTGATTGTGCAATCATATTAGACTATATTGACTTGGTAAATTATGTGTAAATGTATGTGTATGATGGATAGCAAAAGTCATCTTTAAATGATTAGTTAGTGTTCAGTTTTTTTACTAAGCTACCTGCTATAGCTCAATAAACTCCCCACTGGAAGGGTTTCAGGACAAGCACGACGGATACAACTCGAGCCACTTTTTGAGCTTTTATTGTGTACACATACACAATAATCATCCACAAGCTAGTTATATGTGACGTTTTAGCTTGTCAATTAACTAATCAGTTAGGTTGCTAGGTTGTAAACCTGCAATGAAAACACAAAAACAAACATCAGAATTAACTAATGAAATTACACAATCATGAGATATTAATTCTTAATCTGAATTACTAGCAATGCCAGTTTACAGACACTCACCGGCAAGCGTACCAGTCCTGATCAACAACAGAATGAAAATGAACCTAGGTGGCGCTTGCGCACTGACTAACTTCGCATATACAGATACACAATCTGGTGACTAGGAACGATAATAAAACATATCTGTAACCCAGTAAGATTATAACATATATGAAATATAACATAAATGTGCCTGCATTTAGAATAAGATGGTAAATATACACACTTTTTTCTTCAAATACCCTCAAAGAACATAATAATAACATCTATCACTCGTAATATACATACACAAAACAAATAGTGACACCTGCTGGAATGTTCTACAGTTAGTGAGGAGGGGAAAATATTCTACTTCACCTGGAAATGTGGCAGTTGCAGCCCTCTCTCTGAACACTCACGCTGAATTCATTTTCTCTTTTTGTAAGACACCCAAATACTATTTTTATGATTGTGCATAAAATGTAGTGTTTAGACCATGTTTGGAGTTATTTTTGCTCCACTTACATATTATCCCTCTAATATTTTATTATTGATTCCCTTGCAATTACAGCTTAAGTGTACAATTTTATTGGGCTTATTTGCGATGAGAGTATTATAATACTATGACATTTGTGATCTGGTAGACTGTCCTTCATCCAGAAGATCTGAGTTCAGGCCCCCATGACAGAATACATCCATCCTTTTGATGTGTCCTTGAGAGCAAATGTGTGAATCTCTACCAACCCCGGCCCTGCTGTTCTGTTGCTGACCCTGTACCTTGACCACTCTGCAGGGGGGAGGCAAGCAAACAGATGAACTTACCATATCACAAGACAATACAGTTTAATCTTACTGAATAGATGTGAAAACAGTAAAAATACTGATATTTCATTTGTAGCCTTCAAAGGAAAAAAAAACTTTACCAGGAATTATGCTTTATGCAGCAGTGGTAATACTAGGGGGGGTCTGCTAAAATTACTGTCTTCCACTTTCCAATGCTGTGGACAGTCTGTCTTCAAATTTAGGCTGCTAAGCGGGAGAGTCAAATTGGAATTCCGATTCTATTAAGAAGTCATGCCCAGCAGCAAATAATGCCAAATGGGCCCAGTGCAATGGGAAAGAAGACCATTATAGAGCAAAAATATTAAAGCACTGCTGATCTATTTGCTGAAGATAAACTTAGCATATGTCTCCCAGTGCTGTCTGGCCAGGGCCTGCAACAATGAAGACGTCTCTTATGGAACACGATTAAAAAGACACGTTAAGATCAAAGTCAAACGGCTCCCCAGCACTGCAGATGTGATGAAATCTTTTTACCGCGAGAAAGAATAATACATTTCTTTGATAATAGCTGTGCAACATGAAACAATGCATAGTCTGTTTCAGCAGTTTTATAATTAACAAGACACTGCAATGGAAATATGGCCAGTTGTATCTAAGTAGAGAGGATACCAGACACTATCTGGATATATTGTTGGTGTTGTATAGCATTGTACTGTATGTTCAAGGGAGACACAGAGAAGCCATCATATTACCACCTGCAAGGAGGTCCATGCATCCCGATGCGTGTATCATGTTCCCTATATGCAGCTCTTGTCTGTCAATTTCTCATTTAAAGCTGTTTGGCTCCTGACAGTTCATCAGGTTCTCATCTCCGGGCCAGGGATGAGCCATCATCAGACCACATCAGGCATGGAGAGGCAATCACAGCTGGGTCTTTTTTAGTCATGGTGTGTTCGCCCAATGACAAGCCCACTGGGTGTGGGTTGGTTCTGGGTGCGTTTTTCTGCCTACCTCCACTGTGGAACTTCTCCGAGGTACACAGATAGAGACGGGGTGGAGACAGACGGCGAGTCAGACACATCAGGGTCATTCATCTGTAACAGTAACAAAGCAGTGCATCACACCAGCCCACTACACTATCAGCCTGCACCATGCTGAGAGATATACCTGAGTACTGTCACACTGTCCGCAAAGCAGCCCAGCCCCAGGTCCCCACAGATGGCTCATTCTGAATAGACACGGACTGGTCTATCATTGCCTTGTCAGCTACAGCTACAGTTTATTGCGCCACAGATCTGGTCAATCATGTAGAGAGCTGAAAAGATGCACAGGATGGCTAATCATGTGACCTGCGGATGTGTGTGATGCAGAGAATGATTCATACTGTGACATACAATATTTCTGTAGGCATTTTTCTCTTTTGCTATTTCTAGATAACTGTTATCATATGAAAGCCATTCCATTTGTGTTTATAACCCGTAGTGAGTGTAGGAAGAAATACAGTAATAGAGCTGTTAAGAAGGACTTAGGTTTCATGGCTTTTTAATGAAGGAAAGGTTTGGAGCACTGATTTTAATGTTGAACTGTCAATTCCAGTTAAGACCTGACAATGAGTTAGTGTGTGCATTTATCTGTACTGTATATGATATAAGCCCACTGCTGTCTGAACTTGGAGGCCTCGAAGAGATGATCAAAAAAAGATGAGTTGTTTTGCAGTGAATGTGCTTTTAATGTTTCTGGCTGAAAATGTTTATGGTGTGTGCATTGAATTCAGTTTATGCAAGTACACCAGTATTAATTAGACATACATAAATGTCATAACTATGTTAAGATGTCTTATATAGAGGATATAAATGAGTCACTCAAACCTTTTACTTTATGCACTTTTGATACTTTGTCATCTACAGAAACTCAAATACATAGTGTGCATCAGTATATTCTGTGCTGAGGAGTTTTTACTATTACTATTACTGCAAGGTTTATCATTTCTTTTCACTGTATTAGAAGAATTCTACTGGAGCTGAGTCAAAGAGGGAGGCTGTGCTAGTGGCTACATCTTTTGCTGGCAGACCATTCTATCTGGGGCACCACAGGTGTAACGGCTTGTTCATGGCAACAGGGATATACATTTACAGGGTATCAAAGGTTTGTGTAAACAGTTAAAGCCAAGTAAGATTTTTAGCGTTTAGAGTATGGCTGATAGCCAGGTTACTCTGTGCATGTAAACACAGTTTGTATGTATTGGGTTGTCTGTGTGTTCACTGTGCTGTGCAGGTGTGTTCCTTGTACACTACATGATGCTATGAGAGGCTGACGATTTACCTGGTCAGGCAGAGATGAGGGAGACTAACAAATGTTGTCTGCTGGCTCAAAACCCCAATGTGACCCTGCTAAGTTGGGGGAAATTGCATTTTGGGGTTATTATAATATATATTTTCTATTGCTAGAAAATATTTGTATTACCTTGTATTTGGGGTTTTATGCAATTTGGGGTTTCAAAAGTTTTTATCTATTTACTGTGATTCTATTAGGGCATTTGCTCCGACTACCACAGTATTTAGCTGAAGAGTTCTGGAAGCATGTAATGAATCAACATGTGTTGTACTGCTAAGAAATTACAGTTACAGTTACAGACAACAGCAAAAGCAGACAACAGAAATCCTGGTCTTACTGTTGTTACTTTACTTAGCTATGTCTCCATTAGTAGAGTTTAAGGGGCATTAAAAGATAAAATGTATGGATTGTGTATGGAATTGTTTGGAGAGCATGAAGGGTAACTGAATTGTTATATAGTATTGAAAATGGTAATCTAGATCAAACAGTATGACTGTCTCTGCTTCTACATATTCTAACCCAAATACTTATATAAGTATCTAATTATAATTATATGATTATAATACTTATAATCATAGTTTAAAGATTCTGGACAGTATTTCTCTTTTATAAATAGAACATATAATGATGCAATTTATAAAGCATTAGCTATACACCGGCAGTGTATTTTCTTTTGGATGATTAATTTGATGGTAAGGTGCTCTGGAGCTTGTCTGTCAGCACTTTATTATGACACATATAGAAGCTTCCTTCATTTTGGCTCCTAACCTTATCATACTTGCAGGGGCTTTTAAATGGGGCATAACAAAATTATAATTTAATTGGTCATTGGTTATCTAGTTAGGTAACATTGCTATTACATCCACCCATTCTCATTACGTCTCCAATCTCATAAAAGCCAGCAAAGGTAACTGAGCAAACTTGGACACTAAATAGTATCATTTCCAAGTGGAGAGACAGTTCCAAACAGAGTTCCACTTTCAGAAGCCACCCATTACTTGTAGAGTGACTTCTTTGTGTAGCTACCTGGGCTCCGGGTTTATTTTTACACTCCCTATGTCCCTCCTCATTCTTTAGCAGCTTCAGGAGATGGCGTTAGTTTGGCTTCATCTCTGACAAAAGATAAATGAGCTCTGGGTCTGTGGTGATCCACTATGGCTGCCAGGGGGTTCCAAAATAGCAAACTATTTTTCATATGGAGCGAAGTGATATGGAGTGCAATGCAGCAGGCGCTAACATTTACCATATCATAGTATGCGGGAATACATTTCATTCTTTCTTTTTTGTTACTTTTACTTTCAACTTTCTGTTTATATTGGAGGGGTGAGAACTGTGGCAATTAAAATTGATCAAGTATGTGCTGAGAGCAAGCTTACATTGTTTTTTTTTTTAGAGATCGTGGTTAAAAAAAAGGAAAACCATCACTAAAGAGAAAAATTAAGTGATTATCTAGGTAGAAATGATTCAGCATTGTTTAAAGTATTTTTAAATATATATGTCAAATACAAAAAGTCATTCCTTCCTCTGGTCTCAGCATTCATGTGATATTCTCTTTCTCCTACGCTTGTAACAATGTGTAGTAATTAGGGTGGATTTGCAGAGCAGTGCAGTTGCTTTGATAGAATCTCAAAATTGGTCATTAATCACCTTCTCACCACGAGGCAGAAAAACAACAGTGATGTGTTTTCACAGGAAAAAATGTCCTGTGTCAACAGGAGATCCACCAGCGCTTGCTATCAGCTGAAAGAAACTTTCCCATTTAAATGAGGAGCTACAGAGCTTCCGAGGCTCTTTGAAGAGATGTGCTTGGCACAAACAAGAGCGGCAGCCTCTCCTGTGTTTTTAACAGCCGAAACATCGCTGACACCTGATGGGTGATCAAACACAAGCAATCTCTCCCTGAATCCTCATGGGGGCTCATCTTTGTACTCCTCTCTCTACAGATAAACCTGCAGACCACGCTGCTGGGACACCCCTCCACTCAATATTTACTAAAGGCTCGATCACCTGACTGGATGCACTGCATTTGTAAAGGCAAATACATTTGTTGGTTTTGCAGGATTTGCACTCTGACTACAGGCCTGTCAGTGCTTTGGATGTAAAGCCACCCACAACGTTTCAACCCCCCCCCCAATATTCTGAAGGGATGAGTTGCTGGCTAAATCACCTATGGGTAGAAACAAGCCGTGATGCCTCATGGAAATAGAGAGGGTTTGTGGGATGAACTCTTAGTGGTGCTCCTAGAGAGGTCAAAGTTATTCCTGCTAGTGAGACTCACGTTTTTCATGTCTCAGTCCCTCTCCTTAATGATCCATCTGTGGTGTGATTCGTGCATACTTGTTAGAGCTGTATTAGCATGAGTATTACAGGAGCAGGCGATCAGACTGGCCACACAGGAGATGTGCTCTGTGAGAACCTTTCCTTGTCACTGAGGTGAGATGATTTATGATTTATTTTCCAATAACTCCCAGCCTGCTCTGTGCACTGGGCCCTCCTGTCAACAAACGCCCGGTGCGACTATCCCCCTACACCTTCCCTCCCACATCTACAGTGGAAGTTTCTCCAGTCCTTCCTTCCTCTATTGAGCCAAATTGGGAAGGGCTTCCACAGTTATTAATACAGCTTATTTGTACGCATGCATGTCTACTAATTAGAACAAGGGAAGGGATGGTGGCGAGATTAAAAAGCCATGAATGAGAGAGCTCCAGTGGTGTTGGATTCAGTTGGAGGCTGGCAGGCTCTCCACACCTGGGCCTCCAGGCAGATGGTGAGGGTTGAGGGTTACATAACACCAGGCTAAGCCATATGTCTCCTAACCATACAGAACCTTTAGGAAGCCCATAGTTCGCCTCCGAATGCAGTCCATGTGAGACCAGAGGGCAAATGTGTTCTGCTTCCTGATCCCAGACCAGGTGTTGAGCAAGTTGCTTCTCTGTGCTTCTATTGTGAACATTGGCAGCAGAACAGCTAATAATTGGATGGTGGTGTATAATAAAGGTAATGATCATGAGTAAAATGCATCGCCAGGTCTCGTGTCCAGAGGACTATTGCATTGTAGATAGTGGTCTAGTAAACAGCTTGGTTACATATTGGTGCGGCTATACAATAGCTTAGTTCTGATAGTGTAATTGTTTAGACGGAGCACAAATTCATGGAAATTTATCTGGGCAGTAGTTCTGGTCTAGACTAATTTCAGTTAATGTAAGTGCCTTTTGAACATTCAATGATGTTTACAAAAGAAAAGGCTTAAGAGGTCTGTTTGAAAAAAACCTTAAGCAATCTCCTGGCTTTGCCGCACCTTATTCTCAACTAATTATCCATGGTAGATTTCCTCATTGTGATACAACTGCTTGACAATGCAAGACTTAAAAATACAAACGCATAGGCAAGTGTACAATATCTCACACACAAACACTTTCAGAGTGACATTCGAGACATTTTGGGATAGTTATAATGCAGAGATGAAGCATCCAGAGGAGATTAGCGAGCTAAATGGGAAACAATAGACACTGCAGTGGGACAGGAGGATATGATTCTTCATTGTGTTAATCACAGCGGAACAGCCCTGTCGTCTTCACCAAACAGTGCCATGGTGATGCTAATGGCACTGCCAACCATGACTAAGAGTGCACTCCAAATGATTGATAGCCAGAATTATATCAAGGTGACTTTCAGTCAGCTCCATCAGTTTGTTTAGTTTGATCGATAATAACCAACGCATCATAACATAGACATGCCTGCCACACAAACTCATTCATCAGCTTGTAGTCATTATCTTACTCTTTAATTTTAGTTTAACAGAGAAAAATATTTCATCCTTGTCTGTCAGAGGCATGTAACATAACATATCTGCAGCTGTGAGAGCCATATAAAATGACAAAATTTGCTCTGAATACATTAGATGTCAGTGTAACTTTTACAACCATGCAGCAATTGTATTTATTTGGTATTTGAATCTACAGTAATACTCTGTTTTTCTTTAACAAAACAATGTGTCGTAAGTATTCCCAGTCCGGTGTCTAAAGCATGACAATGGAGCTGGTCATATCCACTCTTAATGTGGATGTATGAGCAGGTCAGGCCAGCTGCAGAGATGAGAGCAAAGTCTCTGTCCACTTGGCCCACTGCCCCTGCCTGTGCACACAGCGCAGTGTGCCCACAGGCTACAACATCAACAACAACACACAAAGAGTGCCCCATGTGCTACATCACAAATGAAAGATCAAACATCAATGTTCACCATAGGCTCTCAGAGCAAGCTGTTAATCACAGTGAATTTAATGTGTTCCAGTTGAGAGATCACCCAGAGAGTACTCCAGTTTAACTGTGTGTTTTCAGTGAAGAGTTTTTGTTGTTTTAAAAAAAAAAGCCTCCACATAATAGTGTACACATTATTGCGCTGCCACAGTAGAATTGGATGAAATGGCATATAATGGCTTTCTTTGATGTGATGTGTGATTCTCCCCTGCATT
Organism: Siniperca chuatsi; assembly: GCF_020085105.1. Taxonomy (NCBI): domain Eukaryota; kingdom Metazoa; phylum Chordata; class Actinopteri; order Centrarchiformes; family Sinipercidae; genus Siniperca; species Siniperca chuatsi. Next base: position 11,890,783 of record NC_058045.1, on the reverse strand, counting down.
ATATTAAAGTCATACAGTGTACATCTTGTTTAATAAGAAACGTCCCAGTACACTTACACCGCAAAAATCATACTAAATAAAAATATCATATTACATTTTCAAGGAAAGAGTAGGTTTTAATGCAAATACCTAATGCCTCTCATCACCCTGTGTCAAACCTGAGCATTCGCCAAGATGCCCACAAGGGAGAGTTCAGATATCAAATTTGAAAAGACAGGGCAAATCCCAGAACGTGGCAACAAATAGCCCAATGGCAGTGACTCACCTCTTTGAGAGGCTTATGCAAACCCAGGGGGAAGGTGATGGATTTTTTCCCTTACCTACAGTGAGCGGAGCAGATGCTGGAGAAAGATTCTGGACGTCACAAGAAGTAAAATAAATATGTGTGTGTGTGTGTGTGTGTGTGTGTGTGTGTACATGAAACACTAGTTCACAGCGTTCTGGAGTTTCAATAACTTCTGGAATACTTGGAGGGTAAAAAGGGATGAGACGAAGAGATTACACGCCATCATGGCATGAGGAGCTTCTCCCCAGGAAGGCCCAGATCTCTCAAGTTATGTTTGTGCGCTTGAAGTTGTATCTATTGACACATTGGAGACTAAAGGAATTTGCAACTGCATGTAGATGAAACGAACAGCATATTATATTTAAAACTAGCAGTATACAATGTTGCCCAGGTGAAATATTGTTTTGATCTCGACATTTTAAAAAAGAAAAACTGTGGACATATGAATCACATAATAAAATTACGATCTGTGAACTGTATTTCAGCCTTTAGCAAATAAGCATATCAATTTAAAATGTGTTTTTCTCTAATCAAATAATGTTTTTTTTCTGTTACAACTAATAACTGTGCAAGGAATAATAGTCTGGTTAAAAAGTTCTTATTAGTGACAATCAAGCTGGTTGTTTTTACAACCTGATCACATATCCCCAATTTAAATATACTGTAATATAGCCTACTGATTTACACATTGTGAATGCATTACACAAATGCTTTGTGTCTTGGCGCACAAGCTGAAGTGAGCTTGATTAACTCACTCTGTCCTGCAAACATTCTTTGTGTAAAACACTTTTCTATTCATATCTCACAGTTTTTCAGCTCTGTTAATGCAGGCATTGTTTATTTTGAAAAGGTCATTAGAGTTATGAAGAGAAGCGGGTTGTGTAGAAATGATTTGATTGAGGTAGTGGAGGTAGCTCTGGCACAGTGAGTTATGGACACCCAACAGAGAGGAGCCTCTTCATTAGTGGAGTGATTAAAATTGATGGGAACCTATGGAGCTCCAGCTCCCCTGAACTCCCTGGAGCATAGCTCTCATTCTGCGCTCATTTATTTGGGACTTTGTGTTGATCAATAAAAGGTGCCTGCTGCTCACTATGGGGTCTGGCTGGGGAAAAAAACCCACCTAGGAAAGAAACTTGTTTTGTTGTTGAAGACAAACATTACTGTGAACAATTCAGGCTTTAGAAAACCTTGGGGAAAACGACAGCTTTGACTGTTGTCTCTATGTAATTTTCTTTACAGGCTGCCTATTTTAGTCTTGGTGAATTTTACACTGACGTTTAGCAACCCACACTGTCTGAAAAACATAGTTTAAAAAATTCCAAGTTTGGCCACACTTTAACCTAAAGGAATACATTTTATAGAGAATCAGGACACTGTGATCCATTCATGAAGCTTGTAAAGATGTAAACAAAATAATTTATACTTGTGTAAGGCATTGTAATGATAGGTAATAGTTTGTCAGTCAGTGTGATGTCCTCACAAGTGTGTCGTTGTCCTCATGATAGCACCGTAATGATATGATGGTGTTGTTAGTGTTCATTATGAATGTGGACAATGTTTGGATGTTTGGACAATGATTTGCCTTTCAGGTGTTTTTACTCATTCTCATTACATGGAATATGTATCCCAATCTTCTGATTTAGCAAGAGTATAAGTCTTTTATACATAGTTGTATCTTGGTCTATTATGAAATTAATTTGCTAAAGTAAATCAGTACTCTCTCTAGATTACAACAGCTTTGCACAGAAAATGTCATGTTGATTTAAGGCATATTAATTAAAGTGTGCACAGCCTTTGTGGACAGAGTGATACACTTGAAACCATAGTCGCTAAAAGGAACAGAAATTAATATCTGTGTATTGGACCAGAGCCAGATAATGGGCAGAGATGCTGAACAGAGTCCAGACTCTCTTTGTCTCTGTCCAGCTCTGCTCATTAGAGTGGCGCTGTGCAGCTCATGGCCCATCGCTCCCCACTGCTATGCAGGGCCTTGCCCAAACAAACAGAGATGATGTGAATCACATGTCAGTTTATTGCAGGAAATAAGAGTTTCTACAGTGCTCAGAGTTTGCAGCACAATATACATGTGAGTTATGACTTCAGGAAAGGTTATTTACATTCATTGAAATTTCTTATCAGCACTGTGACCCCATTGCATGTTCAGAACTAACATTGTAATCTGATTAATTTCAGATCTTCAATATCCATCCATCCATTTTCTACCGCTTGGTCCCGTTAGGGGTCGCGGGTGACTGGAGCCTATCCCAGTGACTTTGGGCCTTAGGCAGGGTACACCCTGGACAGTGGCCAACTCGTCGCAGGGCTAACACAGACACAGACAAGCACAGACAACCATTCACTCTCACATTCATTCAATACGGGCAATTTAGAGTTATCAATTAACCTACACATGCATGTCTTTGGACGGTGGGAGGAAGCCGGAGAACCCGGAGAGAACCCACGGTAACACGGGGAGGACATGCAGACTCCACCCAGAGAGATTGTGTGTGATGTTGGTCTGGTCCGGGAATCGATCCCACGAACCCACGATCTCCTTATTGGGAGGCAAGAGCTTTAGCTGCTCTGCCACCGTGCACCCAGATCTTCAATATGTTGATTCTAATTAGTAATGCATCGATCTCATACACTGGATCGCTATCTGCACCAATACTGACCTTATGAAATAGATCAGATAATGGCCAGGCATGACACAACCTTTATTAAATACTGTTTCTTGATGGCTGTCATTACAAAGGTGTAACAACATAATGATACAAACTTGCTAGATCAACATAATTAGAATTTGCACAAGCCTAAAATGAATGTTAAAGTTATAGTGAATAAATGATGCGTATTTAAAGCTTTGTATTGCCTTACACGTAGAAGAATAATCCTAGTTAGTTCTACACAATGAGGTATATAGATTTAATGTATCAGATTAGTACACTTCATCAGCCAGTATCCAGAGTTTTGCCATCAGACTCAGAATCGGAGGAGATTCTAATTGTAATTAGTGTTGATATTACAGTCCACAACACATACTGTTCATCATTATTTCAATTGGTGCAAAGTAATGTACTGGGTTAACATTTTTGTGACAAACTTGCACTTACTCATCACACCACATGTAATCTATTAGACCCCAGTCATGCATTGTAAAATTTGGAATAATTAATTAATCATAAGAGGATTGGTGGATTATTTATTCATGTAAGATTAAGAAGATTTATGTAGTAAAACTAAAACAAAATGGAAGTCTACATTAAGGAAACATGCCAAAAAGACAGCAGCATCTTAGGCTGAAAAAACAACCTGTGCTTGAGGATAACAGACTGGTACTTTCGACTCGTACATATTTCACCACATGCACAAATATGAATACAAGTCACCTTTTAACCCTAAGAGCATTCGACTTGGTCATTTAATTTACACAGTGAATTACAATATTTTCAACTAAACCTGCTGTGATGTGAAACTTATCTACTGACACAAAAGTAATATAATTTAACCAAAAATCGTCAGAGAGCTAGACTGATCAATCAACCAGGCCGATATAGACTTTTCCCAGAAATATTGGTATCAGCATTTACTGTATGTCGGTCGATAAGTAATAAGAAATTGCAGTACAGAAATACCAAAGATATGTTTGAGTTTAATCAAGAACAATGCATGCATTACATAATTTGCACTGACAAGTTTATTTTTCAACAGCAAAATGTTCGGACCAGTAGATATTATGATCACATTTCTGAAACCCCCCCCACAAATTTAAGGCGCACTTGTCAAATGTTTGTTAATGCTATGTGTTGGTGTAAAAACAATGACTCAATCGACAAACAATCTACTGTTGTCATCTTATTGGAATTTTTTAACCTCTTAAATATCCATATTTATCAATATCGGCCTCAAAAATCCAGTATCCGTCTGACTACCGTAGAGAGCTATCTCACACTGCTACACAAATCAAGCTCAACTGCATGGAACAATAGGCAACACAAATATACGATATACGATATACGATATACAAAACTATATATTATGGGCTATTGTACTTGAGCATGACATATGGTAATTCTAATGTTTTTTAATCAATAAGTCAATTACATTCACATCAGTGTGTGTAACATATCCTTTCAGGTCGCTTTTTCTCATGGAGTAACAAAAGTTTTGCTGGGAGAAAGTAATGATATAAGATGGCTATGATTTTTTTCAGAACAGCTTCATCTATCCTACATGCAATATCTAATTTGCTTTTCGACTCCCTTTGACCTGCAGCTGTATCACAGCTCCATATAAGATTTACAGCCTGTATTCTGCATGGCCTGACACTCAAACTGAGCCCATCAAACTCCATGTGCACTTAACAAATAATTCCACCAAATTAATTTTCAGTGGAGAAATACAGAATTATTATAATTATTATTACAAGTCCTTTAACTTTGGGGAAGGCATTGCTCAGAGAAAAACATATCTGATAATCAAACTTAGGTCCTAGGGTGTATTAAAGTTAGTTTTGTGGTAACTAGATACCATCTGAAGTGATTTCAGTTTGGTCTGAGTTTTTATTAGTGTGCCTGCAACCTTTGACTGCTTTATTACAACTAATGAGGCAAATGGGTCCTACCCTTGTATTAGTTTGTTTTGATGATTTTTTTCAGTGTGGGTTATGATAACAAGGTTTAAGCATTTGAACTTCAATCTTGACAAAATGATTAATTTTATATTTGTACACACTTTCAGATCAGATAGCAAATGATGAAATAAACATTTGCTGCTCAAAAGCTAATGATATCTAAATTGTGAACAATACATTTTAACAGAATTAAAATGACTTCTTTTGACTTGAGCCCTGTGATTTTTCTGTGTGGACATTTCACCCTCCCTAGCCCAGCAGATCCAGAGAGAGGCAGGCTTTGAGGAAAGTCTTTTTGTGTTAAAGCCTTTGAATATCTATTCTTTATGATCTCTATTCCCTCTGCTGAAGTTCAGAGTGTGCGTGAGCGGAGGAAGGGGAAGGGTGGAATCATAACACTGATGATGAGATGACACCGAACATACTTTGGAGAGCATTTTTGATTCTTTACACATTTTCCTAAACTCAGACAAATATATCCAGAAGCTATCACTGTATTCCATAAGCTAGTTCGATGAATAATGGTTGTTATGACAGGGAGCAGTGTCAATCAGACATGATAGCTTGAAGAAGTAAAATAAACATGAAACAAGGCGAATAAAAAGAGAGTTATATAAAGCTCTCCTTGATGTTCAGCATCGTACCTCTTTACCCCTAGTGTGTCTGTTCTATAATGGCACAAAGTAGGGATAGGTTGGTGCTGTCTTTTTCATCTCTCTGCCTTTTGTTAGTATGTTGAGAGAGGCAAAGAGAGAGGGAGAGTGAGGAAGGAGGAAGGAGGAAGGAGAGGAGGGTGCTGGGGATTGGACCCAGTCCCTGCACACCCAATTAAAGGAATCTTCTGCTCAAAGACACAGTCTGGCAACATGTGTTCTGACATTTGTCTTCCTGAGTGTTGTGATTTACGGTACCATGGAGCTAAAGGCTAAATTAGCGGCCGCCCAACATCAGAGACCGAACAGTAATGTCAGATGGGTGAGGATTGTCAGATAGGATCAGGCAGGCAGTGGGCTGCTGTCTTGTTTGCATCATCACATGCAACAATATAGGCTGGCGACCATGGTGCTTTGTTGACTGACGAATCAAAACAATGTTTGCTGTAATGTAAAATCTGCAAATGATATTCTGTGCAGTTTGTCTGTTAAAGGCATGTTTATCGACACCACATCAAGGAAAAAGCAAAACATATTTGAGCTGTACATTAAAAATGTCTGTTTACTATAACTTACATGTTGTGCCTCCTTACATGGCTGAAATATAACACACTTCTGGATTAATTGTAACATTTATATGACCTATATGGACATTATTTCTCTCAACCACTGTCATAATTCTGAAATTAGAGATACAATAAAAATTATTTCAAGTAATTATACATACACATTTTCAGCATCTATGTATGTAGTTATTGTGATCCATTTCTGTAATGAACACAGTGGACAGCATGGATGGACCGCCACTCTTCAGTAGTGTTAGGTGAACTTACGTGTGTGACTACTGTCATCTATATGCATGCAGATATGGGTCCATATGAAATATTCCTGGATATGAGATTGTTTTCTATCCTCTGAACCTTTAAAACAAACTCTAATCCAGATCCTCCTTCCACAGACACTGCTTTGATCTCTTCCTGTGGGACCTGCTTGTGCCACACAGGATTCACTGATAAGCCTTAGAACCAGGCAGCAATTACACTACTAATTACACATATACAAAACCTTGACCTTGCACTTGATTTACCTGCTTCTGTGCTTCGTCTCAGAATTCAACTTCTGTAGGCATCTTGCATGCAAACAAAAACAGACACAGTGATACACAAACTTGAACGCACAAACTTAATAAAAAAAAATAAAACAGGAACCCTAATGCTAAATGCACAGACAGTTAGAGTTGCTGTGGAGTTGAGGGATGTGGCATCCCAGCAGCCGGTGTAGAGATGTGATCTCACAAGGTGAGTGGATGCTGGAGGAGAAGGCTGCCTTGCGGTCAACAGGGAGGCAGCGGGCCTCAGGGAAAAGCTCTTAACTTCTGTCAGGCACAAATAACCACGCCATTTTTCACCTCCTGATTTTTAACTGAGAAAATCATTCCGGTCCCAAGTCATATGAACTCTACACACATGCCATGAGTCAATTCTAGCACTGACAGGAAGGAGTTCACTACAACCCGCCAATCTTTATTTCTTCGCTGTTGCAGAACCCCCCCCCCACACACACACACACACACTGTTCAGTGTTTTGGAATATTGGGTGTAATATACCCATCTTAAACTACTACTGAATTACTCTCTAACTATTGTATCTCTGGGCATGGATAAGTGCAGTGTGACAACTCCAGCTGTCTTGATTTCATACTTTTGTGAGGCTACAGCATGCAGTAAGACAATACATGAAAAATATACATCAATTGTCTGTTACCTAAGAACTATCCTTATTTAATCCTCAGGTTGCAGATAGTACTAAAATTATTTAACTGCATGCAGTGCATAATTGTCATCAAGTATCACTTGTTATTGCAGCTTTTGATGTGGGATAGGCAGAACAGCACCATGAACACTCTTATTCCCTACATCTTTGCTAATATGACCCTGGGAAAAAAAATAGTAGATATGGTAGATATAAATAGTGAATTACATTCAATCACATTAATGCACTCATTATTTAGTATGCAAAGGAATTCTTCTTTATACAGAAATTAAGACATAATGTTTTAGCAACCTGAGGCTGAGTATGGACAGAGTGATTTACTGTGGTCAAGCTGCTGCTAGGTGGTGCTATTGGTAGTACTGTTTTTGAGGGAGAGCTACACACTTAGAGTGCAGCAACACTGTAGATTCATCTGTATTTGCCAAAATTGTAAAAGTGTAAAGTCATCTAGTAAGTAGCTATCCTGCACTTACATTTTTATATTCCAATGCATTATGTCTATATACTGGACATTATACAGTACTACCCATGTTTGCTGAAACAGCAGCAGTGGCTTTTCAACTGCCTCCCAGGTCTGCGCTCCTGAGGCACTGATTCTGATATTCTTGAAAATATATAAGAGCGGGTGCCCCCGTGCTCGAGTATGTTGCCATACATCACATCATTTAACACTTTGAACTGTCAGAAATATGTCACTCTGTTTCTCTCTTGATACCTTCATCTGTCAGAGTGAAATCATAAATACAATCATTTCCCCAATGTTGGCTCTTTATTCTGTCAACCGTTTCAAAATGTGACTGTGCCTCTTCATTTCCGACGCATGAATAAGTGAAAGGCCATTAATATGTCTCTTTCATTACACTCCGGCACTCTGCAGTGCATGAGCATGCAAAGAACTGTGTGTTTGCTGGGCTCGGGTTCTGATGTCCGATTTGTAAAGCAACAAAGATATGTCACCATGTCCGCATAAAAAAAATAAATAAAAAAAGTGTCATTCTGAGAATTCATATTTGGTTCTGGCTGTTTAAATAGACAACTAGTGCAGTACAAGGAGTAAATTTCATAGAGTTCTATCTGGTTTAAATTATGAGCAAAATGTTGCACTCATCTGAATTAATTACTTTTTTGTAAACACAGCTGAAATTATCTTTTCTGCAGAAAATGAATAAATTATTAAAAATGTGTAGCCTACATGTAACCTTCTGTACTCTGCCTGATTGTGAGTTTTGTTTTAAACAAACACTTTCCCAAGATGAACTGCACAAACATTGCGAATACTGTGCTAGTGGCCAAACTGGTCAGACTTATTTTTCTGTGTGTTTTGTTAAAGATCACACTGTCATTTGACAAACACATTTTTTCCTCTCTTCTATCGCCACTCTCAAGACAAGATTAGAGGGGAAACTCATCAGTCTCCTTGGCTGTTGTCTGATAAACTTTTTATTTGAAGGGTGTCCTGTCTGGTGTCTCTGGTGTCTTCCACCAGTGCACTCCTGATTTGAAATATAGCCTTACATAATGAGGGAGAAAAATAGAGCGGTGTTGCACCCCTGAGTCGGTGTCAGCTTAATCAATCATTTTTAAACATAGGCAGGCATGCTTACTCTACTCGCTTCACACTCACACATCCTTCCTCTGCTCAACAATGTGACAGCAGCATAATTCATTTTAACTCAAAAATTAAACAGGCAGTATCAAACTTGTCCTTGCATCCCGTTGGTTTAAACACAGAGAAGCGTGTTGGTCTGAGTGTGTACTTAAGTTGCTTTTGTTTGTGCATTTATATTGCATCTATATTCTGTAGGTACACAATAAAACGTTCTTATCCTTATTAGATGTACCTGTGTACAATGTGCATTTTAATTACAGCTGTGGGTGTGCATGTATTAAGCATATACTTTTCATACCAGTTATACAGTTATGTGCTGTTTTGTGTGTTTGTGCTGTTTGGAGGTAAAATTCGGAGTGTGCTTACGTATCTCTCAAGTTCAAGGTCCTCAGCTTTGATGCTGAACATGCAACAGGCGTGGAATGGCAGTGTAGGGTTCACACGGTCAAATTGCAGTGGGTCAGGAGGTCAGGGAAATTTGGAGGAGCTAGAGCTGAGACGAAGGAATGGAACTTGGCCTCTTCGCTTGGCAGTGAGAGATTCCTTCTGGCTTTCTGTCAAAAAGTCAGCCTTCAGCGCAGCACAGCTCCAAAATTTATATCATGCTCTTGTTGGTGAGTTACATGCAAGGAGTGCTGCACTGGAAACATGAAAACTGATTCCTTTTGACAAAGTCCCTCTCTAGTGACTAATCCAAACTTAAAATGTTGCCCGTTTTGAGTACTTTTTGTAGGATTTAGCGTATTCAGTGTTTTTACATGGATTAAATATCTCACTTCATTGGCTTCATGTTTTTGAATTATCCACACTTGCACATGTCCATGGAATTTAAACTCAGTTGATTTAATTACCAGACAGAAGCATTGTAAACTCTGCACCTCTCACCTTGTGTCTCATTGCCATGTTTGACACTATTTACCTTCATGTAAATTATGTCACTTCACTAATGAAGTGTTTATCCAGCTCGAAAAACAAACAAATAAATGAAAGGTCAACACCAATTACAAAAGCTTCACTTAACGCTAGTGATCATTTTCATTTTGTCAACCAACTAAATAGCACATCTGACACTAAGCAGAGGAGACCAAATCTGACACTGAATCCAAATACAGGACAAGACGAAAGGCCATCACAGCTTTTTTTGAAATGAGAATACATCAGCAAGCATCTGCTTAAAGTACATTTCTTTAATTTCTGCCAATTTACAGTATGTTGTAGTATACTACATGTACTACAGCAGTTGGATGTGGATACAGTCAAATACAGTGATGATTATGTATATTGTTTTGGCCATGTTTAGTCCATGACAGAACCTTAACATTTGTCATTTTTGTGCTATTCGTGTCAGTGATCCTTTCTTTAGAAAAGAAAGTAACAGTATGGTAATATAGAATTGTAGACTTTATCGCATGAGGTGCAGACATGAGCTTTGAAAGAGGTAACTAAAAAAGATGGTGTACACTTTCCGTATTTTAAAACATATTAAATTGAGTTCAATGTTATGTTTAAAGGCAGGCACACAGGTTTCAATCAAATTTAATCATCAAGGGGATATACTCTTATGTGAATGATGGTCATTTCCATTAAGACAATCCTAAAGTTTGAGGAAGACCTTGTAAAGTCAGCCTAATGAATATTAATAGCCTATACAAACACTTTTTTTTTAACAGTTATGTTGTGTTTAAAGAGATCACACCTTCCCTATATGATTTGATCACTATAAGTTCATTAGTATTTGGCACAGTGATTTATTTTTATTGCTGACTTGTCTATCAGCGGTCTGGCTCTGTACAGGAGGGCAGGACCACGTCAAAGTCCACGTGCACCGCTTTGAAGAGGCTGGGGATGCCGCCTCGCAGTTTGCCCGCTGATCCCTCACAGAATGCATGTGTTTGTAATTGCTGCTCAACAAGCGGTGCATGGATGCCGGTTGCCAGAGTGACGTTTGATGCCAGCTGTACACGGCACTGTATCTTAAAGCGTATTCTCTCCAAACTGATGTCAGTCTTAACTTTTATCTGGCAGAGCGGAGACACAGGTTATTCTGTGAGTAAAGGGAAGAGTCCTTTCATCAACTCGAGCAGACTGCTCAGAAATGCAGTCCGCTCCTCCCACAGGACGGTGGAGCTGATGATGATGATAATGGTGGTGATGATGATGAAAATAATGATGAGCGCTGTGGTTATCCTTGTTTGAATTCTTAGACATGAAAGTTGAGTTGTTATATGGTCTGGAGTCGCACACAGACTGCCTAATGCTGCAGCCAGGGATGGCATCCACTGGGAATAGATTTGCAGTAAATACTTCCTGTACCTCCGCAGCTTTTGACTGTAAATTGCAAACACAGACTGTATTGTGAATGGAATATGATGATGTGGATGATAGTGGCCATATTTAGCTGGAAGGTATTTGCAGATTGCCATTAAAGCAAAAATAACAACCACAAGAGCTGCAGTTTTCACACATTATATTCTCCTTTTTTAGCTTAATAGCCCAATAAAATGGTTTAGATCATGACATGATGCAAATGCATGTCATCATGATGTATTTTGACCATGTTGGCCAGTTTTCAGTTTCAAATTCAGCAGCAGCCTATAGGCTAGGTACTATTATCACAAGTATTATTATTACACAACTTGTAAGTGAGACAATACATAGGCTCGATGTAGAAAACTGCTGAGCAAGGCTTGACTAATAAAATATTTCCATTTCCCATGTAAAACTGCGCAGGGTCGATCAGCATGGATTATGCTGAGGCCTACATCTATTCTTCGGCTATTGACAACCTCTCCCTTTTCAGTTTGCATGACTGGAGCTCTCACTAGCGCTGCTAGTGGACAATCAAACCTACACACCCACCTCCAGACACACTCGCATTTCTCATTTCTTACTTCTAGTCTAAATTAGATAGCAAGACGTAGTGTCGGAGCTCGCAGATCGCATAGAATTAGTTTTAAGTACTAGCGGTAGTTAAACAGTAAATCTGAAATTCAACATGGAGTCCCCTCCAGATCCAGCGAGCGACCCGGGCAACAGCGCCTCGGAGCCGGCTACCCCGGTCAGGGAAACCCCGGTAAACCTGGAGACGCTCCGGAAAGCGGACCATCCAGCCCCGGTTCGAAGGCAGACCTGTTCAAGCACCAACAGAGGTAAGCGGACCGTGTTTTGCTTTTTACTGTATGAGAAATAAAGACCGATCGAGGTATTTTTTTAATCGAACTTCAAAATGAATTAAATCGCTTCCCCATAAATAACCGCACACTGTCTAAATTCACCCAACCACAGGGACATGGCTTTTTATTTAGTAGGCTACCACCGCGGCTTTTGCCCGTTCGGTTGTAATTAGTGCCTCCGTGTGTGTTGCTGGTGTTCATGCTCCACTGACAGCTCAAATCATAGCGGGGTGATATGGTCACAGATGTCACATTTACTCTGACTGTAAGATAAATCAATTACCCAGCAACTTAAGATTGACCAACAGGAGCTTCTCTTCGTGCCAAAACAGGCCAACCTGTCCGCTCAAACGCGATATTGTCAAAGTGTCAAAAGTGAACTTTTGGAGACTGTGGGCTAGTTTATTGATCAGTCCCATTCTCCTTTGTAGAGACGTGTCCTCCGCTATGCACACAGCGCCGTCTGGCTGGATTTTTACATCTCCAGCTAACAGATTTAGGCTATTCCTGTGTGCAAAAAGACGCCCCAGCAGCTGGAATTTGTTTAGCGCCAGCTCTCAAACACAGTTGCAGGCATGAAGGCGCTGCACGCCTTTTGCGACTAAACCTCCACATGATCAGACAGTGAAAACTAGACAGGCCTATATTATCAATTAGCCCGTCAAAAGTCTGTCTGCTGCTGAGGACTAGTTCATTTTACATGATTTATCCACCACGTCCCGTCCATGTTGTACAGTACAGACAGTATTTAACCACACCCCCTCTCGACTGTCTCCAGTACAGGCTAACCGGGATCATCCAAGTTCAAAGAAATTCAGATTTCTCTGCTGATTCTTCACAGGCAGAGTTGGTGTGTGCATGACAGTGAGGCGAATGGTGTATTTGTGACAATTAATTCATTGCACGGTGGGTTTTGTGCGCGAACTCTTCCTGTGCACAAGGGTATATTTAGAGTGTGATATGGTGAATGTGGAATGTAAGCTGGTTATGTAACAGGTTTAGCCATAAACAGAGGCGCGCAACTGAGAGCAGAAATCATCATCGCAGATCTTTGCACTTTATACAAGAGCTCACCCACTCCCCGTGATCACCACGGTTGTTTAATTACAAAAAAATCACAAAAAAATAAACAAATCACTGCACTTCAGCGGATATTTATATGCCACTGAAGGGAAACTGTGACTTTGTGGGTTGGCACAGCCGGAGCACTTATGTAATAGTGGGGCAAAGACAGGTAGTTGGGAGGCTTCGTGGATTGATTTCTTTTTTCGCAAGTCTGACTTTGAGACACTCCTAACCTGCTGACCCATATTCACCCCACCCTTTTATGCACAGGATTAACGTGCGTCTGGGAAAGAGAAAGACAGGAAAAAGAACGCCTTCGGTCTGTTATGTAATGCTGAATGGGTGAAAAAAAACACCCCACATGTTCAGTGGGACAACCTCTGCAGCTTTGAAGGAGTTTCCCTGCACTGAAACTTTGTTTTGACCCTTTTGCAAAGAATAAGACTGATTGTTAGAGAGCATTAGCAGTAGAAGCCTTAAAGAAAAGTTGTGAGAACTGTTGTCTAAAATGAGTTCTGATTCAATGCCTAAATGAATTGAGTCTCATGTTTAACTGTGTAGTTCAAATTTCCATGTGTCAAACAGGCAGATGCCTGCTCAATTTTCAGAAGACTATGGTAACAACAGTAAATACATTTTTTATCTTATCTTTCACAGTCATTAAGTTGCCATCTGTAGCTTTGATGTACAGTTACATACAGTAACAGCAATCTATTGTGGTCTGCCATCTAACCTATAGCCTACTCTCTTGGAGTGGGTTAACGAGACATTTTAACATTGCAACAATTGGCCTATATTTATTTTCACTGGGCGCACAAAGCTGATTATTTATACCTGTAATAATGTAGAAATATTCACCATGCAGGAGAGCAGAAGAAACGTTTGCTTTCATAAAGAAATGCTTTATGCTTTATTTAATAAAGCATTGATGTAAAGTGTTCTATTAAGGAGTAACTGCAGTTGGTTTATTGCGTTAGGATTACTCAAAAAATAAAACAATAAAAGACATGTATGGCTCACGGTAGTGTTACAGACTTGTAAGACATTTTTTAGGATTACAGTTCTTTGCTCAAACTTGGGCGTTTCAGGCCAGCCACAGAAACCAACATCTGAAAGGCGGCAGACACTTGCTCACGCGCAGTTTCCCTCTTTACACCAGCTGTATTAGACTTTCTGAGGATGCACATTTCTTATCCTGCATGCAGAGCGTTTACTGTTTTAACCCTGAGTGCTAATACCTTTTTAAGTAGAAAGGGCTTACTTCAGCAGAAGCTCTGCTGTAAGACTTGAGTGGGTCAGAGAACAGGCCTTGGAGGGCTGTGGATATCATTACTGGAAAGAAGAAAGGGTGTTATTTTCATATTGCAAGATCCCTCAGTTCGCAAATTTGGAAACAATCAATATTAATGGCTTGGTTATGTAAGGTCATGGTCTCTGCAGAGGCTTGAAACCTCACAGTTGCACAGGGAATCTTTGTAGCCGCAGATCTGATAAGAGCTCCGGTGACATGGATCCTCTGTTAACATGAGCTAGTTTGAGTGTCGAAAGTGTGTATACAGCTCATGTGCGCGTTGTAGTACTGTAGTAGAAGACTACACTGAATGACACTGCACACTACGCTTGTCTTCTTATGCTGTTCAAATGCTTGTTATTGTCAAACATCATTTTCTTTCATTAGGGAGAAAGAGGTGAATGACTACTATAAAAGACAAAAAACATTATGTTGCTTTTAACATATTGTACTTATTGTAAAAGTTGTCTTCAGCTGACATGCGATGTGATTTCCTACAGTGGAGAATATTATAGTGCGTCCTGCTTATTAGCTTGCCTCAGTGTCGTATCTCAATTGAATCTCCGTTTGATCTTTTCAAACTAAATACCAGTTTTCAACCTATTAGGTCACAGTCCCATCACAAGTTTTTGTTACCATTTTCTTAAGATACTTTTTTTTTTTGCCTTTTTAAATGTTTGTTTCATTGTGGGAAGTAAATTTGACCTGGCACTGCAGTTTTAGTAGCTGATCCAAACTAAAAAGGCAGGAGTATAAAAATATTCAGTCTTCTCTTAATGAACATGTAACCAGACTTTCATCCAGCAGTTTTATTTTTGGGCAGCGAAATAAGAGCCCTCGGCTAGAGTGGCAGCATTTATTTAGTTGTTGTTGACACAAGACGGATGAGGTGCTGGGACGCAGGCTTTTAAAAAAAGGTTTTACACAAAATCTCAGAAAGCCAGGAGTTGGCATGGGGCTTGCACGCCACTCGAGTGGACAGCAACATTATTGAGGCTGTGGCATTCTCAAATTCAATGAATTAGGGCTCTCTGCCCACTGGAGAGCATGAAGATACAGGTATAGGCTCATAGCTGAGCCTTCAGCTCGGACAGATCCGGGAGAGGAACTCTATTAGGTGTCTCTTTTTTTTCTGGCTGGCTGGCTGTAACATAATATCGAGTTGCAGCCCTCCTGCGTTTTCAATTCTTAAGTGTGGGTGAGGTGATAATATCATGAACTCTTTTATTGGTACCTGTCAGACAGTTAACATTGTTAACATTTAATAATCAGCCTATTTAAAGTCAAAGCTGAGTATTTGATCTATTCACATTAAGTTCTGTAAGCCCAATAGTATAAAACATCAGCCAGTTTAACTGAAAAAGATAAACAGTATTTCTTTAGCTGTACGCTGAGCTGTTGCATAGACGGTGAAATCTGCTCTTAGTTTAGACTTTGGCACCACTTTTGGGGGGTCTTCTGTTGTTACTTCAAAGGTCAAATTACATTTGAGTGGCAGCATGTTTATCTAAAGAGGATATACCTGTCAACATCAACATAACATAAGGATTAATAGTTAAATGAGCACTAATTGAGATTTTGTCATATCAGGTGTGAAGCTCTTTTTTTCACGCCATCAGTTCAAAATAATAAGTAACAGAATGTATAAAATAATTAAATATTGTTTTGGCTCATATTGTCCTACTTATTTGTAAAGTGCTGTAAATTGCTCATTACTTTTTAGGTCCCATGAAATGAAAAATCCCTTGTCTCTTTTTCCTACCTCGTTTCCCTCAGTGGATTGTTTTATCTATTGTCATATGCCAAAAATATGGTTATGTGTTGTTGGATATTTTTATATCCCCCAGAAAGTTGAAAAAGTTTTTTGCTGATGTGTATAAAAATTCTGTCCAATTAAACGTTATGTTTAATTTTACAGCTTCCAAACTAAGTCCTCCATCATATACAATCTGTAAGTTTACCCCTGTAATAAAACTAACTAGCATTAACTAGAGTAATACAGATCAGAGGGGTGTGTTTGGGTGCCTCAGAAATTTTGTTTCCATTTCTTGATGTGTCTCAGTTGTGCTGTAAATGGCCCAAATTTACTTTTAAACTCATTATATTCATATATTAAAATTAAGTCCCTCCTGATTTGAAGTCCTGCCTTAACAACCTGCTTTGTGAGGAAACAGGTCAAACTTTGCGAGAAAATTCTACTCACAAAGGCATTTCATGGGACGTTTTTAACTAAGTGGTTAGGGTGCTTCTTATGTTTAAACAGCAGACATTTGAATGTTTTGGGCTCCGCTAGCGAGAGTGCAAGGCTGAAAGGCGACTCTGCCACTTTTTTGGTTGGGCGGTTAACCACTTTGGTTTAATTTAGTGTATCAGTGCGGCATCTAGGGGCCACTAGCAGGGTTTTAAGATTTTTTTTTTGTAATTATCACTGGAGCATTTAATCTTCCATATCTATGATATGAAGGACTTATAAGTCTTGCAATAACCCGTGATGATGTAGAGTGGTACGTTTTCTGTATTTGGTACGAGGGAAGCTGCCTGAAAGGACTCCTGTGGATTTTATTGTAGGAAACTGCTTTGTAGACACACTGTTGGTCCTCCCCAGCCAGTGAAAATTTACACACTGACATTTCTAGCTGTTAGCAGGCATACCATTGCCTGGGTTCAACACTTTTCTCTCTATAAGTCTGAACATCTGGGCCAATAGCTTCAAAGTTCACCATGCTGAAATGTACATGCATTTATATCAGTTGTGTAGAAATGGCCATCATTTGTGTTCTGTGGCACCTAATATGATATGAAGTTATTTGAGTCCATGTGCTTTCAATCAGTACAGGATTTTTTTTTCTCTAAAGTGCAACGGTTATACAAGTTGTTAATTGGTGCTGGCATATTACAAAACTCTTTGTTACACAGCTCATGATATGCACTTTAGATGCAGAACAAAAAGTGAAAGGGTCTGACAAGCTAATACACTATTACAAGAAGGCATTCCACAAATGTTCTGGTGTAGCTGCTGTTTTCAGGCATATATTGTAGGCAACGCAATGCAAGCCCTAGTAGGCTATATTAATTAAAAAAAGTTTAGAAATGTCAAACTTACCCTAGACTAAATATGAAAGTTTAAGTCTTGCGGGACAATTTATTTTGGAGTTTGAATCACCAGTGGCTTAACTGGGGCTGGCGGAAGTTTCAACTGGTGACAGACACCAGATTTGATGTGAAATCTCCAGTGGTGAATGATAGCTCAGATCTGTGGCCCGTTTACAGAAGTTTGTATGTATGTAGATAGAAAAGTCTGAATAGTAATGACCGGAAATACTCCAGATACATTATTGGAGGGCATTAAAGGAGTCTAAATTTAATGTGGTACACTGTGACCTAAGTACTGGTGCCGCTTGGCTCCATGCTGCTCTGTGCCTCTCTGATATAAAATGGGCCCTTTAGAGGAGGCCTAAAGGGAAAGAGGTGGTGAGAGGGGTCTAACGGATCACTCAGAGGAATTCTTAGGTCACATCTAGGGCCAAGCCTTTCACATCTCTACCAGTGTGGTGGGTGCAAAGCTCCCAAGCAGGTAGGTAAGCCCCAGCACTCAGTCAGGAACTTTGACCAGCAGCATCTTGGAAACCATCATTCCCCTGCCTTTGAACAAAATCATACTGGACATATACTTTCATGCTGCTTCATGTCATCTGCGTCAAGTCATGTGAACCTAACGCCTTTCAGTGTCTGCACACTCAGAGAAAATATATATATTTTACCACAGAGCCTTTAACGCTTCACGCAGGCTGCAGAGCACTGACATGTGTTGAACATTTGAGAGAAAAATCAGGATGATCTCCCAGCCACGGAGGTTCTTCCAGACGTTATGTGCATGTGCACACTTTAAAACAGGAAGAGGTAATGTTGTAAAATCTAAAGTATGTTATTTAAACAGCACACCTCAAGAGCCTCTTAACCGTTATTTATCTTGCTTTCTGTAGGTTAAATGGCCCTCACAGCAGTTCTTTTTAAGGACTCTGTTGAGTGGTGGACTACGACATCAGACTAAGATGAAAAATGGAAATATGTGTTGCATATTTTAACCGTCTAGCATAGATGAAGAACGGTAGCGAGGCAGAAGAATCCATGTGCTTTCTCCTTTGGTTAGAGTAATAATAATGTAACTTAACAATGTCTGTATTCTCAGGATATATTAAATATAACTAGAATAGTCTTCAACAAAGTTTATTTGTCACCTGAAATAAACAAAAAACTTTTGGAGACAAGGGAGATAAAACTTGAAAATCAGTGTCATTTCTGTTGGCTTGATTATTTATATTGGAATAACAAGCGCGACTTAATCTCATAAATAAAAAAGGGAGAGATACAGATCCATCCCCTCCAGGTACTGCCGCCACTTAATCGAATTAGCTCCACTCTCAGGCTTGACGGGCTCTTCAAACACCCCTGGTGACTTCTGAGTGCCGATTACAATCAGCTACTATTTTCAGCCTTTGATTAAAATCTGGTGAGGTTGGACATCATTTTTTTGAGCGCAGAACCAACTAATTATTAACATCGCAGCCCCTCTCTCTTTTTTTGCCAGTTACAGAGGGCCAATGGGCTGGAGTAGTTAAACAATACCCATAAGTATTAATCATGTTGAATCACTCTGTGTGAAACTATTAGCTTTTTCTTGTTGAAACATCTCACACTAGTCTGTGTGTGTTGTCCAAACACAGATATTTTTTACTGACCTTTGTGTCAAATCTGAGTGGAGAATTCTGGCTTGAATATTTGTGAAATCAAAGAAGCCATTTGTATTTGTATCATAGTGCAACATTTTGTCTGATTCTGATGAATCGTAACACTATAATCTTTGTTAGATAATCTAGTTGTTAATACAGATTTCCTCATCTGGCAGACAACATTAGTGAACACAACTCTTTACTTATAAAATAATAGAAGATGATCACAATTGTTCATGCCTCACACAGTATGTCATAGAAACATTGTAATGTGCCTGTCAAAGACAATTCTGCTCTTTTGTTACTTTCAAAAGGCAGCTTTTGAATATGAATAAGTCACTAATGAATATTTGGTTCTTGCGTGTCTGTGAATTGATTGCTTTAGGAGGCGTACTAAGACAGAGTGTGGCACGATGGGGCTCAATCAATGTAGCAATGCTGCTGCTGTGCTGCTGTCTGACAGTGATTGAAAGACAGAGTCACTCTTCACCATGTATGATACACGAATCCTGCTCTCATTCACTGACAAATATCATCTGATCAATCCATATTTGCAGCTTTATTTTACTAATGCAGTACTTAAGAGGCAATAATTAATGCCATGCTGGGTTGTTAAAAGCCTATTTTTATGTGACAGACAGAAATAGACATACAGAAATAGGAAGATGAAGGCCTTTGGTTGATGTTGATAGTGGCATATCGTGCAGACGTTCCTTCTATGAACTTATGAAGAACTTGAGATTTTTTCACCACATAACAATTCCTGTTGCTTTCAAGTTATGTTAATGTACAAAATTGGAGTTATTTTTCACTTTTAACTGTTTTTTTGTTGTTGAATGTTCTTAGCGATTATGAATGACCAAAAAGTATTTAGTGTTATAGCGAAATTACTGTTAATATTACACAAAACCATCATCAACTTCTTCTCTCTTTATAACCTTTTTTTTCAGCCTTTGTTGAGGTTGTATGTTTGTTTGAGTAATTGAAATATAGTATGAAACAGTTTAACTGAGGGAATATTCATTCGATGTCATCATGTGTTAAACAAGAGTGGCTTGTGATGCTCATTAATTTCTGCTTGCTCCACTTGCAGTGTTTGGGCTCTCTTTGCTGGCTCAGTGCCATAACGTCTTCTGAAAGAGCCACTTCATCTCTGTCAGGGGCAGGTGGAAATTTGCTGCACACTTCTAATTGGACAAAGTGCCTTTCAAACTCTGAGCCATCATACACAGATCAGATTATCATACAGACCAGGTGTCAACAGAGGTTTTTCACCTCCCTCTTCCCCTCCTGCTCTTCTGAGCATCTTTTAGTCGACTTTCAGATTTTCCGTGCTGTGTCGCTTCTTAACTCCCTGCTCCCTAGTGGCCCAAGGCATAATATGCCTTGTTTTACAGTTTAATTAAAAGAAAGTGCACTTGTTATTTTCACTTTGGAGCTTTTACTGTAGAGCAACATTCAGACAAAGACATTTTCTTAAACCAGGAGAGATTAAAATAATAATAATTTTGACAGATGGTGCTAAATTTGCCTGCCTACTCAAACAGGTCCTTAAATTTAAAGCAATAGCTTGGTCATCTTTAGTCTCAAGTACAGAAACATTTGCTACAGCCAGAAAGCCTGAGGCTGCAGGCTAGCTCACAGGGGGCTTTAAGGTCTGCAGTATAGCTTGGGGCCAGACCTCACTGTGCTTGTAAATGTAATCGGTGAAATCTTCAGATCAGTTCTTCACATAACAGGTAACCAGCAAAAAGAGTAGAACTTGAGCTATGTTATTTTGTCTGTTTGAATCAGTTGAAAGCATAACTGCTGAATTTTGAATGAGCCAGGGAAGTGAAACAGACTTGTGATTGATGTAAGAGTAAAGTTTGGGTAGTCTAAGTGCGAGAGGATAAAAGTCTTTTTCCATTTATATTTTTACAGATTAATTATAAAAAAAACTTGAATGTTGAAAAAGAGGTAATGTTTTAGCTCACTGCATACCATCTTTTCTGGACAGTTTACAGTAAAAAAAGCCTGCAGTCAAAATGTTCCAGGCCAGATTTGAATATAAAACTTAATATATGAGAGACACTGAGCATTTAGGCTGTTTGAGTCTCTGACCTTGAAGGGCGCAGTACATCTGTGTGTCAGTGCAGCAGCAGGAGGAAATATTTTGTTTTCTGTTGATATGAAAAGTGTGAGCCTATAAATGAAAAATAAGATGGGGCATACAATTTAACCTCAAAGAGCAGCCCAGGTAATATGTGCCAGCTTGTTCTGAACCACTTACATACTTATTTCCTAAGTGTTTTTTTTAATGTGACCCAGTATTTTAGTCAGTCAATTTCAGCTATGTTCGATGTCAGAGTCTGCAACATCTAAACAGATGAACATTGAACAAACCTGATTAGTAACGAGGATGTCATTTGCACTGTGCATTTTGTTTCTGTGCACAAAAGCTGTTATTTGACTTATAACAACTTTGCACCTGGATTGTTGCTGCTCTGGCTCTAGTTACCTATGGAGGACTGATGTGAGAGCAAAACGTTAGGAATTAGTTGAAGAATTAAGTGGTAGAACAACAGTGTGTCTTTTTTTCACAGTATCCTTTCATAGTTGAAAAGATAAACCAGTTGCACATAGTGATAAATACATTATCACGACTCCTTTCAGGCAAACATGGCAAAGTTTTGGCATACTCGATTGCTTATCTTGTCTGCACGTCGTCAGCGCAGATGTATTACCCTGTGCTGATTTGATTCTGGGCAAAGGAAAGTGAACAGGAGAGATTGATGGTGGTGTCCCCAGTCAGACAGATAACACCTGATTCTGCCTGCAGGGGGTTGGTCTAGCACACTCCTCCCCTGCACCTCAGATGCGTCGAAGGCTGTGCTGAGGAGGTGAACCGTTCCTTCACTCAATGCAAATTCAGGGCCACATTCAGAGATGATCCCAGGACGGTTGAGCCAATGTGGCCTGAAGCACTCTGCACCACATGATCCATGCATCAGCCACACCTGGGAGAAACCCACACAGGCATGGGGGTCATTTGTTTAACACAGGTGCATCATGTATCTCAACGCACTCAAACAAGTGCACACACACACATACCCACACGCTTGAACGCACGCTCAGAGAGACACCCATGCCTGAATGCACACAGAGATACACAAGTGTTAATGAAATGCTGTCTACGTACAGTTTGTATTGGAAAAATGTCTGCAGTACCTTAATGACCTTTTGTTTCTGTCACTTTACTTTTTCTGTTTTGGAAGTCTTGATATCACTAGGGAATGTACTGTAATAAAGTAAAAATAAATAAAATAATAAATATAAATTGAGTAATTTTAAGAAACATGGTTCATATGAGTGTGATGAGGTGTGTAAGATAGTTGCAGTTTTTTGATTAATTACTAATATACTATGTATTTAAGTATGTTCGCAGTATTTGATATCAGCAGATCTTTAGTATTTCATAAGTTGTCATGTCATACTGGATAAATATTTTGAATAAGTTTAAGCTTTCAAACTGTTAGAAAAGTCAATCAACAGAAAATAGATCTACAATGTTAGGATTCACAATGGTTAAAGGGGCACCAAACTGTGTAGGTGCAATCAATTAAATTTGTCTATCCAAATTTATAAGATAATGATAATTAATAACTTTGAATGAGTAAAGTCCTCAGGGGCAGCACTCTTCTTGAGAGAAATGCTAGCCACTTAATTGATTGCGTCTCATAAAATACACTAAACTATGAATTTGGAACTCAGATTAATAACTAAATTAATAAACTATAACCAAAATTACCATTGATAGCTAGTAGGTTGAAGGATTTTAAATTCAACATAGAAGGGGTTGGCAAATTCACTCACTCTGTGAAATGTGAAACATTAAAGAAGCCAGCATAATTATGCACAAGCATGTATTAAAGATAATAAAAAAGCACACAATATGAAGACTAACTCTAAATACTAAACTACAGAACAAAGGGTGTATGTGTGTGTGTGTGCGCAGGTCTGGGTGCGCGCCAAAAGGAATATGTGTATTTCTTGTGTGCATGAGCATGAACCCACGTGGTCAGAAACAAAGGAACATATGAAGCGCAAGCTTTAAAGTTACTCTTCACTGTTTGTGTGGTTGTGTTTAAGTCAAATTAGAGGTGTATGTGTGTGGTCTGTTTAGGATAACGGTGCCAAGTTAAAAGGAGTTAGTTAGCATGCAGAGACTGTTTGTGTGGAGCATAACATAACTAACATCAACTTAGCATGTGGCTACCAAATTAACCGATTAACAGATAAACACATCAACAACAAAACCTCAGAAAAACAGATCAGTACATGTACATCATTAAATAAACAGTCCTGTGCTTAGCCAAGTACACTGTTACTCTATGCTATACCCAGTTGTTAGCTTACCCATCCATGGGATGGAAAGAGAGGTGGCTTTGGTGCTGCTGTTAGCTGGCGGTCAGTCTGTTGTAGACAAGCCAGGCTGGGAAGAATTGTGGTTCCACTGTGGAAGAGTCTTTTGATGTGCAGTGTCTGTTTGTAGAGATCGGAGGAAGCCAGTCGCTGATCTTTGTTGTCCACACAGCATTAACAGCTTAGCGTTAACTTCCTTTGTGCTTCTTAAAGTTAGCTGGCAGGCTTTGTGCAATAGCCGTTGGTGCTAAACTTTATTGCAGAGATCTAACAGGCCTTCGCAGTGCTGCTGTAGATCAGGAGAGTTTGGGTCTGCTGTGTGTTTCTGCTCTGAGCAGATTACGCTGCAGTGGTAGCAGACAACCGTCTGCTGTGTGCTGGAAGCGAAGCCAGGAGGAAAGAGAGGCAGAACAAATTACCTTTTTATTGACCTAGTGACATCTGGGTCTCAGGTCAGTGGCCGGTGCTGGGTTCAATGGCTCTCAGGATTGTGGGACAAAGGAGAATGCAGTCTCCCAACAAAAGTTCAGCAACAATCACCCAAATGAATGAATTCATCTGTGGAGTCCCAACAACAATTTGATAATCGATTAATTCAGTCATTTATCAAGCAATTTCACAAAACAAGCATATTGAAGACATCGCTTTAGGCTCTGGGAAAATTGTAAGGGTCTTTTTACCCCCACTATTTTCTGACATTTATTGACAAAATAATAAATCGATTTAAGTGAAAATGTAATCGAGAGATCAGTTGATAATTAAAATAATCAATGGTTGCAGCTCTAGTATAATTTGAAGTGTAGAATAAAAATAATACTCTTCATATTGGCATCATGCTTGATTGTTCCCTGCTCTGACTGCGCCATATGGATACCGAGGGCATTTAAAAAAATACTCTGCTCTTTGCGCTTTAAAAGCTCCTTTGACGCTATTACATCATTTGTTGATTTACCAACCATCAGTAACATCTGAATGTCTTATGATCCCCATGAATCAAAGAATGCTACATCCTCAAACAGACATACAGTGTAGCAAAACAAATGTTCTTTTTTTAATTCAATAACAAGGTGTGCAGCACAGGTTCTCAGTGTGTGAAGCAGATGGTGAAAGGCTAGTGTATAATAGATCTCAATATTAACTGTAGCACATGCTGGGAGTGTTGGTGGATGGCACACAGCAGAGTAAAAGAGAAGCAATGACCTTCTGTCCCATCATTTACCCCCTCTTGCCCCCCATACCGCTTTCAAATTACTTTGTTTTAGCCAATTAAAGCAGCCGGCTGAGCATCAAGCAGGCTGCCATTTTTCGCTCACCTGGACCCATGTGACATTATCGCTCTGTCATCAGGAGAGATAACCGTAAGTGGGAATCTCCGGCATGGCAACATGCCACCTTAGACCCCACTGTGTTCACTGAGATTAATGCAATGATTCTCCCTCCAACTTGCAAGATTCTCAGTCAGCTCTCACCTGTTCCTGGTGATAGCGCTGCACACAGCTCCTCACTGCATGAACCAATGAGCAAATGATTGCGGTGGTTATAGCATGCTCCAAAGCAGACTATTGATATACATCTAGTGATATTTCCTGTATTTACCTCTGGTACAAAAAAATAATCAGTTACTAAATGTGCAAGGAATCTATTGTCCCTAAGTTGCCTTGTTGCTGATCAAGATACCATATGTGAGAAATGGTTCTCCATCCAAATGCTTTAATGGCTCAGTAATAGAAAGAAAGACGGCAGACACAACAATACCATGGCACGTGATGAGTGAAGGACCGGAGTATGTGGTGTTTAACAGCCATACGAGCACAGATTATGTGCTTGAAGGGGCTGAATTGAGTGCCAGCAGTGACAGTTGGGCTGGGAATTGAGTATGCCTGGGACGTGCGGCTTGACTCCGCTCGGAAACACCACTGGGTCCAGGGCTCATCTCTGTAGTCCTCCGCCTCCCTCCTCTCGTAGAGGCATTGTGGCCTGCCGTTTGCTCCGCTTCACCAGGGGAATGGACGGACCCCTGCTCCCGCTTGATGAGCACTCACTAATGGCTGCTTCTTTGAAAGCTGACGGGCCCGTTTGAGGAGTGTCTTTTACTTCCCTCCAGCTTGCCTTGGCTGGGCATTCGTCAGGCTGCCTGGCTTTGCTGTCCTGCCCGCATGATGGTGCGCCAAGGGGCTGAAACGTCTGTCATTTGTTTTACTTTCAAATAAAAGTTGATGATTTACCAATAAAAAGTAAAAATAGTCTTTTGATGATGTCTGGAGGCATATGGAGTAAATGTTGCAATAGCAACATTTTCAGCACTTTGTCAGAAATAACAAAAGACAAAAGAGATTTGTCTTTTTGCTTTGTTGTATCTCCTCTGATAAAGAATAGTGTGGCCATAGTTTTGTGTAAAGTGAACATGAGCGTATAGAAAGTGTGATAGATATTAAAATATGGTTGAGGACACTGAAGGCTGCATTACATTAATGTCGACAAGCTTCTTTAACATCTGATTCTGTATCAGTTTATGTAATGGCTTGCCAAAATGCACTATGATGTCATGAAAGGCAGCAGAAACAATTACATCCCCCTCGTTCATGTTTTATTTTAAGAAAAGGTATTTTTATTGTTCGGCTGCACAAGAAGGACTCCAGCAGCAGTCTTGAGGAGATGTATTCTTAACACAACTTAGAACTAGGAGGTCTGTAATAACAAAATAAACAGCTGTGTTTGAAATTGGGCCCCTTGACAGTTTGCATACTTTTTACAGGCTGTTAATCCTTCATAGTTCAGAAATATACACAAACCAAGTAAGATGACAAGAGCATCTACCGTAAGAATAGAGGAAACCAACGGCAGTCTTAAAAGTGAAGAGTAGGCTGGTATTTTTATAAAGACATCTACACTATAGATGATAGCTGGATATGATGTCATAACGCTTCACTTGTACAGTTGATGGATCAGTAAAGCTGACTGTTATCTAGTTGCTTATCTTACTGGTACCCTTGACCACTGCCCTGTCTTTTCACCCCAGAGGGAGCCGTTGTTCCTGTTGCCCTCCTCTTCACTGGCGTACCAGTCTCCAGCTTCTGGAGACTCCATTAGGAAGTTGGAGTCGTCCTTGGAAATCTCCTCTCTATAACTTCTCCTGTCTTCGCTCTCTCTATCCCTCTCCCTCTCCCACTCTGTTTCACGTGCACTCTTTTTTTCCCCACTTGAAACTAGGGTGAAGGTCAGAATGGCGAATTTGATATAAGAGCTGACGTGCTTCCATGGAGCACCTTGTCAACTCAAAACAATAGGTTTGCAGGAGCTGTTATGCCGAACAAAGAATGTTCCATATTCCCAGAGAAATGTCCTCCGCTAGACATTCCCAAAAGAGATGAGAACATTTCTCTGCATACATTTTTACCACTTATGGCCCAGTAGAAAATGGAGGTTGAAGCAAAATGAATTCATTTAACATGTGAGCAAATAAGTTATTTCACCTGGGAGAAAAAGTAATCCAATTTGCATATTAGAACTTTTATCCTTGTGATATTTGATTTGGTCATTAAATGCTCAAATGGTGTGCACTGGTCCATCTTATTCAGCTTTGTGTTAATGTAAATTTAAGCTCATGTTTTAACCCAACATATAATTTTGCAGCTTTATTAGGCTGCACATAATGTCTGTGAAGAAGTAACAGATGTTAGCAGTTGCATAATGGCAAGAAAAAAAGCAGCTGGCTGTGGTGTTGTACAGCGTTGTGATCAAATAGTTTAATTTGATCTGACCTCTTTCTCTCAGTGGTATCTCTTGAGCTGCCTCTTAAGAGCTTACAAAACAGAGTGTCATCAAACAGGTCATATACTAATGAAACAGTTTTTGAAGTCAACTGCCATTTGTTTTATTCCTGAACATGATCTTGAGGTATCTTGTGAAGTAATAAATAAAAGACCCTGATTAGGAAAAAGTGTGAGTCGAAAATGGTTTGATGGATGTTAATATAACTGCTTTATTAATTTCCATTGTCAGAGGTCTCTCGCCAACCAGTTGTCACAGGCAGTTTGATCTCAAATTAAATTCATTTGGATGTGACATTTTAATTGGAACACTATTCCCATTAATTGAACAAATTAGAGAGAGTCTGCTGGGGGAAAGGTAATCTCAGGGAGAGATGATTTGGAATTCACAATTTAGAATTAAAAATCAGTTGCTCAGCTTTGTTTGTGTGGCAGACAGTTTGCGGCAGTGCGCACAGGCAGTGCCAGCGCTCGAGGTCTCAGCTGCACTCAGGGCTCACATTGTCTTCATTAAAAGCGATTAAGGAATAGGTCAATTTAGTCTGCTTGGCTGGTTGGAGCTGTGCATTTCCTCCTATGAAATGTCTCTGTCTTCATCTGCCCATGCTTTGTGGGCAGTCACTCGAGCAGCAAACATGAACCGTCACAATTTTATGCATGTTTACATGTCTGATTGAACGTCTTAGTGAGTCATAGCAGTATAGTTTTAAATATTGTCATTTTGTTTTTATTGGTGTGAATGTGTGTGTGTACACATGTGTTTGGGTTTTCATGCTCCTGTGCTCTGTTTCAGCACGCATGACGCCTGGGTGCTGATGAGCGGCTGTCTGATTACCAATGAAAAGTGCTGTTCACCCTGCAGCTCGAACTACTGTGAGCAATTAATTACGCTAATAAAAATCACCTTAAAATTTGTGTGGTTGATTTCATAAATATATGTGGATGCAGAAATATTGCCCAGATCACACATGGGGTTTTTGTGATGTAAATAGAGGATTCACTGTCACTTTTAGAAAGTTCAGGTGCCGTGTGTGTAAATGTGTATTTTCTCCACATTAACTTGTGTTTAGAATACAGCATGTGATATTGATACAGATGTGATATTGTTTTGGAATTGCCTTCCAGAGAGACAATTGACACTGACTAAATACAAAATGTGTTGCAAATTTTTCATTTCAGCGTGGCCACCTGTCAGTTTAGGTAGACTGGCAATTTGACCAGGAGAGAAAACCTGGTGCCAGGAGGAGCCAGGTGTAGATAAATGTTGCACATATGTCATCAGATTATAAAGAAAATTGTCTATTCATGCTGCATGTGCAGGACAAAATGCTTAATTCTAACAAATGATCGCTACACTATTCTTTAATTGTATGTACATTGTCAAACAAGATATGTGCATTATGTACTGCATGTACAAAAAAGAGAAATATCTGTTGTCCTGTTGCTAATATTTGTATTACAACTTTGCAAAAGGAGCCTTTTGAAATTTCAGCTCATTGTGTTCCACCCTATTCAGATCATGTGGTTTCTCAGCTACCACATTGTTGTGTGTCAACAGACACTATGAGCACCTGTGACCATGGAACTGGATGCTGAGTATGAACCTAGAAAATGAATCACAGCACAGTTTTGACACACTAACACCATTTGTTTGTGATTTCTAGTTGAAATAATGTTCTATTTCTCATCATCCCTGGCACACCCCAATTGGAGCTCTCTATAGTATAAGGTAGAGGGAAAGCAGAGGATAGGGTGTAAGGAAGAAAGAGAGTGAGCCAGACAGAGGGGGCTCCTAGATAGCGGGGCCAGGGGGAAAAAGTTTCCCCATGCTTGTCAGAGTTTGAGCAAGTTCAGAATTGATGGAGCCCACAGGCAGCACTGCTAATTTTAGTTGAAATCACCTAAGTGGTTTGGCTAATTTATCCAGGCTCCTCGCCCTCAGCCCGTGGTTTCTGGCTCTCCCCTGCCTCCCCCTCCCTCCCAGATATATCCACAAAGCGTGAAGGTACCAGGAGGTGACAGTGGGAACAGAAGGGTATTTTGTGCCCAGCTGATTTGCGGAGCACTGGGTGGTTTCAACCTGTGTCATACATTTGGATATTGTTTGACCCTTAACGACAGCCCAGGTTCACCCATCTATTCCATAAAATGATTTATACCACTCTGTATTTAATGGAAAAAGTGAAATTACATTTAATCTGGTATCTCCTAATGATGTTTTATATTTCTCGATAGTTTAATGGAGATATGAGTATTTAAATATCAGAAGATGACAATCATTTTAAATCTTTTGGAGAGAATGTTGCCAGCCAGTCCGATTTTGTGTAATGATGGTCTGCCAGCTGGATATGCTGAACATGTTGAAGCTTAACAAGCATCATTGCTGGCTTTTGATTGTTTAGTAACAAATCAGACGGTCCTTTGTGTGCCTTTTGAACACCAGTTTGATAGGAAGTTGAGAAAAGGGGATTTAAAATGAAACTTTAAATTGTCATGAAGGTCAGCATAGATAAAATGAATATTTTGCTTCCCAGTAATTAAAATGCTGTTAGATTCTTTATAGAGGCTTGTAGGCTAGAATTCAAACGGCAAGTTATGTCTAAATCTGGGAACCTGGATATGATATGTGGATATGTTATTTTGTATGATTTTAGATATTCACATGATGAAACCAGAGCAGGTTGTCTAAACAAGTGAAATATCAGTGTGACTGAAGTACATCAAAACGTCAAACGTTGTGAGCTTCTTGAGTGTGAGTGTGAAGCAGCATGGATATGCATGCCAAGATGTCGCTTGTGTTTATCTGTTGCTTGACTCAAGAGTTTGTATGGAGTAATTAGTGTCATACTTGCTCAGTGGATCCTATTCACTTAAAAAATCAATGAAATTGCTCACTGTCCATTATTAAGTGACAGCTCATAATTGAGAATTTAATGATGTTAAATTACTGCAAGTGCATTTTGTATTTAATAAGTCTAGTAACAACAAATGATAACCTGTTAGTGAGTTTGTTAGACAAGAAGGTTTTGGATTTAAAAAATAAATAAAGTCTGTATTTGAATTATTAACCTCATCTATTCCGGCCATATGGGATATGTAAAATATTATATGAGAAACCTTCTATGATGTTTAAAACCAGATTGTGTTAGCAGCATGAAAGAAACACTGAATTGCACACCAGGCCCGTGCAGTCATCCATTCATGAATCAATCATTTTGAAAGAAAAGTGCAGACAAAACTGGGAAGGCTAGAGGATGTGGCAGCTTTGGTATAACATTACCTTTGATGAAAAACACTCTAATAAAAAACTTATGAAAAGCCCTCCTGTTTTCTCAATATTTAATTTGCAGACAAATTAAATATTAATTGATTTCTGATCTTTGCACTGGGCTGTCCTGTATTTTTTTTTGTACAGGAACATAACACAAATTCTGGCATGTATGATAAGTTTGATTTATGTGTGATGATATCCATTTCATTAACTGGAACTGAGTAACAGATTATGACTAAAGACAGATAAACAGATAAAGATAATGTTTCATTGTTATAAAACCATGATGCTACATCCACGGCTAAGATAAATGTTAATTTCTTCCTTTTTTAAAGGAAATATCTGAATATAAACAGTTTGTGTTTCCACATAGAGTGCAGTTTCTTGAAAAAAAAATATTTTTAGAGCAGTGAGCAAGAGGAGATGTTTGCAGTCTTGTGTGCGAGCCAGCAGTTTTTGGCAGATGAATGTAGGGGCTTTATGTGCCAAGCACCTGGTCAAACTGCAAACAATGAGGGGCTTATGGATTCTCTTTATCCAACGACGACTGAGATGATACCTAGAATGTAAGAGCTCTTATGGGCCCTTTTAAGAAATGCTGATGCACAATAATGCTCAGAACTTCTGGATGCTGTGGAAATATTTCCAGGCTTTGTATACAGTATGTAGTTGGAACTCTACAAGCTATACGTCATTAACATATTAATGTTTCTTCATCTTACAAGGAGCATATTTTTGCTGTCTGTTATTTACATTTACTCATTAACCATCTAAACAAAGAAAACAGCCTTCTAGGATTGTCAAGCTAACCAACACGAAGGTTTAGCATCAACTCTTTCTATATTCTTTCTAATGAGGAATATAGCCTATATGGAAAAAAGTGATCTATCTAATGAGGTCATGGAAGAGTGATATTGCATATATTCAGTTTAGAAATATCTGCAGAACTGAGTTTCAGTGTGGAGGGTCTTGCTTGAGTCTTTAGCAGTGATCTATTAATGAGTTCCACAGATGGGTTTGTTGGCTGAAGCTCTGCTGAGTCCACCGTGTATGCGGTAGAGAGTGTCAAAGTGTCTCCTGTGCAGGATCATCTCCAGGTTTGGGGAATGGATGCTGTCTGCCAGACATGCTGGCAGTCAGTGGGCCTTCTCTCCTGCACTACCTGGACTGGAGCTCAGCCAGGGTTAATTATAGGGAAGCTCCAGAGTCTTGTGTCACTAAGGATGGTAGACAGAATATTGTCATACTGCCATGTCCTATACAGAAAAGACAAGAGTAAGAGCACACCTGCCCAGTCAGAGTTTCTGCAGCATTTCTCTCTTCGACAGTCATTTCACTCCATGTCTGAAATGAACATTTGCCAAGTGCCAAATGGCTGGTATAATGTGTGTTTTTCGTGGATAAAGCCGTAATAATACACCAATACACTGAGTGGAAACTTTTGTGAGATGTTAACATTTTAATGGATTACTTGGAGTGTATTTGTCATGTCTTAACATGTTCACTAGGGATGTTCTGAGCCGATCCTAAGGATTGGTATCCGGGCTGATCCTTGCATATTTTAATGGATCCGATCCTTTATTTACTGTACTTTACTGTGTTTTTTCCACCTCAGCCTGCTATGTGAGCATTTCACTGCATATGCGAGTGAAAATTAGAGATGATCAACTCTACATGGATTTGCTCTGACAATAATGAAGCTGTTATCTCGCCTCTTTTATTAGCAAAGTACAGTGTACAAAACATTCAGCTAGCAGGTTCTAATTTTAGCCATCACTTTTGCTGGCTAAAATGACAAACGTCAGAGGTCATATCAGCTGTCACTAATTGACGTTGATTCTGTGAGTAACTTGACGGCAGACCCAAAAAATGTTCACAGACTTTGTTCTTAGTTTCCATTGTAGGCTACACCTCTCTTAAGCATGGGGAAATTAAGAGTACTCCACTGATTTAGCATTGCACTCACTATGGACAGGTAAAAAAGTATTGATGATGCATTGATGCAGCAGAACCAAAGATACCGTCTTTTTTTTTTTTAAATGCAGTGACTCTCTCTAATTTGCCAAACCTGGCCTCGCCTACATTACCCACAATGCAATTTGATCGGCAAGAGTTTGGTGGGAGATTCGGGTGTGTTATGCTAGTAGCGACTAACATAGCCTCGAGCTGCTAGCCTCAAGCAGAGACGAGGAGTGGGCTACAGAGGTCTGGTAAGCCCACTTCTTTCTAACTCCACACCCCCAGATTGATTTCACTTTCAAACTTGCCGTCTTCAGCCCCAACCGACACTGCCTCAAGTGACATCACTTGAAGCAATTTATCAGACTTCACGCAGCTCACACTGGAGCCACAAAAGGCTTTATACAACTTTTTTCACATATGCAGTACTACTCCCCAAGACCTATAAACAGACTTTGATGTGTAAAATCGTTGGAGTTCCCCTTTAAGCAAGAATTGCTGATTGGATGCTTGGATTGGATTGGATGTTACTCTGCCTCTGTTCAAAGTATTAGCATCTGGATCATGTTACTTTTCCATCTACAAACTTTACTTTAAATACACACAGAACAAGTAGGGCTCCATGTGTCTATTTATATTTATAAATTAGTTAATTTCTTCTTAGGGAAACAATTGTCTTGGCAGGTACTTCTGGATGCTGATATCCATCAGTCTGTTGGTTCATCCAACTCTTGGGTCCAGAGCAAAGTATCTTGACATCTGCTAGCAGGATTGCAATTAAGTTTGGTGTAGAATGGTTCCTAATGATTTTGGTGATCTCTTGACCTTTTGTATAGCGCCATCATCATGTAAAATTTCTCCTTCACCAACACTTACATCCTTGACATCTTGAAGAGAGTAAGGATAGATTCCCAGCAACAGCCTGTCACAGCCATCAGGCGAAAATATCCCCTTGAACCGAAGAAATATGAAAAGTTTTCCATTAATACACACATCATCGCTAGCATAAGTTCAAAGATATAAAAATGTATCATCTAACTAATGTCAAAAAATACATTACATTTGTTGTCTCCAGAGAATGATTTTAGACCCACAGCATCAGGCCAAGATTTCTACTTGTACACAAGAACACTGTCATACCATCCTGCCAATCCTCTGGGGTGCACAGTCATGGTCCACTGTGGTGACCTCTTGACCTTTACTTTACCACCACCCTCAGGCCAAAATTTCCACTTGTACATAAGAT
Source organism: Siniperca chuatsi (assembly GCF_020085105.1). Taxonomy (NCBI): domain Eukaryota; kingdom Metazoa; phylum Chordata; class Actinopteri; order Centrarchiformes; family Sinipercidae; genus Siniperca; species Siniperca chuatsi. Next base: position 11,856,917 of record NC_058045.1, on the reverse strand, counting down.
CTCTCAAAATGTAAAGGGCAGATTACCATGAACATTACTGAACACTGTCATACTCCCCAGAGGAACTTTGTCCATTTTGGTCATTGTATGACCTTTTCTCTGGAGACACTCTTGTGCCAAATTAGCAATGTTATACACAAAATAACTAATGGCCAAATTGCTGTGAATTTTTTTGTGGATGTTTAAAGTCTCCAGAAGAATCTTAATTGATTTTGGTTAGTGCTTCCTGTAGTGCCCCCCTTACAGAAAAACTTGCACTTGAACACAAGATATTTTATATTTTTTTGTGGCTGATTCTCATTATGTTTTCTGTGCATATTCATACTTTCCACAGGAAAACACATCTGAACTTTGGGATTCATTGACCTGTTCTCTAGTGCTATTCTGTGGTCACACTTTACATTTTTAGCCCCCCTGGCAGCAAGGCACTAAAATCATATGTATGTTTGTTACTTTTGTATTGTGGGGTGTAACGGACATTGCAGCTCCTTAGGGCTACTAGCGGGACCTCAAACATTTAGTATTGTTTAGTTTATCAGCACTTGTTAGATGAGTCAAAAAGGTAATTTCAGACACTGCGCTTCATACTTCTATTTACTCAAATGTTCTCTGTTAATCCAATGGCTCCAGCCTCTCCAACGAGTAGATCTACTATTGTAGCTTAAATTGGTTTGCGAGGGAGACAAATTTGTCGTCTGAGAATTTTCAAGGTCTTTTACAAAGTTTCCCAAAGTGAGCGTTGAAGCCAAAAATCTAAAAGCAAGTTCTGGATCTATCAACTCTCATCTGGCTTTTCTCTAAAGTAAAAGTGTGTTACTTCCCTTTTTTACTTAGACAAGTGTCTAGTCATGGCAAGCTGGTGCACACTGGCCTAGAAAAAAAGAACAGCTTGTGTTGCTGAAGTTTCCTCCCCTGTCTAGTTATTTTTAAAATGCCCCATTTCCGCCATTGTTGTGGCATTGTTTTGACCTTACGCAGAACAATTTTCCCCAAGTCAAATTAGCTTTCACCATTCAAAGAAATGTTGTAATATAATGGTTTGACGGTTCTGCCTGTGAAATATAAAGAAATGGAAAGCCATGCCACTGGGGTTAATAATATTCCTCCTCTTCAACAAGTACCTTGGGATCCTAAGTGTCCTTGAAAGCAAACGGCATCTCACTTATGCTGGGCATCTTTCAGCACTCATGGGTAATAGCAGTCTACTTTCCCAACTCCGTGCACATTGTATCAGACTGATTCACTTGCTTCCCCCACTGGTAGCGTTAACAACGGTTGGTGGTAGAAAGAATGCTAAATGTTTCTCCTGGTGTAATTTTTTCAGGGTTACTAGAACAAAAACCAGTGATTATAATTGGTAAAATCCTTTTGTTGCTATTACTTCTTATATAATCTTCTTTGTGCATGAGAAAAAGCATCTACTGCAAGAGATCAATAGCAGCTCATCAGTCTTTCGAATGCACCAGCGTGAGAACTAAAGTCAGCCTTCATGCAAGTCAATGAGCACCTGGAGTGCTTTTCCCAGAGGCCGCTAAGTGTGCATAGCAAGGGACTACCAGGGAACTGCAGCAAGGTCTCACAACCTGCTTTGATAGGACAGAGTCAGGGAGGCTTCGTGCGGAAATGCTGGGCCCGCCGAGGTTTACACCACCTGTTTGTTTCCCATCTCCTGAGCAGCACAGATCTTACATGCCTTTCTGTGCCCAGCCTGCCGGGAATTGGGGTGTTAGATACAACAAAAAAGGTGACTGAGGAGTGCTGAGTGCGGGATTATGATTTATTAATCTGCACTCCTTTAAATTCCAAACTAATGGTGTAGGGCTATGATGCACACTCTGGGGAGTAATCTTAAAACACGGAACAATTCAGATTCACCAAAGTCCTGTCTTCTCTAACTGCTGGAGAATAAACAATATGCTAGCACAGTGCAGCCAAGGGACACGAGAAACAAAAGCTCCAAAGTCAAAAGTTCAAGAAGTGGATGTCATGGACAAAAAACTGTGAAGTTTATCTCTCCTAGTGGACTATATTTTAGTAATCTAGCAACAAGCTGGGCATCTGCTCAATATAGCTTTGTCCAAGAAGAGTTGAGCTATATACTGTAGTCTTTTTGGCCATTATTTGGATGAATACCAAATGAAGAAACGCTTCTGATATCAAGTTTTTATGCCGCTTGCGCTTTCAGAGGTGTAATAATTTAGAAGTTGGGTATGATTACAGTTAATTTGGTCCCACCTGTGAGACTACAAACACAAAAAAGTCAAAGTCAACTGTTCTGGTACAGTAGTGGCCTCAGGTGTACTTTTCTACCGTGGAGATTCATCCAGCAGGAGAGAAATATTTTTTCTGCCAGACATTTCTTTGGCAATCTTTTGCTACTTGACTTGGCTCTGAGGTTGCATGTACCAACCCAGCCAGCAAGGTGGTTAAAGAAGCAACGATGTTGAAGCATACACATGTTAGAAGGTGTCAGATCATCATTACAACTTTTTTCATATGACTGACTCTTAGGTTGGTACGTGGCTTTGCATAAAAACTAGTGGAAATGGACAAAATAGACAAAATGTTTTTAGACATGCATGATAAGCCTGTAAAATAGAAGGTGCAATGTGTATTTAAAACACACCAAATATTTGGTCCTCGCAGCTCACCCTCCACAGAACATTCTGTGTAGTGTAAAATTTCACTATCTCCACAGAGCTGTCAGCTGCATATGAAGTCAATTATGTGCAATCATTCCCCCTTGGTAATACATAGATGTCACTTAGAATGTATTTCTTTTGGGGTTACTTTGATATCTTTAATATGAAGGGTATCCATCATTACAGATGTTGTGGTCTCCAGCCTGGTGTGTCAGGCAGTTACAGTAGTCATGCAAACGTGATGCATTTCCTAACAGAGCCAGCACCATATGTGCAGTGTGTGATTTTCTATGTGTGTATGTGTACATAGATACTGAATGTATGTGTGTGATGGAACAAGAATAATGAATGATGCCCCCTTCCTGATTTCTTATTTTTTTGCATGTTTGTCACACTTAAATGTTTCAGATCATCAAACTAATTTAAATATTAGTCAAAGATAACACAAGTAAACACAAAATGCAGTTTTTAAATGAAGGTTGTTATTATTAAGGGAAAACAAAATCCAAACCTACATGGCCCTGTGTGAAAAAGTGATTGCCCCCTAAACCTAATAACTGGTTGGGCCACCCTTAGCAGCAACAACTGCAATCAAGCATTTGCGATAACTTACAATGAGTCTTTTACAACGCTGTGGAGGAATTTTGGCCCACTTATCTTTGCAGAATTGTTGTAATTCAGCCACGTTGGCCCAACCAGTTATTAGATTTAGGGGGCAATCACTTTTTCACACAGGGCCATGTAGGTTTGGATTTTGTTTTCCCTTAATAATAACAACCTTCATTTAAAAACTGCATTTTGTGTTTACTTGTGTTATCTTTGACTAATATTTAAATTAGTTTGATGATCTGAAACATTTAAGTGTGAAAAACATGCAAAAAAATAAGAAATCAGGAAGGGGGCAAACACTTTTGCATACCACTGTATTAATGCAAGTGATATTGAGGAACAGTGTTCTTTGGGTTGACGACAGGATATCTCTGTCAATTTAAGCATTTTTGGTATTTAAAAATCTATCCTGTACTGTGTATGACTCAAACTGCCCATCAGTGATAATTTTGTAAAAAAGGAAACACGAGGAAAATGCATAGATTATAACAAGTATATTGAATGCCAGTTTGTGCCCAGCTGTAAAGACACGCTTTGCTAAAATATAATGCATGGATGTTTTGAGCTATTTAAATTAACACTTCATTAATAAATTGTATTCATTACAAAGTGATAAGTGTGTCTGAAGGTTGCTTTTGTACTGGCTGTCTGGGATTTCCTTTTAAAGTGCTGTGTAAGTGCGAGGGCAAAGCTGCTCCTCTGTCCATTAGAGCAGAACCACTATCCTTCACCTGACAAAGTTTGGGAAAGGACACGGATGTTTCCAGTCTACTTCATAGAGTTCAGCCTAGCTCCGCCTTGGGAGCCCAAGTTTTGCGTTTGAAGAGTGAATGTGAGGGGTAAATGGGACGGGGGTGATGGGCCGGTGGGGGTCTGTATGAGCGGACACGGACGCGGGGATGTGAATAGATGGTCTAAAATAAGAAGTAGCCCCTTGGTCAGAGTTGTGGCAGATGGAGGCTCAAAGAATGAAATGATGCCAGCATTCTTTGTGCAGTCTGGTGCCAGCAGTGCACTCGATGGACCGCTTGAGACCAGTGTAGGGCCGATGTGATAAGACAGCTGCCTTAGCCTAACCTCCACAAGGTCATTTTGGCCAGAGTAGAGCATCGCGCTGATGAGGGGAGGCACCCTGAATCCACAGAAAGACGAATGAGTTGAAAGTGAAACAAGTCATGATTTTTTAACTGTGGAACTTGAAAGATGCATTTTCCAAGAAGCATTATTAAAGTTTTCACAGTTTGTACTGAGTTCTGTTATGTGAGAGTGGTAAGAAGTTGTATTGGTTGTGAAAGTTTTAAACATTAGCACACAGTTTATGAACTATGTTTTAAATGAGCTACCCAGTATATCAAAGCAAAAATTAGCATGGAGAAAGTTTGGAGGTGCTAATGACTTTGACTGTCCCTGTGGAAAGGCTTACTGTTCCAGAGAACTTGTAATGTGTGTGTGTGACTGTGTGTGTGTGTGTGTGTGTGTGTGTGTGAGTCTGCGTTACGGAGCGAGAGTAGAGTGTGATTCACTAGTTAATAAATCATGCCAGATGAGTTTATCATGGAGATACAGAAGCTCCTCTGGGTCCTGAGCTAACAGCGAGTATCTGGGAGCTGGTACAACACATGATGAAATGCCGTTGTCATGTATATCATTTTTATAGCCCCTAACTTTTTACCTTCACTGCTGTCAAAGGGGCAGGATGAGTGACTGTGTATCAAATATACCAATGTGTTGCTTTAAGGAGGAGCCGGCTGACTTATCAAACTGGAAACATTTTGGCTCACACACTACATTCACTGCCACAGCACCTTAAAATCAGTTTTTATCAGCTTAATCCGGTTTGATTATCTGCTGGCAACAAATTAACTATTCTTGTTTACTGTAATTGAGTTCTTCGATGAGTACTTGGTAATTCTGCTGAACTTTCTCATCTTTGCTTTCACAGGGACATTGATAGTATCTCCCCAGTGTGCATTGAAGATGCTCTTATCTTTATGCAGCTGATGCAGCTTGTCATCCATTGGGGAGTGTACTCGGATAATCATCATTAAATTGACTTGATAGGTTCTGTCTCGGTGACTAAATAAGTAACTTGTAACAGCATTATTTCAGCATCAGGCTCAAATGAGAAAAATGAGAAAAGAGACCTTGATCATGTCAGTAATCTTTTCTATTATTTTATTTTGGAATCATATTCCTTGGAAAATCTTGTTTTATTTTGAGGGGACCAAACTCTTTGGAATGACTTTGAAGGCAAGAACGGGCAGTGCACCATTCCTCCTGCGTTCCTCTCAGGGAATAAAAGTCAGTATAACGGCTATCTCAGCTAATGACTTGGGAGAACAAACCTTGGTCTCTTAACATCTAAGACTTATTATTTTTAGCTCTGGCCAATGCTAAGCTTATCCCTCTTACAGGGAGCACGTTTTGTGATATCAGATGTGGAAATTAAAGCTAAATGACTTAAGGGGAAGATTGCCCACACTGCAAGTAGGCTACTCTGACCTTCAATAAAGCTAAGCTTGACATGCCTATTTCCCCCCTTTTTTGCTCAAGTCTTTTCAAATCAGCGAGCTTGTAACATGATGGCTTGGTATTAACTGCCATCAGTTTCCTACATTTCTCCAAGGACCGTTTTTGCTGGAATTCAGAGGACTTTCCCTGAGATGATACGCTTAAAATTGTCTTAAATGTTTCGACTCGAATGAACTATTGAATGACGATCATTCCACATGAATTTCAGTTGATCAGTATTTAGATGAATGGACTTGTATTAAATGTGTAAGAAACAGCACGGTATAAACTCAAGAGTACAGAGGCCTCCACTGTTTCGTTGGCTGTTGAGTTTTTTTTTTATCACCCTGACCAGCATTACGTAGGTAGAGATGTAAAGCACATTTCTGAGTAGACTGTCAGTGATTTACAGGGATGTGTGTCCTTAATTATGCTCTGGCTTTTTGCCAACTACAACTCTGTTTTGCAAGTTTACATTTCTTTTTTTCTTTAGATCTAGCTTGGTTTGATTGAGAAACTAAGATGAAGATGATAAATGGATTACTAAAATATATGTAACCCTTTTTATACACTATAAACCACACCAAGTAATCTCATTTAAGTTACCTGTGTAACACTTGTTGGGTGTATGTACTTGCAGTTTATTTTGTATTTTGTAACACCTCAGTGGGTGGACTGGAGTATTTTGAGTTTTTATTTTTCTATTTTTTTAATATGCCCACTCTCACCTCTGTGCCTTCTGGTTCGCAGAAGAGCTCAGAGCTTCAAAGTTCCTGCTGATGTTTTTGACTCCTTCTAGTAATGAGATGAAGTACACTACATAAGGGGAAGAACTCTCAAGATGCTTTTCCAGGGGGCTTTGGAATACATTTGGTAAAATGTTTATGATGCCAAAGACCAGGGCTGGCTTCTCATTAGCCGATCTACCCGTTGCAAGTGTTACAGAGGCATTAGTCTTTTGGGTTAATCTTCAAACGTTCCCATATTTATACCCTTCAAATACCAGTGACTGCCTGCGACACCCTTGTGTGCATTCGGGGAACTTGCTTAGTTAAACGCCACAGAATAAATGCAGAAATGTGAGCTAAACTTGACAAGATCAAACACACTGGTGAATGTACAGACGCTGGCCAGTGTTCTAAGTGTGCTGCATTATTCATGCTCTCCAATACGGGGTTCCTAATGAGAGTCTGGTGGCTGTTTTTGGAGTTAGAGTCATGGAAATCAGTGTGACCCGTACTCAAGTCTGTGGACAAAGCTTTGCATTTTGTGGTGCAGTGAAAGTGGAATTAAAGGCCAACCAAGTTCATCAGCACTCCAATTTAGAGGAGTTTTGATTCAAGTTCTAGATATCATTCACATTCATCACAGCCTTGTGTCTTTTTAAGTTCCATCTGTCTTATAGTGTTGGCTTTACACTCATAAATCATTATTTTAAGTGTAATATAACATCAGAATAGGGGATGATGATGATTATTATTTATGTCAGAAATAAGAACATTCTGCAGTATTCCTCAATAGTAATGCATAGTTATTCCAAACATAATTTTTTAACTTAAAAAGTTTTCTTAACAGCGCACCATTTCATGATTTGCTGTAGACTTGACATTCCCTCCAGAGGGTTGCTCTCACATCAAGCAGCTAGGGCCTGTGGTTAAATGCAAAATTTACTGCTAGCATTGTAATAAGCCAGTGCAACAAAATAAGGATTAACACCCTGTGGCGTGCTGGTTCAGTAGGAGGACGCTGAACCAAAGGCTGAGCATCCATCCTATTAACACCACATATCCCTTGAAGAGTAAGCAGCAGGCTGCAGCTGAGCATGTTGTCTTCATCCTTGAATCAGAACTGGCAATAACATATTCAGACTGAAGGGCCTCAATTAGACACTTTAAAACTCTGTGTAATTGGTGTCTTTCTGCAGATTGCCTGTGGATATGTAGTGCTCAAATTAACACAGCCCAACTTTATGTCTGTAGTGCTGTGATTGTCATGCAGTGTGGTGGTGGCAAGGTAATGGAGACGCAGTAATTTTTATACTTCAGTGTGTGCTTTGCTCTGACAGGCACCTCTGCTCTGAGGTCCTAGTTAAACTGTACTCAGGTTAGAGAACTGCATATGTCTATTGTATGTATTGTATATTCATACTGCACATGAAATCAAATTGAGTTCAAGATTTGTTGGTTAACCACTCCAGAACTTCTAAGGAGGTGCACATGAAAAAAATTTAAAATGTTTCATCAAAGTGTATTTTTTACTTTAAAGCATTTGGATTTAATTGTTAGAACAATTTGTATTAGTTGGGCTGCAACTAATGATTATTTTCATGATCAACTTATTTTCATTATCATGTAATCTATCAATTGTTTTTTCATCTGTATTTTCTCTGTTTTGAGCATATACCAAAACATTGGTTTAAAAAAAATCACTTTAAAACCATCATGCTCTTAAATATGAGTTGTAAAATGTTTTTCATTGCATATCACCAGATTTTACCATTAGTTTGCTAATGTTCGCTTTGTTCACTGCTTGCTGCTTTGTGGTACTTCCTCTTTAATAGAATGATTGTAATAATGAAGACAAGAAGACAAAGTCGAGCTATTCAGTGGTATACATTCAGTTTGCTGTTGGTGTGGAGGCAGAAATGAGTCACGTTACTGTAATTGACACATGCCTGGCACATCTATTACCAAGGTCAGGTAAGCTGTGGAAACAAGAGGAAATGATTTGGATTCCCACAAATTGTTTAACAAGTGATCCCCAGTTACGACACTGATGGAGACCTTTGGGGGGAAAAAAGAAGTTCAGAAGAATCAATAGCAGAGGCTCTGAGAGCTGGGAAAAAGGTTTGGTCTTTGAGTTCAGTAACAATTAGCATTACTGCCAAGTTACTGTAAGTATTTGACCTTTCTGTTATTCTAACAGTATCCATGAGCACCTCGCTGCAGTATGAAAACATCCTGGTCTTTGCTGTCAGAACTATTTCCTCTGTCAGTCTTAGCTCTATAGCAGCCCTTTGTCACTTCAGTGCAACTATGTAGACAGGCCTGACTGCTCTCCAATCTAAACATGTCAGCTTCACCATGTCTTTTCTGCAGGCACAAGCAGCCCTCTGTTAGTCACTAAGGAACAAACACATGCGTAGTAAAGGAAAGCCCCAACCTCTACCACCAGAGTGTGAGACCTCTCAGCTTAAAGAACATCTCAGTGTGGCTACCAAACTCTCCCAGGAGGGACCTGGTTAGTAGCCAGTACCTGTAGAGCCCACCAGATTCCCAACAGAGCCCCCCAGCTGGTGGCTGATGGGCTATGTGAGAGGGCTTGTCACACTCACCCTGGTTAAGGAGCAGCTGGGGGTCCAGTTCAGGCAGGGGGCTCTGCCCATGGATCAGACGCTGGCCTCTGTCTCTGCCTCCATGCTGGCAGCCTTATGAATGTTTCAGTGAAGTGCTGTGAGGTCTGCCTGGAGAGTCTGGCCTAATCTTGCGCTCCTCGAGCCATGCTGCTTCACCTTGCCACAGAGACACTGCTTCTCATCGAGGGGGCTGAGATGTGGTCAAGCAGATGCAGATATTGAACTTCCTGGGGGCTGCTTTTGTCTTCTCCCCCAGTGTAGAGAGAGGCAGGTGGGATTAGAGCACTCAGGCATCCAGCCTTCTCTCTCTCTCTGACTGTTAACAATCCCCATATCGAAATCCTGTCAGCACAGTGCTTTGTGTCTTCCATTAGCATTTTGTTGTGGTGTGCATCTTGAATGGCTCGGTGCGCTTCTAGAACCTCCAATCTGGCAGGCGTCTTAAAAAGGCGATACATCCAATACTAATGAGGCTGCTTTCTTACTAGAACTGCATTGGCACTTTTGTCACTTTACAGTTCCGCTTTGTTTTCCCAACCTCATTTATTTGAATCACGACAAGTGGTTTGCTGTTGACAAACTGACACGAGTAATAATACACATTAGAGAAAGAAATTTGCCTTATCAGTTCTGGAAAACAGCCATTATGGATTCAGTACACAGTTAAAGTTTTGCGGCATTCAAATGTTATTCATGCACAGTCAGCAGGGGTGTCTCCTTTTCTCCCTGTGGTCATTGACTTCGGCTTGTAAGCTTCCTGTTTCTGATAATTAAAGGTGAAGTGTGTGTGCAAGTGCATGTGTAAATGAAAGGGAGTCTAGATCATGAGTATGTTGCTCAACTATAGACTCTCCTGTGTGAGTGCAGTGGTAGCCTTTGCCCTCTAGAAAGCGCTGGCTGCTGCTGCTGCCCACTTGCTGACTAAGTAAAGGCTACATTTGCATAATTATCTGTTTAATTGGCGGGCTAGTGCAAGAATATAGTCGTTTTTTGTAAGCTGTGGAGTACACACTAAATTTGTTACAAAGATATGGGGGTAGAGATTACAAAGCAAGCAAACCGCCAGCTCATGGCTTTCTTCTGCTTAACCTGATAATCGTTTGTGCTCATAAACACTTTTCTGCCCACGCACATTTTTGTGAGATAATTTGCCAAATGATTTTAAAACAATCATGTTGCTCAGAAGTGACAAGAGTATCCGCTATGATTAAGGACTTTATCGTGCTACTGAAAATAAAATCAGAGTTTTAGGAGGAGGAAGGAGTTCGGTAACATTTACTGCACTACTGCAGTTAAATATTATTTCAATGCCAGCGACATCTCACTCGGGGACTTTTAAGGCAGCTAACTAATATAAATTGTAGACAGGAAATATAATAATTAAGAATAGATGTGAACTTTTTAATAGTTGTAAAAGGTGGTTGTCTCTCTGCTGAGCAAGCAACACATGATGAGGGTCCCATCTGCGTTTTACAGTCCAGTGACAGTGGAACAGCATTAGTGCCCCTTCCCCCTTTCCCTATCTCCTCACAACCCCCAACCCCCCATCTCCATCCTGTTTTCATCTTCCAGGCTTCAGCTGCGGTCCTGTGAAATGCTCTACTGCTGAACAATTAACTGAGACTGTGAACCTCGATTCATGTAATAAATGTTTTTCACAGAAGAAGTGGAAGAAGGATTGAAAAACAAAAACAAACAAAGCACATTTTAATTGAATTAATCCCTGGGAACAGAGGAGCAAGCTGAATTTATCTCTGCTATCCGATTCCCACTGGTTGGTATAGCCATAAAGGTGTGCATGTGATTTTGTTTTTCTGAATAATGTTGTGGACACTCTGAACCTCCCTTTGAGTGATAGTATTCAAGTATGCACTTATCTTTTCTCTTCATGCTGGCCTGGCGAAGTGGGAAATGCAGTATTTAGGAGGAACTATGCGAAAGACTGTTGAATCAGTAACTTTGTTCCATATAACACCGCCTCAGCTCTGCAGGGTGATGTCCTTTGGTATACAGTCTTAGTTTCCCTCAGTGGCGAAGCTTGCGCTCACTCTGTGTGTAAGCTATCAGTGGTGGGTAGAGGGCTCCTTTGAAACTGACTATAGTACGAGTGTTTATGCCCACTGCTGCTGCATTTGCTGCGCTGGGCAGCCTCTGATCAGCCTGAGCCTTGCCTGCAGAGAGCTGGCGCAGCCTCCAGTCCTATTCTATGTTCAAAGGTAAAGCAGACCTCTCACAGGCCCCGTCTTTGATGTGCTGTTCGACACCAGAGTCATATCTCTGCCACTGCACATCTCCTGGCAGACGACAAGAGCCAGTCCAATGGAAGGAGGGAAAAAAAACTTAATTTGCAAGTCACAATGCATTTCTACAGACATGGTTCATATTCAATTGCAGGCCTGTTTCTTGAGCCTGTTGGTATTATTTACGAGTAGAGAACAACAACGGCAGCACAAAGTGGAGAATTAAAAGGGCTGCTGCATTTAAGCCTCCAGTGCTGGTTGGTTGAGAAACTGAGCCAGGATTAGCAGTAGAACAATGGTTCCCTCACAATGAGCATCCTCCATATAGCACATCACTGTATCTGCTGCAGATGGAAGGCTCACCTATAAGCATCCGAATTAGACTGAATTTACTCTGTTTGCTCATCAGTCTTTTGATTGTGAGTGACTCAAGTGAAACGCTATGTATCATTTAATCTGATATTCTGTCCCTGGCCAAACCCCCTCAACACTCATTTTGCAGACCCTGCTATGGTGTTGAAAATAATGCAAATGATCTCAACAAGGTGTTAAATTTAACGTCACCCGGCTTGTTATGCGGTTTGCCAAAGACAAAGCATAGAACAAATGAAATCAAATGTATTTTGGCACAAGAGGTATATGACCACCATAGCATCTCTGAGGAGTATCTGTCTTAATGATTTATACTGCCACAAAGACCTCTGAGAATTAGCAGTTGAGGGTGATATTCACGGCGTTGTTTCAGTGTTGCAAATGAGTGTCCCTTGGATGCCTAATAGGAGGAAGAGGAGCTGAGAAAAGTGAGGAGATGCCCCTTTTCTGGCTTTGTCGGGAAAATGATACCAGTTTTGAGAAAAGGGATTATGCTCCCTTGTTTCTAGTTTGCTGCGGAGACAGCCTAAACACTTTGGTTTAGGTTTCTGAGCTATCACCTCAGCCATGAGGTTGAGTAACTCAAGCTTCAAGCTTGCGAAGAGTGAGTCAGTGTTCAAGATTTATTTATTATTGGTTGTCATGCAAACAAAGCTGCGGCTATTGAATAGACATCATTGCTCAGGGACACACCCACGTTGCAGTTCGGCTTGGATAAAGTCAGCTGTGATTGTACATTGATGATGAATATATTGTAGATGAATTCACATCTGTACTTACAATCAGTGGACGTCCTTTCTAATTCCTCAGGGTAATATATTCACTGGCTTTGTATACACAAAGTAATCAGGGAGGGTGTCAGTTTTCATCTACCCCAAATTCATTGTAAGTGCTTACCTTGCTTGCTGCTAGACAAGTTGTCATGTTGGGCTTGTCTAAAGGTTCGACCATCACAAGAGGGATTTTGAAAGAGAAAGCGATTTGCTGCACGCCACACCCATGATCTTTGGTGGAGTGCCAAAAACTACAGGTTTGATGTGGAAAAACACCTTGAAATGCAATAGTTAATCCTCTGTGATAAGCTCTTCATGTTACAGGAACAGTCAAGAGAATCCAATCCTTACACACACGCGCCATAGTCAGGATTATAAAAGGTTTTGTTTGCACATTGGACACAAGATTGAAATTGATCCTGAATGAATTGGTCTTTGCCAAGATGGATGCTTGGGTGAAAATATCTTCCATTTGATCTCAGGAATCATGTGTAGAATACGTAGTCGTATAATACAATTACAGGACCATATGGATATACTTTTACAACCTCTTGGTTTGACGTCATATGATTTCTGTTTGCACCCAAACATTATGTTCATTTTGTGAAATATTTTCTGAGAGCTCTGTCAGAATTCCTGTTCAGATATTCAGAGCGGTACCCATCTGTGCTGGTCACCACCAGCATGAGTGCGCCAATGCCACTTATGACAGAGATGAGGTGCAGCGCAGCATTGTATTTGAATGTTTACAATGGCAGACAAATGGTATCACACTAAACAGCTTTCAGACATTTATCTCACATAAGAACTCAATTCACAACTTGCTGTAGCTGTTTGTTAGCATGAACGTGATACTGACAATAATCTGACACTCGTTCATTTATGTGCCAGCTGTCATTATTGCCTCTTTGCAGTCTCAACCTATTATAACTATTTGATCATCCCTGAGCAGCCTAAATCAGCAATAATCCATTGAAGTGACAACATGCCATGCACCTGGAAGGGTTGTTCAGTGCTCCTTTACCTAACTGACGTCACTGCAACAAAATGGCCACGCCTAGTCAGTTTCCAATGTGTTCTGTAATGCCACAGATGTGGGATTACTGCATCAAAAGACAAAACCTTCTGCCTACCAATGGCCAGCAACTTAATCAGGCTCTTTTGCAGAAATGGGATGACATCATACACTGTATAAAAATATGGGTGGAGTGTCTGTGATGTCACTCATAGATTTTTGAATGAAATTGCAGAATGGGTTTCCTGCCATGTTTCTTTGTTACCAGAGCCAAAAATTCCAAATGTTTACACTAATCAATATTTTAATGTTAACAGTGGGTCAAATTATTACTTTTAACGTGAAAACAGAGCAGCTTCTTTCCTCAGGCCATGAGACTGCTCAACTCCACCTCATCATCCGCACTCCACCATACATAAATGACATTGAACTTTCTGTTATACTGGTTTTGCACATTACATTACCATACCACTACCTTGTATAATATATGTATTAAGTAACCGTATATATTGTTTTTATTTAAATTTTTATTCTATTCTATCTGTATATGTTCTGTGTGTGTGTAACGTGAAGGGGGCTACAACTTTAATTTCATTGTGCAGCCCTGTGTTGTAGAGTGACAAATAAATGTACCTTGAACTTTGAAAGAGGTCGCCTGTAGTGACAAAGTAACGGAAATTACCTCTGCAGTTTCCTGCAGCTCTATGGAGCATTTTAGGATCTTTTAGCTACTTCTTTTGGTTTTATGGATCCTCAAAATTGCCCACAACACACACAGTAGCAGAAAATTACAACTAGAAATACTGAATTCATGGTTTAAAGGAGAAGCTGAAGGATTTTTTTAGTTGAACTCAGTACTGTCAGATTTTTCTGAGAGCCAGAATCTAGCAGCCAGGAAATGAAGCACTGGCTATATGCGGTCCAGCAGATACCTAACTCCTAGAAATTACCACACAAGGTAGTAAAGGACTTTGGGCATGAAGGGTAAAATTTCAGTCCAACAATGAGCATTGCACTTCTTTTCAACATCAAGTGAATATTAACTTCACTTTCTCTCTTCCTCTCTGTGCACTTTCTCACAACTTCTATCATGCTTAATGTAAAGTATACAGTACTTTAGAGACTAAGTATTTTCTTGCGGTCTGTATCCAAGATGGTGATAGAAATTAGATATGCAGGTGTAAAATTTGTTCAGTGATCAAATTTATTGACTTACCAGCATGCCTTTGTATGCTTAGCAATCATCATAACAGCAAATAATGTGTAAAGTTACCCCTCTACTACTCTACTATCTCTTCCATCTATTTTATTACCGTATAATCTCCTGGACAGAGTGGAGCTTTGCAGCGACCAGCGCATTTAAACCCTTTGGAACCAATTGTAGGAGAAAGGCTGTCTTGGGATGCCCTCAGTGGAGAGCAGCTAGGCTCATTAGTTAAATCCCCACCGTGGGCTAATACAGCCCTCTAGGAGTGAAGGAGAGAGGGGGAGAGAAGACATTTCTTTGACTCCTTTTCAGGGGTTTCTTTCCCACATTTTCTTGCATGCATCAGCAGCTACGAAGGTGATGCACGTTGCCAGTTTTGAAGCCGCCTTCAGCGTTCTATTGAAGCTCTTCATTGGGGGTTTGACAGTCCTGGGTGCTGTGCTGGTGGTCAGATGTAATGCATCTATCATGATCAAATCGTGCATGTGATCATGGTGTTTACTACAGTGAAAAATACAACAAAAAAAAAAGCTCTCTTGAACTTCACACTTTGAGAAGGTCCAGTCAAGTCAGAGGATTACTGACACTGAACAGAATATCCCAAAGCTTCTTCAGAATGTGGTGTACACATGCATGCAATCTGACCTTTTCCATTAGTAAGTGAGAGTAAAACTCTTGTTTTGTTCATAATGATTGGGGACCTGGAGGCCACAATGCAGGCAGGTCCCCACTTAACCAGAATTTATCTTTTTGGCAGTAAGAGGAGGGGTTTTGAGTGCTGTTATCTATGGCCTCCCCCTTGAACAAGTAAACAGCCCATTTATTATTAACTCAGGTTTAAGGTAGAGCATTAATCCTCTCTGACAGTTTGCCTACTTGTTAAGGCAGCCAGTTCTTCCTCCACAGCAGATGGTTTTCAGCTGCTGTTACTCTACTACGCAGCCCCACTAGATAAGAGCTGAGAACCCTCCAAAGTTTGTGCTGCATTGTCTTGTTCTGCAATGAGTTAATGTAAGGCAATTACACTTACCGGTTTTAAAGGTGCTATTTGGTAATATCTGCTGTTTGGAGGCTGTTCATCAAAGTACCCCGTCACATGTGTAATTCATTTTGGGCATTTTGAACAGTCCCTCAAAGATATTTCATCTCCAGCTGAGACAGCAGCACACGATTTTTGGTCAGTTGAAATGGTCACTTCATGTACACTTCATCATAAATTTCAGACACTGGAATTGGCTGTGGTGCTCTGCCTTTGGATGACATAAAGTTTGGCCCCTTCTTCACTTTCCCTGCTGTTGCTGTTGATAATTGCACAAGAGCTCCTGTAGAGCCAGCTGTTGAAGTGTGTCCTGACTTGAACTTGCAAACTCAGTCACCCTGAGACTGGCTCGCCGGCTTTCTCTTCAACTTGTCTGCACAAAATCCCTTTTACAGCAGGACAGTAGACGTCTCAACAATTCAACAATCCAAAGTTGTTTAGTAAAGATACATGCTATGTCTCATGTTGTACACAGCATAAGGGAGAGAACCTCTCTACCCCTGCTACCCTGTTCTCATTCAACCCTACACTTCACCAGTAGTGTAAATACTGGCTGAATGTTTGTGCTTACAGGGCTGATTTTATGGTTGGAGTGAAGCAGTTTTGTGTAGAATATGAGGGATGCTTTTCTATTGTATCAGTGAGTGTGCATAGGACTCAAAACCAGGAAATTCTATCCCTAGACAGGTTAAAAAGGCAATGCAGACTTTAGTACACTGAAGAAGGGGATATCTGCTTGCTCTCCATCAACACTGTAGCACATGAATCAATGGAGGACTGCAGAAATCAAGTGTGAAGCTGAGAGAAAAAGAGGCGAGGGAGGGAGGGAGTACTTTCCGACTTGAAGGCCCTGTCCTTTTTTTTTTGAGCAGTGGTAGCACTCCCTGTGTGACAGTGCAAGTCCTCTGTAAGGAGAGAAAAGGCCCCCCTTTTTTGCCTGTAAGAGTGAATACAGAGCTGACCGCAGAACTAATACTAATAGTTTATAGCTTGGAACTAAGGCAGGCACTCTACATATCTGTGAACTATAGTCTGTCTTGTCTTTAGTTACTCCAACATCTGGCTTACAGTTTTTCCCGCATTCAGTTTACTTTTGTGACACAAGCCATACAGCAAAATGATCAAAATGTGACACTGCAGAGACACTTAATTTACCTTCCCACCTGATACAGCCTATCAAGCCTGACTATTATGGAATATGCAAGTTAAAAATAACTGAATGGAATAAAAGTATATAGTTGCAGTACTTCTCCAGAATATCTATAGACTTTTTTTCTGGAGCATATACATTTTTTTTAATCAAACAAGGCACACAGCAGTAGGACTAGAATAAAGAAATTGTTTGATTTTAATGAACGCAGCTTAATTCCCTTTTTCATCTCTGATTATGAAGGAGGAAATGTAACCGACCACTGCAGAGATAAATCAGCAGGCATAAAGAGCCGCATGAATTACGACATGAAGATAATTCTGTCATTCTTTCGGCTGTTTCACACATTCATTTCTGCTCTGTTGGTTTTAGAGAAAGAACGTGAATGTTACACAATAGAGTATCTGGTTCAATTAAGCAACGTTTTTTCCAACTGAAATGTACTTTCTCTAAACCACTATAACACTTCAATACTGCCTTATTCAGCATTCATTCCATGGCAAATATAGAGGATTGTCTTGTACAAACAGTTTTGACCAAAATTGGGTCTTTTCCAAGGTTTGAAGTTATTCATTCAGAAGTGCCTGGGTATTGTGAGCATACAGAGAAGGAAAAGAAAGATTTGTTTGAATCATCAGCTATCCAAATGAAATGGAATATCTTATTTTGTGGGCATTCTTAATTTGGATTAACCATATGAAAGCAATTAAACGGAGGCTTCCATTTATGGGATGGCGGGAACAGAAAATGTCAATTTAACTGTTACCACTGGAAAGTATGAAATAAGACTGAGAGTCTTGTAACCATACTTTGCTCTTATTTCAGTGCAGTATGTGTGTGTGTGTGTGTGTGTGCGTGTGTGTCAGTCTAAAGCTGTCTGTCCCTGCCTGCACACAGCACGGAGTCTGTTCTGATGTCACCAGCAAGGTCACATAGAAGGCACTACATCCTCCCATTCAGCTCCAGGTTTTACCCCACCCCTCAGCAGCCAGACCCACACTCTGCAGCCAATGAGTGGATGTTTCTGTTTGTGTGTGTGTGTGTGTGTTTCAATGAAAGAGACAGAGAAAGAACTCGGAATTTGCATGTGTTTATTCACAACAAATGTGACACATTGACAGTGTGTGTGCAGGAGAGACAAAGAGACACACTTACATCTGATGATGTTACTCATAACCTCAGTCTCAAACTGTGATGGCGTGTTTATGTACCATGGCAGCTCGTCACGGTGAGATCATTACCCACCACGCTAAATATATTTGTAAAATAATTGTATATATATATTCTAAATGGTCTGTTGAAGTAAAGAGGCAGGCAGGAGAGCTAAAACGGTGGCGTGGTAAATGTGTGTGGCTATTGCGTGCCACAGGCAGTGCATTTCCTCATCATCACCTCAGCTTCACCTCAGCTCTTCAGTCAGACCAGACATCTGAGAAGCAACAACATGAGAGGCACCTGTAGATGTAAACCTGCAAGAAGCAACACATGAACAATATATTAGTATAAGTAACACCATACATATTGCATGTTGTAGCTTTAGGCTAAAAAATTAAATCTAGCTCTTAATGTCAAAACCAAAGACCAGTTGATAAATTGTATTAAAAGAGCTGTAAGCGACATTCACTGCCACTAAATGTCTAGTCTACACTAGAGCACCAGCATCTCAGACCAAAACAAATCTGCGTTGAGAAAAACAGTAATTTTATCTCGCATATCATCATAAAACATACTTCATTCAAACTGGACAGAAACAAAATAAAACTCACCAAAACGGTCTTTGTTAGTATTTCCACTCTATTTCCAGCAATCAGCAACTCTGGTTTGGTTGAAATAAATCATTAATTCACCGAAATATTCTGTCTCTACGCCTCAGCTGGCAGGTGCGAAACAGGCTGCAATGGCTGCTGTGGAGAAATGCACCCGTCAAAGTACAGCCACTAAAAGTGTTTTGTTTTTGCCACTTACAGGCTCAGATTGAGTGTCAAGTGATCAAGTGTCTGACAACATTATGGAAAGGATAGCTGCGGAGCTAGACCTTTAACAGTAAGATCCTTTTTGTTTAACCAGAAACAGCTGTTTTATCGCTCTTGATTGCCACCAGACTCCATTGCGCACCCCCCCCCCATAATTATACCTCACAGACCATCGTTAAACACATTTCATTCAAACTCTACAGAAACAAAATAAAACTCACCAAAACTGTCTTTGTTAGTCTTTCCACTGTTCCAATAATCACCAACTCTGGTTGGGTCGAAATAAATCCTTAATTCACCGTGTTAGATGAGAAAAAACAGCTCTCCTCATAGACGAACGCTTTCACAAGAGGGACCCACATGCAATAACATGCACGCATGTGGCTGTGTATAAAGAAAGCACAGAAAGGCTCGAGTAAAAACACAGGCAGTGGGGGTGTGACGTCATCCTCTGCTCAGAACGCCATTACTCTTCTATATCTTTACATAGCAAATAGTTGTTTGCTGCTATATTAATGTTCAGAATCTCATTTACAGAACCTTTAAGCGTAACATGGGGAAATGACCAGCCCATGAAAAAAATCTTTCACAGCAAAAATTCTGCTGCGACATTAGTAACAGTGACTTGATCTTCAAATATTCTGCCGATAATTTTTAGACTTAAGTGCTTTGAAGGTGGATTTATATATATTATTAAAATGTATTTGTTTTGTTGTGCAAGGTGCACCAGGAAGCCCTAACATGATGGGGCTTTGCATTTAATGTACCATTGTTGCAGTTAAAAAATAAAACAAGCTTTGGTGTATACATTTATATGCTGTAGATGGAAATAAATGTACATGGCAAATATATGTGCTGTGATTAACACGCAAAGTACGATAATGATAAAAAGGGTAATAGTGATACATTTCTAACACAATACTAATACAATTCTAACAACTACAATTTCCTACATAATATTCATTTAAAATGCTTCTTTACTGCATAAAAACCGAATACTAAGAATTTTAATTATAGCAGTTTAAATATCTTGTGCTTTGCAAAGACTTGGTAGTGTCCTACAGCTCCTGCAGCTTACTCATCCGAATCAACACTCTGCAGCCACTGAGTGCATTAGAGTATTGGCCGAACATGTGTGAATGTGTCAGGAAAGATAGAGACTGAATTTGTGAGGCATAAATGTGTGACACTAAGTGTGAGTGTACATGTGTGAGCGTGAAAAGGTAGAGAGGATGCATGTGTTTCAGTGTTAGTGCAAGACTGTGTGCGCATGTGTGTGTACATACTTGTCTGTATACAGTATAGTGTGTGTGTGGGCCTGCTCTACACTGCGCTGGGGGCCAAAACACTAGAGATTGCTTTGATCTGGATTCTCTGTGTCTCGTCCAATCACAATCATGTCAGCAACTCCCCACGGCAGGAGCGACTCATTCATGGTGCAGAGAGGAGACCCTCCTGCATGTTATTACTTTATATACACTTCATTTTAAAAGAACTATGCTCGCAAAATGGCTTCATCCATATCCCACAGAAGCCTCACAATACTGACGGACAAAGGATTTTTTAGTCACTGGCAGTGATGTGGCAAGCAACGAGATACATTCACATTTGGGAACATCTGCAACGGTCAATCTGTTGGTAGAGACAATGTAGCTTCAAAAGTATCAGAAAAGTTTAGGCAGGTTTGTGTGTAGTGAAGCATGTCACTTAGAGAAGAGGCATGTCTTCTGAGAGCTTTTAATTTGCTCCCAGAAACTGGGAGGAAGAATTTTAACGACCTACAACACTGAAATACTCATGTGCAGTTGAAACTTCATCATCCTTGGAGGTCTTTTTGAAAGCCTCTTGACTGTTGTCCTGAGTAAGTGATGCAAACTTTGTGTCTTTTGACACCTGTAATGGAAAGAAAATAAAAAATTTCCAAACAGTGATGCCCATTTTAAATATTTTTCAACTTAAATGATTCCTTTAACTGATAGTCATTTATCATAAACTGATAGTTGTTTAAATTCTATTAGAATCTACAAATAAATTTTTTTTTGTAATACAAGAGACAATACATGTCTTGACTGCAGGCTACAAGGATGAGTTTTTACCCACATTCAAAACGCATTAGACCAATATAGCTGCCTCAATGTGAAAGCACAGAGCAGTATTTGTTTGGATGGCTGTTAAAGTTAGATGAAAAGACAATGTAATCAAAATGGATTAGGGAATTTAATATGTCTTCCTTCTGGCTGTTTTGAAATCTCAACAGTGCTAAGGATTTCTCTTAGTCCAGCTATGAACTGTCTCTTGAAACAGTATGAATATAGCCTATGAGAATATTTTCAGCATTTACGAATTGTTATTGTGCAGTAACTTCAACTCACCAAAATGCAAGGGAGATGGTACAGCAGTAGTCTAAAAGTAACATTTATATGTCATTACTTCCACAGGACTTTTAAAGTTAATGTTGAAAAGTATCCCATATATAACAGTAACACTAGTTTCCTCTTGCACCGAAGCTGGAAAATGGTGGAGCCTCTAAGGCTTTGTTCAGACTGCAGGCAAATCAGATTTGTTTCTCAAATTAGATCTTTAAGACAGACTGTCCGCACTGTTATTTGCAAGTGATCAGATAGGATTTGTGTTTCCAGACATCACCAACCTATCTGCAGGGATTGCTGTGGTAACAACGTAATAATAATTATAATATAATAAAAAACTTTATTTATAGAGCACTTATCCAAACAAAGCGCAAAGTGATTGACAGAGAAAGAAAGAAAATACCACAGTGAATGATAAAATACATAAAAATCAATGAAATAAATAGACAGCTCAGGTAAGATCAGGATATGCTTTCCGATAAAAATGCGTTTTAAGAAGAGACTTAAAAGAAGACACTGACTCAGACAACCTAATTTCTTCAGGCAAGTTGTTCCAGAGCCTCAGGGCCCTGATGGCAAAAGCTCTGTCCCCCTTTGTTTTCATCCTGAACTCAGGTTCATAAGGGATTAAAAGGTCTAAAATATATTCTGGAGCCAGCCCAAGAAGAGCCTTAAAAGTGATCAATAAGATCTTAAAATCAATCCTAAAACAAACAGGGAGCCAATGTAAAGAGGTTAAAATAGGTGTGATGTGATCGTACCTCTTTGTCCTGGTTAAAAGCCTAGCTGCTGAGTTCTGTACAGTCTGCAGTCGTTTCAGAGTTTTTTTGATTAAGACAAGTGAACAGGCTGCTAGAATAATCAAGGCGTGAGGAGATAAAAGCATGTACAGTTTCTGCATCAATAAGATTTAAAATAGATCATACTTTTGCAATATTTCTGAGATGATAAAAACATGACTGGGCAAGCTTAATGATATGTTGCTCAAAACAAATTGTTATCAAAAAGGACATCAAGATTTCTTGCAACAGACTTGATATGTTTTGACAGGTAGCCAGTAGATGGCAGTATTTATTTTGTGATTTGTTGGTGCCCAATAACAAGGATTTCGGTTTTATTTGAGTTGAGCTGAAGAAAATTTATTGACATCCAGTTTTTTATGTCAGACAGGCAGTCCTGCAGAGAGCTCGGCATACTAAGGTCAGTGGGCTTGACAGAGAGGTACAACTGTGTGTCATCTGCATAACAATGAAAATAAATACCATGTCTATGGATGACATCACGGGGAGCATATATAAGGAGAACAGTATTGGTCCCAGAATTGAACCTTGAGGCATACCATAATTGATTAGGGAAAACGACGACATGACGTTATTTATGGCGACACAGAATTTCCTATTGGACAAATAAGATGAGAACCAGTCTAGTGCAGTGTCAGATATGCCCACCCAGCACCTCAGTCTATCTAGAAGAATGCCATGATCAAAAGTGTCAAAGGCAGCACTTAAGTCCAGCAGCACAAGAATTGAACACATGCCTGCATTGGCATTCATTAAAAGGTCATTAGTGACTTTGAGAAAGGCTGTCTCAGTGCTGTGGTGCTGATGAAAACCAGATTGGAACTTTTCAAAGGTACTATTGTTTTCCACAGCATCAAGAAGCTGCTTAGAAACAATTTTTTCAAGAACCTTGGAAATAAAAGGCAGTTTGGAGATGACGATAGTTATCCAGGAGGGTAGGATCAAGCCCAGGTTTTTTTAGGACTGGTTGGACACAAGCAGTTTTAAAGTAATCTGGGACGCAGCCAGTAGACAGCGAGCTGTTCAAAATAGATAGCAAATGGGGCACAATACAATCCATAACATCCAATAAAAACCTAGTTGGGTTTATGTCCAGAGGGCTGGAGGATACTATCATAAGAGACATGATGTCTATGAGTTCAGGCAGAGTAACAGCAGAAAAATTGCTCAAAGAATCTCTGAGTGGGTGATCCACATCTAAAAAGGCAGGATTGGGGGTAATACCAGATCTTATTAACTCCACCTTTTCAGCAAAGTGCAAAATAGACTTTTCACTATCATCATTACAATCAGCAAGTGCACAAGAAGAGGCTAAGTTAACTAACTGATCCACAGTCTTAAATAGGAATCTGGGGTTGTGCTGATGGCCAGAAATCAGTGGAGAGAAATGGCATGTTCTTGCATCTTTCAGCATCCCATTATAAAAGAGTAATAACTCTTTCATAGCCACAAAGTGGACCTGGAGACCTGATTTCTTCCATCTGCGTTCTGCTCTTCTGCATTTCCTTTAACAGCTTCCTTTTACTGTCATTTAACCATGGCTTTTTTCTAGTCTAGAGATCTATTTTTCAGAGGAGCTATGAGATCTAAGGTTGAAGAGCGCAGGTAGTTAAAAGAATCAACCAAATTGTTGATGTTGGAGCAATCAGGAAACACATTGCCAGGAGAATTGAACAGTGTACAAAATTTAGAAGCACTATGTAAATAGTCAATTAGGTGAGGAGGACAGAACAGCATGCTGCAGGTTAGCCGCCAGCATACGACTACCTGACTTATTTGGGTGAAGACCGTCTCGTACAAACAAGGAAGAACGATCCCAGAATAAATTGTGAATAAAACCAATGTCATGGGTACTGCACACAGATTGGAGCCAGGTATGAAGGCTGAGGATCCTGCTAAAACGGTCAATTCCATGACCCAGTGTAGGAATTGGACCCAAAATGAAAGCATGCTTTCCACTGCTGTTGAGCAGGTCAAAGAGGCGGATAAAGTCTGCTTTCGTCAGCTCAGATTACTGACTGGCGGTGTCATTAGTGGACACATGATTTTTGTGATCGTCATCGGGAGTGAAGCCAAAAGTCTGGGGAGCTTTTCGAAGATATCAGGGGTTGTAGCTCTGGGAAAGCAGTGTGTGACCGCATTAACGAAGCGGTTATTCCGTACTATGGAATCTCCAACTATCAGTGTAGTTGGGGGGATGAGAGGAGGCAGAGTCAATGATCGTGGAGACCGTCGAGTTCCATCAACCATCCGTGGGATAGTTGTGGCCGGGGACTACTGTGTCGAGGGGGCGGCGTCCTTCTTAGCAGAGGGGTTCTCAGCTGTCTCTGGACGAATGAGACCTCCAAAGCTTCTCCTGATCACGGCAACTTGCAGCAAGAGGAGGAAGAGGACTTGACCGCTGGAAAATGGGAGCATCCCTCCAGTGGAGGAAAGTCCTGTGTATCCAGAATTTCAAACCTGTTGGCCAGCAGGAGGTCCCGATGTGAAGGAGGGGGAGGAGGGTGCTTTGTACATAGGTGTCAGTAACTGCGTACGCTGGTGACGCAGCTTTCCAATGCGGAAGCATTAGAAATGGAGATACTTCCAGCTTTGCCTTTACAGAAGCCTCCCCCCCAAAGTGCCAGCAGATAATTTATTTCTGCATCTGTCCATGGACTGTTGTTCTCTGTGTTATCCTCCATACCACTCTGCTAAACTTCGTCACTCTGGATTTGACGTCGCAGTGTCTCGTGTTGGGAGTGACGCAAAAGACACTTTGAAATCTGATTTGAGCGGCCAGAGCATTCAGACTGAGACGCATCTGTAGAAATCCGATTGAAATCGTGTTTCAAACCACCTCCAAATGTGGCTTGGATCCGATTTGCAAAAATCACATTTCATGTGTTTTTTTGCTGTCCTGACTTTCTAAAATCAATCTGGATACAATCTGGATATGCCAAAAACGGATTTGGGCTGGCAGTCTGAACAATGCCTATGTACATTTCCATCCCCTTGTTTTTATGCATGTTTTCAAATGCACGTAAAAAAAATACCTGGGTGGAAATGCTGGAAATAAAAAAATCTAAATATTGCAACAAAAAAAACTTACACTTGGCTGAAGTGGAAAGGTTAGTGTATTAATAAAAGGTAAATTTGACAAAGTGCAATGGAAATAAACTTCGCGAATAAACCATGACTTACATGAGGCATGTGACTTAAACATCACTCAAGCCTCCGCTCCACCAGAGGGGTGAAAAATCGCGGCAGACAAAAACAGTTGGCCCGATGGTGTGTGGACCGATGAGGAAACTGTAACCTTAAACAACAAATTAATGCATGAAACAAACAAATTCTAGATTTCCATCATATGAGGTTTTACTGGCGCTCTTTCACTCTTGCACCTTTTTCTTCTTTCATGGTTTAATGCCGCCCACTGTTTATTTAAATGTTGCCAACTCCCTCCCAATATTCCCATAACAGTAGTAGATGGAAACACGTATTAATTAGCATGTTCTTTTGCCAGTTTTCTGGAAACTTGGTTAAAGTTTGCACTACATTTGGAGGAAACTTGACCACTGTTGCCTCACTATATGATCAACTAAATGATAAATTAAACATACAAACTGCACAGCTCCATCTGGTGGACAATACAGATCATTAAGTTTTTCCAAAACAGCAGTAAGGTGGCCTAAGTAAAATTAATAATTAAATGTCAATTTATGTTATTGATTAAGTGAGTAATAATTCTAAAGCATGCAGCATTAGTGCAGAGAAAACACAATGAACAGTGGGACTTTAATTAATACATCTTTCATATTGTCATGTTTCTTTTGTTGTTTAAGTTTTCAGAGTGTCACTTTGCTTCTGAAATTATATGCTTTCTTGAATTTAGGCAGAAGAATAATAGGGGATTCCAGAGAGTGACAACCTGGCAGAAAGACAAATTTGTTGATAACTTGCATTGACACTGAGTGATGGGAAGCAAAATTGTCAGCTCCCATTACCTTTTGGAATTGAAATAGATGTTGTGTCTTATCATTTGTATTCATTGCAACTGTAGCCCAAACTACATTACCTGACAGTAATTATTGGTAAGCAAATTGTTTAGAATAGAAAATATGCGGCATGCAACAAACCTAAATAGACCCTGAGTCAAATATCTATAATATAATAAGCTATAACCACGTAGCTTTTATTGCAAAAATAATAATATATAATTTGTGCTTTTATTATTTAAAACATGACATTATTGTACATTCAGTAAATTAAGCTATTCACAGTGTTAAATATTAAGCTGTGAAGCATCTCATCAGTGTGTGTTTAATTTTCCTTTGAACACCAAGCTAACATTGATGATGAAACAGCAAAATAAACTAATACCCTGTCCAAGCACTGCATTAGGCATTTTTACTGGACTCATATTATATGATCATAGGAGAGCAATAGCCTGGAGCAAATTGATTAGTTCAAAGAGGAAGTGGGTAAAAGAAAAAAAATCCCCATTCAGATGGCTCCTTGTTACCAGAGACGGCGACCAGCAGATGATGATCGCAGACTGAGCATTCAGTCCAAACACCTGTCTGACAGCAACAGATTTTGCCCACTAGTGTTTAACATGTGGGGGTAAAGAGCTCTGGAAACGAAAATGCAAATAAAACAATAATGCCTTCTCCCTGCTTTGCAAAACAGAGAGGGCTTGCATCTGTGGGAGGGGTGGGATGTCTAACAAGAACTAATGCTGTTTATGAAAGCAGAGTTTTTGCATCTAATCACAATGTCTATTCCCATGGGCCTGCTAGTTCTTCATGCTTCCCTTCAGACTGGTAGAGCACCTCTCTTCCAGGAGCGCTGTATTTTTAGGATGTTGTGAAGCTTCCTCAGCTGCATACAGAATGAGATGCTCGCCTTTAGGGGGATGTCGAGTTTGAAGATGATGTCCTTTGGATTTGATTAATTCAGTAACGGAGAGAGAAGCTGTCCCTGACTCAAAATAGACTCTCTTTAAATGACTATATTGCTGTTGTTTTCTTACTTTTCACTGTTTGGTCTCTTTGCCACTTATCAGCATATCACGACAGGAAGCACATAAAAAAATAAATAAGTTGTAGGGCTATCAGTGACGGGAGCCTGTTTATGAGTGAATCTGCTTGTGTGTGTGTATGTGTGCACATGCATGTGTTTTGCATTAGCATGGAAGAATATGCTCAGCACAGAGAAGCCTGTCGCCTTCCCAGCAGAACAGTCTTCCCCCCCTTCCTCTCTGCTATTCTGTTCTTGTCTCTGCTGCTGCCACCACACTTGTCCAGAGCACAGCTTTCTGAAGTTTCAAGGCCTACCTGTATTCAAACCTGATTCATTTGTAGTTTATTTTGTAGTAGTTTATTTTTGTTCCTAATTTATGAAGTTGAAGTTAAATATTAGGTACAGGTTGTACTAAAAAAGACCAGTAAACAAAAGCATTATGGCTGCCAAGGTAGAATGCAGTTATTTATTCAGAGTGGTCAGAGGAAAACACCCACGCTGTTTGTGGCCGTAGTAAATTGTCTAGCTGAATGAACCATTCTGGCAGTAAATAGGAGATTTTAATGTCAACAAAATGGTCCGCAGATGTTAAACTGTACACACTGAGAGCTAAGCCATTTTTGCAGTAAGTAGTTGTTCACAAGAGCTTTGTAATGGATATATGTCTGATCCCTCTCATTTATCAGTGGCTGTCATTGCTTAGAAAAACAAAACGCTGTCCCCACTTGATACTAAAAAACTCACAATTCCCCAGAAAGATTACAATAAATCTTCAAAAACCATGTGTACCAAATCCGGTTGGGCTACAGTATGTCAATCATGTACTTAATATTCTGGCTCATTTAGCATCTTGAAGAGAGATTAATGACATGAACAATCTTTACAACAATCCCCCAAAGATGAAAGAACTCTCAAACAAAAGCACATGCGCTACAACTTTGATTTAGCGCTTTAATACAATGCTAATTAGATCACATGCAGTGTCTCCTCATGAAATCTGCTCCCATCGTCTAATTATAACGGCCAGATATGCCATAATGGGACGCATTTTAAATCAAAGCAGTCATGTGACAGAGAAGGGTGACAGGGAAGTAACGCTGACACTGACATCGTGTACGGACTGCGTGGACATTAGCTTCATCGTGTTCGTCAAATTGTGACAATGCCGCCCTATGGCTCGCTTCATAGAGGAGAGGCTGCTGCTGGTGGGGTGGGAGGGCTAATTGTGTGTCTGTATGACTAGTGTGGGCCCCGGGATGACTAATGAAGAATCCTCAGCTTTTGAACAAGTCGTTCACCTCCTTCAGCACTAATTAATGGCTTATTGGAGGAGGACTGAATTTCACCCCAGCCTTTTTCACCTATTATCCACTATTTTAACATAGGCCTCCTCTACATACTGAGCATGTATTAAAGCAACCCGAGTAATGTAAAGCCTCCACTGAAAGTCTTCCCGCAAAGTGTGTTTTTCTAATGAATTAAAGATGGCTTCCTTGCTCTCTGGCTGGTAAACACTGCTGTTTGCCGCATAATCAGCATACGGATTTATACAAATGAGTGCCATGGTTAAATTCAAAATTCAGATAATGGCTGAAAGTGAAAGACGTTAAAAACAGTGGATGTAGTATCAGATGAAGTCGTACACTCGCAGCTCTTAATCACTGTCAACTTTTGTACTTGTGCTCTGTCTTATCAGCCGTGAGAAATGATCACACATCCTGTTTTGTTTTTCAAGGAGATGTTTTCTCGACTACAAATCCTTCTCGGGGTGTGTCAGTGTGTGGGCCTCCGTGAATGGGTTTATCTGTACTAACGGTGACCTTCCGTTGTGCAGGGTTGATATGGGGGCTGTGAGCTGACTGTTGGAGAGAAAATCACAGCTGGGAGTGGGAGAGTATTTCCTGATCTGACAAAAAACAGCAGCTGATGTGAGAATGGCTCAATTAGGGCAGCCATAAACTCGTTAGGGCCCACGTCGTGCCCGCCAGGACCGGGGCTTTTTTATTTGCCGCTGCGGTTAATATTGCTTCAGCACATTAAAATGTGCACTTGATGGGCGCTTAGGAGCCCTGGTTGTGTCAGAGAGTGCTCTCCTGGTGGACACTTAAACAAAGAATGAGCCTACTCCACTCCCTCAGCAGAGGCACAATTAGGCTACCAAAACATGGTACGGCACACAGGCTTTTTCCTACAGGCTAATAGAAGGGTTTCACTCCTTCAGTTATACAGCTGGCAACATGATGTCAACAGCACAATACGCTATCTGGTAGCCATGGATCAAAGCAATAGTAAATCATGGGTTTTATCGCTGACAGGCTGTAACAATAAGGGTCCTTTTTCCTCCACGTCTGTCTGCAAAATAACTGAAGTAAGCATACCTTTTCTCATGCAGAGCCAAGATGTACACAGACAGATGATCACAGTGGCGGTTGGGCAGCCGATAGCACTATCCTCCGGCTGCTGCCCACGTTTGTGTCTCTGACAATTAGACTCCAGGCTGACAGGGGAGCATGGTTCAGCCACTGTGTTAAGAGACTTTGTCAAATGTGTAGCCCATCAAAATGCACGGGCGGCCCCAGCTGAAGTCAGTCATCCCCTATTAACGATGGCCCTATTAGCTCCTCCCGTGACCTGTGAGCTGGGAAATGAAAGGCGTGGAGGTGCAGTCATTTATATAACCAATGTCAGGGTGCGTCGGACATGGACACCCCTCATCTCCCTGCGCCTCATCAGCCTCTCTGATCAGATGGGGATGCATAATACATCAGACGGCCAGTAAGTGGAGGAAAGACATTCATCACTGTCCACCTTTCAAATTAGATCCCACAGACGTGGCAATCAGTCAGACGCATCAGTATTCAGCCCTGGCTGAAGGCTCTCTCCTGCAGAGACATCCCCTCCATTACAGCTTTACAAACCTTACTTTAGTGTAACAACTGCCCTTGCCGCATAATCTGTACTTCAAACAATGGTGTTTTTCCCTACATTGACTTTTATTCCAATGTGTTAACATGCCACTGTGATTGTCTGTATAGATTTATTGATATGGGTGTCAGAGGGAGGCAAAGAGACTTCCAGGACAGTCTTACAAGCTATATATTTTTTTTAGCTTGTCAAAGAGATGAGCCTGTATCTATAGGGTGTATACCAGACATATGAAAACCGTGGTTTAGTTTAAATGTTTCCCATCCCCTGGGGATCATGAAGGTTTCATCCTACGAGAACACTTGTGCAGATTTGTTCAAAACACATTCTGGTGGAAGATTGTTTACATGTTATTGTTCCATTAATGTTTGCAGTGCTGTCTGATCAAAGATATTTAAAATGACGATGATATAGCATGTTTAATAGAAGAAATAGACCACAGCTCGCCTAACTAGAAATGCTCTCTTTTTCCCCCCTTATGTTGCTGTCCAATGTATGGTGGCCTCTTCCTTCTGTACCTCAGGTAAGAAAGTGTTTTTATTAAATCCTTTGTCTGTCCTGGCAAAGTTAACTTTTTCCAATATGAATTCCAATCAAGAGTTTAATTTTTCAGCTTTTAATTTTGTAATTTTATTAAGCAATATAGGAAACATCTGGTTATTGTAGCATGTTTGTGGCTACATTTCCATCCACAAATGCATATACAGTGTGTTCTTCCTATTGAGAGTATATATATTTCATACAAATTAACTGAAAGATGAAGTTCACTGGAAGATATCATCATGAGTAGTCCATTTTGAAATAAAGGTCTTCAAAAAGGGCATGACCTTTAATTCAAACCCATCACAATAACATTAACACATTTCCAAAACTTTCCCTGGATGTTTCATCAGCCTAATTCATTTTGCACTGTGCTCAGTTACTTCAGTCATATTCCAGTGAAAATGGCACATTAAATTGAAATCTGCATGCTCTGTTACTGTACATTGCAGGTCCTCTCGCTGGCTCTGAATCCACGGTTAATTATGTCTACGTCAAGCCAATCTCAGCACTTGTTTCTGATGTATTAAGCAATAGCCCCTCTGTCTCTTGGTTTTCCTCAGCAATTAAGACGAGGCGAAAAATGACTTTCCAAGAGTCTTTTTCCATTTAGACCTCAGGGAGAATGCTTTATTTAGTCTAGCCAGTCTGTAATGCGTAGCTTCTGTTGGTCTTGACCGAGATGGACCATGATGCTAAGTGAGTATCTGCCTATGCCAGAGTGTAGAGAAGCAGATGTGCTGGGTGATCAGCTTGAGCCTCAGCCACGGCTCTTCTTCCTGGATGTTTGGTTCTGTGGTGTCCAACTGTCAGAGTTTCCCCGAGGCTGCTAATCGGCTTTGAAATGGAAACAATTAGTTCCATAGCTGAGGTAGTCTGTTGTGTGGTTGGATTCTGCCTTAGAGTCTAAGGCTTTTGCTGTGTCATTGGGAGCTAGCAGAGAGAATGTAGTTCCTTAGAGTTAAATTTTGTTTCTTGTTTTTCCTACATTGTGAAGAGTTTAGACCCTGCTTTTGCTTTTTTATAAAAACATCATGAAATATAATAATTTAGTTGTGATCTCCCCCAGTAATCCACATGATCTGTTGGTGAAAAATAGTGAGATGCACTGCAAGCCCCCAGCTTGTTATTAAAGTAGCTGGACAATGTAACCTGCACTATGTGCAGTGACTTGAAAGTGTGGAAGCGTTGAGGCTGCTCTTGGAGCAGCTTGGAAGGTCTCCTCAGTCTCCTCTCATCAGATGTCTGGCTTTAATTTGTCTCAGCGCGCCTGAGGAAAGGTCATGATCCAGATGCTTTCACCCTCCTCTACTGGTCTTCAGCTTTCCACAAGAGGAAAAGAGAGAGAGAGAGGCATGGACAGAGTGGGAGGAAAGTCCTGGTGCATCCTCATTTTTAATGAGCATGCCTGTCCAACAGAGTGGTGGCTCATTTGTTAGGGAGGGACTGGCTGGGATGACCAGGGACACCTATGGATGGCTGACAGGATGTACATACTCACTGTTGCACTGAGGTGATTGAACAAGTCCCAGAGTGCACCTTGTCTCTGGGATCCCTTCTCCAAATTGTGACAGTCAGAGCCCATCCTCTACTTTCCTACCCTCTCCTTTACTCTCCTCTCCTCTCCTGTCCTGTCCTGTCCTGTCCTTTCCTTTCTTTTCCTTTCCTTTCCTTTCCTCTCTTCCCACGAGTTCCCTTTGCAGATCGACATTACAGAGTGCAGAGGTGTATAGTAAAACTAAAATTATTTCCCAGTTTCAACATTTACTGTGCACTTTGTAGACGAGATGTCAATGTTGTAGATGTTCTTGGCTGAGCTTAATATTACACGCAAAATTAAAGATTTAACAATTTTTGGCAGAAATGTATCTTTAATAAAAAGATAATTGCATTGCTTCTCACGTTTCTCAAAAAGTAAGCTTTTGCAAAGATGATTCACTATACAGTATATCTCTGTTAAGAAGCATGACATGATAATATTTGGTAGAAATTCTCACCAAAGCTTTTATTCATGGATTAATGTTGCGAGGAATGCTACAAATTTCAAGAAAAAGAACAATGAATACTAATAGATAATTGCAATCACAAGGTGTGTCACACTGTTTTAGCGCACAAAATGAGATCACGTACATCAGAACAGATAATTGATGGCAACAGGAAGAAAATGTTTTTAATAGGTTCTGACCTTAAGGCAATAATTGATTCAGTTCGCCTCATCACAATTCACTAATTTCTTTGGGAGAAATAGCTATGGGATTTTCTATTTTATATGGGGGCGGGTGGGTGTAGATGGCTAGAAGCGCGCACAATTACTCACATGAAAGAGCCCATGTTAAATGAGCTTGGCACTCAAGAAACAAACCTCAGAATGTGCCTGTGCAGACTGTTGTGAGCATGTTAATCAATAGTCATGATTTATTTAATGAAGTAGCTGTCAGGAAGTGGTTGTGTGAAGTGTGGAGAGGCTGAGAGGCACACACTGGTTTGTATTAGTGTCCACAGAGATGGAGAGGTTTTGTTTTAACCAAAGCCAAGAATGAGTAATGTGCAGATGTAGTGAATGTAAGTGGCAAATTACCGTGTTAGGACATAAATTTATCTTCTGATATAGAAATATTTTGAACTGTAAGTGGAAAAGCAAATTTCTTTGACAGTTTACTTTGTTTAAGCACATGTCTCATTGTTTCACTGTATGTGCTTGCTTCTGCAGACAGTTCATTGAGGGCACTCAACCACTTTCTAAATTGGCTTCTGATTCATTTCTAATCTGGAAATGTCTAAATACTGCCTTTGGATCAGAGTTTCACTAGCTATGTCCTGAAAATAGAGTGAAAAACAAGCGGAATCAACCATGTCTGTGTTTGTTTGGCCCACTCCGTTCAGGGCTCTTGCGAAACGTAACCAGCGTGGCATTGACAAAGATTTCGGTCCCACAGGCCACAGTGGGTGTGCAGAAGAAAGTGGCCTCGTTCTGGCAGCTGGTACTGAAACATATATACTTAGGCACAGTGGCATACGCTGGCACACGGAGACATACACAAACACACTCAGACACACACACACACACACACACACACACACAAACACATGCAGCGAGAGAGGCAGACTTACATAGCGTCAACAAGGGGAGAGTCCAAACATCCGTAGTAAGTGTTTGACTCAGCTCAACCCCTCATAGACACTCTTAATGGAGTTGGCTCTCCCTCCCCCCTTCACCCTGATTTCAGCTCAAATGAACGCCACCACTTCTCTCTCACTCGCTCTCTCTCGATCGTTGCCTCTGTCTGTGGACAAAAAGTAGTAGGAAGGGGAAGTTAATGATATAAAAACCACCACACTGTCTCTTTAAGTGGGGATTAAAAAAAGAGGAGTGCAGGCCAAGGGAGAAGAGGGGGCTGTGAGGGGGAGTGTAAAAATAAGAAGCCCGGCAGGAGCGGCACTGCAAGGTCACCTCTGCTGTAGTGTCGGGCCTGTCGGATCGAAGGCATGGCTAAGGGGTTGCAGTGGTACGGACCGGTCTCCCAGGAATGCTTCAGGAAGATCTCCTGCCATACCTGAGGCAGCCGCTCATTTATCTGGAATGCTGCGCTCCGACTGCTAACGACCAGCTCAAATTGGACTATTTTTTCCCATTTGTCAGTTGGCCAGCTGCACTGGCTCAGCTGCGCATCTGTGTGGAGGGAAGGCGTAGGACAATGAAAGTTCCAAACTCATTTTTCTCACTTCTCTTCATTTTGTGTCTCTCTTCTCACAGATGGGAGAGTTTTCAGTATTGTTGCTGCCTGTCAGTCTAAGTAAGTCTCCCCTGGCGCAGTGTTAATGGAGACGAGTGCCTTTGGCATGTGGCAAAGCTTTTCCTGTGACATTTATGAGGCCCCTGCACAGCAAGGGTGCTCAGTATGTCTTGTAATCTGCCTGTTGTAGAGGATATTTAACATTGTATGTGAGTTTTCTCCAGTGGCATGAGTTTGATGTTTTAACTCATAAAAAACAATTCTACCCTGTATGGACAACTATTTTCAAAATCATCATGGCACTAGCTGTGAAAGGATCCCTGTACAGCAGTGGCCAAAATAACAGGAATACCTTCAATAAAGTGCAGTCCACTACAACAACACTACACTACAAATTCCAGCATCGAGAATTATTTTAGAGACTAATAAAAAAACTCTCTGACACAGTCTCAAGTTTTGCAAAGTTAATATTCTTTGGAGGGCTATGTGTTAGACTGCATTGTACTGTATTGTACATCGTTTTTTTTTCCACATTGTATTTCCAATAGTATCAGGATTTTTTGTCACCATTGAAATAGGACATACTGTATAATCAGTTTACCATTTCTATTAAAACATGCAATGCAGCGACAGGATGTAGCTGATTGAAAAACTCCCCAAACTATATGAACAACCCCACCTGTTCATTAAGAGGAAATGAGAGTTTTTTTCCACAACATTTTTTATCATTTAAATGAGCTTCATCAAACAGGCCATTAATATGGAAATTACCCTCCTTTAGCTTTATTGCAAACCCTTTGCAAGCCCAGTGAAAAGCCAACTGTTACTGTAGCTTTACACTGACTTTTTACTTTTCAAGTTATCTCCAAGTGTTCTCTCAATGTACTGGGTCGATTATTATCCTGCTTTGCACAGAGTCCTGTTGTGCTTTATAAAATTAACTTACTAAAATATAAATTCATCCACAGGATACAATCAGACTGTACATTTTGTGTGCCTTCCATTACTGTTAACTGAAGTGCAAATTTTAGTAATGTAACTTCTAACTCCCTCCACCAAACTTAAACACACACGTGCATACATTATGCAATAAACCTTTAAAAAACATGTGCTGCACGCCTGAAATGACCTTATGAATTAAACAAGGCATGGTATTGTATATCACACATGTTTTGCCACAGAAAAAATGTCATATGCATTAGTGTTCGTTTTGGTTGGGAAAAGTTGAAAATAGACCCACCTCACCTACACCACTCACACACTCCCCTATATTTAAAAGTGCTCTGATTATAACTATCCCACTGTCTGTAGTTTATTTTTTTGGCTGCAGCACAGTTTGGAGGAAAACCACAGACTGGTCTGGAACTAGCAGAGGCGAGTCAGTCTGACAAGGTGTGAAAAGAGTCATGATCTTCTTCTCTCTCCCTCTCAGATCTCACTTTGATGGACTGCTTTGTAGTGCAAGGAGCTGGGCAAGTGCTGCTAAGCTACATTACAATATATGGCGTGTTTGCCCAGCAGGTGCCATTTCCCTCTCTGCCATAATTTGAAACACTTTGCATTGCTACCGCACTGAATGCCAATGTC
Source organism: Siniperca chuatsi (assembly GCF_020085105.1). Taxonomy (NCBI): domain Eukaryota; kingdom Metazoa; phylum Chordata; class Actinopteri; order Centrarchiformes; family Sinipercidae; genus Siniperca; species Siniperca chuatsi. The sequence goes on along the minus strand of NC_058045.1, from coordinate 11,821,072 downwards.
AACTTAGGCATGTAGCTCACAGACCTCCTCTTTAAACATTTCCTGCACCACCTGGAAAAAGGATCAGTAATGTGCTGCGTCTTAAACTCAGTTGGTATTAAGATGATGTTTTAATCTATATTAGTGCTTGAATCTTAAAGGGTTGGTTCACCCAAATTTCAAAAAACATATTTTCTTACCCACATTTAGTGGTATCCAGCTACAGAGATAGTTTTGGTTTGTTTGCTCATATCTGTCTTTGAGATTTCTGTCTCCACCCCAATTCACTGGAAGTGAGTGGAATTGTATTCGCAGTGCTCACATGGACATTTAAAAAACTCAACAGCAACATTTGTTTCCAGAAAAAAAAAATCCCTGTTACTCTGTGTAATACACAGACCTCACTTTGAACTGTTTTCACTGGGACTATTTCTTTGGAAGAAAGTAGTTCCAGTGTAAACTGTTGACAGCATGTTCTCTGGAAGTAACGGCACACTGATTCTGAAAAGATACACAGCTGATTTTTTTTCTTACTTTTTTTTATTGCATTCAACTGAAATAAAGTCAATTTATTTATTATTTATATAGCCCAAAATCTCATATTTGCCTTATTTTCCATATTCCCTCAACTCACATGAGTGGGGGGATAACTCTTTAAACTGATGGGAAAACCTTTGGACAATTAACAAAGGAGGGATCCTTCTTGCAGGACAAAAAAACATGCCATATATACAGAGTAGACAGTAGCAAGAGTACAATTACCATATGTAGCGACAGAATGACAATAATAAAGCCAAAACATATCATACTAAAGTTGAAGTGAAACTGAAATTTATGTTGCTATCCTTATCCTTTGTGTTTGTTTTAACTCAACTTGTTTGAGCTGAGATTTTAGTTTTATGTATTTTTCTTAACGCCCCCTACATTAGTGTTCTTTACGGGGCTTGAATTTTTGGTTCAGACTGGCCATGTCGGTACTGTAATTGGATTTATGCAATATCTGTGTGGGCAGGCACTAAAAATAGTTCAGAATTTCACTTCAATTTCGACAGCCACACAGGCGGTAAACCAGATGGGGACGGACGTTGTTAGCCCTACCATTTTGAGCACTGTACATTACTACACAGCTTGACCCATGAAAGAGCGACAGCTAACACTACCTAGCTTATAATGTAGGATGAACATAGCACCAAGTCCGTGTTCAGACCGTCAGTAGCCCTGTGTGAAAAAAACGTAGCCACGTAGCTTTCATTCATTTGAATGGAGCCAGTCCAGTGGTGCCAATGCAGGGTGCTTTGGCAAAACAGCGCAGAGCGCAATGCGCAGCCTTCACCAATTGCATACATGCAAGCACACATTCCTAGATTGCTTTGTAACATAATTGCCATATTTCTGCTGTTTACCTTGTGATCGCTATGACGAAAGATTAAATATTTGCTGCCACGATAACTTTCTAGAGTTGGAAAAATCCTGTCTGTGAATTTTACAAACTGTTGTGCAGTGTTTTGGGATCTGATAAGCCTTCGAAGACATTAGGCTGTTACTCCAACTGGACTTCCTGGATCGTATTTCATTGTCTCACTGGTACCTTAAACAACACGCCCCCAATAACTCAGCACCCTCCAACTGTTTTAATACAAGGCTCAACTGTTGTTTATCTCGGATGCATATGGGACTGTTTGACAGGCCAGCTGAAACTCTGTCTGTCACTTAGTGAGCAGGGTAACAGAAAGGGACATGTTGTGTGGAACCTTGTAATGCACAAATTAATGGTGATATGTGATGACAGGACAAAGCCACTGAACACACCTATGACTGGCTGCAGGGTAGTCTGCAGAGGCAGGTGAAATGCCTTAGCCATTGTTGTTTAATGTTTTGTGACATTGCTCTTTGCTTGTTGCGATCAGTTCAACTGAGCAGCAAGCCGGGTAGAAAAGCTTCTGTTATCTTTGTCTGTGTTATTTGTTAGCTTTTGGTGTCTCTCTGTAAGATGTGGTTTAGGCATAAGGAGGGAGTGTGGAAGTGGTGCTTAATACTGAGCATCAAGGTTAATGAAGTCAGCATGCAATTAACTCAAAGCAGGCCTTGGTTCTGCAATGACTCCTTCACCCTCTTTGATAATAACACTGGCCATTCTTTGTGTTCACAGTGTCAGATTATGCACCTCATTTACCTCTTAGATTCCTTATGAAGCCATGGAGTGAATGTTCTGCTGCTTCACCATGTATCTATCAACTTTGATGTCAATAACTCACCACAGGATCCTTACATGTGATAAAAAAGATCTTTACAAAGGCTAAGTTTCCACTAGATGAATAGAGCGCTTCTCAAGTTCAGGGAAAAGGCCATGATTCTTTCAACATTCAGTAGGTGTTTACCAAATAATCCCACACAACAAGTGAAGCAGAAACTTAATTGTAACTAATTAGCTCCCTAGAGGTTCAATTTGATCTGCATTCTTTATTCCCCAGTTTACCTGCAATATGTAAACCCTGCTTCCATGTTGAGGGGGAACGCTAGGGTATGGGAGGGATCCGTAAAGGGAAGCGGAATTAAGTGAAGTTGAAAATCCGTCTGTAACAAGCTTAATTTCTGTCTTGTCTGGCTCTCTTCACCCATTCGGCACCCCGGAGCTGTTTCCAGCCTGTGCAATTGACAGTGCATTCACTAATCGTAGAGAATATGGCTCGCCTCGGAGGTCAGGTAATAAGAAGGCTTTGTTTTTCGCTCAGATGAGTTGATATCTCTGGATTGAAAGTGACTTTGCAGACATTCTTATTGTTGTGTGGAAACCCTTCTTGAACTAACTTGGAGAAAATTAGCAACCTGTCTCTGTTGTGTTTTTAACAGCACTCCTTTGAGGGAATGCTGTTGTTTCTTTTGCATGATTTCACTTAAAATGATGAGGCTCAAACCGGAGCTCCACCATCTGTCCACCTTGACTTTGAAGTACAATTTTCTGGGCTAGGACACTTTCTTTTTTCAGGTTCATCTGCACTGTCCCAAATTGGGAGTCAGCTGGTGGGATATTGTTCATTTTCCTCTTGACAAATTACGTGATGGGTTAAAGGTTAAACAAGCTTTGCTACCGCCAAAACAGGATATTACTGTTTTTTCTTTTAGTTAAAACACCCTCAAATCGCCACCCAGAGAACACAATGAAAGCCTATTCATCCCAGACCTTCAACCACAGCGCCGACAATACTGTCCATCCTGTTTTGTTTCTATAGCAACTGCAGCTCTTAACTTGGCCTTACCAAGCCTGAACAAGTATAAAGTTGCTAAACTAGTAGAAAACAGATGTCCATGGACTGTGCCAGATCCACTCCAAAGTAATTTTTGTTACACAGCTTTATTCCTTTTCATAACACTTCATCAACAATCTTTCCAAGCAGGTTCAAATTTCCATGTGAGGAGTGACCTCATCAAGGAGGCTTTTTAATTAAATAGCAGACATTGCATATGGCACCCATGAAAAAGAAAAAATATTTTGTCAAAAATCTGTGATGCTCTGTTTCTGCTTTGTCAGTGTTTGCAAACTTGACAATATAACAGGGAGGAAAAGAAGTCTCATGGAAGGTCGCAGTGGTAGTAGAGGCAGGAACAGGGTGTGGAGCATTCAGCCTCAGAGGGTGTTACATCACCAAACTTTTCCACTTTTCCATCAGGCCACACATACTTCACCACAGTGAAACTCATATGACTGGAGTCACTGAGCAGACGCAGGATTTTGGTCTGAAATATTAACAGAAGTTTGGCTTAAACTTTTGTTTTACATTTGGCTTAAACCATTTTTTTTCACAAGGCGAGAAATATGGTGAGAACTTGAGAACATGTTTAGAAATTCATTAAAAATGACACACCTCATACTTGCATGTATATATGTAGATAGGTCTTGTGTGTGATTCTTAGAATCTGAAATCCAACTGGCCTGCACATATTGGTTGAAAACTGAGCTGGCCCGACATAAACCACCCAAACTCCTGCTTTGATGTGACAGTGCTAACCACTGAGCCACTATTAGATAAGATTAAGTTAATTACTGTTTATTGTATTTGTTATCAGATATTCAAAACATTGAACCAATAGCAGATGAAAATCGATGTCTCAAAATGTAACTTTTCAAGTATTTTGACTCTTACTGCAAACATGTTTTCTGAGTTTTTAATCAGTCTTTTATAATTGAATGTACAGTATGAGAATTGTAACATTGTTTCACTTTGAAACACCTAGAGATTTAGAACTTGGGATTTACAGTACAGTATAATGCACTAAATATTCAGAATAATACAGGATATATTAATACTAAGTGATGGAAGAACTTCAGTTTAGAAAGCTGTACATTAATTAGGGAAGACAAAAATTTATTTAAATGTCTAAAATTTTCTTTAGATAATAATAAATATAGATATTTCCCCTGCATCCTTTTTTTCTAAATATCGTGTTTGGGGAAAAAATGCTTCATATTTGCAGGTCCTTTTGAAAGAGAAAGTAGCATTACGCAGGACATGCAAGCAGCTTTACCACAGTGTCACCCACTGGGTCACAAACAGCACAGTAATATGGACAGGTAAAAGAGCTGACCTAACTCCAAAATAAAACCAGATCAGTGCACAGCTGCTGTTCCTTGAAAGGCAAATTACTAGTCTGGTGTAGAATATTACACTTATAATTACAAAAATTGTTTAAAAAGTCTCATGCTATTTCTGTATGGACCCCCCTGTTGAAACACTTGGCCTGCTACTCTCCCTGTTTACTTAGTGTTTTACTTGTTGAGTATTTTCATAATGACGTGTACTTTCTGAGCTTTTACTTTAAGGACATGGTGTGACAGCCAAACAAAGTGTTTATATAAATTTTGTGTTGGGAAAATTATTATTATTAGAATTATTTTCAATGTTATTACCACTGGTAGTAACAGTAGTGTTAGTAGTAGAACTAGCAGTGGAAGTATTTTATTCTACAGATGAAAGTCTGGCACCATCAGTGACAGAGTGGTGTCATGCCTGCCTGAGAAGGTTCATCATGAGCTCTAGCAAAGCATGTCAGGCATGCAGGTGAAAGACTGGAATGTGATTAGTCTGTCCTGCAGGATTGTGATAAGAGGCCACAGTTCATGCATATCAGCGAAGGAGGAACTATTTGACTCAACTCAAAAAGTGATACTTTATAAAGGCTTGCTAAAAAAGTCAAATACATGTTCAAGCCAATCCCCTTTCATTTGCTAATTGAGCTGCCAAATTTGAGTGGGTATGACATGCGTCGACAAATGTCAATACCTGGTGTTTGTATTCTACACATTGCTGATAGCAAACAGTATTCCTTTGCCTCCTCTAGAAAATAATGATGGACTTCAAGGTTCATGCATAATGCAAAGGCTGTGAAAATAGTGTTTCCTGAGAGCACACCACATGGCTTTTGGACTTAAGTGAAATATAACCTGAATTTGACATTTTCTAATATCCTACACCAAACTTTTTGTTTCAAAGAGATAGGGGCGGTAATTGCTGCACCAGAAGAAAGACTGCCGATCCTTCTGGGTATTGCGGGTGACTGTGGGGACAAGGCAAGATTGGAACATGGTAATTGCAAAGACAAGGGCTGAGAATAAATGGAAAAAAGAGTTCTTTACTGTCAGATAGAGGAAGGTCAGAAGCACAAGTGTATGACATCCATGCATGTTACAGTGTATTATTCACAGTGTACACAGGGGACCGATACCTTTTCTTAGATATCCAATTCATCGCTTTGCTTTCTGACAAAGAGAGGAGATGATCTCCGCTGAAGTTCCCCCGACTGCACTGAAGTAACAAGATGTGATACAAGATGCAAGGATGTCAACAGCACTGGGTCACAGTGAATATCAGAGCAGGCTACTGTATGCTGCTTTTTTCCCTCCTCCCCAAATCATTATTTCATTATTTGATTAATGCTTCCACGGTGTTGTCACAATGCTTCTACATTTCCTCAAAGATGAAAGACAAACAGGGGCAATTTATTTCCCCAGATTAGATATTGATCACAGCTAGTGTGCTGGGCGTCAGATATCTTCCCTGAAAAATGAATGTCAAATGGTAAGCATCACTACTTTTTTATTTTCTCTTTTTTTCTATTAAAGAGGTGCTCTTCACATTGAGCATCATAGCCATATGTTTTGTGTGCTCTTAATAGAAAATGTCTACTTTTCTGTTAGTGATTCTCCAGCTATAATTTAATCTCTTTGACGTGGTCATTTCTGATCATCCTTGTTTATGTCTTGTCCCAATAACGTTTTTTTTCCAAATCTTCTCAATAGTCCTGTCCCATTTAGAGATTTAAGAAAGTGGACAGGCTGAGTTGCTGAAGGCACAGCACACTACATAATGAAGAAAGAATGTCAGAGGGAAATAAATAGGACCGATGTCCCAAGCAGCTTCCCATATAGGCTGGGGGTTTGGAGTAGCCCCGTCTCTGTAATGACTGAGAACTTTCATGAAGATTGTAAAAGGAAATGGCAGCCCATATGCTCTGAACAATATGAAGAACTCCTTTCTGTTGTAGTGTTGTCATGTTTGGTCTATCTGAGATGATGACTTCACTCTAGAGAGTGAATTAAAGACCACCAATGGGAAAACAAAGATCACGGTTGAGAGCTGTGCTGGAAGATTTACTGACATTTGTGACAAACCACAATTGTTCTCGCGTTTGGTGGGATTTGTTGGGTCTCTAAAAACAGTATTATAAAGAGTACAGTCTAGACCTGCTCAATAGGAAAAGTGCAATGAGATATCTTCTGTTATGAATTGGTGCTATATAAATAAAATTTAATTGAATTGTCATAGACAGTTTTATGAGAAGACAACGATAAACGAAATCATACATACGATCAGTGTTGGGATTTCTTTTTAGAAGTGCAGGGGCTGGCCATGGACACACTCACACACAGTGTTATAAATAATTTCTTCTTGTGTGTCTTTCTGCAAGAGATGACAACAGCAGTGAAGTCACTGTTGCACAAAGAGAGACTCCAGAGACAGGCAGGAGTAAACAAATAATTATGTTCCTGTGTGTATGCCCTGCCCTAGCTGGGTCTTTAGCTACAGTACAGTGGGTCATTATAGAAATTCAATCCACTGGAATTTGGATTGATTACATGTGGATTCTGTGAATGACTCTTATGTGACCTGTTCAGTTGAGGATTTCAGATAGGAAGTCAGCAGATAGTTCACCCAGTTGTGTTTGTTTTTTGTCTTTTTTGTCTCACAGTGGCTGAATTAATTGTTTTATTTGGTCACTCTGTACAAGTTATTTAACAATTATTGTATATTACCATATGCACTGATATAGTGGTAAGGTCCATGTAGTCAATGTCACAGAATATTTTTTAGCCATAAAATTCCCCAGTTTGACCTCTATTTCCTATGAGTGTGTTCCTCATCACCATATCCCAAATTACTTTTCTTCATAGTCGCTTTTTATTCCATGCAGTCCGGGAAAACACTGTTGCTTTGTATTTAGTGCCAGTATGGAAGCTGAGTGTGAATTATCTCACTGATTGTGTCAGGGTAAAACAAACAGACAGTAGAGCGAGACATCAATTACTGTAGTTACTCCTGGGGAAAATAAAAGCATTGGAATCTAATGAGTGTATTGCGTTTACCCTGCTGTTATACAATTTATACCCTGTTTACCCATCCATCACCTCCCTGCATACAGTTAACTACAAGCTGAGATCCCAGTGCTGTTCCGCTACAGAAAAAACCCGATAAAAAAACATCTCCAAATGGCATTCATCTGTAGGCTACTGTATACCAGAAATTCTCCTCATAACATCATACGTTTTACATGCACTCTTCTCATAAACACTGGTGTTTCTTTGCTTAGTTGTTCATGCAGATTTTAACCCTGCATTCCTGAGGTAATGCTTTTGACTTTGAAAAGCTCCTACACACCAGAGAAACACAGCTGATGATTCGCACTGCGAGCTGTGCTGTGAGTCACTGAGGCTTAGCAGGATCTACTGCTCTGACTCAAACATGTGCTGCCAGGGATAGAGGCTTTCTCCCCCACTTTTATTGTCTCACTGCCACAATGCTGCCCCAGACAGCCATCTCCAACCGAATCCCTCATCACACAGAAAACATAACTTGTCCCTTGAGTCTTTTACCCCATGAACACAGGCCAATCAGAGCACCTCAGTGATATTGCCAGGAGAATATCTTGAGGTTTCTCCCAAATTGTATTGCGTTAGGTGACTGCATGTTGTCAGGAGAGAGGTGTCTCGGTGACAGTTGTTAACGTTGTGTAGCCGAGCCAGCTGCTTTAACAGAGTTGGAAGTCCAGTCTTAGTTTTGACAGTGAGAAATGTACCATCTGGACTCTGAAAATGAAGGAATAGGAACTACTATATGATAATGAGAGAAAAATATAAAACCACAAGGCCACAACAAGCTGGGCCACACTAAAAAATAAATACAGAGGCAAAATAATCTATATGGAGTTAACAGAAAAACCATGACAATCAGTAATGCACACTATATGTTAAATTTTTCCTCCAGACTGCCATTTCTTTCTGATCTCTTCCCCTTTGCCTCAATCATTTTCTCCCCAACCAAGAAATCCCTCTCGCTCGCTCCCTTTTATCGCCACCGAAATTCATTCAACATGTCCGCTTATAGGCATTCTATTATTTCTTTATTTATGTATTCCACTTTTTATTCGGAATCACATGTTAATGAAGAGCGTCATTATCAACCTTAAATATTTAATTTTCCGCTCTGTGTCTGCTTCCGAGGGAGGCTGACTGGAAGAGCAGCAGCAGCGAGGGGAGGGAGGGGGGAAGAGGATGGAAAGAGTAGTGCTGTAGATAGCCTTATCTGCATCCGCTGCTTTAAAGTCAGCTATAACCAAAGCAGAAGTATGGCAGTGTTTTTTCTACATCAGCTCCATCTGAAGTCCAGTTACGAGCTACCATTTCTAAACACCCAAAGATCCAGGACCTGGTACTGTCCAGTTTTTGAGGGGTGGCTCCAGATTCGGCTTCAGTATCGGTCTTTGCCCCTTAGCCCCATCTCTAAACTCCATCCCCAGCCTCAGTATTAGCTCCAGAGAGGCTGAGTGCCCTTGTGATAAGGTGTGAGGCCTGTCTGCCTCTGACTGACAAGCCTGCTCTCACCATGCCAGTGCCTGCTGCTTGATAAGAGAAAATGTCAGCGTGATTTTGGGAAATGTCATTTATCGCGGCTTTCTGGCCGTGTCTGTAACCCAGACTGATTGTGGTTGCTGGACATTTATATCACTGGGGGTGGCTTGGAAAATTGTATAAATGCTATGTTTTTCTGTGATAACGACACTCAATATCCCGTTTGCCGTAATGGATTTGATTTTGTTTCCTTACCTCTTCTCCCTTGTCTGAGTAGTCTTAACATCATATGCTGTATTTGCTAGTTTATTTTATGAAGGATGTATCAGACACCATCAAAGTGTCTGGCATGTGGAGGCGTTTAGATCGGGGATTCACTCCACACCCAGACAAAGACTTCCGCCGCTCTCTGTATTGTGCAGAATCTAAGAGTTGAAGTGTGTGTTTGTGGTGTGAGAGGAGCCCCAGATTCAAGTGACAATCTGCTAGTCTTTGTCAGAGCATGTGTGTGGGCTGCGTGGTGGATAGGGGACATCTTGCTGTATTATTTAGAAAGACAATCCTCCCCAAAGATGAGTGGGTTAACAGGAACCATTAATTGGTTTAGCAGGATCATATAGACACTAGTTCCGGCTTAGCTGCAAGGCAGAAAATGCTTGCGTTCGGATGTATTCAAAAGCTCCTGCTTGTTATTATTTTTTCCTCCGCTGTATGCTTGCAAAGTGAAGATGGACTGTTTACCGTTTACTTTTATGCCTTAGGTTTTGATTTGTGGATCCAAGATGAAGTAGAGCTGTGTTGTACTCACGTCATCACTTTTAATGTCGGATTCAAAACCCAAGCTGTCATATATTATTCAAGGAGCTTTCGTCTTTTCTCCGAAGCACTTCACTATAATACTGTACCTCTGCTTGCTGCATGATTCTAGGAGCCATGCAGTTCAGAAGAGGGTCTATGATTCAGTGCTGTATATTTTTTTCGTCATTGTTGACTTAAAGTGACATTTATGGGACACCCTGATAAAGCAATTCTTCCTGCTGCTCAAACCAGGCCAGTATTTTCAACAGATTTTCTCATTCATTTGTATTCACCTTTTTTTTTCTAGGAGACCCGGGCTGGCTTTTGTGATCCACAGCACTGAAGTAGACTGAGACAGAAAGAAGTGTCTTTAACGTGGGCTCCCTGGCAGTCTCTTGGGAGCTTAGTGAGAGTGTTGTCCCCTACTCTTAACCAAATTTATTGCTAGGCTGACTGTGGAAATCTAACAAAGGCACAGGCACACTGTTCCCGGTATATTTGTCAAATCACTGCACCTGTGAGAGTCCCTGTGCAAGATGAATTCTAGGTTGGAGTGTTCGTCCAGGAATAAATCTCTCTCTTTTTGCATTGTCTTTGTTTGGGCAAGCTGTAGGCTGGGAATGAGCTTTCCTCGTCACATAAAGTGGAGTTGGTGAAAGCCATGATAAATGGTGCTCTTTGTTGACACCTTCATTGGGTTATTTATGGCTCATTAATTGAAGTGAAAAGGAGACTTGTTGGCGCAGCAGGGGGAGGCAGCGCCAGGCCTCCGTGGCTGTGCCTCAGAGCGGCCCACAGGCTTTGGGGGAGAGAGAGGGAGTGAGGGAGAGGCAGCCATCCCTCTCTCACTTCTGTCTGTTTCCCGTTTGCTGTGGAGAGAAAGGGAGACAACCCATTCATCAGGAATGGATGGGGAATGAAAGAGGAAGACAAGCATGGGATGCCAGCCTCCACCCTTCCCAATCACCTCTTGTATGCAAACGTTTCAGTTTGCATACAAGAACCTAAGGAGTGAAAACACTTGTTTGTTGTAATAAACAAGATATACTTATCTTAAATAGACAGCACATACTGTTTAAATTTGAAGTTTATATTTAGCATAGTTGAGGGAAATCTAAAATTATGATTATTGATTCTGATTTTTTTTTAAAGAAATGTAGCCACACCAGCCATTTAGAAGTCAGGGCTGGTTGCAGAGCAGAATTGTGCAACAAATTTGGGATATTGTGTATGTTTTGACACAGCTGCACACGGATTTTGTCTGAAATTTTCGATGCCTCGTCTTTTCACCCCGCCACAATTTCCTTTGAACGCTTTGAGTCTTCCTAGGAGAAAGAGCCACTTCAGACATAAGCTCATGAGCACACTTGATTAACAAGTGGATTAACTATGCTCGTTTCATGGGATGATGTACCTCAAAGCACTTCAAAGGCCACGCCGAGTGCCCATGAGGTGCGGTAATGAGGGGTTCTTCTACACAACGACAAATTTGGTGGCCTCGCTTCATGTGAACCTGATCATTTTCTCATTTTGTGTGCGCTCGCTCCTTTCGGTCTCCTGCTCTCTGCCGGTCTGTTTCTCTTGCTTTCTCTCGCACTCTTTTTTCCCTTTTTTTTCTCTTTCAGTCTCCCTCCACCTTCTTCCATTTCTCCCCTCAGATTTCCTCTCATTGATCCCCTCTTTTTTTCAGCTGAGTTGAGATTTAAGATTCTTCCTCAGTTGTGCACTAGTTTATCACTCTAGCTGCTGTTTATCTTTAGTTATTATTTAGCCTTTTAACATTTATGTGGTTTGTTTCGTCTACATGTCCCCAAACTATAAAGATGACCATCTGCAGAATCAGTCATCGTATGTCTGGAAGTTGCCAAGCTTTTTGGTGTCCTTGAACTGTTAGTCCAGGTTTGACTCCTGTAAAGCCTGCTTCTGACATCTCAGCGTTGTCACAGCTGTCAGTCAACTCTCACTGATGCCCATGTCCTCCAACACTGTTCTGTCTCTCAATACCCAGGCTTCCGCCTCACTCTGTATGAGGGGAACATGTCCTGGCCTGTCATACACTCATCCAGAGTGCAGTTTAAGAAGGAGGTGGGGGGAGGATTCAATTTTCTAAGTGGCATAATGTCCTCCTGAGAAGTATAGTGAGGTTTCTCTCTGTTTCCAGCAGTGGAAAGGTATGTATAACTCTGCCACAGTGGAGTAGCCCGCTCACGTTCCACTCTATCTCTCCCTCACTGCATTTTTATTATTTTGATCTGGCAAGCACATGATAGATAGTAATCTACACTTCAATTACATCGCGCAAGTCATCAGATGCTATCTTGCACTGGTGATAGAATGTGCTCTGAGGCAGCCCAGCACCACTGTGAAACAGCCCCTAGAGAGCCACAGTCTCAGTGTGTGTGTGTGTGTGTGTGTGTGTGTGTGTGTGCGCGCATGTGTGTGAGTTCTATCTATCTGTGTTTGTCTTTGTGTGTTTGTGTATCCTTGTGTCTGTGTGTGTGAGAGAGAGAGAGAGAGAAAGAGAGACAGAGAGAGCTGGAGGAACAGAGAGACCAACAGACCGACAGAGAGACAGACTCTGGGAACTAGCTCTATTTATCAGTATAACACACGTATTTGCCAGTAGGGTACAGTATTTAACCTCGGTTTGTCATTGCACTGATTCTTATCATTACATTTAATTTAGTTTGCAATGAACAGACTGTGCTGTAATAAGAGGATGAATTTTGTGCATCGTTTATCATCTGAATTCCTGATTTACCAGCAGAGGGCTAATACAGACGTGTTTTTAAGGTCTTTGTCTACAAGGCAACCGCTTGTCCTCCATGAGCTTTCATATGATTTATTGCAATGTGTGAACTGTGCTGTTAAAGTGCAATTTTAAGTGTCATTCATAATATTTTTTTTCCCATAGAGAAAATATTGGTTTATTTAACACATAATTTGAAAACAATTGTTTTATATAAGCTGTCACAACTATTAGTGTGTCCAGAAAAGATATATAAATGTATAAATTGTCTGTCTCTCTTTTCGGTGCTGTGTCCTTCCTTGCGCACTGTCTTCATCTGATCATCTACACATTTTAAAGGTAAGTGCTGTTGCCAAACCACACATCAGAATGTTAATTAAACTGCTTGTGTTTGAAATACATCAAATACACACTGTGCAACAATAGGTAATCTTTTTGCATGATTGCACTGTGATGGTTGATGTATTTATCTTGTTTTAGTTTTAGCTGACTGGTTTTAATACCATTTATTTTAAACCTGAAATCTATTCCTTGTCCTCTAAAGACAAAGACAAACAAGGTAAGTGGGGAACTGTCCTGCAACATGATCAGAATACTCTGAGTGACACTTAAAGTAATTGAATGTCTATAACCTGAAGTTAGTGCTTATCATAAGGGAAGCAACCACCAGTATAATTACATTTTCAGAAATAAAAATTTGTGGTTCTCATATTAGTTACATGCTTGACGTCTACTCATTTACACATAATGTTTACATATATTCATTTCTGTGAAGTGGGAAACAAATGAAAGGGGTTTAAATGAGTTCATGTTCACCTTCAGTTTCATCCCTGCACATCCTCGTAAAATGAGTTTTTATACATAAAATGGAATAATCATTAAAAAGACAATAATCATTTATCTCATTAGTTAATTTGTAAATATGTAGGTAGGTGTCTTTGTCTAAAGCCAGCCACCTACAGTTGCAGTATTCTTCCACTGAGTGGCACGCAGGTATTCAGCGCTCATACTCTCTGCTCACTAACACTGGCAAATCAAGACGGATGGCTGGATTCCATAGTTTTTATCAGGCCTTAATGTGCACTTATACAATGACAGAGAACTCTCCTAAAGGCCGACAGACCAATGTTTGAGAATTGAGCTGGAAGGAGATAGCACTCTCTGGGCCAGCTATTTTCTTCCATCAGAGAGTCTGTGATGTGAGGCAGCCCTGGCAGCAAGGCTGTTTCTCAGGTAGGCACGACGCTCAGCGCTCTGCCCTGCCTTTCCACTCCTGCTGAAACAGCAGCTGGAAACCCTCACCTACTCTCGCCCCATTAGGCACCACTTGACGCAAGACAATAGATGTGCAGTTCATTGTGAGGCACTTTGTTGTCTTTCTCAGACATCTGGCAGGGCTCAAATAGTTAACGGCCCTTATTTTAGTGTTTTGATCACTTTCCGTGTTTGTTCATTTATGTCCTCTGGTCAAGAAACATGCTGATGTAATCTACAAATGATAAAGGGTAAGGGTATTTATCGAAGACTGTTGCGATATTAAGCCAACTAGCTTGATCTGCAGTATATGAATCTAAAAAGCTACTTCTGTTTTTAATGAGAGGTTTGATTGAAACAGTTGTACACAGCTCCAGTCTGTTTCAGGGGATGAGGTGGCAATAAAAATTTGCTCTCTGTCTTTGTTTGTACGTTACTCACAGATAAAAGCGCCTTGATGTTTGAATATCTAACCGAATGAGAAAATGTAAATATTTTCTACCAGACATTTTGAGCGGGACTCCATGCAGTGAAGGTCTCCAAAGCACACTGCTGTCTAAATGAGTGGTTATTGACAGACCTTTGGTGTCATGAGAATCATATGTTGTTGGAATCTCTGGTACACTAGCAAATGTGATCCTCTCTGATGGTTGCATTTGAACTTATTTTGATGTCCCTGAGCATTAAGGGAAGTGACAGCTTACAAATAAATCCATAATTATCACATCTGAAAGCCGCCATCCCAAACTTTATTTGCATACCCAACACTTGGAGAATTCTGGGTAATAAACCCTGAGGGTCTCCCAGACTTTGGCAAAGTCGTGGCTGTCATCTCATCAGCCTTTGGGTCTTTCTCAGAAGCTAGCAAAAAGGGAAAGGCAGACTGGAGTGAGACAATACTGCTCTGTTAAAAAGAGGCTACAGTAAATGGGCAGCACTGACTAAGGTTCAGCAGAGCACAAAAGGAAACTGAAGGACAAGATTGTTCCCATTGTGTTTCCACTGTGTATTTCCCCACAGAGCAAAGTCTGCCAAGGCCCCGCGGGCTTCATTTCACCCCTTCAAAACCCAGCATATTTCTTTGAGTGTCCTGAAGATACGAACACAATGACTGCCTGTAGAATTTCATCTTAATTCTACCTGGGAACACAAAAGACTAATCATAGCCATCACAAAAGCGCTGTTCATGCAACCCAGTGTGTGATAGGACAGGCTCCGGCAGCATAAAGGCCTGGCCCTCCAGAGAGCCAGGAGGCTGGAAGAGGCAGTCAAATGGGAAGCAGAATAGGCCAGGCGACACCCAAGATATGTCTCTTCCACCGTGTGGGGAGAACGCAGGCCTGTAGGACCAGACATCTATCAGAGGAGGTCAGGCTCAGGGGCGAAGCAATAGAACAGTAATAATTTCAGAACACACGATGAGAACAAGAAAAGTTAAGCGATAACAGCTGTGTAATATTGTACTTTACAGGGGACGTGTGTGACGTTAGAGCAAAATTAATAATATTCCTCCCTCTCTCATTTCATAAGAGATTACAGATTATTCACAGTTGAGGTTTCTCACATTTGGTTTATTTATGTCCCCTTTCCCTACCTACCTCCTTCCTGCACATCCTGCATGATTCTGCACTTGGCACACAGAAAAGGCCTACAGTATATTGATCTAAGAGGCTAGAGAGGAATAAAAACCTGTGTTTTAGCATGTTACAGAATAAAAGTGGATAAATATTTTCGGTTGACTTCATAGCTCCACCTACCAAACAGATATCCCCCTCGGTGGCTCAGCCTCAGCCTCAGTACCTCCCCAAAAGGTTCAGATAAAGCTCGTCTAATTGGTTGCTGGGATTTAATTAGCTTGGCTCGTTTGCATGGCTGCCATTAGGAATTCAAATAGGGTGGAGTGATAGCTGACATTTCCTCCTTACTCCCCTTTTCTAGAATTCTCCCCTCTGATTCATCTCATCTTCATTTCCCCAGATCCTGTTTTTAAAGTTTTATTTAGGGTGTCATTTATTTAACAAGGGATTATTTATTTAGCGCATCAAATCATTCTGGAATGAATATTTATATATTTGTGAGGGTTTTAAATATTTACATGGTCTCTCCATTTCTAGTTTTGGAGCCACTGTAATGAGTGCTGTTGTTGGATGTCGAGGGGAATAACAAGACTGGTTTCAAAGTGAAAAGTCCTTTGAATATATTTCTAACTTAATTGGTATGAATCTATTATCAGGCTTGATGCTCTGATCATAGTTTAATTGGAGGTATATTATTATGAAATGACTTTAGCAGTGGTTAATTATATTTCATTCGGCTGATGATATTCATTTGAATGGCAATGAATGATTCATGTCAGGGGTGGTGTGTGAAAACACTCGGCAGTGCCATGACCCCATGTCAGCTGCTCTAATGCACTCACAGACTCCTACTTGACTAAATTCCATTAATCCTCAAAGAAGCTTAGCCATTTTTGCCCTGATGCTCACTCTCTTTATGCATCTTGTTTTACAGAGACACCATTGTGTAATAGTGGCTTATAAAAGAGGATGAACATTAACAGGGTTGTGTCCCCAGGACTTTAACCACTCTTCCACCGCTGGATCTGTCTGGTGGTGCACTACAGAGGCCTGAGAGTGCCAGTGGTCTAACCAGGCTTGCGGAGACTCACTACTAAGTTTACTCATGTTGGGCCTTAGAAGAGTCTTATTGACAGCAGCTGCAGGCAGTAGGAGGCAGGATGACTGAACCAGGGAACGCCTCTCCACACTAGAACCCCCCCCCCCCGTCTTAATGACTAACCAGAATGAGAAGTGGAGGAGAGGAAGAGCCTGGAAGAGCCTGATTTGTTCTGCATGCTAAATATGGCCTGTAATCTTTATTCCTCTGAGTGCCTTATTAAAAGTGAAAGGAAGATGAAATCCCACCAGCCAGCCCATCCTTTCTGCTGTTTATTAGAGGGGCTTTTCCTCTGTTAATATTGAGGTTATGGTAACCTTAGTGGTGATAGATGCATCTTGTGACTTCAGGTAATAATAGCAATGATTGATTCCCACCTGAACCCTGGAGGTGTAATCTAGCAGGATGGAAGAGATAAAGTGGCAGCCAGCGTCTGAGAGATACACAGAGAGGCAGATTCCATCCAACAGTGCTGTTTATCATCCAGCAGACAACAGCGCCTTGTCAGAATTTATGATGTTTCCCCTCGTCTCTAATTCATCATCCATTAACTACTCTTTTCTCCCCCTAAATCCATCTCTATTTGTTAGTTTTATCAGTAAGGTTAGGATGAAAAATACCTGTGTGTTAGTTTTTGATTCTGCCGGAAGATTAATGTGATTTTTGACTACAAGTGTGTCACATCAGTCATATCTGATTTGATAATCCAAGTGAAATTCTTCCCTCACTCGTAGAGTTTGTTGTCGTCTAGAAGAAGTGGCACACAGTAGCTATCATTTGCAAGAAGACTTAATATTTTTTTAGACTCAAGTAATTTATTTAGATTAATGCTGGGAATGCATTTATACTGCAATTACATCTTATGGCAGGAATTCCACAAAATATATTCATTTGGAGGAAAAACAAAAATAACCATAAAACATTTCTTAGGAATCTACGCAGTAATATTCAGAGCACAGCACTTTTTTTTTTTATTATTTCTTTACCTTGCCCTTTTTGTGCAGCTAAAATGATTCCCACTCGTGAATTTTCCTATCATTATGTAAACAGATAACCAGAATGAGAGAGAATATGATCAGCATATTTTTGTGCCTGTATTTGCATTATGGTGCTTGTGTTGGAGCACTAATGAAGCTCAAAGACAAGTGGAGTCCTAGATATTTTTTTTTTTTTTTAAGCCCCACACCTTTCCTGTTGTAGAGCTGCACTAGATGGCACATCTATTATTCCATTAGGAGGTAATTAATGACTCTCATTTGTGTAACTGTTATTAAGCCCTTTGAAAGATTGTTTGTGTTCAGATGAAATGAAACACATCCCAGAAGCCATCCATTGTGGCGGATAGATTAAAAGAGCAATAAGGCTCTTTGAAAAATGATATTTTATCAACGGTAGTTTTTCACCGTACCTCAGGGGCAGCAATGACAGGAAAACACTGCAGTCCTCCTTCATGTTGATATCCTTTTTTTAGTCAAAGTACCAGGGGAGTACACTAAGTGTGATTTATTCATCCCTTGACCAGTAAAAGGTGTCAGCCAGGTGAAAATGGATGCTGGGAGAGTATTGACAGGAGAAATAGCAGTGCAGTTGTCCTGCTCTGTCACAGCATATAGGAGGAGGGGCGGTAACGTGTCCTATACTCTGGATGTCTAGTTCACATCTGTCTGACTCATACAGTGTGCCTTAAAATCTATTATCTGCTTCTGTTGAATATTTTTCATTTGCCGTTAAAGAAGAATAATTGTATGGACATTTTAGACATTTCTGTTTTCTATGCAAGCTACCTATTCTATATGAGATTATAATTTCCTACACTTTTTTGGGGGCTGGTGTGTTACTTGTATCCTGGAGTGCATTGGGTAAATCTCAGACGGGAATCTGATTTCCCACATGAGCAGATCAAATTGTCTCTTTTGTTCATGGTTTCTATCTGCCAATGTAAAAAGATCGAGGTTTCTTTTTTCTTTTCTTTCTTTTTTTTTTTTGTTTTACGTATTGAAGAATAGGAGGATGGGGGAATCAACAGCAGTGTGTCTTGTGAACAAACACCCAGCCTTTCCAAAGAAGAAGCTGTGTAACACGGGCACTGGCATTCCACAACTCCAGCTGGAAAGGCACAGAGCATCTCCTTGGGATTTATATTTAGCATTTGCTATGCTACTTATAAAATATTTCATAAATAATGTGAATATATTAGACGGGGAGAGAACTGTCGCCAGTCATTCCATATGCACTGCCATAGCAACAAGATGTTCCGCCTTTATCTGTTTAGGGCCCATGATTCTTAAACTGTTCATTGCCCACGTTTCCTTTTTTAATCAGAGTGTGTTTGGGATCCCCTGCAGCAGGGATCTAGATAAAAGGATTAACTCTGCCTTTACTAGTTAACCACGTTTAGACTTTGCCAGGCAGGCCCTCAAAATGAAAATAGATGGATTTGAAATGCCTTCAACAATGTGTTTTGATTGTGTGTCATCAAGTATCAGTGGCAATGCATTTATCAATTTATCAATAATTATAATAGCAATAACTACAGGATAAAAACAAGAGTTTAGTGAACTACATCTTGCATGTGAATATTAATTATGATATTTTAATTGTGATGTACATGGAAATATTTTGGCAATTTCCCACATAATTATAATATGCATATTTATTTTAGCTCTCTAACATTCACATTTGCTGTTTGTTTTTTTTTTTTAAGGTAAGCTGCCTGTCACTCTCTTGACAATTGATTTTTTCCTTTAATTGAGACACAGTGACTTTTTGCCACTCCAAAGATGTAGACTTTTTTTCTTTTTAAAGGGAAGAAAAAAGAAGATGGAGATGTCTGCTCTGTCTAAAAGCAGTAGTGGTTAAAAGCCTGGTGAGGCTTATAAAAACACAGGAAGCCTTGACCAAGGTGCTGGCTGGTAGACGATAGAAGTCTTTCTAGCGGAGAACATCCATATGTATTCATTACTGGTTTTGATCCAGCAGGCCTTGTTGGAATCTGGAGGCATTATGCCGGCCACTGCTGCACTGCCGGCTGGGTAACACAGTGTAGCGGGGAAGAGCTGGCTCTTTTGTCACTGCTGTTAGCATTAGCCAGAGATTTGCATATATTTCTCTCGGAAGCATTAAAGGAATACAAAAAAGACTAATTCACTATTGAAAGTCTCCCTTGCAAGATTAAAAGAGTCCCATTAGAAATGTATGACTGCTCATGTAGTTTTTATTTCATTTTTCTGTCCCCCCCTTCTTTTGTTGGAGGCTTTGATTATTCGCCAGGTTGGCAAAAAAAAAAAAGAATTACAGCTGCCATCTTTTCTAATGTTACTTTGTTTAAAAATGCACTTGCTTTTCATGGCAGTAGCTCTTTTCCCTCAGGTTATCTCTACAGAAAACTCACTTTAATTTAGGAAAGGATTAAAATCTATTTTTTCATACTGGTATTGCTGGAGCAGACTTGTCATTTTAAAGTTACACACACAATATGTTATTCTTTTTGATTGATTGCTGGAGAGGATGCAGATTATTTAACAAGAAAGTACAAAATGTTTCCAAGAAGTAACAATAATTTTAAACATTTTAGGGTTAATGTATGTAACATATCTCAAATATGATTTGTTTTTTTCTCTTAAACTTCTTTTTCTCCATCCTCTGCTCTGTTCGGTGTAGCGCCAGCCTGCCACTGCCACGGTGGTACAGTGTACCCCACAGACGTCTGAATGAGAACATGTGAACAGCATTCCCAGAGGGAGTGCCCACAATGCTTATCACTCTGACCTGAATTCTGTGACGACAGACAATTTTACAAACAGCTGGGGATCAATCAAAGCCCACTTGAAATGTGCCACCTGCCACTTTTACATTAGGAAGCATGCTGTTCAAAATGGAACATTTCACTTGTATTTGTGATTATTTTACAGGCAAAGTTGGTCTCCTCATGGGGCCTAAAGTGCCAAATGATTTATTCCTCCCCCCACCGCCAACTCCACTCTCCAGAGCTGTGGTAAAGAGGTGGAGGGAAGGGGTAAGATTTACTTTAAGTTGTCTCTAAGCCTGGGGATGCAGGCAACAAGGGAAGGATAGATATAGTATTTGTATTTAAGCTAAAATCCTGCGCCCACCACTTACCACACCCCCATCCCACCACAATTTGTTGTCTACAGAGTGTTCCATCAGTGGGTTTGCATGAATTTATGATGCCTGACACTTTAAAGACAAAGTAAATGAAGGAGATGAAATATTTATACCACCTAGAGGAAGAGAACCCTTCTTCATCCAGTATAACCTTGCTACAAGTAGGCTGAAGGCTCTGAACTCGCTCCCCTCAGGTACAGATGGTTCCTCTACGTGTCCCCAAATTTAGCCAGGAGTCACTCCTCTCCCAGCAGGTGTCAGTGTTACTACTAGAGACACAAGGAGATGTCACTGTTAAAACACGAAGATAGGCAACTCTCTTGAGCACTGTAATGTCTTAAAGCTACACCTCAACGGCTCAATACATAGTTACTCAACAGGTGGCCCTGATGTTGCACCCAAAACAGGTGAATTAAACTTGAAACTTGTTTCATAACTACCATCTTTTCTCCCAAAACACTGGCAGATTTTCCTTTACAGTTCAGTAGAAGCTCTGCTGTCACCAGACAAAGCTCAGTTTTTTTATTTTTAGTCAGCTGGATTTGGGTTTTTAAAAGGGTGTGAGTTTGTGTTGGGTTACAGTGTTTTTAGAGAATCTCAAGGGGAGAATGCAAAGTCCAACTCTCCAAAATACAAATAAAGAAAGAAAAAAAGACCCTCTGAAATTCACAGTAGTGTTCATTACCTCTCTGTGATTGAACTTGAACATCTCATTGCACTCAAAGAAAATAAGGCAAACATTTCCTGTGGACCACATGCCGTCTCTTGGGCCTGGTCAGTTGTGTTGAAAGCTGCTCCCAGACAACCAAAAAGTGGCAGGATAAAAACGAGTGGAATTCAAGTGTAGCCACAGGATGAAACAGATGTGTTGGCTGTGGTGTTAATGTGAGTTGTTTTAGCCAGACTCTTAACTCTTCTGAACACAGTGAGCTTGGTCTTCCCCCATCTGGTGTGTAGAGTGTCAGTCCTCCAGAGTAATGTTCGACACGAGGTCAGCAGAACACCGCAGACTCGCTACATATGCTTCACAAACTGTTGCTGTTGTTCAGGAGAACATACATTATAATCCAGATTAAACTTCATAATTAGCTTTTTGTGAGCCATTAATTCTGGCAGGTGAAGGGGACAGAGGGGGGGAATAAATAATGTGGCTGTGTCTCATGACACGGTGCTAAAAAATGGGCATCTTTCCAACAGCTCATTTCAACTCTTGTAAATTGGCCTCATTGTAGATAAAATATTAAATGGCCAGCCTGGCTATTAATGCTGACTTTTATGGATTGGATGCTGTTGTACTTAATATACCGGTTCAGTTGTCCCTTTTATTCCTCAGCAGTGTTCCTTCCTCCCGTGATGTATTGCACGAGGAGCGAACCCACTGGTACGCAATGGGGTTTCAACCCATGTGAAGCTCTCTGGCACTGGTCCAGACTGGGAGTAAGAGCGGTCTGAACTGTGTCTGAAGCTTGTTGCTCCGCTGTATAGCATTGCCATCAATAGGGATCCTTTATGGTGGCATTGCATTTTGGAATATGTATCAATTATCTTTATTTTTATTTAAAAAAAAGGGAGGGGGAGGACAAGCTAATTGAAAACCATGTGAAATACATTTTTTTAGAAAGAGAATGATGAACAAATCTGAAAACTCTGCTCAACTTAAATGGCAAGATTTAGTCTCTTTTACAGCAGGTTCCATTTTTTTGCAGTGCACAATTTACATGTAGTCAAATTCTTTGGACTAACAAAAATTAAATGGTAAACATAGTTGATTTAAGTTAATTCGAATTGAGTAATCTGCTCAATTTGAATTTATTTTGATAATGACATTAATGATTATCGTAAATTGATCATAAATACACACTTGAACACATTACAACTCGGTTCACTAGTTTTCATTCAGACCGGGCAAACATTTCCACTTGTTCAAAATTTCAGCTAATGACAGGATATATCTAAAACTAATGACCAAATACCTGTCAACCTCAGCTGTACTTGCTAACTTTCCAATGTTAGCATGCTAACTTGCTAAACTTAAGCATGTTAAGGGAAGGAGGAGAGAGCCAACTCCAATGCAGTATATTATTTTCAATGTTATGATCCAACATACAGTATAAACCTATTCTAGGATAAAAACCAGAGATCATTTGGATGCATTCATTTAAATAAGCAACAATACAAAATGGATCCCATTCACATACCTTTTTTAAAGCTGCGCTGAAAAATATTTTTTCAGTATGATGCAGTTATGGTGTAGTTCTAAATGTAATGTGAAAAGTGCCATGTGTGATTACAAACCTATAGAGAATTATCATCAAACTCAGGGCAGTTTAACGCAGCTCTGCGGAGCGTTTTAGCGTCTTAGCTCATCGTTTTTGTTTTTTTGTCCCCCAAATTCCTCCGTACACAACATGCCCAGTACCAAATGACAGACAGACAAAGTTAGCGACTAGCTAGTGAACACAGTGTGGCATTTTAGCTGCTAAAGAGGAAGTTATTTTTTAAAAGGAGAGTGAATATTGCATGTATATTCATAACGGCTCCAAATGAATGGGGAATTAGCTCCAAGTTTGCTGGATGTCTAAATAGGCACTTGTAATATTTAAATTTGGTGTTTTCAGCTTGTCCTGCTGCCCCAAATGGTAATTGGTAATGCCAATTTATGTAGATTTTGTTGTTTGTGATTTTTTTGTAATTGAAGTTGACTGCCTGGTGAGCTCATAAATTTGAATCACGTGTCCAGTACACTGTGGCTAAATGACGTGTGGTTATTTATCCTGAAGAAGGTCATATGTGATACATCTGATACAATACAAATAGGTAGACAAAATAGCATAGGTGTGATTTTCTTTCCTTGCATATGCTGTAAAAATTCTAAAAAAAAAAAAAGTTATTAAATCTTTGTCTTTAATAGCAAAGAATAGATAATTTCATGGTTCAGAGGATGACTGAAAGTACCTTCATGCTTCCAATTAGTACCAATGAAGATGCCATTGGGAGACTGATACTTAAAGAAAAAAAAGACACCTTTTCTTTGATTATGCTTCTGTGAAATACGCATCATCAAGACTGTTGAGGTGTAAAATGCTGTTATCATTAGGCGTATTCACAACCGGGTGGCTTGATTGTCAAGCTTTGTGAAAAAAACTGTGTAAACGTAATAGATATATTGCAATACTACATGCGAAAAAATGTTTTAAGATGATTTTTTGGTCGTTTTTTTCACTTGTCAGTAAGTCAATATACAGTATATTTGGTAAACACTAGAGGATAAAAACAAACAAAATAAAACATAAACCCACCAAATGTGTGTGTGTGTGTAAGACAGGGGTCTGTCTTAAACACACACGCACGCTCACACACACACACACACACACACACACACACACACACACACACAGACAGACAGACAAAAAAATCACTTGAATGTTGTTAGTTTTTTTAGACTTGAAAAGAGCTGAGTCTGAAATCATGGCTTTGAAATGTTGGCTACAGTTTGAAATTCTGTATTAGAGTGTTGTATATTGTTTTAAGTGATAATTTGAAGCCTTTCGTTCAATTAAATTATAACTTAATATTGCAATACTGAATTGCAAAAAATATAAGTTCATGTTTAAAAATCGTTGTTTAAATTTCAATATTAAATTTCAGTGACAGACAATATCAGAACACTCTAGTTGTATGTGGGAACAAAACTAACCCAATAGAAAGATAAACCTGAAACTATATAAACACAGCAATACACTTTATGTCTGGCTTAAAAAGGAAAAAGACAGGTCAGCTATTATTCTGTGGTGTTCTGCTGGAAGAATTGTAGCCATACACGAGTGCGATCATCCACAGTGGGGGAGGATGTGGCTGTTTTCTGCCTGGAAGGAAGACGTTGGCCAGGGACCATAATGCCTGCAGCCGCTAGCAAAGCCCCCCCTAAAATATTCATCACATAACTTTTCTGTGTGACTATATGTTTTTAGCAGATGGTTACATTTTTGAGTGGAGAACAAAGTTGTAAAAGGAATATGATTTCACTTGTTGCCATGGGAACAGAGATGGATGAAGATGTTTCATGGTTCACTGGTTG
The DNA here is from genome assembly GCF_020085105.1 of Siniperca chuatsi. Taxonomy (NCBI): domain Eukaryota; kingdom Metazoa; phylum Chordata; class Actinopteri; order Centrarchiformes; family Sinipercidae; genus Siniperca; species Siniperca chuatsi. The sequence goes on along the minus strand of NC_058045.1, from coordinate 11,796,292 downwards.
CCTTGTCTCTGCTGTGTGTGTGTGTGTGTGTGTGTGTGTGTGTGTGTGTGTGTGTGTCTGGATGAATCCGCACATGTCTCAGTTTGTCTCTATGCCTCTGAGTGTACATATGTATGTATGTGCATGTGTTCACATAAGGAAGGGCTCTATGGAACTATTGAATTTGTAAGTGAGTAGCAGATTCTGCAGTCACTTAATTTCTCTGAAGGATATTATGTTAAGTTGCTCAGTGAAAGGTCAGTGCAGTTCCAAGAGAGGATCATTTCCTAATACACTATTACAAGAAGTATCAAGCTGCTAGTATTATAGAAATAATAGACGCTCTTGTCAAAAGCTCTATTCAGAGCATGATTTATTTTGCTCTGTGATGGTGAAGTGGTGCTCATTTCACAGTGTATTAGCTGACTGTCTAAATAGTGATGATTCAGTAGCATGGCTACTCATTTTCACATGACACATGAAAGGGAGGATCTGTCGATAAATGCGACAATAACAGTAGCCCAAGTTATCTTGAGCCTTTTTTTTTCAAAATGAATGTTCTTCCATTTGAGAGGAGCTAATTAGATTGTGTGAGTTGCATGATATGGGGTCCTACACATAAAAGCCTTGCTGTGGAGATGAGCAACGGTTGCCTGTACCCCAGACAGTGCTGATAGTAGAGCCACTCCTTTAATTCCACTCTCAAAAATCAGATCCTAATTGGGTGTCTGATTTTAGTAACTTGTTCGGCAATTTAAGAAAATAGCTTTTTGAAATGTAACAATTTCAGTGATCTTAAGCGTCTCATTTCTCATTCTGTGCACTCCACTGAGGACTGTCTCTTTTCAGGCCTCATCAGGCAGTAATTGAAAGGTCCTCCTTCGCCTGTAAACCATTGACCCCATAGAATTTATCATGCAGTTCATTTGGGAGCATGAAAAACTGTTTATCAAGCCCATCAGGAGGCTCAGAGACACAAAGGAGAAAATATTTTGTGGGTAGTTTTTTAAGATGGTGGTATATTGAGTTTTTTGTTTTCTTACATGAGTCCTTGTGTTGTACTCTTGAGTACTCTTACCAGAGACAACAAAACACACACAAACAGATGCCAAATACACACATACAGTATATACTGTATATATACATGTGTAGACACACATATGCACACACACAAACCTATTACAATTTATTAAATCTAACTTGAAAGAGTGCAGACACCAGGTGAAGAATGTAGTTATTAGACGAGGCACCTGCAGACTGAGCATGGAGCCTTTTATTTATTTTTTTCCTGTGACAAAGAGGAAGACAAAATTTTCACAGAGGCATGTATGAGTGGTGAAGTGTAGCTTAATGGGATGGTTTTATTCATCAAGCGAGGTCTGTGCACTCGTCCACTGTGAAGCTGCCTGGAGGGACAGTGAGTGATTCCGACCACTCAGCCTCATTATGGAATCATATTAATATTTAAGGGGTTGGAATTGAGGAATAAAGAGGGTAATTGATAGCATCAAAATGGAAGGGTTTGAACCTTGCTACAATATGTGCTAAAAATGCAACTAAACCAATGCTCCTTAATTTTAAGTGATAAAATTGTTGAGTACAAATCGACGATTTGGATGCTGGTTGTGAATGGCATTCAGGGTCACAGACAAGAATGAAAGTCACAAACGAAGAGTCGTGCCAAGCAGAGGAGATTGAGTCAAAGCATAGGCAGTGGTGTTTTTCTCCTTTGCTGCAGCTAAAGAGCCACGGGCCATCCATTTTTGGAAAAAGAATGGGAGAGAAAAACAACACAGGCCTATTTGTTTTTATTTCCTGTTTATTTTAATCTAGATAACCCCGCTACACAGGGTTATCTAGATTAAATACTCAGAAAAGGACAGTAACCTTTAAAGTCTTCACTGTGTGTGTGTGCGTGCATGTGTGTGAGTGTGTGTGTTAATCAGCTGATTAGACTATATGGAAGGAAAGTGACATGTAAGCATAAATGAGTCTGCAGGCAAGTAGACTGTGAATGATAATGATGCTCAGGAGTTCTACTTAGCATAACATAAGGGACGGCTGCTTGTGCTCATGGCATTCTTCAGAACGTAGTCAGTGGACTTTGTTACAGAGTAGCACTAATTAGGCTTTACCACGTTTAGCCAGCGGCTGTACAAAACCACCATTGTGGCTCGTTTCTGGAGCTTGTGCATGATTTAGCCTGAGCATTGCATCAGCCAGTTCTGGGGATGAATGCTAACTTATACTGTTACCTGTTATGAGAGCAGCATATGGAGATACAAGTGTACAGGTGCAAGCAGCCTGTTATTTGATTGCTACCCAGAGATTGATAATCATACAACAAAGGCATCACAATGATGTTCAGTCTGGACGCTTTTTAGATAGAGCAGAAAAAATGCCAGTACACAGACAGATTGCTAACAGATGCCAGCACACCTGTAGCTCCTAATCGAGTTCATTTTCTGTTTTAGGGGGAAGAAAGGTGTTATAGGCAGCAGGCCTGTTGTTCAAAAAATGATACAATAATAGTGAAATATAATGATGATAACAAAATAATCATGATCATAAACTAGATGTACATTCTAGACATATTATCTATTTCATTTAACATCATACTGCATTAGGCTTGCATGAAAGGATAATAAATATTAGTTAATATCCTGCAGTTAAGAGTAAGTAACCAAACATAATATTCATAAAAGTCATATTACCTTTTAATCTCACCCTATATTACAGCATTATGTGTCCCTGTGTATTTTATAGCCCAAATGAATGATTACTTAAAGTCTGACATGCTATTCAAGCACTTGCTTAGTAGCACTTAACAAGTAATAGTTTCGGCAGCCTCTTCTCATTAGGCTTTGTCAAAGCAAGTGAGTGTACTTGCTAAGACCTCACTACTAAAAGGTCTGCACAAGACCATTTTTATTTTTGCGCATAAAGTATAAAAAAGAAACACAAAATTACACCATTTGATGTTTGATCTTTTCTTTGTGTTGCTAATATAAACAGTGAGATTTATAAAGAACGTCGTAGCTATACAAAGGCTGTGTTGAATGAGGGATGTGTGATTAAGCAGCAGGGCCTCAGAATACTAAGATGTGGTGTCTAATGCCTGAGAAAAAAACATTAATGCACTGACTGCAGCCAGTGAATTTTTCTTGTGCAGTGCCTGTGTTGGTATAAATAGATAGCCAATTTGTAAAATCGTCTGCCTGAACATAAGCATCTTGGGCCACTCTAATTGGTCAATTTCCCGCCTGTATTGAGTGCCTAGATTGATTTATTGCCTTTTTTAAAAGGCCGTGGGGACCCACAGAACAGCTGTGCCAGCCGTCCGTGCTGGAATTGTTATGAAAACAAGGGGCTGAGTGCTGCGCGTCGGACAGCAGTCACGGCAGCAAACGGCGAGTAGAATGGAGCAGAGCGGCATGGCAGACAGCTGGCAAAGACAGCGTCTGCTGTCTGGCACCACTGGAGATGCAGGATTTATTTCAGCAAACACTACTGAGTGGAGAAGCCCTGCCCTGGTGGAGATCTCTCTGTTCCTCACACAAACACACAGCCAGGAATTTGCTTGATTGCCGCAATGCCTTAATCATATGAGAGCCTATGTAATTGGAGCCAGAGAATAGACATTTTTCATGTCATGATATCCCCCCCATCCACTTGACATGGAGAGGGCTCAGAGAGAGCGGATTTGAGTGTTCTGTCTCTCGGGGCTTGAGTGATAGCTTCCCAACCTGAGCGTATCTCTGCTGAATCCAGCTGTTTGTGAGCAATCATAGTGATTTACTCTCCTGCCTCATATCACGGCTGAAACAATTCCATCACATGTGAGATTCAGAATAATATATCCATCTACTTGTTCCATCTAACATGTGACCTGTCTGAGCTTTGCGGTTTGATTTTATGGGCTCCTATCAAATTGTATCTCGGTGTTTAGAAATGTGAATGGTGATCTGGAGTTATCGTCGTTCTCTCACAATTAGCATTTGAGGCAGAAAAGCGTTAAGGGAAACTGTTTTGGGAAGGATGTTTTTTCAAGAAGCTTCTCTTGGGTGTAAGCTTCAGCTTGACTTATGACCCGTGTGGGTAGAAACAAAAGTGTTTGCTCGGTATGGAGAATGTTTGAAAGACTGTGTAACGTGCATCTGCTCTGTGTAACTCAGAAAAATGCTTCCTTAAATACAAGCACATGCCTGTATTTCCTCTCGCCACAACACATTTTGATTACATTAGTGAAAATACTTTCCCAGTGGATACCAGACATCACTTGTGATGCTCATACACTTTATTTCCTTGTTTTTGTTTTACTTCCAAAAAGTAACAATGTGGATAGTTGCAAATAACCCTTATTGTGTGGTTCGGCAACATTGTAGCATTCGCTGAAACATTTGAGATAATCCACTCCATGTTAAAGCATCTACTATAAGCATCCTAGCCCAGCCATTGACTCTGGTTCTCTTGTGAAATGTGAGCGCAGATAGCTAAGTGTCTTCTGTCTGAACTGTGATTCTTAGAAATTCCTGTATTTAGCACTGGGGATTGGGAGCCTGAGTCTTCCACAGGCATTTGAATGCACATTTCGTGAGTCCTCCACTAAAGGCAAAAAAGAGAGAGACCAAGAGAGTGTGTGTGTGCAAAAGTGTGTGAAAGAGAGAATGAAAGAGAGAGAGAGAAACGCGGAGAGGGAGAGAGTAATCGCACAGTCTTCATCTAGTACTTAACTTTAGGAAATATGAGTCTGGTTGAAGATGAAAGGGACTTAATCTCAAATGCCTCAAATGCCTCTCTCCTCTACTCTTTCTCTGTCTGTCTTTCTCACTGCCTGCTGTCCACTGGGACTGGCCCATTCCAGCACATTGGAGTGCATTATGTAATCCCCTCCAAGTCTCCACGCCCTGCAGTAATGGTTTAATTAGGGGAGGGGAGGCAGGCATCATGGCATCCCACCTGCCATCACTTCTCAAACATGCACCAAGTGATTTCTACACCAGAGACACCTCTCAATCTATCAGTAGTCCTCCACACTTTGATAAACACTATCTGATTGATATCTTTTTAAGCTGTTAGCATTGTGCCTGCTGATGCATACCGAGATGCAGAGTTAACAGAGCTTGTCTGTTCATTATCCCTCGTGCAGCTTGTGGCCCCAGCCTCCTATCCTCTTTCCTTTTCCTCCAGCAGGCTCTCTCTTTACCCCACCCAGTCCCTAGCCAGCCAGCCAGCCAGTGCGGGCGTGCTCAGTCTGTCAACACATCCACAGCACTTAGAGTGTTTGAATGGAAAAAGGAGGAACCATACAGACTTGCCAGAACAGGCCTCAGAAACAGGGGGTTAATACCAGCTAGACTGCTAGAGTATGATGTAACTTGGTCTGCCACACTTAAGCCTTTCACTAGCTGACTGTGTTTTAATGGATATTCAGTTCCATTTCCGTTGTGTGGATGGTAAACATTTTGAAATTGTTAAGTAAGAATGTTTACGTGTAACACTGTGCAGGTTTAAATAAGACATTGAGGGATTTCTGTTATTATTTGAGGAAACATGAACCTTCATTTGTATTTCAGTGGTCTAAACCACCAAGCTGCACACACTGTATACAGAACAATTATTAAATGGTTTTTATTTCATTTTTAAATAGTTTAACTTAATGTTTAAACTCCGTGTGTTGAATATTCTCAAATTAATTTTTAAAAGTGCAGTAAAAAGCCTTAAAATTAAGACCATCATGAGGAAAAATAGTTTATTTGTTGTTTTGCCATCTACTCTGTTTATTCAAACCACTATGACTTGTTGCAATGAAGCATTATTACTGTAAGATATTATGTTATGTGGAAAGCTTCTAAGATAACTCTTAAGTGATTAAATTGAGCATCTTGGCATGTTAGCTAACATTACGATTTTATAGTGATTATAATGAATTACCTAAATACAGTGTTGCATGTTGTTTAATTTGTTTTGAAGAACATTGTCATAGAAGAAAAAGGGTAATCCGTTAAATGGAAAAAACGGTTTTAAAAACTATATTTTCTCAATTAGTACAATTGAGAAAATATAGTTTCAGAGTACAAGCATTTACAGGCAGAAAGAAAACAAAAACAGCTTATGATGGCAGCTACTCGGTTGCAATGTGTTTGAAGCTTTGCACTCTTCTTCAGCATCCAGAAATTAGACATGTCATACTTGCTGTTTGCAGAGTGTTTATGCTGCTGCTGTAACTAGCCAGTTCAGTGGTCTATAAATTAATTGACTGATGAGAATTTACTGTTGAATGACATATTCTTAATAGTGCAAAGATAAAACCTGGTCTAACCATCGTATTTGTATCAATTTGCTCAGTGTGTTTTGACTGAAGTTTGATCATACCATTGGCTGTCTGGCAGAGCATCCCAACTGCTGTTAATTAGCCAGTTCAGTTTCTAAGTATCCAGAAATTTGAATAGCCAATGAGTAAACAAATCTAACCAGCAAAATGTTTGTGATTCATTTGAAGAAATTTTGATCAATTGGCTGTTGTCGGGCAAAGCATGCTTGCTTGTGTTAAGGCCCTGACACACCAGGTTGGCCATTGGGTGTCGGACCATCAGCGAGTGTCTGGGACGCTCAGGGGTCATCTGGCGAAATTAGCATGTTGAAAAGGTGGTGAGCGGTTTGACTGGATAACCTAGAAAATATGAGATTTCACCCATTTATGTGTTTTTTGCCTTTTGCCTTTTCTTCTTTCACTAGAGACCATTGACTGACAACAGCAAAAGTGAAACTTTGCAGTGCCAGTTTCAGCCTTTTTTTAATCATTCAGGACAAGTAAATTGAATTTATATAGTCCAAAATTACAAATCACAAATTTCAATATCAATTTGTGATTTTACAATCTGTACACGGCTCCCTCTCTCCTTAGACCCTCAATTAGTATTCTGAGCATACTGTATATTGAGACTGTTTAAACAGATTATTTAGTGGCAGGAAAATGGTTTATTTTTTTCCATTTAGTTTTTCTTTCTTTGATGTTGTTGCACTACAACTACATTGTGTTCTCTCATGCAGGTGCAGAATGTACATCGCCGCTGACTAGTCTTTTCATTGTGTTCAAGTGCAACTTTAACTTTGTCTTATTTGTCAGATGTAATTTTCACATAGACACCACTACAGTCGGCACACTGGAAGAGGAGTTCAACCTGCAATAACTGATTTCTTGACCTGGGGGCAGCGGAAACAAGTAGTGAACACAATATTGACATATCATCACGTTTTATGTTGATATGACGACTTGTTGGCAAACACTTATTTAGTCACTTATTTACATATCCAGCAGTTATGGAGCAACATTATCATTCATTTGGAGTTCTGTTTCTGGCGACCAGATGAATACAAGTCCATATTTGCTCTCTCTCTGCTCAGTTTTTTGTCTGTACCAACTCCTCAGGGAAATATCTGGCTCTTTAGCTGCTAAATGCTCCACTATGTTCACTTGCTATCTGTGTCTGTCTGCAGTTTGGTGCTGAACAGGTAGTGTACAGTGGATTTTTAGAGCTTTTTCCCTGAAAATAGCTGTATCTCTGTATCTTGGTCACTACGAACAGCCCCTTTCACATTGACACATTGTTTTCACATTTCTTTTGAGTCATTTGATACATTGTTGTTAAAAAAATAGCTATTATATTCGCTTTAAGAACACAAGATAGCACATTACAAGATGCAGTAAACAAGATGCAAAAATTCTTTGGCTACCTAAAATCATCATCTGTAAGGCACAATGCTTTGCTGTGTAGTTGTAACTTAGCCTCAGTTTGTGTCTCTCATACATTCTGGCTACATCGCTGGTTGAAAAACCCAGAAGGTCGTTTAAAAACACTTACTGTTGATCTGATGGTATTTTTCTTCTAGAACCATCAGGATGAAAAAATATTCCAGGATTTTGCGACTCTGTTTCCTATCCAGGTAACCGGCACGCTGCCATCTTTATTTTGATTCAATAGTCTACTTAACACTGAGTTAAGATAATTTGAGTAAGAAGTGAAGCAGTGCTGTTTGACTGACTGACCTGAGTTTGGCTTGTGCTGAACACATCTTCTGCTGTAGGAAAGAAAACACCTTCTTACAAGTTTATTTCAGTTCCATCATTCACCTGTTCTGTAGTGTGTACTGCTGTCTGCAATGAGGTGGGTGGGATGGGGGAGTGGGGCTGTTTTTGTGACAGCTGTCATAAAATACTATAACTTAGGGACACAAGGGATCACCATAGTCTACAAACTTAAAATTCTACATGTGGGCACATTCATTTTTTACACAAGATTGTAGAAAGCAAAGTGTCCAAATACAGTATGTCTCATCTACCATTTGACATTCTTACATCCTTTATGCAGCATGCAGGGTATTTGCTCAGGACCAGCCAAAGAAAATGACAAATGGCAGATTCTTCTGACTTTGGTGAGCTTCCTGAGTCCTCATGAAAGAACACCTGGGCCCCATTTGACCCAGCCTGGTTGTTCATCATTAAACAACCTGTAACATATTACAGTTTCACCGGCCTTTCTTAATATACTGTATAATCACAGAGTTGAGTTGTGACTTGATGTGACTTGTTTATGTTGGCGCACACTGTAGTGAGCCCTCTGGTGCTCTTCATGTGAAGGGCTTATCAGTGAGTGACGAGGCCAGCCCTACTCCAGGGTGGAAATCTGCCTCTTCCAGGAAGAGAGACTGTCCTTAGGTCAGGATTCACTCTGCTCCTGGCACAAGCACATTCGTACACAAACAAACGCAAATTTTGCATAGGGTTAACAGCACTTCCCTCACTGTTCTCACTATCCTGAAGGGCTGAATAGAATTAAGCAGAATTTGATAATGACTTATTAAAAACTGTGGCGGACTAAATGAAGTGTGTTGTGTAGCCATTAGAGGACGGGAGCTATTATGTTAAACGTTTTGATTTGTGAAGTGGGGTGTGGACTTGCTAATCCAAAGACAGTTGGGGATGCTGGAGGGAGGAATCAAGCCATGCATATAATATGAGAACATTAGGTTGATGTACACAGACGGGTGCTTCTGAGCAAGAGAAATAGGGATGATCGATGAACTCAACAGGGAAAAAATGATTGATATAAAATGAGCTAAATCACTCTATAATGCTTAAAAATCCACAAAATGTCAACAAGAGATAATTTTTCATGTTAACCTACAGTTTTATCTCTTCAACTCTGATCCTATTTCAAAAAGTATTTCATGTTACAGGTGAAGGCTGAAAAGCTATATCTATTCATAGACAGATGTTACAGTATTATGGCTTGGCCGAAGCAGGCCAATGAGGATGGAGCATTTCTCTTCAGCATTTTCCAGGCCTGACTGCCAGACTCTGTCTGAGACTGATAAATCACCCTGCCCCAGCCCTTCTCCTGTGTTTTCTTTTCAAATGTAGAATCGATGGATTTTTCCTTCATTTCATTGACCTGTGCATAATGGTGCTCTCACTCCTCTACCATTGGGAAGGAGCCCAGCGCTGCAGACGTGCTTGCCCAGGCAAAGACAGGCGGCCTGGGCTTTGTGTTGCTTATTGTTCAGCCTGGAGAAATTAATGTGCTGTGAAATTAGCATTTTATCTGACTGCAGATACAGTAATGGAGGCAATTAGAGTGCAGGGGAGAAGCGGTGCTTGGGGTAGTGGAGAGGTAAGGGACAATCCTCGAGCTGCAGGAGCCCAGCAGAGAGTTGCACAGCCGGCCTCACAGATAACACAATCACCTCCGTCTGGCAAGCAACACAGTCTGACTAGAATGTCTGTTGGTTAATAAAGAACCCATTTGTTGTATGAAATGACACTGTATCATTTTGATTCGCTAACTGGGAAACCAAACTGAAAAAAACTGACTGTAATGCAATATATTTTATTCCTATGTTACCAGGAAGGGTGATCTTTTTATGCATTTGAGACTAATGCTCTGCTGTTGATCTGTTGATTTATACAATTTTTTTGGAGTTGGCCAGTCGACAGAACTGATAGCTGAAATTATTGGAATAGGATGGGGGTGAGGCAATGAAATCAATGCACATTTCAAGCTTAGATCATTTCTCATCAGTTATTTTCAGACATGACATTGTGTATTTACAGCTGCAGGGGCACATTGTCAACTCTCTTTATCACGTCTCCAGATTGAAATTGATCTCTCCGATTGTGAGCCACGGGCAAGGAGATGGACCTTATCAGATGCTGAGGAGCTGCCAGTACGCTACGTTGTCACCTGAAGCCTCGTAGATTGTTTATTTATTCTTCAAAAGACTCTCTGATGTGATGCTAGAGGCGAGATGCTAACATAATGCTATGTTTAATTCTTTGAGCTCAGAGACAATCGTAGCACCAACCTTCAGTATGATTCTGTTCTGGTCTGCTGAGGTTGTACCTGTCTCTACAGTATGCCCATACAGCGTTATTAGACACTCATACTGTTATTGCATTCCTGTGTTATAATGTACTTATGGAACTGTATATCCCTCTTGCTTCCCCTGAACATCCTGTCAAGGTCTGTGTCAAATATTGACATAGTTTATAGTTACAACTGAAAAAATGTCTTCAAAGTTTGCTGTGCAGAGAATAGATGAAGTGTTCTCTCTTTGGTCCACATGACCTCCTGAGTGGTTTGTTTGTTTAGCAAGAGCACAGTCAAACAGGTGCGCAAAGACTGCTGGTGAAGAAATCCTTTAAGTATAGTATTCACCACAAAATATCTTGCTATATCTCTTAAGGTAAACTGAAGCTGGCTTTTTAAAACAAAATCGAATTTCAAATTTTCATATCTGTATTAAATATAAATCCTAAATTTGAAAGTTGGTTGTTTTTCACCAGTGAGATCTAATAAATGGGTGTCTTTTTCAGGCAATTATAAGAGTAATTATGGCACTATGAACCCCCTTTCTTGTTATTACTAATTCTCTAATTTTCTGCAAACATGTGGGTTCAAGCAAGTGTAACAGAAACTTTATTTTTTTATTTTTTAAATCTGTTGGGGCGAAGCCAGCCACCCACCTCCAGTCCCCCCTCTGCTTTTCTGAGTAAAGACAGCATGACTTCTGCAGTCGGAGGATCACGCCCAATAAGAACATTATCCCAAAGAGTGCACTGGGCTGGCAAGAGTCTGAGATAATACCCCTTCCTCTTAAACTCCACCAGCTCCAGCTCACAAAGTAGAGGCAGGGACAGGGAGACCTTACCAAATGATACCCCACAGCACCCATGAAACCAATTGTTCCCCCGCCACCTTGTGCTTTAGGGAGAAAAGTGAAGGGATAGCTGGATGTCTGCATAATATCCTTATTCTCAAACATGAGGGTGTAGTCTGTGTGTCCATTAGTGTCAACACGCCAATGCTAAATGGGTCTTGGCTGTCTTTTCTTTTTAGCTGCAGAGTGTTTCTCTGTCTGTGTAGTTGGTCCACAGGGTATTATCCATTCTGATTGGGAGGCTGTGCTGCCTCTGAGAAGAGGGAGATAGATGAGGACATGCCACAGTGCTGAGGTATGTGTATGATTAGAGAGGCAGCTCTGATACTTGTCACCGGCAGCATGTTTACGTGCTAAATGATGCTGATCAAATGGATGAGTGCCAGCAGTGCAGCAGATGAATGAGAGGTCTTAAGCAGTCATTTACAATATCTTTGGTGTGAGATTAGCCACATTACACAATGATACTTACGAGCGACACCTTTGTCAGAGAGAGCTCATCTTGAAAATACAAATGGGATTCCTGCAGCCCTGTGCTTTTCTTCTCTCACTCTCTCCTTTACAGCTCATCATTGTGAGGCGAATTGAAAGGCTCTCTCCTTATTAAGGCTAGTGTTGAAGTGGGCAGTGTTACGCAACTGAGTCATCTGCTAAGCAGCCCTGGCTTACAGCAGACAGACTCCTCTTTTCAGAGCCTGTGCCTTCGCTGTGCTCCCTCACTGATCTCAGACCAGGTGTTGTGGCTTAGGCTGACATTCAGCAAGGGGGCCGAATCTGTCCTGAGTCCAGCGTAATCAGAAGTCCCCAGGTTGAATGCAGACTTGGCCCAGGGCCTCACATCTTGTTTGAGTTAGCAACACAAGCTGAATGGCCTGTTTACAATCTCCACAGCAGGGGCAGAAACCTCACTAAATCTGTCTAGATGGCTGTCAGATGTGGAACAGATGTGCTGAAATGGAGGAAATTATGTCACTTCTTTTTCCCCTCTCTCATGTGACCATGATGACTAAAGAGCCGTGATCAGGGTGATGTGATTACGCAGAGGGACACTTGCACTGTGATGACAGTTGTGCCATGTCTGTGTTTTCTTAAGCGGCTTCACAAGGCACATAGCAGGGGCACCGCTCCTTACATGCATCACGATGCCCTCTACAGGTGTATGTTGGTGACATTCTTTTTCCTGACTAAATCTGATTGCTCCACAATCCCTGCTGTCATTGATGGAGAGCAAATAATAAACATGGCTCTTGTCTTGATTAGAAAAACCTGCATTGATTTACAAAATCAGAACTCCTGAAAGAGAGCAGATGAAGGCTTCAGTGCTTAAAGTCACACGCAGCTAAATATCAGTAAAGACCACCTGAGTAAAGAGTTCCTTGTAAACATTGTTCCTCATGAAAAGGAACAATAAAGTGCTCAGCCAGTCTGTGGCAGCATTAAAAATGTACACTGTCAAAGGTAAAGGAACAGTGTGCTTACTTTACCTCAAATATTTATTCACTCTCATGGCCCTTGAAAGCTTTAACATGGATTGCTTGAAGGGGTAAAATATAGAGTTGCTCTTGTGTGTGTGTGCGTGTATGTGTGTGCGTGTGTGTGTGTGTGGGTGGAGAGAGAGAGAGAGAGAGAGAGAGAGAGAGAGAGAGAGAGAGAGAGAGAGATACCTGGTCACACCTTTCTATCACTCTGGGCTTCATTCTGTGATGCTGCATCTCACTGAGGACCATGCAAGGAATCAGAGTGCACTTACTGCTGGTGCCCAGGGACATCCATTATAATGGCTACGATGTATACAGCCAAATATGAAAGAATATCACTCTAAAGACTCTTTGGCATTTTGTGTACAAGCCCATAGCTATTCCTGCAACATCACCTTCTTTCACATCTGTCTATCCTGACATGCAGCACTGGTACAAATTGTTTATGTGTTTATCTTTAACGAGTGTGTCGCGCAGCACTGACTTGATTAGTTTATCTGTTTTAATGCATCTCCAGCCTCCGTCTCCTCATGGATGAGAGAGCTCACATTTGCTAAACATGTGCAATGTTTCAATTATAGTTATTATTTACCCCATGCACTGGAAGGGGAAGTAGATTATGAGTGCATGGAGAGATGAGAAGGTTTATAATGAATGTTAGGTGTATTGCCTTGTGCATGTTTTTCTCTCATGAGCTCATGTTTCACTCACTGTCCCTGTGTGATCACTACACACAGGCAGACAATGAGCAGACCAAAGGACCAGACATAATGAGATTATTTTATACAGTGAAAAAAAAGTATATTTTTAGAGCTTACTTAAGTTTTAATTAAAGTAATGAAATGGACAATAAGGGCATTGTCAAATTTTTTTGAGCATCTTTCTTCCCCTCTGTACATGCTGACATGTTGATGTTTCATTTTCAACAATGAGTCTTTTCCTCTGTCTTTTGGATATTCTTAAATCTCTTATCTTATTAAGCTTTTTTTTAAAAAAGAAGGTTTTTTGCCGCAGGCTGCAGAAGAGGAATTTGTGTTTAGTGGATTCCTGTTCCCAGATGAGGAGAGCTAAATGAGTTTGGAGGCTTCCTGAATGCTCTATAATTGTGATGAGGCTCTGTTCCTCTGAACAATTAAAGATGCAGGAGCCCTGTCTCTTCTGAGATCCATCCCAGATCACTATCGTTGAGTCTTCCCAGTAAATCACACGCACATTGTAGTCAGACGATGACCACCTATCGCTTTCTGCTGCCCGGCTACTACTTTAAGAGGAAATCTCAAGGTCGGCATCATGCCCAACGCTATGATCAATTTATTATTCGCTGTCAAAGCATTAGAGGTTAGAAACAGAGGATTTGCCAGTCTCCCCAGTGGTCCAACCCCCCTTTCCTCCTCTGCTCCTAGTCTCACATAGGCTTTATTTGTCCCCTCAGAACAAAGCGGAGAACAAAGCTGCATAGCTGTCTGGTCTGTGGAGCTGTGTGGCTATGCTAATGTCTCTTGGCTGGTTGGAGTCTTATTGAATGGGTGAGCAGAAGAGGTAAATAAGCGTGTCTGGATGAGAGGTGGGGGCCAGCGGGTGAAAGAGATGAAGTAATAGACTATTCCAAGGGTCAGCCCGTGTGAATGCAAATATTTATATAAGTGATTAAAATACCCTCCCCACATCCCGCCCACTTCATTTAAATGAGGAACTAAACTGTAAAACGATTCATCTCCTAAAGGCAAGTCTGAAAGAGGAAGCAGGAAGAGGCATTTGTGGGTGGAAAAAAGAGCAAACAAATAGTGACGTAAATCTGACTCACTCGTCTTTTGCCTTCACAATGCAAAGATTAGAGCAGCAGGCTCTTTTGGGGATGCAGATTTCATCCTTTGCTTTTCTTAGACTTTCATCCTCACAGTGACGAGTCTGTGGAATTTCACACTGTCACAGCCATTTCTACAAAGGGTCAGAATGGCTAATCTTGCTAACAATATTGCTATCTTTATTCATTTTTACCTCTAAAAATATATGTGAACTTTTTTGTTTGACGATGCTTTGATGAAATAGCAGAGAAGAGCCACTGTTTTTATGTACAGATGCATAATGAAGTGGTTCTAAATCTTTTTAATCAGAAGGAGGATCACGACAAGTCTTATTTATCACAAGAAATACATAATAATCCCTTTTGTGAGTTTGTATCAACAACCATTCCTAAAGGGTTGAATACACTTTATGCAGGCTGGGCCTTTCAACCTTAGAGAGAGCCAAGATGTGTGAACTCTAGATATTAGTTTTATGTTATCCTCGACAACGTTTATCTAATCCAAATTCTCATATCATCAAATCTTGTGATATTTTTGTATGATAGGCGCAACAAATGGATTCTCAAACTGTGACCTGCAGCAATTTGTCACAGAACCAATCAAGTTTGTCTCAGTCATCTCCTCATCTGATAATGGTGGGAAATCCTGAGGTGTAGACACTTAAACATGCAGCTGTGTAGATCTGTGTCCTGCTCTAATTGAAATCAGGATGCGATAACATGCTCATTATGAAGGAAGTCTGACGAGATGGACTCGTGCCAACATCCCTGCCAGGGTTTTGCCTTGATGTAGTGTTGATGTGGCAAGCTTGACCACTTAAAATAAAAAAAAAATCAGAAATCAATGTCTCTGACAGTGTAGTATTTCATCTTACAACGCACAGGCAGAGCAGAGGTTGAGTCAGTGTGTGAGTGTCTCCAGTTGCATCTGAAGCTGATTAGCCCATCATCATCTCGCAACAACATTGTTCCCAGTTTACCGCTGCTTGGGAGTGGAGCGATGTGCTTTTTATTTTGATGCCTTAATGAAAGCTTTGTGATGAGATGTAGCACTGTTAACAACTCCACTAACAAATGATTTGCTAGATCACATCCTCAGGCATCCTGTTTTCGTTCAAGTCTGGATCATCAGATTATGTGACGTTTCTCCTATAAAGAATCCAAAGATCAAACTCCTGAACAGAATGAATCATATCACCACTGACCTGATGATAAAAAGGTTGTTTAATTTGAATGTCTTTAGACTCTCATGTGAGGGTTTTGCAGTAATTAATTTACAGTGTGTAAATTTAAAGTACATTGTGCATTAAAAAGGATCACATCACAATATGATTACTAATCAGTTGTGGAGTGAGGTAAATAGGGCAATACTTTATTTTTGCAAATAAAATATAATGAAGAACTTAATAGTTTTTGATATTACAGTACTACTCATTAAGCTGAAGGCTTTGTATGTTTATAAGTGGTGAGAGGTCTCAACACAAACACAGTTATGTATGTAAGCATCTGCAAATATAAATATTTTCATTTGTAATTATTGAAAGCTGTAACATTATCAAGTACAGTTTAGAATGGTCTAATAGAGATTCTAATTTGCATGTTTACTTCTAATTTCCACCTTTTCTGCTAATTAAATTGTCTTCCTTATTACATTGTTTTTTCTCCAGAGTATCAGTTGTTCAGCTTCTAAACTGTAAGTTTGTATTCATCCCTACTTTAAATTCCTAAAGCAATTTTAGTACCCTATATAGCCAATGTTATGACATTTACTTTCTGTAAAATAATTGAAATGTACTATTCTTTTTTTAATATCTGTTATAGCACTCGGTGTGTTACACTAAACTATATACCTAATATAATGAAATGCTGATTGCTGTAAATGGAGATGAAATAACGAGTGTGGTCACAAAGCAAAATACTGCTGTTTACTCAAACCAGGTTGTCACAGAAAATATCGATTCCTTCATGCCTCATCATCAGAGATAATTACACAATACTGTGCTAGTTACTCAGTAATGGTTCTTAGATAAAGCAGAAAAATCACTGTAAAATATGACTTTATTGATAGAAATCCAACATAAGTTAAACAATAACTATTAGGAGCACTGACTGTCAGTGAAACACAGATGATAGTATTATATTTTTCTGTTGTACTGCAGCACTGCAGATGTATGTTGGAAAGAGTTACAGTAGATGGGCAGTAAGAGACCTGCATTATGAGCTCAGCTTAGGAAAGTCTTTTGGACTATCTGATGTCAAAAGGAATTATTTCATTTCCTCCATCTAGGCCATTTAGTGGTCATCAGGGAGCATTAGACATGGCGCTGCAAATCCCTCTGACTTTGGTGGGGCTGCAGGGTTGCTTTTTTGCCCACACCTTAAATCAACTCTGTCGATCTTCAACCCGTTCTCATTCCCAGGTCGTCAAATACCGGCGCTTTGTCTCACCCCTCAGCATCTCATACAGACACACAAGGTAGGCCTACCCTTTAGCGTCTGTCTGAGATGCACCAGGCTTTCAACTAACTCCAATGTAGACCCATCCATGGCCATATTAGACGCTCAGAGCAACTGCTCCGGCCGTCCATTCACTCCAATGTTAACCTGACCGTGGTGCTGTAAGACGCTGTGAGCATCAGTCCCACTGGAGAACCCAGGATCCGCCGCCCGGAAGTATTTTCCTCATTATCAATTCCTATGTTGAGATTTTCTTTTAATGATATCCTCAACATTTCTCAAAACTAAAACACGAAAGTGTCCTTGATAATTCAACAATACGATAGGTCAATGTTATGGCCATCGGCTTTAATTATTTCTCCTTCGATTCTGAGAAATAATGTTTTTAATGTCAGTTTTAGACAGCAGAAGGCTAGGCTACATTACCCATGATCCTCAAACACCGCTGCTATGGAGACAAAGCCAGTTCACTTTGCGTTACCTGTTACATAGCGGTAATTTATTTCAAACTGATTAAGATTTTGTGTGTGTTTATGGAGTCTGTGAACACAGACAGTCTGTTTGAACATGTATGTTGACTTTACTCTATATATCTAAATAAGTCAGGTGGCTTAGTTGTAACGAGATTTGTCAGTACAGCAGCTCTGTATTAAAACTCATCATCTGCAAGACTTTCTTACATTTAGTATTTACATTCTACCATATGTTTACATAGCAGCATTGTTTCTCTCAAACCTTTTTTTCACTAACAAAATCTCTAGAAAGGTGATACATTTAAAAACTAATTTAAATCATGCTACATGGCTGTACTGTACTGTCTAAAATACCTCAATACCTTTTAAAGACTAGCTACAGAACCTGGGGCCTTCATTGCAATATAGAAGTAGGTTAGGGAAATGATGGGTGTGCTTAAATGACATAATTCATGTAAATAAAGTAAGACTTTCTCATTTTCTGTGGGGAGAATCTGAGAGCGGCTGTGGTGGGAATTTGCGACTCATAAGCTTAATTCAACACTAGATGACCTTATGAAAAAAAAAAATCAATGCAGCAATGTAACATTACGTAAACATAACAATTGGTACATATCAATTTATTCACATTAATTGTATTATTAAATTACTTTCCAGAGTAGTGCCTGTAATAGATGACCCACGCAAATGTCACCACAAACAATGTATTGCATCTTATACTATTAAATCCTTACAATGTACAAGTAAACTCTAAATAAAACAGCAAGCACAATGCTCAAACCTACTTTATTACTATATACTATACAGCAACAAGTATTTCATTAACCTGATTTACAGTATTGCATTTACAAATGCATTATAAATTGTGTTGTATGTTTTCTGTTGTTCTCAGTGTCCAGCCTATTTATCTTGTTGTTCTGTAGTCTGACTGTTATCAAGAAAATAAACAAATTACTTGCAGCATTTCTTCACTTCAAACCCTTTGTCATCTCAATACACGGTGTTGCTAAACGATTAGATGTGTCGTCTCGTCTCCGTGACTGTCATAGAAAAACCCTTTTTACATTATGTGTCAAGTCGTTCACAGCTGGTGAGTGTGGAACTAGCTAAGTCATTTTCTCTTGTTAATGTACAGCGATGACAAGCTTGTTACTTTTTTTCCCATTATTATTCACTCCTCTGTAGTGTGTGGTGAATATGAGGCTGATTAAGTTGGACAAATACAATACAATATGTTGACAGTAGCACCACTTCTGTCATGGCACAGCACAAGTGAGGCCTTTGCCTGCTGACCTCCCTTGCTGAGTTTTCATCACACAGTGGAGACCACTTCTAATGCTACAGTCAGACGGAAACAGTTGGGCAGGTTAAACCTGCGTTGGAGGTTGATCTGAATGGGGTAATGCACGTTGTTCAAACGCTCATCTGCTCAGCTTTGGTAAACAGGCATTTAAAATACAGAGTGTAATTTAATAAATAACTGTTGTTTGAAGAACATTAAACCAACCCCCCAGGTTCATTTAAAAACGAGTTAAAAGGAAAAAGGAGAGAGACAAAAAGCGCTTTAAGGACCATGCCAGTGCTTTTTCATGTTTTAGTCCATTTACTAGAAATAACATTTCATACTTTACATCACAGATCATCATTTTGCAGCCATGCAAAATATCATGCAATGTCTTTTAATACATCATTTCAGGCACCCATTGGTTTCCATCAATTTCCATTGACAATAAATCAATAAATAAAGGCAAAGAGTATTGAAACTTTCTTGAATAATACAGATTGTTGTCTCTACATAAACTGCATTATCAAGCAACAATAATGTAACATTGATACTTTAACTTTATAAATGCTGACTTGATGTATACTGTGAGGGATTACATAAACTCAAACAAGTTTTAACAGTCTGCTAAATGATTTTCATACCGAATAGAATATAAACCAATGACTGTCTGTATCGGTAGGATTGTACATCCAAAAATCCATAACTATACACAATGCATTTGAAAATAGTCAGCAATAATGTAAAGAATAATTAATTTATGGTTTAAAAAGCTTGCAAACACAGTCTTATGGTCCTGTAACTTTTATTTGCCACCTGTGACAGCAGTCTTGTACAGTATGGGCCAAAAGCAGTCCGAACGTGCATTCAGTAGACCTGCATCGAATGTGCATCTACTGTATGAAAGGGATATAAAAGTGTCACAGCATGTGTACTGTTTCTGCCTTGCATTGTGGCTATTGGCATTGTCTGCTCACTGTGGAGCTATGGGGCTCTCATTGCCTGTAGCACTGCTATAATCCTGCATTTGAAGAGGATCTGTTCGGGGGACTGGAGACAAAGCATTCTGTAGAGGGTATCAAGTGTCCGCCACCAAAGCATAGCTCCCTAGGCTGCCCTCCAGGGGGGTTTCCTGTGAGCTGCAGAGAAATCAAGGTGAGGGCAAAGCTTGGTCTGTGGGATTTGAACTTGGCTTCTGTGAGCAGCCCCAGCACTGGTCGAGGCGGGATGAGATCACAAGCCGCCACTAGTTTGGTCTGTGTATCACAAGGTCGATACAGTGACTTCTGACGTGGTTTGTTGCATTTTTTTTTCCCCCAGCAATGCTCCACTGACCTACTTCCTTTTAATCCCTCGATGTGACTTTAATTGACTAGAGGGAGGGGCAGGGAGGAGAGAGGGTTGTGTCTGTGTGTTCTAGGCGGGGGCAGTGGGTGCAGGAAAGAAGGAGGGAGGGGGGTGTTGAGTGAAGACAGAGAACACAGGAGCAACCAAGAGAAAAGGAGATTTGAGAGCTTGAGTGATTTCCTGCTGCCACTGCTGTGTTCAGGCCACAAATTAATTTGATTCTGTTATGTAACTGTAATCATCATCCTCTCTAATCACATCAGTGGCTTTGTGAGACACCCAAAATAGAGGGATTGTGGACTGGACAGGGGGCGGGGCAAACTGAAGGGTCTGGTTGCTGTGGGCCAAAGAAAGTAAGTGGACTGAGGCCCAGCAGCAAGCGTCTGAAAAAGACATCGCAAATGACTGGGGTAACAAACCTGACTACACAGAAACAGAATGGGAGAAAATTTAAATGTATTTACATTTCATTTCAGGGTTTTTGTCTATAGTCAAATACATTGCATTCTGAACCTTATTAGAAGAGCACTACTTAATCCTGAGGAATGCTGTGCATTTAGCCACCATTAAGCAGTCCATTTAGAATCTCAGAGGGTTTTTTTCTGACGATTGCGTTACTTAAAGAAATAATTTGACATTTTGGGAAGTACACTTACACACTCTTGCCGAGAGTTACACGAGAAGATCGATATTACTCATAACTGTACCCCAAATATGAAGATACAGCCAGTAGCAAATTAGCTTGGCTTGGCATAAAGACTGGAAATGGGGAAACAGCTCACCTGGCTCTGTCCAAAGGTACCAGCAGCACTAAAGCTTCCCAGACTGAGCTTAAGAGGTTGCTGGTAGACAGAATTTTTACCTTTGGTCTGAGCCAGGCTAGCTGTTTTCCTCTGCTTTTAGTGTTTATGATAAGCTAAACTAACTGGCTGCTAGGTGTGGCTTTATATGATATGAAAGTGGTATCAATATTTTCACATCTTACTCTCTGCAAGAAAGCGAATCAGTGTATTTCTCAAAATGTCAAACTATTCCGTTAATAGTACCTTCATAATATTTGATAATGTAATACTTGATTTGCCCTGTCTCATTAGATTCGTTCCTACTATGCCCAGTAATCATGAGATTCCACAACAACAGGGTTAGCAATCTCAATAGACCTTTTCCATGGCAGACATTTGGCTTTTCATAGCAGGCAAAGCACAGGTGTAACTAATAACATTAATAATGGGCATCTTATGTGACTGTCCCAGTAAGCCCTGGAAATGGCTCATCTAAATGGAATGCTGCCATCATTAATTGCACCTATGCATTTCCTGCTCTGACATGTCAAAATGTCTATTTATTATCATAAAATTATGATTATTATTAAAATATTAAATGTATATTTATTATCTATTTACATAGCGAATATGCTTCAGATGGCGAATTGATGCAACATGACAGAGGCTAATAGAATTAAGTAACCTTTCAGAAAAGTTGAGGACTGCTTTATTTCTGTTTTATATAAGCAGTTTCAATTTTTTTAATTTCCCTATATTGGTTTATTAAAATTTTACATTAAGAATTCCACAGTAAGGTATTTGTCCCAAGACCTGACTCAGGGACACATGATGAATGGACCTCAATCAACATTTTTTTCACACAATGTTAGCATCTGTATGTTGGCCAAATTCGGTGCATGACAATTATTACAGTGAATAACCTGCAGGAGAGATTTCCAAGCTTAAAAAGTGTCTGTATATTTCTGGACCACTGAAATAAAAAAAAAACACATTTCAGCAGCCAATAACTAAGTGCACATATTTGAATGCACAATGTGTTTAAATCTATTTCAATGTCATGCTGAAGGCATTATATTCTACTGCCATAGCGGAAAAATCGACAGGTTGTAAGCCAGATGTATCAAGTCAGGCCCTGCTTTGCTGGAGAGAACAGAAAGCACTGAGCCATGACTTTGTATTATCAAAGAAATGTTTCCTGGCCGTCATTAGATGGGCTTATGATAGACTGCTGTTTCTTCATTTTCCGGAGTGGACAGATGCCGACTGACATGACTGCTTCTGACAGTCGAAAAGAGTGTGATGTACATTGTCTTTCAGCTGGCTGACCGTGGCACTTGGGACTTAAGTTGTTCCATTTGGGTCAAAGGTTAACTGATTTGGTGAGA